>NW_025064852.1:1795000-3232500 GCF_014595645.1 Diaporthe citri | reverse complement strand
ACAAAGGGTTTCTGGGTGCGCCTGGGGCGCGTTCCAGCAATGATCCCTCCGCTGGTTCACCAACGGAGACCTTGTTACGACTTTTACTTCCTCTAAATGATCGAGTTTGGATAACTTTCCGGCCCTGGGTGGTCGTTGCCGACCTCCCTGGGCCAGTCCGAAAGCCTCACTGAACCATTCAATCGGTAGTAGCGACGGGGGCGGTGTGTACAAAGGGCAGGGACGTAATCAACGCAAGCTGATGACTTGCGCTTACTAGGGATTCCTCGTTGAAGAGCAATAATTGCAATGCTCTATCCCCAGCACACGACAGAGTTTCACAAGATTACCCGGGCCTTCCGGCCAAGGAGGAACTCGCTGGCTCTGTCAGTGTAGCGCGCGTGCGGCCCAGAACATCTAAGGGCATCACAGCATTTTCGGTTCCTGAGCACCTGGATCATTCATTTATTCGTCAGACACTCTGGTGCGTGCGTGCCGGGAGATCAGTTTGGTGGCCGTGAGTCGATTTTTTCAAATCACCACGCAAACAGATTTTCCGGCACGGCTGAAATCGCACCAGAGCCCACCGCAGCGTGCCGAGACGTGAGACGATGTCGGAGGGTATACAAGAGGAGGAACATGAGAATCAAATCGGACCGGCGTGCGCCACCAAGAACAGCGACACCCGCCGCGTGCCAAGCCACAGGGCACAGCGGTCCAGCACGCGACAACCACGCGCCTTCCCGACTGCACCCAGCAACCCATCACGATCCCGATCTAACCACGACGACGGCAACTGCAAGACGGCCTCTTCTCACCTGGGTGCCCGGCAACACGACATGGCTTCCACCGTCGGGGAAGGAGCACACCGCTGCGCGGCGGCAACAAAACAACAAATGTCTCGTCGCGGCCTCACAGGATGCCCTCCCTCCCTCCAGGCTCAAACACACTCGCTCCGGTCCCCCAAGCTCGAATCATGCCGTCCGACAAGTCGCTCAAACGTCCCGCTGGGCGGGACATCTCGTCTTTCTTCACGCCGGCCAAACGACCTGCACTCTCCCCTCTCCCCGCCAACGCCCCAAACTCTGCGTCTGCGTCCGCGTCTGCCTCTGCCTCTGCCTCTGCCGCAGCGCCAGCATCTGCCTCTGCGTCCGCCTCTCCCGCCTCGCCCTCGCCGACCTCCCGCACCATGGAGGAGCTCCGACGCGTCACCCCCGCCCTGGCCGCCGCCACGCTCGACCGCTTGGTCCGAGGCTACACAGACAAGTCCGGCGCCTCGTACCCCGCAGCCCTCACGACCGCCAACGGGTGTGTGCTTGCCCAGAAGGGCACCAACCGCAAGGTGAGTTCACCTCCACAGTCGGAGACACTGGCAACCCGGACACTGACCGCCGCCCGCAGGACAACGGCTACGTCCAGATCACCCCCCTCAGCGCCCGCACGCGTGCCGGCACCTCGAACGGTTCGGTCGCCACGAAGCCTCAGCCCCAGGGCGCCCACCGGCTGGTTGTCATTGCCCACGGATCCGACGAAGACCGCCACCACCTCTTGCACGACGGCTGGCACGCCAGCCATCGCTGCCACGAGCCGACATGCATCGCCCCCGCCCACATCGTCTGCGAGCCAAAGGCCGCCAACGAAAAGAGGAAGGATTGCGCACGCCTGCTGTGGGTTTTGGAAACCAAGATTGGTGGGGTGGTCCGCGTGATTCGGTCCAAGTTCAAGTGTCAGTGCCAGCCTGCGTGTGCCCCGGTCCCTCGACGCGGAGGAAGAGGAAGAGGAGGAGTAGAGATTTTTTTTTTTTTAAGCCACGAATTGAATGATCCAAGCCCACAAGAACCTTACCAGCCAAGTGAATGATGCGCCATGTGACATGACACTAACCACCACTCGACCCCATGGAGCTTCGGCTGTCGGGCCTGTCTCTCCACGGCTCGGTTTATCATCCCGAGGGATTAGCACGTACCTTAAGCCCGGGTGCCAGACTTGCGTCCTCGACCCGAGCCCACTCCTTTGCGCGCGTTGCGACGGCCTGACGTTACTCAGGCTCGCCACAGGATTGGCCTAGACCGGTTGGCACCAATTGGTGCCAACTGTGGTCATTGAAGGCGTCCCCTACCCAGGTAGTGTCGCCCAACACCGGACCGCCCCCAGCGAACTGAGGACAGCCGACCCGCCCGACATGAGGGACTTCCCCACGGGTCTGGTGTGGACTAGCAGCATCCAACGGATCCATACTTTTACAGGCCTGTGAATACGGTTAACCTGTTATTGCCTCAAACTTCCATCGGCTTGAGCCGATAGTCCCTCTAAGAAGCCGGCGTGCCGCCTAGGCGGCACGGGCTATTTAGCAGGTTAAGGTCTCGTTCGTTATCGCAATTAAGCAGACAAACACACACCACCAACTAACGGCCATGCACCACCACCCACAAAATCAAGAAAGAGCTCTCAATCTGTCAATCTGTCAATCCTAGTTGTGTCTGGACCTGGTGAGTTTCCCCGTGTTGAGTCAAATTAAGCCGCAGGCTCCACCCCTTGTGGTGCCCTTCCGTCAATTTCTTTAAGTTTCAGCCTTGCGACCATACTCCCCCCAGAACCCAAAAACTTTACTTTCGTGTAAGGTGCCGAGCGGGTCAAGAAATAACACCGCCCGATCCCTAGTCGGCATAGTTTATGGTTAAGACTACAACGGTATCTGATCGTTTTCGATCCCCTAACTTTCGTTCCTGATTAATGAAAACATCCTTGGCAAATGCTTTCGCAGTAGTTAGTCTTCAATCGATCCAAGAATTTCACCTCTGACGATTGAATACTGATGCCCCCGACTGTCCCTATTAATCATTACGGCGGTCCTAGAAACCAACAAAATAGAACCGCGACGTCCTATTCTATTATTCCATGCTAATGTATTCGAGCATATGCCTGCTTTGAACACTCTAATTTTTTCACAGTAAAAGTCCTGGTTCCCCGACACACCCAGTGAAGGGCATGCGGCTCCCCAGAGGGAAAGGCCCGGCCGGACCAGTGCATGCGGTGAGGCAGACCGGCCAGCCAGGCCCAAGGTTCAACTACGAGCTTTTTAACTGCAACAACTTTAATATACGCTATTGGAGCTGGAATTACCGCGGCTGCTGGCACCAGACTTGCCCTCCAATTGTTCCTCGTTAAGGGATTTAAATTGTACTCATTCCAATTACAAGACCCAAAAGAGCCCTGTATCAGTATTTATTGTCACTACCTCCCCGAGTCGGGATTGGGTAATTTGCGCGCCTGCTGCCTTCCTTGGATGTAGTAGCCGTTTCTCAGGCTCCTTCTCCGGGGTCAAGCCCTAACCCTCCGTTACCCGTTGTAACCACGGCTGGCCAAGACCCAGCCGTCGAAAGTTGATAGGGCAGAAATTTGAATGAACCATCGCCGGCACAAGGCCATGCGATTCGAGAAGTTATTATGAATCACCAGTGAGCCCCGGAGGGCATTGGTTTTTAATCTAATAAATACATCCCTTCCGAAGTCGGGATTTTAAGCATGTATTAGCTCTAGAATTACCACGGTTATCCATGTAGTAGGTACTATCAAATATACGATAACTGATTTAATGAGCCATTCGCAGTTTCGCCGTTTAGGTGCTTAAACTTAGACTTGCATGGCTTAATCTTTGAGACAAGCATATGACTACTGGCAGAATCAACCAGGTAACTATCGTGAACGCCAATAAGGGGCCCTTATGGCGCCTGCCGCTGGTCGCCCAGCGGGAGAGATTTTTTGTCACCGGTGTGATGGCGCTGTCCCCAGAAGGCCCAGAGGACCGACCGGTTCGGCGCCGCCAGGAGCAGCCCCCGCGGCGTGGCCGCAGGAGCCACAGCTGGCTTCCGCTATCCCCTTCCAGGTTCCCCAGGGCGATGTCGGCTGGGCACAGGTATCACCAGCAGGGCTGATGACAGAGTGCCGCCTAGGCGCCCCAAGAGGAGACCGCTCCCCGAGGCTGCAGCTATTCAGCGTTCGCCAAGGGGGCGGGATCTCCTGTTGCTCAGTTTCAGGCCTGGCCAGCGGCCAGTCATCCACAGAGCCCATCCTCCGGCGCCGAGCGGCAGAAGCCGCCGACGCCTTTGGGCAAACCGCTGGCGATCATGCCGAAGCACTCTCGCTGGCGGCGGGGTTTGGTTCGAGCTATGAATCCCTCGTGACCGAGGCTACTAGGCCTGCTAGGCTGTTTAAAGGACCACGCAACAAGAACCGCACAAGATATGGGACCCGCGTCAGCTGCCACGACCCGAGGGCCGCGCGCCTCAGCTATGTTTTTTTTTTTTGGCGTTCTGAACGACCGCTAAGAGCTCCGCCGTCCCCGACTTATCGCCAACTGCAGTACCGGGTGAACCGCCCAGAGACCTTCATTACCGCGCGCTCGCGCACGCGACCTCACTCACGGGGAGGAGGGCCGGCCCGGATCAACCGCTTTACACCCTTCGCAGGGGACCACGAGGGCCGCAGGACCCGCTGTACCAGGGTGAATCAGGCCCGACGGCCGTCAGCAGAGCAAGGAAACGGTTCACCTCTCCACACAGGGGCTTACGCCTAGGAACGGGGTGCCCGGCAAGCCGGACAGCCCCCCCTAAGTGTCTACAGGGCACAAGACCGCTGGGAGAGGAGGCAAGCCTCGCTGACCCGTTGGTTTTTTTTGTGCCCTTATAGTCCCTCCGACATCGTATCACCCCGCAGCACGCTGCGGGGGGCTCTGGTGCGATTTCAGCCGTGCCGGAAAATTCATTTGTATGGGGAATCGAAAAAAAAAAAACTCGACTCACGGCCACCAAACTCATCTCCCGGCACGCACGCACCAGAGGGACTTCGTCGGAATTCTGCCCACGGCCGCGATTAGGCCTGCCACAGGGGCTTCGGCCGGCTTGCAGGCGCCGTAGGGCTGATTTTCAGGGGCTAGGCGCGGCGAACCACCGCTAAGCCCACTGAAGACCACTAAGTCTGAGCCGACCCAGACTTTTTTTTTTCCCCCCTCATATACCCTCCGACATCGTATCACCCCGCAGCACGCTGCGGGGGGCTCTGGTGCCAAAACGCCCGACCCGGAAAATTCATTTGTATGGCGATTTCAAAAAATCGACTCACGGCCACCAAACTCATCTCCCGGCACGCACGCACCAGATCGACTTCGACAAAATTTCGGTCCCAACGCCCACCGGGAGCAACGCCCACCACGAAATGAGCCGTCTGCCCGCCAGACCACAGCCAGATCGTCTCGCCTCGCCGTCGCCGACGACTCATCTGGCAATTGCCCACGACCACGCCGGCTGCACGCATCGTGTAAATAACCAAAATGTGCGCCTTGAAGAGCTCTTTCGAATGGTATAGTTTTCATTTGCGTGCGGCCACTGTGACGGGCTGCAGGGTCAAATTTGTCGAAAAGTCTAGGGTAAGTTTGGAAAAAGTCTAGGGTAAGTTCCACCCGTGCGGCGGGCGCTCACGGCTGGATTTCTCCACAGCTGCCGCGACTCACCACGAGTGACGTATACCATCCGAAAGCCCCTGAAAAGCTCTATCAAATGATATATATATCGTCTATATATAATATCTATTGCGGGTGCTGTGATGGAAAATAACAAAAAGTCTAGGGTAAGTTTGGAAAAAAGCTAGGGTAAGTCTCTCGGATGAGACTCGCACATAGAAATCTTGCTGTGTCGCGCTCACGGCCGGATATCTCCACAGCCACGGCGACGCACGACAAGTGAGACATACCACCCGAGAGCCCACGCCGGGCTCTATCGAATGGTATACGGCGCGGATTTTCCCCGTGGGTGTGGCGGGTGCTGTGGCGGAAAACGTTAAAAGTCTAGGGTAAGTTTGTGCTGAAATCTCGGATGCACGTCAAGTGCGATATACTTTCCGATAGCCCTAGATGTGCTCTTTCGAATGGTATATGTCTCATCCGCGTTTGGGTACTGTGGCACGTGCTGTAATGAGGAATGTCGAAAAGTCTAGGGTAACTCCCTCGGGTCCAGACGTTGGGATTTTTTTCCTCGGCCCACACCCGCGCTGACACCAGGTGGCGCATACCATCTGAGAGCTTGAGAAGGGCTCTATCCAACGGTGGTACCCCCGTCTGGGTTGAGGCAGTTGCGAGAGAGTTGGTCGGAAAGTTTCGCAACTTGGAAATCGGCCAGCACGATGCCGGTGTGAGCGAGTGCATTTTCAAAATGAAAATCAACCTGGGGACAAATCCGGCCGTGACGCCTGCTGTGATTTCCCCACGGCCAATAAGGACATACCACTGGAATGCCCTTGACGGGCTCTATCGGATGGTATATGTCTCGTTATCGCGAAGTGAAAATTGAGGGAGTTGGATCTTTCAAATATGGGTGGGTGGTGAAAAAATCTAGGGTAAGTTGCGAAAAAGTCTAGGGTAAGTTTGGGCTGGGGACTTGGTCAAATCACGATGCCGACCAGGTCTGTGCTCACGACGACGGACATCTCCCCCCACGGCACGATGCACCACAGGTGGTATATATCTCACCTGGGTGCGGCGGGTATCGCGTGCGTGGTGGTAGAAAACGTCACAAACCTCCAAATATCTCTGCGACGGCGACGATGCACGACAGGTGACACATACCATTCGAAAGCCGCTGACGAGCTCTATCGGATGGTATATGTCTCGCATGGGCGGGACAGGTTTGGCGTGCGCTGTGGTGGAAAATAGGGAAAAGGCTAGGGTAAGTTTGGAAAAAGTCTAGGGTAAGTTCCACCCGTGCGGCGGGCGCTCACGGCCGGATTTCTCCGCAGCCGCCGCGACTGGTTACAAGTGATATATAACATCTGAAAGCCCGTGAAAATCCCTGTCGAATGGTATATATACCGTTTGTATACGACGTCAATTGCGGGTGCTGTGGTGGAAAACAACAAAAAGTCTAGGGTAAGTTTGTCCGGCTCGGGTTGAAAAAGTCTAGGGTAAGTTGTGGAAAAAGCTAGGGTAAGTTTGTCCGGCTCGGGTTGAAAAAGTCTAGGGTAAGTTGTGAAAAAGTCTAGGGTAAGTTGTGAAAAAGTCTAGGGTAAGTTGTGAAAAAAGCTAGGGTAAGTTGCGAAAAAAGCTAGGGTAAGTTGCGAAAAAAGCTAGGGTAAGTTGCGAAAAAAGCTAGGGTAAGTTGCGAAAAAAGCTAGGGTAAGTTGCGAAAAAAGCTAGGGTAAGTTGGGGGTAAGTTGCGAAAAAAGCTAGGGTAAGTTGCGAAAAAAGCTAGGGTAAGTTGCGAAAAAAGCTAGGGTAAGTTGCGAAAAAAGCTAGGGTAAGTTGCGAAAAAAGCTAGGGTAAGTTGCGAAAAAAGCTAGGGTAAGTTGCGAAAAAAGCTAGGGTAAGGTAAGAAAAAAGCTAGGGTAAGTTGCGAAAAAAGCTAGGGTAAGTTTGTCCCCTCCACTTCCTCTCCCCTCCGGCCGCCTCTCCGCCGGCCGGCCACCACGACGCGGAAGAGGAGCCCCCCCCCCTAAATCAGGAGCCCCAGCACCGCCCGCCTGCAAAATCACGAGTGGACTTACCCTAGAGAAAAAAGATAGGGTAAGTTGCAGGGAAAGTCTAGGGTAAGTTGACTCGTGCGCCCACCGTGGAGGTCTAGGGTAAGTCCTCTCGTGTGAGGGCCACGCCAGCGCCCAAGTCAGACGACGCCGCCGCCGCCGCACGAGAAGACTTACCCTAGACCTCTCCCGCCACGCAGCAGCACAAGTCCAGAGGGTTACCCTGGACTTCGCCGCCGCAGGAAGGAAGGCAGGCAGGCCAAACTTACCCTAGACTTTTTCCACACCAAAAAAAAAAAAAAAAAAGGAAAGAAAAAAATGCAGAGAACCCTCTCCGCCGCGGATATTATTATTATAGTATATAATGTGTAATTAATTTAGCTATGGTGTGGAAGGTAGGTTGCAGCAAAGCTGCAGCCTTTCCTTATTTAGCTATAGGCTGGCTATGGAGGTTTATGCGCGGGACACGTGACGCCAGCTGGCAGCCGGCTAGCACTGGCTGGCAGCTGCTATTAATAAGATTAGTTTAAACTTTGCACCTTTAAATCTATGCATTGCTTTCAGCGCACTTATTGCATGGGCATGTTGCACATAATGCCTATATATATTATTCTTATATATAGTGTTGGCGGGTGCAGGGAAATACGTGAGAAATGGTACCGCGCTGAATTCCGGCTGGCTATAAAAAGCTAGCTTTAACGCTTATTCTAGACATTCTTTTAGGAAATCAATTCTTCTCTTTTCTTATACATTTAGTGCTCTGATTAAGCTTTTTTTATTTTTAAGAATTTCTAAAATATTTATCTTTTCCCTTTCTCTAGCTCCCTTCTATTCCTATCTTCCCTCTCTATTGCGTTAAAGCTCCTCCTTGAGTTGTCCTTAAGAGGGTCTAGCAGAACTTGTCCCTCATTGTTTAGGTGGCTTATTTTCACTAATGATTTAGCCCAGGTACGATTTCGGTCTTATGCATTTCTAATTAGTAATGAGAAAAATAGGAAGTTGGCTATAAGTTAGTTATCTACCGATTCTATCTCTTCTCTCATTTTCACATCAGATATTGCTAAACTGTTCCATGTCTTAGCCCGGAGCTTTAATTAAAGCTTGCGTTTATCTTTAACTTATTATAGAGAAGAGTTAAATATGATTAGACTTGCAATAGTATTATGAGTGCCTTAGGATTGTTTTCCGGTCTTAGGGTACCTCTTATGCTTTTAATATTTAGATGGAATACTACCTTGGTCTTATGTTAATACGCTATTAAGCTCTGGATTTGTTTTAAGTTTCTTGCTAGAGACTGTGCTTAAAATATGGCGGTAATATAGACTTGAGACCGAAATGGTAGATTTGAACTTTATGGATATTACTTAATACTAATTAAAGGTGCTTCGGACTCTTGGTTAATGTCCGTTGTTGCTATTGCAACCCTAAGTTTAGAGTGGAGGGGGCCGTGATGCGGAATTAAGACGCCCACCTTGCTTGCTTATGGGTTTAATGAGTAGCATTGTATTATGCATTTTTGTGTTGATTAAACCATATGGGAGGCTTGGACTTAAAGTGCGACCCTGCCTGGGCTTTAATTGGACTTGGATTTCAACTGCTAGGGAGTTTAATATGGTATTAATGGATAAGGCATTAAATATAAATTTAGGAGGCTTCCTTTATTATGGTTTTATAATACTTATCTCTTAATGGAATATCCTTCTATTAAGTTTATTTTATTTATTATATTTATTGATACCTTTATCCTTTGAGTTTTAATCTAAGTATCCTGCAGCAATATTAAAGATGGATTCCTTAAAAGCAATTGCTTTAATTAAAGATATTATTACTTTTAAGTTTCTTCATCCTTTCATTATCTTAACAGGAACTACCATAGCATATATATTACACTCTTAGGCTTAAAGCCCTTTTAAACCTGCTTTTATTTTAGGAATACCTTTAAACCCTAAAAACCATCCATTCTTTTCCACTTAAAGCTAAGAAAGGAAATCCAAGAAACTTATTAAGGGAAAAGGGAAACTTAATCTTGCTTACCACCAGCTAAAGCATTAACCTTGCTCTAATTAAACCCTATAATTTACTCCTAGCAATGAGTCGGGGACTTAAATTAACATTCCAAAAGTCTTACTTTTCGCTAATGCAATGGTTCCGCCATGAGTAGCTCCATTTATAATCCATAATCTAAATATTTTAAAGTTTAATGAGATTAATATTATTAAGGTTTTAAATAGCCTTAAGATTATTACTTATTAATTCTCCTACCTAGATAATTAGATCTTGGAATTGCTTAAACAATGCTGCATTATTTTAAACCTAGTAAGAGTGATTAAAAGCATTATTGCTAAATAATTTATTTGGAAAAATTAAAAGGAAGAGCTTTTTGCCTTTTATAAATTTAATAATTAAACTTGCTATATAAACTTAATTGCAATTATTAAAGATATTATTTGCAATAATCCTTATAATAACTTAAAAGCATAAAAAGGGAAGATTGCAAAATATAACTAAGAACTTGATAACATGGATGATATCTCTCTTATTATAACTTAGCCCTTTTATAAGGTGCTTTTATTATATTTAAAAAAGTGGCTAGTAGGGGAAGGGATTACTTATAAGTTAGTAAGGAATATTCTTTGGCCAGACTTTAAGCATGCCTTGCTAAAAGTTATTAACCAAGAATTTAAGTATTTTAGGTAAGATAAGTATTTATTTATATGGAATAATTTTAATTGGAATTTACTTAGTTTGGAAAGGCTAAATTTCCTTTAAGAAAGCTAGAATGATTTTAATTTTTTAAATTACCTTTAAAATGAAAATTTATAAGTTTAATGGTTTCTATTTAGATTTAATTATATTAATATTATTAAAAGATATAGTTAGGATTTATAAAATATGAATAAACTTATTAAAAGGTTTGCGGAATTAAAACTTAATTTAGTTAAGTTTAAAGATAAATTTAGGTTATTTTAATAAGATATTAAAGCTTTTTCTTATAATAAATGGTAAAGCAATCTTAGAATAACTGGGCTAAGGGCTGTAAATTTTGTTTAGCAGCTTTTAACAGGACTTAATTAGAGTGACCTTAATGATAATGAGGCATAAGTTATAGTTTTAACGCTTCTCTTTAAAAAGAATGGGTTACTTAGAGTTTGCTATGGCTGTACTTCTTAAGACTATGATATATACTAATATAATAAGCTTAAGCAACTTTCTTTAAATAGCTTATTAATAGCTTTTAAGCTAAAGGGATTATTAATATTCCTTGGCTTACCTAAAGATGCTTAAGCTAGCCTTTTAAAGTATTTAAACCCTACCTATATTTAGTTATATTATAATTAAAGTGGTTATGGTTTGGAAAGATATATTTATGGCTAGTTAAAGTTCTTATTTAAGAAGGGAAGGTTTGATTTACCTTATATAGTTAGATATTGCAAGCTTATTAAGGCAGATCCTTTATTTAAAGGAGAGGCCTTATTAGGAATCTTGAAAGTGATTTAAAAGCTTAATAATTAAAAGAAAGTTAGCTTAATCTTAGCACCCATAAATCCTATAGATTATATAATTTATATTAAGGAAAAGCTTATAATTATAAGTAATAATAAGCTTCTTTAAATAAATATTATTGTAATTAAGAAAAAGTATATAGCTAAGGATATTAAAGATTAAGATAAAGTTATGAAAACTATGGAGGTTGATTAGGCTTAACCTAAAGACTTTAGAGAGGCAGAAGATAATTAATCTTAAATTATTAATAATAGGTTGTAGCTAGGGGATAGGAAGAAGGTAGGGAAAAGGAAAAACCTATTTACTAACTAAGATTAAATTTAAAAGGAAAACGTTAAGTCTCTTATAATAAGAGCAAGCTTAGTAAATGCAATAAACTTAAAACTAAAAAAGCATGCTTAATAACCCCTATTACTTAAAGAAAAAGCAGCTTAAGTAATTTTAGCCATAATCATTAAAATGGGTGCTATGAATATCTTGGCGCTTAGCAATATTAATTTAATTTTAATTAGGTATTTATTAATAGTATAATTTAAGGCGCATACCTTGTTAAAGGTACCTTTTAAGTTAGTATATCTTAGGAATTATGCTAAAGACTTATTTCTTAAAATTAGCGTAATTATTTTTTTAAAAGATAATATTAAGGCTAATACTTTAATTAATTTATTGTAAATTATTTAATATTAAGTTAACTTTATTATTGCATTTATTATAAATATAATTAATTAAGGATATTTTAATTTAGCCTACTTAATAATCTGCATAAGGGTAAATAGTTACTCTCCGCAGCCTGTTCTCTTAAATACTAGAGCTGAAATGAATTTCTTGCCCTTATTATACTGTAAATATAATAAACTTTTATACGCTTTATTTAATAATATAAACTTAATAATGTATAATGGAGATTTCTTATCTTTAATTAAAGTTATGGAAAAGTAAATTTATATTAATTTAAATAAAACCAAAGCCATATTCTTTATTATAAATAATAAGGCCTTTAATACCTTATATTATATCCTTTTAAAAATGCCCTTTTTTCTAGATATAAATTTGGTATTTAAATAATTAAAAGGATACCTTTATGCTTATCTTACCTTTGGCAATATTAGGGTGATGTATGGTTTGAGATGGAAGAACTAGAAGCTTTTTAAAGTAGCTTTACTTAAGGGAGCTTAAGTTCCTTAAAAGTACCTATTGGCTTTCATAAGCATTTCTTTACTTTCTCTAAGCTTTAATTAAAGCTTAGTATTAATTAATATACTAATTACGCCAACCTATCTTAATATTAATATGGAAAAAGATAAAAAAGTTTTGGGCATCCTTTTAAATAAGGATATGAGAAGTTTAGTCCCTGTATTTGTAAAAAACTTTTAAGCTGAAATTTAAAAGATTTGTTAAGTTAAAGGGAAAGGTTAATAGATATTAACTTATATTTATGGTATTTATTTATGGAAAAAAGCTGCGTATATTAGAAAATAGGTTAATAAGATTCCTTTTGCTTTAATTGCTGCTAAATTGATTAATAAAATTGTTTAGCCTTTAATTAAGACTCTTTATAAGCAGGTAAGCATTAAAGTCCATCCTATGAATGATTATCCTTTTAATGGTATTGTTCTTAAGGGTATAATTAATTAAAAACCTGCCTATAAAAAAGGAGTAAAACTGGCTATAGATAAGAATTATAAAAGTAAATATAATGCCTAGATTTAGCTTAATTTTTCTTTAATTAATAAGGGATTAAGATTAATGCTTAATTAATTAAGTGTTTTTTTATGGAAAAACTATAATTTTTTTTTAAAGTAAGAAAAAGAGATATTTACTTATTTACTTTTTAATTAAGAGAAATTTTTAGCGTGGGATTAGTTTTATGTTGCTTAAATTAGTATTAATGTGGCGCTATTATAGTTTATTTAAATAATTCCTTATAAAGCATATTAAATAAAGATGATTTAGCTTTTAAGAGCTTTAAGGGAGATAGCTATTAAAATGCTTAGGGATTAATAAGCTAATGGAGTTATTAAGGAATTTTATGTTGCTTATAGGAATTAATAATTTCTTGTGGAAAAGAAGAACTTTAATTATTAACTTATTAATAATATCTTGGAAGCTAATAAAGTTATAATTAAAGATGCCTTTATTTTGCTATTAATAAATAAGTTTGCTAAGGAGTTTGCAATATATAAAATATTATTTTTCCTTAACTTCTTCTTAAGATATAATTAAATTAAGCTAAACGAGAAAAGCCAAGATATTATAACTTTCTTTATTTTAATTGGATTATTTTGGTAATATGGCTTACTTATAAGAGCTATAAATTTTATTGCTTAATTTATGCAATGCATGATTTAAATCTTTTATAACTTGATTCTTATAATATGCAAACTCTTTCTTAATGATATTATAATTAAGGGCCTAGAGATAAACTATGAAAATAAAGAATTACCTACCTTACTAAGGGTTTGGAAATATATAGTTAAGCATATTAAGAATTTTAATAATGTTTTCTATAATTTTAAGCTAGCTAAAGGGGTGATTAATGCTGTTAAATTGGAATGGTATAAGCAGTAAGCTAATATTATTGGCTATATTTATGGAATACTTAATTAATTTCCATTAAATAAAAAGATTATTAAAATTAATAAGTAAAATACTTATAAGAATATAATTAAGCTTAGATTTTTTTTAGGCTTATTAAACTTTTATAAAGTATAAATGCCTTTTTATGGAATCATTGCTAAGCTATTATTTAACCTTTTAAAGAAGGGTGTACCTTATTAATAAACCTTAAAATGCTAAAAAGCTATAAATATTCTTAAAGCTATAATTACTTTAAAGCCATACTTAGTTAATATTAATTATTTTAGCAATAAGATTATTCTTATAGTAAATATAAGTCTTAAGGGATGGGGTGCATGCCTTATATAAATTAAAGATGGAATGCAATACTTAGTTTAATATAAGAATAATATCTGGATAAAGGCTAAAAAGCTATATAATGTAATAAAGCAAGAATGCAGAATTGTTTTATATGCAATTAAGCGCTTATGCTTTTATATTTATAGCGTTTACTTTACCTTGGAGATAAATTTAAATATTTTGGTTTGATAATTAAAGGGATTTGCTTTAAATATACTAGGTGCCTATATTATAAGGTGGCTAATAATAATTAAAATGTATGATTTTACTATTTATTATATTAAAGGCTTTAAAAATATCATTATAAATATATTTTTTAAAAAGCTATTAAGGCTATTAAATAAGGTAAATTATAAATTTAAAGGGGATATTAAGAATTAATGTAATACTTCCCTTAATTAATTATCTTAACCTTAGTTATTTAATTAAAAATTACTATTGCTTAATGATTATTTTTAGTTAAAAGAATTATTTAAGATTGCTTAATATCTTTGCTATGAGATTTATCTTGAAAACCTAATACTATAGCAGCAATCATTTTTTTACAAAAAGGCTCATTATTTCTTTATTTATAAAGGAACTCTTTAAAGATAACTTAAAAAGGATTTGCTATAACGGCAAGTTATAAATAACCTTAATCAAAGGTGCGAGATTATTAGGAATTGCTATGCTCCTCTTAGGCATTATGAAAGAAACGCTACTTATTTTTAAATCTAAGCCATATACTATTAAAAAGGAATATACGCCAATATCAAGAAGGCCATTACCGGCTATCCTTATTGCAATAAGTGGGATATCCAAATCTATAATAATAAAATTATTTTAATTATATTAAATTAACTATTTATTAAAATTTATATTAATATTTAATATTTACTTTTTAATTAGGGATATAATAAGCTAGTTAAAGGATAATATAACTTAATAAGATGGGTTAAAGCTATGCTTCTTAAGGTGGCTAACTTAAAAAGCATTAAGAAGTTTTTTATTTAGAAATTCCTTCTTAAATAAGGGCTTTTAATAAAGGTGGTAGTAAATAAGGAATGAGAGAATATGGGTTAATTTGCCTAATATCTCTTGATAATTAAAGTTAAGAAGATTATAATTTTAACATACAACCCTCATGCCAATAGTGTTATTAAATATAGCTACTTTTGTTGGCTGGGTTAATGTATGTTGGTTGATAGCAGACTGGTTGTATTCAAATTGGCTATATAAAAGGAAGGAGGGTTGCGGCCGTAGGCTGCAAAACCTCCCTCTGGCTATAAACTATCTAGGGGTGGTTACATGCTGCTACACGTGACCCTTGCCTGCTGGTGCTCTAGTGCCAATTGCCCATAGTGCCTATCGCCCATATTGCTTATCATGCCCAGTACTGCTATCCCCCTATGGTATATTCATAACTATACTAACAATCTTTAATTAAGTAGTTAATGCATGCCTTTAAAAAGTATATAAGAAAAAGAAGTTAAATTAAATTTAAAGCTGCTAAGTTTAAATTTATTAATTAATTAAATTAATTAAAGGTATGCACTCATTTAATTATGCTAAGTGCTTATGAAAGGCAGGTATATAAAAAGGCTTAGGTTGTTATTAAGGGGTTAAAGGTTAGTTATTTTATTGAAGTATGCAATTGATAAATAAAGGTTGTTTTAATGATTGTGCATAGCAAATCATTCTAATTGCATTAATTAATAAAGCACAAATTATTGCTTTTACTATATAAATATTTTATTTATAATGCATTTTATAAACTTATGCTTTTATTACCTATGGCGCTTAGGTTGAATAAGGATTAAATCAAACCCTTGGATTAATAATATTATTATTTAATTTTTAGCTTATAATATACCCCGATTTAATCTAGCTTAAGCTTAATTATGCCTAATTTCCGTAATTAAATAAAGATTAATTAGCTGTGAAGGAAGGATAAATAGGATGAGTTATAGGGGTTTAATAAATAAGGTGTTTAAATAAAGAAAAGAAGTTAAGTACAAGGGATTATTAAGAGATTATTTAATATTAATTAAGTTAATAAATAAAAATATATATAAGACTGGTATGTAAGTATTAAACCGTAAAATTTAATTAGGGATGTTTATTAAATATAAGCTAGCAACTTAAGTACCCATAGGATAGTAATAATCCTTATTATTTAAACCCTTAATGCATAAGCACTATTATAAAAATCTTGGCTACAAGGTTTGCCCTTGGGAGGGAAGTAATTTTAAATATAGGCTATATTATATCGTTCCTTAAGGTAATTTATAGTTAATTAATAAAAGGAAGATCTAAACTTTTGCTAGTTTTATATACTTTTGCTAAATAAAAGCAAAGACTAAGTTGCTTTAGCAATCTTTTCTTTGCAACCTTATTTATAATTAACCTAACTTATTAACTTTTATTAATTTCCATTTAAATATTTTTCTAGTAATAAGTAGTGCATCAAGCTTTAATACACCTTTTTTTCTTGCCTAGATAAATAACTATTCTTAATTAACATATCTCTATACCTTAATCATAATCTTATTAATACTTATAAGCTGCTTAAGAGTCTTATTTAACGTACCCTTTATAAAGGCATTTATTGGGTTGCAGTCACTAGCAATTCATTAAATCTTAGAAATCTTATATCTTTTATATAATTATTAAAGTACTATTAAGTTAATTATAAGGCATTTCTTTTTAATTATACCAAGCTTAATTAAGCACTTATATAGAAAGTATAAATCTATATAAACCATAAGAGAAATAATACCAATGCTAAGACAAGTAGTAATTTAATATAAAATAGCTATTAAAACGATATTTATATTAAATCTATAAACTATACTATAAATCTTAAAAGCCAAAACGCTTTTAATAACTTTCTTGCACTTAATAAAGGACCAGTGGATAATGTTGCCATAGATATTTAATTTTATAAAGTTATTGCCTTAAGTTTTATTAATAAAAGTAATAATAAAGCCTATTTAAAAGCTAAGATCTTGGTTATTAATGAAAGAACTATTAATAAAGATAAGTAATTTAGCTATAATTAAGTTAAGTAGCATATATTATATACTGTATTTAAGATAATTAGCTTATCATTAAAGTCTTTTATTAAGTTAGGCATAGTTTTCTTTGCCTAAATTAACAATTTAAGCAGCTATAAATAAGTTAAACGCAGCTTTTAGTTAATAAATAAAAGCTAAGTAGGCATTACAAGCTTATTGCTTAGCATATTATTATCCTTAATTAAGAAAGGTGGTTTAAATAAAAGCAATCTTTATGCTCTAGCCCTTTTAATATATATTAATAATATCATCCTTTATAATAATAATCTTTATACTATTAAAGTTAAGTATTATTTTAAGGGTAAGTATTATTTTTAGCTTGCATTAAATATCTGCCTTTTTAATCTTTTCTTCCTCCATTATTAAGAATGCTAAAGTAATAATAAAGAAAGTATTATTTATTTATATAGCCATAATGCTAAAGTTATTTACATTATTATTTAAGATAAAAAAGCATAAGTTATAAGCAAAAATAACTATGCTTAGTTCCTTATAATAGTATTTATAATATATTATTCATTAATGTATACCAAACTTAGCAATGCTATATAAAGGTTTAATAATATGCATAATGGTATTAAAAAGATACTTATTATAAATCTTTAATAGTAACTTTGCAAGTATTATATATTTAAGTTTTAACTTTAATTATAAATAAGCTTAAGTAATATCTTAAAGCTTAATATGCATTTCTTACTAAAAAAGAAACAATGCTAAAGTAATTAAAAGTCGTTAGCTTAACTATTAAATAATAAGGGACTAAGTAAGAATTTCTTTCTTACCATAATTACTGCAATTAGCTATTATAAGGCATAACTTCTTATAAGGCTTTTTAATCTTACCCTTAATCTTACATACTATTTAAAACTTAAAGAGTTATACACCACTATATATCTTCTTATTATAAAGTATAAACTTAAAAACACTATATTTAATTAAATTTAATACTTCCTTATAATTAAATTCCTTAAATAAGTTTCCAAGTATAACAATTACATTATTTTATTAAAGCTTTAACATAAGTTTATAATTATTTTTCTTGCATTAAATAATAAATATTTATATTGAAAATGCCTTAATAAGAATCTTTAACTTATTCTTTGCTCTTAAAGATTATCCTTATTGCCTTAATCTTAAAGAATTTAAGTACATATCCAAAGGATTTAACTTAAAGTATATAATATGTTGCAAACTATTATCTAGCTATAAAGTTTAAACCATGGCATCCTTTATCTTATCATAATAATATAGCTATATTACTATAAATTAAAAGACTATTAAGCTATTTAAAAGATTTAAAGTAAAGTTATAATTATTAATGGCAAGAAATTTATATAAGCCTTGCTATTTATCCTTCTCTTATTACATTCTTACATTACTTTATAATGATAAACTAAAAGTTTCTATAATACTAAGTTTACTATAAGTATTAAGAGCTATATTTACTTATTATTTAACATTTATTCTTCTTAAAGACTTTATAGCCATCTTAATAACTTTAGCTTACTTTTATATTAAAAGAGTTAAAGCTAAGTCTTTTGCAAGATATAAATAAGCCTTAAAGATAAGTAATATAGGTACAATGCCTTAAGGGCTATAAATATCATTAATGGCCTTTACTATTATCTAAAAAATAGCCTTTTTTATACAGGTAATAATTAACTTGACATATAAGATATTAAATGCTTATTAAAAAGAAGCATAATAACATTTAACCTTATTAATAAATTAATAAGCTTTTATTAAGACTTATTTATAAATAATTCCCATTACTTATATTATTCCTTAAAACTTAGTAAATACAAAGTTTATACTAGCATTATAAAGGATCCAATTAAGGGGGCTAAGATAAGTATTAATCCAGCACTTATGGAGTGCCTCTTATATATTTTTAGTTAAAAGTAACTTAAGAAATTAAGCTGCTTAAAACGTTATTACTAAATTAATAACATAAAGGACGGGCTTATTTCCAAAAAGATATATAATATTAATAATAATCTTATAATTAAAGTTATAATTATCTTTTAAAGTAAACTTAAATCTTTATAAAGCAAAATCATAAAGTTAGCAGTAATGGCAAAACTTTATAATAATCTTTAAAGCCTTTACCTTTATATTATATTTAACATTCTTTAATAAGTAATTAAGATATTTAATTAATAAGTATTTAAAACATTAATATAATTAACATAATTCCTTTTTTATAAAGAATATAATAAGGGTATATAGAAAGTATTATAAATATCTTTACTTCCAGGTAATTAAAAATATCTTTTTAAAGCTATTTAATTATCATTGAATTAATTCATTTATTATATTTTATAAATAAATATACAACTTATTTATATTACTTATATAAAGCAAAAAAGGGGTATGTTTTCCAATAATATAAAAGGTAATTAAACTAATTATAGCCTTTACTATTATTATTCCTAAAGATAAAGCCTATAATTCCTTACTAAATTTAATAAGCGCTTCTCCTATTCATAAAGTATTAAGTTAAATAAAAGGATTTTTACATTAAAAAGCAAGGTATTATTTATATCCCGTTATAAAAAAGATTGCAACCTTTATATTAAGGATAATACCCTAAAACTAAATATAAGCATATCTTTTAATTAAGGTAAACTAAAAAGCAAAAACAAAAGTAGCTGCTATATTCTCTTTATCTTTATTAACATTATCCTCCTTAATAATTATATCTTTTAAAAAGAAACTATAAAGGAAGGTATTATTTATAATAATTTAATAATATACCATATCATCCTTATAATCATTTTCTTTTTTATTAAAGGTAATTCCTATATTAAATCCTTTATACTTTATAAGGAATGCAGCATAATTAATATTAATAGCCTTATAGCCAGCATACTTTACCTATATAAGATATTAATTACAGCGTTATTAACGTTTTGCTAGTAAGTAGTTTAAAGATTAATAATTAATCTTATCACAAATATAATACTTTTTATCTTTTAAGGTATTTTATTAACTATTATAATAAAAGTTATATTAAGGATAAAAGCTATTATTGCTAAAATTACCCCAGTTAAAGTTACCTTAGTTAAAGTTGCCATAGCTAAAGCTTCCTTAGCCCTATTTACCACAGTTTAACGGCCTATTATCTCGATATTAGCAATTAATATAATATACTTTATTTCTCTTGCCATTAATACTTTAATTATCTTTATTATAATATTAACTGACATTACGCTAAAGATTAAATTTAAGAAAAGATCTTAATTTTAAAAATAATGCTTTATATAAATACTTAAAATTAAAAAGTACGTGCTATAATTCCAGCATGCCTATATAAGCGCAAATAACTATCATTCATAAAAAGTTATCCCCTTAATAAAGTATGCTAAGTGCTTATTAACATAATTATAGTTTATTAAACATTATAATGAAAACCTCTTAAGGGTACTTACTAATGTTTTCTAAGTTAACATGCATGCCGTTAAATATAATTAAGGTTTAATTATAAAAGTATTATTAATAATTAACCTTTATATTAAAGTAAGCTTTAAGCTTTATATATATATTATAAATAAAGAACCTTATGCCAATATAATAAATATAATAAATCTTAACATAATCTTTAAGAATTAAGAGAAATATTATATAAAACTATTTAAGTTTAATATTTACCATTTAATAAATATTAAGGAAGATCCTTATCTTATTATTCAGCAGATTATATAATTCGCCGCCTTAATTCTTATTTCTATTTTACATTTTATTAAATTATACATTACCATTAACATTAAAAAGATTATTTATTATTTCCTAAGGGGGTAGGTCTTAATATAAATTATATAATTATAAAGGTTTTAATGCTATAATAAGTAATAATGCTAAGTATAATATCTTTATTAACTCCTTAAAGGGAATGCCTATAAATTGTTCCTTAAGTTATAAAGTTTTTAAGTATTTTAATAAACTTAATTTCCATTAAAATAATATTTCCTAATATCCTAGGGAAGTCCTTATATTTAATTAATTAAGGGTTTTCTTTTTATAAGATAATAATTATAATACTTATTATAAGGGAGTTAGTTAAACAGAGTTTTATCCCAATTTTATAAATAATTAAGGATAAAGAGGTTATAATCTTTAAGATCCTCCATTATCTTTAATAAAGGGAATTGCTTGCTTTAAATTCCAATGAAAAGAAGCCATAAATAGTAAAATTATATTAAAAGCTAGGGTTTCTTAAATCTCTTAAATAGCAGGTATTTCTTAAGTACTTGCTATTTTTAACTTTTAAGATTAAAGCTATTAAGTGTAAAACCTAAAGAGTTTATGCATATTAGCCGCCTTATATAGTTTCTTTTCCCGCTATAAAGAATACTTATTATATATAAGCAATACTTCTAGGTTAATATATTGCTTATTAACGCTTCCTTTAATATTAACTCCTTTCTTTTAAAGGAATTTCTTAAAGTTTTAAATAATAGTTAACTTCTTAAACATTATTATATTTTAAAAAGCAAAGTCTTTTATAAAGCATTAAAGTAAATCATTATTTATATCTTAATATCTTATTATTTCCTTTATAAACTTAAAAATAGCAGCGTTTACTTAATTAATTATGCTATTTACCTTTATTATTAATTTATCTTAATGGCTAAGATTAACTTATTAATTTTAAAACCTTTTACTAAGATTAAAAAGTAATTAAAGTTCTTATACAAAAGCATTATTAATATTTAAAGGTATTTCCTTAATATTACTATTAAATTTAGCCATTTTGCTAGGCCGTTAAAATATTTAAGTAATTTATATATAAAGAAAAAAGAAAGAGGGTAATTAAAGGGATATAATAAGGTTATTTTAAAGCGTAAAAAGAAAGTATTAATTATGCAATAAAAGAATATTTATTAAAGAGTATTTATTAACTTAAGTAAATATAAATTATTATTTATGCCAAAGTAAAGTAACTATAAGCATTCTTAGCATTAACTATATAATGAAATGCACCATATAATTAATAAATTTAAGGTACTACTAAGGACTTATTAATTAATAAGTTAAATCTCTGCAATAAAAAAGTTAAGGCACTATTAATCTCTTTTTATTAGTTTTAATTATAGCATAACTACCGGCATTTAATTAAGTAGGGTTTTATTACTAACAATTGCTTACCTTTATAATATTAATATTAACTATTTAACGTAAATATCATAACTTAATCATAATGATTCTCATTATTAATGGTTGCCGCTTAATTAATGGCAATATAAATTTATTGCTTGCTTACCTTATTGTTTATAACTACTTATAGGTAATTATTAATTAATATTGATTAAGTTAATATATATTAATTAATAGTAAACTGGTTATATTTAAATTAGCTATATAAAAGGAAAGAGGGTTGCAACTATAGGTTGCAAAACCTCTCTCTGGCTATAAACTATCTAGGGGTGGTCACGTGCTGCTGCACGTAACCCTTGCCTACCAGTGCTTTAGTGCTAATTGCCCATAATGCCTATTGCCCATATTGCCTATCGTGCCCAGTGCTGCTGTCCCCCTATGGTATGTCCATAACTACAACTTTATCATTATAGCTGCCATTAGGAAAATGCTTAATAAAGGCATTAAAGGCTGGGTATGGATCTTACCCTATACTTTCTTTGCTAATTAAACTTTACTTAAGAGATTTCATGGAAAAAGTCCCTTTTATCTTTTCTATGGCTTTAAACCAATCATTTTAATTAAGATTATTATTCCTATATAGCGTATCCAAACTTGGACTTTAGATATATTTGCTTAAGATGCTTTTAATTCTCAGCTTTAATTACTCCTTAATCTCTTATAAGATGTAAAGATAGTAATTAAATTGGTCTTTAACTATAGAAAGAAAGCTGTGCAATAAGATATATATTATAGTTTTTCTTAACCTATTCCCTTAAAAAAGAACAACCTAGTTTTGCTTATTAATAAGCAAAGAAAAGTTAATTATTCCTTATTTTAAAAACTAACCTATTGTTAGTTTAATTCTTTTATTATTTATAAAATTTATTATAATAATGTTTATAAACTTTAAACACTTAACGGTATTTACCTTTTAAGCATATTTCCACCAAAATAATTAAAAAGATTTATTAACCATTCTAGGATATGGGAACTTAAACTTTATTTGCTTTGGGAAACTAATTCTATAGTTACTATGGATGATAACCCCTTTTTAAATATTTTAGTGGAATTTAGTTCATTTAACCTTATCTTGGATAACCTTAACTTTAATTACTATCAAGATTAATTAAATACATCTTTATTTGCTGCCTAAGCATACTAATTATCCATAAGCTTAAATTTATTAAATTCTTTAAACTTTAATATTTAGGATGCTAAATCTATAAAATGCTTATATATAAAGCAAAGAAACTTAAGAAACAAGCCTTTATAATTTATTAATATTCCTTTACTCTAATTAAATAACCCTTAACGTTCTTAATATAACCAGCTTAGCAATACTTTTAAATCTTAGCTTGGGTATTTATTTAAGGGGGGGGGTTTTATCTTTTCTTATATACGCATACACATACCATTTATTATAATATAGAATTTCTTTTTATATATATTTATTTATCTAATTAAATCTAACCTTAAGTTTAAATATAAAATATTATATTTTTAAAAAATGCATTATAAAATTTACTGCATACTTATTTATTATTTTCTTATTAAAATTAAAAACTTTCTTTTTCTTTTTAATAACTTAATTTACTTTTCCCCTTTTTCTTTTTATCTTAATTACTATTTATATCTTATTAAAAGCTTATTCCTATAATTAATATGGTAGGAATTCTATATTATAAGGTTGCAATTATTAACCTTAAATAATGCTAGCTTCTTTATTTTGGATGGTATTAAAGCTAATCATTCCTTTAAGCTATGCCATCTTATTAATAATAATTATAAAGCTAAGCATACCTTTAAACTTTATTTACTTAGCTGCCATAACCTTTTGCACCTTCTTTATATTATTATATTTATTAAAGGTATAATTAAATCCCTTAATATAATAAATGCAATTAGCGTAAGTATTATTATAAAAATTATGCAAGGAGTAATAATTAAAAAAGGGAATTATAATAAGAACGTTCCTATTTATAGTTAAGGAAAAGTTGCAACCCATGTACTTTAAGCAATACTTGCAAGAGGAAGCGTTTTAATAGCTATAAAAGGCTATAAGCAAAGCTGCTTAATAGCAATAATTAAAGTAATTATATATTATTATTATATACTTTTTATAAAAAGCTTTATTATTTTCCTTAATAATAATAATGTTTGCATAACTTTTAATTAAATTCTTAATATTATTTAAAAACCACTCTTTTTATGGCTTATTAAGAAATTTATTAAATAGTTTCTTAATTACCTTTTTAAAGGTAAGATTAGCAAGTTGCTAGGCAAGGTACTAATTTTATTTAATACCAATGATTTCATATATATAAATACCTTTTATAAAAGCATTATAAAGGATAGTTTTAATAAACTAACCTTTATTAAGGATGCTTTTTAGCTTAAAGGAAGTGTAAATGCCCTTAATTAAGATTTGCTTAGCTTATAGGTTATAATAAATGGCTTAAAAAGGGGGAGGGGAATCCTTTTATATTAAACTCCCCAACCTTAATTAAGAAGGGTTTAATAATAAAGATATTATTATAAAAAGATATTTAAGAATAAGAGGATTATAATATTCTGCTTTAATTTTAGCTTAACTTAAAGGCTAATTAAAGTTAAAAGAATATTAAGAAGAGGAAAGAAGAAAAAGAAAACTTAAGGGAGGAAAGGAAATTTATATATATAAAGTTGCTATAATAAGAGGAGGCAGGTAATGCTAATAATAAGCTACCCTATTATTAAAAGAAGTAATTTATTACCTTACTTTTAATTAAGGTTAGTTTATTACTTAAAAAAAGTTACTTACCTTTAATTCCTTACCTATAAAGAAGTTATTTATCTTTCCACTGCAAAGGAATTTTAATTAAGTAACCCGTTTTAGTTTATGCTTAATAGACTTATGGATTAAAAGGGGAGTACTTTATAGTTAGCTGCTATTTAAGAAAAATAAAAGATTGCATACCCTTTTACTTTAATTATTAACAAAATAATAAACCAATAGCTTTTAATAATAACTTATAAGCTTCCTTATCGCTCCCTTCTTTTAATTAATACTACTATTTAACTTAAGGGCAATAAGTTATTAGCTTTTGCTACTTTAGCTTATATACGCTGCTATACTTATTTATTTATAGCTAAGCCCTCTTCCTCTCTTTCTCTCTTCTTCTTCTTCTTCCTACCTTTATATTATTATTAATTAAAAGTTAAAGGTTAACTGCTACCCAGCTGTTTTAATAATAATATACTTTTAATATATTAATTTTTTTCCCTTACCCAATTCTTATTTAAAAATAAATAATGGTTATTTATAAAAGCTGCCTTAAGCTATAATTAAATATTAATTATATTTCTTCCTTATTTCTAACTTTCTTTATTTTAATCACTTATATAGTAATTTCTAAGGGTGCAAGGCTTTTTTATTGCTATACTTTCCCTCTTTATTACCTAACTTTTATTACTTACTCTTTACTTTACTATCTATTTATTTTACCTCCTTTCCCTATAATTAAAAGCTAAAATATCTTTTAACTAAAAAGGTAAGGTAAAGAAGTAATCTTAATTACCTCTATGCTATAAGATACCTTAAAACCTTAACGCCTTAATTTTAATAATTAAACCTATTAGTTTAAGAAAGAATAATTTAGCGCTAATAATTATAAAACTTTCTTACTTTAATAACTTTAAAGACTTGCTTAGCAAAGCATTGCAATTTTTAAATATTATGGATATTTAAAATTAATAAAACTGTGGTTATAGACGTACCATAGGGGAACAGCAGCACTGGGCACGATAGGCAATATAGGCGATAGGCACTATGGGCAATTGGTATTAGAGCACCGGCAAGCAAGGGTTACATGCAGCAACACGTGACCACCCCTAGATAGTTTATAGCTAAAGGGAGGTTCTATAGCTTATGGCCGTAACCCTCCTTCCTTTTATATAGCCAATTTAAATACAACCAATCTGCTATCAATCAATATACATTAATCCAGCCAACACTAATTAGTAATTACCTATAGGTAATTATAAATAGCAAAGTAAGCAAGTAATAAATCTATATTGCTATTAATTAAGCGGCAACTATTAATAATGAAAACTACTATAATTAAGTTACAATATTTACGCTAAATAGTTAATATTAATATCATAAAGGTAAGCAATTATTAATAACGGAACCCTACTTAATTAAGTGCTGGTAGCTATGCTATAATTAAAATTAATAGGAAGAAATTAATAATGCCTTAACCTTCCTATTGCAAAGATTTAACCTATTAATTAATAAGTCCTTAATAATACCTTGGATTTATTAATTATATAGCGCATTTTATTACATAGTTAATGCTAAGAGTGCCTATGATTATTTTACTTTGGCATAAACAACAATCTATATTTACTTAAGTTAATAAACACTCTTTAATAAACACTCTTTTATTATATAATTAATACTTTCTTTTTATATTTTAAAATAACCTTATTACATCCCCTTAATTACCCTCTTTCTTTTTCCCCTATATATAAATCACCCAGATATTTTAATGGCTTAGCAAGATAGCTAAATCTAATAGCAATGCCAAGGAAATACCCTTAAATATTAATAATGCTTTTATGCAAAAACTTTAATTACTTTTTAACCTTAACAAAAGGTTTTAAAGTTAATAAGTTAATCTTAGCCATTAGAATAAATTAGTAATAAAGGCAAATAGCATAATTAATTAAGTAAACACTGCTATTTTTAAGTTTATAAAGGAAATAATAAAACATTAAGATGTAAATAATAATTTACTTTAATGCTTTATAAAAGACTTTACTTCTTAAAACGTAATGATATTTAAGAAGTTAACCATTATTTAAAACTTTAAAAAATTCCTTTAGGAAAAAAGAGTTAATACTAAAGAAAGCGCTAGCAAGCAATGTATTAATTTAAAAGTATTGCTTATATATAATAAGTATTCTCCATGGCAAAAGAAGGAATTACATAAGGTAGTTAATATATATAAACTCTTTAAGTTTTATACTTAATAGCTTTAATTTTAAAAGTTAAAAATAGTAAGTACTTAAAAAATACCTGCTATTTAAGAGATTTAAAAAACCTTAACTCTTAATATAATTCCGCTATTTACGGCTTTTTCTTATTAAAACTTAAAGCAAGCAATTCCCTTTATTAAAGATAATAAAGGATCTTAAAAACTATAACCTCCTTATTCTTAACTATTTATAAAATTTAGGATAAAACTTTATCCAACTAACTCCCTTATAGCAAGTACCATAATCATTATCCTATAAAAAGAAAACCCTTAATTAATTAAACATAAGGACTTTCCTAAGATATTAAGAAATATTATCTTAGTAAAGATTAAGTTTGTTAAAATACTTAAAAATTCCACAACTTAAAGAATAATTTATAAGCATTTCCCTTAAGGAGTTAATAAAGACTTCATACTTAATACTACTACTTATTACAGCACTAAAACTTCCATAACTATATGATCCATATCAAGACCTACCCCCTTAAGAAATAGCAAATAATCTTTTTAATATTAATAGCAATATATAATTTAGTAAAATATAAGATAGAAATAAGAATTAAGGCAATAAATTATATAATTTGCTAAATAATAAGATAAGGATCTTCCTTAATATTTATTAAATAATAAATATTAAACTTAAATAGTTTTATGCAGTATTTCCCTTAATTCTTAAAGACCATGCTAAGATTTACTATATTTATTATATTAATATAAGATTTTCTATTTATAATATATACCTAAAGCTTAAAGCTTACTTTAATATAAAGGTTAATTATTAATAATACTTTTATAATTAAACCTTAATTATATTTAATAATATACATGCTAACTTAAAGAATATTAATAAGCACCCTTAAAAGGTTCTCATTATAATATTTAATAAACTATAATTATATTAATAAGCACTTAACATATTTTATTAAAGGAATAACTTTTTATAGATAATAATTATCCATGCTTATATAGACATGCTAAAATTATAATATGCACTCTTTAATCCTAAGTACTTATGCAAAGCATTATTCTTAGGATTAAGATCTTTTCTTAAATTTAATCTTTAGTATAACGCCAATTAATACTATAATAAAGATAATTAAAGTGCTAATAGCAAAGGAAATAAAGCATACTATATTAACTACCAATACCAAGACAATAAGCTATTAAGCTATAATAAATATAGCTGGGGAGGCTTTAATTATAGCAACTTTAATTAAGGTAACTTTAACAATAATAGCTTTCATCCTTAATATAATTCTTGCTATAGCAGCTAATGGAATACCTTAAGAAATAAGAAGTATTATATTTATGGCAAGATTAATTATTAATCTTTAAATTACTTACCAGCAAAACATTAGCAACGCCATAACCAATATCTTACGCAAGCAAAGTATATTAGCTATAAGGCCACTAATACTAACTATGCTACGTTCTTTATTAAATATAAAGGACTTAATATAGGAACTACCTTTAATAAAGAAGAAAATAATTATAAAAATAGTATAGCATATTATTAAATTATTATAAATAACGCCTTCCTTTATAATCTCTTCCTAAAAAACATAACTACTAAAGAGGATAATATTAATAAAAATAAAGAAAATATAGCAGCTACTTCTACTTCTACTTCTTAGTTTACCTTAACCAAAAGATATGCCCATACTTAATTTTAGGGCATTATTCTTAATATAAGAGCTGCAATCTTTTCTATAATAAAATATAAATAATACCTTACTCTTTAACGCGAAAACCCTTTTATCCAACTTAATACCTTATAAACAAAAGAAGCGCTTATTAAATTCAGCAAGGAATTATAAGCTTTATTTTTAGAAATAATAATAATAAAGGCTATAATTAATTTAATTACCTTTTATATTATTAGAAAACACACCCCTTTCTTGCTTTATATGGGCGATATAAATAAGTTATGTATTTATCTATGAAATACAATAAATAAATTAATTTAATAATAATTAAATGGCTTTAAAAAGACATTTTTAATTACCCAAAAGTAAGAATACTTATAATACTTTCCATATACCCTTACTATGTTTTTTATAGAAAAGGAATTATATTAACTATACCAATATTTTAAACACCCATTAATTAAACATCTTAACTACTTATTAAAAAATACTAAATATAATATAAAGGCAAAGGCTTTAAAGATTATTATAAAGTTTTGCCATTACTATTAGCTTTATAATTCTGCTTTATAAAGATTTAAGTTTACTTTAAAAGATAATTATAACTTTAACTATAAGATTATTATTAATATTATATATTTTCTTTAAAATAAGCCCATCCTTTACATTATTAATTTAATAATAACGTTTTAAGCAGCTCAATTTCTTAAGTTACTTTTAACTAAAGATACATAGGAGGCACTATGTAAGTGCTAGATTAATACTTATCTTAACCCCCCTAACTAAATCCTTTATAATGCTAATATAAACTTTATATTTACTAAGTTCCAAGGGATAGCATAAGTAATGGGAATTGCTTATAAACAAGTCCCAATAAAAGCTTATTAATTTATTAATAAGGTTAAATGCTATTATGCCTCTCTTTAATAAGCATTTAATATTTTATATGCTAAATTAACTACTACTTATGCAAAAAAGGCTATTCTTTAAATAATAATAAAGGCCATTAATAATACTTATAGCCCCCAAGGCATTATACTTATATTACTTATCTTTAAGGCTTATTTATACCTTACGGAAAACTTAGCTCCTACCCCTTTAATATAAAAGCAAGCCAAAGTTATTAAGATAGCTATAAAGTCTTTAAGAAGAATAAACGCTAAATAGTAAGTAAATATAGCTCTTAATACTTGTAATAAACCTATAATTATAGAAATTCTTAATTTATCATTACAAAGTAATATAAGAGTATAGCGAAAGAAGGATGGATAGCTAGGCCTATATAAGCTTCTTGCCATTAATAATTACAATTTTACTTTAAATCTTCTAAATAGCCTAACAATCTTCCAATCTATAGTAATACAGCTATATTATTATAATGAAATAAAGGATGCCATGATTTAAACTTCATAGCTAAATGATAATTTACAACATACCATATACTTTAAGCCAGATCCTTTAAATATATACCCAAATCCTTTAAAATCAAGGCAATAAGAACAACCTTTAAGAGTAAAAAATAAGCTAAAGACTCCTGCTAAGGCATTTCCAGCATAAACATTTATTATTTAAGCATTCCTTAATTAAATATTCATTACTTAATGCAAGAAGGATAATTATAAACTTATATTAAAGCTTTAATAAAACAATATAATTACTATACTTAAAAACCCATTTAAGGAATTTAACTATAAAAAAGTATTAAACTTAATTAAATGCAATGTCTTTAAGTTTATACTTTATAATAAAAAGATATATAGCAATATATAACTCTTTAAGTCTTAAATAATATATAAGATTAAGAGCAAAACTAAAAAGCCTTATAAAAAGTTATGCCTTATAATAACTAATTGCAATACATAATAAAAAAGAGATTCTTACTTAATTCCCTACCATTTAGCAATTAAGCTAATAACTTTTAATTACTTTAGCACCATCCCTTCTTTAACAAGGAATATATATTAAGCTTTAAGATATTACTTAAGCCTATTTATAATTAAAGTTAAAGCTTAAATATATAATACTTACAAAGTTACCGCTAAAGATTCATAATAAGTATCCTTTTAACACCATTATGCATATTATTAAACCTTTATATAGCATTACTAAGTTTAATATATATTAATAAACAATATATTACAAATATTACTATAAGGAACTAAGCATAATTATCTCTACTTATAACCCATGCTTCCTTATCTTAAATAATAATATAAATAACTTTAACATTATAACTATATAAATAAATAACATTTTCTTTATTATTACTTTAGCATTCTTAATAATAAAAGAAGAAAAGATTAAAAAGGCGGATATTTAATGCAAGCTAAAGATAGTACTTATCCTTAAAATAGCACTTAACTTTAACGGCATAAAGATTATTATTATAAAAAATAATATTATTAATATATATTAAAAAGGCTAGGGCATAAAGATTACTCTTATCCAAACTACCTTTCTTAATTAAGGATAATAATATACTAAGCAATAAGCTTACAATGCTTACTTAGCTTTCATTTATTAACTAAAAGCTATGTTTAACTTATTTATAGCTGCTTAAATTATTAATTTAAGCAAAGAAGACTATGCCTAGCTTAATAAGAGGCTTTAATAATAAGCTAATCATCTTAAATATAGTATATAATATATACTACTTAACTTAACTATAGCTAAACTGCTTATCTTTATTAATAATTCTTTCGCCAATAACTAAGATCTTAGCTTTTAAATAAGCTTTATTATTACTCTTATTAATAAAACTTAAAGCAATAGCTTTACGAAATTAAATATTTATAATAATATCATCCACTGATCCTTTACTAAGTGCAAGAAAGTTATTAAAAGCATTTTAGCTTCCAAGATTTATAATATAGTCCATAGATTTAATATAGGTATTATTCTAGCAGTTACTTTACATTAAATCACTACTTATTTTAGCATTAATATCATTCCTCTTATAATTTATATAAATTTATACTTTTTATATAAGTGCTTAATTAAGCTTAGCATAACTAAAGAAAAATGCCTTATAATTAACTTAATGGTACTTTAATAGTTATATAAGAGATGCAAAATCTCTAAGATTTAATAAATTACTAATAATTATAACCCAATAAATGCCTTTATAAAGGGTATGCTAAATAAAACTCTTAAGCAGCTTATAAGTATTAATAAGATTATAATTAAGGTATAAAGATATATTAATTAAGGATAATTATTTATTTAAGCAAAAGGAAAAGGTATATTAAAGCTTAACATACTGCTTATTATTAAAAAAATGTTTAAATAAAAGTTAATAAAAGTTAATAAGTTAAGTTAATTACAAATAAGGTTATAAAGAAAAAACTGCTAAAGCAACTTAATCTTTGCTTTTATTTAATAAAAGTATATAAAACTAATAAAAGTTTAAATCTTTCTTTTATTAATTAATTGCGAATTACCTTAAGAAATAATATAATATAGCCTATATTTAAAATTACTTCTTTTCCAAGGGTAAACCTTATAGCTAAGATTTTTATAATAGTACTTATATATTAAGGGTTTAGGTAATAAGGGTTATTACTATCTTATGAGTACTTAAGTTATTAGCTTATATTCAATAAGCGTCCTTAGTTAAATTTCGCGGTTTAATACTTATACATTAATCTTATATATATTTTTATTTACTAACTTAATTAATATTAAATAATCTCTTAATAATCCCTTGCACTTAACTTCTCTCCTTTATTTAAATACTTTATTTACCAAACCTTTATAACTCATCCTGCCCATCCTTCCTTTATAGCCAATTAATCTTTATTTAATTATGGAAATTAGGTATAATTAAGCTTAAGCTAAATTAAATCAGGGTATATTATAAGCTAAAGATTAAATAATAATATTATTAATTTAAGGATTTAATCCAGTCCTTATTCAACCTAAGCGCCATAAGCAATAAAAGCATAAGTTTATAAAATACATTATAAATAAAATATTTATATAGCAAAAGTAATAATTTGCACTTTATTAATTAATATAATTAAGATAATTTACTATATATAATTACTAAAATAACCTTTATTTATTAATTACATACTTTAATAAAATAACTAACCTTCAACCCCTTAATAATAACTTAGGCCTTTTTATATACCTACCTTTTATAAATACTTAGCATAATTAAATAAATACATATCTTTAATTAATTTAATTAATTAATAAATCTAAACTTAGCGGCTTTAAGTTTAATTTAATTTCTTTTTCTTATATACTTTTTAAAAGCATATATTAATTACTTAATTAAAGATTGCTAATATAATTATAAATATATTATAAGGAAATAGCAGCATTAGGTATGATAGGCAATATAGGCGATAGGCACTATAAGCAATTAGCATTAAAGCACCGGCAGGTAAGGGTTACGTGCGGCAGCATGTGACCACCCCTAGATAGTTTATAGCCAGAGGGAGGTTCTGCAGCCTACGGCCGCAACCCTCCTTCCTTCTATATAGCCGATTTAAATACAACCAGTCTGCTATCAACCAACGTACGTTAACCCAGCCAATAAAAACTTTGCTTAGAAAGCAAATGCTAATTTTTTTAAAAATCTTTTTAAAATAAGAATTATTATAAATAGGGTTTACTTAAATAATATTTAGCAATCTTAAACCCTTAATTAGCTATTATTCTTTAATATAAAATAAATAGCGTTTAATAATAAACTTATAAAGATAATATAAAAATATTTCTTAGGCATTAACCTTTATTTTAAGCTAAGAAAATTAATTAAGTTAATAAATTTAATGGAATAATATTGGGCCTTTCTTGCCTTTAATTTTTTTAATATAAAAGGGATGCTTTATAAATGCGAAGAATTAAGAACTTAATATATTATAGCCTTTATAACTTGGCAGCTTTTTAACTTTTAGGATATTATATTTTTGCTTAAAAAACCTTTGCATTATAATTATACCCTACTTAAGAAATATTAATAGCGTAAATTAATAAAGAATTATAAATTTATTATTATACTTATTTATATACTTAATTATTAAATGATAGCAATTTTTAATAAAATAAAGAATTACTGCTTATTATGAAATAGTTTTATATTAAGAAATAGGAAGAGTAAGATGAATAAGGATGTTAAAGCGCTTATTTATAAATATTTAATAGCTGCCTTAAAAGATAAAATGTAAGATTTTAGCAGGGAGTTTGCATTAGAATTAAGATAAATTAATAAAGTATTTTGTAAATAGCATGCTGCTAAGTTTATTAAAAATTACTTTAGAGAAAATTAAGGAAAGAATAATTAAGAGGTATGGGATTAAGCTAAGGCTTCTTTAATTAAAATTATATATTTTAAGATGCTTAAAGTTGCTATTAGCATTGCTACTTAAATATTTGCTATTTAATTAAAACTTAATAAAACTAATAAAGCTATTTAAATATTTATATTAATTCCCTTTATTAGGATTAATGGCATAAAAGTAATTAAAGCAAGAAATGGGCTCTTATTATAAAGGGATATCATTTAGTAATAGCTATTTAAATTGCAATATGTTAAGATTGCTATTAATTGCAAAAAGGGCGTAAGGGAAATAATACCTTTAATATGGATTAGTTTAATAACTTAATTCTAAATGTTTAATATATAGCGAGGTATAAACTTTTGTATAGCTTAAAATTAGCTAAGTAAAACTTTAATTAAATAAGCCTTTGGCTTAAGCATTACATTATAAAATATTTTAAAGCTAGTAAGAAATGCTTGCCTTAATATATATAAGGATCTTTTTTGCTTGCTTATCTTAATAATGAATATAAATAGAATTTAAAGCGCGTTAGCTAACTTAAAATAATTGGAATAGTAATGAAATTTGCTTAAGGATGATTTAAAAGGCTTATAAGTAAGCTAGCTAAGTAATTAAATGCAAAGCATGGATATTAAAAGTAGAAGTATTATAAAAAGTAAAAGTGGAAGCGGAAGCTTTGTGAGAAGTAGGAGTGGAAGTTAGTAAAGCTAGCATGTTATGCTTAATGTAATGATTAAAAGGAAAAATAAATTTGCTTTTTATTTTATAAAGGTATTTAAATCTTTAATAGCTATGCTAATGCTAATTATTAAAGTAAATTTTAATAATTAGGAGGATATAATTAATAAATATATTATTAAGCAGGTTTTAAGAATATTTAAAGCTTTTATAAAAAAGCAAAAGCTATAATAAGATAAATAAGCAAGGGATTAAAGATGGTAATAATAATTAAGATTATAATAAGGTAAATTTTAAAACTTAAAGGCTTAATTAAAGATAGTAAAGTTTTGTTTTAGCGGTTTTTGCAATACCTATTATAAAGTACTTAAAAAGGGGTATATTAGCAGGTATAGGGAAATATGTAAGAAATAGTATTGCATTAAATTCCGGCTAGCTATAAAAAGCTAGCTTTTATGCTTATTTTAAATATTCTTTTAAGAAATTAACTCTTCTTTTTTCTTATATATTTAGTGCTTTAATTAAGCTTTTCTTATTTTTAAAATATTTATCTTTTCTTTTTCTTTGGCTTCCTTTTATTTTTATCTTTTCTCTTTATTACGTTAGAGCTCTTCCTTAAGTTGTCCTTAAGAGGGTCTAGCAAAACTTGTCCCCTATTGTTTGGGTGGCTTGTTTTTAATAGCCTTAATATTTATTAAGTTAATATAATAATTTTTTAAGCTTTTTAAGATATATTACCGGAATTATATAATAAGCTAAAGTATAAATATAATAATAAGGTTAAAAGTATAATTATTATTAAGTATTTTTAATTATAATTATATATTATTAATTTTTTAATTAAATAATTTAATATATTAATAATTAATAAATTTATCTTAATATTTAATTCATTTAATTTATGTGGGAATAATACATATGGGCATTATGTGCAGCGTGCCCATGCAGTGGGTGCGCTGCAAACAATGCACAGATTTAGAGGTGCAAGGTTTAGACTAGTCTTATTAATAGCAGCTGCCAGCCGGTGCCAGCCGGCTGCCAGCTAGCGGTTACGTGACCCGCGCACGAACCACCATAGCTAGCCTATAGCCAGACAGGGGAAGGCTGCAGCTTTGCTGCAACCTACCCTCCACATTATAGCCAATTTAAATATAATCAATTTACTATTAATTAATATATGTTAACCTAGCTAACACTAATTAATGCTTGCTTAGCAAGCATAAATAATTAGGTATTAAAGAAATAAATCTCATTTCTTAAAAGCTTGTTTGCTTGCAATAATTCCATTAAGGGACTTTATATTAATAATAATGCTATAAGCTATTAAAAAGTTTAACTAAGCATTAAAAACTAGTTTATAGCGTTAATACCTAATTTCTAATTATATTTATTAATGTAAATCGTTAATAATAATAATTATGAAAAGCCTTAATTAAGAAGCCTTTCTTAATATACCCTTAAGCAATTATAACCTTCCCTAACCATTAAAAGCCCTTTTATAATACCCTTAATTATTAAATAAATTAACAATAAGCTTTACTTAATCCCATTTAATTTATGGCAAACGCTTAACTTTTAAGTGAAATTAACTAATTTATAGCAAACGCCCAGCTTTTAATTATATTGCCCTTATACCCTTAGCCCTCCTTATGATACCCTTAAGAAGCCCTTGCTTAGCACCCTTAAGAAGCCCTTGCTTAATACCCTTAAGAAACCCTTACTTAATACCCATAAGAAGCCCTTAAGTGGCAACCCTAAGAAGCTCTTGCTTGGTACCCTTGAAAAGCCCTTTTTTGCAATTAACACCCCTTAGGGCACTTAATTAACGCCCCAAGCCCTCTAACCCTTTAAAAAACCCTTAAATACTTAACAAAGCATAAAACACTTAAATACTTTAAAGTATTAATAAATAATATTTCTTTTAAGCAATTTATGCATTTAATTAGCATGCTTAATTAAAATACTTTAAAGTATTAATAAAAAAAGCAACTCTTTTAACTAATTTAAAACCATTAAGGGGGATAATTAAGATTTATTATAAGTTTAGCTATATAAATAACTTAATTAAATCTTTAAGATATTTACCTTTTAATAATAATTAACATTTAATTAATAAATATAACCTTTCCTCTTTTTAATGCCTTTTTTATTAATGCTCTTTAATAAAATCTTAAGCATAAATTGCTTAAAAAGCTAATAAAGGTTAATTTACCAAGCAATAATAGCATTTAAGCGCCATTACTTATAAATAAATAGTTTAAGAGCTGGTTATTAGCCTATAAGCATAATATAAAAACATCCTTTTCCCCTTCCCCTTTGCTTTATAATTAATTATTACGAGATTTACCTTAATAGCAATAATCTTTATATTAATAATAGCCCCTTTTTTTAATAAAAAGGAGGTTATTAATATAATTAAAAGCCTTAAGGGTTATTTAAGCTATAATAAAAATCTTTTTAATAAATTTTAATATAAGTTTTATAAATAAATAAAGGAATGCTTTTAAAAGATTAATTAAAGGCTTTTTTATAAGCTTAAATAAATATTTTATTATTATAAAATATATATAAGATATAATTATATGTTAATAATAAAGGTATTAATTATTTTAGCTTAATTAAATAATTAAAAATTGCTTTAATAACCTTAAAAAGAGTTTATAATAATAACCTTTTACTTATAATTAAAGATATATAAATATTAAAAAAAGCTTAAGCTAATTAAAATAAAGTTAATTATTATAAAGCAACTACCTTTTCCTCTTTATTAATTATAACCTCCTTCTTAGCCAGCAATACCCTTAATACAAGCCCTATAGCAACAACCTCTTCCGCAATAATAATAACAACCTCCTCCTTATTAAGAAATATAATAATAGCAGCCATTATTAGCTTAAGCTTAATTTATTTCTTAGGTACCTTAGCTAACTTAGTAATAAAAAGAAAGAAGCTGCTAAAGTAATAATTAATTAATTAAAGCATAATATTTAAATACTTTAAAGCTTTAAAGTATTAGTAATTTAATGATTTAATTAAGCAATTTAAGCAACTTAAACACTTGCACTTAAATATACTTGCACTTAAACACTTGCACTTAAACACTTGCACTCAACCCATTAAAGCAATGGCCACAAGGCACTTAACCCATTGTAGCCCCTTGAAGGACAAGATATTTACGTTAACTAAGCGATTTAATTAGCTAAGCAATGATTTGGAGGAAAAGCATGATTTTGGAGCGTTTGCATGCATACATATAAAAGACTGCTAATGTGGGAATAGTATGTATGGGCATTACATGCAGCGTGCCCATGCAGTGAGTGCGCTGCAAACAATGCACAAATTTAAAGGTGCAAGGTCTAGACTAGTCTTATCAATAGCAGCTGCCAGCCGGTGCCAGCCGGCTGCCAGCTGGCGGTCACGTGCCCCGTGCACGGACCACCATAGCTAGCCTATAGCTAGACGGGGAAAGGCTGCAGCTTCGCTGCAACCTACCCTCCACACCATAGCCGATTCAAATACAACCAGTCTGCTATCAACCAGCGTACATTAACCCAGCCAACAATTTATTTATATTATTATATAACTTTCTTAATTATTTTATTAACGCTAGTTAATAGTATAAGCATTATCATTATTACCTTTAATTATTAGCTTAGCTTATATGCTTGGCTGGATTTAACTTCCTTATTCCGTTGACAATTCTTACTTATTATGGTGGAGTAGGCTTGTAAGGACTGGCTTGGCTGCCGGCTGGACACTTGTGATGCAAAGATGGTGGGCAGGTATTGCACAAAGCATGGCTTAAAGGCTGGGATATAGGCACAAACAATACCAAGGTTGCATTCTACAGTTCCCTAGAGATCCTGTTCAGCACAGTCCCAGCTCTAATTGGAGCTTCGGAGGAGACCTAGGAGAATGTGGATCTGATATATGGCGATGCAGCAGACACTGCAATTAAGCAAGTCTCAGCGTTAGTTTCATGCACACTCATGACCTCATGTGGTTCTTAAAGGTTACCCACAAGCCGCCTGATGCAAAGAGGATGAGGACGGTGCAGAAAATAGACCACTAGGCCAAAAGACCTACTGCAAGGGCATTTTGCTTGCCCTGCAATCCAATTATATAGTTACACCCTCTATTTGCTGCACCAGAGGAGTGATGCTTTCTGTACCTTAAGCATCTAGAGAGTTATAATAACCTAAGTGGGAAGAAGCAAGATAATTATGTTAATTATAATGTTGGCAGTACTAGGCGTTATCATTAATGAAACCTTGTTCACACACTGGCCTTGGATAAAAAGGTCCCACTGTAATGAGACAGGCCGGCAGAGAAAAATACCCATGAAGATGTAAATGGATGTGTAGAGAGCCGTGATTGTTAGTACCGTGTAGAATGCTCGGCGGAAAACGCGGTTAGGTGACAGTCAAAGATAGATGGCCAGGATAGACAGTTTGGTAAAGGACACGCGGCTGAAATAGGAAATTGTTGTTGCCAGATTCACCTGAAGAAACGTGTCAGTACTATGCTCTCTCTCATACTTCAGGGAAAGCAGACTCACTGCCAGATATGTGATGAAGTCATCATAAAGCACATTCCACACGTTGTTCAGGCCAGCACCAAGTTTAACAACTGGGTTAAGATAACATTAGTATGTTACCCGTGATATTCAAAGGCTTGTTTCTGTGTATTGAGAGGCACATAAATGAGATGAACCCAGCCATTGAGATTGTGACAGGATCTTGGAAATGTCAGCAAAGTGTTCACTTCAGTTCATTTCCTGCACACTTACAATCATCCCATCCCAGGCCCCAACGTGTGACATGAGTCCTCGTAAATAATCTCAAACTTAGAGCAAGTAGCGCAACAATTGTATTTACAACGGCCATTGGCACTTCACTCCATTGAAAGGTGGGTCCACTGTCATCCTATTTTGTCCGTCGGGCGGCTCTGCCACGTACATTGGTGTGGTTGCCATGAACTCACGCAACACTAGTGCGATAGGAGCATGATTGAAGGTGCACATCGTAATTCATCGAGGCAGATACTTTCCGAATATGGGTGCCAGAAGAGACATGTCACTCATGTTGGTCCTTTCATCATCCGCCAATAAGAAACTGTTGAAGAAATTATGCGTATAGAGCCAAGACCCATCGTATATGGGCAGGCAAGACTACCACGTCCCCACTTCCCGTCCGAATCAAATCATGGATTGCAGTCTGGGACTGTAGACACCCTGGGTACAGACGACACCGCAAGCTCATTTGCGGCCTTGACCTGAAGTGAGCAAGGCATTTATCGTTCTTTGGGTTGATCTTCAAAATTGTGGCAGACCGTTTCACTTATCTGCTCTTCCGGATCATCTATCACATTTGATATGCAGCCAAGACTCTCAGCATCACAGGACCTTTACCGAGCCAGGTAAACACAAAACTGTTGGACCTGCTGACCATCCCATTCCATGCGTGAGGAATCATCTCCGTGTCACATATCATTCCACGTGAATACAGGTATCCTCTCCCTTGTTTAAACAAAGGAGGCTAAGACGCACATAATTTTCGACTGGTTTTGAGGCCCACGTGCAGAGCCCCTGATATTCCTTGCAAGCCGAGGTTTTGCACAAGGAGAGAAGGCTCATTTGCTGTGCCGCAGAGAGACTTTTTTTCACGTCGAATCCGCACTTGCTGGCGAATCTGTGTCCAAATTGCTCCCTTCATTCCTCACGGGTTTCTCTCTGATACTGTGTTTCGTATACGGGGACAGCTACTGTCTGTAAAAGCAATTCCCTTCATTGGACGAAAACAACGGTACAACTCTGCCAGTAATAATTTAAAACGCTCAAAATGGGCTCTCACACAACTCCAACGCTTGAAACGGATGGAGACAAGGTGACGCCGGTGTACAGGTTTGATGACACGGCACTCAACCGCATTATGCCGGTATGCCAGGTCCTCCGATTCCGAGACATCATGGATGCCGATGTCTAGCACACATCCCTTGAGACCCTTCTCAACATTGGAGACTGGAGGAAGCTTCGAGGCCGTTGGAGACTTGACGTAGGTTGAAGATGAAACTTTTGGCTTGCTTTGAGGTGCATTGATGGAAGCACAGGCCTCTGGAAAACTATTCATCCATGTGCCGCCCACGGCCACGCGAGCACGCCCAGCTATTCGTTTCAAACACACGGAAATGACAACGTCCATCGAGGCCCATCCCTTGGTGTCTCAGATCGCACGGCTGCGAAGTGACCGCTCTTCCGTGCAGACATCCCTGTCATCTTCGGTTCGTTCTCCTCTTGACTTTAGTCAGGAATGCATGTCAGATTATTAGTTGAAGTCAGACGGAACTTTGGTCGGTTCTAATTCCGCCAGAATGGCCGCAAGATATGGCACATCTCACAGACCAGAAGGGAGACTACCCGATTTTGGGACTTCACGTTATGTCTTTCGAAGATGCAACAGTCGTCATACTCAACTACAACCACGTTCTCATGGATGGCGGTGGCTCTAAGGCCTTCTTGAAAGCATGGACAAATGTGGTCAACGGCAGGCAAGGCAATGTCGTCCCACTGGCAGGTGCGTGGAGCGACCCGCTCGACCTCATCCGCGAGGACATCAAACAAAAAAGCGACGAAGAATTTGTCTTGCAACACGGGGTGATAGACATGGGAGACTTCCTACCTGAACGGCCAGGCCACGACACTGCAAGATCCGGGTTGGGACATGTCTTCGCCCGAGTCCCGCTGGCGTGTGATATGCCTGACGTCTAGAGCTGCGGACGTGATTTTGAAGCAGGCAAAAGACACCTTGCCTCCCGGTTCTTCAGCTACCGAAGACGACATGATAGCCGGCTGGGTTGCCAAGACCGTTGCCGGCTTTCTGCCAGCCACCCGGCCCATCAACCTGATGCGAGTGTACGATCTGCGCCGCGTCTTGACCAAAGCTGGCATCTTGGAGCCTGAGACGGCACACGTTCAAAAAATGTATCAGGTGGCTTGGACCTTGACCCCAGAAGCAAAACATTTGGCACGTGCGCCACTGGTAAGATCGCAATAGATCTTCGCTCGTCTCTCGCAGAGCAGACCTCAATCGGCCAAATTCGGGCGTCGATTAAGGCGCGCCTGGACTCGGGCATGACATCGCTGTACAGAGATCCCAAGGGCATGATATTCACCGCCAACAGTCGCGTTAAGAACCATGACTGCAGGAAGATCGACTTCTCCGGGGCAGTCAAACGCACGTGTGCGGCTGATGGAGAAGGGAACGCCGTGGAGGAGGAGAGGTTGCTGGGGGCTGGCATGCGTGATTATGTCGAAGCGCTTGTTCAACTCCCAGGTGGGTCCACCCCCGGGTCCGAACTTCATCCAGGGCGCAATCGACAGGAATGGAAACAGAACTATGTGCACCTTCTTGTCGAGTGCAATGTGGCCCAGGATGGAGGAGGCATTGAGGCAGCTCGATCAAATGGCTCAAGCAAAGTAAAGACACAGTCTTTGGGCAGTCAGAGTGGAACCTTTGTGAATTGTGTAGTGGGTGAACTGAATTTGGAGCCCGCTGCACATATGTTTCTAGGACAGGTTACCTCGAAACGTTTTAATTAGCTCATCCAGTGATGCACAACCAGATGGGTCATATGTTAGCATTTGACAAGCTTCAATGGTGTTGCTTGGGAAGTTGGCCCGTCTAAGTGACTGATGAATGTGGAAAGCAACTAATATAGGCAGGGACACCCAGACCCTACTGGCACATCGCCCACCGTGCGCTGGCTATCATAATCAGATGCGGGTTGTTTGAGTGCAGGATAATCAGCGCTAAAATAACCAGACATGGGACAACCAGACATGGGACAACCCAACGTGCGATAACTAGACCTGTGACAACAAGATGTATGATAACTAGACACGGAACACCCAGTCCGAGGATGCCGTCGCATATGCTTCTCGATGATCTGAACAAAGCGTGAGCCATTCAGTCTGTCTGACAAAACATTGTATTCTCTCTATATTCAATGAAGTATTGGCATGTGTAAAAGGTTCTCATGCCAGTGGAGGCCACGCTAGTACCTTCGTCGCAGCTTCTCCTTGGCAGCAGGATCCTAAGACAGATGTCAATACTGACTGCACTCGTAAGAACACAGGCAATCATCTCGAAATACAAGTACTTACGATAAAGCTACAAGGTGGCAGCAATGGTGCTGCCCTCTGCTGGCCGACACCAGTGCTTTTCTTCGGTGTGGCCGGGCCGACCGCTGCGCCCACATAACCTGGGCTCAGTACCTTTTGACACCCCTAGCTACACATTAAGAATACTGGCGGCGTTTGTGATGGAGGAGTAGGAGGAGGTCGGGTTGTCTGTTTTAAGTTCAGCTTTGGATGCATGCAAAGAAGAACTGCAATCGTTGACTTACGCGTTTGCACACATTTCTTGACTAAAGATCAGGATCTGAGCGTTACTATGGGCAAAACCAGAGTTGGATCTCATTACTTGCGGTTGGCGGCGACAGCGGCAGCTTTCGTTTTTTGCTACGTGCCTGAGAATGTCGTGTTAGCAAGATAATGTCGATGTCGGACTTGCTGATCCATTTTAAGTCCCGGAATGTATCGTGTTGGCCACATGGACGTAACTCACTGCTGTTGTTGCTGCTTATTAAGTTAAGTCGGTTTAAGATCGTTCAGATGAGAAATATGAGGACAAAGGCTCGTGTCTGGCTGGCTGGCTGGCTGGCTGACTGACTGACTGTGGTTGAGTTGTATCGGGAGCATTGTTCCGTGCTGGGCATGGCCACATGCCGTCTGGTGTCCATGGCGAAGGGAATGCGGACGAAAGAAGATTGGAGACGGAAACAGTGAGAGTAGGAGATGTTCTCTCTATTGGAATTTGCTAGCACCCTTAGACGGTCAACTGGCGATTATTTGAAAGCATTTGTGGCGACAGCAAAAGTAATGTGGAAGTCAACAAATGGCTGCTCTGAGCCTTCACAGCGCTGGGTTGTTATTGCCAGCGTTACCAAAAGTTGACCACGTTGAATAGAAGTAGAATTTCGGCAAGGGCGTTCCAACTTCCAGATACCGGGTTCTTGAAAGCATAACAGCACGGAACTAACACAGGCTTACCCAGGGTCATTGTTGCGCTGCCGGAGCTGTGTTTGTCACGATCACTTCAACCCTCGAAGACCAACGGTATGTACCTTATGTATCCCGAGAGGAACAAGTGCCAGGGGCTCCCGGACAAACTGGCTTCGCCTTCAAATACAGAAACACAACCAGATAGCCCCGCCCCGGCCTCCAACATGCCATCTCCTGTGAGTGCTCTAGATATGGCTCGGGGATAGCAACATACTTACTTCGGACGAGACTTGTCGCCACTGCGGCCGCCTCGGCCACGCCTAGGAAAAGTGCTGGTCCCGGCCGGCAGAAGGCAGCACCATTGCTGCTACCATTGGTAGCTCCGTCTACCACAACAACAAAGGCGAGAACCTCCTGGCCAAAGCCCGGGAGCAAGAGGCGAAGATTGCCTCACTCAACTGGCAGATTGCGGCCTCCGAGAAGGCGCTTAAAACCTTTGTCACCGAGGCAGTTGCAGAAAAGAAACTGGCAGACGCTGCTGCCGCTGAGGAGAAGAAATTTGGTGGGGACTCCAGCATGGCTTCTCGGCTGTTCAGACAGATGATGGAAGATCAGCAAGACGGCGCCGATGAGACTCATCAGGAGGATACCGGGGCTCCTTAAAATGCCCAGGGGTGACTGCCCTGCCCTCATGCCCGCCTTCACATTTTGGTCGCCTGCGCCTGCCCATATCGCAGCATCAGGCTGTGTGTCTATGATGCGCATGAGTTCTTTCTACGTTCCCATCCGGGCCTCGGTCATCACAGACAAGACAAACGACACACACTCTCTTTACGGCTACCATTTTACCACAAGCCAGATTTTGAATGTCCTGCCGGCGATCACCAACTCGAGCGGATGGGCACAAACCTTGCATGATTTTCTTCCTTGACAAACACCAGCAGGCCTGGGACGAGACTCGACACCGCTGGTGACCATCGGACCTCCTCGAGACGAACGAGACAAACAAGAACCATGAACGTGGGTGGCATCATCAGCATCGCGGTGGGAGGCATTTGCATCATCGTCATGCTCATCGTTCTGCTGTGCAGAATAGGGGCTTGGAGCCTTGCCGATGGGCTGGAGAGGAGGCACGTCGTCTGAGCTCGACGATGCGGGTGTTGTTGCCCGAGCCGGGCTCAGGTGGACTGGGATCCGGCAGACAATACCGAACGACAGGACAATATGGTTTGGTGGATGAGCAGCACATGCACGTCCGCACAGTCGTGGGCAGGAAAGCCATGGTAAGCAGGATTGGACGGAAACAAGACGGTCAGGATAAGCATGGTATGGGACTTAGGCAGATGCCCTTCCCAGGTTAGCCCGTCATCATGATAATGCGGCTTGGCGGCACAGACGAGTGGTCACTGGTCGACGTGCAAGAACGCGTCCCTTGCATCTCATCCCGGCGCGGCTGACGCGGTGTCCAGAAATCCATCGTCCACTGGTGATGAGTGAGTGGTCTACAAATATGCTTGACCCCTCTTTCCATAAACCTGTAACAGCGTCCTATTTCTTTCTCCCTCACCACCACCTTCCATCATCACAACCCTCCCAAATCCACGCCCTTATTCACACCACACAACAACATGGCCGCCCCAAACATCAACCGAGCAGGCTACAACCGCCGCCTCGCCGTTGTCCAGACCATCCTGGACAGACACCGCCTGATCGCCACCGCTGTCACCCCAGTCGAGTACGACGAGCGCTCCCCCTTCCCGTACAACAACTTCCTCTACAAGCTCGACCTCGCCTCCCCGCCACCGCAGCAAACTTCGGCCCGAAGCCATGCACCACCCTGCCTCCCGTCGACGGCGTATCGACATTGATCCTGAAGCTCTCCAACCCCAAGGCTGAGGGCTTGAACAACGCCAACCGCGTCGAGAACGACGTCATCGCCTCCTCCCTGATCCGAGAGTCTCTCTCCCAGCGCGCCCCCGACATGGCCGACATCGTCCCCGCCATCTACGCTTGGGAGCCTTTCACCGACCCGTCCCCGGACACAGACGAGGCCTCCTCGGGCTGGACCCTGATGGAACACTGGCCCGGTTCAAACCTGGATGGGCAATTCGCTGGGATGAGCGAGCAAGAACAGCAAGCCATCATGGCGCAGGTCGCCACCATCCTTTCCGCCATCCAGGCCGTCCAGCTGCCCGCCGGCGCCAGCGGACTCGGTGGCCTGACCATCGCCAGCGACAGCATCATCGTCACCGGCCAGCGGCCCCTGCTCCCCGGCGGGCCGTGGTCCTCCTACGCGGACATGCTGGCCGCTAAGCTGCGCTTCCAGCTCGACGGCGACGCGGAGAACAGCACCGTGCTGCGCGGGTGGAGGAACAACGAAACACTCAGGGAGAGGCTGGACGCCTTCATCTCCGGCCCAGCCATCGAGCGGGTGCTGCAACGCGGCGGCGTTGACACCGGCCACCGGGTCCTGACCCACGGCGACTTCAGTAAGGCCCTTCCCTTCTCCACGGAACTGATCTCCTAACAGGTACTTTGTTTTTCTTGCGCGCCTTGCAGCCATGAACAACATGCTCTACGATCCCACCACGAGGCGCGTCTCCGCCCTGCTCGACTTCGACTGGGCCGCCGTCGCGCACCCGGCGCACGAGTTCTTCTCGGGCCTGCACGACCTGCAGGGCAGCACTCACCCAGATGACGCGGCCCTGCAGTCCGCCGTGCTCACCGGGGCATCCAACACCACCACTTCTCCCGCCGCCGAATGCGAAGAATCTGGCGCCGACGAGCCCAACAAAACCTGGGCCCTCGCCAGCTCCTGGGATGCCGCCCTCCTCCGCGCGGGCGGCCTGCGGCCCAGCAGCCTCGCCGGCGTCACGACGCTCGAGTCGCTCCGCGCGCTCGAGGACCTGATCGCGCCGTTCGGGCTGTGCAACACCGTCATGGTCGGCCGCACGCCGGCCGAGAAACTCCAGGCCGCCAGGGCCGACACGGAGGCGAAGCTCGACGCGCTCCTCGACAGCCTCACTCGGCAGGCGGGCCTCTAAGCCCAGCGCAGTCACCCAATCCCCCTCCTCTTCCGCGGGCTCAATAGCCAGGTAGGTCAGGCCCCGAACTAAGGGGAGCCCGCGAAAGGGGAAGGGGAGGAAGGGGAACACGATGCTTGCCTGGTATCAGACATGCCGTCGTCGTGACGGAGCAGGGGAACTCCCGGTGACGAGACGGACAACGGGAGCAGACGTTCTAGACGAAGGGAGTCAGGCCCCATCCCGGGTGCTGGCTTGTCCTATGTGGCCTCCTTTCCATAAGGGAAAGGACGCATCATCAAGTTGATGATGCATGGCTATAAACCTTCGCAAGTCTGCCTCCGTCTTGTTTCCCGGGCGGTTCCTCATGCGAGTCATTGTCGTATATGTACCACATCAGTTGCAAAATGGCTCGTGGACTTGTGTGCTCACCCGCTTTGTCGAGAGAGGGGATTTGTCGTGGGGTGGTCCAATCGGGTCAGGGGATTCGGGTGGAAACATGGACTGATGGGAACAACGACGGTATGGCAACTCAACATTTGGGATTGGCTATTGTGGCGGCAAACGGACGTAGGCACATGCTCGTCCCCACCCAGTATTTTATGTACAGCAATGATTCTATCAAGCCATGCCAACACAGACTTCGTCATACTTGATTCTCTTTACCCCCAAACGGTATCCATAGCAATGCTTGCGCTCCAGTCCGTCGACTTCATCGTACTTGGTTCTTTTCACGTCGAATCAGAATCCACAGCAATACTTGCACTCTGGCGTGCAGACTTCATCATACTGCATTCTTTTCACTCCGAATCGGAATCCATCGCAACACTCTCACTTCTCCATCCACCCCTCGGAGGCGGGGGTGACTTGGCCTTCTTGGCCTTGCTCTTCGTCTTGCCCTTGGCTTTGCTGGCTCCTGCAGAAGACTGGTGGATGTTCTCGGGCTCCGCCGACGCCTTCTCAGCTGCTTCACCGTTCAAGTGCTCGGGGATCCGGATCGGCACGGCCTCGTCTCTCTTCTTCCCGTGGGTTCTCTTACCCTTCCCTTTGCCTTTCTTGCGGTGCTGCTGCTTCTCAGCACCCTCAACGTCCTCTTGCCCAAGATCAAGGCTGCCCGATCTCGGGGTGTGGTCTCGACCTCGCTGCGCGGGCTCGCCGTGCTCATCGTCGTCGTTGCCTGGGATCCGAAGAATCTGACTCGAGACCTTCTCGCTGGCCCGGCTGCTGGCCCGGCTGCTCGCACTGCTCGACCGCCGCTGCCTCTCCCTAACGGCACGAGGCTCCTGGGAGGGTGTCCGCCACACCTTGCTGCCGGGGTTGGTATTGACAAGCTTCTCCTCCACTTGCTCGTCGGCCTGATGGTCTTCGATGCGAGGCAGGGACTGTTGGACGTTGTAATAGTTCAGTAAGTACCGCGCATTAGACTGAACATCCTGCTCCTCATGATCTGGCACCGTCTTCCGTAGTCTGAACCAGACTAACTTGAGACTGGGGCGCCGCCATTTTGCCCTGAAGCGCTCATCCACAAGCGAGTTCCAGCGGATTTTGGAGTCACTGGTTGCGCCTGAGTCGTGAATGGCCTCGATCACTTGGAGCTGGTCGTCGACACTCATCACGCGGTAGTCCTCGCGCGCGTTGGCCAGCACCTCACTCATGCCATTAATGGTCTTGGATTCACGGGAGGCTTCAGGAAGGTGGTCATTTCCGTCGCCAACGACGCCCTTGTCCTTGAGGTCCTGCCATTTGAACTTGCATTGTTGCCGATTCCGAGTGAGACCCATGGCTGCGCTGATCTGTTGCCAATCCAGAAGGGACTCGTCGTCAAAGCCTTTGGCGCGGGGTCTAGGACGGAATTGGTCGTTGTTCTCACGGTCGATTCTGATCTTGTTGAGGGCCTCTTCAACCGCTTGCTTGAGCATCTCCGTCTCGTCTGGCTTCCACCGCGACTTGCGCTGATGCCCATCTACAACGTAGTGATTGCGCCAATAATCCCTGATGTCCTTTTGATCGCGATTGATCAACGAAGCAATCGCAGCGAATTTGGTGCCATGCTTGTCGAACAAGTCGTGCAGCTGTTCCTTTTGTTCTTCGTCCCAGCGGCCGCGGCCTACAAAATTATTGTAAAGCCTGCGAGTCCGTTCGACGATTTGCCTTCTGGTTCGCTTGTCGATAGCTGCAACAGCATTGTCCCAAAATTCCTTGTGCAGCGGATTGGTCATTTCGGGCCGTTGGTGTATCATGTCGTTGAGTTCGGACTGTTCCATGTCGTAAGCCTTGCAAAACTGGTCTACTACTCGCCCGAGTGCGACCAGCTCTTCGCTGGTCCAGGGGCCGGTGGCGATCTCGCCTTGCGATGACCGCTTTCTTCTTGAGGCGACTGCGGCTCTGTCGCGATCGCTGGGATCAAGGCCCTTGCTGGATTTCTTGGACTTCTTGCGCTTGGACGGGCCTGCAAGTAAATCCTCCAGCTCGTCTTCCGATGCGCCGTTAGAACGCCGCTTGCGCTTTAACTTGGCCTGCTTAGGCAGACTCGGCTCTTGAGATGGCTCGACGTTGGTTCCTGTCTCGTCTTCGGGGCTATTGCGCTCACCGCGCATGACGTCCTTGAGCTTGGATCTTTGCGACAGAGACACTCGGGGCTGATTGTCACCCTCACCGAAGTCATCTTCTAGCTGCGAAAGCGAAAGTGATTCCTTCGAGTGGAGTTGGCGCTTCTTCTTCGCCTTCTTCGGCTGGGTCGCAGACACCTCGGGTTCCTTGTCAGCACGTGCTTCTGTATCCCGAGTATGAAGCTGCTGCTGGAGCTCTCGTTGGATCGCCTCTTCTGTTTGCAACTCGTCTTGAGCGCCGTTGTGCACAACAGCCTCCGCGCTCTGATCTGCAGCTTCATGGTCCGACTCTTCCACCACATCCTCGTGAGTTCTTCGGCGGGCAGGCTGTTGGAGCCAATTTGCAACCTTGTCCACATCCGTGTTCAGCATTGGGTTATCGCTCTGATGTTGTCGGCCTTTCTGAGCACTCCTCTTGCGAGATGAGGCAGGTGCGTCGGGGCGTTCGTCGGCATCTCCTGCCTCCGCCTTGCTTTTATGGGCTTGTTTGTGGCTCTTGGGCTTTTTGGCGGACTTCGCTTTTCTGGCCTGTTTCTCTGGAGGACTGACATGCCCATTAGCAAAGCCTTGATCGTCCACGTCCAGATCCATAGCGTCAATGCTCTGCTGGGCATTGTGCCAGCTCGATGAATGTGCTGAGTCTCTCGAGGTGGGTCTCGCGTCTTGGGTCCGAGCTGGAATGCTTTTATTTGAGCCTGTTGACGAGCGGCTTGGTAGTGTGGCTTGGTCGCCCGCGTCGAACTACAAACAACAAATTAGCGGATGAAGTGAGACCACTAGGGGTGCCGGTAGAAACTCACACTTTCGATTGCAGGCTTAACTAGCGGCGGCCGAGAGATGGACCTCGACCTCGACCTCTCCAGTCTGTCCAGTCGTGCCACACTGGGAGACCCCAAGTCGGACTCGCTCTCCGAGGAAGGAGGTTCAGGCTTAACCTGACTTGGTTGCAGATCTGGTGTGGCCGCCTCGTCATCGTTTGCCCTGTCCAATCTGTCGTCAACGATGGACATCTCTCGCTTGTGCATGAACGGAGACTTCTGGCTCGGGTCGTCGCCATCGACGATGCTGTCGTCGGCGATTCCGGCGATTCGGAAGGGCAGCTCGTGATCTTGGACGTCGTCCACATCGGTGTCGGGCTCGGTTTTGAGATGCGCTGATGCGATATCCTCCACACTGCTTGCCGGAATTAACTCTTGCTCCGCTACTTCGATATCCAGGGTCGGCGCGTGGCCTGCAATTCCGTTCACATCAGGTTGCTGGCCAGACGGTGGCGAGCCTCCCACAGCATGCGACACAAGCAAGTGTTGAGCATCAGGGCTCTGCACACCATTGGGTTCCTTGTTGCGCGACTTCTTCTTACTCCTGCTCTTCTTGTGAGACTCGGGTGCGGCCGCGGGCGCGTCGTTCTCGTCGGCCATTGCAGCTGTGGTGGCGTCGAGATGTCCGTTGGCCGCGTCGCTGTCCAAGCTGTCGCGCCGCTTCTTCTTCTTCTTCTTCTCCTTCTTTTTCTTTTTCTTGATTGATTTGGAGTGGTCCGAGTCTGAGGATCGAGCGTCGTCGCCGCCGTCAGTGCGAAAACCACGAGGCTTGCGTAAGTCGCGGACCTCGCCGGGGTATGGGGGAGGACTGGGGGACATGGGCGTGCCGATCACCCTGCCTCCGCGTTGCTCGTCCTCGGCTGCCTCAGCTGCCTCCTTCTGCAGCTGGCTGGACTCGTTGCCCATTGTCGTCATCGCAGACGGCGACGAAACGTTTCGACAGGCACGAGGCGCAGGAAGCTTGCAGCCTCCTGGGTGGCGCTAAGAGGGTGAGAGCTCTTAGCTCCTTCCGTCTGTTGGAGGCAGTGGGAGGTTTTGCTGCCCCGCAATTCGGTTTCCCTGCCAGGCCCCACTGCGGAAAGCTGCAGCGTGCTGGACCAGAGCTCTGCCCCACCGGATTCGAGAACCCCACGGCAGCAGGCAGGCAGTCGGTCAGTTGTCACAAGTGATGGTGGTGATGGGGAATGATGGATGATGGAGAATGGGGAGGCAGGTATCGGTGTTGGGTCTGTTGTCGTGTACAATGGTTGTACAATGGTGATGAAGCATCAAAGACCAGGGGTTTAATTGGAGTTTGCCCAAAACCTTGAGGAACGCGCCGCGACACGCGAGGAAAGGGAAAGGGAAACTTGGAGAGGGTGATGGTCGAATCGATTGGCCAATGGCACGGGGACAGACGCGTAAATGAACGTGTTGCAAGGTGAGCTTTGAGCTTAGGAGGTCTCGGATGCTGCCGTGCAAGCTCGATCTAGTCCTGCACCTTGTCAATGAGAGAAAAACCGCTTATGACCAAGGATGAGAAGGCACTTAGGGCCCAAGCTGTGACCAGACCACCTGCTCCAAGAAAGGAAGGTTGGTTGATGGATGGATGTCCTGGGAAGGAAGGCACCTTGGTCCTGCACTTTACAATTGACCACCTTGATGTCAAAACAGTTAGGTGTACCTACTTTGCCTCTCAAACACCTGTCAGGTCATCGTGCCTTTCGTGGTTTTTGCCTTGGCATGGGTGACACACATCTCCAGAGTCCGATCGGAGCTTCGAGCGAGCACATTTCAACCTGTCAGCCTTGGATGATCCTCCTGTCCGCTCCAGACCGACCCGGGGTCAAGCCTCCAACGTCAGCTTACCATCTTGATAAAGCACCAACCCCATGCATGCATCTCATCCCATCCTGTTTTGTTTAGGATATCTTGCTCCTTGAGATCTGTGTATGTGGCTGTCCCTGGTCTGGTGGAGGTTCTGGCCTGCTGCACGCCACTCACATGGCATTCATCGGTGAGCAAATATGCACTTTTCAGAAATGCATGTAGATCTGGATCATGAGACTAGATGCTGTGCTGTAAAATCAACCCATCTGGTAGCGTACATATGCATGCACCCATCCGTGGACTTTGTCTCACTCTTGCTGCCGCTTGTTTTTGTCTGCCTCTGCTCCTGCCTCTCCTCACCTCCCTTTTCTTGCAGAGGCGCGGGCACAGCACAGACCAGCTCAATTGACTCTTATTACCTGCACTGCACCTTCCCCAATGTCCCACCAAGGCCTGGTAGACCAGACCATGTACTTTCCCACACACTATTGTGAGAAGAGGTACTTGTGTGTTTAAATATCACTCAAATCCAGGGGTCCCCCATTTCAAAAGTGAACCCGCCTCCTGGGCCTTGGCTTCTCGCCAGCCAGGCCTGGAGGTCCGCAACCTGGCGGCCAAGAAACGGTTCCAGGTCCGCTCGTCATGGCCGGCCATCTCCTGCTGTCAAGGGCTATCAATGGACAGCTTGACTCTTTGTCGCCGTCGTCGCACAACAGCAGCCCGAGCCCGCCCTTTCGGTTGGCCTCACTCCGCCGGGTCCAATCTCAATTCGCCCTCTCCTTTCTCATCAACACGCCCTTGCCCTCATCAACAACCAAATCTAAGTCGTTCGCAACCCTCTTCGTAAACGTCTCATTCTTCTTTCATTTCCGTTCCGTCTAGAATTCCCATGTCTCTCTTTACGCTCCCATAGCGGAGCCAGCCACTCCTTTTTGTTCCTCCGTACAACCTGTCTATTTCCCTCACACATATCACTGGACAACCGCGCAAGCCATAGTGATAGGAGGAAATAGGCAGCCTCACATCATGGCTTCAGGCCAGCGCGTTTCCAGCGCCGTCCTGAAGCAGCTCGTGCGCTCGCATGCACCATGCAGGGCCGCGCACCAACATCATGCGCCCTTGACAGCCCACCACGCCCAGTTCCTGCCGAGAGGCCTCGCCATGCGGCAGTGGCACGGCGCAGCATGCACGACCACCGGGAATAAGACGCCGCGCAGCTTCTCAACCGGCCGATCATTACGCAAAGAAGACGCCGGCAGCAGCCGCCCTTCATCCTCATCTAGCAGCGGCGGAGGCGGCGGCGGGAGCAACTGGAACTGGAGCGGGAGCCACAATGGCCACGGCAACGCCCACGGCAACGAGGAGCCCTCGCTCGCGTACAAGATGCTCGAGTCGGCCGCGACGTCCTTCGCCTCCGTCATGGTGCTGGCCGTCGGGTTCGCGAGCGCCGCCTACGCGTACCACAAGTTCTACAAGAAGGTGCAGCTGCAGAAGATGGCCAACGCCTTCGAGCCCGGCGACCCCGTCCTGGAGATGGCCGCCCTGGGCAAGGGCATCACCAAGGGACACGCCCCCTCTAATGTCCACCGCAACGGCGACGACGTCAACAAGGACCACTGGGTCCAGCGCCCTGAGCAGGCCAAGGTCGACGCCATCGTCTCCGGGCTCGATTACGGCCATTACCACCTCTTTATGGGAGACAAGGGCACCGGCAAGAGCAGCATGCTCATCGAGGCTATGCGCAAGATCGACGGTGACGGCGGTAAGTGATTGAGTTGTCTCCCTGTATTTTTCCTGTCATTTGTGTAGGCGGTCTTCTCGCCCAGGAGGCACAGGTCGCAGCAACAAGAGGTGACACGGAATGAGTCACGAGTCCCAAGCAAAGGTAGGCGGGCGCAGTCCGTAAATAATTTCGAATTCAAAGACTGCGTCTACGAAGTAAAATATAGCTCCGTGGGGGCCTTTCTATTAGCAGGGTCTTGAAAACCCAGATGCCATTGGAATGTCTCCTCGACTCCGGAATGGCCTCACGCTGTCCGGATCATGGTAATCGGGACTCTGCCGTATGTGCTATCCTGTCACAACTCACAGAATGGCACCTCTTGTTGCTAGACCCCAGACCTCACAGCCAGATCCAGGCATTCGTGCGCAAGGACTACACCATTCGCGCCTCACTGGAAGACAAACGGAATTCGCTGACATTTTTTAAAACCCAAGTGGCCATGTTCGAAGCACACTCAGACCTAGAAATCTTCCGGATCCGGCTCGGCAAAGCTCTCGACTACGAGTTCCACGAGGACTACATCGGCGGGTACTTCAGCGAGAAGGGGCCAAGGGATGTAAGTAGTGACTTTGGTGTGAGACTTTCATGTTGCGTCAATCGCGTCCCCCCGAATGTTCTCAGCACGGCATGCGTGGGGTGGTACAAGAGGCTGTGGCATCTGAGACAACGTGCGCCCGCGTCACTTCAGGGGGCTGTCCCATGAGTGAGGCCAAGCACGCCCAGCCAGAACCAGCTGAGAAACCTATCTTGCCTTCTCCTACCACGATAGCGCTGACGGGAAACCCCCCCACCACAACAGACAACCGCCCTGCTAGACATCGAGAGGGCCCTCAACAAGCTGGAGAAGGTCGCCCTCGACCGGAGGGCCAAGGTCGGCCGCCCACTCGTGATGATCATCAACCAGATGCACCTGATCCGCGACGACGAGGACGGCAAGGACCTCTTCGAGCTGCTGCAGCAGCGCGCCGAGATGTGGGCCGCTTCCAACCTCGTCACCATGGTCTTCAACTCGGACGACTACTGGGTCTACGAGCGCCTCAAGCAGCTCGCCACCCGCATGGAGGTCCTGAGCGTCCAGGACCTTCCAAAGGCCCCCGCCACCGCCGCCCTCAAGCGCTACCGCGCCCGCTACTTCGGCGAGAGGCTGTCCGACGACCTCGCCACCCAGATCTACGACAAGGTCGGCGGGCGCCTGACCTTCCTCAACCGCGTCGCCAAGAGCAGCAACATGCTCCAGACGTGCGACGACATCAAGGAGGTCGAGAAGACTTACTTCCTGAACCAGTGCTGGATCCTTGGCGAGGAGATGGACGATGACGTGATGGACCAGCAGAAGTGGGCTGTAAGTGATTGAATCTCCTGTCTTCTGGATCGCTGAGCCGCCCGGCTCGTCACACACCATGTTCTGTCCCCTGTCAATACTCGGCCACATATTTCCAGCCTGTCGCGATGGCTCTGTCTTGTTCTCGACGGAATGGATGGGTATGATCGGATGTGGATAACTGCTGGCTGTGTCCAGCCCTCGTGGACGAGGCACAGTTCCCGTCGGCGGGCGTTCTTAAGGAGTGCAAGCAGCGCTTCCCGCTGGGATGGTCATCAACGAGTCGGAGAACTTCGTTTTCAATCCCGTCCTTCCCATGCGTGAGTTACTCAACTTACCCAGACAGACCAGCTGACACCTCCCAGGCCGCAGCGATGGTACTAGCCCTGGCCCTAGTGGACAAGGAGCGCGAGCTCGACGACGCGCTGACCTACGACCCGGTGATCGGCCACATGCTGCCGTCCTACCCGATGCACAAGGCGCAGGAGATCCAGACCCGCGCCGACTTCGTGAGGCAGCTGGACCGTATGAACCTCTTCACCATCACGAGCACCGCCCAGATGCGCGCCTCGAGCGTGCCCATGCACCTCGCCTTCCGCGAGATCTGCGCCCTGCCCGGGTTCCGCGACCACCTCGACGCCACAATCGAGCGCATTTCCGCCATCGAGAGTCTCGGCCGCACGCGGGAGCTGGTGGCCAAGGATCTCGTGCTGGGCGGCAAGTATGAGATTGCCAAGGAGGGCAGCGGGTGGGACAGCAAAGCCATCGTCTCGCTAAGGCAGCCGCCGGAGGAGGACGGCGACGGCGGCGACGACGACGACGGGAAAAGCGACTGAGTTTCCTATGGATCCAATAGCCGGTATACACTGGGAGTTGGGGCCGGCCGGTGCCGGATCGGGACCGGGATTGGATGGCCATTGTCCCGGTCCGATGGCCGGCATTTTCCTAATAGCCGACTACAACGGCAGTTGCTGTCTCCCACAGCTTGCCTTACCCAAACATCCTGATTTTCCCCAGCCTTGGCACAGGAAGCGCCAAGCTAGAGCCAAGGAGGACCTGCCTCACCGACAGAGACGTCCTCGAGACTAATCAACGCCACGCGCCGCATCGTTGACGGCTAGAGTTGCCTAGCCTGAAGTGGGAGCAGCCATGAGGATGGAATGACATTTCCTGGCGTTTGGGGGGCATTTGGAGCGTTGAGCGTTGAGCGTTGAGGGTGCAGGCAGTCCGAGCGAGGAGGGAAGAAAAAAAAAAAACAGAAAAAAAACAAGGAAATAGGCGGTGAGCAAGTTGGAAGGAGATTCCTGCTCTCGTGGACTGAATCTACCACGTGGTATTTATGTATTATATTGTGTAATATGAATTCGATTGTCCGTGATTCCGCGTCACCATTGCAGCTGACGGATGCAACGGTCGGCCGACGGTTGGGAGGCATGTTCCTTGTGCCTTGCTGCTCTTACTCCTTCTACCGAACCTTCTGCTTGTTCCAGGCACCAAATCTTGCGCAATATTGATAGCTCCGCTGCGCCGAGGCGGATCGTCAGAAGACAGACAGACATCGGGACAAAAAAAAAAGTGGCAAGGCTGCAGCTGCAACCGCCATCAGAAAAGCATGACTTCATGTACGTGGGACGCCACATCCCACCGCCCTGGATCTCGGTACCCCAGGGGGGGAGTACAGCACAGTCGGAGTCCGGAGTAAGCAAGATGTTAGAAAAGAGGATAGAACATGCATGCGCTGTGTAACACGAAGTCTTACAAGCCGGGCATATTTCTGCCGGTCGGCAAAGCAAGGTGGTCTCGTTTGTCTGTATGTCTGTCTGTCTGTCAACAAGGGACGAAGGAAGAGTAAGCACACCCAGATGCGAGCGCGTCCCCGTCCACGCTGTGCTGTGCCTCATTTCTTCCCCACAAAACAAACGAGCGCCCGGATGGCACCTTGATGGGTTTTGTTGTTGGCAAGATACAGATCTGCACGCTGGCCACATGACCGGCACCATGGGCGTCAAGCTGCCAACGATTCGCTGGTGTTGGACTTGGCGGTTGGTTGCAGGGTCGGATAGTCCCCGCTGTCGTGCATCGCACCATGGCGGAGTACTGGCAGACTGGGCAGACTGGGAGTGGAAAACACAAAAATAAAACCCCCAAGCTGGGTGAAAGACGGGGGAGACGACAGCTCGAAATCTTCGTGTCTCCTGCGCGCAGGTGGAGCGGCGCTGGGGTCAGACCCCTCCTCCGTCGGTTGATGCTGGCACTTGCACTGCATCTAGGGACCCTCCGGCGTGGACCATGGTGCGAGTTGGAGCAATTGTGAGATGTGAGATGCATGCACGGAGGAAAGATGGGTACAGCAAAAGGATTTGACACAGAGACGACGAGCCCGCAGTAGCGGGCAGACCCGCATCTCCTCTTCCAAAGGGGGAGCCCATCGTCGCACCAGCATGCATACGCTCGACGAGCTTCGGTTCAACTGGCCGAGAGTGCCAACCGCGTGCCCACCCACCCGCACCACAGCTGCTGCGGCCGCTAGCAGCAGCTGGAGCCTGGAGCAAGATCAAGTGCGCTGCGTTCCCACTCAATGACGGCATAGCTGCCCTTGCTCGTGCCCTTGCTCCAGACCCGCTTCTCCTTTCTGCAAGTGTGCGCAGTGATGTGCAGATACAACCACCGCGACTTGGGCCGCGATCCATCCCGTTGCGTTCTGCTGGCGCGGTTGAAATTCAATCTGTGCCCCCACAGCACCACAGGCACGGGTCGGCAGCGGTTGGCATGGCGCGATATCTTGTCCGGATGGCAGCCAGTCCAGTATTAGTGACCGATAGTGCGTGGGCAAGGTCACCGGCCTCGTCAATCAGTGGAGACGGTACACGTGCTGGCTGGTGACTGAGTCGGTCCAACTGAGGCCTGAAGCTGAGATTCAGGCCCCGCATGCAGAAACCGGATGTTGTTGAAGACACACGGCACGGGATGTGGCGAAACAAAAAGCGACTCCGAACGATGAGGGCTTGGGGGCCGGAGGTGTCCACGTCGCACGAGTCAACGTCGAAACGTGTCAGCGCCGCCGACGAGACTCGTCAAAAGCAGCCGCGTCGCTCATCCTCACCAGAGAGGCGCGCGCGTGAGTTCGCTGTCTGTCCATCTGTCTGAGTGACTGGACTGACTGGACTGACTTGACTGACTTGATTGACTTACTTGGGCCGTGATCGCCAGTGCCGATCGGAGGACCCAGTAATCGTGCCGATGGCTACCGTCGGTCTCTGATGACACCTTCCGCCTGCAATCGATTCAGAATTTGTGCCGTAGCGCAGCCCCTTGTCAAGAGCCGAAGCCACGAGTGATTATGGTCATTATCGTGATTGCTAACGCTGCCTGCTAGCATACGCGGGCAAGGAAGGAGAAAAGAATGGAATAGAAAAGAAAAGGAGCAACAAACGGGAGGTTGACTTGCACGTTGTAACCTGTCTCTCTTCATTCACTCACCTCGTGTTGCGACGGCAGACACGCCGCTGTTGAGAGGGGAGGAGCTGCACGAACGAACAAGCGCTGCCGTGGACGGACCGTGATGGATAAATGCATAACAGCAATATCGCACTGCTGGAAGTTGGCCGAAGTACAGCCTGGTACCATCGCGATTATCCTCAGATGACCTTTACTGCGTATAGCGTAGCGTCTGAGCCAGGTGGGCTGGTCTGAGTAACGGCTTCTTTATTGGCCGACGTACCAAGGCATTGGAAACTGTAAAACCCAGTCGCCCCCTCTCTCGTGCATATCACGGCCCATGCTGTGGTTACATGACCACGACAAGCAACAGTTCGCCAGCTATCGCTTGCTGTTCCATCTCCCGCTGCCATTAGGTCGTTCGGCATCGCGCCGTACGTCTTCGGGGCTCTGGGCGCAAATCTATTTCCAGATCTCAACATGCGCAGTGCCTAATAAACACTTGACGGGACTGCTTCGGTCGCGGCGCAAAAGAGCGTCAAAGCTCGCTCACATGGTTGATTGAAGCGGTTAGCTATCAAGGCACATCGCCGGTTAAGAGCATTGATAGCAGGGTGAAGAGGGGGTGGGTGCGCACAGATGCTGGACGCTGGACACTGATGAGGTTCGAGTGGAGCCGCCGGTCCCGTCGGTTCGCCCCGTTTCCGTCAATCGCAAAGTTAATGGGAGACGCTCGACCCTTTTTTCCCGCCTGTCTGGATATGGGCTGGCCCGAGCCCAACAGGTTCGAAATTTTGGAAGGTGCTGGCGGTGCTTTGATAGTCTTGGAGGGACATGGGGTTGTGTGCATGTGGATTCATCTGTGTCGTGACTTGCTTTTTTTCCCACCATGTGTTGGTGTTTCATGAGTGCTGCGGTGGTCAGCAGCACGGGGTTCTCCACAGCATTTCCCGCTGCTGTGCGTTGAAAACGCTGTCAGACTGTCAGGCTGTCAGCTGCAGAGGCGATCCCATCGGCAAGCCAGGACAGAGGGGTGACCCGACCCGATCATGGAGAATAGACGTTTCCCAGAGACGGACTGGGTCGCTGAGCTGCAAGAATTTCCCCTTTAGGCAAGCCGACCCAGTCAGTACTGGGCTGGTCTGGCATCCTTCCTATGCGCCTCAAGGCCGCGTAAGAATGTGGTGTACCTCCAGGATTTCTGCCTCACTCATAACCAATGCCTGGCTCATCTGTACACTATGTGTGCGGCATGCGCGCCGGCCCACAGAGATCGATCTGTCTTGACGCGACTGTTGTGAGATGAGGGCCTTGGCAACTGCTTTTTTCGTAGTTCCCCGGAAAATGGGAGAAAAAGCAAATGAGGCGGGCTCTCAGGGCCGTTCCAGGCCTTGCCAGGACGATTAACTCTAGATCAGGGTCCATTTTCTTGCAAGCCCGGCCGTCGCGCCAACAACGATGACGTCTATTTAACGCCTGTCAGTCAACTTCGCCTCGGGTGCGGTGCGGTGCGTATGTGGACAATTGCCATCATCAGTGTGCGATTGCCATCGAGAAAGAGAAGCCTGAGAAACCCAATTCGGCTTCCACTCGATGTCGACCGACCCCTCCGTCAATGCGGCTTTGTACCACAGTAGATCTGGTGGGCGGAAGCTAGGGTCCGCCCTGTTGGTGTCATGCAGGGCGTGGGGGGCGGTCATGCCCCAGCGACGGCCTTCTCGCGTCCTTCGTCCCCTCAGCGGCGGCTGCCAATTGTAAGCATTCAATGACGAGCGATCTCAAGAGCCGAGTCTCCAGTCACGATGATGACCTCCTCAATAGTTTGAATTCGACACCGCAGGACTCTCTGCAACAATTGCTTCATCAGAAGGAGGGCAAACTGGAGCGGTGAGAGTGCTGCAGGCACAGTCCTTTCTGACATTCCACCGATACTCTGAAAGCTGGGAATATCCCAGTTTGCCGCCGTCGGTCTAGACTTGCAAGTAACCGATCTGGTAGGACCATGCAATGACAAAGGGCTGATCGACAAGTGGCGCACCTCGGTCCGTCGAGCCCTAAAAGCCTACCTGGGTAGTTCCCAGTCGCCATGGAGCTGCCTTGTGTTCGCAGCTGCCAGCACTGACACTACAAGACTAGTAGTGCCCTACGAAGGGCTGGTGACCGCCGATGGCTGGCTCAGATCAACCCAACAGTCGCTACCAACCTAGCATTATTTTCCAATTCAGACCGGCTGCATGAGATGAGGCTTTCCTCCAGCTGACATGGCGAACGACTAGATGACGGGATCTCAAGCGCACACAGGCGTATTCGTAGTCTCAATGGCTGGCTGTTCGTTCAACGGGGTCGGCCCCAAACGACACTATACCAAGGTTATTTACCAGTCCGAACTTGCTGTAAGCTCCGCCGGGCCCCGACTGACCAGGAAGACTGCTGTTGGTCCAAACCCGAGTATCATCGGCAACGATCGGACGTCCTGATGTCAATTGGGGTGGCCGACCTTGGGTCTTGAAAGGCAGTGTACAGTAGAGGGAGCCACAATGCAATGGATGGGTTTCAAAGCATGTAGTCTCTGCAAATAGCGTGTTCCGCCGCTTGTGGTGCTGCTTAGTGCTGCCTGCGGAAGAAACACGAGTCAAGTTGTGCGATGACAGGAGTGGCATCCCAGGTTCCCCATCCGCGTGCACCAGACAGACACATGGTCGGAAGTCCTTGCGAGTCCGATAATTGGCATGGACACAGACATCCGTTCTGCCTCATGCGAGCCTCGAAGGCTTGTGGCGCTGCATGTCTGCGGAAAACCCCCCGAGGTGAGCAAAACCAGGGATTGAAGCCAGTGGGCAGAATATGACAAGGACAGAGCGCCGTTGGGTTTACTGTAAAGTCTACACCCTTTTTTTTTGCGGCTGCTCGGTAGTCAGTCGGTCCCAGCATGTTGCTGCTGCGTCTGGTACATGACACATCACATTCCGGAGAAAAGCCGTACACCTTGTTTTCACTTCCACCGGGCCAGAATCCACAGCTGGCAAAATGCCGCGGTCCTGCCCCGAATGCGAATGTCGCGACGAAGCAAGCGGGCTGCAGCCTCATGGCTGATCATCAGTTGCATTTGTGCGGTGAGCGAGGTTCGGGCGACCAACAGCATGAGGCTCAAGAGTTGTCCCAAGATTGCCGTTCCAAGATTGCGACGGAAGCCGACCAGTACGCCTCCGCCACAACTTAAATCTCGGGAAATGCTGTGATTGATCCAGTCAGCGTAGCAGCCTCGCGTGCATGGATATCGCCCTACTCAAGGGCGTATTCTGGACAGTGCCTTGCTCGACTAGTGTGGATGTGGCGCGCGCCACCAACATGGCATCTGCCAGTTCAGGCTGGCACGGCAAGAAGAGAGAGGGGGATCGGGGATGCGACCTCAGCCATCCGGTGTTGTTGTTGTCTAGAAATAACCACGTTGTGCCACCCCAATCTGTGGTGCCAGTTAGAACTTACGGGGACCTCTCGAGATGGTGATTCTCGCACACAAAGATAGAGGGATGATATCATGATACATACAGCCTCTTGCAGCACGTCACACCGCGTGGGCGGCCGAGGCACTGAGTCAGTCGCTGAGAAGTGAGCACAGGCGATGTCGAGGCTGCAGAATTCCAAAGGTTGAAAGCTGGGTTGTCTCGCAGGTTCCACAGAAAGGAGCTGGCATGTTTGTGATGGTCTGATCCTTTCTGATAGGAATGGACCAGGTTTGAGGAGGGAAGTGCGTTGTGGCAGGCTGGGAGCGGTTGGGAGACGTGGTTGGAAGGGCGCCTCCGCGGGTCATGCACCTACTTGCTGTCGTCGAGGTCCCGTACGGGGGGCGGGTTTGGAAGGCAGGGCGGTGATCCTGACAGGAGTACCGACTGGGGTTTTCTTTTTTTTTTTTTTTGCAATGACGGGCCGTCTGTGGTACGGTGGCATCGCTCACTCTGGCCTTCACGCAGAGAGGCACCACAGAGTTCCCGCGAATGCTTGGCAACCCGACATGGAAGGTTTTCAATAGTTCGCATCTCAATGACCCCCCGACCTTTGGTCTGGGGGACAGGCTGCTCCAGGCGCACTCTTATCTGGGCCCGTCCAGCTGTGTACGGTTCTGCGTCTGCGGTACGGGTTCGGCCCTGGCCAGCGCACGGAGCAGAAACTGCACCCATGCCTCGCCATCTCGTTGGGAGGGTCCGCATCCTGGTCGATGGGCCCATCTCAGTGTGCAGCGAAGAGGGAGGGACTTGCATGAAGGGGTCGATGTAAATCTACGACAGGCATTAGCACAGCCAATGGAGAGCTGGGTGGGGAAGGGGGGTGCCCAGGGATTTTGATTTACTGCGTATGAGCACGTCGATGGGTATTTGATTGCACTGTACTGTAGCGCGTAGGCGTCCACAACCCATCACCGGGAAGACTGTGGCATGCAGACAGAATTGGGCTGGACGTGACGGGCTCCGGCTGCAGGTTTGCTCCAGACGCAGCTGGTGTTAATTGCCATGTCGGGCGGTCTCGGGCTGGGCGAGTGAAGAGACGATGGATGTGCTCCGTACTGGGAGAAGCGAGTTGCATGACATCTCGTCGCGTGACATTGCCCCGAGCGATGAATCAGTGCTCAAACCAAGACTGACCCGTCCCCCAAGTCAAGTTCACGTTGTGTCGTGGCTGTCTGCTCTGTGCTGCTCGGCTCTGCGCTGCTCCCTTCCAGGTCCGGCGCGTATGAGCTTTGACGCCGTGAGACTGCGGGATTGGAGGGCGTCTAGCCGGCATCCCCAGTTTTGCCGAGTGTGATTCCAGCCATGGTCCCTGGGCGTCTTGTCAAGTCAAGTGACAGAAGAGCTGTTGGGCGGAATGGGTCCAGCATGCGGTGTTTGGCTGACTCTGACTGACAGTCTCGGGTATTTTGACTGTGTCCATATCCGAGGCCTAAGCTGGAACGAGAACGTCGTGCAGCGTAGATCATGCGGCCAATAACGTAGCGTTCGATCTAAATGCTCGAGGTGTGGATGCCAAGCCAAGGCGGTCGGCACGGTCCAAGGGACTGGTCACTGTGATTGACGTGATGTGACGGAGGATGGAGGATTTTGGGGGCAGTCTCGACGACTTGCACATGTCGACTGAAGCTTTTATTTTTTTAATTTTTTCAAATTTTTTTTTTTTCATTGTCTTCCGCTTTATTAGAGTTGACGGGAGATGAGGGCTGACGGTGATGGGGGAATGTGATGGGGGAATGTGATGGGTGATGGGTGATTGGCGTTGTGCATGGGCGTTGCTTCCTGCTGTTGAGCACCAGAACCTCGCCGTTTGAAGAGTTTTTCAATTTCCCCTGGCACACTGCGATTGGAAGCCAGTTGATCGCAGCCGTTGCGGATGCCGATGGAGAAGCGAACTGGAGCAGGCCCCAGAGTGACCACCAGAGTGAGAGACCGAAGTGACCTGGGGTGGACCGTGCGCGCGTGGGCTTCTCTCTTACGGGTCGCACAAGGACGGTAGGTGCATGTCGTGTTGGGCAGCTGCACTCGTGTGGTGCAGCCAGTTTGTGCACCGCGCATCCTGCAGTTGGCAGACCACAGCAGAACAGGAGACACAGCAAGATAAAGTAGAGAGCATAACGGTCTGGCCAGACCAGAGCAGATCAGAGCACCTGGGCGAGCGGGCCATCCCGATGCCCCTTCCTCAGTATGTCCAACCCGCTGCTTGCGTCGTGCTTCACCATATTTACCTAGGTAGGTAAATAGTTATAATGAGAGCGACCGTCAACGGTCGACGGTCACAAGGAAGGAGGAGCACTCACTGTAGTCAGCAAGGAGGGCAAGCACGGTACTGTACGGACGTACTGTCGCACAGCAGACCCCACTCTCCTGCTCGTGCTCCTGCTCCTGCACTTGCTCCTGCACTTGCGCCTGCGCCTGCCCTCACCCTTGCCTTTTGTTGTCGCAGAGCACCGAAGCAGCTTTCTCGTCTCGCTGCTGCTGCTGCTGCTTCTTTTTTTTTCTTTCCCCGGTCTCCTGGCAGATTGTTAACACAACACCATCGCCAACCTCGTCGCCGCCAACCTTGGGAGGGGGCCTCAGCCGTCCTCATCCACGTTGCCCCTTGGGTCTGTGAGCAGCTGACGAATCTGGAGTAGCAATCGGACCCTCGCATCAGTTGCAGTGTCCACTGTCCATCCATCCATCCACCCATCCATCCATATTGTGGACACACAATAGATACCATCCATGTACACAGAATACTCCCACTCTCTCTCACGTCCCCCTCCCCCACCTTCTGCGTAATGTCGCCAGACCCTGTCCCTTCCTGCATCCAGCGCTGGCCCAATCCCCATCTCCTGGTCGGTGATCAGCAGGTCATCCCTGCTCGGCCGGGTGCTACGGTCTAAATGAATCGCGTCCAAGAGACCACCTGTTAGCGACATCTCTTTATCCCGTACGAGGGGAGGTACTTCGGCGGCCACTCACTCGCCGTGTCGTCTGCCTGTCCCGTCAGGTCCTGCCACTGGACTGACTGGTCATGGTCCGTCCGCCATGGCTCCCGACCCCCCCCCTTCTGCCCCCGCCGTCACCCCCATGCCGACGATACGATATCTACAGCAGCTATTTTGACAAGGGCAGGGAAGCTGGCAATGGCGATGGCACCGGCAGGGACATGGGAAGCTTGAAGAATGGGTATGGGCCGGGGCTTGAGAGAGGGGGGTGCCACCCTCTCAACACCACAAGGAGAAATAAGACCTCTCTCTCCACCTCCCCTCCAACCAAAGCCAAAGCACCACCACTCCAACAAACCCCTCCATCCCGCCTGTGCTGTGAGATCGTGGTTGATCCCTCGCCGCCGTCTTCACGTCTTCACCTCTTCCTCCTCCTGCCCTTGTGTCACCCACACGGTCACGGGCTATCTCGAGTCTCCTCTCCTCTGCATCCGTCTCGGCCGTTTCCCGACCACTGATCGCTCGCTCGCTCTCTCGCCCGGGCCTGCTTCAAGACGGAAAAGGAGACGCCCTGCTCGCCTATCTGCTCTTGTGTGTTTGTTTGTCTCTGTGTGTGTGTGTGTCTGTACGCGAGTGCGTGTGAGCGTGCATGCGAGTGTGCATGCGTTGTGTGGAGGGAGGCTGAACGGAGCCGAGTCGAGGCCGAATACAGTACTTTGTGCTGGTTGGCGGTTTTGAATGTCTCATGGTCCCTGGCCCTTTTGTTTGAGACTTCACATCAACCGGGCGAGCGCTTGACACTTGACACTCGACACTATCCGACAAGCCGTACACGGCCATACCGTACTCTACTATCTGTGCCCTGCGTCCTGGGTCCTGGGTCCTGGGTCCTGGGTCCTGCTCGCCGACACTGGCGTCCTCGCTGGATCGTCGACTCCTCACCTGCTCCACAGTATCCATGCACATCCCGACGTCCTACCCATCCTGCTCCCGCATTCACAACCTATAGCTCCAGAGCCGGGACAGGCATATCGTGATCGACCGCCCAACCACATCTGGCACCTTGCCATATTTGAGAGGCTTGACTGCATCATCTCTCTGTTATCTCCATCTCCGCTTCCTGCATCTCTTCCACCACCAGTTCCACCTACCACCCACCATCCATCCGTCCATCAACCTCAACCTCAACCTCAGCCTCAATCCCCGTCCAAAGCCCGCACGCCATCGCCTCCCGCCGCACTCGACGCTCCGGAAACCAGCCGTCTGTCTGCTCGTTGGCATGCCCAGTCCTTCCGCCTTGGAGCTATGGAACATTCCCTTCGTCTTGGCGCCCAAGATCGGATCTTGTCGTGGTCGGCGTCCAACACCGTCGGAAGCCTGGGCTCGGGCGAACGCCACTCTATGATGCTCCCGCAGTCACCCCCATGGATGGATGCCCTTCACCAAATACACCCAGCCTCTATCGCGCACAACACCACCAGCTCGGCCCCCGCTCCCGCCTCTACCTCAACCGCATCATCTGCGACCGTGCGACACCCGTTGAACGGCCAATTGTCGCCCATCAGCACGGGCATGGACATGGCTGTTGGGCACTCCCATGACGACGGCCCGTGTCCGTCCACCGCAGAATCCGCGACTGCCCGGCCCATGTCGCAGTCAGAATCCTCCTCCGTCGCAGATTCCTGGAGCATGATCTACGGCGAGAACGCAGAGGATGTCAACGTGACGCATGTCGTGGGTGATCACGACATGCACTGGGAGCAAGGGTCGGACGAGGGCGTCGCGGTCCCCAAGGTCGAGCCCATGGACGAGGACATCCGCCTCGACGAGATCAAGGAGGCCCCTCCAACCCCTGTTCCAAGCAACACCAGCCCGACATCAGCCCAGCCAAAAGCGAAGCGACCGCGTGGAAGGCCGCGCAAACATCCCCTCACCCCAGTCGTCTCCACCAACAAGATCACCAAGGGCCGATCCAAGACGGGGTGTCTGACCTGCAGGAAACGCAAGAAGAAGTGCGACGAGGCAAAACCTAGATGTACGTCACGAGGTCCAGCGACTCCAGGCGGTGGGGTTTGCCCCATATCCATACTCCACCGCGTCTTCACCCCTTCTCCATGTGCGCATTCTTTGCTGACCACGATTGGTAGGTATGAACTGTGAGAAGAACGCCGTTGTCTGCGAAGGCTATCCCGAAAAGCAGATATGGAAAAGCGGCAAGGAAAAGGCTGCGGAAGGTAAGAGACAAGAGCCGTGGGAACCTGGCTTCGGTGGCGCTAACGCCTTCCTCTAGGTGGCTTGAGCCTTAGCCAGCCTCTGCCAGTGATAACCATGCAGCCCATATTTCACGGGCTCGAGAACGCAGAGGACATGATTTTCTGGAAGCACTATCACGCCCATCTAAGCACCGTGCTGACAGTCGAGGGCGAACACAAGAACGCGTTCAAGGACCTGCTCATCCCGATAGCAACTAAACACCGCGGCCTCATGCACTCCATCCTCGCCCTATCAAGCAAGCACCTCGACTTTGAAACGCCCTACGGCGCAAAGATTCTTGGGGACAACCCAAACACGAGTCTTGACGCCCTCCAGCAGCGATCTGACTATCACCACGAGAAAGCGATGGAGAAGTTCTACGAGGACCTTGCACGGTCAAGTCTGAACTCGGACAGAGATGACACCGAGTACTCGACAATATTGTCTGCTCGGTATGGCCAGATGCTGTGCTTGCTCCTAGAAGCTCTTGCCGAGGGCAACCCCCGTGGCGAGCACAGGGTCCACCTCGGAGGCTATCAGCGTTTGATCCAGCACTCCCCGCCCGAGGATCCAGCCTTCTTGAGCTTCATCATGGAGTTCTTCCAGTATCACATTTTCGCCGATGAGCTGGTTCGTTACCCCGACATGCACACTCCACGACTGGCGTCCGAGGACTGGGCCCCCAGCGTCTCCATTCATCCGCCGCGGTTGTTAGGTGTTGCCGATGGCCTCTTCAATTACCTGTGTCAAATCACATCGCTCAGGAACACAATCAGGGCCAACATGGCCGCTGGAGTGGACCCACCGGTCGACTACACGGGCCTGTACAGAGCTGCCGAAATCGATGCAGCAATCCGGGACTGGACGCCATCGTGGCCTCCAGGTGACAGTCGGGACCGTGTTGGCCTTCTTTACAAACAGATGATGTGGGTGTACTTGTTCCGGACGATATATCCACCGCCGCCCATGTCCCCGCCGCCTTCGTCATCGTTGCCCCTACTCCACAACTCGTCTGTTCTGTTCGGTTCGACGAACACCCCTCCAAGATCCGCAAACAACAGTTGCGCATCGTCGCCATCGATACGGCCGCGCACCTCCGCCTCCAACATGCCATCTCAACCCATCCGCCGACACACCATCGCCAACTACACCATTTCCCAAGCACCACCGCCAATCAAACATCACCAGCACACCTCCAGTCTGGAGTGTCACCCATATGTCGCCGAATCCCCGCCGCCCGTCCGTCAGCCGCCCAACTACGACCCTCGCATCACTCTTGCTGTCAACGAGTCCCTCAACATCCTCGAAACTTTCAAGCCAAGCGACCCTTCGCAGAAACTCCTGCTGATCCCGTGCCTCGTGATCGGTACGGCTTGTTTCGCGCCTGACCAGCAGGAGAGGATAAGGACGGCGGTGCGAACAGTGAAGGGGTATACGGGCTTGCGAAACACGGAGAGGGTCACCGAGCTTCTCGAGGAAGTATGGCGGTGCATGGAGCGTGGCGAATGGTTGCGCGTCTGGGATTGGCAGGGCATTGCCAAGAGCATGGGTTGCGATGTGCTATGTTCATGAGTGTCCTGACTCTTGGGGGAACACTTCGTCCTGTGTTGCACATCGGCAGGAGCAGACTATGATCTGTGGTGAATCGTCTACTTCGAGCGGGCCAGCTTCATCGTCCTTGCATTCGACGCTGTCCTTCTGCGCCACTGGCTATCTTGCGGTGCAAATCGCATTTCACGCACATCACCAGAGTTGGAGAGAAGGGGAAGAAGAGGGCAGCCGTCTACCATTCGTTTCTCGTGTTTTTGATTTATTATCGTTTTCATGTACTTTGGCCAGGCCTGTATCATGTTCGGTTCAGGCACTTCAATACCCTGTTTCGCTTCCAACTGCCTGAGCACTGATGGGCTGCTATGATCTGGCCATTTCGGACCTCGAAGGCTTGGCGCGTTGTTGCTGGGGGGACACTGATCTGCTGGGAGGAGAGGATTGGTAGCGTTGGGTTGTTTCTGTTTCGGGCCAGCATCTGCGGCGTCACTTGGGTCTTTTTGTCTCTTTCGGTTTTGTGTCTCCTCTTTTTGTCGTTTTACGCATGATCCACTGGTCAGGATTCGGAGTTTGATTTTGGCCCGGGCACATATAGGCTCAGGAGAAGGCGGTCTCATTGATTTTGTCTCGTTCTTCTTTTCCTTTTCTTTTCTTTCCCACACATTTCCTGTTCATATTCTCCTCTCGCATCTATGGAGGCGCGATTAGAGGAAGGCTAGGGGGTTGTTTGCCGTGCGTTTGGAGCAGTTGCCCACGGGCTCGGTTGAATGGAAAACTTGCCAGGCTGCTCGGACTTGTCTCCGATGCCTCAGCACCCAACACAAATCTTTGCCTTGTTGCTCTCAGTGATATCTAGTGGTGATATGCTCTTCGAGACCTGCCTCTAGCCTCATTGGGCCGCAACGGTCATCCACCCTGCGTCCATGGCAGCCACGATACGTACCTGCGAGCTATCGTGAGAGGAAGCATGTACGACTTGCATGGACTTCAGACTCGGTAATGGGCCGCTATTAAGAGACATACTCTGTTCATGTAAAGAGAAAACTGACTATGAGAGAAACAAATTCCATGTTCTACGGGCCCCTTGCTTGTGCAACTAAGTAATCTGGATACTACGACAGTATCTTATTCAGCCTGTCCTCGCACACGTGAAATCAATAAGCTATCCATTCCACAGCAGCAAGGAAGACGGGCTTCAACGGCACTGCATGTGTTTTGAGGCGCACAACATGAGCTGCTTCGAGTTGCCAGACAGCAGCACGGCTTGTGGTGAGCCAACTCTGTGCTAGTCATTCCCACGAGTATTCACTGTCAGGCATCAAATCGGGGTTGTTTCATCGTTTGATCTGTTCACCACTACGAAGTGTCCCCACATGCCGCATTGAGAGGAAGTCGGCACTTTCGGACAGGGATGATTCTGGAAGGAGCCTTATGACTGCAAAACTGAAGATCCACTCGACCTCCCGTTTGGAACAACCCAAACTCATCCGGGCGGCTTGCCCGGAGGTTCTGAGTCATGCCAGAACTACGGGCACGTACACATGGCTCCAGAGATGGCTACATTTCGCTATTATGAGCTCTTCGTGTCTGCCTGTATCATACATCTAAGTGTCTCACTCTGGCCTTGCCTGACAAACAAAAGAAAGCTGAGATACCAAAGCGTACCTTTTCAGAACAATAATTTGAAATGCCATACACCTTTCTCCCTTTGGGTGGCGATGAGGCTGGACTTCCCCAGGAGCCCTTTGGAAACCTGACACCGTGAGTCCCGAGAAGCACACTCAAAACACCAGAGCCAGGTCGAAAGATACCATCATTTTGGATATTGCCGTCACAGAGCCATCGATGAATCTGACAACGTGTGCAGTTGGGCCGAGCCGGCCTGGCACAATCAGCTGGAGAGTGCATACTACAACGAGAGCCACAGAAAGCTGCGGTCTTACGCACGGAGCTTCATCGAGAAGCACGCTATCCCATTCGCGAAGGACTGGGAGGCTGCGGGAGAAGCACCCCGCGCCGCAAGGGAGGCGTGGGTTCAGTCCGGGCTCGCTTTCCTGGATGTGCCTGGGGAGTACCGTCCCAAACACCTGCTTACCGTCGCGGGCATACCGTACGACCAGATAGATGCCTTCCACCAGCTCATCCTCTGGGACGAGATCTCGAGGCTGCCCAGCGGCGTGGCCCTGGCCCTCGCTGGCGCCTCTGTCGTGGGTGCTCCGCCCATCATCGCGGCGGGCACGGAGGAGCAGAAGCGCCGCTGGCTGCCCGGCCTGTTTGACTGGAGCACCAGCTTCTGCCTGGGCATCACGGAGGCCACCGCTGGCAGCGACGTGAGTGCCGTACGGACTAAGGCGCGCAAAACTGCTGATGGGAAGGCATACGTTGTTTCGGGCCATAAGAAGTGGGTGACCGGCGCGCCCTGGGCGACGCACATGGTCGCTGCTGTACGCACCGGAGATGCTCCTGGGATGAAAGGAATATCTCTTCTGGTGATAGCGATGGATGCAGAGGGCGTGTCCCAGAAGAAGATACACAACTCGGGTCATAACGCCGGCGGATCCTCATGGGTCTATCTAGAAGATGTGACGGTGCCGGCTGAGAACTTGCTGGGAACGGAAAACGCGGGCTTCCCCATCATCATGTCGAATTTCAACAAAGAGCGCATTGTCCTGGCTGTGGACTGCAACAGACAGGCGAGGATGTGCCTGAGCGAGGCATTGGCGTATGCCCACGAGCGCGAGACTTTCGGCCAGCCTCTAGCATCACATCAGATCATCCGCAGTAAGCTGGCAACACTGGCGAGGGAGGTAGATGCACACTGGGCCTGGCTGGAACAGATCATCTACCACGTGAGCAAGCGTGGATGGCAGGCAAAGGAGCTCGGTGGAGTCGTCGCGCTGGTGAAGATACACGGTGCCAGGGTCGTGGAGCTTGCGGCCAGAGAAAGCCAACAGGTCCTCGGGGGAAGAGGCTTCGAAAAGGGGGTCACTTTCACGGAGCAGGCAACTCGCGATCTACGACTAAAGGTCATTGGCGGCGGGAGCGAAGAGATTCTGAACGACTTGGCGTGGCGTGAAGAGCACAAACTGGCTCAGAAACGAGGAGCGAAGCTGTGAGCATGATTTTGGTGGCCCCCCGAGTCAGTTGCGTCGATGAATTAAGGTTTCCGGGGTGTCCGCCGATAGACACGAAATTACGTTCACGAAACACAACCACTTGAGCAGGGACTCAAGATCCCTGTGGACTGATTACCTGAGTCGTACGTACGTGTGACACAAAAACCGTGAGGCCACGACTAGGCCAGCAATCTGGGGAACCTCGTCACAGTTAACATACCCAGGCATGAGCCCAATTGCGCGCCGAAGTTCTCATACCCAGTGCTCCCTCGCCTCCAATCCAGCCGGTTAAACTCACACATCTGATCATCCATGGACCCGGGAGCCGTCGAAGCAATCACACATTTCAAGTCCATACCATGGTGCGCAAGGCTACTGCAGGATGACGGGTCTCTTATCGTGCAAGTGTCCCCGAACAGGACGGTGCTTCCGGGCCTGGAAAATCAATTTATAGCGTCCACAATCAACTCAAACAGCACGATATCACACTGGCTACTTTTCCACAAGCGGCAAGAGACGGGGGAATCCGGCATAGAGAATTTGAACGCCCTGGTTGCTCTCGAGGATGGAGTGACAGGGTTTCCGGGATCCCTCCACGGTGGCATGGTGTCTGTGATCTTCGACGAGGTTGCCGGACTCCACATTGTGCTGAACGGCCATGTCCCTGGCACGGAGTTGGACAAATCATTCCGGACGGCCTACATCAACACCTCGTTTGTGAGGCCGGTCCCAACACCGGCGACCGTCCTTGTGAGGTCTTGGATCGCAAAGGTGGAAGGGAGGAAGCACTGGGTTCGGGCACAGATCGAGGACGGGAACGGTGAGGCTCTAGCGAAAGCCGAAGTGCTATATATATCAATCAAAGGCAAGCTTTAAGTCTGTTGCATCAACTTGGAAGTCCTGTCGACATATGAAAAAGTTGGTGTTGTCAACAGGGCTGTATCACATAGAATCCGATCCCAACCATCTACTCGTCCGAAGCACAGTTTGGTGGAGGGCCGTAAGTCGTGTCATCGTGCTGCCAGCCCCGAGTCCTCGAGAACCTGGACCACCAATAGCGAATCATCCAACTTTCAATCTCCGTGATGTGATGGACATGGGCGCCATAGTCGCCTGGCTTCATCACGAATTCGGCTGGGGCGTTGGGCGGGAGCCAGAGGTTAGAGCACACGGTGTGGTTCCGAGAGCCGTCGTCCAGGTAGTCCGGGAAGCCAAAAGTGTGTCCCTGGAGGTGAAAGTCAGCTACCAGGTTGCACCTCTTCCCTGCCTGATAAACTTGAATGGGAAACCAACTGTTTCGTGGAGCAAGAGGGGCCAGTCCGGCACCTTGCTGCCTACGTTTTTCCAACCATCGTAGCCAACGAAGAACCCGAAGCCGGTGGCCGAGGCCATAGTCATATTTCCGAAGCCGATGGGGTCAAGCAGGGAGAACTGGTGGAACCGGTTGCTGGCGCCTTCGTCGCACCCGCTATAGTCGCCATCTGGGTGTTCGTGGCGAGAGCAGCCAGGGTTGTAGGTTGGCATCATCGTCGGTGAAGTCTGTATAAACCTTGAAGTCGTCGGTTGAGCCATGCAACAGAGCGGCATCGCTGACCGCCCAACCGGTGACATTGAACTTGACCTGCGAGACCGAAGACTTCCATTTGTCCGGTATGTCATCCGGTGTCAACATGCAGGTGCTGTGTGGCAGTAGAGGCGCCGCAACGGCGAGGAGGCGGAGGATTGCAAGCTTCATCTCGGCTTCAAGGTGACGAGGACCGCAACTGGCTTTGAAATATTGAAACAGAATTCGGAGACGCCTTGCTGATCAATGTACCGTGGTGATATTGACCTCTGGCAGATGGGGTTTCCAAGTTGAAGCAAAACAATGGGCTGGGACTAGGTTGAGGTGCCTTAAATACATACCGTGATGGAAAGCAAGGAGGCCATCAAAGAATACGTCTCGGACAGCCCGCCTGTCAGATGAATATTGATTCCACCGAGTTGAACTCCTTTCTACCGGCAGACAGGCGCGAGCCGCCGAGGCTTACGATGAGCATAGACATCCATATCCGTCAACATAGTACTCTTTTATGGGGCATTTATGGGCCAGATTGGTTATGGGCCCATTGAGAATCCCAATATGACAGCATTGGCAGGCACCGATGTGGGGTGTTGTCTCCCTGGCTCAGCCTCATTGTCCAAGCTGCTGGGGATCCCGACCAGTGAATACGGAGTAGGCTGTCTGATTCGCCGGGTGAAGGAATTATCAGCCTCATGCAATTTACCGTCAACATTGCTCAGTTGTCTACTTAGTGTGGAGAATGCAAGATACAACGGCTCTTCTCGACTTGCAGTTGTCTTTTTCTGTCTCCTACCGTCCGAAGAAGAGGAGCATTCCGAAGTTATACCTCACTGGCAACGATGGAAACTGCGGTCTCTGCCCCTTTGATATACAAAAGATGCCGATATAAACCTACAAGTTCAGGTCATCCCATCTATCTGTATCATTCAGCCACATCTCTCCCTTCTCCACCCGTTTCATGAATCAATCAATTCCCCCTTCTTGTCATCTTACACACTCTAAAGCCATGTATCTGTGCCAGATCCATTATCGTTAATCCAATGACATGACATAGCCTTAGCAGTGTCTGATCGCTTGTTCAAACAAGGCCGGCCCACTCTAGTCTGTGTGGCGTGCGTGCGAAACACCCCTATTGACTTTTACGATGCAGCCAGTAGGGTTTGCCGACCCCAGAGATCTGGCGGGTCCGCTGAGGTACCTACAATGTATTATACAGCACCTACGGGCCGGTTCACGGCTGGTCCTTTCTTTTCCGCCCCATGCCTTTGCCGAGAGTCGGGGATCAGGCAGCAACAGCGACGATGCAATAACGGAAATCTCCAACCTCTTCGCACGCCTAGGCGTTGAGGCGTCATTGTACAGCGAAGACGAGGTCGTGCCTAACCTCCGGCCATACATGACGCCGGTTTCAAATACCCCAGACGACCCGTTGCAACCGTTTCCAGATTTCACCCTCGCTCGAAAGTCGCTCTCGGACATAGACGTCGACCTTGGCATCCATAACAACAAAAGCTTTGTTCTAGCCAGGAATGGCCAGCTGGACCTGAGTGTGGGAGGACACTCTCAATCACCTGCCCCTGTTGACGGTTCCGAACAGCGTACTCCTGTTTCGTCAGATGGCTCGCATCACGGCCCTCTCCAAGAACTAGAGCTGGAACATATCCTCAGCAGATTCAGATGTTGGCGGCGGCGATTCAACAGGACGGTCGAAGAAGCTGAAAAGAGAGGCCTGACGAAGCGAGAGCGCCGGGAAATCATGATGCTCGTGCTGCGGCAGCGCGTGTGGGAGACCATGCTCGACGAGGTCCCGGACGGGGACTCAACGCAGGCTGATATCGTTCTGGACCAGGCTGAGCTTGTAGTCCGGTCCTTCGCCTCGGAGCATCCGATCTTCACTCTCGAGAGCAACATTATGTCATCGACATCGTTTGTCTGTTGCTACAGCACTGACGATAAGCATCGGAGACGGGCCCTGGATATCCTCCGTTCGGCACGCATGCGCCAAGGGGTTTGGGATAGCTTCAAACTGGCTAGTATGCTCGAGCCTTCATTCCCAGAGCTCAAGCTGCACGCCACATCCTCGACAACTTGAGTATTAGGGTCATGAGCGGATAGTTTAATATAGACTGGTTGGCGTGCATGGTTGCACTACATCCCACGCTAGCCTCCTTTCGTATTCACCCATTTGGTTCTCGGCGCAATCCAATCCCCCGACGGCTTGGTACTAGGGCTTCAGCATAAGATGGGAAAAGCAGACTTTGGAGAAACGGTCCCGAGAAGTCTTCTTAATATTGCGAGTCTATCTTCCCTTCCCGGTGACTAAAAAACCGCCAAAACACTTTTACACATTCTCTAGTGATTGTAAACAATCGGTTTAATCGGTTTGAAGCATTCCAACATGGTCGCCCTAGACAATGTGCAGAAATCAAATGCCCAAATCGCCACGACATACCCAGCAGGGCTCGTCGCTGTGTTTGCCGGCGCGACGGCGGGCATCGGTGAGACCTCACTCCGGGAGTTCGCAAGACACACATCCAAGCCTCGCATCTACATTGTCGGACGTTCGCAAGAAGCGTGCGACCGTCTGGATGCAGACCTGAAAAGTGTCAATCCGGAGGGCAATTATACCTTCATCAGGTCGGACGTCAGCCTGCTGCGCAATGTCGATGACGTGTGCAGGCAGATCAGAGATAGGGAATCGGCCATCAACGTGCTGTTTATGAGCCAAGGGACACTGAACTTCAGCAAGCGTGAGACAAGTACTCTTTCTTTCATGTGCCCGCTGTTGATAATACGACTTACATGTCCGCAGAGACCGAAGAAGGCATGAGCTACCTCATGAGCCTGACCTATTTCGGGCGCATGCGAATGGCCAGGAACTTGCTGCCCCTGCTGCAACGAGCCACAGGCCTCCGGCGCGTCGTCTCCTCCTTCACAGGCGCCAAGGAGGGCAGAGCCTACGACGACGACTGGCAGGGCAAGGAAGGCAAGGTCCCGTTCACAGCCGCACGGGGCCATGGGGCCACGATGATGACGTTAGGCCTGGAGACGCTGGCGAAGGAAGCCCCGGATGTGTCGTTCGTGCACGCGTTTCCTGGAAAGGTCAAGACAAACATCATCAGGAGTGATGACGGTGCCATCTTGAGGACTGTGGCCTTGGTCTCCAAGGCCCTGTTCTTCGTCACTGGTCACACGCCGATTGTGGAGGTTGGAGAGAGGCACACGTTCTACTGCACGAGTGCGCGCTTTCCATCCAAGAAGCCGGCAGATGAGCCAGGGGCAGTGGGAGCCAAATTGCCTGAGGGGGTGAGCGTTGCGAACGGTGTAGATGGAAGTGTCGGAGGCGGTGTTTACTCCGTGGACACGTATGGCGAGAGTGCTGATGCGAAAGTCGAGGAGCTCCTTGCAAATTACAGAAGAGACGGGACGGCAGACAAGTTGTGGAAGTATACGGAAAGTGAGTGGCAACGGGTAACGGGAACATTGTCTCTTGAGAAATGATTTTAATGTTGAGGGGGTGAATATTCATGCTGCTACGTCCTGGTGGGATACCTTAAACTTAATGTCACCTGTACATCCACAAGTCGAGTCTCGAGCTTTGACCGAATGACATGTAGGACGTTGAATAAACTGTAGAGAATACCCACATTCACCGTTCCAGTCACGGGCCACTCCGTTGAGTGTTTATAGCCCAGATTTCAGACCTTCTGGCCTCCTCCTTCCTTTCTTTATGAATACAGAGATTCGCACCTGCAAAAATAGAGGGTACACTGGTACATCAACTCATACCATATCCATAGCTAATTAAAGCATATTACCCAGGCCTAATTAGTTTACCTATACCCAACACCTGTACACCTAAGTTAAATCAGGTATATAAATTAGGTGTATAAAAGTTGAGTATATGGGGATTAGGTGTTAAGTGTGGGTGTGGGTATGGGTGTGGGTGTTGGGTGTATAAGTGTTAGGTGTGTAAGTGTTAGTGTATGGGTGTTTGGCGTATGGGAGCTGGGTGTATGAGTGTGGGTTTTGGGTGAGGGTTTTGGGTGAGGTGGTGATATACCGGTGTACCCTCCTTTTTTGCAGGTGCGAATCTCCGTATTTTTCTTTTTTAGATAGTCGCAACACAATATGATTGCCCAGCTCCCCACAAACTGTGTAGTATTCTCATTTTGAAGTTCGGCAGATCAGCATGTTGCCATGTAGAATTATGAGCAGCGTCTGATCAATTGCACATGCGGGCAGGGTTTTGGGCCGAAAGCTCGCTGTCATGATAACCTTGTGTGTCGCGAAGGGTGATTCGGTCCTACTCATCGCATCCCGTTGATTCCTGCCTCAGAAACGTCGTTGAGATCATCAAGTTAGCCGACATGCAGCCCCTTGTCCTTCGCTCGCACGATGCCTCAGAGGACATGAAGGCATGCAGACATGTGCTCTGGTGTGACGGGGCTGACTGGAAGAGGACTTCTTTCCACATCCGCTCGCGGTGACGACCTAAGCTCTCGGTTGCCGCTGTTTTTGTAGCGGAGATAGAGCGTCTTCGGAGAATCATCAACACCGACCTGAAACATGCTGTCGAGTTCATCTACTCAACGGCTTCCGTTGTTGCCACGACTCCCTTCGGTGCTGGAGACAACAAAGACCACGAGCAGGAGCAGGGTCACTAGGAGCAGGCCATATGGACCAGAACCTAACCTTGTTCGTCCCTCCCTGCCTCGGCCTTTGCCATGACGTGGACGGCATTCGCGACGTGGACCAAGATATCTTGCGGCTTCAGACTGTGTCACGGTACGTCCGGTATACTCAATCCTTCGACGGCGCAAGTGGTAGAGCTGTGCATATAGACTTGGCTTCATCGAGCCTAGTGCGTCTGCGGGTTTCAACCCGGTCAACAGTCATCCGGCGAGCTGCTTTTGACTATCTCTGTTGATCGGCCGTAACATATCTGCCAATCCCACGGAAGCATTACTCACTACTGGTATCTCAGACAAACAGAGTGCCTGTCATTAACAGTCACTCTAAAAGACAAAACCGTTTCCGCTTTTTCCGCGTTCGTAAGAACACAGACATGTCAATTCAGACAGCGCATACCAATAGAATTTGACTTTTCCACCATGACATCCCCAAATGCCACTTTATTTTCGTTGCAGCCAGTCGTCGAAGAAGACATTCCGGAGCTCACTGCAATTTCCGGCCTGACCTTTGAGACAGACAGGCACACGCAGCTCAAAGCAGCCCATCCGACCAAACCGTACGACCACGCGGGCGGGACACCGGACTCCATCAGGCACTGGCTCAGCTTGCCGCAGAAGGTAGAAGTCACCAAGGCAGTCGACAACGCAACGGGCCAGATCGTAGGCAGTGTCGGCTGGGTATTCCGGGGCTTCGACAGGGACCCCAGCGCCGCGGGCGCGGCAGAGAACCCCCCAGAGCCCACCAAGCCTCCTGCCAACTCGGTCTCGTCGGACTACGCCAAGACCGGGTCCGCGGACCTCGACCCCCTGGAGCAGCTGCGCGAGATCACTGACGACCACTTCGCCCAGTTCATGAGGAGGATCATGCCGCCGGGGACACGGTGCATGTTCATCGCCGGCATCCAGGTGCACCCCGAGCACCAGGGTAAAGGCATCGGCCGCGCCCTGGTTCGGAAGGGCACTGAACGCGCGGATGCCGAGGGCGTGATATGCTGGGTCCACTCGAGCGAGGCTGGGGCTGGTATGTTCCCCAAGTGTGGGTTCGAGGTCGACGAGACGCTTGAGATTGACCTGGACGAGTGGGCTGGAAAGATGGAGCTGAAGCCGCCGCCGGGTGAGGAGAAATGGGGGACATACACGTTTAGGTACTTTGTGAGGCAACCCCATGCTTCTGAATACGTCAAAGGGTAAATACGACGGCATCGAGAGTTAACTAGACCGTGATCATGCAATCTGTGAGCTCCTGCCTGCTACTCCTTGTCCATGTAACATCCATGGGATAACCTGCTACGGGATGACTTGCCATGGGATGAATGGCCTGTCGTGGGATACTCTCCTGTGGGTTTCAAATTGACCAAATGCCCGAAGGCAACAAAGTTGGCCCTGACACACACTGATGATGAAACGCCGTGGCAGCTGATTGTGCATCAATCTCCTTTAGGCCGTGTCATTCTCATGGAACACCAATGCCCTAACCTCGATGCTCTCCCGGGTCGGCACGTCCTCCCGGTCAGTGTCCGGGTCCACAAACGCCGTGTGCGGGACCCGCCTCGCCCGCCCATCCGTCTTGGTATCAAAGCACTTGATCAGCAGCACCTCCTCCGGCGTCAGGCCGCTCTTATAATACCAGCGGTGCGCGTCGTTGTGCCTGACCTGCAGCGTCTCGCCCCTCCGGGGCTTGGGCTTGGTGTAGATCAGGCCCGTGGGGACGAGGTCCGAGTCCGGGACGGAGTGCGCGTCCGCGACGGCGAGGGGGTCCCGGAGGACGGTCGAGATGGGCCGCCACACGTTGATGATCTGCACCCGGCCCTTGAGCAGCTGGTCCGCCTCGCCTGGGAGGTGGTGCGGGACCCGCGAGAGCGAGGCCGAGTAGGACTGGTCTATGTGCACGCGCTGGACTGGGCCCCGGCGGGCGGCCTGGGCGTTGCCGTCGGAGGGCAGCTGGCGGCGGATGGTGTGGTCAAATATGAAGACACGTGTTGCGCCGGTTCTGTGGTGGAGAGGTTGGTCAGTCAAGGGTAAGGTGTGAGTGCATGTGGGTTGATGCATGTGTGTGGGTCTGTCTCGGCACTTACACGTCCTTGAGCAGCTGCTCGGTCTCCTTGTAGTAGCCTTGCTTGATCTGCTCGTCATCCAGGAAATCTTTCTCGTTGGCAGTGTGGCTGTGGAACTGGAACCCATTGCCGTCGAGAGAGTATTCGTCCTGGTGTCCATTGACATCGCGGACAGTGACAGAGTGGCTCTCTACTGGCCGATCATATGTCTCCGGCCTGTCAACATAGGTAGGGTGGGGCGGAGACCCGTCCTCGTTCTCTTTGTAATAATTCAAGATCGTGTTGACGTCATGAGGCTTCAGAGATGTCGGCTTGGGTGCGCTGCCGAGCTGGGTTTGCAGCTTGCCTTGGTCGGCAGACCCGAGCCCAACGTTTGTGGTGATCTGTTGAACCGCCGCGGCTGCCATATTCACTTGGATGTTTAGACGTTTGCTAGGGTACTATGAGAGGTGTATAGTATTTGATGCTTTAAGTTATCCCTGAGACTGTTGCAGGCGGGTCAGCCTACTTGAAATACTCAGGCCGGCGACTTTTGAGTATCAATTGAGCCGTGCGTGGCTGACACTACCCAATCTCTCCACAGGAGCACGCAATATACTCTAGCATCGAGATTTATAATACATGGCACTGGCAAACCTGGGGGATGTTTCAAGCTCGATGCACTCCTCCACAGTCGCATGCGGGCGGGCCCGTCGGGGTGATTAGAAATAGAAGTCCAATGTGCCACGAGTGTGCCCAGGCCGCGTGCCGCCTTTCGACCAGTGAGACAATGACGGATGCACCCAACAGCCCACCAGCGGTCGCTTGACAAATCCAACTTCTTTCCGTCCCGCAGGACTTACTGCTGTCATGGAGCATTGCTGGTAGGAAGAGGTCGCAAATAGCCTGGCGCACATGTGCCAAACCTTAACTACAAGCATTTCCGTCTCCTCGGCCGAAAGTAATGAGCCTCGGCAGGTCGAAGCCGCTCGAAGTAACCACGTAAACAAGAGAGGCCCAGTCGAATGGAGCTACGATGATTGCTTGGCCTTGTCCAAGTGTATCAACTCACGGTTTCGGTCCTACCGAGCCGCCCGATCGCTGTTTAGATTGTGGATCAGCTTGGTCTTGAGAATAAGAGTGTCTAAGAGCCCAAGTATCCACAATATATTCCGAGGGAATGCTAGATATCTAGAAATGCTGGCTGGAAAACATCGACTTGTGACCAAACGCTGCAGTGCGCCGTCGAATTGTACTTTGTCATCCGGCTGCACCCTCAGAGGCAATGTCCTGCTTCGTCTTGCTACACGTATATCAAGATTGTTGAATGAGACCGTTCGAACTAAGGGATACAACTGCATCATATCATGATATCGTCCTCCTTCGGTTGCACCAATAATTAAACGCGTAAATAGCGTCATTCACATGAGCAATCATGTCCACCTCGCATATGACAGAGTCCTCCTTCACCACCTAACAATCAACGCTCCGATCTAGGTATGTGATTTGTAAACCTTCGAGGGTGTACCGCCCCACAGCACATCCACAAGTATCGTGGCTTGCTTTCCAGCCTGTCCATTCAAACCTCCTTCTTGCTAAAATCATCCGACACCGCATCACGCTCTGCTTGTTGCGCCACTGCCTTCTCCTGTGTCTCTTGGGGGCCATCGTGGTGGTCATCAACCTCATAAAGTTCGGGAAACGGAGCGACATCCCGGCGCAGCAGATACTTATTCGCGTACCACGGTGCCTTCTTCGCATAGTACTGGGCGTGATCACGGTTCCGGACGGCAAAGACGGTGTCCAGCTCCTCAAGCGTGAGGCTCTTGGTCTCGGGGAGGAAGAAGTAGGCGACCACAAACCCGAAGACGTTCCAGCCGGCGTACCACATGAACGCCCCCGTCGGCGTGAAACTCGACATCAGGCGGGGCCACGTGAAGCTGATGATGAAGTTGAAGCCCCACGTCACCGCGGTGGCGCTGCTCATGCCGATGTCGCGGATGTGGAGCGGGAACGCCTCTGCGCAGTAGGTGAAGGGCACGGGCCCGGCGCCTGGCGAGTAGACGGCCGCGAAGAGGTAGATGCCGGTTGCGACGCAGGCCAGCCTCCCCGTTCCCTCGGGGATGTAGAAGCTGAAGGCGGTGAAGGTCAAGGCGAGTGCCATCAGGGGGAACGTGACCAGCAACAGGTTCCTGCGGCCAAATGTGTCGATCGTGTAGAACGCGGGCAGGGCAAAGAGCAGTTGATCAGGCCCATGCCCATACTCGTCAGCAACGCCTCAGACCGCTCGAAGCCGGACTGTTCGAAGATAGCTGTCGAGTAGTACATCCTTGACTACGTGTTAGTGAATCTGTCGTGGGGTCCTGGGCAACAAAAGTCATTCTCCCAACGGCTGGCCTCCCCGTTCCCTCCGGTACATGTGTGTGGGCGGGAACAACTTACACGACATTGATCCCGCAAAACTGTTGCATGAACATGACAAAATATGAGTAAGTAGCGGCACGCCTGTTTCTCCGGACGGTGAAGAATTCTTTCCAGCTATGACCGCTCCTTGCTTGGGTCTCGACCTCGAGGAGCTTATGGGCATAATACATGTCTCTTGTGGCTTGGATCGTGTGGCGACGCAGTCGGCTGACTGAGCGGAAAGCTTTTGTGTACTTGCCTTTCTCCATGTACCACCGTGGGCTTTCTGGGCAGAAGTAGACCTGCGCAATGGATCAGATGACTCAGAATCTACACAGGACAGGGGACAATGTTTCATGTGAGGCCGCCTTACCTGCACCATAACGATCAAGGGCGGCACTGAGGTGCTTGCTAGCATCCACCTCCACTGCGAGTCTTCTCCAAGGAAGTCGGTGTTGCGAAAGGCCACCGAGACTATAAGTCCCAGTGCGATTCCAAAAGCTACTAGCCGTTAGTATCGCCCTTGAGACTGAAGCGTTTGGATTTCCATCTGGCTGGGGAGCAGGACGCGCCAGAAAACAACAGCGAAACACACCTGTCCACATTTGCCACATCATTGTCAAAGCCCCGCGAATGGCCTTCGGTGCCGATTCTGCCGAGTAAACTAATACACATCGTTAGTATTGAGGGAACCATTTTGGGTTTGTCTCGTACCTGGTGTTGTGCTGCTCTTTGCGCCGACAGCAAGGCCAAGGCCGAACCGTGCAATCAAGAGATTGTACCACCTGGTGTTCCTGGTCAGCCTGGAGAAGATCAATTGAGAAGATACGTAGACGTACGAGTCCGCTGCCGCCATCCAAAATCCAGTCACCACGGAGAAGAAGCACGAGATGAAGATGGTGCCACGGCGGCCTGTCCATTTGTTCAAAAACGGCGAAGTCCAGCAGCCGAAAAGGGCCGAGAATGCGTAGGGTGCACCATTGAGGAGACCTATTCAGCTGTTAGAAATGTTTTCCCGCCGGGCCACTGATAGAGTAAGGAACCTTGAATTAATTCGTCCTCAATGTTAAATGTTTTGTAGTAGTATTCCTAGGTCAATTTGTTAGCCACCGTCTCTGGGCATGACATTGCATGACTGGCGTACCTGAGCACCATTGACCGCAGTCTGGTCCATACCGTGCTGCGTTTGTTAGCTAAGACCATCGAAATATCAGGGAAAGCGTGACATATCTGGACTATTGCCGAGCCCGCACATAGCAGTCCGAGGAAGTACAGCATGAATGGCTGGTCCCAACGATGTGTGACTTCTTTTCTGAGCACCGCCTTCTCTTCCTCTGTCAGCTCGGCAATGGCTTCAAAGCCGTCAGGACGGGTGCTGGCTTGAGCGACCAACGCCCCTTTGCGGAAAGAATCTCGGTGCTCATTCAGTCCGTACTTCTCCGTGAAGGCGTCCACGTCTGCCATGAGCTCGCTATGAGTATACCCTAGAAGGGGGTTGCGCAACAAGGCGGCCGTGGAGGCTCGGGCGGCCTTGTCCGAAGTGGGGCCTTCATCGCTCCCCGAAGTGCGAGTGCCTTCGCGGGCGCCCTCGTCAGGAGGAGACTCGATGTCTATATTGGCGGGAGGCATTCTGTTGCGCCAAAGCTGGGTAACATGCAATGTTGACTAAGCCTGCAAGTCGTGGGGAACAAGTATGGGGAAGCTATGTTGATCCGGGGAAGAAAAATGGAGGAGGAGAGGTGAGTACTCAGATAGAGTCCAGAACGGACGAACATTGTTTATAAAGGCTCTGTCTCTGGACGTCGGCTTTCCCCAGATGGCAAGCCAACAGACATATTGTGGGTCCAAATAGATCATGTCCGTCTGCTCGGTCCGATGACATTGACGTAAGAATGTTGGGCTAATACCCTGCAGTGCCAGTGATACTCAGGTAGACGTGGAGGAGTGGAGCTTCCAAGAAATCCAGAGTCTGGAGATGCACAGGGGCACATCTGTACAGTGGCCAGGCTGTGCACCTACATGCAGCGTGCAGCATTTACCCAACTGCACAAAGTTTAAAGGCAGAAAAGTCGGAGATATCGGAGGGTATCAAATGAGTCTTGAGGGAAGCAAAAGTCTACAAGTGCGTGTGTGACATGAAGTGAATTCCCAGACCGACATGAAGTGGTATAAAGTCATCTTCACCCCCGCCCACCTCAGTATCCTTTCCTCGGATTTCAGACTCGAACCTGATGTCGTTTACAGATTTCCTCAGCCGAGTGTTGGCTATTGTTCTTCGCTTGCTGCTGTCGGTGTCAGAAGCCTTGAACCTCCTCTTCTTCCCGTAAGTCTACCTAGTTGCTGTCAGCAGCAAGCACAAAGTGCTGAAGAATGTATTTGGTCACTCAGGGTGGTGAGTTTGAGATTGGTTGGGGCTTTCGGTTCTCAGCAGGCTGGTAACAGAAGACTTGACGATCGCATTGGAATGAGGCAATCCCTTCATACTGCAAACTCCTCCGTCTAGGCACTCCAGCTGGCATCGATCGGTGTTGAAGGAATCGTGGGAATACTTGGCACAGGATAAGTCATTACGCCGAAGAAAGGTCAAGTCGCGTGCAGTTGAATGAGAGCAATCGCGGCGTGAGAGTGCACATATCGCCCAAATTCCCAACCGGCCTCAGATCTTCAGTATGACACGTCGTCCAAGCCTCTTTCTCAATTTTCTTCTCTTTCTCCCCGCTGGCGCAAGAACATCAAACGAAGGAACCAACGAAAAACAGCGAGATAAAAATTTTGAGTCACATGGAAACGAGGTGTCCACCACAGCCTGTTTACCAGCCAACCTCAAGACATCTGGATGCGGCCAAGGCGATATGAGCGGTACTCGGGTGATGATCGGCACCACGGCCAAGCGAGACGCGTCTCGGCGGCGGGAGCCCCGTCACTGAGGATTGGAGTAAAAAGGCTGGGCAAGCCGACGATTTCATCACACTGAAATCGGCAGGATCAGGTCTCGGCGCTTGGCGCGGTACGCGGCACGCGGCGCGCACACAGGTTATCTCAAAAGTTCAGGTGCCCATTCTCACACTGTTCAAATTAATCAGCCAGTTCTTATGGCCCGAGCTTTCTTAGTAATCTGGGTGGCTGTGCTGGCAGTGCAGAACAGGTAGGTTTAAACGCGTGAGAAGGACATCTGAAACCAAAACGCAAAAAAATCGGAACCTAGGTACCATTTTGTATGGGAACCAAGAGAACGCCCTTTAAACACTCCTCAATTATACATTCTTCCCAACTAGCAATCCCAATATAAATAAGATGTTAAATGAGAGAAATAACCAAGCTTCCTCCTTATATTTTTTTTATCCCAATATACCTCCGTTTCATAAAATGCAGCATACCCAATCAAAAAAGGGAACCAGGGAGCGCCCCCCTTACCCTTAATTGCCTATATCCAACTTATAAACCAAAGGAGTTAAGATTTTCCAAATTTAATAGCATAATTTATAGTGATCTCTGAAACTTAAACTTCTTTTAAAGTGTCTTCCAAACTTAAAAGAATGAAGCAAGATGAGAAAGTATCTCAACGTTTTTTTTAGAGATTTTTAAATCCCAATCTCTTGATTTCTATGCAAGAAAGGTGCAACCTAGGAGAAATAGATTAGTGAGAGCTCCTGAATCTTGGAAAGGTACTTACATGGCTAAAAAAAAATTTATAAGAAAGAAATTGGAGTTTAAATTTAAAAGGGCGAATGGTTGTGTTGGGGCGTACCTTGGTCCTTATAAGCGCTGCAGCTTAGACACAAACCTCCTTGGCCGCGAAGCTGCCCCATTCTCCCCAGCCACACCTTACGTAAGTGCAGCCCCTGAGCCACACTCAGCTTCGCAGCCAAGGAGGTCTGTGTGTCAGAGATAACACACAGGCACACACGAGGTTTCGATGTCAGAACAGCCCAAAAAGTCACCCGTCCATGCCGTCATCCAGTCTCACGGCCGCTCACTCCCTCGAACCGGTCACATCTTCCTTACCCAGCTATGACTTCATACCAAGCCTTCCTCACGAAGCTCCCCGCGGTGCTTTAAGCCGCAGCCAGATCGGTCAGTCTCATGTGCCCGGTTCCACACTTTTAGTGCTGTAGTCAACCTAATCCATTCCCTGTCTCTTTATCGCCCCAGTGAGAGAGATACGATTTAGCGGTGAAAATTGTTTTGTCTTTTTCCACCGCTATTCATGTGCCACTCGATGAGATAGGGTTATGGACCAGCTTGGTGATTGTTGTCCCGTCTTCAAGGACTTCAGCCTTCTCCTCTAGTATGTAGCCTCTCCACTTCGGTACCAAAACAGTCCACAAGTACCAGTATACAGTTGCTAACACGAGCCTGTGGATTTGTCAGTGCGATGGAATCTTGCATGAGCCACATTCTCGAAATGCTTACACTGAAATTCCCACAGCTGCGTAAGTAGCGTAGAAGAGCCCAGACTCTGGCTTCTTGGCCGGTGGGAAGAAAGGCGCCGCAAGTAGAGCCAGACTCAGGGCTATGCGGAGTGCCACGGCCGGGACCCATGCCTTGAACGGGCGCTTGAGGTCCGGCCTCTCGTATCGAAGCCACAGGAGACCAGCTGCTGTAGCTATTGCAACGACCTGGCCTGGGTATCCTTCGACCTTGAGAATGAAGGAATATACCTCGTTGGACGGCGGCAGTGTAATCACAAGAAATGAGGGGATGTAATGTACACAGAGACCACCAAGAGGAGATCCGAAGGGCTTGGCCGAGGATAGAATTTCGGAGAAGGGGAGGAAGCCCTGCCGGGCAATTTCCTGCTTGACCCGTGACTAGATGGGCTTCATTCAGTTCTGAGCGCCAAAGCACTGTGGACAAATAGGAATCACCTACCATCGCAAACGCGACGACGAAGACATTGCCAGCAGCGGACAAAGCTACAGCCAGGGGCAAGATCTTGCCACCAACATCTCCCCCGAAGACCCGCTCGAAGAACAATGCAGCCACCAGCTCACCGCTGGCCTTGATCTCTTCCACAGGTACAACTATGAAGTAAGCCACGTTGGTCAGGAGATAGAGCACGCAAGCCGTCACAAGCGCTGAGATGGACACAAATCGCAATGTCCGCACCGGGTCCTTGACCTCGTTCAAAACATTGTTGGCGTTCTCGAGACCGGCGTAGGAGTAGAAGACTTGGAAGAGCGATGTCGAGACAACGCCCCAGTTCCAGTTCGATCCTCGCCACAGGTCATCCCAACCACCAACAGCATAGGTTGTTGAGACACCCGGAGCCGCTTCCCGCGGCCGGAGGATGACGACATAGAGACCAGACAGGATCATAAAGACGATAAGCCCGACCTTGACCCAGCCCAGGAAATTCTGTATCTTTACTCCGAGGGCCCTGAACACCCCATGGATGATCGTGATCGCCGTCAGGAGACCGACGGCAACGCCCTTCCTGGCCCATTCCGCCGGCTCTTCGACCCCAGCCGCAAACAACACATACTGGCTGAACACAACACAATTGCTAGCCGTAAACCCCAGGCAGACAACCATGACGGCAACTACCGTGCTCGCAAGGAACCGCGGACGGCGGTACGTGAACTCGAGATAGACCTTTTCCCCGCCCGAGCGCGGCAGCATGGAGCCATACTCGAGCGCGATAGCCAGCCCGCAGGCCGCGACGACGGCGCCGACGACCCACAGCGAGAGCGCGAGGCCGACGCTGCCGACCGCGCGGATGATGGTCCCCGGGGTGGCGAAGATGCCGGACCCCAGCACGCGCGAGATGACGAGGATGTAGGCGGACTGGCGGCTCAGCGTGCGGCCGAGGGTCGACGTCTCGGGGAGGACATCGTTCTCGATGGCTCGGGACTCGGCGGCGTCGAGGCTTTGGGGCGAGCTGCTGCTGTCTGGCTTGACGGTGCTGTATCCGCCGGTTGGGAATGTGGGTGTAGGTGGCGAGTAGAGAAGTGGGAGGGCTTCTCTGTCTTCATCCGCATCGCCCATCCTGTCTTCAAGGTATGCCTTGCTTCCTAGGTGCAGGTGTGGGAGCCTCTATTTGCGCCCTGGTCTTCAAACGGCTGCGTTTCAACGATTTTGAAACGAGCTTCGGGGGTGAGGATGGCTCGTGAAAGACAAGGGCATTTTAGCAAGTTGTATAAAAAGACACAACATTGTCATGACCTTGGTGACAGGTCTGATTGTGTGTGCGTGATGGTGTGATTTCGTCCAGCTGAGGAGGAAGCGTGAGACATGGATCATGGGAGCTCTCGCACGCCATTTCACCCCGAGTAGACGAAACACCACCAGCGGGAGCGGCGGGATGATCATCGTTTGAAATATGGCTTGTTCACCCCACGCCGATTAGTAAACTCCAGGCATCACATTTGATTTGTAAGTTTGTTTTTGGTCCGAGATTCGAGCGATTTTGCTTGCGAAAGCTTGCATCTGGCTGATGTGCGCCTCCCGGGGCTGAAACCACACAAGGCGCACTCGCCGTCAGCGGCTACCATGGAAAGCCTGTATTCACAAGGTTCTGGGAGAAACTTTGAGCTACCTCTGGTTCTCATGCCTCAACCAATATTCGCATATTGGGGCACGAAAGTCAACCACCCATGCCAAGCGCTACCGACTGTCAATCTGATCGTCCCTCTTCCGTAAACAACTGGCTGTCAGACACGCGGCGAACTTGTCCTTCCATCTCGCGTCGACAGCTCCACGTATCAGCAGCTCCAAGTCAGGGACGTCCGAGTGCTTCTTCCCGTCTATCAGCGCGTCGATCTCCTCAAGCGTCTTGCCCCTGACTTCGACCCAGTAATACGCAATGAATGCAAACATGGCGATGTTCCAAGCCCCGTTGATGATGTAAAGCCTCCAGCCGATGTTCTCGAGCGCAAAGAGGAATGCAAAGTTGGCCCAGATGCCTGTCACACAGATAACGAAGCTGAACATGCTCATACCCCAGGCGCGGATGCTGAAGTTGAGCATCTCGGCGGGTATCAAGAACAGGATGGGTATCCAGCCGAAGCCGAAACATGCGCTGAAGACGAAAATCATGGCGACTGATGCGTAAATGCCAGGCTGGTAGTCCGAGTCGCCGTAGGTCTTGGTCAGAGCACCGATGACGAATAGACTGACGGTGAGCCCCCCTGTGGACACCAAGGCGGCGGATTTGGCTCCAAGCTTGTCTGTGTAGAAACTGCCCAGGATTGACACGATCAACGTGCAGCAGTTCAGACCCACATTCACAAGCAGCTGCTGCTTCGGGTCCGCGAGCCCGGCATGGTCCAACACCTTGCCGATCTCGTAGGTCACCAGAGTATTCCCCATGACCATTGAGAAGAGCGCACAGGTACCAGTAATGATGAGTCTCTTCCTAGTGCCCCTATTCTTAAGCATCTGGGTCCACGGCATTGGGTTTCTCTCGTACCCAATCGTGTCGACGATCTCGATAAATTGGAGCCGAACCCGCTCGTCCTCCTCGTCGCCGCCAGAGTTGATGCGCGCGAGCACAGTCAGCGCGTCGTCCCCGCGGCCGACGTCCACAAGCCACCTCGGGCTCTCGGGCATCCACGGGAGGAGCAGGATGCACGCGATGCCCCAGACGCCCTGGAGCAGGCTGGGCAGCCGCCACGCCCAGGAGCCCTCGATCTGCGCCGTGCCGTACGAGACGCCGGCGGCGGTCAGGGCGCCTACGTAGAAGAGATCGTCGAACAGCCCCAGCCCCCAGGCCCGCTGGTCCCAGGGGAGCGTCTCGGCGAGGTAGGCGGGCGCCGTGATCGCGGACGCGGTCGTTCCGAAGCCGATGATTATGCGCGCCGTGCAGAACATGGCGATGTTCTGCGCCGCCGCCTGTAGGGCCGCCGCCGTGATGGTGATGACGGCCGCCCAGAACAGGGCGACGCGCCGGCCGTACTTGTCCGTCAGCCAGCCCCAGAACAGGCAGGCGATGCATCCGCCGATGTAGATGGTTGCGACGTTAAGAGAGCGGGTGGCGGTGGTCAGCTGGAAGTAGTCGGTGTATTGGGCCATGATGTTCAACCCGCTCATCATTGCGCCATCGTAGCCTTGGGTCTGTTGGGAATCAGATTCTATCAGTCTACAGGTTTGCCCGCCTCTGCGCTCGGCGTGATGTGTGCTTCCGTTCATTGGAGGGTCACTTACTGCCGCGGTGATCACACAGCATGCGAGAAGGATGAAGGTGTTGCCGTGTGCTGTCTTCGGGTGCGATATTGGGGCATGGAACGGGAGAATATCACCCCTTCTGGCCTGGTAGGGCATCGGTGCGTCCACCATGTTCAGTACAGTGAAGAATTAGATGCATGCTCGGCCGGTAAAGCAATCCCTTGTAGGAGAATCCGGTAAGCTACGAGTCGGCTGGGGGAGAATGTGTTCACGTTCTGCCATTTTTAAGCGTCGCCATCGTTCCCTTTAACAAGGTCTGAACACCTGCACGGCTACTTTGGTTAGGCCCAATGGATTCACGTAGGGTAGCAACGAGGACGCACAGGACAAGAGCACCGGGTAGTTTGATAGCCAGCAGTCGGGAAACCCGCTTGACACAGCTTGAGATCTGCGCCCTGCAGATGCTCTACTTGAAATTCAATAATTGCTACTGTAAGATGGAGAGCGTGGCAAAACAAGACTTCGTACCAGACTTTATCGATTGCGAAAGGGGAGTTGATTGTGCGGACTTGCTTTTGGCAACATGGAAGCCATCAGATCAAGGTTTGGCCTAGAAAGTTTAAATGCCTAATTATACAGGTAAGCATTCATCCGTGCTCTTTGCCGTGGAGATGTCGTCTTCTCCTCATCCAATCAACGTCGAGCAGCAGGAGGTCATGACTCGACAGAGCTGAGCCAACTGTCGCATCCAACGGGAGAGTGCGACCTCTATCGAAACACCCTAGGCTAGTCCTCTCGACGACCAGTTGACCTCCAATCCCACCTTGGCGTTGCTGTTGGGCTTCTGATGGTTCTCGGACCTTGTAGGGACACGGTCCCAGCCAATCACAAAAGACTGCTCAGCAATGCCCGTGATACCTTGTGGCCTGACACCCGGGGAACAAGTATCATTCATCTTCGGTCCAGACCGCCATGGGCCATGGCCAGTAAAGTGCTGGACGGAACGCCTCACCGTTACTATTTGACGGCACGACAGCAAAGGATCATTGTTCCATTGGTTTTCGCGGTGTGCCTTGCTTCGACTGGTTGCAATAGATGCAAGTTACACAAATGCATTCCGAGTTTACTCTTAAATCGTACAGCGGGTGCCGTCATAGCCAAGTCCTGCTCTTTTCATCTGCCTCTACCTAGGGAAGACAAGTATCTCATCTCATAACGCATCCCCTCGCCATTGTCATCTCGCCGTCACAGGCCGAGTCGCCGACATCACCTTGGGGCATCACCGAAGAAGTCGCCCAGAAGATGAAGTACCGGTCGACCCAGTAGCTCCCATACTCATTGCTACAGCCATCGCCCTCGCGGTCGTGGCGGTCCCAGACAAGGGGGCACGACTTGAGAGAGCCATCCTCGTTCGAGAGACAGAAGTTGCCGAGCCCGGTGCCGCACCCCGTGAACTGGTACGAGCAGCCGTCAGGGGCCGTGAACCAGCCACCGGTGAGCTTGCACATGGACTCGCCAAAGACGCCCAAGTAGATGTAGTCGCAAGCGCCCTCGCCGAGGACCTAGAGTGCGTTGTCGGCGTGGCCATCTGTGTAGTTGGCTACTCCGTGCCCGAAGCCGAAAGTGAAGTTTTAGGCGGCGCTGGCTCCGGCGAGTCCAGCCGTGAGGAGGTTGGTGTAGTCAGCTTCATTGTGATGACTGTGATGGGTCAGCTTCGATTACTTGGTCCCAATGAAGACTGAGGCTCACTGACGAATTTGTTGATGATATGATATAGGAGACTCGGTTGAGAACGGATAAGTGAACAACTCTGGAATGTTGTGATCGGCTATGGTTTTTGGATGAGTAGATCAGGTGGAAAGATATATTGTCTATGAATATGAGCTCATATTTATCTCGCTTTGTGCTTACACCCATTCCCGACGCCGACGTCCGTGGTCGAGGGCTTATTTGTGTCTTCGGGGAACAAAATCTCAGGAAGTGGCTCCCTCGCAGAGACTTGGTTGAAGATGCACTTCTCCAGCGTCGGGGACTGGTTGACGGCTGACGGATCGTGTGGTATGTGTCAGTATGTGTCTCTCAAGTCGCACTGCCTCAAGCGATGCAAGGCAGCAGTTGAAAGGCAGCAGGCCGCCACCATTGGATGAAAGTGCAAGCCCATCTCACTATTCATCTTCGAGGGCTCACCAGTCTGACCAAAAACGCTATAAGAAGGTCCGACAGGCCCGGCAGAGCGACGATGATTCGAGTGCAGAATCGGGGCAGCACGCGTGGGAACCTACACGGCCTCAGGAACTTGCCCATCTCTGTTCGGAGCTCCATGACCAGTGCTTGATGAGGATGGTCCTTGTACCACAATTGATCTTCAGTTTCTGACAAGAAGGAAATCGGACGTGACTCAGGTCAGCCGCTATGTACGACCACTCACGTGAATAGTCAGTTCGAGCGATGTAGGTCACCTAGCAGTCAACCACGCATTTACCTCAGCGGTCATTCCGATAGTTATCGTATCCTTGGAGTGGACTCTGAGACGCCGCAGGAAACAGAGCGACTATCATAATTGTCTGGAGACCTCGCCGTTGACCCGCGCTGCAGCCGCACTTCAGACCATTATCGACCTCCTCCAGAAAGGGCAATGATTGACCCAGAAACCCTGGGTGCCACCTCAGGCACAGGAGCGCAAGAGGCGAGTGTGCTTGTGGTGCCGTTGCAGATAGATCGTGATTATCATACCCGTCAACACTCTTCTCGTGAGACAAGTAAGTTGCCGGTTGAGGGAAAGCCTGATACGTATGTAGATACTCGGGACAGGCGTCCCTGCCTGATGGTTTGACCATTGAATGCGGACTTTGATGCGCAAATGCTTGGCTGAGAGCTTCTACGAGCCTACCAAATGAAGTCGTATAGTTAGAGACATCTGAGGCGGTCACGCAGAGTTACAAAGTCAGGGATGCGACTGCTGTTCGTCATGAGTCTTCAAGCCATCCACAATAGGGGCCGAAGTCTGAGATTGTGGGACAGAGAGCAGCATTCTCCGGAGTCTCGGGCACAGTTTGTGGCCACTTGCAGTTGGCAAAGTACTGGCTATACCTGGGGCAACAAAACGCGTGAGCATCTTAGATGATGGAGTTATGACTGCTTATAGGCGCGATAATACAGAAGACGACATTCTACTAGAAAGTGTTGAGGACGTAGGCCCTGTCTGTTAAGTATATTCAGATAAAAGTAAGAATGCACGCTTTCTTGTCATACTCCCATAGAAATCAATACACTTTCAACTCATTTCAAGAACCACGTACGACATTCTTCGGTGCACTCAACCCTTCAATTTTAGCACATCCAAATCGTACCGATTTAGATAGAAAATCATATGTGCGTTGCCTCAAAATGGGCTGGGCAGTGATGTATATAGTGTCCAAACTCGTCTGCCCAGGCTCGCACGAGCTTCTGGCGAGTACGAGCCATCCACAATGTGTCCTTTGATGACGGGAGGATCCCGCAAAGGTCTGTTTAACACAAGCGAAGACCGGCCATGACTGGCGGAAGATTCGTGTTTCAAAACAAAACAACCGCATGCCAAGGGAAGCTCCTGACGATCAAGGCTCGGCGACACCTCAATCAAGGAGGGGCTGTCCTCGAAATGGCAGTCTGCCCTGCGGCCCCAGAAAAAAAACCGCCCGGTTCGGCGGATCATTACCTGGGATGAACGCGAGATCTGAGAAAACGATTGGGCACGCACTCTAATGGAGACTCCTGCAATAATGAGAAAACTCTTGGACGGAGGGTCTTCCCGCTCCAGACTGCCCGATTTGTGTATGGATCATTACCGTCCCGTCCTGAATCATGTATAATAGAATATGAGGATATCCTTTCGCTCAACCAACATTTTCTCGTCACATCGCGTCCTCGTTGTGTTGTAATTCCTCGAAGCCTCACTACACACACAGCAGTCATGACGAGATTCTCCAAAATCGCAGCAGCATCGGTGCTGGCCACCACAGCATACGCCCAGTGCGGTTCGGCGCCAGACGCCACGGTGGACGGCACGGATGGCGCCTACACAGCTAAGGTGGGCTCGTCCGAGGTGTACTCGGGCAGCGACTACTACACGGCCATCACAGAGGCTCTCGGCGGAATCTCGTCCGGCCAGACCGTCTCCGTGCTTTCCTCGGGCAACATTGGGGCCAAGACCATCAGCATCGACAGCGGCAAGACCTTCGAGGGCTGCGGCACCATCACCGCCTCCATTGCCAACGGAAAGGGAGCACTGGAATCACTGAACACGCGGGATGTCAGCATCCCCTACCTCAGCCTTGCCGGCGAGGTCTACTTTGGTCTGCACTTCTACGGTGTATCCGGCTTGACCCTTGGCCAGATTGACATGACCATCACTGCCGGTATTGGTATTCGATTCGACCGGGACGAGGCGGCCAACACCAACGTGAAGATGGGCACCATCACTGTGACAGGGGCTAGCGTAAGTCGCTCCACACTCTCTCCCCCATGAGTGTCCTCCCGCTAACACCAGAACAGTCCCACGCCGTCGAGACCTGGAACATCGACGGGCTGGAGATAGGTAGTGTTATCGCCAAGGACGTTGGCGAGTGCGGTTTGCTGCTCCAGAAGACGACAAACGCCCAAGTTGGCCTCGTACAAGGTGACAATGCCGGGTAAGCACATTCTTGTCCTTCTACGGATCCCCCGTCTTTCATGTTGTGGAATGTTCCAGAATGCAATACTTTAGGCTCTGTAACAGGTGACTAACAGGTACAAAAACGAAAAAAGATCGGGCACAGGCTACGCAACCCTCAGATTCGCGAACCAGAACGGCATGCTCAGCGACGGCAACTACGAGACCAACGTGGTCATCGACAAGGTCGTCTCGACCGGCGGCGGCCGCGGCATCTTCTGCGTGTCCGAGTCCGGCGGCGCCGTCATCGAGAGCGTCGACCTGTCGGGCAACGAGAATAATGCTATTCTTATCGAAAACTGCTACAACGTGGCCATCAAGGGCGGCACCGTCCAGGGAGGCGGCGAGGTTCGTCTCTCGGCCCGGGACGAGTTCGCCATCACGCGCGACATCAGCCTTACCCTGGAGGTCAACGACAACACCGTCAGGGAGTCGCCCTGCTCTGAGAACCCTACCTTCAGCATCACGGGCGATGCAACGTTGGATGTCTGTTGAGCGTGAGGCATGCGCATGGCTTGAGCAAGGTTCAGCGGAGTTGCCCAGGCTGGCCCCTCAAGAACCCCTTTCTCACTATCATATGTTGCCTCAATCATTGTACATAAAAACACTGGCTGCTTCCAACATTTCTTGTACAATAATTCATTTGAGATAAGCTTCGCAGGCAGAGGGATGGATTGACTACTCGTGTGATTGGTACCCCTTGATCCCATGTGCGTAGGACCGGTCTTCTGTCATCCTGTCTTGTCATCTTACGTCACGCTTGGTCTCGGTTCCAAAAAGTCCCTCAAGGATTTTTATTTCAAGCTGCAAAACAAATTTCAGAAGACATAGACGCACCAGGCAACTATGCCACTCAATATTCTAGAGCAATCACCTCGCCTTGACCGCCCCTTTCGGGAAAACATAGTTAAAAGGCTTGATGACCTTCTTCTTCTCCAGCTCCTCGGAATGTTTGGAGGCAGCACAGATTGCTTTCCACACCGGGCTCTTTTTCTCCTGCTCAGTGAGCGTAAACTTCAAGTTTACCGGATTGTTCATCGAGTTCTTTTTCTTCTCAGCTAGGATCTGAGCCAGCGTCTTCTTCGAGCCGACTGAAAGGTCCGCCATGCCTTTGATGGGCACCTTCGCATTCTTTGCTGTTCGCCTCAGTGTTAATCTCGTTATGATCTCGTAGGACAGTCGCTGCAACAGGTGATTGCCTTTTCGTGGAGGCAAAACTTACCAGCTGCCGGAGCCGCGGGCTTTACAGCCGGGGCTGCGGTCTTGACCGGAGCCGCAGTCTTGACAGCCGGAGCTGCAGCCTTGACAGCCGGAGCTGCAGCCTTGACAGCCGGAGCTGCAGCCTTGACAGCTGGTTTCACAGCCTTCGCTGGCGCCGCGGTCTTCGCTGCTGGGGCTGGAGTCTTCGATAGTCCGGCCATGATTCCTGATGTTCGCTTCGGGGGACGTAGAAATTAGGTAAGATGGCGTCGCTTGGCGATTACGTTTCTGGGTGTGCTCGCTTAAATCTGCTTGGCGTGGGCTGCTCGGCTTGTGTAACAACGCTATTCTATACTTCTGAGGTATTGGAATCGATGAACGGAGGGGATAACAGCTCTGTATATATATTGTTGCCCTGAGCAGTATAAGGAGCTATTATCAGATCAACAGAGTATTGTATATAGTGGCCTAAGTGTGTGGATGCCAAGTAATGGGTCGTGTGGTGTGCGCCCATCAGATCAGTATGACAGCCCCCAACATAACTGGGGCGGCAGGGCCTTTCTGGCTTAGCCATTCTTCCATTTTCAAAAATAGAAATGGCTCATTGAGGTACTGTATACATATGGGAGCCAAAGGATTGTTCCAAAGGAGCGATCTAAAAAACAAAATACATGTCTAGACACTTGAATGCTCAGGCCGGCTGCGGTGGTTGTCTGGCCAAGCGGTGGCCCGTTTGGTAGGTTTCGGTGTGGTAGAAGATTTACAGTGTTATAGTCATAGCGCCTAGGTACAGTCGAAGTAATCTGACGCAGGTGGTGGGCACTCAGGTGAAACTCCCATAATGACAATATTGAGGTCCAAAACGGGCCTCTAAAAGTATGGATGAGGCTCAAGCTATAAATACCAATACCATTTTGGGACACATTATTCGAGTTTGCCCCAGTTTTAGGATGCATTATTCGAGCTTGCCCCTCACCACCTATGTACCAAAACAGGCTCGGCTGGTCAGCAATTTCTGGGGCACAGGGACACGAGGTCTTGACACCACTGGCCCACTCCCCCATCCCCCCTCCCCCGTCCCCCGGACGAACGGACTGCAAGATTGCCTTAAACGCGGCAAAGAGCTCAAGCGACTTACCAGGCCACGACCCATGCCGGCGGTGGGCATGTTCTTGAAACATATCTTGGGACCCGTAAGCAAACTTTGGACCCTCGTGTGACACCAAAAATACCCAGCGTACCTTTGTCGCGATGCATCCATCTCATCCTGTATGACAACCGCATCCCGAGCCCGGCCTTGTTTGGACTGAAATAGGTCCTTCTGGTGAAGTCGTGGGCCACGAATAATATCGTAGCCTTGGCCAAGCGGCCAAAGTAAGCGGTGGGAAGACGGACCAGGCAGGGAAAAAGAAACATGGTGTTCCATGGTCAGCATCACCAGTGCTGCGAATGACTTCAAGCAGGAAGCGGCACAGAAAACATTCCAGCCGAGTCTGGGTTATAGTCCTCACGTATATAAAATGTAGCCCTTCACCTCGGTGGTGGAAAGAGATTCAACTAAGAAACATCATTACCTGGCAAATAGACTCAGCTGCTACCTTGTTGCACAGTTGGTCTCAAGTTAAACTTATCGAGGCTCCTAATCAAAGACGGCACTCTATACACACGAGCATCAATTCTCATCCGACGCTGAAGATGGCGGCGCAACCTCAACGGTATGACACGATTGTCCTCTCAGCGTCGGAAGACTGACTAATGGTGATATAGACACTTTTGGCATGTGAACGAATCGGCGGCAATTGCCATAGGAAAGCTGGCTGTAAAGTCCAATGATCCCGTTCTGAGAAGCAAGGAAGATTGGTGTTGGCACGCATGGGCTGCCATTGGCGCGATTTACTATCCTGACCACGACCAAACCAACACCGGCCAGCCCACCTATCTTATCCCCCGAGAGGCATACCGAGGGCTCCCTCCTGATGACCCGGAAGACCAGAAACCAGACGTCGTTGTTATCAGGTTCATGACGATTGCAAATGTGCTACCTCCGGTGGCCACCGACAGGGACATCCTCTGGATCGAGTGTAAGGCGCCCGACGAGGACGTGCCGAACAGGTGGAAGCTGTGCATGAACCAAGCCGTCACAAGGTTGAACAACGCGCACCCGAACCGTCGGGTCTTTCTCATCTTGACCACTGGCCTGAAGTGGATGCCGTTCCTCTGGGACCCTCCGAACCAAGCTGCTGGCATGCAACAATTGCCCAACGCAAATCCTCAGGGCTTGGCGTTCCTTATGGATCGGCAGGCGTATCCTAACAAACAAGACTGGTTGGTGGATCGCCGAATTTGCCAGATTCCTCAGAATCTGCTGCCCAATCAGGCGCATATCTCTAACCAAGCCATCCCGAACGGCCAGCTTGCAGCCGGGCGGCTGGCTATTGATACGACGCGGGCGTACTCGATCCAGTTCTGGGACAATGCCGGCCAGCTGGCCAACGTGGCACAGCTGCAATATCTGGAGAACCTGTTCTTGATGATTCGAGGCCAACAGTTCAATGATGCCAACCCTGCAAGCTTCTGAGATGTTTCAGAAAGCATACGGCATGGAGCATCAGGAGGATAGCGACGATAGCATCGATGGTTAAGTCCATACGCCTAGATAGAGACTTCGATTAGAACAGTTGTGGCAGGCCACATGGAAATCAACTTATTTGCGTTTATAAATATGCATCTCCAGCATCTTAAGAATTGTGATGCAATGACGGATTCAGTGGATGCATTAAGTGTAATATGAAGGGTGCAGACAGTAAGGGAAGACGGTCTTCGTTTGTGACATGGTATCTCAGTGATTCATTCCTCCCAGTGTCGCGTCTGAAATGATAAGACTATATCCATTGGAACATTGCCAGATTCCTTTGGTTATCATATGGCTAGGGCAAGGCTTGCAGGACAGTATACTGAACACATTTCTGAATCTCTGGGGCTGGTACAATAGTCGATGGTGACGACGTGGTATTCCATCTAAGCCTGTGGGAGCGGATCGGGTCGTTCGTTTACACCATGGACTTGTATACGGTGTGCTTGCCATCTCTTCCACGCATAGGGTTCATCAGTCCATGATTCATCACAGAAATCGCATCTGATGTCTCTCTGAGAGCAAGGTTAGTACCGACTAGTAAATACTGGAGGGAAACCCTGCGGTAAGGAAACAGCAATGCCAGACGTACAATCAAGTTCCGTTGCCGAATCTCGTCAGGCATGTAGTTGTTCTCTTCTGTGAAGACGATGTAGAGCCCCATCCGCCCGTCGACTTGGTCAGTCGGGGGATTTGCGAATGAGAGAATCTCGTTCCGGAGGCCTTCAAAGGCCTGGGGCGCCTCGGTGGGAAGGTCGCCGTCTCGCAGCTCCCGTTGTGCAAAAACCATGAACCAGCAGTACGTGACATAGGCCGTGTCGGCGTCACTCTTGCTTGTTCGTTGCGGAATGATGACACGGTAGTTGTTCTTGTCACCCGTCTCGCCCATCTTGGAGAACAACAGCTTGGAAATGTGGTCGTTGTCCGGGTGGTCGGGATAGTTAGGAGGAATGCCGTCTGTTGCGCTGACGCCATTGGCGACGAGGAAGGCATCGAGGGTTGACACCGAAACCTGGAAGCCTCGGAGGACGGTGACTGCCGGCATGTTGACGTCTGGACAATCTGATACGGACTAGAAATATGAAGCCAGGGGAGACAAAATTGTGGAATCACCCCAAGAAATGAGAAAATTTGTAGGTGATTGATGAGACACGGTAAGACAAAGAACAAGAGCAACAGGCTGCAGTCTGCAGTCTGCCTGATTATATGTGAATCAGCCCACCTCTTTGGTTGGCAGTCTATTTTGGGCGGCGCCTATTGTTAGCAAGTACCTAGGTACTTGGGCTGTTCCGTCCAGCATGCAGAAGGTGGGGTAGATGTGCTGCACATCAGCAGAGGAGGAAGGCAGGTACCGATCATTAGATGGCGAGAATCCACAAGCAACACGGAACATGGCTCCAGCTAAACAGGCAGGCAGTTGTTGGATGCGTTGTAAGTTCCTTGTCGCTAGAAACTCCAAACTTATTACTGTCATGGAGCTGTATGATTCACACCTATATAGTCACCCCTCCTGTCGAGCTGCCTCCGAATCTAGAATGGTCACGAGGTCAGAGTGTGACTGTGCTAAAGTGAGGAGGGGGTGGATCTATAGTGAGCTTAGCTGAGTTTGGCAGGTCTCGTTTAAACCTGCCCTGTTTGCATCCACCGAAGGGGCCAGCTGGCCCCCAGGTGCGTCAGACGTCCAGGCGTCCAGGCGCTAAGGATACTGCCGGCCGCCTGGATCCTGGACGAGGTCAAACTCCAGGAACATGGCTCACAAACGGGGGTTGCGGCGATATCCCGCCAATACATGCCTACAGCTTTGTGAATACCACCTTTGGCATGCAGACCACCGACCCCCTCGACTTGATATCCGCTGCCTCTTCAGATTCGAATCATGGGCTCCTGACCTTGAGCTCCAAACCTTACCATCATGATGAAGCCAGAGTCCATGCTGTCGACAGCGATGATGTCCTAGAATCGAAGGAACCTCTTTCCATGCCCCTCTGCCCTTTGGGCACAGAATGACCATTAATAACTTTGAGCATCGGCCCACCTCTATCATTCCTATCTTTGGGCCCACTTAAGTTAGATCTCTTAATATATTATATGGAAAAACTGTATTTATTAACCGTATTAAGTTTATAATCTAAGTTTTTATTTGCAATACTAATCCTCCCCTTTTTTATATTTAAGTTGCCAGCTGTTTTAAACTTAATCTTTGCGCTTACTACTAGTTACTAAGCAAGATAAGACGCTACTTATAAGCCTATAGCGCTGAAGCTTAGTAGTAGTGTTTTCTGCTACCTTAGTTATAAGATAAGGATAGCTGACTTAAACTAGGTAGCTCTTAACCCAGAGATGCTTCTTATTATAATACTGCTCTGCCTCACGGGTATTGTTTACAATAGCAATGAGCGGTAGGTTGTCCACCTCAGGGGCGTGCGGGACCTCATCCGGCTGCACAAGCGGGCCCTCCTCCTCTGCCCCCCCTCCGCAACGGCGCTGCACCAGGAGGGCCGGTTATCGGCTGAGCTGGTCGGCTTTGCGGAGAAGTTCCTTGCATACCAGAACATTATTAGCCGGATAGCCTGCAGCGAGGAGCCCATTTTTGACGGTGACTTCTGGGTGGCTTACGGGGCTGGATGTGATACTGATGCGTAGCTTAGGTGCTTGCCTGAGCTGGTCTTGATTCTTTGTAAGATTATGGAGCTGAGCTGGCGGCGGTTAAGGGATTCTGCTGTGGCTATCTTGGAGCTGTTTGTATCCTGGGTGTTTGTGCTTAAGAAGAGGCTTAGCCGGCTTGAGTAGCAGATTCCCGGCCTGGAGGATGAAGTTCTGCAGACTACTGTTAAGCTGAAGTAGCTTTTGGCTGTTTTATACCTTAATTACGCTATCCGTAGTGCTTAGCCGCGTTCCCTGTGGCGTTGGCGCGGCTATTATGTAGATTTTGCGTCTCTGCTTTGCGCTGCTAAAGCGGGGTGTTACGGCCGGGCTGGCGTGGCCTATTTTTGTTGCGGCTGTTGAGCTGGACCCGCTGGAGGACCTGGTCTGGATGACTAAGGCAGTGACCTCGGCTACGCCACACTATGGGCATAACTTTGTTTTGTTTACTCTCGATAAGATGGCTGGGAGCTCTGTGTCCAACATATTGCAGACGCAGTCAGTGATTGAGAGGGTTTGGCAGTTGAGGGATGTGGATGTGCTCCCCGGTGAGCTCCGCGGGCGAAATGACTGGGAGCAGCATGTTGCTCCGTTTTGTCATAGCCTCTCATTGTGATGAGATGAGCACTGAAAATTGCCGTTTCTTACCGCACTCTCAAGCAGACGGAAACGTCTTCGAGACTGACCCTGCTTATCAGTCATGTCCTTGCCATATGTTTCACAGGCAGCGCTGTCGACCGGCAGCAGATCTCACCTTGGCTTGATAGCGTACTTGTGTTCTTACGCCGTGATGTTGCACAATCAGACCCGCAGTGATTCATCAGTCCTTCCACAGAGGAACGACCGGTCAAATGCAGCATGCATCACTTAATTTCAGTCACAGCGTGGAGTTGCGGGCGAAGGAACCACCTCAGGATTGCACCAACTACACCTGGTTCGTAATAAAGTGCTGGGCACGCAACCAACATGGCAAGTTGAGCCAATCAAGAGGATGTGCGATGCCGATCAAGACCCTTGCCCGCACACATCCCGCCCAGCTCCGCATTTCACCGATCATAGGTGCCTGGGTCGCGTGCTTGTCACTTACGCGAATCCGAATTACTGACACCTCAGTGTTTTGATGACCACGTGGACTTATATTAGCACAACTATATCTTGGGGGCGAAAAAGACAAAAAAAAAAAAAAAAAAAAAAAAAAAAAAAAAAAAACAAGAAAATGAAAGCTTGTTTCTAGTAGAATGACTCGTGTTGAAGTGCTCCGGTAAGTATCGAATGTCGTGGGTATGTGCCTGCAACGTCCATCCTCTGAAATAATAGCGTTGGATGCTTAGTTTATTAGGCTAGCTAACGTCTATTCTACGGGAGGGAAGGCCCCTATTTATAGTTATTATCCTCCATACAGTGGCAAACGTATGGGGAAAAGGATATCCCGTATTAATAATAGCCTAGATATCTAAAATATTTCAATAGCCCCCCTTAAACTAATTCCCTTTTATTTATTTTATTTTATATATAAGGGATTTAATTTATAAAAAAGGAATATTTAGTTATATAATGAAAAAACCTTATAAAAGGGGAGAAACTTACTTATTAAGTGTTTATATATTTAGGTAAAAAACTTAAAAATTTTGCTATTACTTAAACTTAAATTTATAGTTAATAAGGTATTATATATTAAATTATAATTTTATATAGGATTTATTGGTTATTTTATAATAGCTATAATATATCACGGCATTTTTATATATTAAAGTTATACATTATTTTATTTATATTATATATATTATAAAATATATTTTTTATATAAAATTAAATATATATAAATGCAGTGTAAGTATATTGTAATTATGTGTATATATAATATATATAGGCTATGTAAGTAATGCTTATTTTTTAGGAAAAACCTTTATTATTTTAATTATTTCTTTTAGGGGAAAACCTTTAATATTTAGGGTAATATTATATATATATATATTTAAGTTCGCTTTATTTATTTATATATATTATAAGTAAAGGAAAAAATCTTAACCTTAGTTATTAAAAAGTAAATACCTTAATTTATTTTGCGCGTATTATAATATAGGTGGAAAATTTCTTTATTCTTTAGCTTAATATTTTTATATTATATTTTTATTAAATTATACTTTTCTTTAAACTCTTTATAATGTAGTTTATTTATTAGTTTTATAAGCTAATTTGCTAAACTTTGCTTAAAATTTATATATTTTAATATTACTTTATTATTTTTTATTGCTTCTTTTATATAATAATATATAATATTTATATATTTAGTTTTTTTATAAAATAAGGTATTTTTAGTTAATTTCTTAGCCTTATTATTATTTATATATATAATAAGGGGCTTAAAATTAAAGCTAATATTTAATTTATTATTAAAATATTTAAGTAAATTATATAAATATTTAGCTTTTTTTATAGCTTTTCTTAAAGCTATATATTCTGCTTTTATAAAGGAAAGTGCTAGCGTTTTTTATAGTTAAGAATTCCAGCTTATGAGATTTATTTTATTATTATTATTATTATTATTATTATTATTATTATTATTATATAAGCTAAATATATAATTAAAGGTGCTCTTTCTAGTAAATATATCATTACCCCAGTTTAAATTTATATAGCTTATTAATTATAAATTATTTTTAAAGCAATTATATATTTTAAATATATATGGAAATTTATATATATATCCTTATATTTTATTTAATTCTTTTATATGCTTTAATTTTAAGTTTGCTATATATTTAATTAACTTATTTATAAAATAAGTTAAATCTAGCCTAGTTTTTAAGCTAGCATATAATATAAACCTTATTTATTGCTAATATAATTCTATAGTATTTTTATTAACTTGGTTAATATATTTTTTTAATTTTCTATTAAGGGTATATAATGTAAGTTAAGGGATTATTTCCTTTTTCTTAACCTTTTCTTTTATATTAAATCTTTTTAATATTTTATTTATATATTTATTTTAATTTATAATTATTTATTTATCTTTTCTATTTATATATATATTGCTTTTAAGGAAATTTATTAAATCTCCTTAAAAATTTAATTTTATATTCTTATATAGTTTATTAATTATTAAATTTATATCATTATTATTAAGTTTTATAATAATAATATTATTTATATAATATATAAATATAATTTATTTATTAAGGTATATAAATACCCCTTAATTATATAGATAAATAATAAATCTTAGCTTAGTTAATATATTTTTTAAGTATTTATATTAAAGCATAAGTAATTATTTTAACTTATATAAAGCTTTATTTAATTTTACAACTTTATTTTTATATTTTAGTTTGTTATATATATATATATAGGTAATTTTATATATATTTTAAAATTAATATTAAAGTATAAAAATGCGTTTTTAATGTCGTAATTATATATATAATATTCTTTATTTATTGCTATTATTAATAACATAATATAAGTTTTAAGGCAGTAAATTATAAAAAAAGTCTTTAAATAATTTATGCTTAATTTTTAATTATATCCTTAAATAACCTATTTAAATTTAAATTTAATATTATTCTTATTATTTATTACTTAACTAAGCTTTATAATAATTAAGTTATTAATAAATTTCTTTTTATATACTTATTTCCCTTTTAAAGCTATATAGCTAAGTAATAAATCCATTATTATATAAGTATTTTATTTTTATAAACTATATATTTCATTTAGCATAAATTTAACCCATAAAGGTTTTTTTAAGTTATTTAATACCTCTTTTAAAAAAGAAGGTTTATTAATATTAGCTATAATTAAGCAGTATTTTAATATATTTTCTTGGGAATTTAATATAAATATTTAGTTATTTAATAATATATCTTATATAGTATATATGTTGGCTGGGTTAACGTACGTTGGTTAATAGCAGACTGGTTGTATTTAAATCGGCTATATAAAAGGAAGGAGGGTTGTGGCCGTAGGCTGCAGAACTTCCTTCTGGTTATAGACTATCTAGGGGTGTTTACGTGCTGCCGCACGTGACCCTTGCCTGCCGGTGCTCTAGTGCCAATTGCCCATAGTGCCTATCGTGCCCAGTGCTGCTGTCCCCCTATGGCACGTCCATAACCACAATATATATAGTTTTTTAAATTCCCTTGGATTATTATCTTATTTAAAATAAGAGGAAAATTTACTTCCTTATTTTCTTCCCTTTATTCTTGCAATTTTAAAAAATATATATATATTATTATTATTATTATTATTATTATTATTATTATTATTATTATTATTATTATTATTATTATTATTATTATTATTATTATTATTATTATTATTATTATTATTATTATTATTATTATTATTATTATTATTATTATTATTATTATTATTATTATTATTATTATTATTATTATTATTATTTATTATTATTATTATTATTATTATTATTATTATTATTATTATTATTATTATTATTATTATTATTATTATTATTATTATTATTATTATTATTATTATTATTATTATTATTATTATTATTATTATTATTATTATTATTATTTATTATATTATTATTATTATTATTATTATTATTATTATTATTATTATTATATTTTATACTTAATATATATTTAATTTTAAGATTATATTTAATAATATGCTTTTTTTATTTTTAAGTTTTAATTTAATTTTATAATTATTATTTTAAAAATATATAATAAATCCTTATATTTTTAACTTATTTATATAAGGCTTCTTTTTATTTATTACCTTATAAAAATACTTATACCTTAAGTTTTTATAAGGTATAATATTATATAAATATATAATATATTTTATTACTTTTCCTTATAAATATATAAATAAATTTATTATATATAAAAGGCTTTTTATTTTATTTATTATAATTAAGTTTAGTTTTTTTATTAAACCATTTAATTTTTTTATATATAAGGGCGTTATATAGTGATTTATAAAGTATTTATTTAATAAGATTTTAAATCTTTTATTTATATATTTATCTTTATTATTAATAAAAAACTTTTTTATTTTTTTTATTATATTTATTTTTTACTTTATTTTTATAATTATTAAAAGCTTTTAATGCTTTATCTTATTTTTAAATAAAGAAACGTTTAAATATTAAGTTCTTTTATTAAAGAATAATATATAATATTTATATTTATTATATATAAGTTTTAAGGAATTGCTTATATTATTATATATTCTTTTAAATATATTATATACTTAGTTATTTAAGCTAATCTTATTTATTTTAATTATATGCTTAGCTTTTAAGCATACTTTATAATTATTTATATATTTTTAAATAAATTTATTTATTAATATATTTATTTTATTCTTTTAAAGAAATATTTTTAAAGCTTAAATATTTATATAACTTAATTTATAATGCTATTTATATATTTCTTCTTTATTTTTAATATTTATATTTAAATTTTATTAAATTATATATATTTTTTAAAAGGTATATTTAAACTTATTTATTTATTTTATTATATTAATTTTTATAAAATATAAGCTATCTTTTTAATATCTTTAAGTTATTAATTTATTTATTTCTTAAAAGTATAATTTAATAATATTTCCTTTTAATTTTAATTTAATTTTATTACTTATATACTTATATTTAAGTATATTTAAATTTAAAAAAATATATAATATATATTAAAAAATGTTTTATAATATTTATTTTTAAAAACTTAATTATTAAGTTCCTTATTTTATTTATAAATATAATACTTACATTATTTTATTTTATAGTTTTATTAATTATATATATAATATTAAAAAGGCATATATTTTTAAAACTTATTATATTTATAATAATATTTATAGCTATTTTTATCAAATTTATATATTATTAATTTTTTATAAATTTATTATTATCAGCTGCTATTATTATTATTATGTATATATATAAGATATATATAAAGTTATTTACCTTAATTTTTATTAAGTTATTAAAAGAAAGTTATAAGAAATTTAATAAATTTTTATTATATTTAATATTTTTTATTAAATTATTTATAGCTATATAAGCTATAAGTTCTTCCTAAGTACCTTTTAAAGCTAAGGAAAACTTTATGCTAATTAATAAAGCTAAAAATTACTTTTATATTTTTTCTTATTTCTTTTAACTTATATTTTTCCTTAAAAAATAATTTTTTTCTTTTCTTTTCTTTATTTATTTATTTTTTAGTTAATAAGTACTTTATTTAAATAAAAAAAATAGCAGTTTTCTTAAGTATAGCCCTTTATTTTATAATTAAGGCATATAATAATCTTTTTCTTATCTTTCTTACTCTTTATATATAAAGCTTTTATAAATAATTTAAAAGATTTATCTTTACTTTTATTTAATAAATTAAAGAAAAGAAATTCAATTATATAAATATTTAAATCTTTTTGAAAACTTTAAATATTTTAAATAAAGTTAATATATTTATTATTTAAGCTATAAAGAATTTAATTAATTATAATTTATTTAAAAAAATTATATTATTAGCCTTTAAATTTTTTAAAAAAAGCTTTAATTTATCAATATATTTTTTTATAATTTTAAAATTATTAAAATTAATATTAAAAAATTCTTTATAAAGTAAATATTAACTTATAAACTTAAAAAGTTTATAATAAAATTTAAGTATATTTTATACTTTTTAAGTATTATTTATATTTTTTATAAATATAATAAGCCTTTATTTATATATAAATTTAATATTAATAAAAACTTTTTTATTTTAAGCTAAAAATAAGCCTTAAAAAACTTTTTAAAATTATTTTTAATAATATTTCTTTTTCTTAAGCTAAGCTTAAACTTTAATACTTTAATATATATAATTTTTTATTTTATTAAAAAATAAAATATTATATTTATTAAAACATATTATTTTAAAATAAGTAAATGAAGTATTTATTAAAATAATTAAGATAATAAAAAGAAAAATATAATAAACTTTAAATAAATTTAATAAATTAAAAAATAAAGATATAAATATTAAAATAATATAATTATAAAAAAAAGAAAAGCTTTTAAATAATATATTTTTAAAATATTATAAATTAAAAATAATTAAAATATAATTAAGTATTTTTAAGGTTTTTTAAGATATTATTATAATTTAATTAAAATTTATATTTTTAATATTAATTTAATATAATTTTTAAAATTTAAAGAAATGCTTTTATTATTCTTAATAAAGGCTTTTAAATAATATATAAATTATATAAGTAAATTAAGTATTAATAAAGAAATAATTAAGTATTTAAGTAAAGAAAATATAGTTTTTATATATAGGCTTTAAATTAAGAGATAAGGTTAATTTATAACGTTAAATAAGGTAATTTAATTAATTAAGGGCTTATTAATTAATAGGAACAAAGGTTTGAAATTCAATGTCCCTTGTAAATTTAAGGTAAATTTATAGGGAATTTCTCTATTTAAATATATATATAGTAAATTCACCATAAAACTATATATTTACAGTAAATTCATTATAAAAGTACTATAAATTTACAAATGCTTATAAATTCATAGCGAATTTATTGCAAATATATTATAACCTATTTATATTGCATTAAATTCCCCCTTATAAATAATTTACTTTTAAGCATAATTTTTTTATAATATTAATAAGTAATATAAACTTAAGTAAATTTAAGAAATAACGGTAAATAAAAAGTTTAAATCTTAAGAGCTGCCTTAATAATAATAAAAGGCAGCAAAGGAAATATAAAAGTCCTTAGTAAGGTATTTTAATTGCTATTATAAACTTTAAATATTAAAAAAAAATAACTATATAAGTATATTTATGGTTTAGCTAAAATGTTTAATATAATAAAAATAATAATAATAATATTAAAGGGTTTTTCTTATAAATAATATAATAAGCTAACTTTCATTCTTAAGTAAATAACAAAGTATATTTTAATTTAATATATTAATAAAACTTAATTTATTTTTATTATGCTTAATAGCGGTAAAGTAGATTATATAAGGTAGGTTTATTAAAGCGGTTAATAGCGAAGCGATTAAGCTAAGGATATATATAAGTAGCGCTATAATATAAAGGATGCAATAGCTAAATGTAATAAGGTTTTAAATTTAATTTATCTTTATAGCATTGCAATAAAAGTTTTAATTATTATTATAAATTTATTATAAATTTATTATAAATTTATTATAAATTTATTAAGCATTATTCTTAAAATGGGATAAATAAAGTAGCGGGTATAATTATATGCTTATAGGGTGGGTTAAGCTATGTATATAAATATTATAATCATTAATGTATTTTATTTTTATAACATTCTTTTATATTAATATGAAATTATTAATTTATAAATTAATTAATATATTAGCTATTAAAAGGAAAAAATTTAAATTATTTTTATTTATAATAAACCTTTTTAAGATAAAGTAAAATAAAAATAATATTATTTCCTTTTAATTCTTATTATAGCAAAATATAAGTATAATTATATAATTATAAGATCTTTAGCGTTTAGTTTTGCTTAATTAATATTAATAGCATTATTATTACCATAGCTATTATTAGCAATTCCTTAAATTATATTAATTATATTATTAATAATATTAGCGGCAATTAAATTAATCTTATTATTAATTAATGCATAATACTTTACCATATTATGGATTTTAATATAGTTAATTAAGCTAGCTATGTAATTATGCATAATATTTTAGCTAATAATAATTAAGGAGTTGCTAAACTTAATCTTTTAAGTATAAATAGTAATTAAGCAATTAATTTAATTATCTTTATTATAATAAATTTTAATAATACTAAAGTTTTAATTTATATGCAGCAGTTTATATAAAATAAAGTTAATAGGGATGTAATTAATTTTATTATTTAAGTTAATAAAGCATAAAATATTAATAACCTTATATAAATTAATAAAGAAAATATATAAAATTAAAGTTATAATAATATATTTATTATAAATAAAGATAATAGCAATATATTAACTATTAATATTAATTATATTATTATATTAAGTAAGATAGCTATTAAAAAAATTAATAATAATAAAATAATGCAAATTAAACTTAAGGTTAATAATTTCTTTAAACTTACTTATAAATATAATAATATTTATATAAAAGTTTTTAGTTTTAAGGAATATAATAATAATAGCTAAGTTTACTTTTTTAAATTAAGTAGCATTAGCCTTTTTCTTAATTAAAAATATAAATAAGTTGTTAAGATTAAACTTTAAGGTAATTAAATAAATAGGCTTAGTATTATTTTTATTATTATTAAAAAGGTTAATAGTTGCCTTATGCTTATAATTAAGGGTAGATAAGTTAGGGCTAAGGTTAAGGTAATAAAGGATATTAATAAAGAATTAAGGCTTTTAAGCCTTATTAAATAATTAGCTAATCTTAATGGCTAGTATTAAGATAATAGCCTTATTAGTTTTAATATTAATAATTTACTTAGCTAAGTATATGCTTAGGTTTTTAATTATATAAGTAAGGGTAGCTATAATAAAAATAATAATAATAACCTTTTTATTAATAATTAAAATTTTCTTATCTTAATAAATAAATTAATTGCATAAGTTATAAGCTTAGTCTTTAAAAGGCATATTATATTAATAATTTTATAATATATTTTAATAATAAATATTAAGGGATAAATTATATAAATATAAGCTTAGCAAGTTATTATGGTAATTATAAGCAAGGAAGTTAATTATATATTTTTACTTATCTTCCTTTATTAATTTTAAGTCCTTTAATATTTGCTTATCTTTTTATATAGTATTATAAAGATTTTAATTATAATATAATAAGCTATTATAATTAATTTAGCAAGGAATAAAGTATTAACTAATAAATAATTTAGCTTATGTTTTAATAATAAAGCATTTAATAAAATAATTAAGCAGGAAGTTATAGGGAATAAAGATATTATATTTAACATTATAATTAAGGAGGCTATTATATCCCTCCTTATAAAGAGTTTATTAAAAAGCCTTGCAATTACCTTAATAATAAATAAGTAAATTATTATAATAAGTTATAATAATATATATATAAAGGGATATATATATCTTTCCATTATATAAATAAGCTGCTTAATAATAGCTAATTATTAATAGTTTATTAACCTTGCATAACTTAGCTATAAGGTAATAATACTTAAATATGCAACTTTATTATAAGTATGCTATATTAAGATTTTAGCTAATTAAGTATAAGATTGCATAAAAGTTTAATATAATAAAATTATTAACTTTAATAAGTTTATAATTATAATAATATTAATTTATTATAAATAAATAATATTATAAAATAATAAAATTAATAATAGCCTTTAAGATAATATAATAATAATTAATTAATAAAATAATTAGCTAAACTTAATAATAAATAATATTAATAAAAGCTAAAAGGATATATTATAAAATTATAAATAATTAAAATAATATAGCTAAAAGGGTTAATTAAGCGCGTTAATTTACTATTAATTTATAATAAATTATTTATATTTAAATAATTGCCCTTTAAGTAGCTTATATATTGCTTTAATGCAATAAAGTTATAGCAGCGGGGCTATCGCTAATTCTCCTTTTTAATAGCCTTCCTTACTTAATAAATAAGCTTAATTAAAGAATGTTTTTTAGCTTAAAAAGCAAAGGTTTTATTATAATATAATAATTAATTTATTAATAAAGAGCCTTTATTTTAACTTTTTATATTTTAAAGTTTTTAATTAGCTTATTAGCTTATAAATAATAAGTTAATATTTATATATTATAATAATATAAATAATTTATTTATTTAATAAAATACTTAATAATTATTAAGCCTTAGCTTACTTTATAGTTTTACCTTTAAATAATTCTTTTTATTTTATAATGCTTAAAAGCTTTAAGGCCTTTAACCTTATCTTTAATAATATTTATAGCTTTTATTAATAAAGGATTATAATTATATAAGTTAAAGCTTAATAATTAAATTAAGAATAATTAAGTAATTAAGATTATTATATATATATTTATATATAATAAAAGCATTAATTAATATATAAGCTTGCTTACCTTTTCTTAAACCTTAAATAGTTTTATTTATTATTAAGAAAACTTATATATTGGTTTTTTTAGTAAGTTATATCCTTTTCCTAGGAATATATATACTTAGTTCCTTAATTAAAATTATATTTAATGGTGCTTTTTATTATATTATTGCTTAGCAGCTATTTAAATCTTAATAATTATAATTTAAGCTTTCTTTTAATATAATTTATAAAGTTAAGCAAGCCCTTAATTTATTAATAATAATAATATAAATAAATTAAAACTATAAAGCATTTAATTAATAAAATACTTTATTATTATATTATATATATTATTAAGGTTAAATTATAATAATAATATTAAATTTATTTATTTATAATTTAAGTAAGTAGTTACTGCTATTTATATTACTATTTTAATTATTTAATTTATAGGTATTATATAATAAAAAAAAAAGTTTTAAGTTTAAACTTTTTTAAAGTTTTTATTAAAATTTAAAGAGGAATTTATAATTTTAATTAAAAATAATATATTTTAAGATTTCTTAGTTACTTAAGTAAAGGGTTTTTAATATAACTTTTGCTTAATTTTTTATTATATATATAATATTTCTTAAAATAATAAGAAAAGCTTTAATATATTTATTTATAATAAATAAAAATAAGTTAAAAAAAGGGGCTTATAATATTTTTTATAAGATATATGCTATTAATACTTTTAAGAAATTTATAATAAAGTTTATAATAATAATATAAAATAATATTAACGATAAAAAAATAAGTTGCATTTCTTTTAATAGTTTTTAATTATTATTTTAATTTATAATGCATATTAAGCAAGTATTTAAGTATTTATGCATTTTGCATTAATAGTTTTTAATAATAAATAAATTTCTTAGCTTTTAATAAACTCTTTTTTCCTTAAAATAATATTTAAAATTATAAGCATTAGCTATAATAAGTTTTATTACTTTTAAAGAAATATATAATTAATGCTTTTTATTATAATTCTTAAAGTAAAGGAGATTATTATTATTTAATTTAAATAATATATTAGCGTTAATACTTAGCTATTAAAGTTAGCTTTAAATTTTAAATTATTTCTTATTTTTAAAATATGCCTTTAATATTTTATTTTTAAAGTTTAAATTAAGTTAGGTTTTAAATAAAGTATAAATAGCTAAATTAAAGAGTTTATTTAAAACTTCTTTATTATTAATAGCTAGCTAATATATTAATAATTATAATAATATATTAATAATAATATTAATTATTTTTAATATATAATGCATTAAAAGCTAATATTAGCTAAGATATTTTAAGGCTAAGATAAGCTTAAGATTTATCTTTATTTTATTTATTATTTTTATAAAGATATAATTAATAATTTTAATGATTGCAGCATAATTAATTAAAATATAAATTAATTATAAGCAATTAAATTTAATTATAATTTAAAGTTTTTAAATTAGCTATATAAGGTATATTACCTTTAATTTAATTAGCTAATATTTCCTTTTAATTATATTAATAGTTTTACTTAAGTATATTATTAGCTATATTTAAGATCTTAATATTAATAAATATTTATTTTATTTCTATTTTTTTATTAATTAAAAATAAATACTTAAGAAATTAACTTCCTTTAATGCATTAAGCTAAATAAATAATAATTTATTTAAATTATAATAAAAAAAAGTATTTAAACTTACTAAAGCTATTTAAAAATTAATAAAAATATAAAATTTCTTTATAATAAGATTAAAGTTAGCTTTCCTTATATATTATTTCTTAAAATTACCCTTAAATAGCTTGCTTTTAGCTCTTATTATAATAAGCATTTAAGATTTTTTATATTATAATAAATTAATTCTTTAGCTAAAGCATAAAATAAAATATTAAAAATATCTTATAAGTTTAATAAACTTTTTTAATTATTGCAAGGTAAAAGGGAATTATAACTTTATAATAATTTAAATTTAATTAATAATATTATATATTCTTAAGCTATTAATATAAAAGCTAAGTAATTTTATTAATAAGTATTTTAAAAAGGATTTTTTAAGGGAAAGAAATAAATTCTTAGCCTTAAATAAGCTAAAGATTATTTATAAATATTATAAATATTTTGCAATTAAATTAAAGAATATAATAATGTTATTAATAAAGGCAATAATAAAAGAATTATATAATTATAAGGTATAGTTTATATATTTTTAAATATAAGCAAGAAAGTTGCAAAATCCCATTATTGCTACTTTAAATTATTCTTATTCTTAATAACTTATAATAATAAATTTATTTTAATATAGCTTATAAATTATAAATTAATAAAAGAAAGTATTAATATTTATTATAAATAAGTAACCTTTGCTATATATTTATTATATAATATTAAATTAAAGAAAAAAAGGATAGGTATTTAAGATAATAACCTTATTTAATGCTTTTAAATTTATTATTATTTAATCTTTGCATTAGCTATAAATAGTTTATTAAATAATAAAGATAAGTAATTTAAAAAAGGTAGCTAATATTACCTATTTTGCTTTTTCTTTTTAATAAAGGTTATTTATAAGTTTATTTATTACTTTTTAGTTTTTTTTACTTAAGTAATATAAATACTTATTAATTTTATAATTTTATTAACTATTTATTAATAATATTTTTATTTATTAATTTTTTAATATATTAATTAATTTATTATTTTTAAATATTTAATAATATTCTTAAATAAGATTTTTAGCCCTTTTTATAAATAAGTTAAAAGATTAATAAATATAAATATTATTTAATAATTTAACTTTTAATAAGTTTTTAAATTTAAATATTCTTAATTTATTATTAAATTAAAGTTATTCTTAAAACTTTAAAAGATTATTTTATAATAATACCTTAAGAAAATTATTTAATTAAGGTATTAATTAAATATTTTAATATTATATTAATATATAATTTAAGTCTTAATTTAAGTTATTAAGAAGATTTATAAGGTTAAATAAAGTTAAATATTAAAAAAAAGATTTATTTTAAGCAATTAATATTATATATATAAGGGCTTTTATTTTAATTTTTTAATTAAAAAGTTTTATATTATTATATATAAAAGAAGTAATTACTTTTAAATAAGAGTTTTAATAAATATATATAAAGCATAGTAATTAATTTATTATAATAATACTTATAAAGTTATAGCTTATTAAGCTATTAACTTAGCCTTTTTATTTAAGCTAAAATAAAAAAACTATATTTCTTTTAATTTTATAATAAATATTAATATAATTTAATATAAATATAGCGGAATTATAATATTTATATTAGCCTTAATTATATATATTTATTTAAAAGCTTTAATAAAGATTATAATATTTATAAATATATTGCTAAAGCATTTAAAGGTAACTTTTCTTTTTAAGTTTAAAATATTAACTTAATAAGGGATTATAAATTTTTAGCTTATTAATAAGCTAATATTTAAGTAATTAAGTATTTATACTTTAATATATATAATAATAATTATTAAGTAGCTTTTTATAATAGCTTAATAAAATATATTAAATTTAATTTAATTAACAGCCTTAATATATTTTATTCCTTAAATATTAGTTTTTATAGCTTAATTTATTATAATTTATAAAAAGTACTTTAAGTAATTTTAAAAGATAATATATTTTAAGGCTTTAATATTATAGCAAGCTATAAATAATAATTTATTTATAGCTTCTTAGGTTTATATATAAGCATAAGTATATAACTTGCTATATAATAATAAAACCTTTAATAGTTAGCTTATATATAAAATTAGCTTGCTTTAAGCTGCTTTATAAATAAATATATAAAAGTTTATTATTAAATAAGCTTTTAAGTACTTTTTAAGTAATAATTTTAATATAAAGGTAGTATTATATTTATAATATATTTAATTAAAATTAAAATAAGGGTATTTATTTAAGTATAAGTTGGTATTAATAAAGTAAATATTAAAGTTTATTTATATTAAGTTATATAAGTTTAATTTATTAATAAAATAATAGCTATTTTATAGCGTTAAAGCAATTAGCTTATTAATTTTTTTATTTAAATTAAGCACCTTATAAGCTAAGCTATTTTTTATAATAAAAGTTTTTTCTTTTATAATTTTTAACTTATTATTTATAAGAAATTAATCTTTAATAATTAGCTTATCTTTATAATAAGGATTATATTAAAACTTATTATTATTTATATTAAATATTTAAATAATAATATTTAAAACGTTTTTAACATTATTTTATTAGCTAAAGCGTTAATAAAGCTATAAATTTAATTATATACCTTATTAAGGTTATTATAATTAATCCTAGCTTTATTATAAGTTATTAATTAATAATTTTTAAGCTTAAAGCAAGTTTACTTACTTATTTTAATTATTTTAAATTTATTAATAAGTATTAAATAATTTTTAATATTACTTTAAAGTTATATTTTAAAATATAAAGTTTAAAATATAGTTTTTAAAATAAAGTAATTAAATTTATTAGCATGGCTAGCTTATCTTTAATGCTTAAGGGTAAAGATTTAATATATTAATATATATTAATGAAAACGTTAAGTAAATAAGCTTAGTTAAAATTAAAGGGTGGGATAATAGCTATATTTTTTAAAGAGCTTTTCTTATTATTATTTAATTCTTTTATTATAAGTATTAAGTTTCTTACTTTTCTTATAATTTAGTTTTAAATTTATAAGAATTTTTATTAATAAAAGGGTAGTTAAAATAAGGAATAATTAATGCCTTATTAATTTAATTTTATATATTTTAAGTTATAAAGGAAGTTAATTATTTAATTAACATTATAAATTAATAAATTTATTAAATATATTTTTAAATATTTTAATTATTAAATATATTTATTTAAGAATAATATTATTAATTTAATAGGGTTTTAATAATATTTTATAAAATATAAAAGTTATTTAATAAGTAGCTTTTTTATAAAGTTTAAGCCTTTAAATTTTCTTAAGTTAATTTATAATGTTTATTTTTATTAAATATTATTTAAAATTATAAATAAATAATACTTAATAAGTAAAAAGGTAAATTATAACTTAGCTAAGCCTTTTAATAAATATTATTTTATAAGTATATTTTATATTAATTAATAAAGCCTTAAAGGTTTTTTTAAATAATAATCTTTTTATTAACTTAAAATACTTAAATTAAATTTTAAAAGTTATTTTAATTCTTATATAATTTAAATTACTTAATAATAATATTTTTAAAGTTTTAATTATTATAAAAATTATTAAGCTTAAGTAAATAATTATTATTTAATAAATTTTAATGCCCTTAATTATAATTATATAGCTAATTTTCTTTATTATTTTTTAATTAATATTTTAAGTAAATATAATAATTATTTAATTAAAGAGTTTTTATTATTAAGTTTTTATTTTATAGTTTTTTAATTAAAAGGGCTTTATTAATAAAAAAGGCATTTCCTTAGCTAAATATTTTAAGTAAAATTAAATTTATTATTTAACTTAATTTTATATTAAATAATTATAAAAAATATAATAATTTAACTTTAATAAATTTATAAGTATTTTAATTAGCTTTAAGGCTAACTTAATTAGCTTAAAAAGCTTAAAATAATATTACTTATATAATTGCTTATTAATTTAACTTTATTTTCTTTAAAAAGTTTTATACTTTATATAAGTAAAGGTATTTTTTAATTAAATTAAGGGCTATAAATTTTAAGGTTTTATAAAAAGCTAAAAAAGGCTTTATATAAGTATATATAATATTAATACTTTAAGTTTTCTTATAACTTTTTAAGTTTAAATATAGGGATTAAAGTTTTAAATATAACTTAAGTATTAAACTTAATTTTAAGAAATTTGAAAGATTTTTAATAAGCCTTATAATTTTAATTCTTTTTTAAATTTCCTTAATTATATAATAAAGATATTAATTTATAAAATATAGGTTTTATATATTATAAGCTAATAAAGCATAATATATATAGCTTAATAATTAAAAGTAATATTTAATTAATACTTTATAATTTAAATAAATAATAGCTTATTAAAATTTATATAAAGATTTAATATATCTTAATTAAAATTAGCTTAAATAAATTTTATTTAATAGTTTTTAATAAATAGCTAAGCTTTTATACTTTATTAATTAATATAATTAATAATAATAATTATAATTATTAATTAAGTTTATATTTATTAAATGCTAAACTTAAAGATTATTTTAAAATACCTTTAAGAAAATTAAGCTTAATACTTAATTCTTTAAAATTAAGATACTTTCTTTTATTATTACTTAATTCTTAATTACTTTAAATTAAAGATTTTATAGCTTTAATAAATTATATATAATAATATAATAATTATAAAAAATTTATTAAGTAATAAATGCTGCTATAATATTTAATAAATTTTATATTTTTTTAAATATAATAAATAAAAAAATATTTATTTATTTAAAAATCGCTACTTATAATTAAAGTAATTATTAATGCTTTTTTATTAATTAAAAGTTAAGAGGTAATAATAAGAATATAAAAGGAAATTATATATTAAGTTTATATTTTATTTATAATATATTTATTATAAATTTATAATAAGCCTTGCCTTTTCTTAATAATTTAAAAAAGCTTAAGTTAATGCTTACTTAACTTATTAATTGCTAAAAATTTTATAACTTAATTTATAAATATTATAATATTATAATAATAATAATTATAATTTATTTAATCCTTTTATAAGGTAATTATATAGCTAAGGCATATAATTATAGCTATTATAATAATAGAAATAAAGACTTAAAATTTAATATCCCTTATGAATTTAAGGTAAATTTATGGGAAATTTCTTTATTTAAATATATATATAATGAATTTACTATAAAACCATATATTTATAGTAAATTCATTATGAAAGTATCGTGAATTCATAGGTGCCCGTGAATTCACGGCAAATTTACTGCAGATTTACCATGATCCATCCATATTGCATTATTAATTAACTTAATTAAGTAATTAATTAAAAGGTATGTTTTTAAGTATAAAGCTTATCTTATTTAAAAGGTTTAAAAAGTAATAATAATTAAGGGTGTTATATAATGTGCATTTTTATATTAAGTTAGCATTATTATTTTAAGTTAGCTTTAAGCTTATAACCTTTAAAATAATAGCGTTAAATGCTTAGTTTATTAGGCTAGTTAATGTTTATTTTATAGGAGGAAAGGCCCTTATTTATAGTTATTATCCTCCATACAGTGGCAAACGCATGGGGAAAAGGATATCCCGTATTAATAATAGCTGTGGTTATGGACGTGCCATAGGGGGACAGCAGCACTGGGCACGATAGGTATTATGGGCACTATGAGTAATTGGCATTAAAGCACCGGCAGGCAAGGGTTATATGCGGCAGCATATAACTACCTTTAAATAGTTTATAGCTAAAAGGAAGTTTTATAGCTTATAGCTACAACCCTTTTTCTTTTTATATAGCTAATTTAAATATAATTAATTTATTATTAATTAATATATATTAATTTAATTATTATTAATTAATAATTATTTATAAATAATTATAAATAATAAAGTAAATAAGTAATAAATTTATATTGCTATTAATTAAATAATAATTATTAATAATAAGAATTATTATAATTAAATTATAATATTTATGCTAAATAATTAATATAAATATTATAAAGATAAATAATTATTAATAATAAAACCTTATTTAATTAAGTATTAATAATTATGCTATAATTAAAATTAATAAAAAGAAATTAATAATGCCTTAACCTTTTTATTATAAAAATTTAATTCATTAATTAATAAATTCTTAATAATATTTTAAATTTATTAATTATATAGCATATTTTATTATATAATTAATGCTAAAAATATTTATAATTACTTTACTTTAATACAAATAATAATTTATATTTACTTAAGTTAATAAATATTTTTTAATAAATACTTTTTTATTATATAATTAATATTTTTTTTTATATTTTAAAATAATCTTATTATATTTCCTTAATTACCCTTTTTCTTTTCCCTTATATATAAATTACTTAAATATTTTAATAGCTTAATAAAATAGTTAAATTTAATAATAATATTAAAAAAATACCTTTAAATATTAATAATATTTTTATATAAAAACTTTAATTATTTTTTAATTTTAATAAAAGATTTTAAAATTAATAAGTTAATTTTAATTATTAAAATAAATTAATAATAAAGGTAAATAATATAATTAATTAAATAAATATTATTATTTTTAAGTTTATAAAAGAAATAATAAAATGCTAAAATATAAATAATAATTTACTTTAATGCTTTATAAAAAATTTTGCTTTTTAAGATATAATAATATTTAAAAAATTAATTATTATTTAAAACTTTAAGAAATTCTTTTAAAAAAGAAAAGTTAATATTAAAGGAAATATTAATAAGTAATATATTAACTTAAAAGTATTGCTTATATATAATAAATATTTTTTATAGTAAAAAAAGGAATTATATAAGGCAATTAATATATATAAACTTTTTAAGTTTTATACTTAATAGCTTTAATCTTAAAAATTAAAAATAATAAATACTTAAGAAATACTTATTATTTAAGAAATTTAAAAAACCTTAGCTTTTAATATAATTTTATTATTTATAGCTTTTACTTCTTTTTATTAAAACTTAAAGTAATTAATTCCTTTTATTAAAGATAATAAAGGATTTTAAAGGTTATAATTTCTTTATTCTTAATTATTTATAAAATTAAAATAAAACTTTATTTAATTAACTTTATTATAATAAATATTATAATTATTATTTTATAAAAAAAAAACCCTTAATTAATTAAATATAAGGGCTTTCTTAAGATATTAAAAGATATTATTTTAATAAAAACTAAGTTTATTAAAATACTTAAAAACTTTATAACTTAAAAAATAATTTATAAGCATTTTTCTTAAGAAATTAATAAAAACTTTATACTTAATATTGCTATTTATTATAATATTAAAATCTTTATAAGTATATAATTTATATTAAAACCTATCCTTTTAAAAAATAATAAATAATCTTTTTAATGCTAATAATAATATATAATTTAATAAAATATAAAATAAAAATAAGAATTAAGGTAGCAAATTATATAATTTATTAAATAATAAAATAAGAATCTTTTTTAATATTTGCTAAATAATAAATATTAAACTTAAATAATTTTATATAATATTTCCCTTAATTCTTAAAAATTATATTAAGATTTATTATATTTATTATATTAATATAAAATCCTTTATTTATAATATATACTTAAAGCTTAAAGCTTATTTTAATATAAAGGTTAATTATTAATAATATTTTTATAATTAAACCTTAATTATATTTAATAAAATGCATATTAACTTAAAAAATATTAATAAGTACTTTTAAAAGGTTTTTATTATAATATTTAATAAATTATAATTATATTAATAAGTACTTAATATATTTTCTTAAGGGAATAACTTTTTATAAATAATAATTATTTATATTTATATAAATATATTAAAATTATAATATATATTTTTTAATTTTAAGTATTTATATAAAGCATTATTTTTAAGATTAAAATCTTTTCTTAAATTTAATTTTTAATGCAATATTAATTAATATTATAATAAAAATAATTAAAATATTAATAATAAGGAAAATAAAGTATATTATATTAATTATTAATATTAAAATAATAAGCTATTAAGCTATAATAAATATAATTAAAGAGGCTTTAATTATAGTAATTTTAATTAAGATAACTTTAATTAAGATAACTTTTATAATAATGGTTTTTATTCTTAATATAACTTTTATTATAATAATTAATAAAATACCTTAAAAAATAAAAAGTATTATATTTATAATAAAATTAATTATTAATCTTTAAATTATTTATTAATAAAATATTAATAATATTATAATTAATACTTTATATAAGCAAAATATATTAATTATAAAGCTATTAATATTAATTATGCTATATTTCTTATTAAGTATAAAAAATTTAATATAAAAATTACCTTTAATAAGAAAAAAAAATAATTATAAAAATAATATAATATATTATTAAATTATTATAAATAATGCCTTTTTTTATAATTCTTTCTTAAAAGATATAATTATTAAAAAGGATAATATTAATAAAGATAAAGAGGATATAATATTTACTTTTACTTTTTAATTTATCTTAATTAAGAAATATATTTATATTTAATTTTAAAGCATTATTTTCAATATAAGTATTATAATCTTCTTTATAATAAAATATAAATAATATTTTATTTTTTAATATAAAAACTTTTTTATTTAATTTAATACTTTATAAATAAAAGAAGTATTTATTAAATTTAATAAGAAATTATAAGCTTTATCTTTAAGAATGATAATAATAAAGGTTATAATTAATTTAATTACTTTTTATATTATTAAAAAATATATCCCTTTCTTACTTTATATAAATAATATAAATAAGTTATATATTTATTTATAAAATATAATAAATAAATTAATTTAATAATAATTAAATAGCTTTAAAAAAATATTTTTAATTACTTAAAAGTAAAAACATTTATAATACTTTTTATATACTTTTATAAATATTTTTTATAAAAAAGAAATTATATTAATTATATTAATATTTTAAATATTTATTAATTAAATATTTTAACTATTTATTAAAAAATGCTAAATATAATATAAAAGCAAAGATTTTAAAGATTATTATAAAATTTTATTATTATTATTAACTTTATAATTTTACTTTATAAAGATTTAAGTTTATTTTAAAAAATAATTATAATTTTAATTATAAAATTATTATTAATATTATATATTTTCTTAAAAATAAGCTTATTCTTTATATTATTAATTTAATAATAATATTTTAAGTAGCTTAATTTTTTAAGTTATTTTTAATTAAAGATATATAAAAGATACTTTATAAATATTAAATTAATATTTATTTTAATTTTCTTAATTAAATTCTTTATAATGCTAATATAAACTTTATATTTATTAAGTTTTAAAAAATAGTATAAATAATAAAAATTATTTATAAATAGGTTTTAATAAAAGCTTATTAATTTATTAATAAGGTTAAATGTTATTATACTTTTTTTAATAAGTATTTAATATCTTATATATTAAGTTAATTATTATTTATATAAAAAAAGCTATTTTTTAAATAATAATAAAGGCTATTAATAATACTTATAACCCTTATAGCATTATACTTATATTACTTATCTTTAAAGCTTATATATATTTTATAAAAAACTTAGCTTTAACTTTTTTAATATAAAAATAAGTTAAAGCTATTAAAATAATTATAAAGTTTTTAAAAAAAATAAATGCTAAATAATAAATAAATATAACTTTTAATACTTATAATAAATTTAATATTATAAAAATTCTTAATTTATTATTATAAAGTAATATAAAAGTATAGCAAAAAAAAAATAAATAATAAAGCTTATATAAACTTTTTGCTATTAATAATTATAACCTTACTTTAAATTTTTTAAATAGCTTAATAATTTTTTAATTTATAATAATATAATTATATTATTATAATAAAATAAAAGATATTATAATTTAAACTTTATAATTAAATAATAATTTATAATATATTATATATTTTAAGTTAAATCTTTTAAATATATATTTAAATTCTTTAAAATTAAAATAATAAAAATAACTTTTAAAAGTAAAAAATAAGGTTAAGATTTTTATTAAGGCATTTTTAATATAAATATTTATTATTTAAGCATTTCTTAATTATATTTATTATTTAATATAAAAAGAATAATTATAAACTTATATTAAAGCTTTAATAAGATAATATAATTATTATATTTAAAAACTTATTTAAGAAATTTAATTATAAGAAAGTATTAAACTTAATTAAATATAATATCTTTAAGTTTATACTTTATAATAAAAAAAATATATAATAGCATATAATTCTTTAAGTTTTAAATAATATATAAAATTAAGAGTAAAATTAAAAAGCCTTATAAGAAATTATACCTTATAATAGCTAATTATAATAATTATAATAAGAAAGAAATTCTTACTTAATTCCTTATTATTTAATGATTAAGTTAATAATTTTTAATTTCTTTAACATTATTCCTTTTTTAATAAGAAATATATATTAAGCTTTAAAATATTATTTAAGCTTATTTATAATTAAAGTTAAAGCTTAAATATATAATACTTATAAAATTATTATTAAAGATTTATAATAAGTATTTTCTTAGCATTATTATATATATTATTAAATCTTTATATAGCATTGCTAAGTTTAATATATATTAATAAATAATATATTATAAATATTATTGTAAAGAATTAAGTATAATTATCTTTATTTATAACTTATATTTCCTTATTTTAAATAATAATATAAATAACTTTAATATTATAATTATATAAATAAATAATACTTTCTTTATTATTACTTTAGCATTTTTAATAATAAAGAAAAAAAAGATTAAAAAAGTAAATATTTAATATAAGCTAAAGGTAATATTTACCCTTAAAATAATACTTAATTTTAATAATATAAAGATTATTATTATAAAGAATAATATTATTAATATATATTTAAAGGGCTAAGGTATAAAGATTGCCCTTATTTAAATTACTTTTTTTAATTAAGGATAATAATATATTAAGTAATAAGTTTATAATGCTATTAGCGGGTGCAGGGAAATATGTAAGAAATAATACCGCGTTGAATTCCGGCTAGTTATAAAAAGCTAGCTTTTACATTTATTTTAAACATTCTTTTAAGAAATTAACTTTTTTCTTTTCTTATATATTTAGTACTTTAATTAAGCTTTTCTTATTTTTAAGAATTTTTAAAATATTTATCTTTTCCCCTTTCTTTAATTCTTTTTTATTTTTATCTTCCCTTTTTATTATATTAAAGCTTCTTTTTAAATTATCCTTAAGAGGGTTTAGCAAAACCTATTCTTTATTATTTAAATAACTTATTTTTATTAATAATTTAACTTAAATATAATTTTAATTTTATATATTTTTAATTAATAATAAAAAATAAAAAGTTAGCTATAAATTAATTATTTATTAATTTTATTTTTTTTCTTATTTTTATATTAAATATTATTAAATTATTTTATATTTTAGCTTAAAGCTTTAATTAAAGCTTATATTTATTTTTAATTTATTATAAAAAAAAGTTAAATATAATTAAACTTATAATAATATTATAAATGCCTTAAAACTATTTTTTAATTTTAAATACTTTTTATGCTTTTAATATTTAAATAAAATATTACCTTAATTTTATATTAATATGCTATTAAGCTTTAAACTTATTTTAAATTTTTTATTAAAAACTATACTTAAAATATAATAATAATATAAATTTAAGATTAAAAAAATAATTTAAAACTTTATAAATATTACTTAATATTAATTAAAAGTACTTTAAACTCTTAATTAATATTTATTATTATTATTATAACCTTAAATTTAAAATAAAGGAATTATAATATAAAATTAAGGTACTTACCTTACTTACTTATAAGTTTAATAAATAGCATTATATTATATATTTTTATATTAATTAAATTATATAAGAAATTTAAACTTAAAGTATAATTTTACTTAAGCTTTAATTAAATTTAAATTTAATTTATTAAGGGTTTAATATAATATTTATAAGTAAGGCATTAATATAAAATTTAAGGAGTTTTCTTTATTATAACTTTATAATTCTTATTTCTTAATAAAATATCTTTTTATTAAGTTTATTTTATTTATTATATTTATTAATACCTTTATTTTTTAAACTTTAATTTAAATATTTTATAGCAATATTAAAAATAAATTTCTTAAAAGTAATTACTTTAATTAAAAATATTATTACTTTTAAATTTCTTTATTTTATTATTATTTTAATAAAAACTATCTTAATATATATATTATAATTTTAAACTTAAAGCCCTTTTAAACTTATTTTTATTTTAAAAATACCTTTAAATCTTAAAAACTATTTATTTTTTTTACTTAAAGCTAAGAAAAGAATCTTAAGAAATTTATTATAAAAAAAAGAAGATTTAATCTTATTTATTATTAATTAAAGCATTAACCTTGCTTTAATTAAACCTTATAATTTATTATTAATAATAAGTTAAGGATTTAAATTAATATTTTAAAAGTTTTACTTTTTATTAATATAATAATTTTATTATAAGTAGCTTTATTTATAATTTATAATTTAAATACTTTAAAATTTAATAAAATTAATATTATTAAGGTTTTAAAACTTTAAAATTATTATTTATTAATTTTCTTATTTAAATAATTAAATCTTAAAATTACTTAAGTAATGCTATATTATTTTAAACTTAGTAAAAGTAATAAAAAGTATTATTATTAAATAATTTATTTAAAAAACTAAAAAAAGCTTTTTACTTTTTATAAATTTATAATTAAAAACTTATTATATAAATTTAATTATAATTATTAAAAATATTATTTATAATAATTCTTATAATAACTTAAAAATATAAAAAAGGAAAATTATAAAATATAATTAAAAACTTAATAATATAAATAATATTTCTTTTATTATAACTTAGCTCTTTTATAAAATGCTTTTATTATATTTAAAAAAATAGTTAATAAGAAAAGGAATTACTTATAAGTTAATAAGAAATATTTTTTAGCTAAATTTTAAATATGCTTTATTAAAAGTTATTAATTAAAAACTTAAGTATTTTAAGTAAAATAAATATTTATTTATATAAAATAATTTTAATTAAAATTTATTTAATTTAAAAAGGCTAAATTTCCTTTAAAAAAATTAAAATAATTTTAATTTTTTAAATTATCTTTAAAATAAAAACTTATAAACTTAATAATCTTTATTTAAATTTAATTATATTAATATTATTAAAAAATATAATTAAAATTTATAAAATATAAATAAATTTATTAAAAGATTTATAAAGTTAAAACTTAATTTAATTAAATTTAAAAATAAGTTTAAGTTATTTTAATAAAATATTAAAGCTTTTTTTTATAATAAATAATAAAGTAATCTTAAAATAATTAAGCTAAGGATTATAAATTTTATTTAATAGCTTTTTATAAAATTTAATTAAAATAACTTTAATAATAATAAGGTATAAATTATAATTTTAATGCTTTTTTTTAAAAAGAAATAAATTACCTAAAGTTTATTATAGCTATACTTTTTAAAGCTATAATATATATTAATATAATAAGCTTAAGCAACTTTTTTTAAATAACTTATTAATAGCTTTTAAGCTAAAAAAATTATTAATATTCCTTAGCTTACTTAAAAATGCTTAAGTTAGCCTTTTAAAATATTTAAATCTTACTTATATTTAATTATATTATAATTAAAGTAATTATAATTTAAAAAGATATATTTATAGCTAATTAAAGTTCTTATTTAAAAAAAAAGGTTTAATTTACCTTATATAATTAAATATTATAAGCTTATTAAAGTAAATTCTTTATTTAAAAAAAAGGCCTTATTAAAAGCTTTAAAAATAATTTAAAAGCTTAATAATTAAAAAAAAATTAGCTTAATCTTAATATTTATAAATTTTATAAATTATATAATTTATATTAAAAAAAAGCTTATAATTATAAGTAATAATAAGCTCCTTTAAATAAATATTATTATAATTAAAAAAAAGTATATAATTAAAAATATTAAAAATTAAAATAAAGTTATAAAAATTATAAAGGCTAATTAAACTTAATTTAAAGATTTTAAAAAGATAAAAAATAATTAATTTTAAATTATTAATAATAAATTATAGCTAAGAAATAAGAAAAAAAATAAGGAAAAGGAAAAACTTATTTATTAATTAAAATTAAATTTAAAAGGAAAATGTTAAATTTCTTATAATAAAAGCAAGCTTAATAAATATAATAAACTTAAAATTAAAAAAGTATATTTAATAACCTTTATTACTTAAAAAAAAGCAGCTTAAGTAATTTTAATTATAATTATTAAAATAAATATTATAAATATCTTAATACTTAATAATATTAATTTAAGCTTAATTAAGCACTTATTAATAATATAATTTAAAGCATATATCTTATTTAAGATACCTTTTAAGTTAATATATTTTAAAAATTACGCTAAAAACTTATCTTTTAAAATTAGCATAATTATGCTTTTAAAAAATAATATTAAGGCTAATACTTTAATTAATTTATTATAAATTATTTAATATTAAGTTAACTTTATTATTATATTTATTATAAATATAATTAATTAAGGATATTTTAATTTAGCTTATTTAATAATTTATATAAAATTAAATAATTACTTTTTATAACTTACTTTCTTAAATATTAAAGCTAAAATAAATTTCTTATCTTTATTATATTATAAATATAATAAACTTTTATATATTTTATTTAATAATATAAACTTAATAATATATAATAAAAATTTCTTATTTTTAATTAAAATTATAAAAAAATAAATTTATATTAATTTAAATAAAATTAAAGCTATATTTTTTATTATTAATAATAAGGCTTTTAATATCTTATATTATATTCTTTTAAAAATGCCCTTTTTCTTAAATATAAACTTAATATTTAAATAATTAAAAAAATACCTTTATACTTATTTTACTCTTAATAATACTAAGATAATATATAATTTAAAATAAAAAAATTAAAAGCTCTTTAAAGTAGCTTTACTTAAGGAAGCTTAAATTCTTTAAAAGTACTTATTAACTTTTAAAAGCATTTCTTTATTCTCTTTAAACCTTAATTAAAGCTTAATATTAATTAATATATTAATTATATTAACTTATCTTAATATTAAAATAAAAAAAAAATAAAAAAGTTTTAAGCATTCTTTTAAATAAAAATATAAAAAGTTTAATCCTTATATTTATAAAAAACTTTTAAGCTAAAGTTTAAAAGATTTATTAAGTTAAAAAAAAGATTAATAAATATTAACTTATATTTATAATGCTTATTTATAAAAAAAAGCTATATATATTAAAAAATAAGTTAATAAAATTCCTTTTACTTTAATAGCTATTAAATTAATTAATAAAACCTTTTAATCTTTAATTAAAACTCTTTATAAGCAAGTAAGCATTAAAATTTATTTTATAAATAACTATTCTTTTAATAATATTATTCCTAAGGGCATAATTAATTAAAAACTTACTTATAAAAAAGAAATAAAATTAATTATAAATAAAAATTATAAAAATAAATATAATATTTAAATTTAGCTTAAGTTTTCTTTAATTAATAAGGAATTAAAATTAACGCCTAATTAATTAAATGCTTTTTTATAAAAAAATTATAACTCCTTTTTAAAGCAAAAAAAAGAAATATTTACTTATTTACTCTTTAATTAAAAGAAATTTTTAATATAAAACTAATCTTATATTACTTAAATTAATATTAACATAACGCTATTATAATTTATCCAAACAATTCCTTATAAAGCATATTAAGCAAAAATAATTTAACTTTTAAAAGCCTTAAGGAAAATAATTATTAAAATACTTGAAAATTAATAAGCTAATAAAATTATTAAAAAATCTTATATTGCTTATAAGAATTAATAATTTCTTATAAAAAAAAGAACTTTAATTATTAACTTATTAATAATATCTTAAAAGCTAATAAAATTATAATTAAAAATACCTTTATCTTATTATTAATAAATAAATTTATTAAGAAATTTATAATATATAAAATATTATCTCTTCTTAACTTTTTTTTAAGATATAATTAAATTAAGTTAAATAAAAAAAGCTAAGATATTATAATATTCTTTACTTTAATTAAATTATTTTAATAATATAGCTTATTTAAAAAAGCTATAAATTTTATTACTTAATTTATATAATATATAATTTAAATCTTTTATAACTTAATTTCCATAATATATAAACTCTTTCTTAATAATATTATAATTAAAGGTTTAAAAATAAATTATAAAAATAAAGAAATACTTACTTTATTAAGAATTTAAAAATATATACTTAAATATATTAAGAATTTTAATAATATTCTTTATAATTTTAAGCTAATTAAAAAAAGATAATTAATATTATTAAATTAAAATAATATAAATAATAAGCTAATATTATTAATTATATTTATAAAATACTTAATTAATCTTTATTAAATAAAAAGATTATTAAAATTAATAAATAAAATACTTATAAAAATATAACTAAGCTTAAATCCTTTTTAAGCTTATTAAATTTTTATAAAGCATAAATGCCTTTTTATAAAATTATTGCTAAGCTATTATTTAACTTTTTAAAAAAAATATATTTTATTAATAAATTTTAAATTATTAAAAAGTTATAAATGCTTTTAAAATTATAATTACTTTAAAGCCATACTTAATTAATATTAATTATTTTAATAATAAAATTATTTTTATAATAAATATAAATCTTAAGAAATAAAGCATATACTTTATATAAATTAAAAATAAAATATAATACTTAATTTAATATAAAAGTAATACTTAAATAAAGGCTAAAAAGCTATATAATGTAATAAAGTAAAAATATAAAGCTATTTTATATATAATTAAATGCTTATGCTTTTATATTTATAATATTTACTTTACCTTAAAAATAAATTTAAATATTTTAATTTAATAATTAAAGGGATTTACCTTAAATATATTAAGTATTTATATTATAAAATAGCTAGTTATAATTAAAATATATAATTTTATTATTTATTATATTAAAGGCTTTAAAAATATTATTATAAATGCACTTTTTAAAAAGCTATTAAAGCTATTAAATAAAATAAACTATAAATTTAAAGAAAATATTAAAAATTAATATAATGCTTTCCTTAATTAATTATCTTAACCTTAATTATTTAATTAAAAATTATTATTACTTAATAATTATTTTTAATTAAAAAAATTACTTAAGATTACTTAATTTCTTTATTATAAAACTTATTTTAAAAACCTAATATTATAATAATAATTATTCTTTTATAAAAAGTCTTATTATTTCTTTATTTATAAAGAAATTCTTTAAAAATAACTTAAAAAAGATTTCCTATAATAGCAAGTTATTAATAACCCTAATTAAAAATAGGAAATTATTAAGAATTATTATACTCCTTTTAAGCATTATAAAAAGAATATTACTTATTTTTAAATCCAAGCTATATATTATTAAAAAGAAATATATATTAATATTAAAAAGGCTATTATTAGCTATTTTTATTATAATAAGTAAAATACTTAAATTTATAATAATAAAATTATTTTAATTATATTAAATTAATTATTTATTAAAATTTATATTAATATTTAATATTTACTTTTTAATTAAAAATATAATAAGCTAATTAAAGAATAATATAACTTAATAAGATAAATTAAAGCTATACCTTTTAAGGTAGCTAACTTAAAAAATATTAAAAAGTTCTTTATTTAAAAATTTCTTTTTAAATAAAGGCTTTTAATAAAGGTAATAATAAATAAGGGATAAAAAATATAAATTAATTTATTTAATATTTCTTAATAATTAAAATTAAGAAAATTATAATCTTAATATATAATCCTTATATTAATAATATTATTAAATATAAGTACTTTATTATTATAATTATTATTAAAAAAATGCTTAATAAAGGAATTAAAGATTAAGTATAGATTTTACTTTATGCTTTCTTTATTAATTAAACTTTACTTAAAAGATTTTATAAAAAAAATCCCTTTTATTTTTTTTATAGCTTTAAACTAATTATTTTAATTAAAATTATTATTCTTATGTAATATATTTAAACTTAAACTTTAAATATATTTGCTTAAAATGCTTTTAATTTTTAACTTTAATTACTCCTTAATTTCTTATAAAATATAAAGGCAATAATTAAATTAATTTTAAATTATAAAAAGAAAGCTATATAATAAGATATATATTATAATTTTCCTTAATTTATTTTCTTAAAAAAAAATAACTTAATTTTCCTTATTAATAAGCAAAAAAAAGCTAATCATTCTTTATTTTAAAAATTAACTTATTATTAATTTAATTCTTTTATTATTTATAAAATTTATTATAATAATATTTATAAACTTTAAATATTTAATAATATTTATTTTTTAAATATATTTTTATTAAAATAATTAAAAAGATTTATTAATTATTTTAAAATATAAAAACTTAAACCTTATTTACTTTAAAAAATTAATCTTATAGATATTATAAATAATAATAACTCTTTTTTAAATATTTTAATAAAATTTAGGTTATTTAACTTTATCTTAAATAACCTTAACTTTAATTATTATTAAAATTAATTAAATATATCTTTATTTATTACTTAAATATATTAATTATTTATAAGCTTAAACTTATTAAATTTTTTAAACTTTAATATTTAAAATGCTAAACTTATAATATACTTATATATAAAATAAAGAAACTTAAGAAATAAGCTTTTATAATTTATTAATATTTCTTTACTTTAATTAAATAACTCTTAATATTCTTAATATAATTAACTTAATAATACTTTTAAATTTTAACTTAAGTATTTATTTAAAGGAAAGGGGTTTATCTTTTCTTATATATATATATATATATATTTATTATAATATAAAATTTCTTTTTATATATATTTATTTAATTAATTAAATTTAGCCTTAAGTTTAAATAAGAAATATTATATTTTTAAAAAATATATTATAAAATTTATTGTATATTTATTTATTATTTTCTTATTAAAATTAAAAACTTTTTTTTAATAACTTAATTTACTTTTCTTTTTTTTCTTTTATTTTAATTATTATTTATATCTTATTAAAAAGCTTATTTTTATAATTAATATAATAAGAATGTTATATTATAAGGTTATTATTATTAATCTTAAATAATGCTAATTTTTTTATTTTAAATAATATTAAAGCTAATTATTTCTTTAAGCTATATTATTTTATTAATAATAATTATAAAGTTAAATATATTCTTAAACTTTATTTACTTAATTATTATTACCTTTTATACCTTCTTTATATTATTATATTTATTAAAAATATAATTAAATCCCTTAATATAATAAATATAATTAATATAAGCATTATTATAAAAATTATATAAAAAGTAATAATTAAAAAAGAAAATTATAATAAAGATATTTTTATTTATAATTAAGGAAAAGTTATAACTTATATGCTTTAAGTAATATTTATAAAGGGAAGCATTTTAATAATTATAAAAAGTTATAAGCAAAGCTATTTAATAATAATAATTAAAATAATTATATATTATTATTATATACTTTTTATAAAAAGCTTTATTACTTTCCTTAATAATAATAATATTTATATAGCTTTTAATTAAATTTTTAATATTATTTAAAAACTATTCTTTTTATAGCTTATTAAAAAACTTATAAAATAATTCCTTAATTATCTTTTTAAAGATAAAATTAATAAGTTATTAAATAAGGTATTAATTTTATTTAATATTAATAATTTTATATATATAAATACCTTTTATAAAAGCATTATAAAGGATAATCTTAATAAATTAACCTTTATTAAAAATGGTTTTTAACTTAAAGAAAATATAAATACCCTTAATTAAGATTTACTTAACTTATAAGTTATAATAAATAGCTTAAAAAAAGGAAGAAGAATTTTCTTATATTAAACTTCCTAATCTTAATTAAAAAGAGTTTAATAATAAAAATGTTATTATAAAAAGATATTTAAAAATAAGAAAATTATAATATTTTACTTTAATTTTAATTTAACTTAAAGGCTAATTAAAGTTAAAAAAATATTTAAAAAAAAAAAAAAAAAAACTTAAGGAAGGAAAGGAAATTTATATATATAAAGTTGCTATAATAAAAAAAGGTAAGTAATATTAATAATAAGCTACCTTATTACTAAAAGAAGTAATTTACTACCTTGTTTTTAATTAAAATTAATTTATTACTTAAAAAAAGTTATTTACCTTTAATTCCCTATATATAAAAAAGTTATTTATCTTTTCGCTATAAAGGAATTTTAAATAAATAACCCATTTTAATTTATATTTAATAAATTTATAAATTAAAAGGGGAGTACTTTATAATTAATTATTATTTAAAAGAAATAAGAAATTACACTCCCTTTTACTTTAACCATTAGCAAAATAATAAACCGCTTTTAATAATAATTTATAAGCCTTTTTATTACTTCTTTTTTTTAATTAATATAATTATTTAATTTAAGGGCAATAAGTTATTAGCTTTTATTATTTTAAATCTATATATGCTACTGCATTTATTTATTTATAACTAAGCCCTCTTCCTACCTTTCTTTCTTTTTTTTCTTCCTACCTTTATATTATTATTAATTAAAGATTAAAAATTAGCTGCTACTTAATTATCTTAATAATAATGCACTTTTAATATATTAATTTTTTCCTTTACTTAATTCTTATTTAAAAATAAGCAATAATTATTTATAAAAGCTACCTTAAGTTATAATTAAATATTAATTACATTTCTTTTTTATTTTTAACCCTCTTTACCTTAATTACCTATATAATAATCCTTAAAGGTATAAAGCTCTTTTTATTATTATATCTTTTCTTTTTATTACTTAACTTTTATTACTTACTTTTTACTTTATTATTTATTTTCTTTATTTCCTTTTTTTATAATTAAAAATTAAAATATCTTTTAATTAAAAAAGCAAGGCAAAGAAGCAATTTTAATCGCCCTTATATTATAAAATACCTTAAAACCTTAATATCTTAATTTTAATAATTAAGCCTATTAATTTAAAAAAAAATAATTTAGCGCTAATAATTATAAAACTTTTTTACTTTAATAACTTTAAAAACTTACTTAATAAAGCATTATAATTCTTAAATATTATAAATATTTAAAATTAATAAAACTTTACTTAAAAAGTAAATATTAACTTTTTTAAAAATCCCTTTAAAATAAAAATTATTATAAATAAAGTTTACTTAAATAATATTTAATAATTTTAAACCTTTAATTAATTACTATTTTTTAATATAAAATAAATAGCATTTAATAATAAGCTTATAAAAATAATATAAAAATATTTCTTAAATATTAATTTTTATTTTAAGCTAAGAAAATTAGCTAAGTTAATAAATTTAATAAAATAATATTAAATTTTCCTTATTTTTAATTTCTTTAATATAAAAAGAATGCTTTATAAATATAAAGAATTAAAAACTTAATATATTATAGCCCTTATAATTTAATAACTTCTTAACTTTTAAAATATTATATTTTTACTTAAAAAACCTTTATATTATAATTATACCTTACTTAAGAAATATTAATAGCATAAATTAATAAAAAATTATAAATTCATTATTATACTTATTTATATATTTAATTATTAAATAATAGCAATTTTTAATAAAATAAAGAATCATTACTTATTATAAAATAATTTTATATTAAGAAATAAAAAAAATCAAATAAATAAGGATATTAAAGCGCTTATTTATAAATATTTAATAGCTGCCTTAAAAAATAAAATGCAAGATTTTAATAAAGAGTTTATATTAAAATTAAAATAAATTAATAAAATATTTTATAAATAATACGCTATTAAGTTTATTAAAAATTACTTTAAAGAAAACTAAGAAAAGAATAATTAAAAGGTATAAAATTAAGCTAAGGCTTCTTTAATTAAAACTATATACTTTAAAATACTTAAAGCTGCTATTAATATTACTACTTAAATATTTACTATTTAATTAAAGCTTAATAAAATTAATAAAGCTATTTAAATATTTATATTAATTCCCCTTATTAAGATTAATAATATAAAAATAATTAAAGCAAGAAATAAGCTCTTATTATAAAGAAATATTATTTAATAATAGCTATTTAAATTGCAATATATTAAAATTACTATTAATTATAAAAAAAGCATAAGAAAAATAATACTTTTAATATAAATTAATTTAATAACTTAATTTTAAATATTTAATATATAATAAAGCATAAACTTTTAAATAATTTAAAATTAACTAAGCATAACTTTAATTAAATAAGCCTTTAGCTTAAACATTATATTATAAAATATTTTAAAGCTAGCAAAAAACGCTTATCTTAGCATATATAAGGATCTTTTATATTTATTTATTTTAATAATAAATATAAATAAAACTTAAAATGCGTTAATTAATTTAAAATAATTAAAATAGTAATAAAATTTACTTAAAAATAATTTAAAAGGCTTATAAATAAGCTAATTAAGCAATTAAATATAAAGTATAAATATTAAAAGCAAAAACATTATAAAAAATAAAAGCAAAAGTAAAAGCTTTATATAAAATAAAAGTAAAAGTTAATAAAGCTAATATATTATATTTAATGCAATAATTAAAAAAAAAATTTACTTCTTATTTTATAAAAATATTTAAATCTTTAATAGCTATATTAATATTAATTATTAAAGCAAACTTTAATAGCTAGGAAGATATAATTAATAAATATGCTATTAAGTAAATCTTAAGAATATTTAAAGCTTTTATAAAAAAATAAAAGCTATAATAAAATAAGCAAGCAAGAAATTAAAAATAATAATAATAATTAAAATTATAATAAAGTAAATTTTAAAACTTAAAAGCTTAATTAAAAATAATAAAGTTTTATTTTAATAATCTTTATAATACTTATTATAAAGTATTTAAAAAAAGATATATTAATAAATATAAAGAAATATATAAAAAATAATACCGCGTTAAATTTTGGCTAATTATAAAAAGCTAGCTTTTATGCTTATTTTAAATATTCTTTTAAAAAATTAACTCTTCTCTTTTTTTATATATTTAGTGCTTTAATTCAGCTTTTCTTATTTTTAAGAATTTTTAAAATATTTATCTTTTCCCCTTTCTTTAATTCCCTTTTATTCTTATCTTCCTTCTTTATTATATTAAAGCTCCTCCTTAAGTTATCCTTAAAAGGGTTTAGTAAAACCTATCCCCTATTATTTAAGTGGCTTGTTTTCAATGCTTATTTAGCTTTTATTTATTAATTAAAGGTTGCATTTAACTTATTTATAGCTGCTTAAATTATTAATTTAAGTAAAAAAAATTATATTAAGCTTAATAAAAAGCTTTAATAATAAGCTAATTATCTTAAATGCAATATATAATATATATTATTTAACTTAATTATAGCTAAATTGCTTATCTTTATTAATAATTCTTTTGCTAATAATTAAGATTTTAGCTTTTAAATAAGCTTTATTATTACTTTTATTAATAAAACTTAAGATAATAGCTTTATAAAATTAAATATTTATAATAATATTATTTATTAATTTTTTATTAAATATAAGAAAGTTATTAAAAGTATTTTAACTTTTAAGATTTATAATATAGTTTATAAATTTAATATAAATATTATTTTAATAGCTATTTTATATTAAATTACTATTTATTTTAATATTAACATTATTTTTTTTATAATTTATATAAATTTATACTCTTTATATAAATATTTAATTAAGCTTAATATAATTAAAGAAAAATGCTTTATAATTAATTTAATAATACTTTAATAATTATATAAGAAATATAAAATCTTTAAAATTTAATAAATTATTAATAATTATAATTTAATAAATACCTTTATAAAGAGTATATTAAATAAAATTTTTAAGCAGTTTATAAATATTAATAAGATTATAATTAAGATATAAAAATATATTAATTAAGAATAATTATTTATTTAAGTAAAAGGAAAAGATATATTAAGATTTAATATATTGCTTATTATTAAGGAAAATATTTAAATAAAAGTTAATAAAAATTAATAAGTTAAGATAATTATAATAAAATTATAAAAAAAAAATTATTAAAATAATTTAATTTTTATTTTTATTTAATAAAAATATATAAAATTAGCAAAAGTTTAAAAATTTTTTTTATTAATTAATTATAAATTACCTTAAGAAATAATATAATATAGTTTATATTTAAAATTACTTTCCTTTTAAAAGTAAACCTTATAATTAAGATTTTTATAATAATATTTATGCATTAAGGGTTTAAATAATAAGGGTTATTATTATTTTATAAGTACTTAAGTTATTAGCTTATGTTTAATAAGCATCCTTAATTAAATTTTATAGTTTAATACTTATATATTAATTTTATATATATTTTTATTTATTAACTTAATTAATATTAAATAATCTCTTAATATTTAACTTTTCTTCTTTATTTAAATATCTTATTTATTAACTTTTATAACTTATCTTACTCATTTTTTTTTTATAATTAATTAATCTTTATTTAATTATAGAAATTAAGCATAATTAAGCTTAAGCTAAATTAAATTAAAGTATATTATAAGTTAAAGATTAAATAATAATATTATTAATTTAAGGGTTTAATTTAATCTTTATTTAACTTAAGCATTATAAGTAATAAAAGCATAAGTTTATAAAATATATTATAAATAAAATATTTATATAATAAAAGTAATAATTTATACTTTATTAATTAATATAATTAAAATAATTTATTATATATAATTATTAAAATAATCTTTATTTAATAATTATATATTTTAATAAAATAATTAACCTTTAACTTTTTAATAATAATTTAAGCTTTTTTATATATTTACTTTTTATAAATATTTAATATAATTAAATAAATATATATTTTTAATTAATTTAATTAATTAATAAATTTAAACTTAATAACTTTAAGTTTAATTTAATTTCTTTTTTTTATATACTTTTTAAAGATATATATTAATTACTTAATTAAAAATTATTAGTATAATTATAAATATGCCATAAGGGGATAATAGCATTAGGTATAATAGGCATTATAAGCATTATAAGTAATTGGCACTAAAGCACTAGCAGGCAAGGGTTATATGTAGCAACACGTAACCACCCTTAGATAGTTTATAGCCAAAAGGAGATTCTGCAGCCTATGGCCGCAACCTTCCTTCCTTTTATATAGCCAATTCAAATACAACCAGTCTGCTATCAACCAACATATGTTAACCCAGCCAACAATAGCCTAGATATCTAGAATATTCCAATACATCCACCCAAAGCTGCGGTCTTGCTAAATTGCACTCCCAAAGCAAGTCTGCCAGAGGAGACCGCCAATTATGGAAGTTCCAGCCAGCCAAAACCCGCACCTGAACCACCACCAACAACTAGATGGGTCCTTCAGGTCAACCTTTGCCACCATTGCCCCTAGAGACGCCACACATCCTCCGACAGTGATGGCGAAGTATCCTAGGTCCGACTGCAGAAGGTAACCATGAATACAGAGAAGCCCAACCAGGGCGCTGAGGCACACCCACAGGAAGGGCTTCGTGTGCTCCCGGAAAAAGACAGCAGTGCTCTTCAGGCCAATTCTGGTATCATCCGAGATGTCCTGGAAGGCGTATATCGTGTCATAAATGACTGTCCAAAGCACCGAAGAAACAAACAGACACGAAGTCGGGGCCAAGGCACCCTCTTATCAGGGCACAACACCCATTGCTGCCGTCCCTACGTTGACTCCCCAGCCAAGACTGATACCCAGCACCAATTGCGCCGCGTGAGTGTGTAGCTTGGACCAGGGGTAGTAAAAGTTGGCGACGATGCTCGGGGCGGCAGCGACGGCGACGACTCTAGGGAGAGCGAGCAACACGACAGCTGCCAACAGCACCTGTGACAAGGTGAACAGCAGGGCGCCGCGTTTCGATACGGCGCCCCTCACGATCGGGCGGTCTTTGGTCCGTGTGACGAGAGCGTCGATGGGGGCGTCGATTAGGTCGTTCCAGCCATGGATGGCATTGGAGAGGAAGAAGCTACCGATAGTCAATAAGACGCCGGCTCGCAGGATCTCGCCGGGTGGTGGCGACGGCCGCAGGATGAAGGCGTGGAACAGGCCAAAAAGATGGGGAAACAGCACGAGACACACGCCAGCCGGAGGGCTCAGCCGGGTCAGCTGAACATAGGGGATCCACGAGGCCGGCAGAGCGCTGACCCATTTGCCGGTGTGAAGACCACCATATTGCTGAGCGAGCTCTCCTTTCCGAACATGATCGGACATAGGAACAGTCGCAGGTTTTGTCGTTGTTGTTCGAGTGCGGTTCATGATGCGTACAAGAGGTTGGCAAACCGGTGCTTCGAGGGCAAACACCTATAGACTACTGAAATTCAACGGTACCGACGACCTGGAAGTCGGGAACACTGCAAAAGAGCTGCTATCTCTCGGTATATAGTTGACTACATGCATGCAGAGTGCAGACTCCGATGGGCGCCACCGGCCCAGTAACCGCAGGCGAGTGACCGTTACGATGGTCTTGCGAGGCTCCCAGTCTGGACCTCGACGCCATCATGAATAGACTCTGTGACTCGTAGGATAGATGCAGTTGGTCTTCCGACATGACAGGGACCTTTTCCCTGTCCTCGCATTCGACTGGTCAAGGGTGAGCCTCAAATTCCTTCCAACTTCCTTGGCACCAACCAGTGCATATGCTCATCAATTTCACCATCACGCACAACGCCACGGGAAGCGCCGTGGCAACCCCCCTCGGGAAGTGGAACAGCCTCGCCACGCTGCTGTACGATGTACCATGCGGCTCGCTTACATTGCAGAATCACGCCTCACTGGGCTCACTTGCAGATCTGCTGACCCATCTGCAGCATTCCGCACCGTGCACAATACCATCAAGGCACAGCCGCACAAGTCATGGCCACGCAGCCCACAGCGTTACTTGGCACGCCTCCTTCAGCTCAATCAACTCTAGTGTCTTTCGGACACTCCATGAGACCAACAGATGCCACCCCCACACCTCACGTTGCATTCACAATGCGTACTGTACTGCACTCTATGGTACCTCGAGTTGGTTGAAGCGACGAAAGTTGCCAGATTCGGACACGATTCGGAACGAAGCAACCGCATTTTGGGTCTGGCTCATGCGTGGGCGGGCTGCAGCCATCACCAACTTGCTGCCAAGGTTTCCAACACAGACGATGTTTGCATTAGACTCAAGTGCTGGGCCTGAAGTTTGGAGTGATAGCGGAGCCTCGTCGACGCCGGGGGACAGCATTGATATCCGGCATGCAATCGAGAAAGAGAAGAATTCTCGGGGCTTTCCTTGGTCACACGGTGCTCGTCCCAGTCAATTCGATTCATGAATTGCTTCTGATTATCCTGACAAACAAGCCGTGATCTGACTCTGAAATTGATTGCTCAAGTGCCTACTTTCACCAGAGAGCGATTAATCATGTCTTCAGACTCGAGCCATGACTTAGTATTGCGTGTGTGAGTCGCCCTCTTCAATGACTCCAAGCCCTTCATGACCGGGAGGACTTCAGGAGCCTTCTGGTGGTCGTTGTTCTCAATGCTTGGAGGCTTGGAGCGGATAATGTTATCCGTGATTGGATTGAATAAATTATGCTCACTCAACACGTTTGGGCATGCCAGCTTCGACGGGGCCATCACAGTCCACCGAGTTCGCGACTCGACTCGGGCCTTCTACTATGATGTATCCTTCGACCTGACACACCCGAATTTGATAAAGTTCGCATCATTAGAGAAGCCGCCGATGCACTTTCACCCATACCAGGAAGAATATATCAAGGTGCTGTCGGGCACGCTCGGTGTCGAGATCGAGAGGCGTGAATACAAGCTGCGGTCCCAGGACGGCGAGCTACGAGTTCCACCTTGGGCGAATCACCGTCTGTATCCCCTCCTCAATACAACTGATGATAGCGGGCGCCAGGACAGGACGACGCGGTTCCTCCTGTCGGCGGAGAAGTCAGATGTGGCTTTCCAGCTGGACGATACATTCTTCCAGAATTGGTACGGGTGTCAGGATGAGGTCGTAACGAGTAGGGGGAAGTTCGACATCATTCAGATCATGAACGTGAGTCTCTAGATCAATCCACGTCCTCGCCTGGCCTCCTGAAGTCACACACAAAGATGGACAGCCCCACCGCCTCTAACCAACAACCCCAGAAAGAAATGGGCGGCTACAAGACATGTTGTGACCAAACTGAGAGATTGATTACCCAGATGTTCGATGCCGGCGGTTCCTACATGTCATTTCCTACCTGGATCCCATTCAGCAGACGAGTGGCACAGCTCGCTGGGATTGTGGTCGGCAGATGGCTCGGGGGCCTGCTTGGCTACCAACCCTTCCACCGCAAGTGGACTGCGAATTGGCCACTGGCAGCTGAGAAGATGGCGACATCTTTTTTCCTGAGGCGTTTCGCGAGCCAGGTGAAAACGGATTGAAAACTGCTGCACTGGCTTTACTGGTAATTATGCGCTGAAATCAATTTACTTCGCGCGAGATGCCAGTACCTCCATGGGAAGATGGCCTTTTATGTGCTCCTTTCCTGCCAGACAAGCTGGCACGCAGTTCTGGAATTGGAATAGTCGTATCTAGGCAAACCGAATTGAACCTTGACTGCAAAACGAAGGAGGAGGGGGCCAGCTGCCCATTGCCTACTTGGGTAGCTACCTAGGTAGGTACTCGACACCCACGTGACAGTTCAACATGTCTATCCCCATAGATTCAGACCGCTTTCCATTCACCACTCGAGTAATCAGGGGTCCGAGTGGCCACCTCCTAAGCGTTGATACTCCTTTCCTCAAATATTGCCCTACCCCACCAAGTGTTCAATGTTGCCTCCTGCTTGCCTCCCCAGAGTACGATCGAGCGATGTCAGAGTTGAAGTTTCGTGTCCTCCTGAGTGATCGACGCCCACCTCAGGGTCTGCGACCAGAGAGCAGACTGTTTCTGCTTGTCCTGGCTGTCCGGAGAGCTCTTATCTTTTTGCAAGAGCGTGTAGAACCCTCGCTGGCCGGCGTACTTGTCGCTCAAAGCCAGCTCAGCTAGTAGGACCCATAGAGAGCTTGAGGACTGGGAGCAAGGGCTTGTAGACGAAGGTTTGCATGAGTGACATGCTCCTTGGCGTATTGCTGCGCAATGCACGGGAGTCGACCAGGTTGCCTGGATTGATTGCCACGGCGGTGATGTTCTTGAGGATGGGGTCCTGGGTAGAGCGCGTGAGTAATGACATCCCGATGACATCCCGTTCTGGTGACAGGCTCTCATAAGAAGAGAGGAGAGGTGCACCGAATTATCGGTGGTGACTTACCTTCTGGAGATGCTCGTTCAGCGCATACATCCACGTAGTGATGGCGAGCTTGGCAGTTGCATATCTCTGGTAGCCGCGTCCCATCTTGTCGTCGTCCACAGAAGGCTTCACGAGCAGCTCCAAATCGCTGGGAATGGAGGGAGGATACTTCTCCATGGCGTTCTTGCCGGGCCAGTGTGAGTCGCTCGAGAGGAGCACCACCCGGCCGGTGGGCCCAAAGCTGCCAAGAAGGCGGAGGACGAGGGCCGCGTGGGAGATGTGGCTGACCTGGAAGGTCTTGTCGTAGCCGTCGGCGGTGGGCTCGGGGTCGCCGACGAGGTTCCAGTAGTAGGCGACGCAGACGATGGCGGTGAGTGGCGGGTATTGGCCGCTCTTGATGCCGGATATGACGGTGTCCGCGAAGGCGTGGGTGGAGGACAGGCTGGCGAGGTCGAGGGCATGAACAGAAGCCTTTGCTTGCGGGTAGCGGGCGATGGTCTCACGGAGCTTTCTGGTGTTTGGGTCAGAGGTCGAGTCATCCCTCACAGTGAAAATGGCCGTGTGTTGCGGGTAGAGGCGGAGGATGTGTTCTGCAGCAGGAATTCCCAGCGAGCTGTTGGCCCCAGTGAAGATGATCGTTCCAGCCATTGCAGCAGAGTTCAACTGATGTTCTGTGTAGAACCCAAGGATCCCGCCGGCCTGGAGATGAAAGTATGGTTGCTGGAGTGTTGTGTTATGACATCAAGCTACGATGGCGTATCTAGGCAGGCGCCAGGATTGCAAGCTGGTCTTCATAAGAATGAACGTCGGGAAGCTGGGTGACGGAGGTCCAACTTGGAAGCTGGGGATGAGCTCCCTTGTCCGCGGCATGCTGCGTCAAAGCGGGATGAGCTCGTGAAACCATGCTGCCTTGAAAGACTTATGCCACCAACACCAAATGCATCACCAACCAACTACATGACCAACGACCAACAGAAGGCAGATCAGGCAGGTGTAAAGTTGGATGCCCTGTCTGCCTGTGGAGCGGGTCAGCTTACTGCCTTGGATCAGCCTTCCGACGAGACGGCCCCCACGGTGCAGATCGGCATCGCGGGGCAACAGTGATGCGCCAAGGCAATATACCTAGGTCATGTTTCTCAGCTGGGCTGGCTTGGAAATTGTCGTGTAACACTCACAGGCGCAATACAACAGCCTGCATAAATAATGCGTTCCCGGCTCTGCGCAGTGCTCTACAAACCCTCTCGATGTTTGTAACATGTCGCCCATTGCGACATAAATGTGCTCTGCCGTCGCACAACAACAACTTGGCTTAAGAATTGCGCCTTCCGTTCGGTCCGGTGCCACCCTACCTAAGTACCTAGGTATTTACTACCTAGGTATCTTTCATTACGGCCAGTTCTTCCGGCCTTCATTACCCGGGAACCAACTAAAGCCATGAACCACTGCAATCAATGAATATATAAGGCACCACTTATGTCAGCCGACCGAGGACGTAGAAACGACAAATTTCACGACCAATAGAGCCGCGAGTGAATTGTTAACTACATGTACTTAAGATTGCACGCAAAACCAATATAGAGTCCGATTCTCTGTTAGTCATCATCTAGATGGAATGCGCTGCGACGTCGTCACTTAAGCAGTAACATGTACTTCATCCACGTAACCATTATCCGAGTGGCATTACCGAACCTTGCCAGGTATATCTACATCGCGAATGTTGTAAGCGGCTCTCGATGATCACAGCCGAAAAGAGTATTCTCTATACGACCCAAGAGCCGAATATGGATGTGATCACAAAGACCAACAAATCCTACTATATCATTGGGGTCTGCGCAAAATGTTGGCCCCCACAAGAAAGCTGGACAATCAGCCTCGCCATGAATTGTTGTCCTGAATCTATTTCGGTCAATTGACCTGCTAAGGGCTAGTCTCATTTTTCAGTCGTACTGTGTACCATGTTCACGATTTGCGTCTCATACAAGACAACAGTGCTATTTTGATTTCGTTACTCTCAACTAGAAGGGTCGTCATCAAGTCTCCTCTCTTGCCAGGAACAATAGCTAGAGTGGTCCGCTTTCGACGAACAGAGTTCACCGGGCGACTCACTGACACGCGCAAGTATCATTGCGGAAGCAGAAAATGGCACACTTCCTTACGTGGACCGTGCTGGCCGTTTGGTCTTGTTTTATCTATCATACCACAGCAGTATCTTTTGATGCCACCGACCGCCTATGCAAGGACCTCAATAATGCACTGAACAGCGTGATTTTCTTGCAGGATGAGCCCGAGTATCCTGAATTGAGAACGGAGAATTGGTAAAGTTTTGTCTCACCTCAATATCTCTCTGGCCACCTATGTAGTCTTTCACGACCTGCCACTTGGTACAGACTCAACTGACACTGTCAGGTCGGAAACTGCCTGGAGATTGCCGGCATGTATATTTGTTCCCGCCGATACAGAACAACTTCAGATGATCGTGACGCGTCTCGTTGAGACCGGCACCAAGTTTGCCATCCGCTCTGGAGGACACTCACCTGCGCCACAAGCAGCGAACATTGACGGTGGCGTCCTGATAGACCTGTCTGGCTTCAACGAGGTCAAATACGAACAGTCCGAACAGGTCGCTACGATAGGGTCCGGGCTAACTTGGGGTGAAGTATACTCCAAGCTGGATCCCTTCAGCGTCACGGTGGTAGGTGGCAGAGTAGGCGACGTGGGTGTTGGAGGACTGACGACAGGAGGTATGCCACTTCTCGTTCGAAGACAACTGGTGGAGGGTTTGACTGACAAGATTTCGAAAGGCGGTCTTTCCTACCTTTCTGATCTATACGGGTTGGTGTGTGACAATGTCCTGAATTTCGAGGTATGAAAACACATAACACTCAGTCTCTTCTCTCATAGCTTTCCACTCTAATATGGTCAAAGGTCGTTCTGGCTGATGGATCGATCGTGAACGCGAACGGCACCCAAAATTCCGATCTATTCTGGGCTTTGAAAGGCGGCACCAATAATTTTTGTATGTTTACTGTCCACAGATCGCCGCTACATCCCGGGTACTGAATATATTCTGCAAGGTATTGTGACGTCGTTCACTCTGACGACGTACCCAATTGGCCAAGTATGGGCTGGAGTGAAGGCGTATACGATAGACAGTTTGCCTGCCCTTTTTGATGCAATGTTCGAATATCAGACTGCTCCCAACAAGGATCCTTACGCCAACCTCATGCTGCAAGGTTACGTGAGCAACGTTACCGTGGGCGTGGTGTTGAATCTGGTTTACCTGAAGCCTGAGGAGTCACCAGACGCATTTTCTCCTTTTTACCCGATCAATACCACAGCAGACTCAATCAAGATATCGAGCTTCAGCGAGTTCATCTCAGGGCAGGGCCCCTCGGGTTTCCCACCGTAAGCCGTTTCAATCACCCAAAAGTGCTGGCCGAAGCTGATAGAGAGTGAACAGGAGAGTCGACTGGCGTACTACGGCTTTTGAGCCAAGTAAAGCTCATTACGAGTCGTTGACGAGTCTGATGATGAACTCTACTGGTCTGGCACAAATCAAGTCCGTGACTGCTGGAACTGCGGCATTCGGCCTACAGCCCATCTCATCGAGGCGCGTTGAGGAAGGCCACAGTCGTGGAGGTAATGCACTCGGACTCCTGCCTCTAAATCAGACGTGGTTCGTGATAGACTCTGGCGGATGGTTTCCAGAGGACGACGCACTTGTGCACAGCGCAACTCGGGACATGGTCCAAGCAATCGAAGACAATTCCAAGAGCGAGGGCGTTTATCTGCCATACCTATTCATGAACGATGCCAGCTGGGGTCAAGACGTCATCTTGCACTATGGGGCAGACAGCGTCGCTAGGCTGAAAGACATCCAGGCAAAGTACGATCCTAATCGTGTATTTCAGAACTTGGTGCCGGGAGGGTTCAAACTGCCACAGTATGCTTTTTGTCATCTGAGGTATCAGCACAGGGATATCAGACACTACTGTTTATTCAACTATTTAATCACAGGCGAGCGGTGAATTCACTTGTGTTCATGTTTTGTGAGAACTGCATTATTTGAGAGAAATAAAACCACTTAGATGTTCCTCGTATCTTGTGTGACAACGTCGTAGAAAGTACCTGGGTACCAGTTGGTGAACGTTGTGGTGGACTTCCGCAAAAGACGACACAGGGCACTGCCGTACTGGGTACTTCCAGGAAATGCAAGGCCTTGCCAACTTTAGAAGGTGCCTGTGGCAGTATCCTCTCTATTTTTGGTGAGACCACAGGCGCCGAGCCAGCGTCTAAATTTTTCATCAGAATGGCGCAGGTGGAAATGGAGACGGGGTCCAGGGGACTTTCGGGGTACATGTTCGTACCACCTACTGGATCCGGGATTTTGCTGATTGGACTGCCTGACTGGGCCCTTGTAACCAACACAATTTCGACAGATGTACTGCAACATTGGGGGCCGGAGCTGATTCGAACGCGCCGGCCCAGACAGACATGTGAAGAGGCTGACAACGAACACTTGATGTAGGTTGGTTTAAACCAGTCACACGACATGCATGCACTCGATCGGCTAACTGTTCGGCTGGTTGGCATTGTGATCCTTCCGAGCAGATCAGGCCTCTCTGGGGAAACGACCATTTAAAGAGGTGGGTTGATCAACCCGTTGAATCAATCACCTTACACTCCGGCAATCGAAGAATGCCCTCCTTGCTGATTTTGTCTTCCTCCTTCCTCTCTTTTAAGTTGATCAATAGTCTCGCCACTTCCACTTCCTCTGGTCTCAAAGGTAGTCTCGTCCGAACGCGGCACGCCTGTTTTTGAATCATGGCAGGCCAACAGATTCCGGAGGACATGCCGGTCATCCCTCCACCGAATGGAACAACATCCAACTTTGACGATCCACCATCCTTGTACGAGGCGACCTTGGGCGTTGGTATTACCTCCATGGTCATCATGACAGTCGCAGTCGGTATACGGACCTACACCAAAGCCGTCATTCTGAAAGATATGAAGCATGAGGATTGTAAGTTGCAGCTCAGCCTTGATTAAAAATCATACGTTGACTCTTTGAAAGATGTAGCTTTGTGTGCTCTGGTGAGACTACTGCTGTGTATCCGCGGGATATGCTACTGACTTTCTCTTCAGACTGGATTTCTAGTCTGGAGTGTCATCTACATATACGTCGCGTCTCTTGGCCTGACTCGTGACTTGTGGAATATACGAGCAGTCGATTTCTCTTACATGCTATACGTATGAACTCCTATCAATCGAACAGCGGCCCCGTGAGTGCCCAGCTTTGTGCTAATCGACCTTAGTTGTGCAATGTGTTCCAAGTCATTTACCCGCCAGCGATGGGTGCCGCGAAGTATTCATATGTGTCCAGCTCAAGAGGATATTTTGTCCCCATGGCTCCTCCAAGGGCAAAGTCTGGTGGGCTCTGCAGATTCTCATAGCTGCAACTGTTGGGTACTACATCTCTTGCTTTTTCACATTTTTATTTCAATGCGTTCCTCGCGAGAAGATCTGGCACCCAACGGTGGAGGGTAAGTGTATTGATAACAAGGGCGGTGTATTGTCGGCAGGCCTAATCAACCTAATCCTTGACCTTGGGCTCCTACTTGTCCCTTGCTGGGCGATCTGGCACCTGCAGATGCCTTTGAAGCGCAGGCTAGGGGCTTTATCTATATTTTCTGTGGGCGTTTTGTAAGTTAAATACTCAGTCACCCGAATGAATTCCCTTCCGAGGGAGAGAGGCTAACCGAAGACTAGCACATGTGTGATTGCGGCGCTCGGAGTCGCCTACCGAATACCCATGCTGACCGAGGTCAACCAAACCAACGCTATAGCAAAGGTTGGCCTCTGGTCGTAAGTTTCTGATGTCTGTACAAGACGCGAGAGCCGTATTGACGCTGCTCACAGATTTGCAGAGCTCGTTGGAACCATGGTCGTGGGGTGCATGCCCATGTTTCCCCGATTTTACGAGCATTTGAGCTCGCTACAAGGGCCGTTCTCTTCTCTCTCATCCTTGAAGTCGTTCCTTTCGTCAAGAAAACGCAGCAGCAGAGACACTTCAAAATTTTCACGGGTCTCGCAGCCGGGCGATTCCACTCATCAGATTGTTGTGACGTCTGACTCCACGCGAGAGGACATACACTGGGACCCGAATCATATAGAGTTGAGGGATGGCCAATATGTGTATCCAAAATGGGGCGCTGAAAATGTTGTATAATTCTGTGATTCACGGCAGTCTGTTTTTTCTGTTGACCTAAGCTACGTATGTATTCGCGGATATGGATGAATTGCCTGTTACTTCGGTGATATTCAAGGTAATTAATTTGGCCCTGGTTCTCTCAAAACATGTATTGCAGAGATTTGAACCCAAAAATGTCTTGTCGACTTAGGGGCTCGTCTTCAAAATTCAATTATACGTTTTTCGATGGAGGATTCAAGCATTCGCATCTTACACTTCTAGGAGGACAATCGACCATGCCTGCTACCCGGGCAGCGCGGCCTGCCAACATTGGAATTCGGGAGAGAACACTTGAGACTCCAAAGTGACATCCGAAGAGGACAAGGAACCGAGACCTAGCTAGATGTCCAACAATTCGTTGGTAGCCTGGTGGGGGGAAAAACACCGATGGAGCCAGCAAAGAAAAGGCTCATGTCCACCTCAAGTACACCTCTTGTACTGCACAGTTCATGTAGATTTTCGCCTACTGTGTAGCAGTGCATCATCTGTTGGGCCTGGCTTGCATGTTGCACATGCGAATGAGTTTTGCCTATCATGCAACTCGTCTCGGCCAAGACCGCATTTAGGCAAGTCTTCGGAGGTCCAGCTGATCGCCTGATCGAAACCTAAGGTTGTGTTCCATCAGGCGAGTAATAATTCTGACTGGTAAATCCTTTCTTTCCACGGAAATATAGAGACTACAGTCCGACTACCATCGATTGAAGTAGTGAACAGTTGACAAACAAGTTCTTTTACCTCACCACGAACTTTAGAGGCCTTGGGAACATACGGGCAACGTCCAATCCAGTGGATTCCAGGCGTTTTGGGCCACCTGTTGCACTGTCTCCCCTTCTTCACTGAACAATGGATATACCCACGTGTGATTTTCGATACTGGTGTGGTCTCAGCATTGCTGTTGCTGTGTCTTATTTTGCCACTGTCGCTTTCTGGGACCACTACTTTTCTCCTCTGGCTCGGATCCCCGGACCATTTTGGGCGTCTATTACACGTCTGTGGCACGCCTACCACATTTTCGAGGGCGACCATAATACGGAGATTATACGACTTCACGAACAGCATGGCCATTTTGTTAGGATCGCGCCAGATGAGGTCAGCGTAAGCCACCCGGCTGGTCCAAAGCTGCTCCTCCAGTCACATTTACGCAAGGTATGTACAATTTCGTGCTGTCCTAGAGTCAAGGGTGCTATAAGACATGACGGCCTTCAAGATCAAACCAGTGTTAATATTGAACCCACTACTCTAAAGTGGGTGATTCCAATGCTTCGACATTTCTTCCTTGGAGCCGACCGCTTTCTCATCCTTGCCAGCATCGTTTGACTCCGATTACTAAACAAGTACAAGGGAAATTGGTACCGAGCATTTGCCATACCAGACTACCGCTATGTGACTCCACAATCGACTCTGGACCCAAAGGAGAAGATGGAGCGATCCAAATTGTTTGCTCCCGGCTTCACCTTATCGCACCTCCTTCGGTCCGAGGCACATTACGACAGGAATATAAGCTACCTGTTCGACTGGATGGATAAGTACGCTGAGAGTCATGAGCCGATGCACCTTGACAAGTCTTTTTCGTAGACCACCTTCGATAATGCAGGCGAGGCCATTTTCTCACGTCGATGGAGGCACTACATCAAAGAAAAGCAGACCCCGATGCCCGTTTTGATATTGTCGCTCATTGGTTGAAGACTCATCAGGAGCGCCCTGATCTCCTTAGCTACCGTGATGTCGAGGCACAGACGGCAACAAGTGTCGCTGCTGGGTCAGATACTCTGTCTTGTAGGTCCCCCTCCAAATTCTTCGAATCATCTCACTTGATAGCTGAAAACTGATTCCTTTAGGTGCCCTCCAATCGTTTGTTTACTTCATGATCAGACATCAGGACATCTGGGAGCGCGCAAAGGATGAAATAAAGGCGGCGATGGCGGAGGGCCGCTGTCAGGATCGGGTCGTGACCTATGATGATTCGCGCAAGCTGACTTTCCTCGAGGCGTGTGTCTACGAATCCGTGCGATTGTTTGGACCTGGCCCATTCCAGCTGTCCAGAGTGGCGCCGAAAGACGGCCTGACTATCGGCACCCACCACTTCCCGGCAGGTACCATCTTATCTATCAACCCACAGTAAGAAGACGCCAAATGGCTCCCTTGCCTTTCCCCTCCCCGCTTTCAAACTTGATTTCGGAGTGTCTTGAAGCTGACTGACTGACTCTGGCGTTAGAGTCATGCAGCAGAGCAAGGATTGTTGGGGTGCCGACTCAAAGGAGTTCAAACCTGAAAGGTGGTTACCGGATGGGATTCATACCATGTATCATTACTGGCTCTTGGTATGTCTATTGTGTATCAAGCTAAACTGGCCTGTCTTCGCTAACTGTGCACAGTTCGGATTAGGCTACAACAGATGCCCAGGTGAGCACTTGGCTGAAATACAAATTTTCAAGACTGCCGCCACAATTGTCCGTGATTATAAAATATCTCAAGTGGACCCAGATAAAGAGTGGGAATGGAAGGCTTACTTCACAGTTGTTCCCCATTCCTGGCCGGTATATGTAGAAAGAGGATAGGCTCTGGGTTGGACTCGGTTGTGTACTTGAATGCCGGCACTGGTGGGCTTTGATGGGGCTGTCGAACTCCAAACCTTCTAGTAGAAAAGAAATTTGCACCACGAAGACAGCAATTGTGGTTGATTTTACCCCAAATAACATGAATTTCGAGCCTTTGGCCCTTTCAATTTCCTTTTCCCTGGCATGATTTTACAAATACCTCATTAGTTCGACGTATAAGCCTTCTTGCGGACAACTTCCTGAGCACAAACGAATTCAGCGGAGATTGTATACACCGACTGCCTCGGCGCTACTAAATCAAGGGCTCCTTTTTGCTGTAATGTTTGAGGTCTGGTGAGAATCTCGCTGGCTGGAAATCAATGCAACGTACCTAGGTACCCTGGGTAGGCAGGGCCTACAATGTACGTCACAGTACGTGCTGTGATGCTATGATCGTGCAGAGGAAAAGTTTAAAGCGACTTTAGGCCCCTTGCAATAGAGCATAAAGCTTTACTTCACAATGCTGGAGACCACTCTAATTTCAATAGAATCACGGTATGCACTGCGCATCGGAGCATTTAGAAGGTACCCAGGGAAGAAAAATGAGGCACAATACTTATGTATTGCAGCTTCCTAACCAAATGCAGGTAAGGCCACATCAACTAATCCCGGCGTCCGCCGTGATCAGACTAAGGACCTACAGGTCCATTTTTGTTTTCAAACCCCACAGTCTTCTTTCACCTGATGGCTAGATACACACATGGGCGTTAACAGTGCCGACGTCGACAAATTGTAATCAGTCGACCAGACACATATACCCGCCCACCTCTCGAACTAATTGCGGCGCCTACCTAGGTAGTCGACCCCGACTTTGCTGCCTGCGCGTCTCAAGTGGGTTAGTCAGCAATGCCCCGTTCATCCGGCCACGCTTCACCCACGCTCAGTGATGTTCAGCGTGTAAATCACCTCAGCCACCGCTCCGACTCCAACACGCTCCAAAGCCATCTCGTTTTTCATTCGGAATCGATCAAATTTACGCGGGTGCTACCACACGCCATGGGCCAGGATGTGGTCACCGCCTCCAGAATACTGGAGGTGGGTAAGAGGCCTGGTTCCTGGCGGCCTCTGGCCCAACAATATCGGTAGGTTGCCCATCGCCTGGCTGCCAGGGTCTCGCATTGGCCGGCTTAATTTGCCAATACTTGATGCAGGTGCTGATTAGACGGGGCCACACCTCGGTCAGCCATTGAGAATACCTCATTGGCGAGTTAATTGTCCCTTGTGCTTCCTTACATTCACACCGGTATGTAGTTAGTGATACTCGCTAAGGTTAGGCAACACCTAGTCAAAGAATCCTGCCTCCCACTCCGCTAATGATATACGTTAGAGAAAATACGATTTAGACCCACTCCTGTCCCTCTAAATTCAGACTTTGCGCTTTCCGTACGCAATCTTTCTGACCGTGTACTAAGGGACACCTATTCTTTGCAATCATCTTACTCCGAAATATTATTTGGAACACAAAGCTCGGGTACTATGGCTCTTCCCGTCGAGATAACTAGCAAAGTGGGTGTATTGATAACACCTCCTAGTATGACAGTCTCTCACAGAAAAATATCCTCTGGAACAAACTCCCATTGAATGACCTCCGAATGCACTTCTTCGGAATAACCTCATCTAGGTTAGCCCCTATAGTGTAATCTTTTATGTACTGCCCTAAAGTCTCCTATCGGCCAATCTCCTGCGCCGGTAGGATGAGTGAATGAAAGATCCTAAACAAGCTACACGGGACCTTCCATAGTGTATCGCACTTCAAAACCATGAAAAGATCACTTCAACAACGTATGTGGTACGATAAGTCTATTGATATGGAACACTGGCAAAGTGGGCTGCGCATTTCCACAATCACATCCTTACGCATTTTGTGACTGACACTTAAATGTGTGATAGTCAAGCCATCTGACTTATGCCTTCTCTTTGCAATCACGCAGATGACAAAATCTAAATCCCATGCCACGCATAAGTGGTCGAGCCAAGTTCCTTAAAATTATCTCTGCCATTGGGAACAAGACACATCAACCAGAAGCACGTTGGACAGCTCATTGTAGTCGTGGTGGACTTTCCCAGAAGGTCTAAGAGTGTAGAAGAGGTCAGGAATATACAATATGTCAGCCTTTGCCTGTAGAATCTCCAGTCATCGTTAGCAAAAGAGCCCCTGAAACGCCACTCTCGATGATGCTGTCACAGGTCAAGTAGTTTATAGTATTGGGCATCTAGAATCACCCGCAGATGTTCCAGGAATTTGCAGAGACGTCAACAAGTAGCTTAATCCGAGCAAACACAATGATGTAGATGTATATACACGGTGTCCGGGACTGCATCAAGACCACCACGATCGAGCGCAACGGGCAGCGGACGTGATCGTCTCCTAAGTCTGACCCGATACAAGATTCTATTTTCTCCATAATCTCTCGGCTGGCCTCGCTTCAGCATTTGAGCATAGGCGGAGAGTGTCTGCTGGCACAGTATATAGATTTGATGCACAACCGTGCTGCTGATTACCATAGCCGTCCGGCCGACAGATTAGCAACAGATCTGTTACACTCTCTAGTGATCTACGATAAGTTTCCATGACATCGAATGCCTAGCCGGGGTCACTTTCATCTCGCTCAGCCTTCAATTCCATACAATTCACATCCCTCCCAGCGGGCCACAGTGGCCGCCTATCATCGGAGTGCCCTCCATAGACAGCTTTAGAGTAGCCACCAGCATGGAGTGATCCACACACCCTGGGGCATTCAGTATCCTACCGGTAAATCTCTAGCCCACAGGTGAAGGCTGGTACTAGCTCAGATGCTCTATCAACACTTTCCGTCCGCTGTACGGGCAGAATGTCTAGACAGGGCCGGAAGTGGTCCTCATGTAACAGGATGTCCCAATTAAAGCCCTCAGACTAGCTGATCAGTGACCGACTAACTAAGGGGCTGACTGTTTGCCCGTGGGATATAAAATGTCTTTTAAGATTCCAAACAATCAGACACCACTCCTGATTTCTTTAACTCAACTTCAAGGCTCAACTCAACTCAATCCTCAACAAGTCAGATCCAGTCAATCCAGTACAAGCATTTATCTATATTACCTCTTGTTCCTATAGCACTCCCTTCTATCATCATCCAGAATGCGTCGAGATAAGAAGCAGGAGGCTACCTACCGATCCGCAGACAGTACTGCCTTCAATACCGACCTCTTCTCCGACTATATCGTCCACTACAGCACCAAGTCCTGGATTCTATACCGGATCATCCTCTCCTCCAGGAGCGAGTGGTTCCACAAGACCCTGACCGGGCTGTGCAAGGCAAGATACATGCTCCGAGTCCTATTCCCCTCTCATACCACTGACAAATAACCTTGCCTTTAAAGTTGGGTGGGTTGAATGCCCCTTTGCTGAGTTTAGTAGCGTCTGGCAGTATACTCTATATGAAGTGCTCTAGGCTAGAAGTCTCCAGGCAGGCTTGTGCGATATTGATGCCCTGCCTTTCCTCTGCTGCAGCAGTGGCGGCGTTATTTTCTAATTCTGCCTGTATCTCTAGTATATCTATGACGCTATATACTGTATATAGCCCGGCAAAAGTAATACGTAGTAATCCTGGGTTGTTGAGGTTGGCTTGGACGACTTTAACTCCTTTAGACGCCAGATCTAGGGTTGTGGTGCTATTGGTGTTACGAGTGAAGCCGCGAAGCTTGTAATCTGGGTTGCCTGCTATAAACTCGATGATGCCACGGCCTTGGGTGCTGGTAGCCCTAACAATGATAGCGATCTTCGCTGTCATGCTGGGTGATTGTTTCTCAGCAAATCATTTCAAGATAAGAATGTAAGTTGAATATCAGAATTTGGTCAGCTTTTCTCGAACGATAGGGATCTGTCTATCTATGACTATCCATTCGACGGGCATCGACTGCACTTTGAATACATTTTGAAGACATTGATTCGTGTCAATTCCTTAACGCGAATTCAGTACCCACGTGATCGTTCAGTCGAATCCCAAATCTCAAGCTCACACTGACAAGCACTAATCTATCACAGACATTGCATTTGTTTAGTAATCATCGTGGGAAATTATTGACCTCTGGCAGACACGCCGCGTCGTTTTGCCCGGATCTTTGCTGTAGGGCGGAATCGTACTGGGCTTGTGGAACATCCATCAAGTGTACATGCAGGTTGCTTACACATAGGGCGCGTCAAGTGTAGCCTTATGTTGAGTGGTAATTCAGACGAATAGCCTTGCTCCACTGGCTTTACTGGGCTGCGTTGACGGGCTCAGAGTTGCGGTCTGACAACACAGCGCGCGCATGTAATCATTCTCGATTACTATACTCATCGAAGACGTCTACTTGAGCACTCGACATTTGGAAACACAGAGCTGAAAACCTGGACAGCGTCTCTTTGGTCTGGAGATATAGTATTAAAGGCAACACTGGTTACTAACCAAAGCCCTCTTTGCCCGAGGCGCTTAGGCGCCGACCTTGATAGCATGAACGGTAAGGGCCCTCCTGTGCTTCGTGACGACTTCTTGAAGTTCTGTTCCGGAAATGTTATACCATATCTCCTTCCTCCCTTGCATGTTTGTGCTAGGGCCCGCAACAGCCGGGGCATGCGGTTGGATCGAGCCAAGGCTGCTCAGATTCACCTGCCGTCGTTGCTGTTCTGTGATATCCGGTCCCACAGTGGTGATTGGAAATGTAAGTCTGCACGCGTTTGACAGATATTAGTCACTTGATCAGATAACAATCAAGTAGGAGTACTGAGCACACAAATAACGAACCTTCATGGCGGACAATTTTCCAACAGCTCGACGTACTGAGTCTTTTGGCCACCGCATGTGAGTCTAGGCGATGTACGATGCCACACTTTACCTAGTGTCAGCGAGAGGCGCGATGATCCCGTCGGGAAGCTAGTGATCATGACTTACTTGTCCATTATCATCGTTTAGATCACGGTAGAACTCCAAAGATCCTCCAAATAAGAGTCTCTCCATGAATCTTCCGGATTCGCCGGCCCCTATACTCCGACCAGGGACAGCTGGCTGCCTATAGTTTAGGTGAGTAGTTTCCGGAGGCGTATATTTATCGGGCGTATTACTGGCCCCAGCAAGCAGAGCCAAGAATGCATGCATTAACTCATGCGCTGTGGCTGCGGCAAATACAAAGTGGAAATTGAGGTAGCGTTCTCTATGCTTTTTGTCCGTTCCTGCTGCCCCGCGGACCATGGCCGATACTCGCTGGGTTTTTATTCTTATTAAAGGTTTGATCTTAGCAGTATGGACTTATTGGGGATAACTCACAGAACTATTGAAGTAAATGCCCCCAGCGAACTTTGGTTGATAGTTGTTTATAACGCCATCAAAATTAGCGTCGGGACTAACTATGCGCTGATATTATGCAATGTTATCAGGGTTAGCTAGATCTTGGATCATAACTCAGGGAAAGTCCTGTCTGATTTTCTGGAGGAAAGTTTCCAAGTAGCCCTTCATATGGTTTGTTTAGCCCCAAAAAGTTATAGAGCCGTCCCTAGTCCATCCCGCAACTACGTCTCTGCCATCAGCTGCAAAGGCTTAACGTCCAGCGTCTAATTCAACAATCTTTATACCAGTATTAATGGCTGCCGAAAGCTAAGATCATTTGTTAGCATGTCCTAGTCTGGACAAGAAGACCCGGACTGAGTAACATGATCTTACAAGTGTAAACTTCTCGGTGTTGGGATCCAGAAGACTTCGACCTGTCTGGGCATCGACCAAAGTCATCGACATTGCCCGGATACCGTGGGCGCGGGTTCCTTCTGCAGCATGCTGGGCGACCATCTTGAGAGATCCCACGAGGCTTCTCGGTAATCAAGGTACAGTAATGGGTGAGAAGGTAATAGAAGATGTAATTAGGAGGGTAATGTGGTAATTCGCAGCCGGGAACGACAGATGATGATGAACACGATTCTCACGGGGAAGTTTTCAGACAAGAGTTGACTGTCGAGTCTGTTTCTGTGAAGATAAACGAGCTTAGTGTGACGTCTGCAACCGATCAATGTTATAGTCGCGGGGTCCAATGATTTTTCATAATCGGCAGCTCCCATCGTGCCTTCTGATTTGGGAACATGTCTCGGCGTCGGCGTCACATCACCAACTAGAGCATCGTTGTCTCCATCTTCCCAGCGCAGGAGCCTGCCATATGGCCTGCTTCTTGGCCGAGGCCCAAACACACCAATGCTGTTGGTTGGCAGTGCCGTACTTGTTCACCCGCCTTCATCCAATTAATTAGGAAATCAAAGTCTAATTATGGCTCTGTTACGTGATCTGGTCAATGTTGGTCCCTCGGTCAGGCGCCAATGCGGCGCTCGACCACCAGGATTAGGTTGCAGGATGGGACAGACAGTGGGTCTGGAACGCATGGAATATTTTGAACGCAATGGAATCTCTTAGGAGAAAGGCTGCTCCATAATGCTGGGCGTGGAGATCGGGCCGGGTAAACATGAGACCTCAATTATGCCGTGGATGGTGGAAAGCAGTACGTCCATATCGAATGTCTGCGATTGCTCGCTGCCCTCTAAGTCGATTGCATTTTCCATCAGTGGTCTACAGGTGTTCGCGGGGCTGCGTGTAAGAAATAAAAAGCGCTGCCAGTGTGCAGCTTAGAGAGTTTATATATTCTGACACTGCGGACAGGTCCCGGGGTGGTGGTGGTTGGGTCGGCCGCGGACGGTTGGTGGAACGGAAACTATTTCGAGGGTTTGTGGCTACTGTAGTTGTGCGCTGTCTGTCCCAAACGAAACGCAGCCCCCTCCCTGTTTCTTTGGTTAGCTATCCCCCCTTGCATCAAAAGTTTGCTATAAACGCGAAATACGCACTAATATTCTTAAGAATGACCTTTTCGCTATTATTATATATTTAATTTAGCAAAAAAAAGGTTATTAAGACCTTATTTTATATATATCTTTAGAATAATTAAAAGTAATATAATTAATTTAAGCTTATTATATAAGGAAGTATATGCTTTATTAGCTTTAGCCTAAGGTAATTATAGCGTACTTAAATTAATAGCAAACTTATTTTAATGGCCCTTAAAAAGCAAAAGCTTAGCTATTATAATTATATACTTATTTATAATATTAAGTTATTTACTTTATTAATAAGCATTATATTAATTAATTAATAGCGTTATTATACATAAAAAAGCTAATAATAAAAGCAAAGGCTACTATCGTTATAAAAAAAAAGCTAGCAACTTAATTAAAAACCTTTTAAAATAAATAAGTAGCTACTTAATATATTACTTAATATATTGCTAAAAATGCTAAAAAAGTTATTTTTAAAGCCGTCTTTAATAAAAATAATGCTTTAATTAACTTAAATAAAGCTAAGAGCAGTAATATTAATTAAGAAATATTAAGTATACTTAAATTATTATTATTAGTTAGTAATGCTAAAGGTAATAATATTAAAAAATTAAAAAGTTATTCCTTATTAAGAAAATTGCTTAAAAAAGTATTCCTTATATTATATATAAAAATTATTAATATATAGCCTATTTTTATATTATTAATAAAGTAATATAACTTTAAGTTTAATAATAATAAGTATAAGGCTTTTAATATTAATCTTTTATTAAGCAATTTTTTCTTAAAAATAAAGAATTAAGTTAAGGTTAAGCTTATTAATATAAGGAATATAATAATTAAGTTATTATAAGTTTTATTTAAGATAGGTTATTAATTATAAATAAGAATATTTTTAATTTAATTAAGTATAATAAAGAAATTAAAAAGTATTTAAAGGGAGAACTTTTTAATAATTAAATTATAAAAATGCTTTCTTTAAGCAAAGGTTTTTATTATTTTATAATTATATATATTTATAAGGTAATACTTTTAATAATATAAATAATGCTTTAAAGTATTGTAATATTAAGGCAATAATTAAGTATTAAGGTCTTTAGGCCTTTTTTATTAATAAGGTTAATGCTTAGCTTAATAAATAATTTATTAATAATTAAATATTTAGCAAATATTTCTTTAGTAAAAGAATTATTATTGCCTAAAGGCCCTTAAGAAGAGTTAATTACTGCTTATATAATAGCGATAAGGAATAGTAATTAATTACTTAGCTTTAAGGCTTATAAAAAGTTAATATAAATATAATAATGCTTTAAAGGTATTTATTATAAGGCTAATTATTATTATTATAATAAGGGGGACTTTTTATAATAATAATGCTATATTAAGAAGAATAATATGCATATAAATATTACTAATATTAATTTAATAATATAGGTATAAGCAATAGTTAATAGTAAGGCTGCTATTTAAGCGCCTTTAAAAAAGCTTTTTATTAAGTAAATAAATGTTGTTAAAGTTAATAAAAGTAATAAAAAATTTAGTAAAAATAATATTAACCTTATATATAAATAAAAAAAGCTTAAAAAGGATAATAAGTAAAGGGAGAGTAGCATTAATATAGTGATTAATTTATTAATTAATCTTTACACCCTTGGCTTTATATATAGGTACTTAGTAATGCCGTTATTGCTATTATTAGCATCTTTATTAATATACTTATTAGTAGGCTTTAAAGGGCTATTAATATTATTAATAATAAAAGCTTTTTGCTTAAGTAGCCTTATATGCTATTATTAATTACTTATATTTTCATTATTACTGCTATAAATACTTAGTAATTAAAAGGCTTTTAATAAAAACTTTATATTTAAGGCCTTATAAAAGCATTTTTATATATTAATAAAAAGAAGGTAATTAATAAAGCTATAAAAAGTAATAAAATATAAGGGCGTTAATTTCTAAGCTTTATACTTAAAGGAAGATATTTAATTTAATAAGAAGGGCTTAAATAATATTAAATTAGTTAAAAGGCTTATAAAGCTATACTTAAAAGAAAGGGAGGACTTTTTTAAGCTTTTTAAAAGCAATAATAAAGAGGAAAAACTGTTATTATTATTAGCGTTAATATAAGATAATAATTATAATTTTAAATAAGTAAAAAGCCCTTTAGCATTAGCTAATAATACATTAATAATAAAAAATAAGTTTAAGGCATTTTTTAATAAGTTTTAAGGGCTTAATTATTATTATTTATAAAAGAAAGGGTAATATAATTAATAAAAAGGTAATTAAAGTAATTATATATAAAAAAAAGGCTTTATTTAAGTAATTAAAGAATTAATTAAGAAAATTAAGTATATTTCCTATAATAAATTATTACTTATTCTTCTTAATTATTTAAATAATATTTTTTTTTATTAACTTACTTATTATTAAAAAACTTATTATAAATAACTTTATTATTATACTTTTTTCTTTTTATTAATATTGCTTTTTTTACCTTTATTTTAATTATATAACATTTTTATTAACTTTTATCATAATTACTATTAATGGGTACTGTATGTACGGAGAGTAAGGGTGATAGCAGTTGATTATTGTATGGGTAATTAATTTAGCTATGGTATAAAGGGTAGGTTGTAGCAAAGCTGCAGCCTTCCTTTATTTAGTTATAGGCTAGTTATGGTAATTTATGCATAAGGCATGTAACTACCAGCTAGCAGCCGGCTAACATTAGCTAATAGCTGCTATTAATAAAACTAGTTTAAATCTTGCACCTTTAAATCTATGCATTACCTGCAGCGCACTTACTACATAAGTACGCTATATATAATGCCTATATATATTATTCTTATATTGGTAGTTTTTTATATATATATATATAAATGCTTTAAAATCATGCTTTTCCTTTAAATTATTGCTTAGCTAATTAAATCGCTTAATTAACATAAATATCTTATCCTTTAAAGGGCTATAAAGGGCTAAGTGCTTTATGGCCATCGCTTTAATAGGTTAAGTGTAAGTATTTATGCAAGTATTTAAGTGTAAGTATGCTTAAATGCTTTAAGTGCTTAAATTGCTTAATTAAATTATTTAATTATTAATGCTTTAAAACTTTAAAGTATTTAAATACTATGCTTTAATTAATTAATTATTACTTTAGCAGCTTTTTTCTTATAATTAATATTAAACGCTACTTTTACAGTTATAATAGGCGCTACTTTTATATAATAAAAGGCATTACTTTTGCTTAATAGCAAGGCTACTTTTGCTTAGTAATAAGCATTACTTTTGCTTAATGGTAAGGCTACTTTTGCTTAATAATAGGCATTACTTTTATATAATAATAAGGCATTATTGCTGCTATTAAGGCTATTGCTATCTTCGTTATTATTAAGATAAATCTCATAATAATTAATTATAAGGCAAAGGGGAGGGAAAGAACGTTCTTATGCTACGTTTATAAATTAATAATTAGCTCTTAAATTATTTATTTACAAATAGTAGCGCTTAAATGCTATTACTACTTAGCAAACTAACCTTTATTAGCTTTGGGGCAATTTATGCTTAAGATCTTATTAAAGAGCGTTGGCAAGAAGGGCGTTAAGAAGAGAAAAGATTATGCTTATTAATTAAATATTAACTATTATTAAAAGGTAAATATTTTAAAGGTTTAATTAAGTTGTTTATATAGTTAAATTAATAATAAATATTAATTATTTCCTTTAATGGTTTTAAGCTAATTAAGCAAATAAGATAATTGCATTAATTACTTGCTTTTATTAATTAATACTTTAAAGTATTTAATTAAGCATATTAATTAAATATATAAATTGCTTAAAAGAAATATTATTTATTAATATTTTAAAGTATTTAAGCGCCTTATGCTTTATTAAGTGCTTAAGGAGTTTTTAAAGGGTTATAAGCCCTAAGGGTATTATATAGGTGCCTTAAGGGGCATTGATTGCAAATAAGGGCTTTTTAAAGGTATTAATTATAAGCAAGGGCTTTTTAAGGGTGCTAAGCAAGGGCTTTTTAAGAGTGCTAAGCAAGGGCTTCTTAAGGGTGCTAATTGCAAGTAAGGGCTTCTTAAGGGTGCTAAGCAAGGGCTTCTTAAGGGTGCCAAGCGAGGGCTTTTTAAGGGTGCTAAGCAAGGGCTTCTTAAGGGTGCTAAGTAAGGGCTTTTTAAGGGTGCTAAGCAAGGGCTTTTTAAGGGTGCTAAGTAAGGGCTTTTTAAGAATGCTAAGCAAGGGCTTTTTAAGAGTGCTAAGCGAGGGCTTTTTATGGCAGTTATAAGCAAGGGTGTTGATAATTAAGGGTGCCTTATGGAGGGCTTTTAAAGGTATCGTAAGGAGGGCTTTTTAATATATTAATTGCAAGCAAAGGCATTAATAATTAAGGGTATTATAAGGAAGGCTTCTTAGGCTTTTTAAGGCTATGCATTAATTATAAACGATCTTCTTTTACCGCGTATTTATAAATATTTATAAATGGCTTTATTAATTAACTTAAGGTTTTATAAATGCCTATAAATAGCTTAAGAAAAGGGTTTTTAGTAATATATAATTACGTTTACTTAAAAAGGTTGCAAGGAATTAAGGGTATATTAAGGAAAGCTTTTTAACTAAGGTTTATTATAATTATTATTATTATTAGCAATTTATATAATAAAATATGCCGTTTAATTAATAAATTTAAGGCATTATTAAAGACTTATTAATTAATAAGTTAAATCTTTATAATAAAAAGGTTAAGGCATTACTTATTCCTCTTTATTAATTTTAATTTTAGCATAGCTATTAGCACTTAATTAAGCAAATCCTTATTATTAATGATTGCTTGCCCTTATAATATTAATATTAATTATTTAGCATAAATATTATAACTTAATTAAGGTAGTTTTTATTATTAATAGTTGCCGCTTAATTAATTGTAATAAAGGTTTATTGCTTTATTTAATTATTTATTATAATTATCTTAATTAATAATTAATTAATATTAATGGGTACTGTATATATAAAGAGTAAGGGCAATAGTAGTTAATTATTATATAGGTAATTAATTTAGCTATGGTATAAAGGGTAGGTTATAGCGAAGCTATAGCCTTTCCTCGTTTAGCTATAGGCTAGCTATAATGGTTTATATGCAAGGCATGTAATTACTAGCTAGCAGCCAGTTAGTATTAGCTAGCAGCTATTATTAATAAGATTAGTTTAAATCTTGCACCTTTAAATTTATGCATTGCCTGCAGCGCACCCATTGCATGGGCACGCTGCACATAATGCCCATACATACTATTCTTATAATTACTATCCTTAAACCTTTTTTTTAATATATATATATAATGAAAATATCCCTTAATTACCTTTATATACTAATTAACCTTTTTAGCGCTTAAGTATAAAAACTTTATAAATTTATTATTATTATTATAGTTATTTATTTTATATTAATATTAATAATAAATATATTTCTTTAAATTCTTAAAATATATCTTAATTAAATTAAAATTAAGAAAATATAATAATAAATATATTAGCTTAATATTCTTTGCTTAAATGGCCTTATAAATAGCTTAATTATAATATTATAAAGTATTATTTATTATAAGGATTAATTAAGGGCTTAAATAAGTACTTATTTAAGGGAAGATCCTTTTAAAAAGCTATATTAAGAAAAACTTTTTTATTATATGCCCCTTATATACCTTAATATTAAAAAGATTGCTAATTATAATTATTAATAATATATAAAAGTAATCGCCTTACTTAAAAAGACTTTTAATTTAAAAAGTATATCGTAATAATATTTAGCTTATTCTTTTTATATTATTATGCTTATTAAGTCTTAATTTATTATAAAAAATAAACATTTTAACAATATATCATAGCTTTAAGATTTTAAAAAGGTAATAGCTTTAAAAATCCTTATTACACTATTAAGCTAATATATATATTTACTTATTAATTTAATTATACTTTTTAAAAGCCCTTAAAATAGTTTTTATTAAGTAATTAATTTAACATTTTTTAGTAAGAAAGTATTATATTTTATTAAAATATATATTTAGCTTATTAAGAAAAAGATTTTTAAGCTTTTATATAATAATAATTAAGCATTAATAATGCTTAAAGAGCTTATTATGTTAAAAAACATTATATACCTTTAAAGCTTATTATTTTAATTTAACGGCATTTAATAGCAATAATAAGGATATGCTTAATATTATAATATTTATTATCTTAATCCTCCTTTAATATTATTAAATTATTAATTTATTATAATTAAACTTAGCTTATAGCTACTTATTTAATAGCAATGGATTTAAGCATAAATAAAATTATAATATTTATAATTATATAAAGGTTAGCTGCATTATTACGGCCTTTTTTTTGCTAAATTAAGTGCATGGTAATGGCAAGGAAGTTATTCTTAGTAATCTTAATGCGTATTTCGCATTTATAGCAAACTTTTGGTATGGGGGGGGACAGCTGACTAAAGAGACAGGGGGGGGGCTGCGTTTCGTTTGGGACAGACAGCGGCTCAGCCGTGGCCCGAGGGCCGCAAGTGGCTGGCCAGGTCGTGGTGAGCCGCGCGCTTATTGCGCCTCAAGTGTTTGGAAAACAAGATGTCCGTGCGCGACGGCAGGGCACTCGGAATTCTCCAAGTGGGGTCCCCACTAATCTACGAACAGCACAGGGTCCACAGCAAATAAAGAGGCTCCACGCCGCAGGCGTGCCACAAGACGGTTCCCTACCCCACACCCAACACGCCCACCACGCTCGAGCTCTTGTCATCATCTGGACCTCGACCACTTCGTGCCAGGTGTGTATGCTGTCACGCAGATTCGAAGATAATGGGCGACCACTCAGGCGGAGCTGAAAATTCAACCTCGTCCAGCCTTGGGCTGTTGGACGCGGAGCACGTCGATGTGGTCCGTCATGCCTTGCAAAAGATGTTGGCTGCCGAGATTGTGGAAACCACATTTTCCGAAATAATAGATGGGCTTCCGACAAGGGCTTCCTGGCTGGAATTCGACCTCTGGAACGAGAAGCACCCTGTGAATTTGCTAAAACACGAAGCATTGTGTGACGGCGCGCGCGAGAAGGCCAGAAGGTTCCGCGATGAATTCGATATTTACATATTGACTTTCCCACCATCGGTATGTATTGCCTTGATAGCCGCTTTGCCAGTTTCATATGTTCTATGAGGTGCAATACATCTGCTCTCGCCTCTCCGCCACACTCGCGTGATGAAAATTCAAGCTAACATGCCAATTTTCACTAGATCTTACAGGACTTTCAAAAGGCAGGGCCGGAGACTAAAGAATACTTTTTAAGTCTCATTGAACTACTTGCTCAGTCATGCCACCAAATTGCCGCCCGACTGTTCCAGCTTGATGACGGGTTCCACAAACACAGTATCTACGAGGCATGGCGTGATGCACCAATAGACCCCCAATCCAATCCATGGCGCGTAGCCCCATTGCCTTCCGCGTTTTGTCATGGATCTTATGTCTTCCATGAGCAATACCCTCATGGTATCGCCGATGTGGTGGGATATTGGGCAGAGGCTAGAATATTTGGGGGTGTTGTGGTGTTCGATCGCGGACCTTCTGGTGCCGAGGTAAGTACAGTCGCTCCTCCAGTCCAGGCTCTCGGTCATCAAGCACCTGGGTCGCGAGACTTGCTCATTGGCTCACACGATTTTCTATCTGCTCTGTTAGCGAAGAGAAGTGTATCTACACGCGGGCCACCAGCAGTCCCCGTTAACACTATTTCCTCCCACGTCAGATCAGTTTAAATCCTTGGTGCAGTTTCTTCTTCAGCCCGGCTCTGGCCCGTGTCCCTTACCCATCGAAGCGTCCCGTCTCAATGGGTATCGTTACCACCCGGACGACGCTATCTCTCGTTTCAACATCTTTCGTGATCGATACGAGAGGAAGGAGCCACCGATCCGAAGTACGCACCACAGCTGGAATAATTCGAGGAATTGGCCTGAGATAGAGTATCTCTTTGAGTTCATTGCGCTCCAAGAAAAACGTGCTCAGGGAATAGAGATAGATGAGGCAGAACTGAATGCAGCCGAAGAGGGCATGCGGCGTATCACGCCGTCGTCGCCTGACTGGCAAGGTGCTGGCGTGATGGATCCTGAGGCGGACCCCAGAGACAGCTCAGAGTATTTTTAGTGTCGTAAAATCAACATGGGACGGTGAATGATAACCCTCTTGAAGCATGGTTATTCAGGTCTACTTTGATTCAAGTATACGAGGGCCTCCTGGCTGGACTTAAATTTGAACGTGAGGCCTTGTGGATTAACCTATCTCGGAAGACACTTAATTAGGGTTAAAACTCTGCCAGCTTATACCGCTAGCAGCCCTTGCAAAACATAATTCATTACTCTAAGTGTGTAGAGCCATTAAATGCTAATTGACTAACTATAAAAATATCACGATAACTATAGAATTAAGCAAATGAGTGTAAGCCAAATGTCCTCACTTTGTGTAGTGAGGGTATGCCCAAAGGTGGGTCTGCCCGAAGCTGGGTGGGACACGGCACCCAAACCTACGCAGAAATTCATGGATATCGCAGAGAGCGTCGAGGCTGAAACCTTACAGCAGCCAAAGAAAAAGACAGAGTTGGTAAAAAGAAGTCTGCAGTAGTAGTTGTTGAATGTGAAGTTGATGAGGCTGTGGAGTCTGATCACGACGGTTTAGACATTTCGGAGCAATCTCCGGCCAGATCACAAACTCGCCGCGGACGTGGAATTCAGCGTCTAGCTAAATATGATATGTCGATCTCCAAGGGCTTCATTTCTATACTGAGAACTCCACAGGAAATAAAGGTTTGATTGATTTGTGCTATCGTGAAGTTACTGACTTTGTGCGGCGGAAGCGCGCGAAGGGTAGGGTGCGCAAGGGGTAGGGTCCCATGCTAGTAGTGAATTATCCTATACATAGTTCTAATTTCCCATATTGGCACTGCATGTAGGTCATCTTGTAACCAGAATCCAGGACTTGGAGTACCTCTGTCTGCCTGGGAGCCATGCATCTGGTCGTTGGGCCTCTGAACTGGCCCAGGATCCGGGCTGCCGGCACAATCCCAAAGCCGGGCATGCTCGCTGCAATGCCTGCGGGGCAGGTTTTAAACCGAGCCCATCCAAACTCAGTAGGGTTCACTTTAGACGCACCCCCCCCTCACTTTAGCACAGTCGCATTCCAACTTCATGACCATTCCAGTTTCAGGGACAGCCCAACGCGAGGGGTGAATATATGGGCAGTACATTCATATTAGTCTGCTAATAAGGCTCCACTTGTCCCCAACTGTTCGTGGTGGAAAAGGCTTCATCGGGCACCGGATCTTGCCGAGGTCTCGACCTCACGTCAACACCTGGGGTGCATGCACCGATACCCGAGCTCACCCAGGCGCGCAGGTCGATCTCTGCTCATGGCAGGCGAGGAAACAATCTCGGCCTCACCTCAAGCACGCTCGAGCCTCTCCACACGCTCAAGCCCCCGGAGCGCAGGTGCAGCCGCCGTCCGGCGCGGTGGCACTGCCGGCGATGCGGCCGGAGAACGGCCTTATCGGTCGCACCTCCGACCGGCCTGCCAGGCGTGCAGGAGGCGCAAGTCTCGCTGCAAGGTCGACGATGGCGAGGAGAAAGGGTGTCTCATGTGTCGCGTGCACGGGACGAAATGCGAGTTCCCAAGCAATGCCTCAAAACCCTCGAAGCCTCTGCCTGCAGCAGCCCGCAGCAAGAGGTCCGAGCCGGCGTCTCACGCCCTGCCGCGATCCGGTGGGACATCATCGGTGAGACAAAGACAGCTTCGATCCCTACCGGAGCCGTCCGCTTCCCTGGCTGCACCGCTGTCTCAAACCACGTCTCCTCCACAACACTTGGCGCAGCTGAGGGATGATGGTGTCGCCACACAGCATTCAACGACCATGATCGCCGGCCTGGGAAGCCCCGAGGAGGAAGAGAGCTCCCACATCGTCGGCCCAGTCGTGACGAGCGACACCCAGATCCTGGCGGACTACCTGCGCGCTGACCCTCACCACGGCGCCGGTCGACGGCTTGCACGCACCGCGCGTGGCCGCGACGGCAGCGGATCAGCAGGCCCCGACAACTCGGTCATGTTCGCGAGGGTCCGGAGGCGGCCCATAGGCCAGACGCCGAACCAGACAGTCGCGTCGGGCAAGTGCCTTCTCATCGAGAAGATCATCGAGCCGTTCGCAGACGAGCTCATCGACACGTACTTCCGCAGGGCCAACGCGTGCTTCCCGCTGCTGGACGAGGGCTCGTTTCGGGACCAGTTCCGCCGCCAGCCCTCGCACATCTCGTCGGCCCTGCTGGCGAGCGTCTACGCCCACGCCCTGACCTTCTGGTCGCAGCCGCGCCGCGCCGCCGGGAGGCACTGCCCGGACAGCAGGTTCGTCTGGAACCAGGCTACTGACGCGCTGTATTCGGAGCTTCAGCTGTGCCCGGGCATGTCGACGGTGGTCGCGGTCCTGCTGGACGTCGGGGGCCGTCCTTCGACTTCCATGATTGGCAATGGCGTCCTGATCGGGTCGGCCGTCTCAATCGCCCATGGCTTGGGGCTGCATCGTGACCCGACCGACTGGGACATGTCTGAGCCTGAGAAGAGGATCAGGGTGCAGATCTGGTGGGCTCTCGTGGTCCATGACAGATGGTTCAGTCTCGCTTACGGCACACCTCCGCACATCCAGGCAAAGTTCTACGACGTTCCAAGGCCGAGGGCAGATGGCGGCGGAAATGCGGTCTTCCTGGCTCTCGTCAGTCTGAGCGAGGTCCTCGACGCATTTCTTGTGCACATCTACGCCCTAAAGTCGGACAGACGGGCCACATCCGAGTTCGACCCAGGGGCCGCCCTCACCCAGTGGGAAGAGTCTCTCACTGGTGACAGCCGCCGGCTCATCCTCCAGGGCCGAGACCTCAGCATGCCTGGGGCGAGTAACTTCCGCCTGGCGTACTTGTTCGTGCGCCTTCTTCAGCGCAGGATGGAGCTTGACAGCACGACAGACAAAGGCGAGCGAGCAGACGCAGATGCTTTATCAGGCCGGTATATCCACGTTCGCCAGGCCGCGGAAGATATTGTGCGCCTGGTTCAAGCACTTCGGGCACCACAGCTCAACGATTTCTGGCTGCCTACTTCGGCATTCATCTTCACCTCCACCATCGCCTTCCTGCTGCGAGTCGCGTTGGAGGCGGAGAAAACGGCCAGCGGGCTTGTGGAGAGCATCTCTCTGAGCCTCGCAAATGACCTTCTGGTTGCTTTGAAAGGCCACCAGCAGAAGTTCGGGTGGGACCTAGGTGACGCCTGCATCGCACAATATACCGACGTTGTTGAGGAGTTGCGGAAGGCAACTCCGGTAGCTCATGTCGGCCAAGGGGCTCCTAAGGCATCTATGCCTCTGATTGACTGGCAGGATTTTGATGTGTCAGGCTTGCCTGATGTTGAAGAGCTGTTCCCAAATCTGTGGGACATGTTTGACAGCAACTATTGAGGACACTCTGTACACAGGAAAAAGAGTTTTGATGCAGTGCATTTGCACACTGACATGCGACAATTGGTCGACCCTAATTTTTGTAGGGTCTCCACAGAGGTCTTCTAATTCTGTCACTTTCTTCTGCAATTAGAGCTAACACCACCACCAAGCTTGAGCTCCCGCATATTTTGTGACCCGTGATATTGCCTTGTATCTGGTCCTGGCAGGTTACAGACTGAGCACTCGTTTCTGTCCAGTCAATTATCAAGATCGAGGTTCTGCTACTGAAGATTCAGGAGCTTCGGCAGATCTATGGCTTCTCTGCAACAGTGCCGTTGGACATGATAAATGTCAATCATTATTTGCACTGTATAAATTTGAGAGATGACAGAGACAGTGATTCTAGCTGTCACCCGAGCTTTCTGCATTCCATGTAAAACTGGCAAGCCAGCTCCAGGGCCGCAATTACCTTGTTGCTCATTTTGTTGACACGCAATCCAGCCAGGTATCACTGTACAAGTACCCTCTGTTTGAGAGATCATCATTTTATAGCAAGCCAAGGAAATGACCAAACAGTCCATGACGAATTTTGAAGTTTTTCCAGCTACATCGTGGCCAGTCATGGAGTAATTGTCCTTGAGCAGCGAAACACCAATTCTGTGAAGTATAAATCCCAGGTTCGTGGATCAGAAAGACTAGCCCTGTGTATGATGCACCTTTCGAAGGATATCCTTGACCGATTGAAGACTTCAGAGAGTATTCACAATGAGCTTTCATAGCCGTCTTGCGCCCAAGAAAGGGGCGTGGTTCGCAGACTGGGCCCCCTCAAAGCGCCCCATCGAGCTGCCCCTTCCGAAGCTAGAGTACGATTCTCATTTCGAAGTCTGGGAGTGGAGATTCAGGACTTTACTCAGGCACAACTCACTTTTAGCATTCATCGATGAACCAGGGCCATCAGTCACTTCAGACCCCAAGAACAATGAGCAACGGGAGGAACTAGCTGCAGCCACACACTGTCTTGCGCTTCTGGGATCATGCATCTCCGAGCATATCCTAGCCCATCTCCTGACCCTCACACCATATTACAAGGTCCTTGACGACCCTTATATTCTCTTCAGGGAGGCCAAGAAACATGTCAATGATGTACAGGACCTTTGGAAGGAAACCACCAATCCTGAATTCTGGGGCCTTTTTTCGGGACAAGATGGCCAATTTCGGACAGTCAAACAGCTCTTCGCCAAACTGGAAGACGTTCGCAACAAGACTTACACGAAGAAGAGCTGGCGCACGTTCATCTTGATGGCAGCATTGCTTACCAAGAGGAATTTCCCGCTCTGCCTTCCTCACTCTGTTCAGAAATACATTGACAGAGAAAATGATCCGAAGGTTCCGAAGGTTGATGTAGGCGAGAAAGAGTGGAATGATATGAGGTCTGAGATGATGAATGCGACATGCCAGTGTGGCTGGCTAGCTAGAGCCTAGATTTTGTGTGGGACATTGTGGTTGAGTGACGGAGGGAAGTTATTCAAGTGGACAAGCGTTTACATTGGACACAGGAAGTTTTTGCGGAAGAACCAGTCGGCTCTTGCCAGATGAGGATGAATCATGGTACGACATCATCTAGTTGTCTGCTGGTGCCAGGGAGCTGATCCAATTTCCAACTCTCAACTTGTGAATGATAGCTGGGCCTAAAGGAATTTCAGATGATTCATGACCTCCCAAGTGAAATGTGATATGTACACATTTTCTGCTCCTGTTCTAAAGCTTTAGAAGGCTATGCACACCATTAGTGACTGCACGTGTGGCGCTGCTGCTTGTACGTAAACTTAATCCCAGATGAAGGGTTGGGACAACACAAATCCTTGTCTCTGATACAGATGTAATAAATGGTCACATCCTTTTTTACCACACCGGCTCAGCATCTAGGTCCAAACTTGTCTGTCATGGAATCTTTAACGGTCTTTGCGGATAGAGTGCATCACCTCTACATATGCCTCACACTTGAGTTTTCACTACAATACAGACTTAGACGCCGAGTTTTCGCAGTTGAAAACGGTCAGCCGCCACCCATGCGGGCGCCAACCCGGAATCAGAAGAAAACTTCTGGTCCCATCTTCCCCAAGATCACAAGGATAGCTTTCTGCGCATGATCCCCGATGACGACACGAGGGAGAGGTTCTGGGCGTTCTCCTTAGCCGTGCCATGTAATAATCTCCTTATCTTTGGCCCCCTAGGCATGGGTAAGACTTGGTTCATCGCTATGATTGCTGCTTTCCGAATCTGCGCCTATCGCAAGCTTGCCTGCCAAGCTCTAATTAACGCAATCACTACCATCTTCTACGATCAATACCTTTAAATCTGATGAAGCAATTAAGCAAACGATAGTTGATTGTTGGTTGTTGAGGAGAGAAATCTCCCGCTATTGAACGCTTAGAAGGAGCCTATTTGTAGGCTAGCGCTAGCGTATGGGCATACGACCCTCGCACCTTCCAACACACCCCCCATCGCGAGTATCGTCGTCCTGAAGCAATTAAGCAAACGATAGTTGATTGTTGGTTGTTAAGGAGAGAAATCTCCCGCTATTAAACGCTTAAAAGGAGCCTATTTATAGGCTAGCGCTAGCATATGGGCATACAACTCTCGCACCTTTCAACAAAATCCTCAACCAGGTTCGCTACAAGCATGATTTCCTAGCACTACATTATTACGCCCCGCATATTAAGGTCGCAATTATGCTTTGGATCTTAAGCTCTCAATATAATAAATTAAAGTAGGACTTAAACCCGCATTACAATTCATCCATTAAAATCAGCAATATAAATATTGCTAAGTAGGCGCGGGAAGGAAGTGCTATCGCCGCCATCCTCTTTATTCTTGGCAAAATTAATGATTTTCCTTACGGCATAAAGGCTTTAATATAAATGCGCTGCTCGCCCTTAATTTAACAGATCATAGGTCTTATTAAATAATAGGTGGATGCCCACATCTCTGGGGAAGTTCCCTAGGGCGATATCAACCTAAATAACCAGGGTTGAAATTAGTTTAGTTTAGTTTAGTTAATGGGTCTAACTAAAAACTAAAAACTAAAAAAAAATTAGTTTAGTTAATAGGTTTAACTAAAAACTAAAAACTAAAAAATTTAGTTTTTAGTTTTTAGTTTTTTTTTTTAGTTAATTAAGTTTAACTCAAAATTTTTTTAAATTAAATAAATATAAAAATAAATAAATAAATAAATAAATAAATAAATAAATAAATAAATAAATAAATAAAAATAAATAATAAATAAATAAATAAATAAATAAATAAATAAATAAATAAATAAATAAATAAATAAATAAATAAATAAATAAATAAATAAATAAATAAATAAATAAATAAATAAATAAATAAATAAATAAATAAATAAATAAATAAATAAATAAATAAATAAATAAATAAATAAATAAATAAATAAAATAAATAAATAAATAAATAAATAAATAAATAAATAAATAAATAAATAAATAAATAAATAAATAAATAAATAAATAAATAAATAAATAAATAAAATAAATAAATAAATAAATAAATAAATAAATAAAAATAAATAAATAAATAAATAAATAAATAAATAAATAATATATATATTTTTATATATATTATTTAATTTATTAATTATAATAATTATTTAATTAATATAAATATCTTTTTTTAAATATATATATTAGATTTCTTTTAAAAAAAACTAACGACCCAAACTTCCGCTATAACCTAATGGTATATAGCGTTAATTTATTTCTAAAAAATAAAACGTAATATACTTAAAATAAATTATTATTAAGGGGTATAATATTTATTACTAGCTTATTATATCTTATATAATAAGGAAATAAACTTCTTTTTTTAAAGATTTTTAAATTTTCTTTTATTTATTATTTTATTTATAAACTATATATTATTTTTATTAATTTTTATTAAGTTTTATAAAATTTTATATTTTATATAATATAATTCTTTTTTATATAATTAATTCTTTAAAATACTTATGGCTTTTTAAAAATAAAGATTTTAATATATTTATATTAAATCTGCTAAATGGCAATTACTTATTTAAGACATAACCACCTCCCCTATGCCCCCTACCCTTAGCGTTACTACCTAAATATAATTATTAATATTTCTTTATATAAGAAACTTAAAATTATATAAAAAATACTTTTTAATAGGTTTTATTTATAACTTAATAAATAAAATATTATTTAAAATTATTTACTCTTTAGAAAAATAAATATAAAAGGATATGTTACTTTCACCTTAAATATAAAAATTAAATACTACTTTATATAATTATATAATAATATTAAAATTTTTCTTAGTATAATAATATTATTTTTATATATAAAAAGAAATCTTTAAAAATATTATGTATAATTTTATTATCCTTATTTATTAAAACCTATTTGCCCCTATAAATGCTTTATTTTAAAACTAAATATAGAGCTTATTAAGGCCTATTTACCCCTATAAATGCTCTATTTTAAAACTAAATATAGAGCTTATTAAGGCCTATTTGCCCTTATAAATGCTTTATTTTAAAACTAAATATAAAGCTTATTAAGGCCTATTTGCCCTTATAAATGCTTTATTTTAAAACTTACTTTTAAAACTTAAATATAATAAATATACTTAAAATTAAACTTATAAAGTTTAAAATAAGTAAGTTTAATTAATAAGCTTACATAACTTATATAGTAATAATAATAATAAAACTTTATAACCTTGCATTCTTATATATAATAATATTTAATATTTATTAAAAGTTTTATTAAATATAATAAAATTTAAAGATTAATAATATATAAAATATTTTTAATAAATAAAATTTTCTTTAATAATATAAAATATATTCTTTTTTTTCTTAAATATTAAAGTAAGTTTATAAGTTTTTTTTTTATTAATAAGTAGTTACCATAATTTAGCGATAAAGTATATAATTATAGTAATTACCTAAGTTACTATTAGGAAAAGATTAATTTATTTTCTTTAAAAAGCTATAGCTAATATTATATTAATTTATAATTATTAAGGGCCTTAGGGGATATTTTAAAACTTAATAATTTAGGTTTTATTATATTATTTAAACTTTAAAGAGCAGGGTTATTTATTAATTTATTAATATAATGCTTTAATTATAAGCTATTTTAAGAGTAAATTATATATTTTGCTATATATTTATCTTATTTATTCTTTTAATAGCTATATAGTTTTAAAGCAGTTATTAATACTTATGTATTTTTATTTTTTATAAATTAAATTATAAAGTTTATTTAATTTATATTATATATATATATATATTATATAATTTTAAAGTAATTATTAATATTTATATATTTTATTTTTTATAAATTAAATTATAAGGTTTATTTAAAATAAGTAATATATATATATATATATATATATATATATATATATATATATTATAAATTAAATAAATTTTATAAATATATATTATAAAATTTATTAATCCATTATTTCCTTTAAATCTTTAATTTCCTTTTTTAACTCTTAAATATTATTAAATTTCCAATTCTTTAATAATATTAATTCTCTTACTATCTTTATATTAAGATTAACCCTTAACTTAATAATAATATTATTAATAATAGAAAATATTCTTTTTATAGCAATAAATATAGCTGGAATAGCAAGGTATCTTTAAGCTAATATACTTAATATAAGGTATTAAAATTTATTATTTTTTCAATACTTTAATAAATTCAGCTATTTAAATATTAAAATTTATTTTTAAAAAAGTTTAAATCTTTTTTTAAAAATATATACCTTAAAATTATAAATAAGTTTTTATAAATAAATTATATACTTTTCTTTATTATTATTAAAAAAAGAATTAATATATAATTTATTATTAAAATTATAGCTTCGTTAAGGGGAATTAATAAGTAAAGAATTAAATATATTTTTATTTAAATTAAAAACTTTTAATTTAACCTTAATAAATATTAATATAAATATAAAAATAATAAAGAATAATTAATAAAAAAACTTACTTATTAAATTTAATCCTTAAGAAAGCTTTAATATCTTCTTTTATATTTAAATAAAAGTATAAATACCTATTTACTTAAAAATAAGATATTTTAAAGCTAGGGTTTAAAATTAAAGTTAAAATAAAAGATTTATAATCTTTTAAATTATTTTTAATTAATTTTTAAGGAAAATATTTTTTTAATTTATTTAAGCTAATTTTAATAGCTTTAATAAATATAAATAAATATTCTTTTTATTTATATAATTAATATTATATTTCTTTTAAAATAAAATAAAAAGTAATTTATAAAGTTTGGCTTTTGCTTATACTTTTTTTTATACTTTTTTATTAAATTCTTTAATTTATTATATATTTAATAAATATATAATAGCCCTTAAGAAAGAGTTATATATAACTTTTCTTATAATTTAATAAAAGGTTTTAAAAAAACTTTAAAAGTTTTTTTAATTTGTATAAAAATAAATAATTTAAATATATTAAAGAATATATCTTTATATTCTTAATTTAAGGTATTCTTACTTATATAATTTAAAGGTTCCTTTAATTTTAAGAAAACCTTTAATATTATATAAGTAAAATTTTAATGCATAAGGGTATTTAATATTAAGTTAATATTTAATTTCTCTTATTATTTATAAAAAGAAATATTAAATAAATATTTAAAGGGATATAAGATTTTTTATAATCTTTTAATAAAGATTTACTTTATATAGCCTTTTTAATATCCTTAAATAATAAATTATTAATCTTAATATTATATTAAGTTAATATAATTATTTATTATATATAAATTATTATATTTAAAAAATATTAATATATAAAAATATAAAGAAATTAAGAAATACTTATTATTTTTAATAATATTATTTAATACTATAGTTTCCTTAGAATTTTAAGAATATTTATTTAAATAATCTTTAACTTTTAAATTTAAAGTAAAGTTTTTTAAAATATCTTGCATTATTAAATTAATAATATGCATTATATATTAAGTATTACTTTTAAAATCTTTATTTAAAGAGGAATTAAATTCTTTTTTAAATAAAGTAAGAAAAGAATTATTATTTAATGCATTATTTTAAGTAAAATTAATAAAAATAATATTAATATATAATATATTATTAAATAATAAAAGAATTAAATACTTAAAAATGCTATTAAATATTATATTAAAATAACTTTTAATAAACTTTTAAAATTCTTTAAAAAGAATAAGGCTAGTATATTTCTTTTTTAACTTAAAAAATTTAATTAATTTATATATTAATTAAAATTCTAAATTAATATAAGAAATTATTACCCTTAAATAAGCTATATTAGCTTTAAAAGTTTAATAATTAAAAATAAAAGAAAGTTTATTATTAAAGATAATACTTTCTTTTAATTTTAAGTTAAGCCTTATTAAATTTATTTTAAAAGTATTATTTAAAATACTTTTAATTTTTAAATGATTTATTATAAGGGTAAATTTAAAATTTTATTAATTTTTTTAAAAAAATAATAATAAAAGGGGAAAATTACTTATAAATTAAGGTAAGATAATAAGTTTTAAAAAAACTTTAAATTTAATATATTAAAAGATAAATTATTTTTAATAATAAAATTTAAAATCTTTTTAAAGGTATTATTATTTATAAAATCTTTTTTTAATTTCTTTGCTAAGATAGCAAAGAAATTAAAAGGAAAAACCCTTAAATATAATATTAATATTTATATTAATATTTAAAATAAAAGAAATACTTACTTTTTAATTAAGTCTTTTTACTTTCCTTATTATAAGAAATAATAAGGTATTTTGCTTTATAATAATATTAATAATTTAAACTTTAAAAAAGCTTTAAATTATCTTTATATTTATAAAAATATTTAAATAAATATTAATTTAAAAACTAAGTAAGATATTAATTTAATAAAAAAAACTTTAAATAATATTTTTTTTAAATTACTTTATATATTAATTATATAGTTAAATGCTTTTAAAGAATATTATTAAATATATTTTTATTATTAATGCTTTTTAAAATAATAGCTTTATGCTATATTTAATTAATTATAATTTAATATAAATATAATTAAATATAAATAAAATATATTTAAAAAATAAATTTTATTTATATTAAGTTATATATTTTTAAGATTAAAGAAATAACTTATTAAGTATAAGATATTAATATTTATTAATTTTTTCTCTTTTTAATAGGGAAAAGTATGTAAATAAATAAATTATTTTAAAAAATATAAATATTTATTTTCTTAAAAGAAGGAAATTTATAAGTTAGAAAATTAAATTTATCTTTTATAATAAAAGGTATTTAAGAATTTTCTTTTAAAAAAGAAATATTATAATTCTTAATAAAAATTATTAAAGAATTAATAGAAAATAAAGGAGCAAAAGAAGATATTTTATTTATATATAATAAATAAAATAATAAAAGTATATAGATAGTTAAGGTTTAAGGAGATAATAAATAGGTAAAGTAGGCTTAATGAGTGATAAAGAAAGAAGAAAGAGAGAGAGAAAGAGAAAAAGAAAGAAAGGTTTATATATATAAAAAAAAAAAACGGATAGTTTATTCCTCTAAATTAAATACTTTATTCCTTTAAATTAATTAAATATTTACCTAAAGAAATATATAATATTTTAATTTTTAAAATATTAACGAGCTTTTAAAATAATATAAAAATATATATAAATAAAGAATAATTTAAGGAAAATTTTTATATATTTTTTATATAATTATTTAAATATATTTAATTTAAATTTAAATAATATATGTTTTTATTATAACGAAATCTTGGGTTTTAAAACTATTTAATTTGGATAGTTAATTACCCTAAACTTCTTTTAAGCTAGAATAAGCCCTATAGTTACTTATAAACTTAAAGTGTTTATAGGGGTAAATAAGCCTTAATAAGCCCTATAGCTACTTTTTAAGTTATAGTATTTATAGGGGCAAATAAGCCTTAATAAGCCTTATAGCTACTTTTTAAGTTATAATATTTATAGGGGTAAATAAGCCTTAATAAGCCTTATAGCTACTTTTAAAGTTAAAGTATTTATAAGGATATATAAGTTTTAATAAATTTATTTAAATAAATTTATTTATTATTTATGGAAATTTTTAAATATATATAAAAATATATATATTTATATTTAAAAAAAAATTTAATATTATTATATAATTTTATTAAAAAGTATTTTAAGTTTTTATTTAAGGTAAAATTTAATTAAAGTTAAATATCTATTTTTTTAAAAAGTAAATATATTTTTTAAAAGTTTTTTATATATAAAGATTAAATTATAAGCTTTTAAAAATATTTTATTTATATTTATAACTTTATAAATCATTAAGATATTAAAGGTTATATTTGGGTAGTTATGCTAAGGGTAAGGGGAAGGGGGGGGGTATAGGGTATATATATTATATATAATATATATATATTATATATACTTATAAGAAAGCTAAATTATATATATTTCATAATTCCATAATGTATATAATATAGTTATATATAGCGTTAATAAAATTTGTAATAATTGCTTATGATAATTATAATAATGCTTATTAATTTATTAATATATGAATATAATGTAAATTCCTTGCTTATAATTATATGCTATATTATATATTAATAGCTAGGGGTTTGAATTACCCTTGAAATAAATTTTATTTTGTTTTTAACTCTTTTTATTCTTTTGATTCTTTTAATTCTTTTAATTCTTTTAATTCTTTTAATTCTTTTAATTCTTTTAATTCTTTTAATTCTTTTAATTCTTTTAATTCTTTTAATTCTTTTAATTCTTTTAATTCTTTTAATTCTTTTAATTCTTTTAATTCTTTTAATTCTTTTAATTCTTTTAATTCTTTTAATTCTTTTAATTCTTTTAATTCTTTTAATTCTTTTAATTCTTTTAATTCTTTTTAATTTAATTAATTTAATTTTTTAGTTTTTTAGTTTTAGTTAATAGGCTTAACTAAAAACTAAAAACTACATTAAGTTTTTAAAAAAGTATTAACTTAAAACTAAAACTAAAAACTACATTTAGTTTAACTAAAACTTAAAACTAATTTTATAACCTTGTAAATAACTTCTTTAACGGTAATGAAGATAATGGAGATGCTAATGATGCCAACCATAACCCGGATAATTAGTTGCGGGATGAATATATACAAGCCATGTTAACTAGCAGAAGTTTAAGCGGTCTTATTAAGGTGCTCTTGGTATAAACCTATTAAAGAAACTTTGCAATCTTTTCTACTACCCATATAAGCGCCGGCCCATTAGTTTGAAAATTTATAAAGACTGCAAATAAGTACTTTTTAAATAAGGCACGCTATATAATGGTTCTTAAGATCTCCAGTTGTAGCATGTAATCCATCGCCTTATCCTTATGGTAGATCCAAAGCAGTTGGTATCCCCAACCTTGTCCGCCGATGCACGCTACAACTTTCAGGGGGGGGGGGATGCATACTAGTAGCATCAGCCCCCTCGCCCCGCAGCACATGCTATCGCTCTTGTGCCATGCCATCCCCAACGGCTTCCCTGTCTTCGTACTCTAATAAGTGCAGCGCCGTATGGTGCGTGGTCTCCTCAACTTATTGAAGGACATCTTTTACAAGCACTTGGGAGTGTCCAACAACCAAATGAAGCTTTCCTACCTCAAAACCAAAAACAACTCCAGTGGCCACCACAACCTCAGCTTATCTTATGAGGACTGGGCCGGCAGGGTGCTCGATGTTGCGCCGATTAAGGATTGGCAAACCTTGCCTATATTCATCAATATATCTAACACTCAGGTTTAATACACAGGAGTTGCAAAGTTACGATTTAATAAAATGATGATAATTGTTCTCATCCGTCTCCTCAACCAACTATTACCAGGCGGGGATCTTCATCTCGACGACGTTGCCATTGTCACACCATATGTGGAGCAGCAGCACAGAATCTTGGCAGCAAGTCCATGATTGAAGAGACTATTTGAGTTGAACTACAGAGACAGCTATCTCGTGTACAGCTTTTGCGAGCAGGATGCTTGTGGTAGGGTTGGCTGGGTCAGGCAAACATGCGATTGATTGTATTTGAAGTGGGTTATCCCAGGGGGAGTATTCCTACAGGAGGTTATCCCACAGGAGGTTATCCCATAGGAGGGCACCTAGGTCTAGGTAGATGAAAAAGCGCGTATCAAGGCCCTCTGGGATTCTACCACATGTCGGACCCACTCGAAGCGCTACTGTCACATTTAGGATGCCATCTGGGTGGAAACTGAAGCTGAACGGACCTTAGATATCTATTGTACATTCTTCGAGAACCCTCAAAGCCCTTCTAACACCTCTCCATAGGATCGTGTCCATAAATCACTCCAAGTCCGTACAGAGTTCACTTCTTTGGGTGATAGACGGAGACATCCAGTCCGTTGTGGTATGGGACGGTCAAATTGCTGAAGCCGCTCTCTGGATCCCTGAGGTGCTGCAATAGGTCCTTATACCTCTCCTCCCCAGATATCGTGTTATCGACGATGACGACAGCCCCTGATTTCAACTTCGGCTGCACGATCTTCAGAGTCGGGAGGGCGAGAGGCGCCCATACTGTGCGACGGTGAGCGAGATTCCGTCAACGGAACGTGAGCATACTTACTGTCAAGCAGGAGCAGATCCACCTCCGGCAGGTCCTTGCTCAGCGTCTGAAGCAGGTCGCCCTCCCTCAGCTCGATATAAGGCTCGACCTCCGCGCCCACCTCCATCCAGTGCGCCCTCGCGAGCTTGATCTTCTCGGGCTCCTTCTCCGTGGCGATGACCTTCCCGGGGCCGGCCCTGCCGCCCGCGACGTTCTGCCCGACGGCGAGCGCGAGGTAGATGGTGCTCACGCCGAAGCTGGTGCCGGCCTCGACGGCGCTGGTGGCGCCCGTCATGCGCGCCACCTGGTACACGAACTGGCTCTTGTCCTGGTCCAGGGCGACGAACTTGTCGCGCATGAGATCGTCGAAGGCAGTCGTCCCAGCCGTCTTGTAGACGGCGCTGTCGATGGTGGCCTCCTGCTCGGCCGAGCGGGCGTGCAGCCGGTCCAGCAGCTCGTGGACGTGTGGCGGGGCTACCACCGGGTTGGGGAGGTGTGAGGCCATGTTGTGGTTCGAGTGTGTTTGGATATGGACTGAGAGTGAGCTTCACTATTGCGCGCGGAGGACAGCAACCAATGTGAACGTGTGTTTATATCCGTGCCAGGAAGTGAGAGCTGCATGGGACTCTCTTACAATTGGAGCGGGGTTCCGACGGACGTGCGCGCCCTTGGCCGTCCAGCAGGTACGGTAACATGGCGGACCGACCCCGGCACGCCGCACTCGCGGCCGCTAGACCTGACACACGGGGTGTCGTAGGATACTACTACAGTGAGTCTCATGGAACTATCATCGAGGGTGACGGGGAATAATGATGGCTTGGCTCACTCGTGGCCCGCCAGTGTGTTAGTTCTGGATGTGAGCACATGAGATCTACCAGTTGGACAGTATGAGATAACCTGAGATGTCACAACTCGCCATGTGATGGGTCGGAGCTGGGATGGGCTTCACGCGTGATCCGGAAATGGCACGGATGTCCTCTAAGATTCCTGCTGGTCAGGGGCACGATCGGACCCAGCCACCTCGAAGGCAATATTCGAACACTGATGAGGCTCCATTTCAAGCACATGCACCGTACAACTTGTGCCCATGTAGAAAGAGTCGCGACTGACTGTCCCGCAGTGAGATCAAGTGCCGTGGAATGTGGGGGTTGCAGCTGGTGCTGAGTGAAACCTGTTCGGCTTACGTCGGGACCCTCGTGGCGTACTCAAGGTTTCCTTCATGTAAGTTCATTGGTCAAGGGTGAGGTCTCTCGCTAGTTACGGGCCAGATCCACCTCTCCAGGCCTCGTGTCCCAGCACGCTATCAGACTACCTTGTAAATGCCTCAGCCAGCGGCCGGCTTCTGTTACTGCACCGTTTTGAACACATTCACTCAATGTCCCTTTCCGACTCACCCCTTTCCCGCTTTGCCAGTGGAGTGTGTCGCTCGGTGGCCCAAGGTCGCCGGCCCTCACGTACGACCTTGGCCATCTTCAAGATGGCCAACTCTTCGACAGCACTCACGAGATTTGAACCTAGTGCATATTGCTGTATTGCTGATCTGCAAATGCTGCTTATGGTCCCTACTGAAGTATCACGTAACTGGTATCAAGTGCCTTCAGACCTCCGTCGGCCACCAGAGTCGACCCCTGAAGGCTCCAGTTCACGCTCCCCCACGGCTGCGATGCAACCTTGGACACGTCGAGCCCCTCCGGCAGACTAATCTGGACGGAAGCTGCAGAAGACGAGTTGTCCGGGTTGACAACGCCGACCAGAACCCCCTTGGTGCCACCGTCCGTCACCCAGTAAGCCACATCCAGAGCCCCCGCGCCGGCCCGTCCATCCTGCACCAGCACGGGGTTTGCGCCTGTTAGGAAGCCCACCACCGGCTCGGCCGTGACGACCTTGGCCAGCCTCGCCGTCGCGTTGGACAGTATGTCCGAGGGCGGGTATATCCACGCCAGGCGGGCCATGGCGCCGTGGTTGAAGGCCAGCAGGTCCATGACGAACGTCTCCTCGGGCGTCGGGTCGCGCGCCCAGTAGCCCTCGCCCGAGAAGGCCTGCGGGACCGCCCAGACGGGCTTGCGCGTCGCCACGGAGCCGCCGATCCACTCGGCGTACTTGTGGAAGTCGTCTACGCGCGCGGGTACGTCCAGGAGGCTGCCGACGCAGTTGTCGCACCCGCAGTCGCCGTAGGTCAGGTTGCAGGGCGTGCCCCACTTGTCTGCGAAGGTCGCGTTGATACCCACCGGGTAGGCGTCTTCCATTATGATGTCGGCCCCCACCGTGTACTCCTCGAAGAAGTGGTTCTGGCAGTTGAGGACGAGCGCCGTTGGGTGGTACTTATCCAGCGAGGCTAGAAGGTTGTAGGCGTCCACCGACGACTCGAATGTGTACCCCCAGCCGTCCGGCTCGTCGGCCGTGTAGTAGGTCAGCAGCGATGCGTGGTCTCTGACCAGCGGGATCTGCTCTGCGACCGACGTCAAGTTCTGGAACGAGTTGCGCATGTCGTACTGGAAAAGCAGGTTGACCCGGTCCATCTCGTCGATGCTGTCCGTCATGTTGGTGTCGGCAAAGTCCGCCACCGGGTTGACGGCGTTGAACCCTGCCGCATCGAACGCCGCGAGGTGTGTGGTGTCGTTGAAGTACCCGCTGTAGCTGCCGTAGTACCCGTAGGGGAAGACAGGCTTGAACACTCCGCCTGTGGCGTCGTTTCGGTACAGAAGCGAGCCATAGAGCCTGTCGACCTTCACGACGCTCCCGGTCGTCTTCTCCGGGAGGTAGAAGAGCTCGGTTCGCGCCGTGATGTTGGCTCCGCTAGACGTAGTGCCAGTGAGAGTGACTGAGTATGATGCTGACGTGCTTGGAGTGAGCCCGGACAGGTCGATCTGATAAAGGCTGTCCGTTGAGTTGACGGGCACCTCTCCGGTGACGAGTACATTGCCCTCAACCGTGGCAGTGAAACGAAGGCTGTCAGACGCACCGCCTGCAGCCGATGCAGGAGCAGAATAAGCGGTGCCGTGGTAATACGACAAGCCGGCGTCGACAATCAATTCAGCTGTGGTCTCGCTGCTAACGTAGATGCTGTGGCGAGTTGCGATCTGAACGTCAAGCAGAGGGCTGGATGCTGGCTCTGGCTGTGTCATGAACCCACCAGGGATGATCTGGGCCGACCTACGTAGGCAGACACACAGTAATAAGTGTCAGTGTCCAATCTGATAGGGTACATGACAGGAGACGTACCCATTGTAGACCTTCCCACACCACGTGTCCTGTGATACTACGCTCGATATCAGACCAGTAAATATCGTGGCTGCGAGCCACAGACGTCCTTGAGGAGCCATCCAGGTTGGTGAGCAAGGAGACTATTGGATATCTGCGTCTCACGCGTCGGTCAGGTTGCACGTCTTGCTTGCGAGGCCGGGGTCAACGACACAGCACCTGCACGTGCGCAGGATGTCCGGTTCATCTCATCCGTGGTAGAGTAGACTGCCGCAAATGTCTTCTTCTGCCCCAAATCGTCTGCCCGCAGTGGCAAGGTTGCGCCTTCCCCTCTCATTAACGTTGCACTGGTGAACGAGCCGGGAGAGGTGGGGTTGCCGCGATAAGACCCCTGGTGGCCAAAAAAGGGGGTCGACCTACCGAGCAAAGCGATGACTTGCATACCATCGATTAAATCAGGTTAAATGAAATGGCTTTATGATTATGGTATTGTTCAATTCGGGTTGTGATTGGCAACCTGAGTCGTGCCTCGAAGTATCCAAAGACACGCGGCGTTCTCGTATGTAAGAATTTCCTTGCATACGTCACAACCAACTTTCGATGACCATGTTGCAAGTGCGAACACGAGGACATTTACGTATCGAGGATATTCGGGAAAAAATCAAGTGAGTAGCTGAAGAGACCTCGTACATTTACGGGTCCTGTTCCCAAGTCACTTTTACCAGACTTCAGCGTAGGTCAGAGAATCGTATCACCAGCACTTGCCTACGCAGATCTTTTTGCTTTCCTGGATGGTGAGCAACATGATGTTCAGGAGTGAAGACCCCGACGAGAAACTTGACCTATAATATTAATGTCACTTGAATTCCATTTTCCATTGCCTTGAACACATTTTGTATGTCCTAGACATGTGAGCCTTTGCATACTTTTTAAGGCTGATGTACTGTCATTTGCAAGGCAAAGGATCTCAATCGAGCAAGGTTGCAATTCGACATACGAAGCGTGATCTGCCTTCGCTATAAGGAAGCCATGAGAGTAAAAGAAAATGAGGCCTTCCAATGAGACCAAGCGGCTGCCCCTCAAGCTGCTGCTAAATCGCCCAATCCATCCCGTTCAAAGCTGACGAAAGACAGAGTGGATCTCGTTATTGTGGTCCTAAAGCAGTGAATGGCCGTTGGTAGTAATCGCGAGCTCAAGGTGGGATTTGCAGCAGCAAGTTCCGATGTCGCCACGTGGCTAAATGGTTGGCTTGTTGGCTGGAAGCCTGGCCTCAAACGGTGTAGCTACAAGCTTGCGTCCAAGCTACTCGCGGCACTCATTTCTGCAACGTAAATCCCTGACCGACACAATGGTAAAGCAGATTCCAAATGCGGTGGGAAGCTCGGCATCGCTCAGAGGCGCCGGATCCCTTGTGTGTGAACGTTCCCTCGTCCCAGGTAGAATGAGGTTAAATCATGTCATAAACGAACGTTCATCCAATCGAGAACCGATTTGCTCACGTGGTCTATTTTTTCAGTCTAATTACGACGGCACATGGTTCCATTCTCACCGCGATGATGTTACGAAGCGGATATATGCGCTCACAAAGGAGCAGACAGCGAACCTACTACAGTTCCTTAAGAAGGAACAGATTGATGGGTCCACATGCCCGTTACCGATCCTGGGAGACATCACGAACCGGCGACGGCTGGATGAGGAGATTGCCATCCCGGAGTTCAACGTATATCGGGACCGATGGGAACGGACAGTTGATCACCGAAATTGGTATGACCATCGTGTCCAGCGGCAGTGTTGCAGAGAAGCCATAGACTGGCCGGGACTGCTAGATCTTTAGAACGAGAACCTCGAGCTTGATAGTTGACCGGACAGCACGAAGACTCCCTAGTTCGTGAAATTCCAAGATCAGATACAAGATAATAAGTAGTACATTAGTGCCCAAGTTCTATGCCCAAGCAACCTCTGCACGGTAACCCAACACGAAATCATCTTTCATTTCTGGCCCTTGGCCCCCAGCAGTTCGTCCATCAGCCTTTTGAAATCCCCTCCGTCCGGGTATTTACCCTCATCTCCCGCTTTTCCGGCAATGTACTCCGCAGCATCGGTCAGCTTGGCCAGCTTATATCTCTTGACGAGCAAGGCCGTGACCAAGATGAGATTCCGCCACCTGTCTGAGTCGTCGCCTTTTCCGGGAGCAGGGTCCAAGGCGTTGGAGAGCGTCGTCATGGTGGCAGGGCTCTTGGCATCGCACAGAAAGTCACGCAGAAGGATGCTGCCGTCCTTCCGAACCATCTGTACTGCCTTGACGATCCGCCCGACACGCTCAAAGGGGACATGGGGGGCCTCGAGGTCCTCCTTTCCAGATGACAGGGTGAGAATATCGGCAAGGATAATCTCAGAAATGCATGATGCTAGAAGGGCGGCACAGTATGTGGCTGAGGCAGCTTCCTCGAGATTGTCATAGAGCGGCCATGGAGCTGACGTGAGGGCAAAACGCAAGAGAGAGTTGTGCTTGAAAATCAACTTGACTCTCCACTTCCAGACTTCCAGATCAGATTCATACTCCAGAGTGGGTAGAGGCAGCTGGACTGGCCGCTTCCACGGCTCCATGTCTGTGTACCACGCTCCCCTTATGGAAGGAGAAGATGGCGCAGGGTTCATTTTCGGCTGTCTTTGAGATGTGCTGTCAATAGATTCTATGCTTTGGAGATTGCAATGCACATAAGTATTGGGTTCCGAAGATGCGAAGTACGAGGCTTATATCCCTCGGAACTTCATATTTTTGCTAATGGACAACAATCCGTGACTAACTGTGTCGTGGTCAGAGACTGTTCTTCGACCTAGGCGCAGAGAGCTTTGATATTGAGGACGGATATTCACACAGAAAGAAACGAATGGTATACAGATACATTACACGCCCACTGCACTCATACCCAACACACCGACACCGACACACCCACATTCAATTCACCCACACACCTACACCCAATTCACATACCAGATTTGCACACCTAATTTATATGCCTAATTTATATTCTCATACGCTCATATCATGTGTAAACTAAGCGTATAAATCAATTATGTAAATTGGGTGTGGGCCTTATATTCTTACTAGCTGCGGGAATATTATTCATGAGGTATTTGTGTACCATCTGTTTTCTTCTGTGCGAATATCCTTTTTGAAAACCGGCCATGTTGAGATCTTGCTAACTCGCTGGTTTGCGTATAAACAGCATGAGTGACAGAACAATTGCCGCCTTGGAGCTAGCAAATCAGTGTTGGTATACCTGAATATTCGTCCCTCGATCTGACCTGCCGCTGAGTCTAGAATAGTTGTGAAGTCAGAGTTTTACTGCACTCATACTGAGAGGGCGTGAACCTAAGATGAGCTTTTCTAAGTAAGGCTTAGCTTGTTTAAACTTACCTAGTGTATAAAGACACCCTATATTGGGATATGCTAGCAGCCCAGATCCTAAAACCATTTAATTAGACTATAGGCTAGGCATGCCTGCAGCCCGGATCCTGAGACTATTAGATCAAAATATAGGCTAGATAACTAAGTAAAGGATTAAGTTAGCCCATATGCGTTGCGTTACTTATAATGATTATAATACCTTAAGCTGTAATGCAGTCGGGGCTATTGCTTTCGTGATTGATTTATTAGCCATGCCGCACTGACAGCTTCGTAGGTTCTAACTGGTACCTGGCCGGCAAGCCTCATAGTACCTTTCCCAACTACCGAACAGGTAAGGCAGTCATGCATACTATAGCCCTTAGCTAAGGGGGCAGTGCCGTAGTCGCGATTTAGGCACTTTTATGCCATCTCCGCCTTGCAATACCCGTCCAGCCAACCATAGCTAATAAATAGCCGTTGATATTTCTTATCTTTAACTTAGTTTACACTACTACGCCGGGGTTATATTTAAGGCTAACATAACTTCTTAAGGGATTGGAAAGCAGAAAAACGTGGATAATTGTTTTATACCAGCATTTAATACTAGTATACGGTGCTTACGCAGAGACTAGCCTTAGGCAAAGAATGGTTAACTAGTTACCTGGCCTTAACACTATAAGTGATAACTTTAGCGGCCGGCCGGCGCAGGAGAGGGGTGACCAGTCCCAATGCAGAGGAATAACTGGTCAGGAGGCCGGTACAGCAGCTTCAAGAGGGGTTGGGACCAGTCCCAATAGGAGAGCGATGACTGGTCGCAGGATGACCAACAATGTAGTGATGACTGGTCGCAGGATGTGACTAGTACCAATACCAACAGCGATGACTGGTCATGACGTGTGCAGCGGGTAGCCTGGGGGGTGATGACCAGTCTTTGGGCAAAATATCTCCAGCAGCCCGTGAGTGGTTACGTTGAGGCCGCCCATGACCGGTCACAATGGACTGGGTCACTCCTTTTCCTCATCACAACGTTGGAGTCCATGCAATTGCCAGTCTCTAACCAGTCATCCTCTCCAGCGATGTAACTGGTAAAATTTGCCTTTTGGCTAGTTTTTTTTTTTTTTTTTTTTTTTTTTTTTTTTTAAAAAAATCCAACTTCTACATAACTACGACATAAACCATTCACAATTAGAGGTAAGATAATCTGATAGAACTTAATTCACTTACAAGCTGTCTAAAGTTCTAAACTAATAGTCTAACTTTAGAAATGTTACCTAAACTCAACTTTTTATTAATCCGCTAATGTCTCTCGATTTCATCTTAGCCGCGATGCGAGCTAAACGTTGTACAGCCTTGGTTGTTGTGAGGTTTTTAATGACTATCTTAATACGTGATAATGGCCTTAATTTAGCTAATTGGCATACCTTTTGTAATCAATTTAATGCTTTTGGGTAAGCAAATATTGGTAGGCCTAGGGATGAGGCAGCCATGCTATGTAGGATGCACTTACTCTTGCGTTAGCGATGATATACCTTTTTGAATTCTTTTAAATTAATAGCAAGAAACTTATTATTATTGCTATCCTTATTTATTTTAGCTTACTAGCTTATAGTTAAATAGTTACGTTACTTAGCCTATTAACTGTATTGGTGAAAGGTATCTAATTGGGTGCTTAGGGTTGCCGCTTTAGTTGAATTATTCTTTATTAGGGTATGGACTGCCTTGGTTGTATATATATAAAATGATAAGGATATAATGGGTTCTAAGGAAGAGGGACTAAATAGAGAGAAGTCGCGCCTTAAGGGCAAAGACCCCTATTTATATTAAATACCTTATATGCCGTGGCAAGGCGGCTGCAAGGCATGTATAAATCCTAAGGCTAGGATATAGGATGTGTGCCCATTACTTTTAATCCTAGCTTTGCATTAGTATTTTGTAATGGGCTTTAAGATATAAAGTAATTACGGAGAAGGTGGGTTCTTAGTAAGGATAAATTGGCTATCTCATTCTTTTGCTAAAATAAAGCTATAATAGGAATAATATAAGATTAATTTAAAGCTATATAACTTTAATTGCGGGACCTACCTAGGCCATGGATAATAAGCCTTAATAATGAATTCATGGCTATGGAATAATAATAATGGGCGCTTAGCTAATTGTATGCTTCTTTATATTAACCTCCTTGGTTATAAGCGCTTTATTAAATGTATTTGCAAAACCTCCCTATGCTATATATTATTCTAAGGCGTTTAGCTAAGTATTTAGGGTTGCAGCTTTAATTAAGGTAATCTTTTTCATTACAAGATGGGGAGCCTTTAAATGTTAACGGTATATAAAAAATTCTGCGTATACAATGGCTCTTTAAGAAAGAGGAATTAAAGAAGGAGGAAATAAGCATTGGGGCGGGGGTGATGGCGGGGATATGTTTGCTTATTTATAATTAGCACGTTATATGTTAAAATACTATTCCTGATAGTATTATTATGGCTGGATTATTATAAGCGGTGCTTTTAGAACCCGGGGCCGGGATGGAGAACCTAAGGTTAAGATGGATAATATTTTCGCGCTAACCCCGATACTGTACTTGCATCAGTGCTTAATACTAGAACCTAGGATATAGGTTATGCTATGTGATTTATATTAGTATGGGGTACTTGTGGGTTAGGCCTTATATGTCTTGGGTAAAAGGATGCCCTAGGGTGGTTGATTGGTTTTTTAGCTTGGTTTTGATAGGGAGTGTGGGTTTTTAGCAAAGATAGCTGGGTAATTTCATTCTTTTGCTATTAACTAAATACATAGCTTTAAACAGGAAAAACATACGTTTAATTTAATATATGCAAATAGCGACGGGGCCTGCTTAGGTCGCGAACGGCAAGCCTTAATGACGCTGCTTTAGTATAGTGATAATGGGTTTTTAACCAACCTTTTACTTATTTTGTTTAACCTTATTAATAATAATGGATATGCTTTACCTTATTTTATATAAGCCTTGAATTTATAGCAAAATCCATTGGTTTGGTTTATTAATAATATACTTAATCCTATATATAAGCAGCTATATATTATTAAATATATATTTAGTAAAGGTGTAATACATGATTTTAACTACCTCTTAGAGAAGTCTTTTTAATGTTAAGCCTAAGTTATTAATATTAAACTTTAGCCTTAGATTTATACTTTTTATACCCTTTATAAAATTCGTTATATTATCTTTATAATCTGCCTTTTTTATAAAGAAGTGCTTTTTTATATTAAGGTTGTTTAAATTAAGGCTTAGTAAACTAATGTTAATTTAGCTATTTATTATATAATATATCTTGCTTTAAACATTTTTTTATTCCTTGATATTAAGGTTTTAAGTAAGTAAAATATATTATTAGCCTTTAAATAAGTCCCTTAACTCTTCCTTATAACTAATTTACTGCTGCTCGCGATTTAAGTCCTTAGTAAGGAGACTTGATTCATGCCTGCCGCTAACTTTATATTAGCTACCTAGAGTGTTCAGGCTGTTGGGCTGTTACAGCTACTAGTATGTGTCCTGATAGCTGTAGTAGCTGGAAATACTAGCTTGAGAGTATATATTGTCTAGTGATGTGAGCGCTGCTGGATATCTTTGCATGAAACTTCGGGCAAGATCTAGTAGCTGATCCTCGGAAGTACCTGGCTTCTTTAGTTTGCAATATATCTTGCAGCGGAAGCTGATATCGGTAAAATTACAGCTGTATAAGTGGTATTCAAACTTGATTAGGATCCATTTGTTTGAGCCCTTGGTCTTTGAACTAAATATTGTGTGGATAGCTTCTTCGAAGCCTATAAGGGCCATTCTTTAGTAGGGGCTGAGAAGAAAATAAAGGTGTGCGCAAAGTGCACTTCGCGCCCGGACGGGCCCCTTTGGGGCCAGCCGTTTAAGATGACTAAGAATTCCCCGCACGCGGGGGACCTAATTAAAAGCTCAGAAAACTAAAGTCAACTTATCTATTAGTATTTCTAGGGAGAATTTATAAGAAGTACTAATATTTTACTTCTCTTTTTTATTTTCTACCTCTCTAAAAAAGAGGTCTTAGATTACGTGACTAGGCTTATTTTATAGAGGAAAATTCAGAGAATATTCTAGTATCCCTACCTCCCTGGGAGAGAGAATTTATTCTTTTTCGTGGGAAACCAGTAATGTGGTTTACTAGTGAGTGGCGGATATTAGTAAGTGGCGGATTTTTGCAACTTTACCCAACTTTAGCCAACATTAGCACTACCTTAAGGCTAATAAATAAATAAAAAAGTTAGCACTAATTAATGCCAACTGCTTTTAATTCCTTATTTTTAATTAATTTAATTAATTTAAAGTAATTAGGAATGGTTATATTAAAATTTAAAGTAATTAACTTTTAATAAAGGGGTCTTATTTTAATGCTAATTACATCCTAATTTTTCACATTAATTTCGCTCCAATTTACCTACTTAAACATTTAATACATTAAAAATTAGCAACCATTAATATATCCTTTATTTAAAAAAAATAAAATCCTTTTAGCTATTTAAGCAATTTAAAAATTTAAAAACAATTACACAAAACCCCTGCCTATAACTTAAGCTGCTAAGATCTTTTATATCCTTAAAACTATACTTCATTGCAAAATAAATTAATAACGCTTTTGCAAAAAATTACGCATTAATACGCATAAACTTAATTAAATTAAAGAATAAATGCTTATTTAATATATTATTAAGTAAAATGCCTAAGGATTCCCCTTATAACTTTTTAATATAAAAGATATAGCCAACCTTTTATTAACATTATATAATGCTAAATTTATTAATAAGCACTAAGCTTAATACTTTATAAATTTATAACCTACCCTTAAAACTAAGTTTAACCATCCCTATAATTATTAAAGAACCCTTTATAAAAATCTAAAAATCATTAAGAACTAATTTAAGCTACTTTGCAATATAATGGCTAAGTATAGAATTATAAATAATAATCTTTATAACTTTAATAAAATTAGCTTTATAATAAGCATAATTAATATATTAATAATAATTATATGCATTAATAAGCATAAAAAGGTTAAATTAATTTAGCTTAATAATTAAAAATAAGCTATAGTTATTAAATGCATTAATGCAAAGGGCTGATATATCCTATTATTTATAATTATTCAAGGCGCTTACTATCTTATAAGCTGGGCTATAAAGTTAAGTTTCTTAAATAATTAAGTTATTAAACCTACTTTAAATAAATAAATAAATAATAAAATTAATTTAAAATAAATTTAGCATTTTAATAAGCATATTAAGCAATAAATAAAGGGTATATATTAAATATTAATATTAAATAATTATAAAAGCTATATATTAGCTAAGTTTAATTAATATTATAAGGATAATAACATTATCTTTATTAATATGCCGCTGCATTCTTCTTATTTACTTTAGCTATTAAATATTGCATTATACTTGCCTTTAAAATAAGCATATAGCAATTAAATTAATCTCTTTATTTAAGCATTTATTAACTATATTACTAAGTTTAAGTTCTTTTTTGCATTTATGGCAACCTATAATAAAACCTTTATAAAAAATAATATTAAAGCAGCGTTTAAAAAAGCTAAAATCTTACTTTAAAACTTAAATTTTATTATTTTTAAGCTTAATATGCGCCTATAAACTTCCATGTAAACCCTTCCTATTTCTCCTTAGCATTAAAAGTCTTAAATACCATTTAATGCTTAATAAACTATTAAATAATTAAGCTTTATTAAAGGCAGGATTTCTATTTATTAAGGGAGCTTTCCTATATTAATTATAAAGGCTATTAATTAAATAATAAAGGGTGCATAAATAATAATGCATAAACTTATTATTTTAAAGGATTAAATCCATACTTTTAAGGATATTAATATAGTATTTGCTAAATGTCAAAGGGCTAAAAAAACCTAAGTATAGCTTAAAGGAGCACTTATTATTAAGAAATTTTAAGCTTTTATTTAAAAGAAATAAAAAGGAAAGTAGCTAGCTAATAAAATAAATAGTAGTGCTAAGGAGGCGATTTGCGGTAAATTAATTAAATAATGATATAGTAATTATAGTGAAACTAGGTATAATATAAGAACTTATAAGAAAGATAAAGAAGGGTTTAATTAATTAAATTTTAATTATATTATAATAAATCTAGCCTAGTTGGCATTAAATGGTATGAATATATTTATTTTAATAATTTGCAGCGAACCGTGTTTTTAATGGTATAGTTGGCATTATTTAATGTAAAATGCAAGTTTCCCATTAAAAGTTGCCTATTTTAAACCTATATTATACTTATATTAATTACTCCAAATTAATTAAATTAATTAAAAATAAGAAATTAAAAATAATTGGCATTAATTAATGCCAACTTTTTATTTATTTATTAGCCTTAAGGTAGTGCTAATGTTAGCTAAAGTTGGGTAAAGTTGCGAAAATCCGCTACTTACTGATATCCGCTATTCACTGGTAAACCACGTTACTGGAGCATCTGCCTCGTATGGGATAACAAACCATTCTAAAGAATGGCAAATTGGCTAGAGGTCTCCTTGCGCCTCACTAGCCGCCGCCTCTCTCGAGCCGGCCGACTGAGTTCTTTCAGCACTAGGACTTGAGTTGGCAAAGGGGGAGCCTTCTCTTAGGCCGCTCGAGTCAGAGCTATTCTCGCTAGTACTTGAGTTGGTTGAGGCCGAGGGTTCTTGCAAGCGGCTTGAATCTCTGGTCTCGCTGGTTCCCGCGTTAGACCTCATTTTAATGTCGCCCTGACCATCTTCCCGCCGGGGAGCGTTCTCTGAGGTTCCGCTGCTTATGGAGCCACTTCGTCCATGATTTTAAGGCTCATGGTGTTCCAGCCAACGTCGGCCCACCCAGCTTCAAGCCTCCGCCCACCCAGTACTTATTTTTCTAAATAGCTTACTAAGAAACTTAAGTTCTTTCCTTGGTCAGCATAAAATTTACCCCGCATTTTAAAAGCTACTTCCTTATAATTTTACTAGGGGAGCTACTTTCCTTTTTAATAAATACTGTTAGATTTTATACTTAATTTATAATGAAATCCTTATATATATAGTTAAATTTAATAATTAATATAATAATGTCTTAATTCTTATTATTTTAAGGCTAGCTAGCAATAAGGAGCTAGTTTTAATTTATTAATATTAATGCCTTAAGTATTTATAACTATATTACTTATAAGTTTATAATAAAATTATAGTTTTAAGTAAATTTATAGAAAATTCATTATGTCATTATTTTATTATAATATATTTACTATTAATAAGATTTAATAAACCCCCTTAAGCAAATAAATATTAAAAGTTTAAACTTTTTACTTATTTTTTATTGCTAATTATTATTAAATTAATAAATCTTTTATTAAAATTCCCTTATATAAATTATTTTTAATATCTTATAAATTAAGCTATTAAAGAAAACTACTTTATTTTTTAATAAATAATGCTTTTATTAATTTATTTATTATTATTTATATTAATAATATATATTTTATTATAATTTTCCCTTATTAAATCTTTTATTTTAATTAATAATTATAAATATTTCTATATTATAGTTTTATCTTAAATATAATAATTTTAAAATTTATTAACTTAATTATTTAAGTATTATTATACTTAATTTTAATTATTTTATTATTTAAATTTATAAATAACTTAATAAAAAGTTAGCTAATAAAAAAAGTTTTTTTATAACTTAAGTTAAAGCTAAAAGTTTTACTTTTATAATAAAAATGATAATTATGTTTTGCTTATTAACTCTTTATTTAATAAGCTTATTAAATAACTTTATAATAAATACTTATAAACTTTTTTTATTTAAAAAGTTATTAATAAATAAAGTATTATTTATAATAATAAATCCCTTTAAATTTTAAAAATATAAAGTAAGGTACTTAATATAAAGAAAGTATAATAATACTTTATTAATTACATTGTAATATTATTTTTAACTTAAATTAATTAAGAATTATATAAGCCTTAATAAAATAAATATAATGTTTAATTTTATAAATATTATAGTAAATAAGAGTAATTTAATCCTTTTTTAATAAAAATAAATTTTAGCTTTTAAGGTAATAATAATACTTAATGATAATTCTTTAAGGGTTATAAGAACCTTATAAGAAATCTTTATTTTATTAGCTATTTTAATAATTTTTTTAATATATATAGTTTAAGTTAGCTAAATCTTATAATTTTTATATTAAGAAATTATTAAATAAAATCCCTTTTAATAATTTTATACTTTTCTTAAAGCTATTATATAAATTTATTTATTTATTTTTAACAGTTTTTTTAATATATAATAATAATATTATTTATATAAAGGAAAATTATAATATTATTTTTATATAATAGCAAAGCTTATATAATATTCATTAATATTTATATTAAGCTACGATTTTTATAAATTCTTTTTATTAAAGTAATAATAAAATTTAAAAATTATAAAATACTTTATTAAGCAATAAAACAATATTATTCCATTAATATTTATAAGGTATTTACATAAAAATATCTTAATTAATTAATATATACATAAAGGCATTTATAATATTATATTAAATAAGCTTTAAGTTAAATTTTATTATAATTATAATTAAAGTATAAAATAATTATTTTATTAAAATAGCTATATAAACTTTTTATATTTACTCTTTTACTTATTAATTTCCTTAAATAATAAGGCAAGTTTTACACTTTTAAAATACTTTATACTTATTAAATTTATAAGTATATATTTATATATAATTTAAGATTTATTTACTTATTATATAAGAATTCTTTTTATAAATTTTAATTTATAATCCTCTTTTAATATAACTTTATAAATAATTAATTTTTACTTATTAAAATAATAATTTAAATAAATAATGTTTAAAATTATTTTATTATTTTAATAGCTTAAGGAAATCATTTCTTTTTAATTTTACTCTTTAATATAAGCATTTTTTAATTTATACTTTATTTAACATCTTTTTATTTACTTTAGTCATTAAAATAACTTTAATATTTATGGTTATAAACGTGTTATAAGGGAATAGCAGCACTAAGCATAATAAGCATTATAAGCAATTAATATTAAAGCATTAATAAGCAAGGATTATATATAATAATATATAACTACCCTTAAATAATTTATAATTAAAAAAAGGTTTTATAACTTATAGCTATAATCTTGCTTTTCTTTATATAGCTAATTTAAATATAATTAATTTATTATTAATTAATATATATTAATTTAATTAATTTATTATTAATTAATATATATTAATTTAATTAATATTAATTAATAATTACTTATAAGTAATTATAAATAATAAAGTAAGTAAGTAATAAATTTATATTATTATTAATTAAGTAATAAGTATTAATAAAAGAAATTATTATAATTAAGTTATAATATTTATATTAAATAATTAATAATTATATTATAATTAAAATTAATAAAAAGAAATTAATAATACTTTAATTTTCTTATTATAAAAATTTAACTTATTAATTATATAATATATTTTATTATATAATTAATATTAAAAATATTTATAATTACTTTACTTTAATATAAATAATAACTTATATTTATTTAAGTTAATAAATATTCTTTAATAAATATTTTTTATTATATAATTAATACTTTCTTTTTATACTTTAAAATAACCTTATTATATTCTTTTAATTACTTTCTTTCTTTTTTTTCATATATAAATTACTTAAATATTTTAATAACTTAATAAAATAATTAAATTTAATAATAATATTAATATTAAAAAACCTATAAATATTAATAATGCTTTTATATAAAGATTTTAATCACTTTTTAATTTTAATAAAAGATTTTAAAATTAATAAATTAATCTTAATTATTAAAATAAATTAATAATAAAAATAAATAATATAATTAATTAAATAAATATTATTATTTTTAAGTTTATAAAGAAAATAATAAAATATTAAAATATAAATAATAATTTATTTTAGTATTTTATAAAAAATTTTTATTTTTTAAATATAATAATATTTAAAAAGTTAATTATTATTTAAAACTTTAAAAAATTCCTTTAAAAGAAAAAAGTTAATATTAAAAAAAAGCATTAATAAGTAATATATTAATTTAAAAGTATTACTTATATATAATAAGTATTTTTTATAATAAGAAAAGAAATTATATAAGGTAATTAATATATATAAATTTTTTAAATTTTATATTTAATAATTTTCATTTTAAAAGCTAAAGATAATAAATATTTAAAAAATATTTATTATTTAAGAAATTTAAGAAATTTTAATTTTTAATATAATTTTATTATTTATAACTTTTATTTTTTTTATTAAAACTTAAAATAATTAATTCCTTTTATTAAAAATAATAAAGAATTTTAAAAATTATACTTTTTTTTAATTATTTATAAAATTAAAATAAAACTTTATTTAATTAATTCTTTTATAATAAATATTATAATTATTATTTTATTAAAAAAATCTTTAATTAATTAAATATAAAAGCTTTTTTAAGATATTAAGAAATATTATTTTAATAAAAATTAAATTTATTAAAATATTTAAAAACTTTATAATTTAAAAAATAATTTATAAATATTTTCCTTAAAAAGTTAATAAAAATTTATATTTAGCATTATTATTTATTATAATATTAAAACCTTTATAATTATATAATTTATATTAAAATTTATTTTTTTAAAAAATAATAAATAAATTTTTTAATATTAATAATATATATATAATTTAATAAAATATAAAATAAAAATAAAGATTAAGGTAATAAATTATATAATTTATTAAATAATAAAATAAGGATTTTTTAATAATATTTATTAAATAATAAATATTAAATTTAAATAATTTTATATAATATTTCTTTTAATTTTTAAAGATTATATTAAAATTTATTATATTTATTATATTATATATAAGATTCTTTATTTTATAATATATATTTAAAGCTTAAAATTTATTTTAATATATAAATTAATTATTAATAATATTTTTATAATTAAATCTTAATTATATTTAATAAATTATAATTATATTAATAAGCATTTAATATACTTTATTAAGGAAATAGCTTTTTATAAATAACAATTATTTATATTTATATAAATATAATATAGTTTATTAATAAATAATAAATATTAATAAATAATAAAGTTTTATAATTTTACTTAACTTTAATTAATATTAATATTATCTTAAAGTTAATAAATAAATAAAAAGTTAATATTAATTAATATTAATTATTTTTAATTAATTTAATTAATTTAAAGTAATTAAAAGTAATTATATTAAAGTTTAAAGTAATTAACTTTTAATAAAAGAGTTTTATTTTAATATTAATTATATTTTAATCTTTTATATTAATTGTATTTTAATTTACTTACTTAAATATTTAATATATTAAAAATTAATAATTATTAATATATTTTTATATAAAAAAAATAAAATCCTTTTAATTATTTAAATAATTTAAAAATTTAAAAAAATAATGCAAAACCTTTATTTATAACTTAAGCTATTAAAATCTTTTATATTTTTAAAAATATACTTTATTATAAAATAAATTATTAATGCTTTTATAAAAAATTATATATATAATATATATAATTTAATTAAATTAAAAAATAAATGCTTATTTAATATATTATTAAATAAAAGGCTTAAAGATTTCCTTTATAATTTTTTATTAATATTATATAATATTAACTTTATTAATAAATATTAAGCTTAATACTTTATAAATTTATAATTTACCTTTAAAATTAAGTTTAATTATTTTTATAATTATTAAAAAGCTTTTTATAAAGATTTAAAGATTATTAAAAATTAATTTAAGCTATTTTATAATATAATAATTAAATATAAAAGTATAAATAATAATTTTTATAATTTTAATAAAATTAACTTTATAATAAATATAATTATTATATTAATAATAATTATATATATTAATAAATATAAAAAGATTAAATTAATTTAATTTAATAATTAAAAATAAGCTATAATTATTAAATATATTAATATAAAAAGTTAATATATTTTATTATTTATAATTATTTAAAATACTTATTATTTTATAAGCTAAGTTATAAAATTAAGTTTTTTAAATAATTAAATTATTAAACTTACTTTAAATAAATAAATAAATAATAAAATTAATTTAAAATAAATTTAATATTTTAATAAATATATTAAATAATAAATAAAGATTATATATTAAATATTAATATTAAATAATTATAAAAGCTATATATTAATTAAGTTTAATTAATATTATAAAAATAAGAATATTATTTTTATTAATATATTATTATATTCTTTTTATTTATTTTAATTATTAAATATTATATTATATTTATCTTTAAAATATATATATAATAATTAAATTAATCTTTTTATTTACGTATTTATTAATTATATTATTAAATTTAAGTTCTTTCTTATATTTATAATAACTTATAATAAAATCTTTAAAAAGAATAATATTAAGATAATATTTAAAAAAGCTAAAATCTTACCTTAGAATTTAAATTTTATTATTTGTAAGCTTAATATATATTTATAAACTTTTATATAAATTATCTTTATTTCTTTTTAATATTAAAAGTTTTAAATATTATTTAATGCTTAATAAATTATTAAATAATTAAGCTTTATTAAAGATAAAATTTTTACTTATTAAAAAAGCTTCCTTATATTAATTATAAAGACTATTAATTAAATAGCAAAAAATATATAAATAATAATATATAAACTTATTATTTTAAAGAATTAAGTTTATATTTTTAAAAATATTAATATAATATTTATGAAATATTAAAGAGTTAAAATAACTTAAATATAATTTAAAAAAGCATTTATTATTAAGGAATTTTAAGCTTTTATTTAAGAAAAATAAAAGGAAAAGTAATTAATTAATAAAATAAATAATAATATTAAAAAAGCAATTTATAATACATTAATTAAATAATAATATAATAATTATAATAAAATTAAGCATAATATAAACATTTATAAAAAAATAAAAAAGAGTTAAATTAATTAAATTTTAATTATATTATAATAAATTTAGCTTAATTAAAATTAAATAATATAAATATATTTATTTTAATAATTTATAATAAATTATATTTTTAATAATATAATTAATATTATTTAATATAAAATATAAATTTTTTATTAAAAGTTATTTATTTATTAACTTTAAAGTAATGCTAATATTAATTAAAATTAAATAAAGTTATAAAAATCCATTCTTTATTAATATTTATTACTTATTAATGAATTATATTATTAAAAATATAATATATATTATTTAATTTTAAATATTTATATAAATTATTATTTTTAAAATTAAGATTTTTTTTTAAATTTAATTTTTAATATAATATTAATTAATATTATAATAAAAATAATTAAAATATTAATAATAAAGAAAATAAAATATATTATATTAATTATTAATATTAAAACAATAAATTATTAAATTATAATAACTTTAATTAAAATAATTTTAATTAAAATAACTTTAATAATAATAGTTTTTATTTTTAATATAACTTTTATTATAATAATTAATAAAATACTTTAAAAAATAAAAAATATTATATTTATAATAAAATTAATTATTAATTTTTAAATTAATTATTAATAAAATATTAATAATATTATAATTAATACTTTATATAAATAAAGTATATTAATTATAAAATTATTAATATTAATTATATTATATTTTTTATTAAATATAAGAAATTTAATATAAAAATTATTTTTAATAAAAAAGAAAATAATTATAAAAATAATATAATATATTATTAAATTATTATAAATAATACTTTTTTTTATAATTTCTTTTTAAAAATTATAATTATTAAAGAAAATAATATTAATAAAAATAAAAAAATATAATATTTATTTTTATTTTTTAATTTATTTTAATTAAAAAATATATTTATATTTAATTTTAAAATATTATTCTTAATATAAATATTATAATTTTTTTTAAAATAAAATATAAATAATATTATATTTTTTAATATAAAAACTTTTTTATTTAACTTAATATATTATAAATAAAAAAAGTATTTATTAAGTTTAATAAAGAATTCTAAGCTTTATTTTTAAAAATAATAATAATAAAAGTTATAATTAATTTAATTACCTTTTATATTATTAAAAAATATATTTTTTTTTTATTTTATGTAAATAATATAAATAAATAATATATTTATTTATAAAATATAATAAATAAATTAATTTAATAATAATTAAATAATTTTAAAAAAATATTTTTAATTACTTAAAAATAAGAATATTTATAATATTTTTTATATATTTTTATTATATTGTTTATAAAAAAAGAATTATATTAATTATATTAATATTTTAAATATTTATTAATTAAATATTTTAATTATTTATTAAAAAATATTAAATATAATATAAAAATAAAAGCTTTAAAGATTATTATAAAGTTTTATTATTATTATTAATTTTATAATTTTACTTTATAAAAATTTAAGTTTATTTTAAAAAATAATTATAACTTTAATTATAAAATTATTATTAATATTATATATTTTTTATATTATTAATTTAATAATAATATTTTAAATAACTTAATTCTATAAATTATTTTTCATTAAAAATATATAAAAAGTATTTTATAAATATTAAATTAATATTTATTTTAATTCTTTTAATTAAATCTTTTATAATATTAATATAAACTTTATATTTATTAAATTTTAAAAAATAATATAAATAATAAAAATTATTTATAAATAAGTTTTAATAAAAGATTATTAATTTATTAATAAAATTAAATATTATTATATTTTTTTAATAAGTATTTAATATTTTATATATTAAGTTAATTATTATTTATATATTTAAAGTTATTTTTTAAATAATAATAAAGAATATTAATAATATTTATAATTTTTAAAGCATTATATTTATATTATTTATTTTTAAAGCTTATTTATATTTTATAAAAAGCTTAAATTTTATTTATTTAATATAAAAATAAATTAAAATTATTAAAATAATAATAAAGTTTTTAAAAAAAATAAATATTAAATAATAAATAAATATAACTTTTAATATTTATAATAAACTTAATATTATAAAAACTCTTAATTTATTATTATAAAGTAATATAAAAATATAATAAAAAAATAAATAATAAGGCTTATATAAACTTTTTATTATTAATAATTATAATTTTATTTTATATTTTTTAAATAACTTAATAATCTTTTAATTTATAATAATATATATTATATTATTATAATAAAATAAAAGATATTATAATTTAAATTTTATAATTAAATAATAATTTATAATATATTATATATTTTACATTAAAGTTTTTAAATATATATTTAAATTCTTTAAAATTAAAATAATAAGAATAAGTTTTAAAAATAAAAAATAAATTAAAAGCTTTTATTAAAATATTTTTAATATAAATATTTATTATTTAAGCATTTTTTAATTAAATATTTATTATTTAATATAAAAAAGATAATTATAAATTTATATTAAAGCTTTAATAAAATAATATAATTATTACATTTAAAAACTTATTTAAGAAATTTAATTATAAGAAAGTATTAAACTTAATTAAATATAATATTTTTAAGTTTATACTTTATAATAAAAAAATATATAATAATATATAATTTTTTAAATTTTAAATAATATATAAACTTAAAAATAAAATTAAAAACTTTTATTAAAAATTATATTTTATAATAGTTAATTATAATAATTATAATAAAAAAGAAGTTATATTTAATTCTTTATTATTTAATAATTAAGCCAATAACTTTTAATTATTTTAGCATTATTTCTTCTTTAATAAGAAATATATATTAAGCTTTAAGATATTACTTAAGCTTATTTATAATTAAAGTTAAAGCTTAAATATATAATACTTATAAGGTTATTATTAAAAATTTATAATAAGTATTTTTTTTAATATTATTATATATAAATTATTAAATCTTTATATAATATTATTAAGTTTAATATATATTAATAAATAATATATTATAAATATTATTATAAAGAATTAAGCATAATTATCTTTATTTATAATTTATATTTTTTTATTTTAAATAATAATATAAATAAATAATATTTTCTTTATTATTATTTTAACATTTTTAATAATAAAGAAAAAAAAAATTAAAAAAGTAAATATTTAATATAAATTAAAAATAATACTTATTCTTAAAATTGTGGTTATGGACGTGCCATAGGGGGACAGCAGCACTGGGCACGATAGGCACTATGGGCGATAGGCACTATGGGCAATTGGCACTAGAGCACCGGCAGGCAAGGGTCACGTGCGGCAATACGTGATCACCCCTAGATAGTTTATAGCCAGAGGGAGGTTTTGCAGCTTACAGCCGCAACCCTCCTTCCTTCTATATAGCCAATTTAAATACAACCAGTTTGCTATTAACCAACGTATATTAACCCAGCCAATATAATTAATAGTTTTAATATAGCTATAATATTAATAATTACTTTACATTAAATTATTATATATTTAAATATTATAATAATTCCTCTTATAATATATATTAATTTATACTTTTTATATAAATATTTAATTAAGCTTAATATAATAAAAGAAAAGTACTTTATAATTAATATTATAGCTCTTTAATAATTATATAAAAAGTATAAAATTTTAAAATTTATTAAATTATTAAAAACTATAACTTAGTTAATGCCTTTATAAAAAATGCCCTTAATAATACTTTTTAATACTTTATAAATATAAATAACATTATAATTAAGATGCAAGGCTATATAAATTATAGTTAAAAAGATAAGGTAATTATTTAAATATAGTAAAAAGATAAGAAAATTATAATATATTAAAGCTTAAACTTAAATTGCTAAAATATAATTTAATAATTTATTAATAAATTATATTAATATAACCTTAAATATTATTATTATATTATATATTATAAGGTTATTATATTAATATTAACGTAATTAACTTAAGTATATATATTATATAATTATAAAAATAAAATATTATTAAAAGTTTTTAATAAGAGATAATAAAATAACTTTTTTAATTAAAGGCAATGTATAATAAAAATATAAAAATTTAGTTTATATTTATTAATTACTTATAAATTATTTTATAATACAATGTAATTAGCTAACTTTAAATTATATTTTTTTTTCAAGAGTAAATCTTATATTTAAGATTTTTATAATAATGCTTATATATTAAGGGTTTAAATAATAAGGGTTATTATTATTTTATAAGCATTTAAATTACTAGCTTATATTTAATAAATATCCTTAATTAAATTTTATAATTTAATACTTATATATTAAAATTAAAAGTATTATTATTTATTAACTTAATTAATAATCTTTATTTTATACCTTACTTTTTCCTTTATTTAAATATCTTATTTATTAATTTTCATAGCTTATTAACTTTATTTACTTAATTTTATTAATTCATTCTTTAATCATACCTTTTAATTTCTTTATTTAATGCATGGCATTAAATATAATAAAGCTTAAGCTAAGTTAAATTAAGAAATTTTAATTATTTAAAAATTAAATAATTATATTAGCAATTTAAGGGTTTAATTTAATCCTTATTTAACTTAAGCATTATAAGTAATAAAAGTATAAATTTATAAAATGCATTATAAATAAAATATTTATATAGTAATTATAACCCTTTAAGCTTTTTAACTTTATATAATTAAAACATTTTAATGCATATATATATTTAATTAATCTTTACTTATTAATTATATACTTTAATAAATTAATTAACCTTTAACCCCTTAATAATAACTTAAGCCTTTTTATATACTTACTTTTTATAATAATATAATATAGTAAAATAATAATACATTTATAATTTAACTTATATATATAATTGATTAATTACTTTTTAATCTTAAGTTTAATTTAATTTAATACCTTTCTTTCTTTTATACTTTTTAAAAGTAATACATATTTATAAAATAAAGACTATTAATATAGGAATAATAAGTATTATTTATATAAAGAATTATTTAAGATTAAGTAGCTTTAACTTATTAAAATACTTAATAAATAATAGCCTTAGCGCTATATATAAAATAGCTAGCATAATTAAGCCTTTTACCTTCCTTTTTTTCATAATTAATAACGATTAACCATTATATTAACCAAACGTTGTATTGTAATACGTAACCCAGCTAATAATAAGGAATTCTTTATTAATTTATTAAGAAATTATAGTTTTATTATAAATTCATAAGTAATATAATTATAAATACTTAAAGTATTAAAATTTATAAATTAAAATTAGCCCTTTTGTTATTAATTAGCCTTAAAATAATAAAAATTAAAATATTTTTATATTAACTATTAATTTTAATTATATATATAAGGATTTTATTATAAATTAAGCATAAAATTCAATAATAACTGTGTTAGTAAATTTAAATATTATTTAACTATATATAATCCTTTTTAAGAGTTTTATTATACTTTATATTTTAGTTAAACTTATTTAAATTAATTAAGAGTACTTATTATAGCTTATTATAAAATTTATATATTATATTTAATATCTTTTTATAGTTTAATAATAATTTTAAATAAGTATTATATAATTAAATTTATTTATCTTTCTTATATACTTAATTATAAATATTATTATCTTTTAATTTTTTTTAAAAATAAAGCTAATTTATTAGCTTATATTACTTTCTTAATTATAATTAATATTATAATTATAAATTAAAATAGAAAATATAAAACTTTAATTATAAAGTTATTATTAATTTAAGTTTATTTCTTTATTAAAAGCTTTTTAAGTTATTAAGATTATTATAATATTAAATATTGTTTAAAAAGTTGTAATTTTAATTATATTTATAAGATTATTATAATATAACTAGTTTATAATCTTATAAAGCTATAAATGTTTTAATAATATTTATTTATCTTTCTTTTTAATCTTTTATAAAACTTAACTTTTATTAATAGCTTAAATTTTTATTAACTCTTTTATAAAATTACTTATTAGCTAAATTTATTAAATTAAATTCTTTTATTATTAGCATTTATTTATTTATAATATTAAATTTAAGAATATTAAAATGCTATGGTAATTTTTTTTTATTTATTCCTTACCTTATTAAAGCTATTATCTTTTTTTTCCTTAGCTACCTTTTAAGTTCTTAAGCGTTAGTAAAGTTTAAATAGTATCTTAGCCTTATTAAATATAATTCCTAATTGAAGAATTAATATACTAATTAGTTCTTTTACTTAACTTAAGAATATTGATGTTAACCTTAATTTAAAATCCCTAATTATTAAAATAGTAGGGATTAGAATTATTATTAAAGCAACTTTAAGGTAATAATTCTTTATTAGCCTTATAAACTTCCTGTAAATCCTTATAAGCAATGCTAAAGTAATTACTAGCCTTGCAGTAAATTAAGTCTTGTTAAATTATAAGGAGAGGGTAATTACTAATCTTATGCTTAATAACTACCTGGCAGGCCTTATTATAATAAGCCTTATAGTGTAATTTATCATTATTAAAAGGGTTGTTTAGCTTAAATTTTATTTTACCCTTAATATTTATTAGCCTAAAGGCATTGATATTAGCATTGTAAATTCCATCTTAATTTTCGCAATAATAACCTTAAGCTTAGGCATTTCTTTCCTATTAACTTTACTTATAATAATTAGCTTAACTCCTGTAATAATAATTAGCGCAATAATCTTGCCTTTTATTATTAATGCTTTTAGTATATTAATAATAACTATATTAATAGCCTTAAGGATAATTCCAATATCTTTCTTAATTATAATTATAATATAAGGGCAAGCCTTTGCTATTGAATTTAATCCTTATTATAAGTACTTAACTGGGGATATTATTATCTTATCTTTAATGAAGCTGTAGGTTAATTGGATTTGTCTTAATTAGCCCTTATTATTTAAAGCGTAATAAGTTATTAGCACTATGCTTATTATGCAGCCCCTAGCTTTAATAGTAATAACTCTTTTAATTTATAAATAAGGTTTAAATATTTAAAGATAATATACCCTTATATTTATTATTATTATAATTATCGTTATTATAAATACGCCGTTATAACTTCGCTATTATGCATAAAAATCCATTTAAAGTTAATTATTTAATTAATATTTGAATTTAAAATAGAATTGCATGCACTTTTATTAATAAGATTAAAATCTTTCTTAGGATTTTAATATGCAGTAAATGGTTTTTCGTTAAAGATATAATTAAGCTAGAAAATTGCTTAATGGCTTTAACTATATATGGGCTTATAAAACATAGCAAAACTATTAAATGTTATAATAAATGTATTTATAAATTATATAAAGTTTATTTAATTATTAACTTATTCCTTTTTCTACTTTATATTTTATTTTTTTGTAGTTGGTTCTCTTTCCTATACCCGTTCTTGGCAGCGCTTTGGGCCTTGGTTGCGGTAAGGTGCCTATTTTGCTGCTTCCTTTAGAATTGGCTAAAGGGCAAGTTTATCTTTATATTTTAACTAGGTTTTATTTTGCCTTTAGCTTAGCTAATTAGCCTTAACCCTTATGCTTATTAGCAATAAGAAGAATAAGTATAAATGGGTTGGTATTATATCATTTATTAATAAGCGTAATGCATTTTAAGGTGCTATAGTTAAGGAGATTATTATTATATAAAATAAATAAGGTTGCTATTTATATGGCTTATTAAAGGCACTATGCTAAGTAAACTTATAAAGTATTTAAGCTTTATATACTTATAATTTAGGGCTAAAAGTTTGCTTATTATACCTTGGAAAACTATCTTGCTAATATTATAAAGGCTTGCTAAGGGTATTTATTAAATAAGGGTAGCTGCTATGAATTACTAATTATTTTTAAGGAATAATTAATACAGCCTTCTTTATATAGCCCGGCTTTATAATTATACTTCTACTTATCCCCTTTAATACCTAATATTAATATAAAAGGGTCTTTAAAATAAAGAAACCCTTAAAGATATTAAAATATTAAACTTATAGCCCCTTTAAGTAACTATATAATAACTTTATTATAGCAAATACTTATTAATGCCGCTTTAATTTAGGTATTATTCTTTAATAGGCTAATAAAGTTAAGGGCTTATAATTTTATTTACCTTCCTATATATTTTAATAATTCCTCTTTACCTATACTTAAATCTACTTCTTAGGATTTATCTTTGCAGGGGGCTTGCTTAACTTTGCAGCAGGAGGAGCCTTTGCCCCCATCTTAGTAGTGGTAGTCTTGGCCCCCGTTGCAGTAGCGGTAGTCTTGGCCCCCATCGCTGTCTGCTGGGGCTTGCCCGCTAGCTGCGCGGCTAGCCGCGCAGGGAGGGTGGTTGTTATGGTTATTATGGTGCCTTCGCGGATTGGCGCGTTGGTGCCGGGAGCCTTGGCCTTATATATTTTGCGAAAGGCAATATCCAGGCTAATACCTAAGGTTTTGGGAAACTTTGCTAAAGCATGAGCAGGAAAAGTTAGTAATAAGGGCATGTTTATGGGTAGAAAATAAATGCGGCTTTATGGATAGGCGGGGAAATATTATTATTATGCAGGAGCGTTTACGTACCCTTAAACTAAGTACTTATAGGCTTTGCTAGTGTTTTTCTTATAATTGCGTTTATTTTAAGTTGCCAGTTTATGCTATGATTATTATTAAGCTAATATAAGTATAGTAATTTATAAGGATAATGAAAAGTAAGAAATATTATGATAAAGTAGCTTATAATAGTTTGGTTTATTTAGAGAATAGGTTTGGAATTTTAAGCTTATAATTATAAGTTTTATATTTAAATTAATATGGAGTTTTTTGCTAAATATAATGCATCGCCCCTTATATATTTAATTCTTAAGCTTTAGCCGCTAAGAATTAACATTAATTAAATCTTTTAGCTAATAGTTATAGGCCTAATCTTACATTATATATAGCTTTTGCGCCCTATTAATGCTATCCTAAATTGCATTATTATTGTGAATTTCAAGCCCTATAATATTATTCTTAGGGTGGTTATCTTGAAATAGGCTAGTTTCCTTCCTAAGCTATTTAGGTTATTTAGATTTAATATAAATATCTCCCTTAGCTTAAAGCCATGACTTTATTGTTAGAAATAGATTTATAAATTTATATTATTGTAAACTAAGTATATTTTAAACCTTTAATTATTACTTAAGTAACTTTTTATATCTTTATCTTTATATTTATTCTTTTAAATTTTAATATTAAAGATTAAAGTCTTTATATTAAATTTAATTCCATTTCTATTTTATATATAATTAAAGCTATATATAGCGCCTTTATATAGTTATAAATACTTAAGATTTAGTATTTAAAAAAAAAGACTTTATATAATTATTTTCCTTTTCTTTAAATGTTTTGTTTTTATTTTAATTTATTATCTATACTGCTTTATTTTTTAAAAAAAAACTTTATTAAATTACTTTTATCCCTTTTTATATAATAATTATGCCGGCCTAAACCCTAACTTAATTGGCTAATGCTTATTAAAAGGCCATTTTTAATAAAAACCTATATATAGGGGTTATTATGCTTAACTACTTATGTATTTAAGTTGGCGTGCATAATTAAGTTAATGTTTTAAGGGGTGGATTTATTAATAAGAAAGGCCTGCTTGCTCTTACCTTGGCGGTAGCGAGGATGGTAAATATTATGCAGGACTTAGGCTTGTTTAGGATTTGGGCTAAGCAGATGGGGAAATGTATCTTTTTTATCGTTAAGATTATTACTATGCTTAAAAAGGCGGCATTAAAGATCTTTAGCTTTAATATTTATAATATTAGCAATTATTGCATAGTGAAATGTAAGAAGATAGGCATTTTAATTAACTTAAGCGCGAAGAATGGGGCGTTTTAGCTGTTTAAGGGTAAGTGGGTTTGGCTTAAAGGGAGTAATATTAGCTGGAAGTAGATTAAGGGTAAGAGTAAGTTTAAAAGGGCTGTGGGCTTATTAGGTGTTGTAAGTTATTCTTCTTTATTTTCCTCCTTGCTAAAACTTTTAGGCTTTCTTATATTGCTTAACTTTTATATAAGTTTTAATATATTAAGTTTTTGGTAAAAAGAGTTAAGGATAATTATTAGTAAGGTAGAAGTCTTGGTAACTTGCCTTTTTAAATTAATTAAGGTAAGCTTAATTCCTATAGTTTTTTAATAAGCTAAACTTTCCTATATTTAACTTAGTAACTTTATAAATTAATGCAGCTGCTATGCTTCTTAATATTAATGCTTTATATAATTTTGCTATAAGCCTTATTGATAGTTGCGTAGATTTATTAATTGATAAATAAATTAGGTATCGTTTTATTGCTTGATTAAGTAATTATGGAAGATAAAGTTCTTGGATATATTCCTAAGTATGGTTAAGAAGCGGAAGATCGTTATTATGTTTGGAGCTGGCATGGATTAAATTAATATATAATGTATTGAATTCTTGGTTAATATTGTTAAGAATAATGGTGATCCTTTTAATATATAGTAGTAAGTAATTATGCACTTTGTTTAATTGGTTATTTAGAATGCTGCTATTTTAGTTTAAAGCAAGCTTATTATGGTTAAGATTATGGGATAAGCCTTTGCTGTTATATTATATTTATAGTGTGCTTAAGTATGGCTTGTAAAATTTACTTTGATAGTTATTTCTTTAATTTATAGATAGATATAAATAGAGGTAGATCTTGGGAGTTTAAATATTAGCCATAATTTGCTAGCCGCGGAGATTAATGGTGTTATATTGGTTGCAGTGGGCAGCCGCTGTTTATGCCCTATTTCACAAGACCAAAGCGATTAGAGATTTAGTTAAGAGGGCTAGCTTCCCTTAGGTGGGGCTTTGGTAAATGATTTTATAGAGTGATGCTTAACAGCTTGAATTTTAGAGGCTAAAAAGGTCTTAGGTTGGGCCTTGCGATTTAAAACCCTCTACGCCGCGAGGTAATTATCTTGCTTATCTTAGCGTTTTACTAAGGGCGCTAGGCTTATTTTAAACCCCTTAAAGTCCTTCTTTAATTCTTTACCCTGGGCCTTAGCTTTATAACTTCCCGCCGTACTTAGGGCCGTTAAATATAATTACCTTGCCTATTTAATTAAGGTTTTATAATCCTAAAATTAATGCATTTCCGCCTTAATGTTTATTAATATACTATTTATTAAGTCTAAGGCAGCTTTAATTAGTTTTAGCAAGGCTTTTATTGCATTAGGATCATTAAATACTTAAAACCTGCCTTAGAAGAAGGATATATTAACTTTATTTTAAGAGGCGTTTAACTAAGTGATAAATAGCACCTATAAGGAGATTTTGGCGCGTTACCCTTCTTAAAGTAAGTTAATAAATATAAAAATAACGCCATCTTAATTTAAGACTTTATATGTTATGTTTGCTAATTATTATAGGTTTTAACTTATATAAAGAATATGCCTTATCGTGGGGTAAGCCTAGATATAGCACTTTGCTTTATAAAGGAGATGGAGAAGGAGGATTGAGAGTTGCTTAATGAAATGGAAGGCGATGAGATGGAAGGAGGCGGAATAAGAGTAAACGGCATGCATAACACCTTATAAATGTAAAGCTGGATTTAATTGCAGTTATTTAGGCTGTTTATAATTATTTCTTGCAATTTTATGAAATAAGAGAATGCATTATAATTTAGCATAAATGCTTAATTTTATTTAATCCCTATTAATTATTGATAATTTAATAATAAGCATATTGTTAATAAAATGGAAAGTGTTCTTATAGGATGCAGCTTTTAAGTACTTTATTAATAATAAGGACTTAATAATAAAGAAGCATGGTATTCTTAATCTTTAATTGGCACTCTTTGGTAAATAAAAAAATCTATTGCTAGGTTTTAAAGCGTGTGTTGCTATATTTAGGGATGGATAAGAGAATAACGCTGTTTGCATATTACTTTATTACTTTTATTTAGCTAACTATGTAATTTACTCTCTTGCTAAATAATTAATTATTACTTTATCTATATATTTAAGTTAAACAGTTTAATAATTAATTATAATTTTATAATATATTATTAATAGTTTATAATATTAAAAGGCGCTTATAATATAATAGCCTTTATACTTAATTATTAATATAAACTATAAAAAATATATAATTTTAATAAATTAACTTATTTAAATAAGTAATAATTATAATATAATATTATAATTATTAATATATATTAATAACTTATAACGTGGTTTACCACTAAGTGGCGGATATCACTAAGTAGCGGATTTTTTACAACTTAGCTAAGTTTAAATATTAATTATATTTTAATTAAATTTAAATATTAAAATAAAAATTATATCATTAAATAGCACCTCTTTTAAATAAGGGTTTTATATAGTTTTAGGGTTAGGGTCATAGGGTTGCAGCTATTTTAAATTAAATTAAAAACTGGGATTTAAGGTATAGCTATAATAAAACAAAAGAAAATAAGCGAAATTAGCCTATATACCTTACTTAATAATAACTTAAAAAGAATGCAAATTTTACTATATATACCTTATTATATATTTTAAAATATATATTATATTTTAAGTTAAAATTAAATCTTTTATAAAGATAATTATATTTAAAATTTAATAGTAAATAGCTTAAATTTATTAGCATTTCTTAACAGCTCTTTAAGTACCTTTTGCTTGCATTCCCCGCAAAAAGCTATAAAAATCCGCTACTTGGTGATATCCGCCACTTGGTGGTAAACCACGTTAATTATAAATAGATTTATAAAAATAAAATATAAAATTATTATAAAATAAAAATTATTATATTATTTTTTATTATATTTTATTTTTTAAAAACTAAATATATCTTTTGATTTAATAAAAAACTTTAAAGCTTATAAATACTTAATATTATTATTTATATTATAAAATAAAGTATTTTTATATTATAAAATAAAGAAAAAAAAGTAATTAAAGATATAACTTATTAATAAAGCTAATTATTAATGATTTATATTATTTTAAAAATAAAAAGCAATTAACTTTTATACTTTTATAACCGCTTAATAAGAATTTTATATAATTATATATAAACCTTTTTAAGAATACTAAGGTTTTAATAATTTATAATAAGATTATATAAATTATATTTTATAAATTACATATTTATTTACTTTGCTAAGGATTATTAACATAATAAGCAGTTATTAAAATTTAAATATTAAAGTTTACTTATAATGTATTATTATAAATTATCCCTATGCTTATTTTTTATTTAATCTTTTCATTACTTTACTCTTTATTTAACTATTCTTTACTTTATAACCTTTTTCTCCCCTTAAAGTAATCCATTAAAATAACTTAAGAAACTAATACTTATTAAATATTAAGAGCTAAGCAAGACTTTTTATTACTTAACTTTATATAAAGTAAAGTATAGCTTATTTAAGTATTTTTAAGAGTTTTAATATTAAGGTTATTAGCTATAATTTTTAATAAATAAAGATAATAAGACTTTTAATTATTAAATTTTATATTTAATTTATAATAAAATTCTTATATATATAATTAATTTTAATAATTAATATAATAATATTTTAATTCTTATTATTTTAAAACTAGTTAGTAATAAAAAGCTAATTTTAACTTATAAATCTTAATGCTTTAAATATTTATAATTATATTACTTATAAATTTATAATAATATAGCAATATAAATAATAAAGTTAAAAGAGTTATTATGCTATTTAAGCTACTTTTAAGTTTATAAAAACCTTATAACCTTATTTTCTTTTTAAAACTAAGAATTAATTTCTTTCTTTTTATTATTTAAATACTTAAAATTATAAAGTTTTATTTCTTTAATAAAGAGCTTTATAATTATATTTTCTTTATAACTTTTAAGGTATAAATAACTTTCTTAAGCTTATAAATAAGCTTATAACTTTATTTAATATAATGCTTTATTTTATTAATAAATAATTATAAGAATTTACTTAAATAAGTTTATTTTTAAATAAAAAATAAACTAAATTTTAAATTTAAAAAAAATAAGTTTATTATTAAATTATAAAATTTTAAAAGTATTAAAGGTTTTAAAGGTTTTTTATTAATAAAAAATAATTTCCTTAGCTTAAGCTTAAAACTTTTTATAAAGTGTAGTTATAAACATGCCATAGGGGGACAGCAACACTGGGCACGATAGGCACTATAAGCAATAGGCACTATGGGCAATTAGCATTAAAGCATCGGCAGGCAAGGGTTATATATAGCAACACATAACTACCCCTAGATAGTTTATAGCTAAAGGGAGGTTTTACAGCTTATAGCCGCAACCCTCCTTCCTTTTATATAGCTAATTTAAATATAATTAATTTGCTATTAATTAATATATATTAACTTAATTAATATTAATTAATAATTACTTATAAGTAGTTATAAATAATAAGATAAGTAAGCAATAAATTTATATCATTATTAATTAAGCAATAATTATTAATAACGGGAATTACTATAATTAAGTTATAATATTTATATTAAATAATTAATATTAATATTATAAAGGTAAGCAATTATTAATAATAAAACCTTATTTAACTAAATATTAATAGCTATACTATAATTAAAATTAATAAAAAAAGATTAATAATATTTTATCCTTTTTATTATAAAGATTTAACTTATTAATTAATAAGTTCTTAATAATGCCTTAAATTTATTAATTATATAATGCATTTTATTATATAATTAATGCTAAAAGTACTTATAATTACTTTACTTTAGCATAAATAATAATTTATATTTACTAAAGTTAATAAATACTTTTTAATAAATATTCTTTTATTATATAATTAATACTTTCTTTTTATGCTTTAAAATAACCTTATTATATTTTCTTAATTACCTTCTTTCTTTTCCCTTATATATAAATTACTTAAATATTTTAATAGCTTAGCAAAATAGCTAAATTTAATAATAATGCTAAGGAAATACCCTTAAATATTAATAATGCTTTTATATAAAAACTTTAATTACTCTTTAACCTTAATAAAAGGTTTTAAAATTAATAAATTAATTTTAGCTATTAAGATAAATTAATAATAAAGGTAAATAATATAATTAATTAAGTAAATATTGCTATTCTTAAGTTTATAAAGGAAATAATAAGATATTAAAATATAAATAATAATTTATTTTAATGCTTTATAAAAAACTTTGCTTTTTAAAATATAATAATATTTAAAAAGTTAATTATTATTTAAAACTTTAAGAAATTCCTTTAAAAAAGAGGAATTAATATTAAAGGAAGCATTAATAAGTAATATGCTAATTTAAAAGTATTACTTATATATAATAAGTATTTTTTATAGTAAGAAAAGAAATTATATAAGGCAGCTAATATATATAAACTTTTTAAGTTTTATATTTAATAGCTTTAATTTTAAAAGCTAAAAATAATAAATACTTAAAAAATACTTATTATTTAAAAAATTTAAAAAAACTTTAGCTTTTAATATAATTCCGCTATTTATAGCTTTTTTTTATTAAAACTTAAAGCAATTAATTCCTTTTATTAAAAATAATAAAAAATCTTAAAAAAATATAATTTCTTTATTTTTAATTATTTATAAAATTAAAATAAAACATTATTTAATTAACCTTTTTATAATAAATATTATAATTATTATCTTATAAAAAAGAAACCCTTAATTAATTAAATATAAGGGCTTTTTTAAAATATTAAGAAATATTATCTTAATAAAGATTAAATTTATTAAAATACTTAAAAACTTTATAACTTAAGGGATAATTTATAAGCATTCCCCTTAAAAAGTTAATAAAGACTTTATACTTAATATTATTATTTATTATAACATTAAAACCTTTATAAGTATATAATTTATATTAAAATCTACCTCCTTAAGAAATAATAAATAATCTTTTTAATATTAATAATAATATATAATTTAGCAAGATATAAAATAAAAATAAGAATTAAGGCAGTAAATTATATAATTTATTAAATAATAAAATAAGGATCTTTCTTAATATTTATTAAATAATAAATATTAAATTTAAATAATTTTATATAATATTTCCCTTAATTCTTAAAAATTATGCTAAAATTTATTATATTTATTATATTAATATAAAGTCCTTTATTTATAATATATACTTAAAGCCTAAAGTTTATTTTAATATAAAGATTAATTATTAATAATACTTTTATAATTAAATCTTAATTATATTTAATAAAATATATATTAACTTAAAAAATATTAATAAGCATTCTTAAGAAGTTTTTATTATAATATTTAATAAATTATAATTATATTAATAAGCATTTAATATACTTTATTAAGGGAATAATTTTTTATAAATAATAATTATTTATATTTATATAAATATATTAAAATTATAATATATATTTTTTAATTTTAAGTATTTATATAAAGCATTATTTTTAAAATTAAAATCTTTTCTTAAACTTAGTTTTTAATATAATGTTAATTAATATTATAATAAAAATAATTAAAGTATTAATAATAAAGAAAATAAAGCATATTATATTAATTATTAATATTAAAATAATAAATTATTAAGTTATAATAAATATAATTAAAAAGACTTTAATTATAATAATTTTAATTAAGGTAATTTTAATTAAAATAATTTTAATAATAATAGCTTTTATTTTTAATATAACATTTGCTATAGCAATTAATAAAATATCTTAAGAAATAAAAAGTATTATATTTATAATAAAATTAATTATTAATTTTTAAATTACTTATTAATAAAATATTAATAATATTATAATTAATACTATGCATAAATAAAATATATTAGCTATAAAGCTATTAATATTAACTATATTATATTTCTTATTAAGTATAAGAAACTTAATATAGAAATTACTTTTAATAAGAAAGAAAATAATTATAAGAATAATATAATATATTATTAAATTATTATAAATAATACCTTTCTTTATAATTTCTTTTTAAAAATTATAATTATTAAAAAAGATAATATTAATAAGAATAAAGAAAATATAATATTTACTTTTACTTTTTAATTTACCTTAATTAAGAAATATACTTATACTTAATTTTAAGGCATTATCTTTAATATAAGTATTATAATTTTTTTTATAATAAAATATAAATAATACCTTACTTTTTAATATAAAAATCTTTTTATTTAATTTAATACTTTATAAATAAGAAAAGCATTTATTAAATTTAATAAGGAATTATAAGCTTTATTTTTAAAAATAATAATAATAAAAGTTATAATTAATTTAATTACCTTTTATATTATTAAAAAATATATTTCTTTCTTACTTTATATAGGTAATATAAATAAATTATATATTTATTTATAAAATATAATAAATAAATTAATTTAATAATAATTAAATAGCTTTAAAAAAATATTTTTAATTATTTAAAAATAAAAATACTTATAATACTTTTTATATATCTTTATTATATTCTTTATAAAAAAGGAATTATATTAATTATATTAATATTTTAAATATTTATTAATTAAATATTTTAATTATTTATTAAAAAATATTAAATATAATATAAAAATAAAAACTTTAAAAATTATTATAAAGTTTTATTATTATTATTAATTTTATAATTTTGCTTTATAAAGATTTAAGTTTATTTTAAAAAATAATTATAACTTTAATTAAAAAATTATTATTAATATTATATATTTTTTTGAAAATAGGCTTATTTTTTAGATTATTAATTTAATAATAATATTTTAAATAGCTTAATTTTTTAAATTACTTTTAATTAAAGATATATAAAAGGTACTTTATAAATATTAAATTAATATTTATTTTAACCCCTTTAATTAAATTCTTTATAATGTTAATATAAACTTTATATTTATTAAGTTTTAAGAAATAGCATAAGTAATAAGAATTGCTTATAAATAAGTTTTAATAAAAGCTTATTAATTTATTAATAAGGTTAAATGCTATTATATTCTTTTTTAATAAGCATTTAATATCTTATATATTAAATTAATTATTACTTATATAAAAAAAGCTAATCTTTAAATAATAATAAAGATTATTAATAATATTTATAGCCCTTAAGGCATTATACTTATATTACTTATTTTTAAGGCTTATTTATATTTTATAAAAAACTTAGCTTTAACTTTTTTAATATAAAAGTAAGCTAAAGCTATTAAAATAGCTATAAAATTTTTAAAAAGAATAAATATTAAATAATAAGTAAATATAGCTTTTAATATTTATAATAAACTTAATATTATAAAAATTCTTAATTTATTATTATAAAGTAATATAAAAGTATAATAAAAAAAGAATAAATAATAAGGTTTATATAAACTTTTTGCTATTAATAATTATAATCTTATTTTAAATTTTTTAAATAGCTTAATAATCTTTTAATTTATAATAATATAATTATATTATTATAATAAAATAAAAGATATTATAATTTAAATTTTATAATTAAATAATAATTTATAATATATTATATACTTTAAGTTAAATCCTTTAAATATATACTTAAATTCTTTAAAATTAAAATAATAAGGATAACCTTTAAAAGTAAAAAATAAGTTAAAAACTCTTATTAAAACGTTTTTAATATAAATATTTATTATTTAAATATTCCTTAATTAAATATTTATTACTTAATATAAAAAAAATAATTATATATTTATATTAAAGCTTTAATAAGATAATATAATTACTATATTTAAAGATTTATTTAAGGAATTTAATTATAAGAAAGTATTAAACTTAATTAAATATAATATTTTTAAATTTATACTTTATAATAAAAAAATATATAGCGATATATAATTCTTTAAGTTTTAAATAATATATAAGATTAAGGGTAAAATTAAAAAGCCTTATAAAAAGTTATGCCTTATAATAATTAATTATAATAATTATAATAAAAAAGAAATTCTTATTTAATTCCTTATTATTTAATAATTAAGCTAATAACTTTTAATTATTTTAACATTATTTCTTCTTTAATAAGAAATATATATTAAGCTTTAAAATATTATTTAAGCTTATTTATAATTAAAGTTAAAGCTTAAATATATAATACTTATAAGGTTATTATTAAAGATTTATAATAAGTATTCTTTTAACATTATTATATATATTATTAAATCTTTATATAGCATTATTAAGTTTAATATATATTAATAAATAATATATTATAAACATTATTATAAAAAATTAAGCATAATTATTTTTACTTATAATTTATATTTCCTTATTTTAAATAATAATATAAATAACTTTAGCATTATAGCTATATAAATAAATAATACTTGCTTTATTATTATTTTAATATTTTTAATAATAAAGGAAAAGAAAATTAAAAAAGTAAATATTTAATATAAGTTAAAGATAATACTTACTCTTAAAATAATACTTAATTTTAATAATATAAAGATTATTATTATAAAAAACGGTATTATTAATATGCATTAAAAAAGCTAAGGTATAAAGATTGCCCTTATTTAAACTACCTTTCTTAATTAAGAATAATAATATACTAAGCAATAAGCCTATAATACTTATTTAGCTTTTATTTATTAATTAAAAGCTGCATTTAACCTATTTATAGCTGCTTAAATTATTAATTTAAGTAAAGAAAATTATATTAAGCTTAATAAAAGGTTTTAATAATAAGCTAATTATTTTAAATGCAATATATAATATATATTATTTAACTTAATTATAGCTAAATTGCTTATCTTTATTAATAATTCTTTTATTAATAATTAAGATTTTAGTTTTTAAATAAGCTTTATTATTACTTTTATTAATAAAACTTAAGCTAATAGCTTTATAAAATTAAATATTTATAATAATATTATTTATTAATTCTTTATTAAATATAAGAGAATTATTAAAAGCATTTTAGCTTTTAAGATTTATAATATAGTTTATAAATTTAATATAGGTATTATTTTAATAGCTACTTTATATTAAATTACCATTTATTTTAGCATTAATATTATTCCTTTTATAATTTATATAAATTTATACTCTTTATATAAGTACTTAGTTAAGCTTAGTATAATTAAAAAGAAATGCTTTATAATTAACTTAATAATACTTTAATAATTATATAAAAGATATAAAATCTTTAAAATTTAATAAATTATAAATAATTATAATTTAATAAATGCCTTTATAAAGAATATATTAAATAAAACTTTTAAGCAACTTATAAATATTAATAAGATTATAATTAAGATATAAGGATATGTTAATTAAGGATAGTTATTTATTTAAGTAAAAGGAAAAGGTATATTAAGGCTTAATTCATTACTTATTATTAAAAAAAAAAAAAAAACGTTTAAATAAAAGTTAATAAAAGTTAATAAGTTAAGTTAATTATAAATAAGGTTGCAAAGAAAAGATTGCTAAAGCAACTTAATCTTTGCTTTTATTTAATAAAAGTATATAAAATTAATAAAAGTTTAAATCTTTCTTTTATTAATTAATTATAAATTACCTTAAGGAATGATATAATATAGTTTATATTTAAAATTACTTTCCTTTTAAGAGCAAACTTTATAACTAAGATTTTTATAATAATGCTTATATATTAAGAGTTTAGGTAATAAGGATTATTATTATCTTATAAATATTTAAGTTGCTAGCTTATATTTAATAAGCATTCTTAGTTAAATTTCGCGATTTAATATTTATATATTAATCTTATATATGTTTTTATTTATTAACTTAATTAATATTAAATAATTTCTTAATACTTAACTTTTCTTTTTTATTTAAATACCTTATTTATTAACCCCTTATAACTTATCTTGCTTATTCTTTCTTTATAATTAATTAATCTTTATTTAATTATAAAGATTAAGTATAATTAAGCTTAAGTTAAATTAAATTAAGGCATATTATAAGCTAAAGATTAAATAATAATATTATTAATTTAAGGATTTAATTTAATCCTTATTTAATTTAAACGTTATAAGCAATAAAAGCATAAGTTTATAAAATGCATTATAAATAAAATATTTATATAATAAAAGTAATAATTTATGCTTTATTAATTAATATAATTAAGATAATTTATTATATATAATTATTAAAATAACCTTTATTTATTAATTGCGCATTTTAATAAAATAATTAACCTTTAACCCCTTAATAATAACTTAAGCCCTTTTATATATTTACCTTTTATAAGTACTTAACATAATTAAATAAGCGCATACCTTTAATTAAATTAATTAATTAATAAATTTAAACTTAGCGGTTTTAAGTTTAATTTAACTTCTTTTTCTTATATACTTTTTAAAGGCATATATTAATTATTTAATTAAAGATTATTAATATAATTATAAATATATTATAAGGGGATAATAACACTAGGTATAATAAGCATTATAAGCAATAGGTATTATAAGCAATTAGCATTAAAGTATTAATAGGCAAGAATTATATGCAGCAACATATAACCACCCCTAAATAGTTTATAGCCAAAGGGAGGTTTTGCAGCTTATGGCCGCAACCTTCCTTCCTTTTATATAGCCAATTTAAATACAACCAATCTGCTATTAACCAACATATATTAACTCAACCAACATAAAGCTTAATATTATAAATTACCTTATTTACTTTAAAAAAATATATTATTATAAAGTATATTTATAAAAAAAAACTTAAAGTAATTTTATTATAATTTTAATTTAAATATATAAAAACTTATAATTTTTATATTTTAAAAGAAAAACTTAAATTTAATAAATAACTTAATTTTAAAAATTAAACTTAATAATATAATGCCTTTAAATCTTAATTATTACTTATAACTTAAGGATTTTATAATATTAAAACTTTAATTTCTTTTTAATTAATATAAAATTATAATATATAACTTATAATTACTTTTTATAATATCTTTTATAAATAATATTAATAATAATAATAATATAACTTAAAATAATTCTTATAATACTTAATATTAATATTAATAATATAACTTAATAATAAAAGCTTAATAAAAAAAGTTATTAAATAAATTAAAGCTTTTTAAAGGAATTAATATATTAAAATATTTTTTAAAACCCTTTATTTTTTTGTATGTTAAGGTTTTTAGCTTTTATTACTTTTTAACTTAAGGGATATATTTAAGCTAATATAGTAAATTACTTTTAATTAAAAAATTATTATATTAATTTAAAAAAAGTTATTTTTTTATTTTATTTCTTTTTATTTTATTTAATCTTTTCTTATAAAATAGTTTTTTTTAGTTTAATAATATTTTAAATTTATATTTAATAACTATTTTTTTATAATTTTTTATATTTTTATATAATTAATTCTTTTATTTATTTAATTACTTATTTATAATAATAATATATTTATTTTTTTACTTTTATCTTTCTTAACTTATATTAATTAATTATTTCTTTTAACTTTATAATTTTATAAAAGTATTTTATTAACTTTTTAAAAAATAACTTTATTTATTTGAATATTAATAAAGCTAAATTATATATAATCTTTAAACTTATATTAATTATATAACTTAAAATATATTAATATTTAATATATAATTAATAATCATAATTATACTTATAATTTATACTAATATTATATATATAATTTTATATATTTATTATCATTAAAAGTTAAATAAAAGATATAATAAAAAAAAAAGAAAAATTAATATTAATATAATAAGTTTTATTTCTTTTATTTTTAAAGATATAAATAATATTTATATATTTTTTATATAATAATTATAAGGGGTAATATTATAATAATTAAAGATTAATATAATATATAATAATTTAATGAGTTATAATTAAGTTAAGAATGGAAATAAATATATTATAATTATAATTAATATTTATTATAAGAAAAAGGAACTTAAAAGTAAAAAATAAAACTTAAATATTATATAAAAAAACTTTAATATTATTTATTATAAAACAAATAATAATTAATATAAGAATAAGCTATTAATTATAAGTAAAATAATAAAAGACAAAAGAAACTTAAATATTTAATAACTAATAATATATTAAGCTTATCTTTAATATAAAGAAATACTTTAATATAAAATATATAATCTTATTATTAATAAAAAGAGAATTATTATTATTAAGTATAATAATAAATATATTATTATTAAAACTTAATAATTAAAAAAGAAAAAGAAAAAAAGAAAACGTTATTTTAAAAAAAAATAAAAAGATTAAAAAGAGCTTATTTAAATAAATAATAATTAAAGGAGTAATTTAATTAAAAGAAAAATAAGTAACTTATTAATTTTCTTTTATTATTATTTTTCTTAGCTAAATATTATTAATATTAAGAATAATTAAATTATTAATAGCTAATTAAATATAAAAATATAACTTTTAAAAGTTAATAATTATTAATTACTTCTTTTTTTTAATAACTATTTATCTTTTTAATAATTATTTATATAGGAATAAAGGTATTATTAATACTTAATAATAAGTAAATACTGGCTTATAATTAATTAAATTTACTTAGCTTTAATAATTAAAACCTTAAGGCCTTAACTATATATAGCTAAATAAACCTTTATAACTTAGCCTTTTTAAAGGCAATTTAAAAATAATAATTAATTATAACATTAATTAAATAAACTCTTTATATTTAAATATATAACTTAATTAATATTAATTAATAATTATAAAGATAATTATAAATTAATAAGGCTTAAAGAAATAATATTTTCCTTAAGGATAATTATGTTAATTAATATTATTAATATATTATAAATCTATATATATATATAAAATATAATATTAATAATACTTATTATATACTTTTAATAAATATAAAGGTAATAATAAACTTTCTTATTAATATTATATATATATTTATTATACTTTAAATAATTATTAATAATAACTTTTAAACTTATTAAATATAATTAAAAAAAAGAATTATTATTTATTCTTATTAATAATATTTACTTATATTAAATTATATAAATAAATATAAAGAAATAATTTTAATTTTTTATTTATAACTTATAAAAAAGCTATTTCTTAGCTTTTTTATTACTTTATCTTTTATCTTAAAATATTTTATTTATTATTATAATTACTTTATTAAAATAAAAAAAACTTATAATATTATAATAAATAATAATAATAATGTTAAATAATACTTTTATATTTTAAAGTATTATTAAAATACTTAATTCTTAGCTTTAATTAAATATATTAACTTTTAATAATACTTAATAATAATTTAATACCTTTACTTAAAGGTAAATTTAAGCCCTTATATATTTCTTTAATAATAAGATATATAAGGTATTTATTAAGAACTTTAATAACTAAATAAAGTTTATATTCTTATTATTAAATAAGGACTTACTTTAAATCCTTAAGAAAACTTTTTAAGTAAAAGGTATTTATACTTAAGGAATGTTTAATATAAAGAGCTTAATATATATTTTTAATATATTAAGCTATTTTAAATAATTTAAAAATAAACTTTAAGAATATTATATTATAAATAAAGTTAATTAAATTTAAAACTTTATTATAAGTAAATACATAATTTTTAACTTTAATTATAACTTTAATAATACTAAAGAATTATAACTTAATAATGCTTATAATAAAGATAATAATAATCTTTTTAATTATTTTAAAAGTAAGCCCCTTAAGCTATTTAATCCTTTAAAAAATAAAAGTAATAATAAAAATAAAAATAATAATAATAAAAATAATAAGGGTAGTAATAAACCTTTAAAACCTTTAAACTTTTTTAGCTTATTTAATAATAATAATAATAATAATAATAAAGGTAATAATAATAGCATTCCTTTAATAAATTTCTTTTATATAATATATAATTATTATATTAAATTTCCTTTTATAAAGATAAAAAGTTATCTTTTAAAATTAAATATAATAATTAACTTAAGTAAATATTATTATAATAATAAAATGTTTATTAAAAAACTATATAATATTTTTCATAATAAATTTTTCCTTTTTTATAAAGTATATAATATTTTATATTTTTAGCTTTAATAATTTTAAGTAATACTTTCTTATAAACTTAAGCGATTAATAAAGATATTTTATATTTAAGCTATTGATTAAAATAATATATTTATATAAGTATATAAGAAACTTAAGAATTACTTTAATATAAATAATAATTATTATAATGACTTTATAAATTAAAATACCTTAACCTTTTTTACCTTTTAATAAAAGTATTTAAATAAAAGTTATATAAATATTTTATAACTCTTTATTAATAAAATATAACTTTATTATAAAGTATTTAAATATAATATATAAGGTAATAACCTTTTAAAAGATATAATTTTATATATTATATAAAGTATCTTTAAGCTTTATTATATAATCTTAGTTATGTTAATAAAGATTAAGGAATTATATTTTATTTTATAATAATATATTAAGGTATTAAAGGCTTAAAACTTAAATTTATAATATATAATTATTAAAGGAATTAATTAATAAGCTTATAAGTAAGGCTATGTTAATAATATTAATAATTAAGGTAAGTAAAATAATAATAATGCTTTAAATAAAATAAATATTAATATATAATATTATTTGAACTAATAATATAATAATAATTAATAACCTTAATTTATATAAGCTTTTTTTAAAAGTAATAACCTTTAACAAAACTTTTATTTAAACTACTTTTATTAATTTAAAGAAAGTAATTATAATAAAGAACCTTATGATAATAATTATAATATTAAATATTAACTTATTAATAATAATTATAATAAGAATATATTATATAAAAAGAAGTATTTTATATATTTAAAGGAAAGCTATTAATTAATAAATTACTTATTAAAAGATTATTAATATATAAAAGCTACTTATATATATTTATATAAAGATATAAGGTAGTAAATTAATAATAATAACTTTAATACTTTTTTTATTAACTTTAAAGGTTTAATTTTAATGCTTTTAATATAATAATAGCTATAATTATAAGGATTAATAAGAAAGATTAAGCTTATTATATTTTTTTTAATAAATTAAGCGTTTCTTTATAGTTTTTTTTAATAATTTAAAGATATTTAAATTTCCTTTAATTATTAAAACTTAAATAATAGCTAAGATATTTATTATAAAAAATTAATACTTTTATTAAAAGTTTTAAGGTATTATATTAAATATAAGTATAATAAAATATTTAATAACTAAGTATAAGTAGTTTTAAGCTTTTTAATAATAAATACTTTTATTATACTTAAATACTACTTATATTAATAAGGCATAAATTTAATTTAACCTTATAATAAAAATAAGTTTTCTTAATATAATAATTATTAATACTTTTATAAAATAATTTATATTTTATATAATAAACATAATTACTTCCTTTTTTTTATGTATTTAAAATATAAATAAGCATTCTTTCTTTCTTTAAAATATTATTAATAAAGTAATATAGCAAAAAAATAAATATTTAAAGAAAACTTTCCTTATTACTTAAAAGTAAAAATACCCTTAAATATTTCTTAATATAAGTAATAAAAATATATTAATAGTTTTTTTTATTAAAGCTAAACTAAGGTAGCTTTATTAAAGGTTTAAATACTCTTTTATTAATTATCTTTTATATCTTTTTAAAAGAGCTAAATATAATAATATTAATTCTTTTCTTTAAAAGTAATTTTTAAGTTTTATTATTATTATTAACTTTAATTATAAGATTATTATAAATATTATATATTTAATTAACATTTTTATTTTATATATTATTAATTAAATAACTTTCTTTTAAGCTAAATGCTTTCTTTTTTCTCTTTTTATAAAGAATATATAAAATATACTTTAATAATATTAAATAAATACTTATTTAAAACTCTTTAATTATATTATTTATAATATTAATATTAATTTTACTTCTTTAAAGTTTAAGGATATTATATATATTATAAGTATTATATATAAATAAGTATTTATAAAGGTATATTAATTTATTAATAAAGTTAAATAATATTATACTTTAATTTAATAAGTATTTAATATTCTTTATATTAAACTTATTAAAATATATAATAAAGATATTATTTTATAAGCATCTTTTAAGGCTATGAATAATATAATTAGCTTTAATAATATTATTTTAATACTTTTTATCTTTAATATATACTTATAAATTATAAAAAACTTAATTTTAATATTTTTAATTTTAAAGTAAGTAATAATAATATAAAAGGTAATAAAGGAGCTATATAAGATTTATATAAAATAATAAGTTAATATTGCTTTAAATACTTAAAATAAGTTAAATATAATAAATATCTTAAGTTTTCCTTTATAAAATAACGTTTAAATATAATATAAAAAATAAGGTTAATAAGGATTATATAAGCTATTTAATATTTATAATTATAACATTACTTTAAACCTTTTTAATAGCTTAATAATCTTTTACTTTATATTAATTCAATTATATTATTATAATAAAGATAATAAAGATAATATTTAAGCTATATTAAACCTTAATAATTCTTTAAATAAGCTTATTTAATTTAAGTTAAATTTAGTTTTAATAATCTTAAAGCTTATTTAGCCTTAATAATGTAAATAACTTAAGGGTTTAAAAAGTAAGCTAAAAGAAATATATATTATATAATAAAAGAGTAATAATTATAAACTTTTTTTAAAGCTTTATTATAATAATATAATTATTATTTTTAATAACTTATTTAAAGAATTTAATTATATAGAAATTATAAAATTAATTAAAAATAATGTTTTTTACTTTAAGCTTTTTAATTTAATAATATATAATAATATTTAATGTTTTAAGTTATAAATTACTTATAAAGTTAAAAGTAAAATTAAAAAGCTATATAAAAAGTTATAATTAATTATTATTAATTATAATAATTAAGATAAATATAATATTCTTACTTAATCTTTAATTATTTAATATATTAATTAAAAAAGTTTAATTATTTTAATACTTTTTTTATTAAAAGATATTACTTAAGTATATTTTTAATTAAAAAGTAAATTAAAATAGCTTATTTTATATTATTTACCCCTTAAAATTTAAAATAAATATCCCTTTAAAACTATTATATATATTATTAAGTTATTATATAATATTATTAACTTAAATATATATTAATAAATAATATATTATAAGGACTTAAGTATAATTATTTTAGCTTATAATTTATATTTTTTAATTTTAAATTATAATAAAAGTTTCTTTATGTTTTTTATATAAATAAATAATACTTTATTTTTAAATACTTTAATATTTTCTTAATTAAAGGAATAATAAATTAAAAAGGTAGGAATTTAATATAAATTAAAGTAAATTCTTTCTCTTATTATATTACTTAATTTTATTAATATAAAAATAACCCTTTTTAATAATAATATTATATATTTTTATTAAAAGAGCTAAGGCATAAAGATTATTCTAATAAATAATAAAGTAGTTAATTAAGCTTAATAATATATAAAGTAATACATAAAAAAAGCATATTTTACCTTTATTTATTAACTTAAAATAATATTTAATTTATTAATAATAGCTTAAATATAAATAATTAATAATAAAGATTATATTAAATTAAATTAATATTTTTTATAATAAGTTAATAACTTAAAGTATAGCTTTTATTATATTTCCTTAAATTTATTTATAATTAAATTAATAATTTTTATAAATAACTCTTTTATTAATAATAAGAATCTTAGCTTATAAATTAACTTTATTATTATACTTATTAATAAAATATTAGTTTAATAAACCTTTAAATAAAATATTATAAGTAATATTATTTAATACTTTTTAATAAAGTATTAAAGAATTACTTAAAGTATTCTTACTTTTAAGATTTATAATATAATTAATAGCTTTAATATAAATATTATATTAATAATTACTTTATATTAAATTATTTAATATTTTAATATTTTAATAATTTCTTTTATTATTTATATTAATTTATATTCCTTATATAAATATTTAATAAAACTTAATATTATTAAAAAAAAGTAACTTATAATTAATATAATAATGCTTTAATAATTATATAAGAAATATAAAATCTTTAAGATTTAATAAATTATTATTAATAATAATTTCATAAATACCTTTATTAAAAGTATATTAAATGAAATATTTAAGCACTTTATAAATATAAATAAAATTATAATTAAGATATAAAAATATATAAAATATAAGTAATTAAATTTATTTCTATAAAGGTAATATAATTATAAAATAAAAAACTATTAAGGAATAATAACTTTAATTTATATTAATAAAAAAATAATTAATTAATAAAAGTTTAAATTATCCTTTAATTAATTATATATATTTTAAAGTTATATATACTTAATTTATATTTAAAATTATATTTCCTTAAGGATAAACCTTATATTTAAGACTTTTATAATAATATTTATATATTAAGAGTTTTAATTATAAGGGTTGCTATTATTTTATAAGTACTTAAGTTGCTAGCTATGTTTAAAGAACGTTTCCTAATAAATTTAATAATTTAACTTTTATTTTATATAAAAAGAAGTATATATAAGTTATAACCTTAATTAATTAAGGGCTTTTATAGCTTTACTTAATAAAGAGCTTTTAATTAATTAAAAATAACTTTATTAAAAAAGAGCTTTATTTTACTTTATTTTAATTAATTATTATAATTTATTTAATATTAATATTATTAAGTAAGTTAATTAATATTAACTTAATTTAATTTATTTAATCTTAAGTTTTAATGTTTATTTAATATTATAAATAATAAAAGCTATTTATAAATAATCTTAAAATAAATTTACTTATAAAGGTAAAGTAATAATTAATTTTAAATAAAAAGGTATTTAAGTAATAATATATTTAATTAACTTTAATATATAAAATTATAAAGTTATGCTTTATATAACTTTTAAATTAACTTTAAATTGTTTATATATTTACCTTTCTTAATAAAATAATTAAATAAAATAAGTAAATATATTTAATTAATAAATTAATAATAATAACTTATAAAGTTTAATTTATAATAATATTACTTTTTTTTTAAAATAACTTTATACTTATAAAATAAAAGGTTATTAATATAAAAATAAAGATATTATTAATATTTAATAATAAGTAAATGCTAGCTTATAATTAATTAAATTTACTTAGCCTTAATAATTAAGCTTTTAAAGCCTTAATTATATATAATTAAATAAACCTTTATAACCTAGCCTTTTTAAAGATAACTTAAAAATAAAAATTAATTATAATATTAATTAAATAAACCTTTTATATTTAAATATATAACTTAATTAATAATTTTATTAGTTTGGCTTTTGTATAGTTGGTGATAAATAAATAAAGTATGTAATTAATTTAGCTATGATATATAAAGGGTAGGTTATAATAAAGCTGCAACCTTCCCTTATTTAGCTATAAGCTAGCTATAATGATTTATATATAAAGTATGTAATTATTAGCTAGTAGCTAGCTAGCATTAGCTGGCAGCTATTATTAATAAGATTAATTTAAACCTTGCACCTTTAAATTTATGCATTATATATATGCACTCATTGCATAAGCACGCTATGCTTATATATATTATTCCCATATTAATAGTCTTTTATATATGCATATATACATGCTTTAAAATCATGTTTTTCTTTATAAATTATTTGCTTTAAGCTAATTAAATCGCTTGGTTAATGCAAATATCTTATCCTTTAAGAAGTTATAATGGGTTAAGTATCTTATGGTTATTGCTTTAATGGGTTGAGTATAAATGTTTAAATGCAAGTATGCTTAAATATTTTAAGTGCTTAAATTGCTTAAAATCGCTTAATTAAATCATTTAATTGTTAATACTTTAAAGCTTTAAAGTATTTAAATGCCATGCTTTAATTAATTAATTATTATTTTAATAGCTTCTTTCTTTTTTTTTATTAAGTTGGTTAAGGTGCTTAAGGGATAAATTAAGCCTAAGCTAATAATAATTACTGCCATTATGTTTCCTAGTAAGGAAGAGGTTATTATTATAAAAGAGGCTATTGCCATAGGGCTTGCGTTAAGGGCATTGCTAATTAAGGAAAAGGTTGTAATTAATAAAGAAAAAGAAAAGGTATTGGCTTTTTAATAATTAGCTTTATAATGGTTAGCTTTATTTTAATTAACTTAGGCTTCTTTTAATATTTATATACTTTTAATTATAAGTAAAAGGTTATTATTATAAATTCCTTTTAAGATTATTAAAGTAATTCCTAATTATTTAATTAAGTTAAAATAATTAATGCCTTTATTATTAATATATAATTATATTTTATATATACCTTATAATAGCAAAGTATTTATTTAAATTTATAAAAAAGCCTTTAATTAATTTTTTAAAAGCATTTCTTTATTTATTTATAAAACTTATATTAAAATTTATTAAAAAGATCTTTATTATAGCTTAAATAACTTTTAAAGCTTTTAATTATATTAATAACCTTTTCTTTATTAAAGAAAGGGGTTATTATTAATGCAAAGATTATTGCTATTAAGGTAAATCTTATAATAATTAATTATAAGGTAAAAAAAAAGGAAAGAATATTTTTATATTATGCTTATAAATTAATAATTAGCTTTTAAATTATTTATTTGCAAGTAGTAATACTTAAATGCTATTATTACTTAATAAATTAACCTTTATTAGCTTTAAAGCAATTTATGCTTAAAATTTTATTAAAAGGCATTAATAAAAAGAATATTAAAAAAAGAAAAGATTATATTTATTAATTAAATATTAATTATTATTAAAAGATAAATATTTTAAAGGTTTAATTAAGTTATTTATATAGCTAAACTTATAATAAATTTTAATTATTCCCTTTAATGGTTTTAAGCTAACTAAGTAAATAAAATAATTGCATTAATCGCTTATTTTTTTTTATTAATTAATACTTTAAAGTATTTAATTAAGCATGTTAATTAAATGTATAAATTACTTAAAAGAAACATTATTTATCAATACTTTAAAGTATTTAAGCGCCTTATGCTTTATTAAGTGCTTAGGGGGTCTTTAAAAAGTTATAAGCCCTAAGAGTATTATATGGGTGCCTTAAAAGGTGTTAATTGCAAATAAGGGCTTCTTAAGGGTATTAATTGCAAGCAAGGGCTTTTTAAGGGTGCTAAACAAGGGCTTTTTAAAAATATTAAGCAAAGGCTTCTTATAATAATTATAAGCAAGGGCATTAATAATTAAGGGTGCTTTATAAAGGGCTTTTAAGAATATTATAAGGAGGGCTAAGGGTATAAAGGCAATATAATTAAAAGTTAAGCATTTACTATAAATTAGTTAATCTTACTTAAAAGTTAAGTATTTATTATAAACTAAATAAGATTAAGTAAAGCTTATTGCTGGTTTATTTAATGATTAAGGGTATCGTGATAGGGAAGGTTGTAATTGCTTAAGAGTATTGCAAAAAGGCTTTTAATAATTAGGAAAGGTTATAATTACTTAAGGGTATATTAAAGAAGGCTTTTTAACTAAGGCTTATCATAATTATTATCATTACCGCTAATAATTTGCATTAATAAACATAATTAAAGATTAAGTATTGTTGCCATGAATTGGTTTTTAATACTTAATTAAGCTTTTTAGCGGCTTATAGCATTATTATTAGCATAAAGTCCCTTAATAAAATCATTGCAAGCAAACAAGCTTTTAAGGGATAAAATCTATCTCTTTAATACCTAACTATTTATACTTATTAAGCAAGCATTAATTAGTATTGATTTAGCTTTCATATAAATAATAATAAATAAATAAAGTGTATAATTAATTTAGCTATAATGTATAAAGGGTAGGTTGCAGCGAAGCTACAGCCTTCCCCCGTTTAGCTATAAGCTAGCTATAGTGGTTTATGCATAGGGTATATAACCGCTAATTAGCAGCCAATTAATACCAGCTAGCAGCTGCTATTAATAAGATTAGTTTAAACCTTGCACCTTTAAATCTATGCATTGCATATGCGCACCCACTGCGTGGGCACGCCACGCCCATACATACTATTCCTATAAATTTAGCTTATAATAATTTAATTATTTAATTATTTAATTATATTTTATATTTATTTAATATAATCTTTATTAAATTAATATTTTTTATAATTAAGTTAAGTAATTATTATTAAAAAGTTATTTATTAATATTTTAAGGTAATATAATAATATTAAGTTATAAAGAATTATTTATAATTTTAATTTTACTTTTTTATTATAACTTTTTTTTACTTTTTTTTTCTTTATTTTTTATAACTTAATTATTTATATAATAACCCTTAAAAGTATAAGTTTCTTTTTCTTTTTATTTTATTAATTCTTTATTATTTACTTTTATTTACTTTAATATTATTTATTTTATTAATAATTATAATAATTCTTTTAAGTTATTATACTTAATTAAATTATAATTATATAAATTATTATAATATCTTTTTTAAGTAAAGTTAATTATACTTTTACTTAATTATATTATTATAATTAAAAACGCTTTAAAAAAATTAAATAACTTTAATATTTTTTACTTAATATTAATAATTAAATTATAACTTTTTCTTTCTTATATTAATAAAATAATACTTACTTAAGCTATTTAAATAATTTAATATTATTTTTTTAAATTATTATTTTAATAAAGTTATAATAAAAGAATTTTAATAATAATATTTATAAATATTTATTAATTATTTATAAGCTTAAAATATATATTTATAAAGAGTAAAATTTATAAAGTTATTATATTATTATAAATATAAGTTATTTTATATAATATATATAAGATATTATTTATATTAATTAAGTTTTAATTATAATAATAATAATAATAAAAGTTTAATTATTATAGCTTATAAAAAGGCTTATATAAGAGCTTTTTTTAAAGTAATTAATTATTTTCTTAATTAAAGATATAAAAAGGGATTAATTTTACTTAAGCTAATATAATAAGAAATATTTAACCTTTATATTATTAATATTAACCTTAAAGGCTATAATTAAATATTACTTAAATATTAAATTTACTTTAAAGTTAACTTATATAATTATTTAATTAAAAATAATTATAAAGTACTTATAATAAAACTTTATTTCATTAAAACTATTAATAAATAAATTAATTAAATAAATAGCTTTTATATTATTAATTATATATATATATATTATTATTTAAAAATAATAAATATTTAATTAAGTTAACCTTTTTAAATTATATTAATTAAATAAATAACTTTATTTTCCTTATTAATTATTTAATATTTATTAATAATAAAAAAGAAAATATAAAAAATATAATAATTATTACTTTTAAAATAAAGCTAAGTAATAAAAGCTAACTTTTTTATTAATTAAAAAAACCTTATATTAATATTTTTAATTTAAAGCCTTATATTATTTTTAATAATAAGCTTTTTTAAAGTATTATTTTTAAAGTTAATAAGGAATTAATAAGGCTTAATATTAACTTTATAAAACTTTTAATTAAAAATAAAGTAAATATATAAAAATAATAAATATAATTTATATTAATTATAATTATTTATTATTTTATAATTAATAAGTAATTAAGTATAACTCTTTATATACTTTTAATATAAGGAATACTTATATTATAAATTTTTATTATAAGCTTTTTTATATATTTATATAATTATAAAAGCTAATATATAATATTAATATAATTAATATTAATAAAAGCTTTAATATATAAATAATTAAGTTAAATTTATTATTATAATAAAGTTAATAATCTTAATTAATAAAAGATTTTATAAAAATAAATAATTTATTTTAATAATATTTAATATTGTGGGAATAATATGTATAAGCATTATATGCAGCATGCCTATACAATAAGTACGCTGCAAGCAATGCATAAATTTAAAGGTGCAAAGTTTAAATTAATTTTATTAATAACAACTATTAATTAATGCTAGCTAACTACTAGCTAATAATTATATGCCTTGCATATAAATTATTATAATTAGCTTATAATTAAATAAGAAAAGGTTATAACTTTATTACAACCTATTCTTTATATTATAATTAAATTAATTACATATTTTATTTATTTATTATTAATTATATAAAAGCTAAATTAATATTAATTAATGCTTACTTAATAAGCATAAATAGCTAAGTTTAAAAAAATAATTTATTACTTTTAAAAGCAATTATGCTAATTAATAATTATTATATATTATAAATTTACATAACGCAATTTATAATATTAATAAATACTTATTAATTTAATTAATTGCAATAGCAAATTATAAATATTATTTCTTAATTAATAATTGCTTTATATATTTATAATGCCTTAAATAAAGCTAATAATAATAGCTTTTAAGATTAATAGCTAGCTTTAAGTAAAAATATATATTAACATTTACTCTTACTAACCTTTTTTAATCTCTTTATTAAATATACTTAAAAACACCACATTAAATACTTTCTCGCGATATTTTTAAGCCATTGCAATCTTTTCAGCTTATTAAAAGCCCTTTCGCAATATCCTTACATTAAAAAGCCTCTCTTATAATACCCTTAAAAAGCCCTTACTTAGCATTTATAAGAAGCCCTTAATCAGCACTCTTAAGAAGCCCTTGCTTGCAATTAGCACCCTTAAAAAGCCCTTGCTTAATACTCTTAAAAAGCCTTTATTTGCAATTAATGCCCCTTAAGATATCCATATAATACTCTTAGAGCCTATAATTCTTTAAAAAGCCCCCTAAGCACTTAATAAAGCATAAGGCGCTTAAATATTTTAAAGTATTAATAAATAATGTTTTTTTAAGCGATTTATATATTTAATTAGCATTTTTAATTAAATATTTTAAAGTATTAATTAATAAATAAGCTATTAATATAATTATTTTATTTACTTAATTAACTTAAAATCATTAAGAGAAATAATTAATATTTATTATTAATTTAGCTATATAAATAACTTAATTAAACCTTTAAAATATTTACCTTTTAATAATAATTAATATTTAATTAATAAACATAACCTTCCCTTTTTTTAATATCTTTCTTATTAATGCTCTTTAATAAAATCTTAAGTATAAATTATCTTAAAGCTAATAAAAATTAATTTATTAAGTAATAATAGCATTTAAGCATTATTACTTATAAATAAATAATTTAAAAGCTAATCATTAATTTATAAGCATAATATAAAAACGTTTTTTCTTTCCCCTTTGCTTTATAATTAATTATTATAAGATTTACCTTAATAATAATAACAATAATAGCCTTAATGACAATAACAATGCCTTGCTATTAAGCAAAAGTAACGCTTATTATTAAGTAAAAGTAATGTTTATTACTAAGCAAAAATGGCCTTGCTATTAAGTAAAAGTAGCCTTATTATTAAGTAAAAGTAATAATTGCTATTAAGAATAGCATTTAGCATTAATTATTAAAAAAAAACTATTAAAGTAATAATTAACTAATTAAAGCACAGCATTTTAAACACTTTAAAACTTTAAAATATTAGCAATTAAATAATTTAAATTAGGTAATTTAAGCACTTTCTTTAAATAATTATAAATACTTTAAAGTATTGTTAAATAAATGATTTAATTAAGCAATTTAAGCACTTAAATCATTTAAACATATTTATATTTAAATACTTGCACTTAACTTATTAAAGCAATGATTATAAGGCATTTAACCCATTATAGCTCCCTAAAGAATAAGATATTCACATTAACCAAGCAATTTAATTAACTAAATAATAATTTAAAGGAAAATATAATTTTAAAGCATATATATATATATATATAAAAAAACTGCTAATATAGGAATAATATATATAAGCATTATATACAGCATATTTATATAGTAAATGCATTATAGGCAATGCATAGATTTAAAAGTATAAGGTTTAAATTAATCTTATTAATAATAGTTACTAGCTAGTATTAACCGGCTATTAGCTAGCGATTATATGCCCCATACATAAACTATTATAACTAGCCTATAGCTAAATAGGGAAAGGCTGTAACTTTGCTACAACCTACCCTTTATATTATAGCTAAATTAATTATATACTCTATTTATTTATTACCAACTATACGGAAGCCAAACCAATAAATATAAATATATAGCTAATAATTATAATAAATTAATAATAAAGTTTTATATTTATTTAATTATTTTTAAAATTATTTATTTTAATTAAATTATTTTATAATTAAGTATTTATACTTAATTTAATATCTTTACTTTTATTTAACTTAATATTTATATTAACTCTTTTACTTATATTTTAATATTAAATATTATAAAATTATATATTACTTTTTAAAAAAATATATAACTTTTATAATAATATATATTAAGCTTTATTATACCTTTAATAACTTAATTATAATTATATTTAATATAAGAAAAACGTTTTCTTTTGAAATTAAATATAAATAATAACTTTTATAATTAAAATTATATAATAATAAAAAAGTAATAAGATAAGATATATAATTAATGATATATAAAGTAAAATAAGTTTTATTATATATTAATTATTAATAATTAATAAAATTAACTCTTTATTTATTTAAAATTATATTATTTTTATAATTATAATTTATATTTAATGTTTTATAATAAGTTTTTTTATTACTTTCTTTTAATTAATTTTAATTTATTTATTTTTTTAAACTTGCTTTATTTTATATATATACTTATTAATATATAATGCTAGAAAATATATATAATAATATAAATATTAAGGTTAAAAGAGCTATTATATTATTTAAGCTGCTTTTAAGTTTATAAATACTTCATAACCTTATCTTTTTTTAAAAATTAAGAATTAACTTTTTATTTCTTATTATTTAAATATATAATATTATAAAGTTTTATTTCTTTAATAAGGAGCTTTATAATTATATTTCTTTTACAACTCTTAAGATATAAGTAACTTTTTTAAGCTTATAAGCAAGCTTATAACCTTGCTTAGCATAATGCTTTATTTTAATAAAATTATAGTTTTTTAATAAATTTATAAAGAATTTATTATATTATTATTTTATTATAATACTTTTATTATTAATAAAGTTTAATACATTAATTTAAAATATATTAAATTAAATTATAAATAATTATTTTATAATATAAATCATAATTTAAATTTAATTAATAAAAGAATTAAATATACTTATTAATATATAAAAAGAAATTATATTAATTATTAAATATATTTAAAAATAAATATATATTTTAATTTTATTATATTTAAATTAATTATTACTTTATAATTAATAATTAAAATAATTAAAATAATTTTATATATTAAACTTTTTTATTTATTTAATAATAATTATTTTTATACTTTTTATTTTAAAATATATAAATAATTTATATTTAATAAATTTTATAAAACTTATTAATTAATTTTAAAATAATTGTAAAAAACTTTATTTTAATAAATAAATAAATAAATATATTATTAATATAAAATATATAATATATTAAAAAATATATTATATTTTATTAATATTAATTAATTATAAATTATTTTTAATATAATATAATTATTTATTATATTATATTTTAATTATTTATTATATTTTTAATATTAAATATAATATTTTTTATAAATATGTTTAAAGACTTTATATTATATAAATTAAATTTATCTTTAATATACTTTTTAATTATAATAACCCCTTATAATTATAATAATTAAAGAGCTATTAAAAGGGCCTTAAGCCCCTTTTAAGCTAAGCTTAAAAGAGGTAAGAAATAATTTTATAATAACCTTAATACTTATAGCTATAATTAAAAAACCTTTACTTTAACCTTAATAGCCCGTTATACTTAATAAATAATTATTATTATAATTTTATTTCTTCTTTATATATTATTTATAATAATATTAAAATTAAATAAATAATACGTTAATTAATTATAAAAGGTTAATATAAAAAAAGTAATTTAAGAACTTAAGAAATTAAAAATAAAGCATTTTAATTAAGTATATATAGTAAATTAATTATAAATTAATTTAAAAAGGAGAATAAATAATTATAAAAACGCCTTAAATTATTAATTTCTATTTAAAGTTTTTAAAAAAAGGTTAATAAAAAACCTTAAATTATTTAATATTATTCCTTTATTAATAAAATATATTTATTAATAGTATAATAACTAGTTAATAAACCTTAAAAGGGCTTATATCTTATAGCTTTAAACTTTTTATAATAATAAAATTAAAATTATTTATATATTAAATTATATAAATAAAAAGTATAAAAATTAATAAAATATATATATAAAATCCTTAATATAAGGTAATTAAAGTATTTTTAATTATTATTTATAAAATACCTTTTAAATATTTAATATAAACTTTAAATAAAATCTTTATAATATTATTAAAGTAATATAAAATGCCTTTAATATAGCTTAATAATATAAGAAATAAAATTTTTAAATATTTTCTTAATATTTAAAAATATTTAAATTAAGATAAGCTTTTTAAAATAAATAAAAAAAGATTAATTTCTTTTTATTTAAGTTAATTATTTAGCTTTTAAATTATATTTAATTTACTTATATAATAAATATATTAAATACTTAAAATAATATAATAAAGTTAATTTAAGCTATTTAATTAAATATATTAAAATTAATTAAAAAATATAAAGAAATAAAATTAAAAGTTAAAAGAATATAAAAAACTTTTAATAAAAAGCCTTATATAAATATAAATAAAATATATTAAATTTTATTTAAATTTAAAAGAAAGACCTTATATAAAAGGATAAAGCTAAAGAATTTAAAGTTCTTTTTAAAAAATATTTATTATTAAGGTATAATATTAAGTAAAATAAAATAGCTAAAATGCTTAAATATAAATTAAGTTATAAACTCTTTAAATATTAATAAAAAAATAATTACTTATAATAAATATAAAAATATTTATTATTAAGTATTAAATTACTTAATATATAAAGAAAAGATATAAATAAAGTTAATATAAAGAAAGTAAGGTTATTAATAAATATAAAGCTAAAAAGCTTAATAAAAAGATTTTAAAAGTTTATTTTTAAAGAAATATATAAGGGAAGCCCCTTTAAAGTTAAAATAATAATACTTAAAAAAGAAAAAAGTAAAGGTTATAAAACTTTTATAATTTATAATAAAGCTATTATAATATTAAGTTAATATTTAATTAAGATTAATTTAAATATATAAGCTTAAGTAAATCTTATAAATTTAATATTAATAATAAAGTAAAAATTTAAAAAGTTTAAAAAGAAAAAAGTTTTAATTATAAGGATATAATATCTTAACGTCTTTATATATAATATATATTATATTTCTTTATTATTAAGAAATTATATAAAAAAATAAAAAAAGATAATTTAAAATTATATTATAATTAAGTATAAATAATATAAGTTACTTATATTCTTTAAAACTTTAAATATAAATGCTTTTTATATTAACTTAAAGTTTAATTTAAAAAGCTAATAATTATAATAAAATAATCTTTATTTAAGGAAATAAACTTTTTGAAAAAAGATATTTTAAACTATTTATTATTATTTATTAATTCGTATTAATAACTTAAATATTCCTTATTATAAGCTTAAAGTTAGCTTATAAGACTTAGAAAAAATAAAAGAAAAAGAGAAAACCCTTTTAAAAAAACTTAAAATATACCCTTAATTATATAATTTAAAGAATTTCTTTATAACTTTAAGGGCTAAGAATTTTCTATTAATAAGAATTATTATTAGCTGGATTAACGTACGTTAGTTAATAGCAAACTAGTTATATTTAAATCGGCTATAATATAAAGATTAAGTTATAGCAAAGCTGCAGCCTTCCCTTATTTAATTATAAGCTAGCTATAATAATCCATATGCAAGGCATATAACTACCAGCTAGCAGCCAACTAGCATCAATTAATAGCTATTATTAATAAAACTAATTTAAACCTTATACTTTTAAATTTATATATTACTTACAGCGCACTTATTATATAAGTATGCTATATATAATGCTTATATATACTATTCCTACACTAACAGTCTTTTATATATATATATGCAAACGCTTTAAAATCATGCTTTTCCTTTAAATTATTACTTAGCCAATTAAATTGCTTAGTTAATATAAATATTTTATCCTTTAAAGAGTTATAAAGAGCTAAGTACCTTATAGCCATTGCTTTAAAGGGTTAAGTATAAATATTTAAATATAAGTATATTTAAATGCTTTAAATGCTTAAATCGCTTAAATTGCTTAATTAAATCATTTAATTACTAATACTTTAAAACTTTAAAATATTTAAATGCCATGCTTTAATTAATTAATTATTACTTTAATAACTTCTTTTTTTTTATTATTAAGTTAGCTAAGGTACTTAAGAAATAAATTAAGCTTAAGCTAATAATAATTACTACCATTATATTTCTTAATAAGGAAGAAGTTATTATTATTATAAAAAAAGCTATTATTATAAGGCTTACATTAAGGGCATTATTAGCTAAGGAGAAGGTTATGATTAATAAAGAGGAAGAAAAGGTGGTTGCTTTATAATAGTTAGCTTTATTTTAATTAGCTTAGGCTTCTTTTAATATTTATATGCCTTTAATTATAAGTAAAAAGTTATTGCTATAAACTTTTCTTAAAGCCATTAAAGCAATTCTTAATTATTTAATTAAGCTAAAATAATTAATGCCTTTATTATTAATATGTAATTACATTTTATATATATCTTATAATAATAAAGTATTTATTTAAGCTTATAAAAAAGCCTTTAATTAATCTTTTAAAAGCATTCTTTTATTTATTTATAAAACTTATATTAAAATTTATTAAAAAGATTTTTATTATAATTTAAATAATTCTTAAAGCTTTTAATTATATTAATAACCTCCTTTTTATTAAAAAAGGGGCTATTATTAATATAAAGATTATTATTATTAAGGTAAATCTTATAATAATTAATTATAAAATAAAGAAAAGAAAGAATATTCTTATATTATGCTTATAAACTAATAACTAGCTCTTAAACTATTTATTTATAAGTAATGGTACTTAAATATTATTATTACTTAATAAATTAATCTTTATTAATTTTAAGGTAATTTATACTTAAAATCTTATTAAAAGGCATTAATAAAAAGGGCATTAAAAAAAAGGAAAATTATATTTATTAATTAAATATTAATTATTATTAAAAGGTAAATATCTTAAAATAAATAAATAATAAATAATATTCTATTTATATAAAGCTATAATATATATATATATATATATATATATATATAGCTTATTAATTAACATGCAATTCCTTTGTAAATTTACTTATATTAGAAAAACCGTGCTTTAAAGCTAGATGAAAATTAGTATGCCTTTTAATTTCTTTAATTAGGAGCTCCTTTCTTAACCTTTCCTAAGATTTATAAAGCTCTTTTTTATTTTTCTTTCTTAATAATCTTTTTTTTTAATCTTAATCTTAATAAAGGCTGCTTTTTATAAGTAAATTTCTTATAATTATTTAATAAGGGGTTATTATTTTCTTGCTAAGGGTTATAGCTGCTTTAATATAGGGTTGCAAAGCTGCCTTTATTAATATAAGGCTTTTAATAAAGCTAATTAAGATTTATAATAAGGCTTATTTATTAATTAATTTAAAAACCCTTTATAAAAGGGTTATATTATAGGGTGTATTTTAGGGCGTTATTGGCTTAAGGTTTTAAGGGCCTAGGGTTTTCTTTGGGTGTTTATTTTTGTTGGCTTTAATAGGGTTTTTAAGGCTCTAGGCATGAGCCCCTTTTTAGCTAGGGGGGTTGCGGGTAGGTAGGTTGTAATTCGCCATAACGTAGTTAAGGGGAAAATTCCTAAAAAAGGTTTTGGCGGCCGCGGCAGGGTTTAAACTTATGCCCTCTGTGGAGAAAAGCTAGATGCATGATTAATGCGCTATGCGGCCTAAATATCTTAAAAGTTTAATTAAATTATTTATATAATTAAACTTATAATAAATTTTAATTATTTCTTTTAATGATTTTAAGCTAATTAAGTAAATAAGATAATTATATTAATTGCTTACTTTTATTAATACTTTTTAAAGTATTTAATTAAATATATTAATTAAATATACAAATTAATTAAAAGAAATATTATTTATTAATACTTTAAAGCATTTAAAGTACCTTGCATTTTATTAAATACTTAGGGGGTTTTTAAAGAGTTATAAGCTTTAGGGATATTATATAAGTACCCTAAGGGGCGTTAATTATAAATAAAGACTTCTTAAGGATGCTAAGCAAGGGCTTCTTAAGAGTATTAAGCAAAGGCTTCTTAAAAGTGCTAAGCAAGGGCTTCTTAAGGGTATTGCAAAGAGGGCTTTTTAATATATTAATTATAGGTAAAGGCATTAATAATTAAAGGTATTGCAAGGAAAACTAAGAATATAAGGATAATATAATTAAAAGTTAAGCATTTATTATAAATTAATTAATCTTACTTAAAAGTTAAGCATTTATTATAAATTAAATAAAATTAAATAAAGCTTATTATTAGCTTATTTAATAATTAAAGGTATTATAAAAGGGCTTTTAATAATTAAGAAAGGTTATAATTACTTAAAGGTATATTAAGAAAGGCTTTTTAATTAAGGTTTTTTATAATTATTATTATTAATAATTTATATTAATAAATGCAATTAAAAATCAGGTATTGTTGTTATAAACTAGTTTTTAATGCTTAATTAAGCTTTTTAATAGCTTATAGCATCATTATTAATATAAAGTCCCTTAACGGAATTATTATAAGCAAACAAGCTTTTAAGAAATGAAATTTATCTCTTTAATACCTAATTATTTATGCTTATTAAGCAAGCATTAATTAATATTAACTAAGTTAATATATATTAATTAATAATAAACTAGTTATATTTAAATTAGCTATAATATAAAGATTAAATTATAGCAAAGCTATAGCCTTTCTTTATTTAATTATAAGCTAGCTATAATAATTTATATACAAGGCATATAACCGCTAATTAATAGCCAGCTAGCATTAACTAATAGCTGCTATTAATAAGATTAATTTAAACCTTGCACCTCCAAATCTATGCATTACCTGCAGCGCACCCACTACATAGGCACGCTACACGTAATGCCCATACGTATTATTCCCATAATTATTAATTATATTATTAAACTTTTATTAAGTATAATGTTTGTTTTCTTTTTTTATATTTATTTTTTAAAGAAAAGTTAAAAGTTTTAAGAAAATAGCTTAAAAAAGCATTAAGATTAAAATAAATTATCCTTAATAAGAGCTTAATAAGGGCTTTAATCTTATTTATATTTAAAAAGAATAATACTTTTTATTTATATATAAATTATTAAGAATTAAATAAAATTATTATAAAGAATTATTATTTTTTTAATCTTTAATATTTTAAATTATTTATTAAAAATATAATATTTTTTTTAAATTTAATTTAATAAATATATATTATTAAATTTATATTTAAAAAGGTAATAAATAAAAGATTATATTTTATATATATTATAATTATTATAAATTTTAAGTTTTCTTTTTAAATTAATTAATACTTTAGCTATATTTTAATTATATATTATAAAGATTTTAAAACATTATATTAATATTTATATTATTATTTATTTAAATATTATTTTAATTTTCTTTTAAAATAAAAAGAAATATAAAAAATATTTTTAAATTATTATTAATTAACTTATAATAGCTAAGTTATATATTAATAAAAAAGTATTTCTCTTTTTAAATATAAGTTAAGTTTTTAAGTTTTGTAATAATATAAAATAAAATTTAAATAAATATTAATTAAGTTAAAATAATTAAAGAATAATTATTATTAAAAACTTATTAAACTATTTAAGTTTTTTAAGGATTTTATAATTTTTATTAATATTTTATTAAAAGATATTTAAGAATATTATAATTCTTAATATATTTTTTAAAAGGAATAAAAAAGGATTAAAAATTAAGTAAAATAAATTTATTATTTTTAAAGTATAAAAAAATAAAAAAAGTATTTATATTTCTTAAGTTTTAATTTTAAAAAGTATTTTTATTTTAATATTATAACTTTATCTTACTTATAAGAATTAAATATAATATATTAAATTAAGCTTAAGCCTTTATAATTTCTTAATAATATTATATTAAAAATAAGGTAATTTAATACTTTATAATATTTTAATTATAAAAGTTTATTAATATAAAAGTAAATTAAATTATTATAATAAAGAGCTTAATATTATTATTAAAAGCTTTAAATATTAAAATTAATATTTTAAAAGTATATAAAAGCTTATTATAATTTTTCTAAATTATAATAATCTTTAAAGCTTTATAATATAAAAAGAATTAATATAAAAGTAAGTTTAATAGCTTATATATTTAAAAAGATTTAATTTTATAATTAAATATTAATTAAATAAAATTAACTTAATTAATAACTTTTTAAAGTAATTTAAGTATATAAAAAATAATAATTTATTAAACTTATTTTAAATATTAATCTTAAAATTAAAGATAATTATAATTATATAAGCTAGTTTATAAATTAACTTTAAAAATTAATTAAAGCTTAAGTATAATATTATAATTTAAGGTATTAAAGTATAAAAAAAGCTAAAAAATAGCTTTTTATTAATAATAAATTAGCTTAACTTTATAAGTTTTATTTAAAAATAATTTATTATTAAAGTTTAAGCTTAAATATATACTTTTAATATTAATATAATATATTATAAATTTTATATTTTTATTAATAAAATTAATTTATAAAGCTTAATAAATTAATAAAATATTTATAAAAATAATTTAAAAAATTAAATTACTTAAGAATTAAAAATTTAATTTAATTAAAAATAAATATAAAGTTTATAAAACTCTTTTATATTATAAGAATTATATATATATATTAAATTAAAAAGCTTTAAAATAAAATTTAATTTAAGTTAATTATAATAAATTATTAAATAATTATTAAAATTAAACTTATATTTAAAACTTAACTTAATTAAATAATATTTTATTTAATTAAGTTTAAAGGCCTTTATAATAAATTATATATATTTTTATATAATATATTAATATATATTTACTTTATATTATTATTCTTATAATATATTTATTTTACTTTTAATATTTAAAAGATTAATAAAAAAACTTATAATAAACTTTATTATAAGTTTTTTATTAATAATAATAAATAATATTAAAGTAAATTTAATTTTAATTATTATTAATTAATTTATAAAGATAAGCTTTTTTTTATAATAAATATTATAATAAATATAGCTAAATTAATTATATTATTTTATTAAAAAATTAAATATTAATTTAATTTATTAAAAGAAATTATAATATATTAAAATATAATCTTTATTAATAAGTTTTAATATTATTTATATTAACTTAATAAAATTAAAACTTAATATATATTATATATTATTATAAAAGAAATAATTAAATTAAAAAAATAAATTAAACTTTAAAGTAATACTTTTAAATATTTATTTTTAATAATACTTAAAATTAACTTTAATTATTAATAATTATATATTTTATATATAACTTTATAATTAATATTATAATTAAAATATTATTATTTTATATATTTTATAATTATAAATTATTATTTAATATATTATAAGAAACTTAGCTTATTATAAATAATATATTTAAAAAAAGGTATTAATTATTTTAAAAAAGTTAAAAAAATTAAAGATATTTTAAAAAAGTTATAAAAAAATTAAAAAAGAATTATTAAAGCTTATATAAAAACTTATAACTTAAAATATAAACTTTAAAATTTTTTAATTAAACAATAAGTAATATTTTTAATAAAATATTTATTATTAAAAAATAAAAAATTAATATTAAAAAGGGTTAAATTATTTTAAGTTATAATAAAATAAAGTATATAAATATATTACTTTATATTATTAAAGAAGTATTTTTAAATTTATAATACTTTTTATATAAACTTATTAAAACTTTAAAATTTAAAAAATTTAAAAGATTTTTTTTTTATTAAAATATAAGATATTTTTTAACTTAAAAAATAAAAGCTTAAAATAAAAATTAAAAGTAATTTAAAATTATAAAAAAGTAAAAAATTTACTTATTATTTAATAAAAAAAAAAAAATAACTTATAAAATATAAACTTATAAATAAAAAAAATAAAATATTTATAATAAAAATAATAGAAATATATAAAAAAATATAAGAAATAAAATATAAAAAGTAAAAAGGTTTTAATAAAAAGTAAATAAAAAGCTTATAAAATAAATAAAATGTTAATATAAAATAAATAAAAGGCTTATAAAATAAATAAGTTATTATTAAGAAATTAATAAAAATTTTTAAAATAAGAATAAATAATTATAAAAATTAATAAAAAGCTTATAAAATAAGAATAATTAATTATAAAAAGTTAATAAAAGAGTTATAAAATAAAATAAGTAATTATAAAAGTAAGTAAATATTTAATAATAGCCTTATAATTAAATTATAAAGATAATAAATAAAAGTAAAATTAATAAATAAAATTAATAATAGCTATTAAATTATTAATAAAGTAAAGTTTTATTAAAAAGAAAAAAGTAATATAAAAGAATATTTTAAAGCTTATTTAATAATACTTTAAAAATTTATTAAATTAATATTTATTAATTAAAATTTTAATTAAATAATATACTTAATAATATTATTTATATTTTATATATTATCTTTTATAATAATAATATATAACTTTTTAATTAATCCTTATATACTTTTATTATTACTTTTTTAACCTTTTTAAGAAAGCTTTAAATATTATTTTTTTAAAAGAAAAAGCTTTAATTAAAAGTATAAACTTAAAATATATTTTAATATAAGTTAAATAAGTTATTTAAAATTATTAATTATAATATATTTATAATTATATTATTAATAAAGTTAATTAATTATAAAGTTAATAAATTTATTAAAATTAATAATTAAAAAAGTAAAGCCTTTATAATTTTAATTTTTTAAAAAATAATTAATAAAAGCTATATAAAAAAGTTATATATAAATCTTATATTAATAATTTAAGTTATATAAAGTTAATTATTATTATATTTATAATTTAAGTTTAAAATAATTTTCTTATAAGCTTTTAATTTATTAAGGTTATTATTTAAAAGCTTTATAAAAGTTAAGGTTAATTATATTTATAACTTTATAAATCTTTAAAATTATAATAATAATATAATAAATAATATATTTATATAAAGATTAAATAAAATTACTTATATAAAATAAAGGTTAAAAATATTATTAATAATTAAAGGATTTTCTTATTATTAGTTTAGCTTTTATATGGTTGGTAATAAATAAATAAAGTATGTAATTAATTTAGTTATGGTGTAAAGGGTAGGTTATAGCAAAGCTGCAGCCTTCCTTTATTTAGCTATAGGCTAGCTATGGTGGTTTATGCACGGGGTATATAACCGCTAGCTAGCAGCCAGCTGGCATTAGCTAGTAGCTATTATTAATAAGATTAGTTTAAACCTTATATCTTTAAATTTATATATTACTTATAATATACTTATTATATAAGCATATTATATATAATGCTTATATATATTATTTTTATATTAATAATTTTATATATATATATATATATATATACTTTAAAATTATGCTTTTCTTTTAAATCATTGCTTAGCTAATTAAATTACTTAATTAATATAAATATTTTATCCTTTAAAGGGTTATAATATATTAAATACCTTATAGCTATTACTTTAATAAGTTAAATATAAATATTTAAATATAAATATATTTAAATACTTTAAATGCTTAAATTACTTAATTAAATTATTTAATTATTAATATTTTAAAACTTTAAAATATTTAAATATTATGCTTTCATTAATTAATTATTATTTTAATAGCTTTTTTCTTTTTATTATTAAGTTAGCTAAGGTGCTTAAGGAATAAATTAAACTTAAGCTAATAATAATTATTATTATTATATTTCTTAATAAGGAAAAGGTTATTATTATTATTATAAAAAAGATTATTATTATAAGGCTTGCATTAAAAGCATTGCTAATTAATAAGGAGGTTATAATTAATAAAAAAAAGAAAAGGTTACTTTATAATAATTAGCTTTATTTTAATTAACTTAGGCTTCTTTTCCTTTAAAAGCTTTTATTAATATTTATATGCTTTTAATTATAAATAAAAGATTATTATTATAAACTCTTTTTAAGATTATTAAAGCAATTCTTAATTATTTAATTAAGTTAAAATAATTAATGCCTTTATTATTAATATATAATTATATCTTATATATATATTATAATAATAAAGTATTTATTTAAGCTTATAAAAAAGCCTTTAATTAATTATTTAAAAGCATTTCTTTATTTATTTATAAAATTTATATTAAAATTTATTAAAAAGATTTTTATTATAGCTTAAATAATCCTTAAAGCTTTTAATTATATTAATTACCTTTTCTTTATTAAAGAAAGGGGTTATTATTAATATAAAAGTTATTATTATTAAGTAAATCTTATAATAATTAATTATAAGGCAAAAGAAAAGGGAAGAATATTCTTATATTATGCTTATAAATTAATAATTAACTCTTAAACTATTTACTTATAAATAATAGCGCTTAAATGCTATTATTGCTTAATAAATTAACCTTTATTAACTTTAAAGCAATTTATACTTAAAATTTTATTAAAGGGCATTAATAAAAAAAGCATTAAAAAAAGAAAAGGTTATGCTTATTAATTAAATATTAATTATTATTAAAAAGTAAATATTTTAAAGGTTTAATTAAGTTACTTATATAATTAAACTTATAATAAATCTTAATTATTCCCCTTAATAATTTTAAGTTAATTAAGCAAATAAAATAATTATATTAATTGCTTATTTTCTTTTTTGCTAATTAATACTTTAAAGTATTTAATTAAGCGTATTAATTAAATATGTAAATTGCTTAAAAGAAATATTATTTGCTAATACTTTAAAGTATTTAAGTGCCTTGTGCTTTATTAAGTGTTTAGGTTTTTTTTTAAAGGATTAAAAGGCTTAGGGGCGTTAAGTAAGTACTTTAAGGGGTATTAATTATAAAAAAGGGCTTCTTAAAGGTATTAAGCAAGGGCTTTTTAAAATTGCTATTTAAAGGCTTTTTATAAGTATTAAGCAAGAGCTTCTTAAAGGTGCTAAGCAAGGGCTTCTTAAGGGTGCTAAGCAAGGGCTTCTTAAGGGTGCTAAGTAAGGGCTTCTTAAGGGTATTATAAGGAGGGTTAAGAGTATAAGGGTAATATAATTAAAAGTTAAGTATTTGCTATAAATTAATTAATTTTACTTAAAAGTTAAATATTTATTATAAATTAAATAAAATTAAATAAAGCTTATTATTAATTTAGCTAATAATTAAAAATATTATAAAAAGGCTTTTAATAATTAAAAAAGGTTATAATTACTTAAGGGTATATTAAAAAAAGCTTTTTAATTAAGGCTTTTTATAATTATTATTATTAATAATTTATATTAATAAATATAATTAAAAATTAAATATTATTATTAATAATTTATATTAATAAATATAATTAAAAATTAAATATTATTATTATAAATTAATTTTTAATGCTTAATTAAGTTTTTTAGCGGCTTATAATATTATTATTATTATATAAAGTCTTTTAATAAAATTATTATAAGTAAATAAGCTTTTAAAAAATAAAATTTATTTTTTTAATACTTAATTATTTATACTTATTAAATAAGCATTAATTAATATTAATTTAGCTTTTATATAATTAATAATAAATAAATAAAGTATATAATTAATTTAGCTATAATATAAAGAATAAGTTATAGCAAAGCTATAGCCTTTCCTTATTTAATTATAAGCTAGCTATAATGATTTATATATAAAGCATATAATTACTAGCTAATAGCTAGCTAGCATTAATTAGTAGCTGCTATTAATAAAATTAATTTAAACCTTATAATTTATGCATTGCCTGCAGCGCACCCATTGCATGAGCACGCTGCACGTAATGCCCATACATACTATTCCCACACTTATATAATAAACTTAGCTAAATAAATAAATAAAAAGTATAAAACTTTCTTATTATAATATAAAGAAAATAATACTTTTTTATATAATAATTATAATAAAAGATATTAAAAATAAAGAAGTAATATAATATTAATAACTTAATTAAAAAAGCTTTAAAGTTATATTTTTTAAAAATATATATATATATAAATATTATATAAAATATATAAGTTAATAATTAAAACTTATATAAAACTTTAATAATTAAAATATAAAGTATTATAAAAAATATTTATTATTAAAAAAGAACTTATAAGGAAATTATAAAATATAAGTAAAGTATAATAAAATACTTTTATTAAAATATTATTTTAAAAAAGAATTAAAGAAAATTATATTAAAAGTTAAATATATATAGCTACTTTATATTTATAAATTATTATATAATATTAATATAAATATAAGTTATATATAATATTTAAAAAATTATTAAAGCTTAAGTAAGAATACTTTAAAAGCTTAAAGTATTTTTATTTAATTAAATAAGAGTTAAAAAGAAAAATTAAGATTAATATATATAAGAAATAAGTTCTTTATTAAAGAATATTATAATATTAATCTTTTTATTAAACTTAAAAGTTATAAAAATAAGGATTTTTAAAAGGTAATTATTATTATTATTAATTAAATTTAAACTTAAACTTTATATATTCTTAAGATTAAAGTAAATATAAGAAGAAGAATTAAGGATTAAACTTAATTAAAAGTATAATAAGCTACTTTTTAAGCTTTATTACTTAAGTAGCTTAAAGTAAAAAGTATTAAAAAGAAAAAATAAACTTAAAATAGTTATATTAAAAGTATAAGGCTATTTATAATTCTTAAACTTAACTTTAATATTATACTTAAAAGCTTTATTAAATAAAAAGTTATTAAAATTACTTAATATAAAGCTTTTATTATTAAAAGTTATAATAATAATAATATTAATAATATTAATAATATTAAGAAAAATAAAAATAATAAAGAAAGTTAAAAAATATTATAAACTATATATAAAAAGTAATAATAATTAAGAATTTATAATATTATTAAAAAGAAAAAAAATTATAAATTAAAATAAGTAATAATAAGCTTTTTAGCTTTATTAATTAAGTTTATATACTTTTAAATTAGCTATATAAATTTTAATAATAAGTTATTAAAGCTTATATAAATAAATTAAAAAAAGCCTTAAAAGAAATTATTATTTAAAATAAAAAACCTTAATAAAAACTTAAATAAAAAGAGTATAAAATAAATAAAAAGCTATAAAGATATTATTTAATAAAAGTCTTAATAAAAATATTATAAAATAAATAAAAAGTTAAAAGAATATAATATAATAATTATAATAATAAAGATAATATAAATTTAATATAAAGTTATAAGAATATTACTTCCTTAAGGGAAATATAATTATAATAATTTCTTATAATTATAATAATTAAAGGGCTATTAAAAAAACTTTAAGCCCCCTTTAAGCTAAGCTTAAAAAAGCAAGAAATAGTTTTATAATAACCTTAATGCTTATAATTATAATTAAAAAACCTTTATTTTAACTTTAATAACCCTTTATGCTTAATAAATAATTATTATTATATTAATAAAATTATATATATTAAAAAAGAATTAATAAAAAAAGAAAAATAAGTAAAATTTATTAAAATTATATATTATTTTTATAAGTTAAATATATATTAATAACTTTGCTTAATTTTAAGTTTATGTTACGGTTTGGGCTTTGCTCATTGTGATTAGTTAGTAAGCTTTAGCCCTATAAGAATAGGCTTTAGCATGGATGTAAATAAGAAGTAAACCTTTTCCTTTATACTTTAAATATAAACTTTATTTAAATATCTTATAATAAATAACCTAAGGTTAGCTTATAATATATATTTAAAGTCTTTTTATATTATAAATTTATAATATAATTATATAAAACCTGGTATAATGAGATTTAGAAAGAATAATGGTAGCTTGTTAAGCCTTTCCTTATTTAAAGGAACTCTTATCTTAGGAATACTTAGCAACTTAGTTAATAGAGATAAGGGCTAAGTTTGCAGTAAATAAAGAAGCAATTAGCATTAAAGAGGCTTAATTCTTTTATATATTTAATTAGCTAAAAACTTTTTATAATTAATTTTTGCTTTATATTAATTTTATAAAGATATTTAAAAGGTAGCTAAAGAACTTTTTAAAAAAGGTTTGCTTTATGCTTAAGGACCCTTTTAAGTAAAGATGTGTTAAGCTTAGCTTAATTACGCTATAATAGCATTATAAAGAGGAGATAACAGAATTTCTTATTTAATTTAATTAATTAACTTATATAATAAAGGCTTAAAGTTAGCTAAATAAGTATAAAATATTATTAATAATTAATAGCTTAATTATAAGGAATAATTAAATATATTTAAGGCTTTTTATTTTACCTTATAATAATATAAGGATATTTTTAACATTATAATAAAGAAGGATAATATTTAATCTTAAAATGGCAAAGTAATAAATATTAATATTATAATAATTTTAATAAGTAAAGTTAAGTATTTTATATATAATTAACTTAATTATTATAAGTATAATTGCTTTAATTATTATAAGAAAATAAAAGTGCAGCTTTTATTAATTAAGGCTAATAAGGAAAAGGAGTTTATTTAAGGAGGTATAAAATTTTTTTTATAAGATAAGGCTTAAAAGCAATATTAACTTAGCATTAACTTAAGTTTAAAGTAAATTAACTATATATTAGCTAATTTAATATTATAAAAATGCTTAAAATTTAGGAAATTCTTATTAATAAAATAAATTGCTTATAATTAAGCATTAATTAATTATAAATTATATAATAAATTTATAATTTTAAGATTTTAAATAAAGAAGCTTATATAAAAAGTTTGCATTAAAGAATTATAGGAATGCTATTAATTTAGCTATTAACTTATATTTAAATAATTATCTTTTATTAGCTTACTTTAGCTAGTATATTAAATTATAAGGGCTAAGGCGTATTAATTATAAATAATAAGCTAGGCCTTTAGCATAATTAAAAGGCGCTAAGGTATAATTAAATAGCTAAGTAAAAAATAATATTTAATTTATAATTAAATTATAATATTCTTTATTTTTTATTATATAGCTATTCTTTAGGGCTTATTATAAGAATTTAGAAAAGGAGGATATATTATAGTTTAGGCTTTACCTATTATAATTAATTAATGGGCTTTGGCCTTATAAGAATAAGCTTTGGCGTAGGTGCAGATGAAGAGTAAACCTTTTCCTTTGCACTCTGAATATAAACCCCATTTGAACACCTTACGGCAGATAACCCAAGGCTAGCCCATAATAGTTTAAGTTTATTTAAAATTATAAAATTATTAATATTCTTTTAATATTATTAAGATTCTTATTTTTTATTTTTATTAAAAAACTTTTTAATAATTTTATATAATGCTATAATTAAGTATAAAAATATTTAATAAAAATAAGTAATAAAGCTTAAGAAAGAGTAAAAGCAATTGCTAGAATATATATAATATATATTAGTAGGATAAAAAGATAAGAATAAGAAGGAAGAAGGAAAGGGAGAAGGAAAGGGAGAAGGAAAGGGAGAAGGAGAGGGGGAAGGAAAGGGAGAAGAAGAGGGAAAAGAAGAGGGAGCAGCAAGAGTAATGATGTCCGCGATTGCCTTAAGTGCTAAACTTTAGCAGCTGGGCGGCATGGCTGCTAGCAATTGGGTTGAAGGCTGCTAGGGAGCAGGCCCCTTATTTCGCGTGCGCGTAGCCATTATGCTGGCTGCGTGGTAATAGTTGCGTAAAGTTGAATGATTCCTGGGAGAAACGACCAAACCTTGGTGTTTATAGGGCTAAAGGGGTGGTCGAGAGGGTTTATATACCGAACGTTACGGAGTATCACAGAGTGGTGGTAAGGCGTGGGTGGATTAGAGGCGGGCGGCTGACTAGCCCGTCTGGGACGGCACAGGCGGAAATCGACACGAGACTACCTGAAACCAAGGTAGGAATATGGAAAGGCTGAATGCCGTTCAGAATCATTTCTGTGTCATGCACTGTTTTTAAATGATTCACACATTGACACCCTATATACTTGTTCACCTGTCAGGTGTACACAGCACCGTTTTGAGGCACGGTACGGACACCTACTACCTGCTTGACACCGGTAGTACTTGTTACGGCTTGAGCAATTAAACTTCTGTCACCTCTAATCTACAGACTTCTGTCTATGTCCAAATGCTATCTACACCTTCTCTAAGTATAGCAAACGATGGTTGGCAAACAGTGCAAGTGACTAGAATGCCAAAGCTCACAAACGACTCTCCACTGCAGCACCATCACCACCGGCCTCAAGCTCAGCCCTTGCCTGCTGATTGAGCCTCTTCCACATGGCCTTCCTCAGCTCATGGCCATCCATGAACAGCTGGAACCACCTCCTGTCATATTTTGGCAGCTCCCTGCCCACCCCATCAACTGGCTCCCCAGCGAGCTCCCGCACCTTTTCAAAGTACTCCTCAAAGTCAGGGTAGACCATCAGGAACTTGGGCCCATCACCCTTCTCCTCCACCCTCCTGGCCTCCCACGCGCGCATCTCCTCAACGCTGGGCAACGTCCCCCTACCCGCGAGCAGGCGTGCGGCGTAGACAGCCTGCCACTCAAAGATCTTGAACGTCAGCCCGGCCCCAACAGCACCGACGAACAGCAGCGTCGGGTCCTGCTGCCAGACGACATGCTGGTACAGCCCAGGGACTCGGTTGTTGCGCGTGGGCACCTGCGGGAGGAAGGGCAGGCTCCAGCTGTAGCCCGTGCCGAAGATGAGGTGGTCGACGTCCGGGATGGCGGTGCCGTCCACGAGGTGGACCGTCCGGGTGCCGGCGTCGACGCGCGATATCGAGGGCTGCTTCTTTATCCGCGGGTGGTTGAAGGCCTCGTCGCCAAAGTACGTGTTGAAGTTGTGGCCGATCACGACGGCGTGAACGTCCTTCGTGGCTTTGCCCGATGCCAGGTCGTATGCGATGTCTGCGCCTGATACGGAGGCGCCTACCACCACCACTCGCTGTCGGCTCGTCAGCTTGAGGGACTTTTATGCCTCAGGGGGTAGCAACAGTGCCCGGTCCGCCGCGGATCCACTCACCTTGCCTCTGAAGTCGTCGCGCCCCCTGTACATCTTGCTGTGGAGCACGCTCCCGGGGCGCGACGACTCGAATTCCTCCAGCCCTTCGATGGCAGGCACCCACGGCACATTGAAATGCCCGGACGCCACGACGACAGCACCGAACTTCTCAACCCACCACTCGTCCTTGCCGTCCTCGCCCTCCCGCCGCAGCGTGACCTCCCACTCCCCACCGACCTTAACAGCCCTCTCGACGGCGGTGTCATAGGAGACGAGCCCTGCGTAGCCGTTGCGCGCCCATAGGCCCTCGACGTAGCGCCTTAGAACCCTCCAGTGCCGGAACGGTGTGTCGGCGCCGTGCCTGCTGACGGACCACTCGCTGCGCTCGGCGGGGATGTCCTCGGCGCTGCCGCCCGTGTAGCTCATGGCCACGTCGTCGACGTTGGTCTCGAGGTACGGGTAGATTGACGACTCGGCAAACCGCGGCTGGGCCGGCCTGAGGGTCTTGGCCGGGAGCGTCTCCGGGATGGGCACGGGCGGGTCACCCTCGCGCCGGGCCAGAGCCGCGAGGTTGGTCAGGGGCGGCGGGGGCTTCGTGTCGCCAATCCTGCGTAGGACGTGAGCGAGGAAGAAAAAGGTGGTGGCGAGGGGTTGAGCAGCAGGTGAGTGCTTGGGCTTACCAGCAGCCGCCCGGGCCTTCGCGGCGCTCGAACACCCTGATCACATCGAACGCCTTCTCCTGTGCCAGGGCGTCTACTGCGATGGCGCCCGAGGGGCCGGCGCCGACGACTGCGACGCGCTTGACGGGCATCTTGGCCGCGGTTGTGTGTCAGTCTGTAAGAGCTGAAGCGCAGCACAGACAATTGTCCGAAAGAGAATCACGCTGGAAATGAAACGAGTCGAGTTGAGGTGAACTACCTGCAAGCGAGATGGGCGGGCGTGGTTGGCTGCCGTACGCTCTCAGGCTGCTGTGACCGGGGCCATGTACAGTATACCAACCCTGCGTTACAACCCCGATCTTAATTTTCTCAGACGGGTATCTACTCACTCAGCAGCCCGGAACTCCGCTGAATACCTACGGCTCCCTGCATGTCAGAATAGGTAAGGCAGGTGAACCTTCATCCTTCGGCCGACCGGATGGTGCGAGATCGCGCCATCTTGCTAAGCCGGGATTAGCCAGCGAAAAAATGGAGCGCGCCTCTATATAGCTTTCCATACTATCTAGACTGCTGGGCCATCTACTCACATAGAAGCTCAGATATACGCATAATGTATTGAGAATCCCGTCGGACGATTTTTGAGCGAGGCGAGAGTTAGGACGACATTGGCAGCATCGTTCAATTTTTGGGGCCGAGAGTCGTTAACCGGTGCGTTCATACAACCATTTGCTCGGCATGACGCACCGGGGAAGACAAAAACAATACTACACATTTATCTGTAACTCATTACGAGTTCTGAGGGCGCAAAGTGCGTTTCATTCTCAGCATATTGATCAACACGTTCTCGATTTCAGCCGTCATACAGTAGCTGCTGTTCCCGCAATTGAACCCGGAGCCTAAAATGCCCCTCGACATCGACAATGAAGGTAATACGAGTGAGCAATCCCAGCCATTTTAAGAAACAAATGGTATGAATCGGGAGAAGACAGATCGAATAAAGTTGACTGATTTTGATCGTTACGTGTTGAAAAAGCCTTCCAAGAAAAAGCCGGCAAAGCCCGTGGGGAAAGGGCTGTGAAAAAAGGATGTGTTCCACGATTTCCTTCTGCTCAGGTGAGACGGGCACACATACCATGTTGCAAAGTCCGCCTGAAATCTGAATAATAATCCTGAAAGATTCGGATTGGACTGCTAGTAAGTACCGTTCATAGTCAGGTTTCTATCCATTTTGCTGTTGCTGATACACGGGTAAACATTGGCTGGGGCTCTTCAAAGGACCATGTGGTATTCAAGTCATGCCATGCCTGTGTAGCTGAACCATCCCGTTTTCGATAAGCGCATGGCTCATTGCCTCAAATCTGGCAGGATCTTCCATCATACAAGGCCATCTTGCACAAATGTGAGAGGCTGCTGAGCTTGTGGGGGAATTGCTTACAGCGACTGCCTCCGCCGCATTTCTTGGCAAGTAATCACGGCCTTCCTCACCCCGTAGACATGATCTCAACAAAGACAACTACGCAAGCCTGGCGAGAAGTACCAATTCGGCGCCTAACTCCAAGACATGTAGCGCCATTACGACATTGGCGGGCTGGAAGTCGACCGCATTACTAGTAGAGGTGCCCGGGCGCTATGAAGAATTAAGTTCAGCTCCCTCGGTGTAGCCTCACTCCACATGCATATTTTCAGCTGGAGAACTATTAATAGCCTATATCTGGTACCACCGGACATTCTCAGACGTCACGTACAAGCCTTCGGAGCTTTGGAGAACCGTAGTCCCTGACCAACGGCCCGATTGTTCGGAATGTCCCTGTGAGGGATTACGCTGTGGCATCCAATAGATGTGCAACACTCACACATGCCTTTGCTTACTTCACTTATAACTGTTTATCCAATGTTTCCGCCTCTGCATAATGCTGACACAGAAGATCGTGCTGCAGAAATCGGAAGTTCTTAGCTTGTCCCTCATTTACGTCCTGTTGTAAACTTCTGACCGGATCCTCGACCGACTATCTCACAACATCGAAGACATGAGATTAAGATCATTTGGTCTTGTGGCAGCTACCTGGGGCACAGCTTGCGCTTTCTCACGTCCTCCTAACGACAGCGTCCAGTCGAGGACATTGGATGCCGGCTCTGATCAGCTGCCTTCCTGTGCAGTGTGTCCTTACTCACCAGCCAGTATCCAAATCATCTGCTGACCACCGCCCGATGGCAGGCCCCATGTTTTGCGGATGGTGTTTCCAGTTCGCCATGCTCAGCAACCAACACCACCTGCATTTGCCTCCACGCAGCATCTATATCCGCCGCTATAACACCCTGCCTACAGGAGAATTGTCCAACGATTGATCGACTCCACGTACGCAGATACACCGCAGTATTGTGTGACGCACCTGTTCGAGATGAATCACGACGCTTGATTGTCGCCATATGGATTTTGTTCTCATTTGCCTTCACCTCCGTCATCCTTCGTCTCGTCTCACGAGCTCCCTATTTCGGCGGCCGCCTGGGCTGGGATGACTGGACGATCATCATCCTGCTTGCTATCCAGATACCATCCATCACTACTTTCCACTTATTGGTCCATTATGGTTTTGGCAAAGACATTTGGATGCTGGAGGAGTATCAGATCATCACAATCCTCGAGGTAGGCACGTCGCCCTGTCACCCGTGGTTTCGTCCGTGGTTTCGTCCGTGGTTTCGTCCGTGATACTCACAAGATCCGCTCCCAGTATCATCTCGCCACTGAGCTCATGTACATTCTTGAGGTTTCTCTGTTGAAGATGTCCATTTTGCTACAATACCTTCGCATTTTCAACTCCTGGATCTGGGCATATACCCTCCTGGCCTTGTCAACTAGCTATGGGGCCGCATTCCTCATAGCAACACTGGCCTCTTGCAAGCCTTTCGCCTACTATTTTCACAGGTGGCAAACAGAGCATAGTGGTACTTGCATCGATATGAATAGCGAGATATACGCCTTAAATGTCATCAACATCATCGTTGACGGCACCATCACACTCTTGCCGACAACACAAATGCAAGTCTCAATGGCCTCGGCCTCCTGCCGCCGAAATAATTGAATGTTTTGATAACCATCTTATCACAGTTGGAAACTCCAAATGACTGTCAGGAAGAAGCTAGTAATTGCTTTCATCTTTCTGGCCGGCTTCGTTGTCACAGGCATCAGCATTGCCCGCTTCACAGTCTTCTTTCAGGCCATGGACGCGAACTTCACATGTAAACCCTCAGCCTCTCCAAGATTGTTTGGGTTTGTAAGTAATTAACATCATGCCCATCTAGACGGTTATGTTGAAATGGCTATTCTGTCCGTAGCAGAAATCAACGTCTCGATAGTATGTGTTCGCCGATTCTATTCTCTCCTGGCTTCCCTCCCCCCTCAATCGTTACCCCCCTACAAATGGCTGCTAATATTAGTAAAAAGGTAAGCGCATCAATACCTGCAGTTGTTTCCTTGATCCGTCGGGCCAAGGGAAAGAAGGACACTGCCCAAGGCTCCTATAGCCCTTCTGGGTATCTAACAATCGGGCGACGCTTCAATTCGAATAGAAAGAAAGGGCCACGCGACCGGTGGCATGGATTCACAGATGTTTTCTCCACTCACGCGACTGCCACCATGGTCTCAAGTCAGCCAAGATCCGCCGCCGCACACATCAGCAACGACGAGTTGGAGCTGCTGGAGGATTCCATCGTTGAGACGACAGGGCCACAGAGTTTTGGTTACGAGAGGCATGCCCGCTCCTCAGATCAAGAGGCATACTATAAGCCTCAAGCAAATTATGTCACCCCAATCTATGCGGCACATATTGGAAGGGCTACGTGATCCAGGTCCCTTGGTGTGATTCTCAGGGCCATAAGTACTGCTTAGGTATGCAATAAAGAATTACTCAAGCTTCGTTGACGTATGATTCTAGAGTGCCTTACCAAGACTCTTGAAGGGATGGGGTCTGTTGCCTAGCTAGATATCTAACGAATTAGAAGTAATGGACGTCCACTCCACTAAGAATCGTTTGAAGGGACAACTATAGCCAGCACATTGTACATACATCTACTTAGAACTGGCATTGCATCATTGCAGCTTCGAGCTCTTCGTTTCACACTCAGGATACAGTACCTCCGTCCTAGTTTTGGGTCAAAGTGACTTCAAGTGCACAGGTATGCTGAGAGTGTCGAAACGCAGAACCGGCCCCCTCTCCTGACCTCTCTCATATCTCTCTCATACAGGCCGTGGGGTCTTGTCCGCGTCGACTGAACCGTCGTGTGCTTTGTTCTATTACGTGACCCCGTCTTCCAAACATTTACGCCCCTGTCGCTTGTCTCGGCCCTGGTGAATTTCTTTCTGGAGAAACTATGGTAGACGAGGAATAGGAGCTTTTGGGCATCAGGTGGGCATATCACTCTAGACGGACCAAGTCGCTGGCATATCTGCGACTACAATAGCATCTTGCATTCATCAAAGTCCATCTCTGGCCTGCTAAGTCGTGATCTAGCCCATGTAATCCAAACGCCGGTCTATGCAGTATCGTCAAGGTCCAAACAACGCCATCGCCAGCCGGCCAGCCAGGTTTCCCAACAGTTGTTCCCGCCAGGATGCCCCAGGGTCCGTCCTCGGAAGTGATAAATCGCATTCACTGGCTGACAAGCGCACGTCATGGTGCCCCATTCAGCTTGACCATCTCATACTCTCCCGCGCCGTCCCTTCCCCTCCCTCGTCCTCTTCCCCTCGAGAACCCCTGCTCCTCATCGCCGTCTGCCGCCTGGCTGCCGCCCTCGCCACCACCGGCCGCACTGCCGTTCATATTATTATTATTGTTGTTGTTGGCACTCGAGCCGCCACCGCCGCCGATACCCCCACCCCCAAAGAAGACGGGCCTCAGCTCCCGGTACTGGCAACCCCAGACGCCGAGGGAGACGCCCACGGCGCTGGAGACGGCCATGGCGACCCACCAGAAGACGTTGCGCGGCACCTGGCCGGTGTACAGGGAGACGACGACGAGGTGGATGAAGTGGGTGGTGAGGCCGAAGTCGAGGACGAGCTTGGAGCGGATGACGATCATGACCATGGCGACGGCCCTGCGCAGGGAGTGAAGTCAGCAAAACAAGAAGAGACAAGCTCGCACGAGGACACTCCATTCCCTCCTTGAATATATTCACCCCGGACTGCGGACACAACACAACAACAAAAGCTTACATGAACAACCCCCCGTCCAGGATCCACATGAATGCGTTGAGCCAGCCCTGCGTCGTGTCCCCCCTGACGGCCGACCAGCCGAGCACCAGGTCGAGCGAGAAGCCGCGCCCGGACACGAGCGCCGTGAAGAGCATCAGAACCAGGGCGGCGAAGTAGTACAGGGCCTGCAGCGCGGCGATCTGGCCCAGGATCCGGAGCGGCGGCAGCTCCGTCAGGGCGCCGGAGCGTGGGGGCCTCCGTCTCCTCGCCATTTCGTCTCAGGCTTCGTGGTCTTGGCTGGTAGGTTCTGTGGCAGCGGTGGTGGTGGAGGATGAGGAGGAGGACGTGATGTGCCGGGTCTCGTGAGCAGTTGGCAGTTGTTCGGAGATGGAGGGTGGTTCGACGGGTCGGGGATGCCTGCTACCTAGGGCGCATTTCGAGTTGATGAGACAGACGGACAGACAGCCAGAGAGCAGGCCAGAGTCGCGGCGTCTCTTGTGGCGTGGTGGCACAGTCGGTGTTTCGATCTGGGATATCGAAGCTCGCGTGAGAATACAGGATCCACTCTATGGGGTTCTAGGATCAGTAACAAAACCAGTCTATGCGGCTGTAGGATGTCGAGATTGATGACAATGTGTTGCGTGGTGATCGCAATCACTCCCGCTGGCACCCTAGCAGGCCAGCCAGCGCAGTGGTCCCTTGCTTGCCTTCCGCCAAGCCCGCCCCAGGGAGGTAGGCGGAACCCTGGCTGCAGCTCGCCCCGGCACGCTACGGCACAGCACCAAGCTCCCGGCACTGACGTACCTGCCAACGCACCGCGACATGGCCTGACCGCCCAAATAATTCTGCCGCCCGGGAAGCTCTCTTCAGCGAATGGTCCATCGTCCCTCAAGTGAGTGGGAGTGAGTGCATCATCCATCCCACCTCGAACCCGCCCTTCCGGTCGAACCACCCTCCAGTCTCCAACGCCCCAATCGCATGCCGTACCAGGGCATCATATCACTCTGCGAAGCAAAGAAAATGGGCCTCACAGATTTCTGGAAGTCCTCGACGGACAAGCGAGCCGACGAGGTCCGCAGCGGCGCCGTGGCCCCCACGCGAACGGAGCGCAAGCGGTGCTGGGAGAGCCGCGACGCCTACTTCGCCTGCCTGGACCGCAACAGCATCCTGGACGCCATCAAGGACGACAAGGCGGCGGCGAAGCAGTGCGGCGGCGAGTCGACCGCCTTCGAGAGGGACTGTGCCTCCGAGTGGGTAAGCAAAACATCGAGAACGAGGACACACGGCACGGTGGGAAGGGCCGGATGATTGATTCGGTTGGCTGACTGTTGGGGTTTGTTTCCCCCGGAACATACAGGTGACATACTTCAAGAAGTGGCGCGTGGCAGAGCACAATAAGAAGCAGAGGCTGGCGCAGCTCCAGGCGCAGGGCGCGCAGAACGTGCAGATACAGACCGGGCCGGCCGGGTCATGATGGGACTCACATGAGCTCCGAAGGTGGAAGGGACAATTCGTGCCGTACTTGAAGGCTGCCGTGTTTGTGTGTGTACATATCACATGTGTGTATAAAAGAAGGAGAAAGCAAGTACGTGAAGGAGGCATACCAATCCACGTTGCTTTCCGATGGATCAGGGCGTTCAGGGGTGGGCGGGCAAAAGATTATAATACCAGGAAACCATTCTACTCTCAAATAGCCTCCATCTGCGCACTGGCCTCAAGTGTCGCTCAGTATTCAGAGGAGAAGATTCGATGCGTAAATACTACTCAGGAATCACCATATATGCTAGTCAGTCGTTGAAACGGGACCACATTCCAACCATACCTGCTGGAATCCCCCCAAGAACCAATGAACTATAGAAGAAACAGAGCCCCAATCTCGATTGTCATCCAATGTTAGTCTATGAGGTATCATTGAAGCTATATACAATGCCCCCCAGCATGCAAACCAGTCATCCAAATACCTCCCTCATTCAGCGCATCTCCGTGGCCTGGGGTCGAGGAGGAATTAGGGGGGAAAGCCCATTCTGTATTGCTTTTCTCTTCCGGCGTGTTCATGAGAGTATGAAACCAAAAAGAAAAAGGGAAAAGGAGACTGCAGCCCATTTGGTCTTCATTTCAAAAATTTGGTTGTTGGTGTTGATGTTGTTTTTACATCCATTCGTTGGGGGGACCAGGTCGCCTTCACTATCTTCCTCGTTTCACCCCAGTAAAGGAGCAAAAACAGCCCAGAGCTTCTGCTCTCTCTCTCTCTCTCTCTCTCTCTGTGCCCATCTAAACCTTTCACAGGAAACTCCGGCAAAAACAAGACAGCAAACAGCATTTAAACGCAACCTGGCCAATTGAACGCAGGAACAAAAGAAAAATGATCTGGATCGGTCCGACTCGGGTGGGCGTGTCAGTCGATAAACAAAGTAGAAGAATTGAAGTGGTAAAAGAAGATGAGAATAGGCGGTCGAGAGTCAGGGAGAGGAAATGGAGAAGAAAAGAGTATTGACAAGAAAGGTTTGGATTCGATGCTTTCGATGCTGTAGTGGTATCATATCGTTCTTTGCGCGAATAAACAAAAATCGGCCCCCTCCCGCAGAGGGGAAAAAAGGGTTCTGTTGCCTCGGATGTCTCTTCCTCATTATCCACCCCTCCTCTGGTCGTTGCCACATTCTCTTCGCCTGTTCTGGCCCCGCAGGACCAGAGACTCTTTGCTTCCATCCTAGGCGCTCGTCCCTCCCTGGATGGTTCTTTACGCCGGCCCGTTGACGCCAGGCAGCGGTGGCAGAGCCTTATCCAAGCTTTCCCGGCTCATCTGCCCCTTTACGCCGGCCTTGTCGGAGTATTTCGACACCTGGCTCCCGCTTCTCGCCCGGCCCATCATCTCGTGAACACCAATCCCGCTGTCGGCGCTCTCTGGCTTGGTGAGTCGCTTCCCGTGGCCAAATGCGCTGCCATTGCCTACCATGCTACCACTCGTCTTAGGCGGAGTTGGTGGTGCCCTGGAGGGCTCACGCATGTTCGAAAGCGCCGGGTTGCCGGAGCTGGAACTGTTGCGGTCCTGACCGTCCCTTGCCGGTGTCCATGGTCGCTCGTCATGGCCTGCAGTAATATTATTTGCCCTGCTTGCGCTGTGGTCATGCTCGCCGTTGGTAGATCCGTCGCTAGGCTCCTCCACGATTGGCAAAATAGCCTGGTTCGCTCCGTCATGGTTGTTCGCAATCGGGTTGTTGGTGGCCATCAGGGACGGAGCTGTAGCAGCCGCTATGGAGGGGAAGATGCCGCCGCTGGCCGAGCCAGTCGTCTTGATGACCCGCTCCGGAACCCCCTGCTCGGTATGGCCATGCTTCTCCGCCTTGGACGCAACGTGCTCTGCTCTCCGCATCGTCTCCTCTGCCTGAGGTGAGATGGCTCCAGAGCCACGGCCCGGTGGCGCAGGAGGCTCGTGGGTTGGGGCTGCCGGGATGTTATTACTCGTAGACCTGCGGCCTGCACTGTTCCAGCTTGGCACACGCTGTTTTGACTTCTCGGCGGCAGCCACGGCCTCGGCATTCTGTTTCTCCTCGGCCTCCCGTTGTGCCTCCTCGGGAGACATGGTTATCCCGGACATGAAGTTGAGGAACCGATCACCATACTGCTCTGGTGGCAAGGCGGAAATCTGCGTGCGGTCGCTTGAAAGTCCTTTCCAGAAGTGTTCGATCTTTTTGATTACACCGTACTAGAGTCAAGTCAGTATTGAGTCCCCTCAGAGAAAAGGCAGCTCGCTTTTTCGACTTACATGGGTCAGGCAGTCAATCACTCCCAAGTAATAGATCTCTTCACCTGGCATGTTGTCCTCGTGGGTGGCCCGCATGCCACCATCATCCGAGTAGAACAAGGAATCAGACTTTGCGTTGGCGACAGAGTCCTCCAGGACATCGGGCATGCCAGACATGCTCTGTCCCATGGGCACCGGCCGCTCCGACTTGATCAGCTGCCGCATCTGGGCGGCGCGGCGCTGATTCTCGAGCTTCGAAGGCGTACGCATCAGCACCTGGTTAGGGTCCTCGGAACCCTGCGCGCCGCCGGGGCTGAAAACCTGGAGGTTTTGGGCCCGCAGGTTCTCCTCGTTGCCCTTGCGGGTGTCGTGCACGCCGATCAGAAGAGAGTAGTCCATTATGTGCAGCTTCTGCATCAGCTTGACATCTTTCTGCAGCTGCTCCATAAAGAGCCGCTTCTTCTGGATGCCGAGCTCCAGGTGCCTCTGACGCCTCAGCCAGTTCAGGTCCTTCAAGGTGGCCCGGGGGTTCTTCTCCAAGTCTTCCTCCCTGTAGTCCCTGCCAATGGTAGATCCCTTCAGGTCGAAAGTGGTGTGGATATCCCGGTGTGGCGGGAACAGGTTGTTCATGACGACGAAGTGGATCTTCCTTCCCCACGGCGTCTTGACCCGATGGAGACCGTAGAACTGCGAGAGCAGCGTGTTCGGGTTCTCAGTCACATGCTGGTAGTACTCCTTCAATATCCTACGAAGGAACTTGTGCTCGCCGTGGTGGATTGTCTTGATGATGAACCTGTAGTCCCTGGAGAAGTAGAAGAAGCTACCACTCTTGCCGGGTGACCCGAGCTCCGAGAGGATATACTTTCCTGTCAGGGACATGAGGTAATCGGCCGGATCTAGGTGGAACAGCTGTCGCAGATGTCGGAAGACCCAAGGCGCGTAGTCCTTAAACTTGAAGTCGTACTTTGCAGAGGGGACAAGCTCATTTCCGGTGCTGCGATTGCGGGCCGATCAGTATCTGTTTCTCTACGCACCTAGCTCAAACACACCCGGGAGTCCGAAAATACACGCTTCGGCAAGACTTACATATCGAATGTTGTTTTGGACTTAGCCTCAAAATCCGCATCTGTCAACGGACGATCCAGCTTGGCATTCGTGCGGGACACGGCGACTCGTATGCCCGTCAGCATGTTGTAGGCGGTGACCCAGTTTGCGTGCTTCTCGTCGACCTTGGTGCCGACCAGCACACGGTCGTCATCCTCCTCTTCCTTCTTCTTCTTCTTGCTGGCCCTCTTCTGCCTATATGCCTCTGCCCACCGCATGGCGTCCTCGTCGGGGAAAGCCTCGTCACGGGGAAAGTCGCTGTGCAATGACCGGGTGTTGCGCCTGACCAGGTTGATGGAGGCTCTCCTAGCACCGCTGGGCCCGACGTTGGTGGGCGAGAAGCGACCGCTGGTAACTGCAGTGTCTTGCCCGTCACGAGACCCGCGGGGTTGGCCGGGCCTAGGTACCTCGAGGGTATGACGGTGTTTCAGCCCTGGGTTTGCTGGGTGGAGATTGGGTGTCGATGAGTTGAGACTTGTGTTACCCGACATCTGGGCAGGAGAGGAGAACCTCTGGGGTGGTGGAGCGTTCGGGTCCAGGCTGGACCTCTGGTTTGCCGGGCTCGAGGACCGGACACGGGAGCCACCGTCGGCGTAGAGACCATTGCTGCCGCCGCCAGCACCGGGTGCGTCCCCTCTTTGGCCCTGCTGCATCGAAAACCCTGACGGGGAGGGCTGGACAGAGCCGGTGGTTGCGGAGGCCATTGACGTCCTTATCGAGGGGGGCTCCGCGTAGCTGTGGGCTGAGGTGCGATCAGCCGTGCCATTGGGCATTTGTGGTCGCGGGGGAGCGGCTCGGTCTGGCGGGGAGATGGTGATGGGGGCACGGTTGGACAGGGGCTTCTGGGGGGCATCCCCACGGACGAAGCCATTTGTCTTCCAGTCGTGATCCTCCCCTTCAATGGCTCCATTGTGGCCATTGGTTGTGCTCATAGTCGAGGTCCGGGTGTCGTTGCCGTTCATGTGGTAGGCGTCCGACGACTCGGAGGTGTGCGTGGAATGGGAGGAGCTGCCGTCGAAACTATCATTTGAGACGTGCGAGTTGACCGAGTGTGGGACGTGTCCATTGACCTTGACGTCGATGTTTGGGATTCCCTCCTCGTAGTGGCTGGGGCCGTTCAGGTGGACGACTCCGGCGTTCTGGAAGTGAATTGGCGAGTTGTGGTCATTGAGGAACGATGGCATCTCGTACGGGGGAGGTGTTCGGCGTCGAGAACAGTATACTAAATGAGCGATGATGGTCGGCAAAGCCGAAGGGGTTTGGGAAGGAGAGGCGGGTAGTTGAGGATCAGGCCCAGGGTCGGACGGAGTCTGGGTCTGAATCTGGTCCTGCCTGGTCGACGTTGCAGAAAAGGGAGATAAAATCCGGAGGGAGACGGTTCTGCGAGTCTGGAATGCTGAACTGCGGTTTGCTCGCCCTACCCGAGGAGTCGATGGATGTTGGTGACGTCCTCAAGCAAGGCAAGGCGTGATATGTTGATGTGAGTGCGGTGTGGTGGTGTGGTGGTGGTGGAGGATTGGGAGCGAGTCGAGGGAAGGATTTAGGGGATAACGAGACGGGCGAATCGCGTCGGCATTGCTTGTCAGGCAGTAATCAACGGGCCGGGGTTGACTGTACTGTCGAGGACAGGCTACAAGGTCTAAGGGGGCGGTCGCGTCTGGCGCAGGGCTGTTGTGTACGCGAGCTTGGCTTGTCTGGGGGAGGAGGAGCCGGTCGGAAGAGGGGTGGGAGGTCGTCGTGGTCGTCGATGTGTTGGTGTGGTGTGTTGAGTGTGTGAGGGTGAGCGTGTGTGCAAGTCGCCAGAGAATTGAGTTCTGAGGGTGCGGGAGCGGGAGGTCGGAAAGGACGTCGTCAGTTCGCTTGGAGATTGCGAGTTTTGCTGGGGCTGGAGCAGGAACTGGGCAGAAGCAGCAGGCAGGCAGGCAGAGAGGCTGGCTGGCAGGGCGGCGGCGGTGGTGCAGGGGAAAAGAGGGAAAGGAGGTCCGGGGGCGCTAGGACGACCAGGGCATGGACTGGCTGGGCTGGCTGGGCTGGCTGGGCAAGGGTGGGTAACGGATCGGATTGGGCGGCTGAGCCACTGGGATGGGTCCCGCCAGCTCCAACCCAGCTGAAAATGCATGTCCGTCCAGGCCGTCCAGGCCGTCCTAACTCTGGCTCCCACGTTTTGCTCCGGGCGGGTGCAGGCCTGCCGGGGCACATCTCGGATGGGATACGACGGGGCCAATCAATCTTTTGACAGTCCAGGACTACTGGGTAGACTACTGCTGACAATGTCTTGCTTGCTTGGTTGCCGGCTTGCGGCGCCTTCACATGAGGACAAAACCAAAACCTCACGGTCCTCACCCTGTCAGCCTGGTGGTATCGTGGTCGAGAGCTGCCCGCGCCTCGTGGATCCCAAGCCAGTGGGCCACTTTATGAGCAGGACCTGGGTCAAGGTTGCAACGTTGTCGACGGCCCGCGACCGAGCATCCCTTCTCTCTCTCCCTGTGTCTCTCTCTCTCTCTCTGTGTTCGCCTGAACTCTATCAGCTGTGGACTACCTAGTCTGCATAGTCTAATGGTCCAATGGTCAGATCACTATCTCGTCCCAGTATGGTAAACGTATGCTTATATGCAGCGGCAGCTTGGGTGAATAATTGTGTCCCTGTCTGCTGACCGCTGGCAGTCTGTATCTCTTAACTCCCGCACTCACTCGCGGCCATCAGTAGACAGTAATGATAACTGACTCCTGTGCAACAACAATAGCAACAGCCATGGGTAACCTGACCTGCAGCTGGCCGAGCTTGTACCTCGCCATATCCACACTTTCCTGAAATAACATGCTGCAGATTCAACGACACGCAACCCTCGGGAGACAATCACGTAAAGCCAATATGAGTGGACTAATCATACCACGACTACGGTATTACCACTACTACTCTGCGTGAATTCGTAATCAAGACTACAGCCTCTCAGTCCGTAGTCCCTGCTCCTTCGGCATGTGAAGTAGTCTACATACAAGCAGCAGCAGCCCGCTAGCGACATGTCAGCCTACCAGTCTGCTAGGGCTGCCAGGTACGGGGTACAGCTGCCAGTGGGTGGGTAGTACCATAATACGGGCCTTGTCGACGATCACCCCCCTGAAATCATCTCCCAACGGTGTGGGTGCCGGCGAGCAGGTGAGCACCAGGTGAGAGAGTGAGAGAAAGAGAGAGAGAGAGAGAGCGAAAACGTGGAGACCAATAGGCCACATGTCAGACCGGGCGGGAACGAGGTCACAGCGTCGGATCGGCCAGCCTCCCTCGTCCTCTCGCTCGCCCACCCGCGTCCCTCCAAAACAAAAAAAAGGCGACATTGATCAGCACTTGAAACGACATGACAGCGTCGGCAGGTCCCACGAGGGGTGTGGCCTGTCCACTTCCTATTCCTTTTCTCTTGCCTCCAATCCAAGATTCCAGTCAATTAATCAAATATCAGCCTGTACGGAAAATATACGGCAAATACGCCTTCACAGACGGGACAAAGACACGCGCATAAATACAAACAAAGTTACCACAGTAATCCCGCCATGCGCCTTGCACACAAGGTACCACACGCATAACAAAGTTGTGTGTTGTAGACAAAGCCCAGCTAGCTAGCTCCCCGATAACCCCGGCAGGACGACCCCGTCTTGCCAGCCCGAAACCCGACGCGGCGCACGCAACGGGGAAAGCAAGGCAAGGAGGGGAGCCCCACAACTCATCAAAGACGGAAAAGGGGAGCAAAGAGAGACTGAGAGAGAATGAGAGCAACCCAAATCTCGTGGCCCGGGACCCGCCCCCGCCAAGACCGCGAACGAGATGGGGGTTGGCTTGCTTCTCACCCTGGCACAGACAGAGTTGTTAGTCACGGCCGGGTCTCGGAGCCGCGTGCCTTTATTTCCAAGGAAATACATAGAGAGGCGGAGTAGAGTGAGGGCGTGCGAGAGAGATTGCTTGGTGATGTAGACTCTTTGTGGTCATTACCGTATCGCCGTATCGCAGGTGCCGGGCTGCCTCTTTTCTGCACTGGTATGAGGTCATGGGTCATTTCCTTCATTTGTGTGAATGCAGCGCTGCAGGCGGCTATTTTCTGGGTATGATGATGATTTGGTACCAAGATGAGCATCCCAGCAGCATCATCGCCAACCTAGCCGGCATTACGATGCCCACACCAGCCCACCCAAGATATAGAATAGTAATACAACAAGCTGCAAATCCCTCTCGTCCCTCCACCGCCCGAAACAAGGCTGCCGTCCTTTCCAACGAGTTGCTGCCCAGTCAGGCCGGTGAGCTCCACCTGAGCCGGAATCTGCACCTAGGACCTCAGTCAGCCAGGTCAGCATGTCAGAGGCAAACGTCTTAAGCCCCGGCCACCACAGCCAGGCCGTCGTAGATCATCCTCTTGACCGCCCAGAACGTGCCCCCTTGCTGCGGCGCCCCGGCGGCAGCCGGCACGCAGATGCTCTCCACCTCGATCCGCCCCGTCGCGCTCTTCCTCACCGCGACCGCGCCGTCGATCAGTAGCGTGCCCTCGCCCCGGAACTCGGCCGTGTGGCCCGCCGTCTGCATCGCCCGCCGCAGGTCCGCGAGCCGCAGGTCGCCAACGTGCAGCGGCTGCGCCACTGACCGCGACGCCGACGCCATCGTCGTCGGAAGCACGTCCAGCGTCGGCACGACCGGCACCCCCGGCACCAACGCCTTCTCGTCGGACCCATCCTTGGCCTCGGTTTCGCCCTCGGTCTTGAGGCGCTTGTGGGCGGCTTCCTCCTCCGTCGCCCCGGGCAGGTGCGGGTGCGTGTCTGCGTTGCCCTCTGCGCCCACCAGCCTCGCCGTGACGGTTACGATCCCCAGGCCGCGTACGTTCTGCCATTTGAGACGTTTGACGAGTGGGTCGGCCAGCTTGACGACCCACGCATTCGTGTCTACGCTGGCATCTACCGGCACCCCCACGCCTGGCGTCAGCACCTCGGCCGTCGTCGTGCCATTGTCAGCAGTGGTTATCTCGGCGCCCAGGAGCTTCTTGCAGTCTGTCGCAAGTGCCATCGTCTCCTCCTCGTTGCCAGACACGAGTATGAGCTTGCGCGGCTCGATGAGCGGGATCAGCATGTTGAGGGATCGCTTGTCGTGCAGGCCACTGAAGTCGACGAATGCGATGCGGAGGTTGATAGGGACGGTCTCTTTGGTGACGACCAACTTTGAGGGGCCCAAGGTTTGGCACCTCTTCCTCTTCCCCGCCGTCAAGCTCGTCGTCTACGGCTGCGGAGCCCTCCGAAGGGGCGGCTATAGGTACATCGTCGGACGCGGCTCTGTTCAGTTGGGGCCGCTTGTTGGTGGTGTTGGCCTTTTTGCCGAGGTCATCCCACTTTCGCTTCTTTCCAATGCCCTCGACTTCCTCCTTCTTTACGGCTCCTGGTTCCTGCCCGTCGTCATCACGCTCTTCCGCTTTAAGAAAGTCTTCTGGTCGGATAAGATCGCCAAATTCGTCGGTCCTTTTCCTTCGTACGGGGATGGGGAATATTCGCTCCCTGCCTCGCTTCCCACGCACATCGTAGTCATGCACACCTGTCTTCTTCACCAGGACATTGATGCCCAGGTCCTCGTCCTTCAGGACCACCTTCTTCCGGCTTGCTTGTCCCATAGTCGTCGACACGTTCAGAGCTCTGCCTTGCTGTTCGGTCTCCGATTCTTCTGATTCCGTGGATGATTCGGATGATGCGTCGTCTACGCCATCTCCAACTGCCTCGAGAGCGGTGGCACCGCCGGTTTGGAGCGTGGCCTGTAATTGCCTCTGCGTAGCAAGCCACTGCTGGTAGATGGTCAGATCGTTCCCATCCAGAGGCACCCGTTGTGCCTCGGCGAGTTCGAGCTCTCTCCCTCCCCCGTAGACTTGCTCGGGAGTCTCCCCGTTGCTTAGCTGCTCGGCCGCGACACCATCTCGGCGCTCTTTCCACCACTCCCACAGTGTCCTGGATATCGACGGCGTGTTCTGTAAGCCGAGGTTCGGTTTCTCGGTGAGCACCACGAGGTTCTTTGAGTCCTGGGCAATGGACTTGAGAACATCCTTGGAGAAGCCCCATTCCATGCTCCTGTCGCTGGCAAGAACGACCATGCCTCGTGTCCACCCCTCTTCGGTCGACCTTCGAAGAAGACGGTCGACCTGTGTCTTTCGTTCTAGCAGTTTGAGGTGCTTAAAGTCGAAGGGGCCTGAATTCTTGCCCTTGTTGCCGTCTCCATTGATGTTTTTGGAGCCGTCAGCACCAGCCTCGAATTCGCGCACGATGCTCTCATCCATCCACTCAAACATGCTCCTAGCGTGGCGTAAAGTGCTGCTGATATTCCTCGCGGCAAGATAGAGGTGGGCGCCACTCAGGCTGCCAGCGGCATCCTTGCCCTTTGCTGCCTCTTCACGCCATGCGTGCTCCATGAGGTACGATAGTTCAAGGACCCTGGCGCTAGAGTCGACGGGGATCAAGACTGTGCCGCCCTTGGCCACACAAGCTCGAATGTTGCCGAGCAGCTGCTCGTCTCGCTTGGTGCGAGCCAGTGATGTCGGTGTTCTGCTGCTACACACAAGCGCCGTGGGCTTGCGCAACTGTTCGATGACCTCGGCTCCTCCGTGACCACCTCCTAGCCACGCCGCGCCCGCAAAGACGTTCTCTCGGGCCTGATTCCAGTCGACAGCGTAGACAATCGACTCCAACCCATGCTGAACATGCCATATCGTGCCACCAAGGGTGTGTCCGGAGTTGTAGGCGGTGATGGTCAGGCCATTGAGCGGGGGCGAGAAGGGAGACGGAAGGGGCTGGTGGGGTTGAGAGTACTTCAGCGGCTGGACAAGGGAGAAGTAACGGGCAATTTCTTCGGATGTTGGGGCCTGTCGCAGGAAGTTGTCATCAGGAGACGCTGACTGGGTGAAGGCATACGAGGTCTCAGCCAGGGAGCCATGGTTGATAGTCGTCGCAGCTGCCGGAGTCGAGGCGTAGAGGTCCTGCAGCAGTGTTCGTCCGAGGTCGATGACTGGCCGGGTGGCATAGACGGGGATGCGGGTGAAGAGCGGGAAGTTCTTGCAGCAGTGGGCGAAGGCGGCGAGGTGGGAGACGGTCGCATGCGTAAGGAGAATCAACGACAGTGTTGGGACTTGTCTGTATTCGTGTTGGTTCAGCGACTGCAAGCATGGTCGGGCGATGGATGCGCCTGTCGAAGGGGCTTGTGGCATACTTCTCGAGCTCTTTAAGCTTGTCAAGGTCAAAGGTCTCGTCCCATCCGACGTCGATGAGAACCTTGACGCCTCCATCCAGCTCCAGCAGCGACTGAGATGCGGTGGACTCTGAAAGAGCCCCCTGCAGGGGGCAGAAGGTGAACATGGTCGCCCTGAATAGCTTCTACGTTGCCATGCGCATCTTTTCCTCTGAACCGGGTCGTGGATTGCGCTTGTCGATGCGCGCCGCCAAGATCAAGAGCAGGAAGAGAGCGGATTAATTCAGTATAACCCTACTAGCCACGCCTGGTGGGCTTGGTAATGAGTGGGAAGGTATTCAATGAGTACGTGCGGCAGTTTAAACTCGTCACACTTTGGTTTCTGTTGGTGTTGTTGTTGGCTCTCAGGCAGCACAAAGAAAGACCAAGGCAGGTTGATGATCCCTGGCTGCGATGCGTTGACATGGATTGACGTGCAGCCCTCCCCAGAAAGTTAGCAATGCACAGGCCGGCAAGCTGCAAGTGATCAACACGAGGGGTGGTAGCTGCGGCAGGCAGGCAGCCTGGCTGCTCGGGAAGAGCACGGATCCCTGTCTAGTGTTCCTGGTGTCACTTTTTGGAAAGGCCACCTTGAGCTTGACCATTCGGCGACGATGCGGGCGAGGGCAGTCTCCCGTATTTTATTAATACCCAATCAACCTGGTCCGTTGGAGACACTCTCTTGATATACATTCGCGCCTGTGAATACACCTCGATACTCATCTACGGCCATGCTGCTGCTCGTCCAAAGCCAATGAGCCTGTTTGCATCTCGTCTCTTCTCTTCTCTCTCCCTCTCTCCCTTGGCGCAAACACGAGCATCCTAGACGCACCTCGGCGATCATCGACCACCGCCACCACCACGCTGTCCCGCAACATCTGACACCCTAGCCTTTGCCCACCCTCGTCCGACTCCCTTCTGCGCGAGCACTATCCTCCAAGCACTGCAACAGTCTCATTGCGCAAACCGTCACGATGGACCACGCCATGTACCATTCCCTTGGCATGGGCCAGCAAGATCCCAACGATCCAAACAGCCAGTACAACCAGTCGAACCAGGGCACACCTAATCAGTTCCAACCACCCGTTGCTCCCAACCCGTACCAGCAGCAGCAACAACAACAACAATTTCCACCTCAGCAAGGCACTCCTCAGGGACAACCATATTATGGGACACCTTCGTCAATGCCGCCTGGCGGCCCCTCGCCCCAGCCGACCCAGGGATATTTCCAGGGCCAGCCCCAAGCAGACCCGAACGATATCACGGCGCAGATGGCAGGCATGTCGCTCGGGGCCGAGGGACACCAGGTTGGTGTGGGAAAGAGGAAGAAGAAGGACAGGCACGCATACCACCAGGTCGAATCCACCGGTTCGTCTCAGGCATTCAACGGGATACCTCCCGCGGGTACACCTGCTACGGCCTTCCTGAACGCCGACCCCTCAGGAACCACCGGGGTTCGTTGGCCAGCCAGGCTATTCACCGCAGCCGCACCAGGGCCAATTTCCGGCTCCCGCCAATGCCCCATACACACCAGGTAGCGTCGCCTCTCCAGCAGAGTTCGGTGCGAGGGACGGCATTAGCGAGGCTGCTGTCTCGGCTGGAGGGCAGAACAAGGTCTCCCAGGACGAGCTCCCCAGTGTACCCGCCGCCCGAGACGCCGCGCAACAACACTACCTCAGCAACATCTATCCTACCTTCGAGAAGCACGTGCCGCCTCCTGCTTCCGTTTCCTTCGTGGCCTTTGATCAGGGCAACTCCTCGCCGAAGTTTGCCCGACTGACCATGAACAACATCCCCGCCACCTCAGAGGCGCTGCATACAACTGGACTGCCCCTCGGTCTCATGCTTCAGCCGCTGGCCCGGGCTCAGGCTGGCGAGGCCGAGGTCCCCGTTCTAGACTTTGGCGACATCGGTCCACCTAGGTGTAGGAGATGTCGAGCATACATCAATCCTTTCATGATGTTCCGTTCGGGTGGCAACAAGTTTGTTTGCAACCTCTGCACATATCCCAATGATACCCCGCCAGAATATTTCTGCGCAACTTCACCGCAAGGCATTCGCGTCGACCGGGACCAGCGGCCGGAGCTGTGCCGCGGCACAGTCGAGTTTGTGTGCCCCAAGGAGTACTACAATAGGGAGCCAGTGGGCCTGAGGTGGCTCTTTGTCATCGATGTAACCCAGGAGGCTTTCAACAAGGGTTACCTTGAGGCTTTCTGTGATGGCATTTTGGCCACTCTGTACGGTACGGACGAATCAGAGGAGAAAGATGAGAACGGCGAAACAAAACCGAGAATACCCCCCAACTCGAGGGTTGGCTTTGTCACTTACGACAAGGAGGTGCACTTTTACAACTGCAGTGTGAGTCTTGGAGGCCATCTTGCCTGATTTTGATGCTGACTGTAAACTTCAGGCCGCGTTGGAGCAAGCTCAAATGATGATCATGCCCGATATCGAGGATCCATTCGTACCCCTGAGCGATGGGCTGTTTGTTGACCCCCATGAGTCAAAGTATGAACCCTGTTGTGGCTTATTTTCGTTCAGAGGCAAAACGCTGACCATGGCATAGGGCTGTCATCTCGTCTCTGCTCACAAGATTACCACAGATGTTCTCAGCCATCAAGAACCCGGAACCCGCCCTGCTGTCCACTCTCAACTCAGCCGTCTCGTCTCTCGAGAAGACCGGAGGCAAGATCATCTGCTCACTATCAGCGTTGCCAACATGGGGCCCTGGCCGTCTGTTCATGAGGGACGATGGCAAGCATCCAGGTGGCGAGATCGACAAGAAGCTCTTCACGACTGAGCACCCTGGCTGGAGGAAACTCGCCGAGAGAATGGCTGCCGCCGGAGTCGGAGCCGATTTCTTCCTTGCTGCACCCACTGGGGGCTATCTTGACATTGCCACGATAGGTTACGTCTCTGCTATCACCGGCGGTGAGACCTTTTACTATCCGAACTTTGTGAACGGAAGAGACAATGCCAAGCTGTCTCTCGAGGTAAAACATGCAGTCACCCGGGAGACCGGTTACGAAGCCCTCATGAAAGTGAGGTGCTCCAATGGCTTGCAAGTTTCTGGATACCACGGAAACTTCATCCAGCACACTTTTGGTGCTGACCTCGAGATTGGAAGCATTGATGCGGACAGGGCAATTGGTGTCACTTTCAGCCACGACGGCAAGCTAGACTCAAAGCTGGATGCTCACTTCCAGTCGGCGCTGCTGTACACCACCGCAAACGGCGAGCGCAGAGTGCGGTGCTGCAATATCGTGGCCAGTGTCAGTGACAATGCCAAGGAGAGCATCAAGTTTGTCGACCAAGACGCCGTCGTGTCGATCATCGCCAAGGAAGCAGCAACAAAACTGGCAAGCACGTCAGCCTCATTGAAGGACATCAGGCTCGTACTGCAGGAGAAGACCATCGACGTGATGGCCGGCTACAGGAAGCACTTTGTTTCGCAGTCGTACCCACCGGCGCAGCTCGTCATGCCGGATAAGCTCAAGGAGCTCTGCATGTATATGCTCGGCATGATTAAGTGCAGGGCTTTCAAGGGCGGTAACGAGACCTCAGACCGACGCGTGCACGAGATGCGAATGATCCGTGGGATGGGCTGCCTCGAGATGAGCTTGTACCTCTACCCGCGCATGATAGCCGTGCACAACTTCCAGGAGACTGAAGGCTTTGCGGACCCATCAACAGGCCAACTCAAGCTGCCGCCCACGATGCGCAACACCTTTAGCAAGGTCGAGCCCGGCGGTGTGTACCTGATGGACAATGGTCAGCAGTGCATCCTGTGGTTCCACGCGCAGACGTCGCCGAATCTCATCCAGGATCTCTTCGGCGAGGACAAGACGACACTACAAAGCCTCGATGCATACACGAGCGACCTGCCAGTGTTGGAGACGCTTCTGAGTGCACAAGTGCGGAATATCATCGAGTTCTGGAAGACGCTTAGGGGCTCCAAGGGCTTCACTGTCCAGCTCGCAAGGCAGGGCATCGATGGCGCCGAGTACGAATGGGCGCGCGGGCTAGTTGAAGACAGGTACGTGACAAGACGTGACAAGACGTGACTAGGACGAAAGAGCACTTGCTAACATGGCGACCAGGAATAATGAGGCACAGTCGTATGTGGACTGGCTCGTCAACATCCACCGCATGGTGCAGCTCGAGCTCGCGGGTCAGCGCAAGAAGGAGGTCGAGATGGAGAACTCGGCCATGGGCACCTTTGCCGGTCTGCGGCCCGCCTACTGGTAGAACCCACCAGCGCCGTGGTGCTGGAAGAGGGTGTCAGAGTATTTGCATCGCAGAGAGAGGCGGTGCACATTATGGGATGCTTTTATCTTCACTCGGAGTCGTGCCTGGTTGGGTGAAAAATATTGCAAAGCGATGGTGACGTTGACTTGGGAAGTATATGTTGCCGTATGATATAGCCGGCAGTATGACGGTGCAAATCAAATATCACAAGATTTTTTCAGACCCCCTTTCCATCCCGGGGCAATCAGCTTGCATTCAGTGGTGCAAATTGACAGGACCGGACGTTGTTGAGCGTCGTATACTTCTGTCTGGTTTTGGAATCTTACAGGTTCGTGACTGTCGCACTCGAGGGGAGGGGGGATACGGACAAGACACTCACGCCTGTTGCACCGCAACGGTCCTGTACCTAAGCAGCAGAGAGATATCACGCCGCACATTGTTCTCGCGACAGGGTTCCACTGAAGAGTCATCCCAGCCCATGCCAACAAGCGAGAGACCAGTGGGGTCAGTCGGTCACTCAGTCCGTTGGGGCGGGATTTCAGGCAGGTTGTTCCTCCGGTGGGTGAGTGAGCTGTCAGCCGGGCGAGGCAGGGAAGGATGAGACAAGTGATCGAGCTCCTCCTAGTCCTCCCGGTCGGTGCCTGGGCTGGATAGATGCGTGAGTGGGGCAGACGGACGGTCAGACGGACGGACAAGAAAGATCGAATCTTTTTTTTCCGATCGACGAAGAAGGAAGGAGGAGCGAAGAATCGGATCCAAAAAGCAAATATCCTCTCCCAGAAGGGAAGCAGGGCGGCAGAAGTAAAGAGAGGCTCACTTGGTGATGGTGCATATATGCGCGTATTGGTGTGCCGCGTCGTGATGCAGGCTGCCCTGGTAGATCGCCGGATCCTCATCCCCTACGTGCGTGTGTCTGCAGGAGGTAAGGAGAGAGAGAGAGAGAGAGAGAGAGAGAAATGGGGGAAATGTCAAACAATAATTAATACAGGTAGATGGATGGGGCAGTCGCGTCGAGCAGGGCCAGGGGTGGGGGGGAGAGACAAGTGGACGGTGACGAGGGCGTCGCATCTTGCATGTCAATCTGCGTCTCGCGCTGTCACACATTACCCTGCATTAGGCGACCGTTGGATGATGGGGGGCTGTGCAAGTCGTTGGGTTTTTTTCCCTCTTCTACTTGTCTTATAATCTCCGAGTGTGAGTCGAGCGTGTGTGGGTGTGTGTGTGTGTGTCTCCCCTCTCGACGTTGAGCTGCTACGTTGCACACGACGATGGGCCCAGGTCTGCACACTGTGTTGCTCTCGTCTCTGGTGGCTCTCCTCCTCTGACGCCGATTTCGATCCAGTGGTCTCAGAATCATCGTGTGAAGGACGCAATCCCCCTTCCCCCCTCCCCCCCACACATGCACTGGGTGTGTGTGTGCATGCTGGCCCCGAACGAGGCCCTGCCTGGCTCAGGAATGCATCGAGGCTTGATGCATGGATCGCTTAGCCTCCTTCAGGCCGTAGGACCTCCCCGTCGTGCGACCCGACATGCACGATCGGTGCGACTCGATCTCACTCTTGCGCTACGTTCCGCCAGAAACGACCGACGATCCCTCTTCTTTTCCTTTTCTTCTGCTCATCCTGGTGGGAGAGGTGGGGTGGGGGGCACACGAAGCGGTCGAGGGTGTGTGTCGTGTGTCTCGTCTTGTCGTGTCTTCTGCTGTCGTAGCGCTGGAGAATTATGTCAAGGCAAGCCACACTCTAATGTTCGGCACTTTTGCGCTGCCACTAGAGACAGCCAGCACATCACACCGTCATCATGTGCTTCAGAGTCAACATGAGGCACATCTGTCTATGCTCACCGGTCCACGATCAGGAGGGATATCGTGTCTTCTTATCTGCAGGAATGACGGACCCCTTTGCCCGAGCCTCACCTCGCCTCGGTGGGTTGGACACAGGTTCTCATATCGCTTACACCAGGTCATCCAGATTCTAACCGTGCTTATGGGACTGTGAATCTGTGGCCTGAGTTACGTCTCGGCAATCTGAGACAGTCGAGCATCACTTCGATGTCTTCACCGCTATGATTTGTTATCTTTGGCCAGTGTGTCGTGGTCAAGGCCATGAGGCAGACCATTCTCACCGTCTCTCATGAGATCTGACAGCTGGATTCCCAGTGCAGTCTTAGCCTGAACACTATTCAGAGACTCTCTACACACTCTATATAGTTCAAGGGACAAACCGGGCTCAACGTCACTTCTTCTCGTTCATCGATGTGCTGATGCTCATCTCATTGCAGACAAACGTCAGCATTGATCCATCTCGCCTCCCGAGTTTTCCCAGATCAGTGTCTCAGCGCAAGGGGCATGACTGCAAGCGCCGATTCCACGCTCGAAGCCGTTACTAGATTGTGCCCGTCTGCGGTGGTCTAGGCTGCCTGTTTGCGTTTTATTCTGCATCAACCCATCCGTCTCCGCAACTCGTTCCCTGGTTTGCCCACAGCACAGGAACCCTGGTCCGAGAAAAGCAACGTCATGCCACCACCCGCCGGGCTGTATGTGGCATTTTCCTTCTTCGCATGGTGAACTAGTGATGCGCGTTTACTTTTGGAAGAGACGTTACGGCTGCAATGGGAACTTGTCAGACCCGTCGAGGCACAGGGGAGGATCGGACGGTCAATCGATCAATCAATCAATCCACCACTCGTGTCAGCAGAGACAGGCGCCCCTTTCCGCGACAGCAGTCCGAGACTCAGACAAGTTGATGTGTGTGGGTGGGCCGTGGAAATCGACCCCCAGTTAGGCGAGGTCACATGAGCTCAACCCGTCTCAGACGGTTCAGCCTCCTTGGCTACACCGCATAAGCAGTCGAGGCTGGAGGCGCTTCGGGTACGACGTCGTTCCGCATGCCTTGAACTGCCATCACCACACATATACACTACGCGCGCGCACACAAACACAATGCTCCTAGGAGGAACGCCACAGATCACAGATCTTGGATAGGGCCTGCATTCCTGCAGCCCTGAGAGCACGGTGGGACAGATGGGAGGCTGACGTAGGCGGTGAAGCATCCAGGAGAGACACTCGAGTTGACACGGCGGTTGGAATGAGGAAAAAGAAAAGACGTCAAATTGTTAGATTAGTGTGCAAGAGTAATAGAGTAGAGTAACTGCAATCGGCCGGTCGGCCAGCCACCAGCCGGAGCAATTTTTGAGAATCCCAGGGAAACCGAGTATCAAGACACGAACGAATAGTTCCCATCCCCGACAGAATTAGAAACCCAATACAAGCCAGAATGTGCGGCATCCTGCGTCCAAGTCCCTTGACCGGACCAGCCAAAATAAGCCACAACCAACATCCAGCCTACTGCCTCCTGCTGTCTCCAGCTCTTGACGTGTGTGCAGGTCTTGGCCTAACACACAAGATTGCCCAGCCCCATCCTGCCGTCAGGCTGCTGGGTGACTCTCTGGATCTCGGCCGGGTTGAAGACACGCTCGAAGACGGCCATGTCCGTCGGACAGGCGGGGACCGAGGACGAGCTGGACGACTTGCCCTTTCCCTTGCCCGAGCTGCTGCTGCTGCCGCCACCACCCTTGTTCTTCTTGGCCGCGTCCTCGAGGATGAGGCGCATCGTGCTCTGGGTCGGGTCCTCGAAGACAAAGGCGACGTTCTCGATCCTGCCGCGCAGGTTCGTGTCCCACAGGAAGACCTCGCGCCACAGCTCGGCCATCTCCTGCGGCGGGTTGCGGTACCAGTTGCCCAGGCCGAAGTCGCCGATGACGACGTTGCGGATGTCGTTGTACGCGCAGATGCTGAGCGCCGCCCGCAGCTTGTTCTTGGCCATCTCGCGCTCGTCGTCGAACGAGTACTTGGCCCCGCCCTCCTTGAGCTTGGGCCGGCACATGGGCGTCACCGACACCACCGGCAGCGCCCGCCAATCCTCCAGCTTGCGCTCCTCGTACCTGTCGTGCGGGCCGCGGAAGACGACTGTCCCGTTCGCACACAACAGTTGTTAGCGAAGAAGGGGCCAACAGATCCCGCGTTCGGTTTGTAAAGTCACGAGAGAGGAGCCTTTGACTTACCAACCCTGTCAGAGTAGATGCCTCCCGCCCAGGGCAGGGGGTAGTGGCTCCCGGTCACGTAGGACGCGGGGCCCGGCGTCGCGATCGTGGCGGACAGCGTGCTCCTCCGGCACAGGCGCTCCTCGTAGCCCACGACGCCTGTCTCCCAGTCCCCGCCGGGCCTCTTTTCGTTGGCGGCGCAGATGAATGCTACCCTTGTGTTGTTGTTCCGCGCTGACCAGCTCGTTGCAAGATCCACGGGATCATCCGAGTGGATCCCTAGAATGCGTGTTAGTGAGACCATGCGGTACAACCAGGCACAACGTGTACCCAAAAGGCCGGAGCCCCGGTTGTGTAGACGTACAGAAGGTCGGGTTTGCGAGACCCATGGGCCTCTGTGGAAACTGATCTGGTGTGAAGCTCAGTGGGTTCGAAAAGAGGTAGGAATACAGCGGCCATGTGTTGGCGTAGTGCTTGCGAATGTAAGGGATGGTGTTTCTCTTGGTCTGGGCAGCCACCTCCGAGGGCTTTGGCTTGGACGATCTGGACGAGCTACCGGGCGGCATCTTGTCAGAACCGGACTCCTTCAATGACCACCGTGGGTTGTAGTTGCGAGCAGCGGCGTCAAACAGGAGGAGAGCGGTACTGATCAGCCGTGATCACCAGGAATGGCGGTAGAAAGGGGGGATGGGGGAGAAAAGAACAAGAAAGGAGTGTCAGTTGGTGTTGGAGGGCCACGTTGGGGAGAGGATCATCGATGGACGGTTTGGGTCAGCCCATTATATAACTGCTCAGCTTTAAACAGGCTCGGGAACCAGACACAAACCGCGGGCGGGTGTGGTTGCAGATATGTCTTCGATTTTCGGCAGCGGTGGGCGTGGAGCGGGCAAGGACGGACCATCCCAAGCGAAAAATCAAAGACTGTTCAAGGCGCCGGTGTAACCGGGGTGCTTGAACATATCCACTCATGTCTTGAACATTCAACGGGAGGCCCAACAGTGGTGACGAGCCACGAGGGCGAGTTGTTGAGAGCTGTTTATACACAGCCCTTTGTCCCGGGGCTGCCTCTCCTGCGGCGCTCGCTATGGTGCGAGCAACAAGGCAGCAGATTGGCGTAGGACCACCTGATCCAAATTCATGGTTGGCGGGTTCAGAGAGTGATATGAGGTTGCAGGCGGCCGTCCGCGACCTGCTACTGCAATCTGCCGTCTGTTACACCAGATCTGGATTTGGCTGCTTTGTGATCTGTTCCCCGGGGCCCCTCCTCTTCCTGCCTTGTCTTTCTGCAGGTCAACGCTGCAATGAAACAATAGGAAACGGCACACGTCTAGCGGCCGAGTGGATGGCGGCTCCGGTCGATAGTGTGAAGGGGCGTCTTGCCGAACAGATGGGGTTTAGCGAGGAGCCACACAACGGTTTTCTGGTTTGTATTCTTCACGAGAAAAAGACGAGGGGATAGAAAAAAAAGGGTCCGTGTTTTTTTGTTGGCTGTTGCTAGTGCCTCGCCGCTCAGCATCCCTCGAAAAGAAGAACAAGGTCATCTGCCCAAACGAATCCGGCCGCTCGCAAGGGCAGAGGACCGAATCAGGAAGCTTGTCGCCCTCTGTTTGCGAGCCAAGGCCACCAGTCGAATCCGACAGCCTGGGACGTCCCACATAGCACGTTCCAGTGGAGCCGCTGCAGGCCGAGTGTCAAACGACGAGACCTTGCCCGCAGTCTGTGACAGTCACGTCCAACAGTCAGTCCCAGCAGCTCGGGGGTGGACGGCCAACCACACTGGCCTGCTCGACCTGCTTGCCCTGGACAGCGTCCACTGCAGCATTTCAAGGCCACCTGATGGGAACAGCTTGACAGTGACTTGTAGCACAATCACAGAGATCAAGCTCCGGGCCGCCTGCCGTGAAGGAGAGGGCAGTCAACATGCACAGCCCAGCTTCGCCCTGCCCAACCTAGCACCAGCACGTAGAGCCTCCCCTGGGCCACTTCTCCCGGCAGGGCTTGGCAAGTTGAGTCCGTGACCGGGCGAGACGGCGGCACCCGCCAGATGCTAAGTACTTTTGACAAGTAATATACTCCACGGGACTGGAGCAGCGAGTCTCCGTTTGCCTTGGGCCAGGACGAACTCGCTGGAACTGAAATGGTCGCGCGGCATTCGCGGAAGAGAGGCTCACGCCGTTGGCAAATGCTCCCTTCCGTGTGATATGTGATGGAATAGAATGGAAGACAAAGGGATCTTGATATTACCTGGTGCGTAGCAAAGAAAACAGGAATGATCTGCAGCCGTCTGTCTCCCAACACCAGCGACACCGCTCTCGGCCGGCCAGTTTGAGGACGAGGAACTCGTCTACGCGTGAGCCTGATGGACACTGTGGATGTACTGGAGAATTTCAATCTGAGTTTGCAGCAAGACTTCGGTGCAAAGGCAGTGCAAAGCACCTTGCCGGCGTGGTAGCGAAGCACGTCGACGCCCTGGTCGATTCGGTCAGATATGAAGCTGCCGTGGTGTGGTTGGCCGGAGACCGTTTTCAGGCAAGACGGTCTGTGCTCGCGGGAATTGTCCTATCACCACCTTCGTGACGATACAATTGGGTCCCAAACATCATAAATGGCGTTTGACAGCGAGTCCCAATATGAACTGAGGTCGAAATATGCACCTGCTTGGCTTGCAGGATGGGTGGGTGCATGTCCTGTGTAGTCTACCTGTAATGAGGTCTCTATCTTGCAAACGGTCTGACGAAGGGAATGGTCTGTGCATACTTGTGAATTACGTAACGTCCAACACGCCCGAGTTTCTTTTCCCGCTGATGAGCTGCACCTGCACCCTGCGGCAGAGTCTAAGTTTGCCAAAGACGTCACTCGAGCGAATTATCATGTCGAGGTAACGTGAGGCCGATACGATGCAGATCACGCGTCCATCTCACTGAATCTCCGCCCGCCTTTGATCCTGCTCCACCTCACCCTCGACCCAGTTCCTGGCGGAGACATGCGTGCATTCCACTTGGCGCTCGCTGCCAGGCACTTGCCGTTGAGGAGCACAGCAACCGTCGCGTCTCGTCCAGCGTTCTCGCCGTTGACGCGTCGATACGTTACAAGTGGCAGTGGCAACGTTGCTTCTAGGTCCGTTGCGAGGCTTCTCGAGTGGAAGCCCCAGGAAGAGGTCCGCGATGTCGTCGTTAATGGCTTCATCCGCTCGGTGCGGTCCATGAAGTCGCGCTCCTTTGTCGCCCTTGGAGACGGCTCCTCCCTTGCTTCTCTGCAAGCCCTCGTGCCCACGAACCAGGCCCAAGGGTGCGGATTGTTCTTCCAGACCGCTTGTCTCGGGCTGACACTTTTCATACTGACGCGTCGTCTCTACACAGTCTCGCCCTCGGAGCCGCCGTTCGTCTCACCGGGGCCTGGGTTCCCTCAAAGGGCACCGGCCAGTCCCATGAGCTCCACGTCGATAGCGTCCAAGTCCTGGGTCCTTCCGACCCCAAGGTGCATTGCCGTCCCGCCTGTTTTCCCTCTGCGAGCCTGCTGAGACTTCGGCAAGCCTGAGATGTTCTGTGACTGACCATCCTCGCCTTCAGACATTTCCGATTCAGAAGAAGTACCAAACCCCTGAGTACTTGCGAACGATACCTCATCTTCGGCCGAGAACTCCTTTCAACTCCGCACTCCTCAGGCTTCGGTCCGAAAGCATCGCGGCATTGACCCAGTTCTTTGCCACTCGTGAATTCGTCCAGACTCACCCTCCTATTCTGTCCTCTTCTGACTGTGAAGGCGGCGGAGAGGTTTTCAAGGTCGCCCCTGCGGAACAAGACGAGGGTGAGGCGGCCGACTCGTTCTTCCGAGCCCCCAAATATCTCACTGTATCAACCCAGCTGCATCTTGAGGCACTCGCACAGGCTGTCGGCAATGTGTGGACTTTGTCCCCGACGTTCCGCGCAGAGAAGAGCGACACGTCGAGACACTTGAGCGAGTTCTACATGCTTGAGGCGGAGATGAGCTTTGTGGATCAGCTGGGTGGCGTCATGGATGTTGTCGAAGACATGCTACGATGTATGACCACAAGTCTTTACGAGTCTCGGGTGGCTCAGGAGCTTCGATCCCCAGGCCAAGACAGGGCGTCCGGCGAAAGCGCTGCTGACAGAGCCTCGCCAGAAGAAGTCGCCAGAAGATGGCAGGGAATGATGCAGCCTTCTTGGCCACGTGTGACGTATGCTGAAGCCGTCGACATTCTGGAGAGAGACGCTCAATCGTTCAAGCAGCCGCCTTCGTGGGCCGCAGGGCTTCAGTCAGAACACGAAAAGCACATCGCCCGCGTGGTTGGAGAGGGGAAGCCGGTCTTTGTTACCGACTACCCATCAGAAATTAAGCCCTTCTACATGCGTGCAACTCCGGAAACCGGATCAGCAACCCGCCGTACCGCCGACTGCTTTGATCTCCTGGTGCCAGAATATTGCGAGATTGCCGGCGGCTCGATGCGTGAGCATCGCCTGCCACAGCTCTTGGATTCCATGAAAAAGCACAATATGGCCACACCTTCTCTGGACAACACCAGCCCTCCGACTGTGGACGACCCTATGCCGCCGCCCGGCAGCTTGGATTGGTATGTCGACTTGCGGCGTTGGGGATGTCCTCCTCACGGGGGTTTTGGACTCGGCTTCGACCGTTTACTCAGCTATCTGCTGGGGTCCAGAGCATCCGGGACACAGTGACCTTTCCCCGTTGGTACGGTCGGTGCGACTGTTGAGTGGGACACAGGCACGCTGGATCTGGACGGACTCGGGCGCAGATCGGGCCATCTGGACAGATTTCCATGCTGTGCTCGTCAAAGCTTACCTACTTGGGATGACCAGGACCGATCGTGCTACCAACCACAATAACCGAGTCCTGCAACACCGCGCCACTCATGTCTTGCTGGCAAATAACCATGCAGCCTTCCTTGCGAGGATTATGGAAGACCGTTTCTTGTCCTTGCAAGGCTTCAGGACGAGGCTTGCAGATGACAGGTTTCGAGATGCTTTCCGGGCGACGTCCTCGTGCGACCCCTCGAGAGATTACGGCCTTACTACGAATAAATTCCCGTAAGCAAGCGGTACGGCTGCACATTGCCGCGTGATATTGCTCACGGGTTGGTGAGAAAGGTCTTCGCCCTGATCTGGGGTGTCGTCCCTCGTGGAAATGCTGTCATAATCTATCATCGCGTACTCCGAATTCATTCCCGTTTCCGACCCGGGACTAAAACCATCATGTACAATATCTCGATAATGTACATCTCACCTCTTTGTTCGCCGTTGACTCGAAGGCCGAAAGCGAGTCGCCGATCCCCTTCCATCCTCTTTCGCCGTCGCGCCGAGTGGCTCACTTTTGCTAGGGGCTCGCTGGAATTATCAGCCTCGCGTGGGATATCCAATGTTAGAGGCCGAGAGCTCAGCATATTTACAGCAAAGCAGATATGCGGCTCTACGAAATTGCTTTTTGGCAGTTTGTGCCAGTTCACAAGCCTCAGGCGTTAGCATCTCGTCCCGTCCCAATTTCCTTATTCCCGTTGCACAGTCTGGGTCTATACAGTCGTCCCAACAACTCCTGATCTAAAGGATGGCACTGCCAGCACTCGGAAGCATGGAGCAGTAGTTCTGCTTCGAATTCACTGTCAGGTTCTGTCCTGGAGAGAGTATCGGACAACCCTCGGTTTGTCGCTTCCAGACGTGTGACCCACGACAGCTGAGCATCGCCAAGTCAAACTGTAAGGTGGAGTGGTTGAGGCCGCTGGGCTCGGAAAGACCTGTGATCTACGGCGATAGTGGCCTGAAGCCAGGTCATGCTCTGCTTGCTAAGCAACATCCGCCAACTCACTAAGGCACTGCCAGTTGACTTTGTCCCTCGCGACCGCATCGTGTGTTAGCGAGACTTTCGCACTGGCGTTATACGTGGGACAGCCAGCCGAACGTGCGAGTGGAACAGTCTTGGGAATCGTCACAATTAGCTCTACGAATGTGGATTCGCCGCGAACTCGTGGCCGTCTACACGAATCACTCGTGGCTCGGCGGTCAATCACGCGTGTCAATGACCGATGTCCGACACATCCGAGTGTACGTAGTCGGGCAGTCATCGTTGACAACGGACTCGAAGGCGATGTTCAAGAGCATTCCTCGGACAAGGGCTACCTGCTAGTCAGGAATTGCAAGAACAAGCCGCTGGACGTCTCGTATCGGACGTACATCAGTAGTCTGGTGAAGTCTATTGACACTCATTCAGCCCCAACCGGGGAAAATCTCGCAAAGCTTGTTCAACTGCCATTGTCTGTCGTCGCGGGGATTAATGCATGCCGGCTGACTATCTGTCAAGCGGACCGGCTAGCAATGCAGCCAGAAACAGCAAATGGCGGACAGCTCAAGATCCCGACGTGGGCAGCGACGGTCGGACGATGATTAGCCAGGTGGCTGTCCACATAATCGAGCATCGTGGCGTCTCGGGATTGGGAGTTTCACGGACTCCGCGAGCTTGGAGGGCTAAATCATCCAAGACTTTGACCGCCGATGACAATAACTTCATTCTTATGCAGCGCTTAGGCCATGAGTCGCCATCTCGGGGATCTAAAGCAATGCACTGTCTGTGCATATTTGCAGGCGAAACTATACAGTACATCGCCTGTACCTCACCTCGATCATCCCTTCGGCGGCGGCGGGAGCTACCGCAGAAGTGAACCTTGTTTGGTCTTTTGGAACTGACCTAGGCTCCTCGCCATATACAATTGAGTTCATGACAAAGTTAAGCCTATGATGTCACCGACAGCGTTCGCCATTGAGCTGAAATAGCAACTCGTTCAATGCCACGACTATGCGTAGGTCTCGACCCTGCGGCTGGGCATTCCCCGGGTTGCAGGAGAGAAAAGGCGATACTTTACGTTCACAACTCCAAACCACCAGGCCACAGCGCGCGCCTATCTATCTAGGCTTTACATTCACCATGCATCGCTTGTTTGGCTTATGCTCCAGGTAGGTGCTGTGATCAGGTCAGACCCCTCTGGACATGAGTCGATGCGTCCCATTCCAAGCGTGCCCATTCCCGACGATCGCATCGGTCTTGGTACCTCTTGTGCACAACGAGAGACAGGTCGGGATGGTGGACGGCACTCGAGACTCCGATAAGAAGAGGGGCAGCTAATGAACAGAGGATGAGCAAATCGATGATCTACGAACCCAAGAAACTTGGCGGTTCACGCGAGGAGCTCAGGCCTCTTGGAGGGGATCATCCGGAGATTCCGCAGCCAAGACGAAAGGGGGTGTCTCGAGACTGGGGAAAGGTGGGAGAGATAGTGTGCATGTGTTCCCATTGCCCGAGGGGCGCTAGGATGGGATCAAACGGGTGAGCGACAGAGTTTAAACAAGCTCAGACGAAGATCAATCTTTTGACGCGGCTTGGTTTGGTGTGTGGACTGGGGGACGGGCACAACCTATTCGCGCTGATCGAGGGTTTGAGAAAGGGTTATAGTGAAGGGTTATCACTATACGTGAGCACGTTTTGCCCTGTCAACGTCTCACATGCTTCTGGAAAAGCTTCGCCTGCAGTTCCCTAGATGGAGCGGTGGTGACGACTTGCGGCGGTAGTCCCTGACGGGGTTTTATGCAAGGAAAGACTGGACGATGCTTTCCTATGTCCTGACTTTGCCTTTATGCAGGGCGTGCAGATTGGGCGCCCGAGCTTAATCTTGTGCTGCACGATAGACGAGATTAATGTTCTGGGCAGGTAGATGAAAGCGGCCGGGCTGTGGAAACGACCTCGTTTCGACTTTGGTTTGGAGTTCTTCTGCCCTGGCGTCTCGTATGGAAGGCACGGGGAGAACATGAGCAGGAATTGCGGGCTCCTCGAGGGTCTGCATGGCAAACCCTAATTTCATCCAACCTCCTCGGACCTCAGAAGCCTGGCCGAGATCTATCGAAAGCCCCGTCGAACTATCATGCTTCCAAAGGTCGCGCATCTATCTCCAGCACGCACGTCCTGAGTCACATGTTGGTCGAGGAAGTATCTCTCGCTTTACATGCCCTGAAAGGGTAGCCACGGCCGCTGGCCATCTCGACACTTAGATGGCCCTAGCAGGACGTCGTATGGGGCGAATCTACCAGCGTCGCATTTGAGGCGTCGCAAGGGCCGGCGTTAGGATGCTGTCAACCTTAGGGCCAGCGCCGGGGGGGCACAAATTGACCCGGACCCTACCGGAGTGGCTGGCTTTTTGGATCCTTTTTATTGAAGAGGGCCGCGTAAGCTTGACCTCTAGCGGCTCCGCTCGGTTGGACACCCTTTCTCATCACACACACTGAGCACCCACATGGCAAATGCCGCTTTCCCTGCTGGCCCTCCCTCTCTCTCCTTCTGTGCCAAGGACTTGTACCGAGAACTTGGTACTGTGACAGCCCACGCCTGACGAGGCCCCCCCTGGTATCAGAGTGCTGCCATCCGGAAGCCGTCCCAAGCCACTCGCGATATGATGCTGACACTACTATAGCTGCCCGCATTTATTCAATCAATTGTCTCCGATCATGGTCTCAGTGGCCCAAACCACATGATATCGTCTCGCCATTCCCCCCCCCCCGGGTTGCCAGTCCGAACGCTCCTCCAGGCGATGGACCATTGGAGGCAGGATCAATCTCGGAAAATAAGCTGGTATGAAACCACATCAGATCATAGTGGGACCCCCCTTCCCTACCTCAGTGCGGACAAGTCCATGCGCACACATTGGCGCTCCACCCTTGGCTCCGCGCTAAACAAGTCCTCGAATTAAGCTTGTTCTGCAAGTCGGGATTAGGAGCGGCGGCAGATGCCAGGGAACAACAGGCAGGCAGGGGGATGGGGGGACCTTTGCAGACATGCGCTCTCGAGAGAAAGCACAGGATTCTCCCTCTATCTCAGTGGACAGGGGGCCCGCTGACGGGGCCGGAGGGGGGAGCATGTCTGTCCCCCAACTCCACCATGAGGTGAGAGACGGAGGCTGTTGTGGTCACCTTTCCAAGGAAACCTTGGCTGGCTGGCAGGCTGGATGATGATAGTCGGCCCCCGTCTCATGCACGTCCGGCATAACTGGGTCGACGAGCAAAGGGCCAAGACGAGAACTGACAGGTGTGTTTTGCCGTGTAGGCCGCCGTCGCTCCCCTCAGACTCCCCCTTCCCCTCTTGGCCCTCGAAGATCTGGTGATACCAAGCGAGCCCTGATGTCAGACTTGGCTCCAAGCGGCCCCTCGGCGTGAGCAGGTGCGGAAAAGCCAATGGGTTGGGTTGCTTCCTTCCCTTCCATCGGCCCTGCCCAGACCCCAGACCACAGCGGTCAGGCGATGTGCGGCATCCTTTTCTTTTCCTCCCTGGCTGGAGCTAGGTTGGATGCGACCGTGAAAGGAATTGGTGCCGGCGCCAAACCCCTTCCTCGGACACCCTATAGCCACCACCATCATCTCGGCGGCGGCGGCGGCGGCGGCGGCGGGCAGGCGGGCGGGCGGGCAGGCGGGTCGAATTTGGGAACTATTGCCAAGCCCCCCCCCCCCGTATTAAGCAAGCGAGCGAGCTTAAAATTTTTCTTTAATTGAAGCGTAATAAAACCTAAGCTTCGTTTGTGCAGGCGGAAGACGCGTGCGGGTCCTACAGTACAGTTGTCAGTTAAACCTTTGGTTCCTAAACTCCCGAGGATTTCCCAGAAAGCGAGGGCACTCGCTGCTGCTGTGGACCACCAAGGTTTCGAACCTGAGCGCTTTTGTGACGTGCAGGCAGGGTGTTGCGAGACAAGAGGCCTTCTCTTTCTCTCCACTGGTCCACGATTTCCGACTTCACAGCACAGCACGTAGACTACTGTAGGTCTCAGTACGGAAAGTGTCGGATCTCCTCGGCCCCATGCCAGGGCTCACACTGTGCGTGTGGGTGGTGTGGTCTCGTGCCGTGAGCCGCATTCTTTGCTCAGGTAATTTCTTTCTCCGAGCCGAGAGCCTCGCAGCTCCGGCATCGTACCACGATGAGACAAGGAATCACAGTGCGGCGTCCTGGGAAGGAGGGCAGCTGTTGCCTGAACTCCTTCCTCGCTCCTCCTGCTCACCAATATTGGCTGGCCAGGTGCCAGCCAGGCCCACGCAGGAGCAGCATGGGACCATTCTCTATACGTGTAGGTAAGCATGGGGGGGGGTCGGCAAGCAGCATGATGCGGCGGCATGCGGCATCGAGAGAAGCTTTGTTAAAGATGACCGCCAGCAGTAGTTGTAGATTCGACCCTTGATATTTTTAAACAGGTTGTGGTGTGTTTTTCAAACACCGCAGGTGTCTGGAGTAAGGCCACGCCTCCGTCATCCCCCCCCCCCTTCTCCTTCGCCTACGTACACAGTAAGGCTGTCAGATCTCGAAGCCACAAGCGGAAGGTCAAAGTCAGCTCCTCGTGCTCTGCCGCATTGCCGCATCCGTTCGTTGCGCCGCAGATATCTGACTGCATGTCGCATATGCACGCACATGCGCACCCACACACACACGCATACACACAAACGCCCCGAAGCATCAATTTGAGAAAAGGGGGGGGGGGGGGAAAATCTGACAAAGCCGGCACATATATGCGAGCGAACCAGTGCAGGTTCCGAGCCCTACCTTGGCGCCCACTACCTCCCCAAGCCGGCATGTGGTGTTACACCGAGGATCCAAATCTGACATGCATGTAACAAGGAATCGCACAACATGGCCGACAACTTTATCTCATTCCGTAGGGCTGCCCGCCTACGCCATCTCTTGTCTTCCTTTCTTTTTCTTCTTCGCCTTAGTAATTAGGTGCATCCCCACGTAAGAAAGCCTGATCACATCGGTACAAGCCTCGTGTCACCATCTGCATCAGCCCTTTTTTAATAGGGCCGGCCATACGAGGGCTGCATGTGACCTGGATACGACGGGTAGAAGGCCCCCACTAGTATTCTCCTCCTGCCGCGCCCTAAGGGCAGCAAGGCAGAAAAGAACAAGAAAAAGTAAGGCCGTTGGAAGCTATTCGTCGTCATCCCCGCCCAATATGCCGATCTGATGGTCTCACAGAGGCAGACGGGCGGGCGCGGCGACACAATTCCGCGGGCGTGTACAACTATCTGCGCTCGATACACGCGGCTAGCCGAGACACACGAGTGACACTATTATAAGCATTTCATCACCCACATCGGCTTACCACGTATATTACTTTACTGCTCAGGCCAACGCCCGGCCAGTAACACGGGTGAGATTGTATATCGTAGTCGGGCAGAGGCCAGGCCATTTCGTGCCGGCCGGGTTTTTCAGTGGTTGGTGAGCAGGAGGACCCCATCGTACAATCTGACCGATCCCGCACGGCCAAGGACAAGGCGGACGCCATGACATCTTCAGCCACTGCCTACGCGAAGGTGTGGTGGGCACCACGGGCGTGAGGGCTGGCGCACGGCACGCACACGCACACATACACACATACAGACACGCCAGAACGCCAAAAGGTCCCGAGGAGAGGAGCCGACATGCTTTTTTGACAATTCCGGGACATCCTTCGGCATGTTGGGGCCCGACTCGGCAGGCTCGCATCGGATCTTGGGTCAGATTTAGATGTTGAGTGTGACCATGATCCCCTCCCACACCCACAGACCCGCGACGGATGGACGTGGCGTCGTATCTAGCCGGTGTCATCTACCTCTCTATCGTCGCGATGGGGCGAACGACTGGGGGCGGTCCGGCTCCCCGAGTGGCAGGCCCAACAAGATAGCGGGCGTGACTACCTACCCACGCCATGACATCCATTGCTAGATGACACGACCGTCCGTCTCGGGATGCAACACACGCACACCACCCACATGCCGAGAGACAGAGCAGCTCTGGGGTAGCCTCCTCTGGGTTAATTTACTACTAGAGAGCCTACCACGGAACAACAAACTCAACCTGTTCAGGTCATGCATCCACCGGCCGTGTTGTCCTGTTTTGTCTCGTGCTGACCACCGACCCCGGAGATGGTTTGGCGATCACGAACAGCACGACAGGGCGAGCGCACACACGTGCGCATCCGGACCCCCGGGGTGTGGGGGATGGGAAAGCTGACCGCGTGGCCTTCGCTCCGGAGCTAGGAGCCAAGAGCCAGGCCCGCAGTGCGCGCCCGAATCGGACCCCGATGTAGAAGAAGACGAAGATGTGAGAGGAAAAGGCTTGTCGGGCAATCCATCGAAGCCTGTCTCGGCGCAGTGAGCAGGCACAGCCCATGGGGAAGTGTTACACCGTACACGTGCATGCATGCTGAGGACATTTGGCTGGCTGGCTGGCTGGCATCTTTGGGCACGAACTGCACTTGGCAATAAGATGCGATGGTCCCAAAACGAGTGCGAAAAGATAGTGTCCCCATGGACTGCTTTGCTTTGCTGTGCCGCGCTGCAGCCGGCTTGATGGGATCATTGTTGTATGCGTTGCAAGGTGGTGTTGGACATGACTCGGCCCAGTGGTTTGGAGACCACCCCTGCCCCCAACCACGCACGCCCCAACGGAGAGATAAGACGAATAAAACTATTGGCAAGAATGGATGTCAGAGGACGGGCTGAGGGTGTGTTGGCTTGGCACCGCCTCCGAGGCTCTGTCCTGAGAATGAAATGGGCGCGATAGCCTGCCGGCGGGAAACGGGAAAACAAGTCTTCCTTATCTGGCACTGATTGGTGTTGGGAGGTGTTGGTTGTGGGTGGTTGGTTGGTTGGTTGGTTGGTTTGGCTGGTCTCGATTTTATTTCTTGGCGCCGGTCCAACACGCGAAAAGGGAGAAACACGCAGAAAAGCCACCGAAAGATTTAAGCTCGCCATTAAGCTCATTAAGGTTCAGGCGCCGCCAATGCATGACAACCTTCTTTGAACGACCGACAACCCCGGGACCGCGTGCACGTCCTTTGTTTGTTTCCAGCCCCCCCCCTTCAATCTCAACAATCCCCCCCTCCGGAAAAAAAAAAAGGGCTTTTCCCTTTTGCCTCGTTTCCCATGCTCCAAATTCTAATTTGGGGACCACTTCCACCACGCCCCCCTCCGATCATGTGGTTTGAGATAGATCTCGAGGCTGCATACTGTTCCACGAATAAATACCCTCTGCCTAGCGAAATATGGTTTTCTTACCACGCACTGCATCGGAGTCTACTGCGAGACTTGTATGGCCTTTATTGATTTGCAGGCTAATTTTACTTGGCGTCCATTGGAAACCTTGGTTTCCTCCGGGTGGTCTGATCAGATGAAGCAGTCACCGCTCCGCGCCAACCGCGAGCATTCTCCACCTGGGCGAATGCTCGAATTCGGTCTCCCAGAAGCGTGATTTGATTAACTCGGTGTGTCCCAGGGCACACCGAATTCGTGTCGAGAGTCATCTCAAACGAGGCGTCCAGCTGCACACTTGAGCAACCATCCGAAGTTTTTTGGCTCAGGGCTTGGGACGGAAGATTCCCTCTCAGCCTCATTGAGATGTTTCATGCAGGACATGCTCTGCTGCGACGCTGTAGCTTTGGATGGGGGCGGCCGCAATTCCTGGGTAGGAGGCGACGATCCTTTTCCGACCAACAACCACCACCAACCACTTGACCGACCGCGGATGGGGACTCGGGCGCAAGATTGTTGGCTCGATCGGCCACAGCGCCAATGATTTTGGTGCCTACCGCAACAAGGCACACAGGAACCCAGAATATTTCCCAGCCATTGCTCGACCCGCCTTGCGAACCAACAAACGCCCCTCCAACCCCCCTCGCACGGTGTGCCACGTTGGACTGGCGATGTAACTCGGGCAAAGGCGCAACCACCGGCTGGTGCTCCCGCAGTATCTGGGGCCGTTTCTGTGCCACGGGCGTGCCTAGGTAACCGCCGACGTGCCGCCGCCGCTGCTGCGCCGGTGGGCAGTGAGGATGGACCCCACACAAAAGCCAAGGTCGAGGGGGATGGGTCAAACGGCTGCTGACCTCACATCGTGAGATGAAGCAGTCCACAGCAGGGTTTCGGCGCGGTCAGTGCGCTGGTGTTCCAATCTCGGGTGAGGAAATGATGTTCCTCCGGATAAACTCTTGTGAAACGACCTCTTGCTTGTGAGCCATCTTCCGCGTGTGGTGGAATAGCCCGTGGGAGAAACCTTTCACCCAGACAGATACCAAGGTAGTAACAACCTCCTGCGTGCGAATCAGAGCAGGTTTCGTAGATGTGGACAGGCTACCCGAAGCAGCATCACCTCCCACTGACAGCTCCACTCATGAGACCCGCGTCTGGATCTTGAGGGCAACTTTACGCGGCGATGCACGCGGGAGGCGGCCAGTTCAAGCTCTCTCCTGACACGGCGGGAGCGAAATAAGCTTATCAGCCATCTCGCGCCCGGCGTAATTAGATTGGATTGAGCTTCGTCCGCCCGCGGCACGGGCTGGGAAACACGTAGATCTGGCATGCGATCGTTTCCACGGGCCTCGTTGCTTATTATAGACTGAGCCCGATGACTTCAGACCATCAATGCACCCTCTGTTCAAACTCTGTATTGTACTGTAGCGCCGGGCAAGGACAGACAGATGCAATAATAACGATGGGCGAAGGTTCGCCGCCTCCCATTGAAGGCTAACCCCAAGCGGCCGATGGCATCACACGAATGGGTGACACCCTCTGCAACCGTCTTACGCAAGACACGCTCTTTGCACTGACGGCTCCTTTAGGCAGCCCAGGAGCATGTGACCCGAGACACAGCACCCAGGACATAGCACCCAAAAAGGACACCGGCCTTATCAAGGCCGTAATGTGGAAACCCGGCGGGAGGAACGTGAGCAGGAAACACGGTCAGCTGCTCCTCGGTGCCCTACTCTTGGGGGCCCAGTGACATGGGGTTTGCCCATCGCACAAGCCGTAACAACTTGAGCGAGAGGAACCGCAAAGCCGAGAGAGGGCCACAGGGCGCAACTATGCCGTCGTGCCGCCCTCTCTCGGTCCCAGCAGGAGGACCAGGGCCGAACTCGAGCCACGCGGTAATGTCCGCGGCGGCGGGTCCTGTTGGGTGAAGCGAGAAGAAAGCGTGCTACCGAGTTACGCGTATCCCGTCGCACGCTTGCACGTACGAGGAAGGAAGGAGACGAGAGACGTTGAAACCTGCGGCGGGACTCATCTGGGGCTGGCGGGCATGCAAGATGACACAGTTACAACTTTTCCCTTGCGAAACGAGCAGGGGCCCTTGGTCAATGGGGACAGTTCGGCATTACGGGATAATCTTCACTACCTCAAGTACAGTAGCTAGCTATGGGGTTCCCAGGAGGAATAAAGTCAAATAAAAGTTTACGTGGGTTGCTTGAGGAGGCCATCCACCTGTTCGTGGGCCTCCATCGCAGGAGCGCCGCGGCGACGAGAACTTCCATTCCCTTGGAGGCTCTCATCTAGCTGCAGCCCCCCCCCCTTCCCGAGAATGGGAATTAATCTACCAGTCAGCCAGTATCTAGTAAACAAGACAGAGAAAAAAAGTCCCCATTTCTCGACCGCAGGCTAGTGAGCAAGAAAAAGTCCCTTCCTCCCCCCCCCTGGCCCAGCCCCGTCAAGGGGGTCCCCTGCCAGCTTACGAAGCCCTCATCAGAAGGGGGCCCCACCGCGAGAGGGACGATCACGATGATCTCCGCCCCACACGCGACCATTGTTAAAAGACGCTTAAAAGGTAAAGTACGGATTGGGCATGGCGTCAGCGCGCAAGGCACTTCCGCTTTGGGAGGGTGGCCCTCCTGCCTGGTCGCATCGGCGGGCCCTTGTGGGGGTGGGATTTTTGTGTGGATGACAAGGTGGATGATTTGAGTGGATGGTAGACAGGCAGGCTCGCAGGCAGACCGGCAGGCTGGCAGGCTGGCAGCCCGGGTGGGCGAGTCGGTAACTGCTTCTGGCTTGGGGGCCAAAAAATCTGAGGACTGGGGACCCGGTTATGATGGGCCGTGGTCTGCCTCAGTGTGGTTTTGGTGGTGTTGGGGGAGGGTCCCACTTCGGTTGTTGGACATGAGAGTGCAGATGTGTCGTCATGTCTGGCTCGCCTGCTCTGTATGAAGCCTCCGGCAGCAGGGCAGTCGCGTGAGATGGGACGATGGAGGGTTTGGATACAGTGGGGCATCGAGGTGCATCGCAGGAGCGACAGCTATCACTTGTGGACCGACTGTTTGATACATGGACTTGTGCCGGCGGGCGGCTTGAGACACACTGGCAGCAGAGGGAGCGGCATCACAAGTACGAGGCAACCAAGTCCGCCCACGGCCGAGACGAAGTTCGTTACGTGGAGGAGCAGAGACGAGCAAACCAAAACAAGGCACAATGGCCTTAAGGGCGTTTATGCATCCCCGGAAGCGGTTGTCCTTGGCCAAAATAAGCAGAGGGACCGCTCGATATGGCGGCGATCGGTGAATCCTCGACGTGGCACTGGACGAGCCCGCCCTGACGGCCGAGTCTACTGTGAGGTGAAGAAGGTGAAACGTATCAAGAGGCTTGTCTCGTACCATCATGAGAGGAAACAGCTTGACCCGTCGCGAAAGCCACACCAACGCCATTTTTTTTACTCGTTTGTTAAACCATGCCGTCTTGCTGCGGCTGCGCCCACTTGGGGAGTCGCAGACAGAGACAATGTCGGACGAGAAGGGGCACACAAGCACATGCCTCTCCCACGGCAGAGCCTCTGCGGCAGCCGTTGCAGCCAAATCAAATCAAATCAAATCGAATCAAACCAAATCAAACCACCGATGCAGCAACGGATAATCGGCTCGGCATTTTGGGGGGGGGGCTGGCTTTGTGGTGCGACCTTTCACGTGTGGTTGCATCGTCGCACCTTTCCCCCTTCTAGTACATCATGAGCGCAACGGGTCTTGGGTCTGGGGTGATCGGCAAGGTGTGACGGTGCTGATCTCGGGGCATTAGATTAGCCTGCATTTTAATTAGGTAGATTGTGTCTGTTGCGTGCGATGTTGTATCTGCCTGGGCTGGTGGGGACACATGCACACACACGGAGACAGACACCGTCGACCGACCTGCGTGCGTGCCTGCCAGCCTGCCAACCTGCATGGAGTCAGTGACGCAAGGAGTCAGCGATAGTGCATACGGACAGCCAGCCCCAGCACACAATGCTCATTGACAATCGACAACGCGAGAGGAGGCCAGCTGGCCTGTTCAGCTCTCGAGTGCGAGAGCTTGATTGCCGGATTCGGAAACCTTCCTCCATCCCGTCTTCGCTCTCCGCTGATGCTTGGCCACCGGTTGGCAATAATAAGGGGGTTCCGACCCTGGTGCTCGAGCCTAAAATCTTAGCTGAGCCATTTGGCTTGGCCCTTGTGGCACGCCACCGCTATGCGTTTGCCTCGTGACAGCTGCGGTCTCGGGAAGAGAGAGAGGGAATCAGACAGAGGGAGAAAAGGATCCGTGCAATTTAATCCATATCGATTGGAAGGACGTCCAACATAAGATAGCGAAGGACAAGACTTGGCAAATAGGCAGGTAGGGCCGAAGGGTGGGTTTCCAAGAGCCGGGCTAGATCCTGCGAAGCCCGCCGTCCGCCACCCGTGAGATTGTGTTTTCTTTTTTTTCTAGTTGATCTCTGGATGACACCCTCATCCAGGAACGTGTAATCCTCCTCCTCCTGCTGCTCCCACCTCGTAACAATTGTCCAGATGGGGGAGGAGATGGCGTGCTTACGGCCCCAAGGATCAGCATCTCTTGTGTAAGTCCGCGTCTGACCTGGTCAGACTGGGGCCAGGCTGCCACTTTGTGAACCTCACCCTCACACCTGAGAGGATTTTGTGAGAGGCAAACCGGGGGTACCGAGTAATAAGGCTCTTATCTACTATGCACGTATTACTACGTGTGCGCGTAGACGGGAAGGCCAGAGTTGAATCGCTGGTACCGATGCGGGAAGGCAGGCAGCCGTCAGAACTGCGGCCCCATCGATCTCGGCCCTCTTTGGCGATGCCGGCTGGCCACAGCGTTACGGATGCGCGGTGCCGTACAAGAAGGAACCCTATCTCGCGCTTGTGTTGCGTCCAGGGGCGTGGTCTTAGTCGACGCAACCATGCCGGTGATGGTCGATGGCTGGCTGACTTTGACACTCGGGTCATGCTCACGCGAATACGGGAGCGTAATTGAGGAATGGTTCGCACAGTCAAGGAGGGTGGGGAGACAAGGACCCGGCAAGAACTATCGTCTTGGGTTTCTCGTGGCTCGTGGAAGCGACGGCAAATTCACAACAATAGGATCGTTGGGATTCTTCAGGAGGGCCACCAGCAGGCAAGCAGCCGCCCAATGACGGGCGACCACAGTCCGACTGGCTGGGAGACAAAAAGAAGGTTATCCTTAGCACGTCTTGGCAGAGCGCTCAGGGTAGCATCTGATCCAGAGAGGCGTCGAGCTAGGCCCTGGGCAGTGCCAGCGGCGCCTGTTGGGGGAAATAAGCTTGAAATTAAACCATATTCCCACGTCAAGTCCGGCACCGTCAGCCAAGCCTTTCTTTTTTTTTTCCCCCTCTGCTACCGCTGGTATTACTGCTGTTACGGCTGCTGCTGATGCTGCCTGTGTCTTGTCCTACTTTTTTTTCTTTTGGTTCCCACGCCACACCGACACGTAGGCATCGAATAGACAGAATTTGATGTAGCACAACCCCCCCCCCGGCCCAGTCCTGTCATGTCATACCGTAGACTACCAGGTCATGTCCTGTCGAGTCAAAGTACCGTACCTGCGTAACCTGGGTGCGGCGCAGTACTCAGAGACGCCGAGGGCCCGGCTACACAGGAACCCTCGGGACGCGGGGGCCGGACAACAGATTACACCTGTGGCCGCCCAGGCTGGGCCACAGCATTGGCATTTTGCTTGGTTTGCTTGGTTTGCTTGGCCCCTGCTGATCGCGCGTGCTTGGCCTGGTCTTGGGGCCCCCTTCTGAGCCTGTCCTGAGGGCGTGCCTAGGCCCCTGGGTGGGCTGCCTTGAACGTGGCGCCGGCCCGTTTACTTTCTCGTCACTCCTGATGAAAGGCGGGGCCTCCCCGCCGAGAGCAAGAGAGAGAAAGGGCGATACGAGGCCAAGCCATACACAGCCAGCCAGTCATTCAGCCGCTTCATGCCTCGCTTCCACGCATCCCGTATTCCGGTTTTGTCTTGAGAGAGTGCCACCGCCCGTCCCATCGCCTCATTACCTGAGCTGCATAGTCTAGTAGTGGCCTTTCTTATTACTGTCCTTAGCCCTGACTCATTGTTTGGTAAGAAAATCACACCTGCAAGGAGAACCGACTCAGTCCAGCCCCCCCACGTCGTCTGGCTGAGACGAAATAAAAAAAGGACCCCACTGAAGATCAACCGCTTCGCTGGCATCCGGTATCGACAGCCGTCAAACACAAAACTTGATAGGACAGGACCGCAGGACAGGACGATCGCGCCGAGAGCTCTGCCAGACGGGAAACTCCCTCTTTGAGTTTGGGCTACGGGCCAACAGCTCCCACCCAGGCTGCGTGAACCCCCAATGGCAGGATAACAAAAGGGCTTACCCAGCCACCAGCCTGCAGCGCCGAGCCGAGCGAGCCGGAGTGGGAAAAGGAGGGTCTGCGAAATTAACAACAACGTCATCATCACCGATCGCGAACCATTCTTTGCGCTTGCGTGGGTGCGTGTGCGTAGTGCATGTGTGTGCTTGACCCCATGTGAGTGTGAAGCGAAGCGAGGGCAGCTGGGCTGGGCATTGGACCGACGGTAAGCTTAATTAAATGCCTTTTGGGGGGTGGTGGTGGTGAGGGGAGTTTAATATCAACCTTATTTCGACCGCTCATCTCCTGTCACCCAGGGCATAGTCCGACAGCCCGCCCAGTCCGTTCACTTTTTTATCATCACACCTACTACTACTAGGACTAGTCAGTCTCTAACCCGGCGGGCGGTGCGCCTTTGCTGTTTTTAGACCGACAAAAAGACCGGACCAAGAATTAAGGTTTGCCTTGGCGAGGATCTTGGTGAAGATCGAATCCAAGCTTTTTGACGTTAGGACGTTTCAAACTGTAACCCGCGAGTCTAGCTGGCGGCCAGGTGCCCTCCAACAACTAACTCCCTTTCCTTTTTCTCTCTTGGTGCAGCCTGGGCGGGCGAGCCCTACGGAGGACTCGGAGCAGCGCGCGTCCCTCAAGCTTTGGTGCCGTTGGGTCGGCGGCGGGCCAGGCTCAGACCGGACACGGCATATCAAAGCTAAACTCGTTAAACTTATTTCTTTTTTCTTTCCCTGCCTCCTGTTCAGGCGGGTGCAGGAGTCATTCCACACGCTATTTGACTTTGCACCAATGGTCTGAAGGGGCAGAGAAAAGAAGGAAAAAAAGGGGTCAACAGAGTTCGCCCGGCATTGAGCAAGATTCGGGGTTCGATCAGCAAGCAGAGGTGGTGCCAAGAAAGTCAAGACTCTTCCTTTGCCTCAAATCGCCGTCCCATCCCGAGTCCAAGTACCTGGAGGGGGCTCCCAAGACTAGTTTGATTTCCCAGAAGCGCCTTGGTATCTCTTGTTACGGAGCACTTGAGCGCCTCGAGACCTGCACAGCCTCGATCCCTCGCATTCGCACTGGGCCACGGGCTCTGGGACTGGCACTGACACTGGCACCAAGTCATCCCAAGTTCCGCCCAAGAGATTCAAGAGAAAGACTTGGCTCTGGCCTGAACCCGATTGCTGGGACGTCGAGAGCGCCCGGGCGCTGGAAATACTCCGTGTTTGATATTATATATCTCGTGTAGAAGCCCCCAGGCAAAAGCCGCCACAAGAGCACGGCCTGGGTTGTGGATCCGTTCCTCTTTTCAATTTCCCCAGACTATTGCGTCAACAAACGTCCGTCGAGCGTCTCCCCCACTGCCCAGAAGGAGAAATAGAGGGGTGAGATCGAACCACCCGTACATACAGATCCCCCTTGCGGAGGCATCGAATCCCAAGACCCGACCGACCACACGCCACTCGCAGCGCCGAGAAGAACGGCAGTCAGCAGCAGCAGCAGGAGCAGCAGCAGCGTAGTCAGATTTAAAGACGGCCAAAAGGACAGCAGGAGCCGAAACCGGACAACCTGTCAGCCCCAGAGGCGAATCGCAGGATCTCGAGAAGGAACCGATACCTGGAGAAAGGCCTTTTGTTGACCTCGGGCGGCCTGCTCAGTGGGCAACTGGGACGTTGGTATCCGCCGATCGTCAAACCAACACCTGGCTGCAACAAGGCCAGAACACAAAAAACCCACCGAACAAGAACTATTTTGGAACCATCGGTACCCGCCGGGACTCGACCTGTGGACTCGACCGAAGTTACATTTACGTTGGCTTGAGAGGCGTGCGCCCTGTTGGCTGTGCTTGCATCGCACCGCATCAAGTTGCCTGCAGCATCTCTCAATCGCTCCAACAACAGCCCGGGGTTTTTGTTCCCCCCGCGGCTGGTCATTCGAGCGTCTCAGGTCCTCGCCCACAACGGGCTTGGTGAATTTCTGGCCCCGCGGGAGCAGATCCTCGACGGTGGATGTGGCCGCGGCGAAGAGGCCTCGATTGGGTAATTGATCACGCCAGGTGAGTGAGAAGAGGAAGCGACCGTCGAGGTCGGTGTCAGAGCCAAAGTGAGATTGATGGATGATGATGATGATCGTGCACTCTCCCGGGCAAACTCCTCCCTCCCACATTCCGAGCTGCGCACCCACTGCACACGCCATCATCAGCATCAGCACTCGTCTAGCCACAAGCCATTCCAGGGCCCAGACTGCACTACACAGTACACCATCTTACTCTCCCTTACTGGGGCCTTCTCGATCGGAAGAGCTTGTTCGCACAGTCGTACTCTTTTGAGGCTCATGTCCTCGCTTCAATGTTCCTATTCTTATTTTAACATTCTCAAAAGACCCCACCTGCCAGCCAGCCTCTTGAGGGATCCCATGTGGGACCATACCAAGGGCCCCCCTCCCCCCTCGCCCTCGCCCCTTCCCTCCTGCCCCCCCCCCCTCTTTCCCTTTTGGGTACCTTCCAGCCCAGCCTTGACTCCCTGCAGCCCCAAGTGCGGATGCGCAGATCCCCAACGCTTGAGCGACCGATTGTGTTCCAGTAAAGGAAGGCACTAATCTGGGTGAATAAGTTAGCGGCAGCAGTCCAAGCCCGCCTAGGGATTGAGCCAAGCTTCTTTGCTCTTGCCTGACACGACCTTGTCTGGCCGCCCGTACCGTGCAGTACCGCTGCTGCACCGCACCAGTGCACAGGTACCTGCCTAGTCTACTTCTCACGCATCAACGCACCCGGCCTTGGACCTTCCAAGGTTCCTTCCACCGACCGTTGCGACAAAACTCTCGTCCTCGAGACAATTCTTTTGATCTTCTTCCCTCAAACAACACAACTCCACCAAAACTGGGATCGAGAAGTCAATTGCTTCCGAGTTTGTCCTGGAGTAAACTACGGCATCCTCCTCTTGCTGTGGGATTCTCCGTCATCTTCGGCCTGGACCTGGTCTGCACACTCACGCACACACTGACAGGACAGGCACACCTTTTTTTCTCGCTTGCCGTGTGTCCGAAAATAACCTGAATTAACCTTAAATTCTTGCGACACCCGACCCTGGATCGCCAGGCTGCAAACAGCCTCTCGCCCTTTCCAACGCCAATCCTGCCTCCACTCCGACTGGCAGTACAGCACGGAGAGAAATCGTCTGAACAGGTACGCGTAACCCAAACTCCCACGCCTTCATGCTCTCGACGGGCCCATCACATTTGCATCCACCAACACGTACTGCACCAACAACCACATCACATCCCATCATCCTGTCCCATCCCGCCACCCCCTTAGCCTGGCCTGGCCTGGCCTCCCCCAGTGGGAAACCGACTCAGGTCAGCTCGGCTCGGCTCAGTCAGGTCTATTGAAGCAAGGCAGGGCAGGGCAAAGCAAGGCAGGCAAAAATGCGAGCGCCACCTTACGATGACACCCTTTCTGTTGCGCTCTCCCTGGCCCGAATCGGACCTTGGTGCTGCTCTGTTCGGCAGGGGGCCAACTGCTCCGCCCGACCAACAGTCAGCCTCAAGCACACACGCACAAACACGCATCACCCATCATGCAGTGTGCTCATGGGGACAGGCGCAGCGGGTGTGCACGCAAAGCTGTGTTGCGCTCCTGGTCCTTGGTCCCGGTCCCGGTCCCGGTACCACTGAGATGAGTGAGATGAGAGAGATGATAGAGATGAGATGAGGCTCAAGAACGGGTTCCCCGATACACTGCTGAGCACACACACACAAGACTGCACATGTGAGCAATCAATCAGCCAGCCAGCCAGCCCAGAAACGGACTTGTCTGGTCGACACATCGCAAAATGCATTCACATCAGTCATCACCACTCATCACCACTCATCCTCCATCCCTCACCCATCACCCGCTGCCTGCGCGCAAGAGTCAGCTCGTCTGGCCTGATGGGTCCTGCTTCTGTCATCTATCCCACCCCTCGGCCACTCCTCCATGACAGTGACAATGACAATGACGATCCCCCTTCGTGCTTCCCGCGCCAACCTTGACTTGCCAATCCATCTCTCTCGTGCGCATATCCACTTGGTCATCCCCATCCACACCCATACCCACATCCAGACCAATGCCGTGTGCAACGCCCGTATGCCGTTGGTTCGGCCTCTCGGTCATTTATTTTAACTTCTTGTTTTTTTCCCTTGTGTTGTGGCATTTCGGGCTCTGGTCGCATGTCACATCATTGCACACAATGGCCAAACCAACGCCCCTCCAACCCCCCTATTTCGCGTCCCTTTGTCTTTTCTATTCCCTGGCATTTACCATATCCACGCGTCCACCGACCACCCAAATCTCGGGAGGCGTGCAAGGACCATGGGGCCTCGGAATGGAGGGCTCTGGACTGGATTAAATACCCACTGCTGCGACCCAGGCAGGCTGGCGAATGAGTTACGCCCTTCATGGGGGCCTCGGGTGATGGCAACCCTGACTGGGTGGGCAAGACAAGCTCAACCTTGCCTGGGGGGGCGTCCCTGTCGAGAGTGTACGTACTGTACCGCACCGTACCGTATCGTACTGCCTGACTACACACGATCCCTCACTCATCCCGGCCCCAATTTTTTAAGTCTGGGCACACGGCTTGGCATGGCACCAAGGAGTTTACTTGGTACTTGGCTCGGAATTACCACGAGCCTAGCACCGTCCCTGCAAGGAAGAGGGCCACAGGGCCAAGCCAGCCAGAGCCGGGCATTGCACCGTACTATTATGTCCAGCACACCTGTATCCGTACTCTATCCTGCTTTGGCTCTGGCTCGCGCGTGCGGCGAAGTGTGGCCTCATTGCGCGTACCACTCACTGTACGGGACCGCTGGCTGGTTGGCCGCTGGGCCGCTGCTCCTGAACCCTCTCCTCTGCTTTCCAGATTACCCACTGGGCCAGCCTCCTAGTGCCCTCTGCGTTGCGTGTCGTCCTCCCCAGGGTGGATATGCCATGCCAGTGTTTTGGCCGGCGCCGTGTGTCAGGATTTATTATATACATGGACATGTGCGCACACACGCGCTGCTCCTGCAGCTGCAGGCCTGCTCCCACTTCCACAACCACAAAGGGCCAAGCTTTCTTGACCGTCCCATCCTCCCATCAGAGAAGCCTGTCACCCTGTGCGTCTCGAAGGACAAACAGTCCCACCGGCTTGTTGGGACGTCTGAGACTTTTTATGAATCGCACTCCCCCCCTCTCGTCACCCTCGCTCAGCTTGCCGTCGCACACCCACCACACCCGTACACCCCTTCGTCCCTCTCGTCTGTTCTTGTCCGTTCTTTTCTCCCTGTGTTTTCCTTTTTAAGCATTGCGCAACCTCGCTCCCTGACATCGAATTGCCGTCATCGTCAATCGCATCTCGACTACCCTTGGGATCAGCCGGGACTAACATCACTGCCCGTTAAAGAGGAAACAGCAATACAAGAGATCCACGGCAGCCCTCCACACCAAATTTCACCACGGGCAGCCTGCCTCGGGTCCAGAGAGGGTCTGCTCACTGCATAGTGCCTGCGGCCCCCCTTCACGCAGCCCCTGCCAACCGCACAGCGCAGCGCGACAACGCCAATCAAAGGCCGATCAGCCGGGTTGCTCCTCCCGGTGGGGCGATTGACATAGCGCCGCGCAAGCCTCGCTCCTCCTGAGTTGCAGGACAGGGTGTTGGTGCCCTATCCAGACAACCATATTTTAAAAGTTACTTTTCTCGATTCGAATAGCGGGCCCACCCTGCAGATCTGGGGGCCATCTAGATTTCGGGTGCACTTGTATTTAGGAACTTCAGCAGCCTGCCACACTGCTGGGTCCTGACCCTCCTCACACGTCTTCCCACTCCTCAACCACCACCCAACCAGCCTCCCCCACACAACACATGGCTGTGCGACAGAATAACATGATGGAAACATACCACGGCCTCGTGCGGACTCCCGCAGATGCGATCAAACTATTCGAGGCCTGCAGGCTCGGCCTGCTGCCTCGCGTGCAGCGCAGGTTATCAGAGAAGGAGCGCCAGTCCATCCGGTCCGGGTCCGTCTTCGTTTGGGATGAGAGGGAAGCCGGTATGCGCAGGTGGACGGACGGAAAATCATGGAGCGCCAGCAGGGTCTCGGGCAGTTTCCTCACTTACCGGGAGATGGAGGGCAAGCGTGGCGGCGGCTTCGGCGCATCACGGAGGAGCGTCGGCAAGACACCTGACTCTGGCCGCGGCAGCGACGAGGACAACGACGACGGTGAGCCCGACGGGTACCGGTACAAGGCCGACGGCCTCATGAAGCAGTCCTTCAGCATCACCACCTCGCAGGGCCAGCACCTCCACCTGATCTCATACTTCTCCCGCCCGCACCCCAGCGAGCCAGAGCTCCCACAACCCAGCTCGGACCCCAGCCTGAGGCACATCGTGCCCGTCAAGGGCATGTACCCCGAGTCGAGCATGAACGAGCAGCCCGTCCCTGCCATGACCAGGACACCTATGGCATCGGCATACGCGCCAGCAGCACCACACCCAGCGGCATACCACCCACAATACGCACAACAGTCACCATACCCAGGCTGGCCGCCCTCGCCTGTTGCGACGCCGCCCTACAGCCACTACACAGTGTCTGCTCCATACCCACCAACACAACTCCCACCACCACCAGCTGGCGCTCCATACCCGCCACCTCACCACGGCCACCCGCACCACTACCTCCCAGGGCCTCCCCCACCGCACCTGCCTACGACCGTCCCCAGCTGCCACCGCCGGGGTCTGCCTCGCAACCAAGAGTGACTCCCTCGATGCTGCCACACTACAGCCAAGGGCCGCCACAGCATAGGTCGCCATACCTGGCGCAGATCAGGATAAACGAAGAGTCGCCGCGCCTACAACAACTGCAGTTGAAGGCCGGCGGCGCCGGACGGACGATGCCCGGGCCCCTGCCCTCGGTGCACAGCTCGACGCCGCCGCCTCGCGCGCTTTCGCAGTCGCCACCCAACGTTAGCGGTAACAAGGCCAGCCTCTCGGCGCTGCTGCACCCAAACCCAACACCATCGAACTCGGAGCCAACGAGCGCGGCGGGCAGCAACAGTGCGACGAGCAGCCCACGTGGAACCGGCGCAGCTATGGGCAGCGCTGCTATGGGAAGCGCTGCCTCGGCAGGTTTGATGGCCAAGGGTTTCCACGAGGACGCAAGAGCATTGGACGTTCTTAACAAGAAGTTCTCCATTTGATTATCTGTTGGCGGAACGGGCTCCCTAAGCACACAGGAGCATGGTCACGGTAACCTGGGATGGAGTGGGGAGTCATTTTGCATTGTTACGGCGTCCAGAGCAGGGACATTGAAATTGGCGAAAAGCTTTTTGCTTGTATTCGCGTTGCGGGAAAGGGGATTTGCTGTTTTCTTTGTTCCATTTTTGTGTTCCATGGAGGCATGGCCAGGTATCACATTTATCCAGTCGGTTTGTGCCACTGGCGAGGCGTCACGGAGGAAATACCAGGAGGAAGGATATCGAGGAGCTGCCATCAGGCAAGGCGGAAATATAGGAGCAGGTAGCATTATCTGGTGAAGTGATCTTCAACCAGCCTAGATAGCTTTTGCGAATATTGGAGCTATATTTTCATCACTTATTTTTTCTGTCTCAAAGTCTTTACCGAATGTGATTATTGACTCGACCAGGCCTCTTGCTTCCCTTCAACGTCACCCGCATCCTGCGCACTTGCTTGCCTGCAATTTGTTTAGGGCCCGTCCATTCATTCACTGCTTCACTCACCCAACAAGCGGCCTCCGTTCTTTGAGCCCAAGCTCGGATTTACCACCACCCACTTGTCTACACCCGATCCGAGTTACTATGCTCCAGCATGTTTCTGCTTACCAAAGGCCGGCCCCCCTTCAAAAGTCGTCGTCACCGGAATCCGGCAAGACGGAAAGGCGCCGGGGCACGCTCCTCTCGATTATCCACCGCAACCGCCCGTCCCGTATGAATTTTTTTTTTTTTTTTTTTTTTGGTCTGGAATTTTCCTAACCCTCCTGTCCCGCTGCCTCGGTATCTTGGTCGTCACCTCTGGGGCCCTGTTTGATGATGATCGTGTTAGCGATGGGGACATGGGCCCCGCCCGTTGCATGACCCTCCCTCCCGTGGCCTCCCTCCTCGCCCACGCGCCGAATCAGCCCCATCACGCATATGGGACGCGTAGAGAGGTTCATGGCTTGGGGCCACGGGAGTGGTGGTGTCGTTCGCCCACATACCGGAGGGGGAGGTTTGCGTGGACGGTGGACGGGATGGATACCCTTTGCTCTGGGTTACACCACCTGCCTGCCCACAACTGCGTTATCTACGACGATCTCATGGATGCGGCTCTTTCGGCGGGCTGTGTGGGCGGGCGCTCCACGGGCGTGGTCTATTTTTCCCTTGCTTTCCTTCCTCGCTGACCCCGTGGTGAGCGGGAGCTTGTTGTCCCCTTTCCTCCTTTCCTCCCTAGCCCTCCGACCTTCCGTCCCACTCCCCTACCATTTCTGATGCAGGGAAGACAGTAAGTGCCAAGGAGTTCGGATGGCATGGGATGCGAGGAGGAGCCACCATCCCTCCTCCCCCCACCGTGTTTGCTCCTAGTGCTGGCTGCCAAGATAGGGGGCGAGTAAGCTTAATATCGCGAGTCGTAACGCGCCGACGACGCCAAGTGGGAGAGACAAACGCCCCGGGGTCTTGGCTTTCCTCCGAGGCTTGCCGACCTAATAATGACTGACTGACTGACTGACTGACTTGACTTCACGGACTGACTGACTAATAAAACTGGCTGACCCGTCCTATGTACACAGTATCTTTACGTATACGAGCCCGAAAGCCCATCGTCTCAACCCTCTTCTCGATCGATGCAATGTGTGCGCTGAATGAATGACTCTTGTTTTTGCGGGTTAGGTGGGATTGAATGACTGAAGGGGGGTTTATTGTGAGCACGTATTACTGCTACCGTCACATTACACAGCAAAGAACTGAATCGAACGATTTTTTTATTTTTTTTTGGTCGATCTAATTCTCAGTCGAAGCCTGTGGGAACGAAGATCCTAGATCTTGCTCAGGGCTGTCCATTTTGCGCTGCTCGAGGCGGTGGGTCGTCGCTCGGATTGCGAGTCCTCGCAAAGCAGCCTCCACATGGTCTGTTCCAGCATTGTCTTCACTAGTGTTCTTCTAACGTATGGCTGTGCTGGTGCCCTTGTGGCTCCTTTGGTGAGCTAGAGCCAATATTAAGATAATTAATTATTCTGACGTCCTTCGCTGGCCCCCCTAGCCCCCACTTGGTTAACCTCGCCGTCGGGGAATTGGCCCTTCTAGAACAGTTCGATTTTGTGGGGGGCCGTTTTGTTTGATGCAAACAGAACGGTGGGATGGTCAAGGTGATAGAAGGTCTGTTTCGGCGAGGGGACTGCTCCCGTGGTGACGCGTAAATGTCGGTTCATGGGGTTGTCTACAAGGTAGCAAATCGAACCACGGGGAAAGCTGAAAGGGTTAGGAGTTGCTCTCCGTAGGTGTTGGTCCTGGTGCAGACCCTCTCCATCTGGTCAGACTCGGGCCTTGAATACGCATGCCTCATCCCATGAGGAACGAAGGTTTCTTCTTTGTTCATTCACAGTCACAAAAGTCGTCCCAAGTCTCACCAACGGCTTGTCCGGCGCCAGTATGTGCTTCGGATCCGGTTTTGGGGGGGGGGGAGAGTGGCCAAATCACCTGTTAAAAGTCCCCAGAACAGGCTGCGAAAATTGCTGCTTTCAAAGTTGGTCCACCCACTGCTCCCCTCTCACTCATCCACCTCCCCACCAGCTCACGCGCGCACATACACACACACACACTACACACATGCACGCATGGACACAGACTGCCGGACGGGCTGTGCTACCGGGGACTTTAAGGGAGCGCCGCCGGGCCTGCAGGGCGGTCCTATCACCCACCCCACCCAACGTCCGCTTTCCCCTTCCGGCCGCGACGATCGCCTCATCAATCTTACACCAAACCGTATGGCTTTCAAGAGAACCGTGCCCAGCCCCAGCCAAGAGTCGGCCAAGTCAGTCCACCAAACCACCCTGGCGTCAGGGGGACCGGCGGCAGATCCCAACCTCCAAGGGTCTCGCCTACGGCGCCCCGGGGCCTCGGGGCCAGGTCACCTGCGGGATGTCCTTGATTAGAGATGCTCGCTACCGTACAAAAAAAAAAAAAAAAAAAAAAAAAAAAGCCCATCAAAGCCTTCCGTGCGCCAGCCCTGGGGCTGCCCGGCATCGAATGTTGTGAAACGTCCATCGCAACCTCCCCCAACGGTCGCGGGTAACTAACGTCATGTTTGGTTTGTTGTCTGTGTGTGGGCTCCAGGGTAGGTTATGATGATGATTGTCATGTCGCTCTCTTGTCTTGTCTGCCCTGCGCCACAACCACTTCCCGATATATCTACAACAATCCTAGAATAGAAACGTCGCAGGGCGGCCGTCGGGCCTTGGGTCTGGGGACCGGGACCGGGACTTCTTGGCCCGGTGGGTCTTTTCTCCCTCCCTCTCTCTGTGCCTCTCTTCTCTCCCTTCCTCCCCCCCTGCTTGCGAGCGCCCCACCAAAACCCACCAGGGCCTTGCACGCTCGCATGGTACCGTGCAGTTTTGTCCGAAGTTCAGGAGGGCCGCCCAGCCGCGCGTTTGTTTCTGGCTGCCCCATTTGGTAGTTGTTGGTCGTGTTGGTCGTCGTGTTGGTTGATGGGGGGAGGACAAGAGAGGCCCGCCCGCCCGCCTCTGTGCGGATACAAATGGGCGGAAGGAGGTGAGGGCGTCCAAAAGTAGCACCGAACGAGGCGCCGAGCCAACCTCATGTCCATGTCTTTCCCCCTTCTCCACATCCCACAGAGCAGCTTTGCTGGCTGGTGACGACATGGGAGAGGCCTTTTGCTGCTGGGCGGCTCTGGGAATTGGACTGGACTGGCTGGCGCGTATTTGCCCTTGGCTTGGCGCTACGAGTAGGTATCGCGACGCGACCGGCGGCGGCCCCCCGTCTTGAGTAGATTGGGGGGGCTGGCCTCATTCCGTGGCTGGTGACTAGGTGCGGCTGAGGCGGTTCGTGCAAGTCATTCGCAGGTACGCAAGTCTACCGTGTGTGTCTATTTCTACTATCTACCGTGGGCCGGGGAATGCCGCTGAGTGTCCTTTCCACGGGCATGCCTGTCGATGTCTGTCTGTCTGTCATTCTGTCTCTCTGTCTCTCTGTCTCTCTGTCTCTCTGTCTCTCTGTCTCTCTGTCTGTCTGGGCCGCCGGCGCGTGCGATTCTCTGGCTGTGCACCTTGATTGGCAAGTGGGCAGAGAATAACACTGGGTCAATGACGGACCGTCATGCAGCTCAGCACAGTTCCAATTACGTAGGTAGAGGGAACTCGGAATACCCGGTGCGGTGCCAAGGCGAGGCACTGATTCACAAACAATAAGGTTGTTTCAACGAGAAGAGTCGAGCTGGGACGCCGGCCAGTCGCATAGGCACGAATTGGGAGGGGATTGGATTGGAGAAGGCGTGCAGGAACAATCCCCGTGCTTGGCTGCAACCCTTATCCACAAAGAGCCCCGAAGCTTGGCGTGCTTGTCGCGAGTCGGTCGTCAGACGAAATAAGAAGAGAGGGTTCGTTGACCTCTTGTTCTGTGGGGAGCAGGAAGGGGGGGGGGTCTGGCTGTGACGAACTGACTGTCTGTCTCGCAGGCACGGCACGCGAGCGATTCGTTCGACGGGAGAATTTACCTTTGATGAAAGGGAGCTGGGAGCTCGGTGCTCAGTGTGGATCTGCTCTTGGCCCGTCCTTGAGTTTGGCTCGCAGGGCCCCATACCGTATACACTCGCTATCGCTCCCCATCATCCCCTTTCCGCGCGACGATCACACCGGGGGCGATGGAGGCGGGATGGGTTGGTGAATGCGTCAGGCAAGGCCAATCGGCCATTTTTCTTTTGAAACGAGGGGGCCGAGCCCGCTGCCCTTGATCATCGTCATCTTTGTTCCCCTTCGTAGCTGTGGGAAAATGTGGGCATTGGGGACAGCAAAGACGGGTTCCATCGAATGGGGCCCCTCCGGCAGGTCAGTGCAGGTGTCATGGTAAGTGGGCTCCCTTTGCATCTGCTGCAGGAGATCGGCGACGGGTTGCCCGGACGCATCAACTTAGTCTGGGCCGCTGCTGCTGGCCAGGGGCAAAAATGTGGAAGGAGGCCAATTGATATGAGTCGAGCAGTGTCATTATAGGGTCTGGATGGAGTTGACATTGACGTAGAACAGTCTCGCAGAGCCAAACTTGATCAAGTACCAATGCGTTGGAGCAGGGTCCATGGAGCCGGTGTCCGTCTGGTCTGCTGTGTAGGACTGTGTGGAATCGAGCCCGGCAATTTGGCGACTCCAGATTCTCCTATTCTTGCTCAGCGTGGGTAAGGGGGAGCATGCCACCTACCGCTATCGGGGCATGGGAGGGTGCATGCCAGAATGCTGCTGATTGGCATGTCTCATTTCAGATGTGTAATAATTAGCATTTACAATGAGTGAATCTCATAAGTGGGTAAGCCCATGTCTGATGAATGACAGGTCGAAACATTGACTGTAGCGAAATGCGGTGTCTTCACCTTGCCTCACGATCCTGTCACTTTCGAGATGACCGAGCTTTGACCGAGCACAATTGTGGGAAGATTCAGCAATGTTGCTGCTGCAGGTGGGAATGGCATTGCCATCGGCCTTGGCTGGTGCGGTAGTACAAAGTCCGCATGATAGGCTGAGACGTTCGGATGATTGAACCATTTGCGTAACGCAGGGCGTGAACATGTTAATTTCGAGCCAAAGATTGCATACTGCGCGTCGATTGGTTTCAGAAGTGGCCACGATGGAGTTCGACGTGCGCAGTTCGCGACCGCGGCTCCGGCTTCATTCTCGGTGCTCCGAGTCTACCCTCGTTACTCCGAGTCTGGTGCCTCCGCAGATGACCCTTGCACTAAGATTCGATTACAAGATTTGTTCAATGGGTGGGATGAGGGTCTGGTTTAATCCTACCTGGCTGAAAGCGGTAGCGTTGTTGATGGAGGAATAACATTGAAACTTTGTTCATCCAGGATACATTACGACTTGACCGTCTTGTTGGGATCTCAGCGCTGTTCAAGGTAAATACTGGCTACATCGCTCAAAGAAAAACATCTCAGGCGATGTTGGCCCTGGTAGTAATAAGGTGACTGCGCAATTAGTTCAACTTTGGATACGTTGGGAAGTCAACGCACTTCCTCTTGTTCAACGTCGGAAATCTAGGATACCTCGTCTGATCACACAACATCCAGCAATACTTTGCGAGTTTTCATTAAATAGTTTTTTCGATCAGCCGATTATGGGGGCAGAGATGGTATGAATAGAGTTCCCACGGACGCGGAAATGTAACGTTGAAATGAGGAAGGGGAAGGAGAATTTTGAAACTGGTAGCCAATACACTTGCAGACTGTCCAGTGATAGACCAGGGTGAAATCGAGCGTCCGGTACGAAAGCGTACAATCACTCCTCGAGCACAAACGTAGGCTCCAATAGCATAGCAAATATCTCGAGTTGGCAACTAGTAATCTCGCAGTCACCTATTACCTCGGTTGAGAAGGTTCTACAAGGGCATTAGTTGTTCTGGCTTGGGCTCTGCAGCTCCCGAAGGCACACTTCCTTTCCAAATGTGAATGATACGGACTCATTAAATCTACCTCGATTCACTCTGGTGAGCTGATTCAACGCGTATCTCCTTTGGTCAAATAATACTGCTCTTTCCCAGGTCCACGGCGGCTAGCTGTTGCCACGGCTGGTCACATGTTGCGGTCACTCCACAGCTCCAAGAAGAAGCTGTTGTTGAAGGTAATAGGCACGCATTCCAAAGTCTGCATCCAACAGTATCGGACACATTTCTCCAACTTGGCCCATTTTGCTGTTCCTACCACTCAAGCGCAGGTCCTTTGCTGCTAGCTTGGGCACCGGACGTCAACAGCTCAGGTTCCAAGTTTCCCGCCACAACGATGAACGAGTGCACTTCCTGATATAATGTATATGATGTAGAATGGCATTAAATTTGCGAACAAAATAAACATTTTCTGTCTGCGCGCATATAATACACATGCGCAGCTCACGGCGACCCCAAGTTTCTGCGCGAAACCTGACTCTAGATGGATGACGTCTGGTCGGGCGGCCACTTGTATTGTACAGGACAACTTATCAAGCTTTTTGCTCAGGTGACGAGTTTCTTGCCCCGAGTCTCCATGCACACTGATTCAATTGGCTACCATCCTGCCTTTGGGGCCTCGCGAGCCGTGTGTGATGCATCATCTACGATCGACTCAATGAATACGCACCGCACTCGCGACTCGCGAACACAGCCTGAGACGTGAAAATGCACCTGGAATGAGTCGTCAATCATAGAGTAGTTACGGGTCTAGACTTTTGTCAACTTCTTGGATTGACATCCTTCGCGCGCTGACCCGGGCTGAAGACATTGTCAGGTGGGTTGGGGAGTTTGGCTGGGGCGGCATATCTGTTAAACCATAACGCAGGTGTCCTAATGGGGGGCTCATGGAGAACAGAACCTCCAGTAGAACAAAAGGGTAAAAGTCCCCTTGATTTTGATTTTTAATATAAATATAAACCATGAAAGTATGGCCTATTAATCCTTTAATCCCTTAAGGTTTAAGGCTAAAGATACTAAAAAAGTTACTCCATGATAGCTTTTAATAATAAGCTTAAAGTATCCTGCTAATTAGCCCATCCTGCTTTTAATTACTACTAGGGGCGGTCATCAGCAACACTATTAAATTGCGGGGAGGCCCTTAAAGCTTAAGATACCGCGGCCCATCAAAAGGCAGGGCATCAGCACCAAGGTAATAACCTCAGGGATGGTAAAAACTCTTAAGATTAGGTTATCCGCAGCTAAGTCCTAAAGGGCTCTAGCTAGGGCCTTATGGATGCAGTTTATTAACTAAATGGCAATAAGCTTTATTGCAAAATGGGGCTTAAGATATAGTTAATCCTGCTAAAGATAGCGCCTAAGGACAAAGGGCTAAGCAAAGCCCCCAAGCCCTAAAATATAAGCCAAGTTTAACTATAACTTTAACGTTAGCTGGGCTGGCTTATTAAAATTTATATACCATAGGGATAATTAGCTTATAGCGGCTAAGTGTTTATAGTAATATTGCTTTTTAATTTTTTAATATTAGCTCTTCTTATTATATTAAAGCAAAATTTAATAAGCGTTAAATTATTTACTTATTAAATAAAAAGCATTACTTATTAATGGGAAAAGTTAGTAATAATAGTTAGTTAATATAGCATTAAGTTATAAGTGCTATATGGCAATATAACTTGGATTAAGGAAGGCTATAAGATGTTAATTTTAAGCAAAGCCGTGATAAAATAATCTTTTATGGCCTATATAAAGCGCGATAAGGTGTAGGTAGTATTGGTGCTTAATTAGGCTGCTTAAGGGACGTGCTAAATCCTTAGGAAACCGGGCTTAGCTAAGGAGTGCTTGCAGCATAAATTAGTTAGGGGGCGATTAAGCTAAAAGAGATTTAAAAATAATACTTTTAACAATGCTTAATAAGTAATTATATGTAATGATTGCTTAATTACCATTTTAAGTTATGAATTAAATAAGGAATGTAAGCTAGGTTTAAACCATTATAAGATAGGTTAGTTTTACCCTATTAATAACCTCGTTGCAATGGTAATTTAGCTTAGTACGAGAGGAACCGCTGATTTAGATAATTGGTTTTTGCGGTTGTCCGACCGGGCAGTGCCGCGACGCTACCATCTGCTGGATAATGGCTGAACGCCTCCACCTAGGCAAGTCAGAACCCATGTCAGAGCGCGACGATACCTCCCGTGCGTTGTAGACGAACGAGAATAGGCTCTGAACTCTCACCCTAACATGCAATTCTTTTTCAGCATCAATTTCTGGTTTGCTTTTTGTTTGGCTGCACGATCTATTCACGAGGCATCAGAGGCAGGTAACACATGGTGCTAGAGCGACAGGCCTCCAGACCAAGTAAATAGTTGGTTATGTGGCACATATAGACAGTTGACAGAAAACGCGCATAGACGACTGACAAGTCTAGTGCACATGTATTGGACGGTGCTTCAGACCAGTGGCACCGCACTTGTCGGGATTCGGCATAGTCGTGGCTTGCCTCGGTCAAGGACGTCTTATCCTGGAGATACTAAGACCAGGCTAGCCCGAAGTGAGGTGGCAGACATGAGACACGGCCATCAATAGACAGCGGCTTAGAGTGTGGTCTGAGCTGGGTCGCATTCCAGAAGGGGGAATCCAGTGTGTATAATTGATTCGTTGAACGTCACCGTGCCTGAAGATCTTTGAGCCAGAGGTGTCATCGGTAGCTGTCTTTGACAAACAGTGCTTAATCGGGGGGAGCCCCACCTGACGAAGCATCCCAATTGCTTGCTGCCTGGTACGGTTGTGACTCATACAAGGCCTCGTAAACCAGCAAGAAAAGCAGGCGCGGCCTCTTGCTATCGTATAGTGGCACACACGCACTTACGTCTTTAGCACAATTGTGACTTTGTTTGTCCACAAGGTGGCGAACTACGTTAGGGGGCCACGCGTGATGTAAGTCAAGGCATTTGGCATTCACTCACGTGCATTACGTGCTTCACTCTGTGCATCCGTCTCCGCGAAGCAGCGAGTTGAGATGTCAGATTTACGTTACTCATTGTACAGCTTGCGAACTATCCAGATGAATCACTGCCATTTGATCCCGTGACCTTCTAAACTCATCACAAACACTGGAATTGTGTTGTACGTGTTGTTGGTAACAGCCGCCGCCGTGGACGCATCTTTGTAAGAAAACGGATATTCGCACAGAACAAAACGGATAATACACAGATACCTCTTATATAATACTCATACAGCTAATCAGAGCGTAACACCCACGCCCCATTCCCAAACTCACATCTAATTTACACACCTACAGGCGTGGGGATGTAAATTGGGTGTAGGTGTGTTGGGTCTGGGTGTGTTGGGTCTGGGTGTGTTGGCTGTGGGTGCGTTGGGTACAAGTGCACTAGGCGCGTAATGTATCTGTTTACCATCCGTTTCTTTCTGTGCAAACATCCATTCTCCTTCGTAATGTGGCTCTCGGCAGACAGGGGCCATGTTCGCCTTGTGAACGAGGAGAGACGGCGACGCCTCTTGGTGAAGAAGATTTCGATGGCACCGAGCTTCAACCGAGGCTCTACTGCACCCCTCGGCAGATCTCTGTTCATGAGCCGGAACCGCAGCCTTCCCGGAGGCTTCCCGCAGCTGGCAGCGGCCGACCTCACACCGCGTCACACCCCTACATGGAGCCCTGGGCATTCATCGCGTGACCCAGCCGTCGCATGGGCACCCTCTCGGCCAGGGCCATCCGTCGATGTTGTCCGTGATGTCGGCTGGCCGTGCTGGAGGCGAGGCGGTCGAGCTCTGGCGACTGGGGTCTGTGTGAATTTAACAAGAGTGAGCCAAGCCGTGATGCGTGCTGCGCCCGGTCGGCTATGTCGTGCTCGATGTATTTCACGTCTGGATGGCGGGCACGGTAAACCAGAGTGGTGCCGTGGGCTATCCGGGCGTGAGAGGCGAATCTCATCTCGAACAATGTCGACTGTGCCAAGGTGATTTCGGCAGTGGCTGGCGATGGAGGCCTGCGTTGTGATTCCGACCGGACATGCGGCGGTGGCGATGGGGGATCCGACTGCCGAGCTCATGACACATACAAAGTTTCGTTGGTGCTCAAGTGCAGCAGGGCAGTCTCGTTCCGTCCCGAAATTTCCGCGTCTCGGGGCAAGGAATCTAGTAACCGAGATGAGAGACAGCTGGGCCGTCGTGGGTGCTCTGGTGTCGCAAATGGCGCGCCGGGCTCCCCTCGGCCACGTTGTTGTCAGACGCCCCATGTCGTGTCACCAACCAGCCACCTCCGCAGACTGTGTGATTCGGCGAACGCCGGCGACTGAGCCGTTGATGCGAACACTTGAGATCTCCACTGGTCTCGTTGGGCGTGAAGTCGGCACGCGCAGGACTGACTGTCTTGCGTCCTGACCTGGTGTGGGGTCGGAGCTGTGCCGCAACGGGAGGGAGCAATGGCAGGTGCGAGGAACGCCGCTTTGCGCTTCCCAACAGAAAACCTCAGGTGTCTGTCGGAAAGTGTCGCTGATGGGGACGCTATTCTGAAGCCTCTTGTAAATGATCCCCAGTCAGAAGTAATTTAGAAGGGAAATCGTAGAAATGCCTCGGCAGACCATGATCCTGTGCAGAAATGCAGGTCGACTGGTCTGGGCGCGTTGCTCACCACAGCACATCGCGTCCATACCGTGCAGCCATGGCCGCCAGATCACATATTAAATGAATGAGAATCACAAAAGAAGCTCACTTGAGCATCCTCAGACTTTTAAAGCCATTACGAAGGCGATAAAGTTGAGGGGCGGTCGTGGAAAGAAGAAAAGAGGACTGCATCGTGGACGCGCGATCGTGGGCTGGAGCGCGACTTGACCAGAAGGCGTGCATTGCGACACGGTGGTCCGGAAAGCATGCAAAAAAATGTGCATGGCCTCTAAATTGATCCATTGGTGAAGCCCATAGCATGAATTGAGTAAAAATCAGAGTTGTGGTGGCCTGGGGCGAAGAAGTTGAAATTCGGTCGTGAATTTGCGGATAGCTTCACGATGCAGCTGGGACGCGACCTGGCGACAACACACGAAAAGTGACATCGGCTGGCCCCACTGATATTGGGCACTTTGCCAGCACCGATAATTTCGAAAATACGCCTAATGGAAATCTGACGTTTCATTTGATCAGGGCCTTGTATTGTATTTCTAGAAGACATGGGTTGTTGGCTCGCCATTGGGAATGCGACCGAACAAGTCGCAGTCGGGTTGAGCTGGAAAAGCGGCCTCGAACGTGCACATCTCGAGCTGGGCCGGGGTGCGGACGCCCAGCAAGACGGCGAGCATGGGGGGAGCTGCATCGGCCGTCAATGCACGCGAAATGCTAAAAGAAAAGCTTATGGAAAAAGAGCCAATAACGAAAAAGGGTGTGCCAGAGGCAGGAGAACGGAAGAAGAGGGAGAAGGCCGGGACGGTCCAAAGAGAGAATCGGGGGGAGCGAGGTGATTGACGTGAGAGCAGCGTGGACGGCATGGCGATGGCAGCGGGCTGATTGTGAGAGGAGGGGGTACAACAGGCGAGACGTGAGGTCGAACTGGTGGGCCCAATCGGGCATAGCGCCAAGTCCCTCCCGGACAGGGATGCGGATTTCTATTAATTCCCTGCTAAAACGTGCATCTGAGCAGCCGTGCAAGTAACGGATCGGCCGAGATTCTGTTGCATCCGCGCGTGGGAGACCAGCAGTTTAGCCGCACTCCCCGTTATTTTTACGGCCCCATGCTGATTTCCTATTATACCCCGGCCATTCCAGGCATGCTGGGTCTCTCGGGGCCCATATCGAGAACAAGACTCAGGGTCCTGCTCAGCAAGCTTCGAAATGACCATTTGAAACAGCGGCACAACGCAGAAATAATTACCGTACCTACGCTGGGGATATATGGTAAACGTGAATAAATCCCATCACTATGCCACGCCTGTCTCATGCAGCACTTGTTGCAGGTTCCATGACACACGTGGGGTGGGGAAAGGGAAAACCTGCCCGTGTGAATCCCATCTCGGTTCCTGTCGTGGAGGACGAATGCTTGTGTGGTGTGTGAACATATAATAAGCTGGCAGCTCGACTGCGCAGCCCGGCCCAGACCAGCCCCCCCAAAGCCAAGCTCAAGCTCACGTGCTGCACCTGCACGGCAGTGGGATGCGAGCTTGGATGGGGGCCGAGTGGGTGAAGATGTGCGTTGCGTGTGGGTGAAATGGCCAGCCACGGGCAGAGGCTGGTGTAAACTGCAGACTGCAAACTGCGAGACGAAACAAGGTATGAGCCAGGAAGCTCGACTGTGCACGGTGATAGTCACGGTAACGACGAAGGAGGGAGGGCAGGAGGTCGGTGTTGGGGGCCAGCGGAATACTAAAAAAGAATAAGGCATGATGCACAGGACCGGACAGAATAAGACAGGACAAGACGAGACGAGACGAGACGAGAGGCAAGTCAACAAGGTTGACAGACAGACAAATAGGCAGACTGGCTCGGATCCAAGGCAAGGTAAGGTTTCGGGTGGCACTAGCAGGAGGAAGAGGAGGAAAAAGGAAGACAGACGGAGGGGAGGTGGAATGGATTGGATAATTGATGGTTGGGCAGCTCATCCCCGGAGCTCCCAAGCTCCAAGCTCCCTGAGCTGTCTGGATACTTCATTAGGTATTAGACTGGGTATTTTTCCTGGGGGGAAGGGGGAAGGGGGAGGGAGGGTGGAGGGCGGAGGGAGCAGGAAGCGTGGCCTAGGCGCGGGCGTGGGCGTGTGCGTGTGCGTGCATTGCGGTTTACTGATTGTGCATCCTCGACCCGTTCGCCCCGCTCTCGTATATAAACACAGGCGCCCACCACGACCGCTCCCTCCTTCCGCCCCGTCCCCTCCGATCTCTTCCTCTCTCTCTCCCCATCCAACCCACGCGCATCTTCCGTAGACAACATCAATTCGGCCACCGTCCATCCTGTCGCCAATTCCCTCCATCTCGACTCCGGTCATCAACACAATCAATCCAACCAGTCCATCCCAAATCCCAATCTACCAAAATGCCTCCCAAGAAGACCGAAGGTGCCACCAAGGCCAAGGCTCCCGCCTCTCACCCTACCTACCAGGTTTGTCGCCTTCGCGTCGGCTGTTGTTGAAGTGCACCATCATCTAACATGCTACAGGACATGATCGCTGAGGCCATCACTCAAGTATGACTCTCCAACCCATCCTCTCCGGCGCATCACGCGGTTCACCTGTGTGTTGGCTGTCACGCCTCTGATGCTGCACCACGATGCGTCAGGGCAGCAACCCAAGGCAGCCACCACAGCTTCACGCCTACTCTACCGTGTCTTCATTTTCATTTTACTGACGCGTCATTTCAATCTACAGCTTAAGGACCGCAATGGATCCAGGTGAGCCAGCTTTACCCCAACTTGGCCCTCGTGTGTTTCATGCCCCGCATTTGGTGCATGAGGCCATCGTGACTCGGCCTCGATGTGAGACAGAACCAACGCTAACATTCTCCCCACAGCCGACAGAGCCTCAAGAAGTACGTGAAGGCCAACAACAACATTCAGGCCCAGACCGACTCCATGTTCGACTCGCTCTTCAACCGTGCCCTCAAGGCCGGTGTCGACAAGGGTGTCTTCGTCCAGCCCAAGGGTAAGCACTTGCCTCATGATGCTCAAGCCTCACCTCACCACCCCCCCTCACTCCTTGCCCTATTGAACAATGTCGTTCACGTCTGTCATGAAAATTTCGTCGCATCATCCTTCACCCATCTAACACCATCCTCTAGGTGCATCCGGTGGTACCAAGCTGGCCAAGAAGAGTGCCCCCGTCAAGAAGGAGGCTGCTCCCAAAGGAGAAGAAGCCTGCTGCTGAGAAGAAGGAGACCGCCAAGAAGGCCACGGCCAAGAAGCCTGCCGCCAAGAAGGAGGGCGCTGCCACCAAGAAGGCCGCTCCCAAGAAGGCTGCTTCCACCGCTGCCCCCAAGAAGGCTGCGCCCAAGAAGAAGGCTGATGTGAGTGCCTAACCTGACTCGCCATCGCGATGAGTGAATCCGGCCGACTGACAGACAACAATAGGCTGCTGCCCCGGCGGTCGTCGACAAGCCAGCTACTCTTACCAAGACCAAGTCTGGCCGTGTCGCAAAGACCACCACCAAGCCCGCGGCCAAGGCTGCCGCCACCAAGAAGGCCGCGGCTCCCAAGAAGGAGAAGACGCCCAAGAAGGCGGCTGCCTCCACTGCTGCCGCCTCCACGGCATAGACTGGGTTAGAATGAAGGCTCTCTGCCATCTTCTAGCGCACACTTTGAGTTTATTGTTCCACGCGTGTAGGGCGGTTCCATTGGCGTTTGGGGGAAACAGGATTGTGGGTTCATCAAAGGGTCTACGTTCAGTGTATCTTGCTTGGGTCGGCGAAGGCGTGCGCATTCCAAGGTCGCGGGCCACCAACGAGTGTATTTACGAGGGGCCGAAGCCCATGGCCTGTCTCGGCTTGTGGGGCTGCGGTTCGTGTCGCGTCACTGCGCTCGGCGCGGCCGAGATGGTACGGTGAGGCCCAACAGCAAAGCAGACGGGTTACGGAAGGAAGGGGCTGATAAAGGGATGGGCATCTGTAATTTTATACCAACGAGTCTTGCTGGTGTTGCAATTGCAGGTTCGGTTAAGTTCATGACAGCTGTTTCGTTGCTTAGGCGGCAGTGGTTTTGTGTGGGTGAGTGAGTGAGTGAGAGTGGTGTGCGTGTCCAGTTTGTTGGGAAGATGGGTCTCCCTCAGTTTCCAGAGTGTGGCGCGACGCGTGGTGCAGGGGGCTGGGTTTGTTTACTTCTCTGCTGCAGGCCTCACGTGCCAGAGATTTCTTAGCTCTTCGCGGTCGCTTCTGGAAAATTCCGGTAGGACTCTAATAACTTGAATTGTCAGAGATACCTAGTGTGTTCTTGAATAAAACGATAATATGTTCCATGCAGACAGTTGATGCCTTCAACCCCAGGGCGATGCATCCGGGCTGGCGAGCAGGTTCGGCCGCCGGCGTGTTGAAACGTTTGCCCATCGCCTCCCGACCTGAGGGTTTCCAAGGCTATCTGTCCGTCCATGGCTGTGGCTATTTTCAGACCGGAGACAACATTGGATTGATCTGTTGTGCACTCGGTTGCTTGAATTTTTCCATCTTTTGGATTAATCAATACCAAGTCGTGCTATTTTCCCCAAGGCCATATTACGCAAGTCATCTTGTTGCACGTCATGTTTCAGACCCTCCCGAGATGGCGCCCCTCATGCAGCGAGACGCATCGTTGACAATTGAAACGGAGCGGGCAGCGGGCGGGCGGGAATGAACGAGGGGTGTGCTGGTCTGGCTGGCTCCCTGCCCGTTGGACCATGACGTTTCGACCCACTTGAGGCTGATGGACGGCCAGCCAGCTCACTCACTTTCACAGCTTTCTCTGCAGTATCCCGCTGGTCAGGTACTCGGGTACTCCTTGTGCCAGTTTGTGTGTCTTTGGTAATGAATGGGAACTGTTCAACTGAGATGGAATAAGACTTCCATCTTCTCGGGTAGTATCATTAGAAAAGATGGAGACGGCACGTCAGACATGTGAAGATCAGGCTCTGAGAGCAAGTTCTTGTTACGGTGGTAAACCTTGGGAGCTCAAGCTCAACTCACGGTGACTTACTGGGTCGCCTGCAGCTTGGACGGACAATGAGACTGGATGACTGACTGATTGGGCTGGCAGGCTGGGCCCAACCTGGCCCACCGTTGACGCAATGGCCCGTGCAGCGCCGATAGGAGAGGACGATCTTATCTTGCCTGACCCCTGCTGCGGTACGAGACGGGCAGACGGGGCTGACGGGCGCGCCATAGCACGGGACGGTTACCGATGGGGAGACGTTGACCAACGGTGACTGTCGCTGTGTAACTGTAACTCAGACCTCACAACCTGCCGACTCACTCACTCACTTCGTCTGCGCAGCACAGCACAGCACATCCCGCGACACCCCATGACACGACATCGCACGGCACGGCACTAATCACGCAACCTGTATACCTGCTTGAAGACAATCAATCAATCAATACGTCCATCAGACCCATCAACCCACAGCTCCAGCCGACAACCTGCCGTGGGATCAACCCCAACTATCCGCCCCTAAATCTGTCTCGGTGCACCACCTGCAGCCAGGCTTGGCAGCCTTGATCCGATCCCGTTGCATCCGCCCCCCAAAAACGAACCCCCACGAGCCTCACCACCACTTGCGGCCCTGACGATGCTACAACACCTCCGTGACATGACAAGACTCCCAGCTTGAATAAACAACGGCCGCCATGGCTTCTGAGTCGGGCTTCGGCTCCCACAATCCCTTCCGTCGCAAGACAGCCGCCTCCCCAGGCGCTGGAGCTCAAGCTCAACTTGGAGCTGGGCCCGGAGCTGGAGCTGCCCCGCCTTCTTCGTCCTCCGTATTACACGCAGACACACGAGCTCCCGCTTACGCCGCCGACGATCTCTCAAGGCCGCAGGCACCACATCGTCCAAGCGGCAACGACTTTGCGAGATCTTTGGACTTGCTTCCCAAGAGCGATGCTCCTCCGCCCGTCACTTCCTTCCAGAAGAAAAAGCCCGTCAAGAAAGTCAGGGTGCAGAGCCCTCCGCCGTCGAGTCCCGAGTCAGCCAGCGCCGAACGCTCGTACCCCAAGTACCCGCTACCCCCACGAGACGACGGCGACAGCAGCAGTGCCAGCTCCCCGTCGATCAATGGCGAGGAAGAAGACCCCTTCCAGAACGAGGCGCCGCCCCTCCCCGAAGATGTCCTGGCGCCGATGCAAAGGTTAGAGGCACCCCAGCCGCAGCCCCATACCGGCCGTGGGCCGCCTCCCAACCCTTTCCAGAAGACATTGGAGGACATGGAGCAAGCTGCACGGGACGGCGGGCCGACTTCAGCAGAGCATGCCTCACCGGCAGGGAAAGGTCTGGACGTTGAGGCATTCAAGAAGCTACTGCTGACGGGGCAGGGGCCCGCACCCGGAGCTGCCGGCTCGACAGGCTCGGCCACTCTGCACCCCGCAGGCATGGCTGGTGATGGAGGGAGCATGACGGATGCCTCGTCGATCTCACGACAGTCCATCTTTGAGAACAACAATCACAAGAATCACCACGGACGTCGCACGAGATCTCCGAGCCAGAAGGCGACGACGAAAAGCGTGGCCTGATAAGCCCGCCCCAACCCAAGCCATCCGGCGCACGGAAGAAGCTGCCACCTCCTCCTCCGGCAACAAGACACGGAAAGTCTATCAAGGTCGGACCGGTCGGCCAGGACCGGCCACAAGCATTAGAGCGCCGGACCTCTGGAGGATTGGCTGATACATCGTCCGGTCGAAGGGCGTCACTCAGTCCCACGGACGTCAACAAGCCCCTTCCTGCGCCTCCAGCGCGGTCTGAATATGACCCTAAGGAGAGCATATTTGACAAGGAAGCCGCAGGCAAGGTGCCCGAGGTCGATATCGACCCTGAAGCAGATGTTGTGCCGTCGCCGCGACCACCCACCCCACCAAACATGTCGCACTCTTCCTCTACCCCTGTGCAAAACCCCACGTCGACGCTGAGGAAGCCCGCCCCGCCCCCGCCGAGAGGGGCGCACGGCAGGACCGAGAGTAAAACACAGGCTGAGCTGCCGGAAGAACCGGCCACGCCCTCTCGCTCTTCGATGGAGTCGGTTAGGTCACGATCGTCTAGCATACGACTGAGCACCGCGGCTCCAGTGCCACCTCCGCCGAGGCGGCCAGCAGGTCATCGGTCATCGCCGTCTGTCTCTAGCCCTGTTACAACCACTCAACCATCAGCCTTTCCATTGCCAGCTGGACCTCTGAGTCCTACTGGTGAAGTGCCAGGCTTCACACATGTCCCATCCCACCTTGCTACCGATACAAGTAGTGCCACGACGGGGTCAACCACGTCTCTCACACCCCAACAACACCCAGGCGTGTCCAAAATATCCCCGCCCCCGCCGCCACAACGGAACTCATCTCACCGCAAGAGTGCCGCCCTCTTGCCCAATAGACCAACGTCGTCCAGCTCCGCCGAGCCACCCGCGCGGAAGAGCGGCCGCGAGGGCGTCGTGCCGCCACCTCCGCCCCCGAGGAAAAGGGGCAGTAGCCGCGGCAGCATGGAGGGCTCGGCGCTGGAGCCCAAGAGGACCAGCATGGAAAGTGTGAGGAAAGTGTCGGGGGACAGCATCGCCGGGAACGTGCCGCCCGTGGCCGAGGAGATGGAGGCAGCCGACGCTACCGCGACGGACGAAGCTGTCCAGGCGATGCTGGCGGACCTCGATGCCCTGCAGAGGGAAGTGGAGGCTGCGAGGGCGGCTGCTGCTGGAGGTGGTGCTTAGTGATGAAGGGAGTCAGTCTACCGCTTCATAACTCCTTGGATTAAACACTGGGTGGGTAAAGATTGAATTTATTAGGGCCGACTGGGCCTCGTAGTGCATTTTGGTCCTTTTGGCAGGCTCAACATTTTTAAGATGGCTACTTGTATATAGACGGACGGCGCAGCATGAGAGCGCGAGTGTGGCATGCTCTCTTGTGATGGCAGCGATTCTTTTGACCTGACTACATGACATTATGAGCCAGGATGTATATTTAAGGCGCGAGGTCGTTACAATTGTTACTGTTAATAGACTCTTGACCATTACATCGGTCTGATGCCTCCAGGAAGTGAAGAGAGCACGGCTTCTGGGATCGGTGGAAACGGCCATGTCTGACGAAGCCGGCTTTCTTGACACTGACCGCTGGCTCAAGGGTGCTTTCATATGTTTGCATCATTTTAGCGGCACGCACACATTGCTCGATGCAAGACGCTGAATTTGATAAAGAACTCTGTTCCATATGGAAGACTTGATGCACGAGTACATTCTAACCCAAAACTTTTACGCCGGACTCCTGTTTATGCAAGCATTCATCTCTCTGTCACAAACAAACCATGCTCATGTCGGCCTCCTGAAGGGGTGTGCCTCCGTGTTGAGGACAAAGTCATCGAGGCTGATCAAGTCCGGCGGCGACAGCGCCAGGTAAAAGTACTTGAGCGTCTCGGCGAGCCAGAAGCTCTTCACGAAAAGTCAGCCAGCAGGCCCAAGAAAAGCATTTCACATCACCATCGGGCCTGGTTCACTCACCTCCATATAATCCTCCTTCTCAAGAGGGTACTCTGCGCGCGTGACATCCATCACCGCCGCGTTGGCGTACTCGGTCTCGGTGCCGTTGGCGACGGCCCTGAACATGTCCCACGCGGCCTCCTGGAACTCGGTGCGGCCCGTGACGCGCCACAGAACAAACAGGCTCTCGATGGCCTCGGGCCGCAGGATGTAGCGCTTGTCCTTGGCCGAGACGACCCCGAGGGGCAGGTGGTCCTCGCGGTCGAGCCGCGCGGCGCGCTCCTCCTCCCAGCGGCGCTGCGACCAGGGGCACGTCTCGCGCGACTCGCACGGCACCGCGCGGAACCGCTCCGGCATCATGCCCGTCGGCATGACGCGGTAGGCCCACGCGCAGCCCCTTGCGAGCCTCGCGCCGACGTCGACGAGGTGGGCCCGGTTCTCCAGGACGCGCCCGCCCAGCGCGTAGGTGCCGCCCAGGAAGCACGCGAGGTGCTCGCTCTCCGTGTCGAGGGTGACCTGCCCGCGCTGGGGCGCGTTGGCGTTGGCGGCGAGGAGGACGTCGGCGCCGTCCGGGAGCATGGGCCGGAAGAGCATGTGCTCGTTCCCCGCGTCCATCCAGCCGGCCGACATGGTGGCGTACTTTTGCTCGTGGCCCCCGAGCAGCACGTGCATCTTGATGGTGTACTCGAACAGCGAGTCGGCGCCGCTGCCGAGCGAGAAGAAGTAGCCCGAGACGACGTCGGGGGCGCTCATCGACACCCACTGCGGCCACACGCCGGGGATGTTCGTCTGGTTCTGGCCCGCGTGGAAGAGGTCCGCGATGGGCGCGATGGCGCCGTAGTACTTTGGGTCACCAGTGAGCTGCGTCAGGCGCGTGAACTCGAGCAGCAGGGTCCCCGGGGACGCGGACACGACGCCGCCCTCGACCTGCAGGCCCTCGCCCGACTGGCTCTGGCCCATGTCGAAGAAGTCGACGGGCATGCGCGAGGCGGTGTTGAACCCGGCGAAGAGCATGTCGCCCAGCTCGACCGCCTTGGCGAGCAGCACGCTGCGCCCGCTGAGGTCGTACGCCGCCATCAGGCCGCCCAGGTAGCGGATGTTGGTCTCGAACATGTTGACTCGCGGGTTGGTGGACTGCCCGAAGTCGACTGCGGCATCACTGGGTTAGCTATAGGGGATCTGGGGGCAGAGGATGTGTATGATGAGGGGGGCAGGTGGAGGAGAAGGATATTCTCTGCTCGTGGCCTGTCTCGAAACCTTCAGCTTCACAAAGGGCCTTGGGACAAGTCACGGACAGGCCACGAACACGGCAGACGCCTCACCCACTCCCTTGGAAAGGTAGCAAGGTCAAAGCCGAGTCCCGGGGGGCTGCTTACTGCGCGCCACGGCGTCCACCGCCTCGTCAAACTCCTCCCGCATGCCCATGATCCACAGCGTGTCCAGCGCGTCGACCAGCGTCGCCGCCCACCCGGAGAACTGGTCGCGGCCCCCGCCCGACACGGGCAGCAGCGCATCCTGCATCCACGCGAACCGCCGGTAGCTGCGCCAGCTCTTCTGGAACACGGCGCGCACCTCGTCCCGCCTGGCCTCGCGCACCGCCGCCGCCGCCGCCGTCTCGGGCGGGAACCGGTGCTGCACGGGCGGGAGGACAGAGCCCTTCTTCTTGCCCTTCTTAACCTCCGGGCCCGTGGGCAGCGGAGCCGGGTCGCTTGGCGGCGGGTACTTGAACTTGATGGCGGCCCAGTCGAAGCTGCTCGTGACGTCCCAGACGCGGCGGGCCGAGGCCTCGTCGTTCATGAGCCGCTCCAGGCGGGCCGACTCGGGCTCCCGGCGGGAACCCGGCCCCCAGGAGGTGTACACCAAATACACGAGGAAGACGCCCAGCAGGGTCAGTGCCACATCCTTCCTGCCGAGGCGGGCCCGGCGGCCCCGGCCGAAGGCGGCGAAGGGGGAGCGCGTCAGGGAGGGCCCTGAGTTGCGCTTCTTCCTCGCCTTGTAGGGCGCTGGGGGGTACATTGTTTATTAAAGTTGTGTGTGGGCTATATATCTTGTTTCGCCCGTCAAAGGGAACGGTGACGGGGGAAGGATGGTTTCAGGGAACGGACAGAGATGCACTGAGAGGAGGGCTCATAGGCAAAGAGAGGACAGCAACGATCATGAGAGAGATTCCATCCTCAGGCGGGACGAGCACCCGCTCGCTGAGGCAACGTTGGAGGTCGGGAACCAACGTGCCCTTCGGCGTTTCAAGTACCGCCATTCCGCCCCGTTTACGATGTGGCCCGGCCCATAATAAAAAGGCTCAGGGCGCACTTTCTTTGTGTTGCTTGGTCCAGGTGGCCGATGCCAAGAGCGCGGCAGAGTTGGGAGATCGGCCGAGAGTGTTTCGACGCTTTCGGGAGGGTGTGTGCCTCGCTCTTCATCTCCTTCTGGCCTAGCTTTGACGCAGGTTCTCCAAAACCTTAATTGAAAGCCAAGAGGCTGTGTGTTATTATTGGGTGCAGAGACGCCACTGGTGATTACAAGCAGGGTGGTGGCTATGTAAGCGTTCAGCCGTTTACAGCACTATACTCTGTGCACAAATGAAATCGCGGCCAGAAAGGTGCGTGCCTCATCAGTCTCGTTGGGGCTGTTGCTACTCTCATTTGCAATCAAACGTATCAAAATGGCGCTAGTGGTCTGCATCTAACACCTCGCATCAAAAACCATACTCACTTCGTTTTTTATATATTTTCACCTCCTATATAATAAATACCTTCTTAGTTTAATTATACTCTACATAAAATAATAGCTGCTTCTTTTTTAATTCTTTTAATATTTGTTTAAGGAGAATGGAGGAAATATTAAGTGTATAAGGTGTGTAACCATGTGTTAATATTTAATTTTAAAGAAAATTTAAAATCTTAAAATATATAATGATTTTAAATAAAAATAATTAAATTTACCTTGGGTACCTTAGTAACTTTAATATAACTTTTTAATTTTATTTCCTTTAAATTTAGCTTTAACTTAAGTTATTTTTAACTTTAATTTAAATATAAATTTCTTTTCCTTTATATACTTAATTTTATAATAAAAAGAAGGAATAAAATTAGAAAAGAAATAGCTTTCTTCTTATATATATATTAAATAAATTAAAGCTAAATTAAAAAGTGCGTATAAAAAAGGTGCGAGGTATTAGATGCAGACCATTAGCGCCATTTTAATACGTTTGATTGCAAATGAGAGTATCTGGTAGTGGGCCTCAAACCATAAATAGCAATGATTATCTAGGTGTGCAAAATCGACCTGAAGGACCAACAGTCATCTCGCAAGATTTATTCTAGGGCTGCTGGACATACCATTGGCTGACAATATCTATTATCGGAAATATAAGATATGAATGCCCCTTCAAGCGTCGGCGTCCCCGCTGAGGACTGTCGCACTTGACAGCTGTGTTGTGTGCATGTGTGCTCTGCGACTCTTGAGAGACTTTGGCCAGCTTGTGGAACTTCTTCACACCATGATTCCTTACGACAGATAATAAGATTCACGGAGTTGCTGAGGACTGTGTCTTTGTATATGTTTTTCTAATTGAGCCCGACGCACAGAAGAGGGTCTTTAAGACGGGAAAGTCGGCCAATTCCGTCAAATGTTATATTTCATGACATGTTGGCCTTGGGCCCCATCCTGGTCGCCAATTCAATCGCGCAGTGCAAACAGGCGCATCTGCACATTTCTGGGTGGTGAAATGGGCCCCGTCTCAGTTTTACAGACTGACTGCAAAGTCGAAGGTCTGCGTTCGTGCTTACGACGGCCTGCGGCGGCCTACGGCAAGACGGCCACCCTTCACAACCGCAGCACCTGACCCCCATGCCGCACCGAAGACCATAAAAGCAGACGACGAGTTCGTCCACGGACCGCTCTGTTCTGAGGGATTTATCTGTCTCGGGTCTCGTAGCTTTTCATCGAGTCATGCCGGGCCGCCCGTCTGGCGGTTTGCGTACTCTGGGTCTTGGAAATAGGCTGACAGCACAAGTTATCTTGCGCCTTAAACCTAACTGTTGGTAGGTCTCTCATACGTACGATAATCATATAGGAAGCAATTATATATTATTATTATTCTGTCTAAGTTCTAAGAGGCTATATGCCCTAAAGGGGATAATTAAAGTAACCTTTTAAGTATAAGGGTTGTACTTACTAATACTTGCAGTTTTTTTCTTTTTTTAATAAGTATATATAATTCTTATTATAATTAATAATCCTTATTATAATTAGCTTTAAAATTATAATTTATTGCATATTAAGTATATATAATTTTTATTATAAGAAAGCATTGCTAAAAAGGCTTAAAATTATAACTTATAAGTTTTAAAGCAAGTCTTAGCAATCTTTATTATTATATTACCCTTTAGATTTATAATTATTATTATTATATTATTCTTTAAATATTATATTTATTATCCTTAATATTTAGCTATTAGGGTTGCTTTTTTATAAAGATTATTAACTTTTATATAATAGCCTTAATTTTAAATCTTTTCTTTGCAGGGAAAGTTAATGCTTATAAAGCTAGTATTAAATCCTTTAACTTATATTTATTTTTATTACATATCTTTATAATATAAATATTATTATCTTTATCCTTATTCTTATTATTAAAATGCATTTAATATTACTTTAAATTAATTTCCTTTAGCTACTTTTTATTTTCTTAAAATTAAGCATTATAAGCAGCTTAATTATTTATTATTTCCTTTTTTTGCTTTTTATTATTTTTTTTAATTTTCTTAATAATTATCTTTTGCTTAAGTTATTTAAATAGTAATATATATTTCTTAATAAATTCCTTTATATATAGGCCTTATATATATTTATTAATAATTTAATATAAAAAGTTTTAAAGTTAAGTTAGCATAATAATTTAATCCTTTAATAGCTAAATCTTTTTAATTTAATATATATAAAAGATATTTAAGATTAAAACTTTTATTAAGTTGTTTATTATAAAAATTATAATGATTTAATATTTAAAATAATAATTACTTTAATAATTCTTATTATTAAAAATGCTATGCAATTTTATATTAAGAGTTTTAATGCTCTTAATATAAATGTATAACTTTTTAATTATATTATTAAAAGATATTTGCTTATTTTAATATTAAAAGTTATTAATAATTTAAATAATAATTATTATAATAACGTTATTTAGGAAAAATATCTTAGCTTAAGCTATAATTATAACCTTTAGCTTATTAATTTTAATAATTCCTTAAAAATTTATTTTAATAAGTAGCTTGCTTTTTTTAATGCTTAATATAAAAGTAAAGTTAAAGGCGGTTTTTATAATCTTTATTAAAGTTTTATTAGCTTAGTTTTAATTATTTTTATTATTAATAATAATTAAATTATTATTAATATTAAGTAAATAAGAGTTATTATTATTAATATCCTTATTAATATTTATTAAATAAGTAAGTAAATAAGAGTTATTATTATTAATATCTTTATTAATATTTATTAAATAAGCATTATTAATAATAACCTTGCCATAAGAATTAATAAGATTAATAAGCTTATTTTTATTTTTATTAATTAAGGCGATTTTAGCTCTTTTTATAACCTTAATAATAATTTTAATCTTTATCTTATTGCTTAATAGGAATGTAATTATAATATTTATTTTATTAATTAAGGTTATAATTGCAATGTTTATCTTATTAATTAAGGTTATAGTTGCAAAGCTTATTTTATTAATTAGGATTATAATTATGATATTTATAAGGGAATTTTAATTTTAGTTAAGGGTTATAATAGGGCTACTTTTAATGCTAGCTATATTAATAATAGCCATAGCAATAATTATACTAGGTATATCCTTAGCGTAAAAAGTAAATATAATGTTTATTAAATAATTTTGCTTATTATTATTATTCTTATAAAGTATATTAATAAAAGTATTAAATAATTCTTATAAGTTATTATTAATATTTTTTATTATAATAAAAAGGAAAAAGATTTTATAGGAATTTAGTAATTAAAATAAATATTTATAATATAAAACTTTATAATTATTATATAATAATTATTAATTTATTTTTTAATTATAAAAGAAGTTAATAAGTTATAAATAAATTTAATGAAAGTTAATTTTAATATTATTATTAATAAATAATAGTAAAAAGTAATAATAATAATAAGGTTAATTTTAAAATAATAATTATTAATAATATTAATAATTATAAGGTTATTCTTATATATAATAAGATATTAAAAAGGTTTTAATTAAAATATAAAAGGTTAAAGTTTATATTAAAGGTTTAAGTTTAAAAGGTATAAGGTTTTGCAGTTAATAGTAGTAAGGTTAAAAGGAAAAGGTATTAGCAATAAGTTGCTTCTTTCTTAGCAAGAAGAAACTACTTTAGGTTTCTTAATTAATTTATTTATTTATATGCAAAGCTTATTATTATTAATAAGCTTTTATAATATAGTATTTAAAGTTAGTTTTATTATTATATTAATAGGGTTATTTTTCCTATTTATTTACTTTATTTTAATAATCTTTCTTATTTTATATAATTTTTATAATAATATAATATTAATTATAAGGTGCTTTTTCTTTATTATTCTTAGCTTTATAAGGTATTTATATAGGCTATATAAGTTTATATAAATAATTAAAGGTATATTTAGTAATAAAAGTTATTTTATAGTTATTTTAATTATTATAGCTAGGGAAATTTTAATATTTACTTTATTTACTATATTATAAATTTTGCTTATTAATATGCTTTAAGTAATATATTTATACTTTATTAATAATTAATAAAAAATATTACTTATTATTATAAATCCCTTAATTTCCTTATAAGTTTTATTTATAAGAATAATAATATATTTAAGTTAAAATATTAAGTTCTGGTTATTTATAAATAATTTATTTATAAATATAAAAAGTTTTATTATTTTAAGATTTAGGGGTATATATTTAATTTCTTGCATAATATTATTTATTTATTATAATAATTATATATTTAAGCTCTTATAATTTCTTACCTTTAAGTTTTATATTTATGCAGTTATTAAAAGATTATATAAAGCTTTTAATTAATAAATTAAAGCTATATATACTCCTTAAGCTTTTTATTTAAGGTATTTTTAAAAAGCGTTTTTAATTATTATATTAATAAAGGTAAGTTTATTAGCCTATCCCTTTTATTAAATAGTAATTAAGCTGGTAATATTTATAATTATGCAAGCCTTATTATAATTTATTAGGTTTTTAAGCATTAGCTCTTATTTTAATTTTCCTTATAATTTTATAGCTTTTATCTTAATCTTCTTTTTATCTTAAAATTTTAATATAAATAAAATTAATATATTATTTATTTATATATTTATTATTTTAAAGGGTTATGCAAGCTTTATAATTATTAAGCAAGAATTATATATAAAGCAATTTATCTTAAGCTTTTATTAATAATATCTTTAATATATATTAAATTAATAAATGCTGAATTTTGCTATATTATATAAAGGTTAAATAATATAAATAATTATGCTTAAAGGGTATTTATTCTTTAATTTTTTTAATAGCTTTATAAGGATTATCTTATATAGTTTTAACTTTACTTAAGGGTAAGCTTAAATAATATCTTAAAGTATTAGAATTATGCCTTTTTTTTTAAATTAATAAAAGGATAAGTATAAGGATTATTTATTAACTTATTCTTTAAATAATTAAGCTTTATATTAAAATTAATCCCTTTTTATTATTATTATAATCTTAAATAATAAATTAAGATTTCTTATAAGGTTTTATAATTTTATTTTTTACCTCTTATATTATGCAAAACTTAAAGAAATAATATTTATTATATTACTTTATTAATTATTTTTTAATTTAAAAGATACCTTTAGCAATAAGGTTATTAATTTTTATTTTATTAAATTCTTTAAATAATAAGCTTAATATTATAATAACTTTATTTTATTTTAATTTAATTACTAAGTTATAATTTTTATTTTCTTTTTTTAAAATATATAATATAATAATGTAGTTTTTTATCTTTAATAACGATAGTTATATAATAGGTTGCATTTAAGGTTTTATAGTTAAGTTTTTTGCTTATAAGGGTTATATTTCCTTATTATTATCTTAATAATATAATTAAATAATTATTAACTTAAATATTATGGCTTTATTTAGTATATTTAAGGTTATATTATAGCTATTTATAGTAATAACCTTATATAAACCTTTTTATCCCTTTTTCTCTTTTTATATATAAACTTTATATTATAATAAATATTTTATATTAAAGATAGGTTTAATCTTAATATTTAATGCATTTTATATTTATTATTTAGCTATAGTTTTTTATAATATCTTTATAGCTTTTAAAATAACTTTTACTTGCTTTTATATTAATAGTAATAATAATAATTTATATAATACTTATAAGTAAGCGTTAAAAATTAAGAGTATAGGAATTAATTTATTTAGTTTAATAGTATTATTAATAGCTTTTATAGTTATTTATAAAATAGCATTATTATTTATGCTATTATATAGTTTAATATATAGGATTTTATATGCTTATTTAAGGGCTTAATGATATTTTTTAACTTTCTTAATAAATTAATATACTTTTATAAGGATTTATTTATATTTAATTCTTATTATTTATGCCTTTAAATGGAATTTTAAGGATATAAAGTTTATTTTTATATTATATTTAATGATATTTAATAGTTCTTAATATATATTAATTTAAAGCATTTATAATATTTATTATGCAATTTTTATAAATATAAATTTTAAAAATTTTACTTTTTAAAAAGCCATAGCTTAATTTATAATATAAAGGATTAAGCGTTTACTTAAATATATTATATTAATTAAGATTTTATAATTAAATTTATAATTATTGCATAATATAAACTTAAAATGCTTAAGCATAAATTTATTTATTTAATAATAATAATATATCTTCTTAATTTTTATTATTACTTATTTATTAATATTTAAATTATTAACTTTTTTAAGCATTTAATATAATTAATTTATTAATAGGTATTTAAAGCAATAATAAAATCTCCTTATTTTTATTTTTAAAAGGAAATATATAGCATTAATTACTTAATTTAAGAAAAACTATAAGTAATCCTATTTTTTAAATATTAATATAATAGTTATATTATTAAAGGAAATTATTTTATTTATAATGTTATTATAATATACTTAAAGCTTATTTATATTTACTAAGTAAAGCAGGAATAGGGTTTATATTTAAATAATATAAAAGTTAATATAATTAATTAAAGTAAAAACTTTCATTATATTAAGTAAATTAATAATTATTTTATTATTAAATTTAACTTTAGCTTTTTTTATAATAATTATATTAATTTAATACTTTAAGTTTTTTTATTATAATGCAAGAAATTACTTATATTTAGCTATAAATATTAATAATGCTTTTATATTTAGCAAGATTCCTTAAAAATAAGTTTAATTATATTTATTCTTTAAGATAAATTAACTAGCTATAATAATTATCTTTATTTAAAAGATATTATTTTTAATAATTTAATATATAAACGCTTTATTAGCTAGGAAATTAATATTTATATAATAAACTTTCTTATTAAGTTTTACCTTTATAATATAAGCATTGCTATTATAATTATTATCTTAATTTTATTTATTTTTATATTTATAAAATTTATCTTTATTATTTATCTTATATCCCTTAAATTTATTTAAAAAAATATTAAAATTATTATTATAATCTTTATATTTATATTATATTAAATAGCTTCTTTTTATTAAATATTGCTTATTAATTAAATATTTAATTAATTAGCATCCCTTCTTTTTATAAATATAATATTTTTTCTTTTAAGGTTATTTTCCTTCTTTTTTATAAGCATTATTACTTTAAGCTTTATAGCTAATACTATAGAATTTTAGCTACTTAAAGCTTAAATAGCTTAAATTTAATTAGCTAAATCTTTAATTTTCTTAAAATGCTTAAAATTATAATTATTATTTTCCCCTTAGCTTTTAATTATTATATTTATAATTAATATAATATTAATTTAAGACTTTATTTATAATATAAATTATAATTATGCAATTAAGTTATATTTTTATTGCGAATCTTAAGTTTAAAAATAATTCTTTATATAATTAAGCTAGCTTAAAAAGAGCTATTTTTAGCTTAAAAACTCCTTTATAAGCTTTAATTATTATTATTTTTAAGTTATTTTTCTTAATATAATCTTAGCTTAATGCTTATTAATAAAGTTATAACTTATTAAGTATTAAATATAAAACCTTATACAGGTCTTTATTTAAGTTTTATGCTTTTATCTTTATAAATATTATTATTATTTAATTTATATAATAATATTAATAATTAAAGTTTATATTAAAATATATCTTAATTTTAAGGTATATTATTATAAATATATTAATTTAATTTATAAAATAAAGATAATATATCTTAGCTTAATTTTTAAGCATTTAAGGAAAAACTATATAGAATTAACTTAGTTAGATTTTAGCATAATAATAAATATTAAAAAATATCTTTATCTTATTATTTAATAAGTTATATAATTCTTTAATATACTTATAAAAGTTATTAAAGGTTTTTATAAATTATGTTAATTTTATTAAATTTAAGCATTTATTAGAAATATATTATAGGGAAAGAGTTTTATATAGGTTATACTTTTTATTTAGCAAAGGTATTTTTAGAATAACTTAAGGTTATGCTAAGTATAAAGTATATCTTTAATATAAGCTTTATTTCTATCTTTTTATTAATAATAATAAGCCTTGCTAACTATATTAGTTTTTAATAAATTGCATTACTAAGTTTGGGTTTTATAATTGCATGCTTAAAGCTAATAATAATAATAAAAGTTATTTTAAGGATTATCTTTTTAATAATTATTATTATTTAAAGTTTACTTATAATATTTATAAGGGTTATGCTTATAATTGCTATTTTTAAAGTTATATATAATATTTATTTATGCTTAATTTTAAGGTTAATAGGGTATTATAAAGCTTATTATTAATTTATTTTAATCTTTCCTTAATTTAAGCTATGATAATTAATTATAGTACTATAGGTTAGTTATTGCATTTTATATAAATGCTTTGCATTTAAAGGAAAACTTTTAAGCATTATTAGCAAGGATTTAATAATACTTTAAATATTATTTATATTTATATTATATAATTCTTATAATAGGTAATGAAAAGGTTATTATTATAAAGATTTTATTATATATAGCTTGCTAAAGTATTTATTAAATAAGTAACTAAGTATTTTATTAATGCTTTTTATATAAGGGCTATAAATTATAATTTTAAATTAATATATCCATAATAAGCTAAGTTAATTAAAGTTTAAGTAAGCATTTTATTAATTATATACTCTTTAATAAGAGTTAATAGCTTTTTAGCATTATTAGCTATGCTTATAAGTTTTTATAATAAATATTATAAGGAATAAAATTAATAAAATAAAGAAATATTAATAAAATAAGTAATATTTAGAAGTAAGTTATAGTTATTAAAAGGAAAAAGTTATTAATTTCTTTAAGCTTTAAAAGCTAGGGCTTTTTCTTATTATTAAGTCTTTTTATATTAGCTGGAAATATAATATATAATTTACGTTTATTTATAATATAATATTGCATTAGCTTTAATAATTATAATAATTATAAGCTTTATTTATTTAGCAATTATAATAATTATAAGCTTTATTTATTTAATAAAACGAAGCTTTATTAAGTTTTGCTAGGTTTTAAAGAGGATTTAAAACTAAATTTATTTTTAATGAAGTTTTATATATAATAAATATATATTTCTTAAATAGTAATAAATATATATATAAATATTATAAGGAATGCTACTTAATTTATTTAATCTTTATAATGTTTACTTAGGAAGTTTAATAATGCAAGAAGGCTTAAAGAAGTAATTATTATTATATAGCGCTTATTAATAAGGAGGATATGATTTTTAAGTTAGAGAAATCCTTATAGGGTTGTTTTTTCTACCTTATTAATTTATAATACTTATAACTATTAATTAATATTAATAGGTTTCTTATATGTATGATAATTGTATGGGAAGCAATTGTATATTATTGTTATTCTATCTAAGTTCTAAGAAGCTACGTGCCCCGGAGGGGATAACTAAAGTAGCCTTCCAAGTGCGAGGGTTATACTTGCCAACACTAACAAACTCACTTTGGTGTGAAGTCCGGGTCGTCATATGGTCTACCATGTACATGAGGCAGGCAGACACTTAAGCCACTCCACAAATACCTCTCATTAGACGCGTTTTCGTCATCTAGAATGTTTCCCGAAGCCTGTCACCCTATACAACAAGCTCGGCCGCGCAACTGTGACCTCCTGAAGTCGGCCTTTGCAATATTCATGATCTTTCCCTTTGCTCAGAGGCGTCCATGCGAAGTAGGAAATGGGTCTTGGCCATGCAAGCCATCACCATCACCCCATATCAGTAAAAATGGGTAGATGGTTTGTCCCGTTATGGACTAGATGAGGGCTTCCAGTGCCTATTTAGAGGTCAGTTCACCGATATTCGGTGAAGAGTAGGGATCATGATGGCTTTCCATTCTCACAGATAGCCATTTCGTTTCCTCATTGCACGTGCTCTGGAGCATGTTGTCTTCATTCATACTTGCCGTGGCTGGTGCCACGATCTTTGCCACACAGTCGTTCGCTTATGTTATCCCGAGTGGCACGTCGAACACAAAGGGCGTCCTGACTCCTGATCGGGTCCGCCGCGATATCACGCCCAGACAGTCCGCAAGTGCCACTGCATCCACCACTGCTGGTTCGGGGGGGTCAGGCCTGGAGATCAAGATCACCAATAGCGCATCGGACAAGATGTACGCCTACATCATGGGCGAGGACTACACCAACGGGAAGAAGGTCTTCTACCAGAACGGCGCCGCCGGTTGGTACTACCCGACCTATTCCGGCGCGTCCAACGGGACAGCCAGCAAGAACGGCGCAGTCGACACCAGCTTCAACAACCTCGCCGTCGAGGTCGGCGGCAACAGTGACACGACGGTCACACTGACCGAGTACCTCAACTCGGGCCGGGTGTACATCGGCGCCGCGGAGATGACGTTTATGCAGGACCCGTCGGGGAACCTGGTCGAGCCGTCGCCCGTGGACACGTCGGACGCCAACTACGGGTTCGCGTGGGGCATCGTCGAGCTGGCGTGGTCAGACATCGAGCTCGCGGCTGACCTCTCGTACGTCGACTCGGTCGGGCTGGCGCTGGGGATGAGGGTCACGACAGCCGACGGCGAGGAGCTCTGCGACGCCGGGCTGCCGGCCGGGTCCCTGGAGAAAGTCTGCGACTCGGATCGTGCACGAGGTGGTGGCGCCCGGTGAGGTGGGCACCGGGGCGTATGCCTTTGCGTTTGACGACGTGAATGCGCCTGGCACGGGCGAGAACGAGTCGGGCATGTTCCAGGTCGGGAATGCGAGGTCGATTGAGATCGAGGTTCGGGGCACTTGATCTCGCTGGTCTGCTTTGGGTGTCAAAGTGTCAAGCAGGAGTGACACGGGCCGTTGAGGGCTCTTCCTTCTTGAAATTCCACAGACCGTACCAAGAGGACTTCAGATGTAGTCAATAGTCTAAGCCTGAATGCACGCACTTTTTTGTAGAGCAAGGAAAAGATAAAAGAAATACTGTAGTTGTAGTTGGGAGTATGGTCCAACCGCTGCGTCTCAGCCCTAACCCTGGCTGAACACCCTGGACGACTGCACAAGAGGAGAGGGGGCCATCTCTCAACGCGCCTGGTTCGCTCATGCACGCGTCTGGTCATGCCATGGTTTATTAGATGACGACCGCCCCTTCTGCTTTGTTTCCGTTTATACACTGTCTGCTGTCTCTCTCTGTATCGTCTCCATCAACCAGGCCGGGTGACTCATGCACTCAACACCCTCAGCTCAGGGAACTACACAGAGCTCCAAGACTCTCATATCTGGCCGAGTCTCGGCGTCTGCCGTCTGCACCCAAACCGAGCATACGCCGTGGTCGACCCCTGAGAACCAACACTCATGCCGGACGGCGGCAAAGAGGATGGAACATCTTGACAGGAAACCATGGCTTCTTTCTGGAGGCACCCACACAGGGACATTACGCTGGTCCAAACCAACGACGACATCTGTCGCTCACTCCCAGTTCCAACCAAAGGCCTGCTCGGGAACACCACACGCCTCCCACCTGCATCGGTCTCTTCGCCGGCATTGGGGCGTTCCACCTGGCGCTCAAAAAGCATGGACTCAAGTGTGTCTATGCGAACGAGCCGGATCCTGATTACCGCACCACCTTTAAGCGTAATCACGCCTCAAACATGTCTGGCCTGCCACTTGACCATCAGGATATCACCCAAGTCCACCTGAAGCATATACCTGGCCACACCCTCCTGACCGCCTGGTTGCCTCTTCGATTTAGAAAATCAGAACTTGAAAAAACGGGAATCCCCGCCGGATCAGAATTCCCGAGATAGTGGAAGCCAAAAACCCTCCAATCGTGCTGGTCGGTACTGCCCATTTCTCGCGAGGCGGAGGCCGCCCCCACGGGCCACCGACCACCAATACACAAAGTCACAGATTCGCGGTGCACACGGTGCAGGGACTGGAGGCACTTGGCTACCGGGCCACGTTTGCCTATCACGACTACGCCAGTTTCGACCTGCCGCTTAGTCGACGGAATCTGTTCATCGTTGGTGTCCGGGCGGACCAAAATGCACCGTTCGAGTTCAAGCCTCCACCGGGCCGCTCTCCTGGACTAGGGCTCCATCGATGCCTTCTGTCTCCCGAGGCAGTCCTGCAGGAAGCAGGCATAACAGAGATGAATGACCAGCTGGTCGACGGCGTGAGGATACTACAGCAGCACGGCTGCCATGGGAAGATCGGGGAGTTGCCCTGGACCAACCTTGATGCTCTACCCCCGAATCCCAGCAAGAAACCATATTTTCCAGTTGGCCACTGGCCCCGCTCAGACCATCCAAATTCGACGTCGCAGCCCATTTGCCATCACCTTGGCTTTGCCATGGGCTTGGGGACTTGGTTGTGGAGAGGACACCTAACACGACCTAAAGTGAACGTGCTGATGAGCTGACAACGCCGTAGTAGCCAAGGCAAGTCACTCGGTATGTGTTCATGGCCCGGGCAGTAATTATGCGGGCGCTTTGAGAAAACCTTGGTTTCTCAATGACATACTTACGACTGCAGCCACGACCACGTGTCTGAAGTGTCCTGAAGGGAAAGGCCTGTCAAATCCCGTAATGACCACTTGATGTCTAAGCTGTCGAGAACAACCAGGAAGTAACTTGGTTTGAGGCGGCGTAGTTTTAGACATGACTGGTCTCTGCCTCAGTCGAGGCCGGAGATGCGATGATGATGGTGTCCTAGCTGTCACCAATGGCCGAGAAGTGCTGGACGAGCGCGGGCCTGAATGGGCATCGAGAGCACCCGCTCTTAGGCTGCAACTGGGCAGATGCCGGCTTGGTAGTAGGGGCCCCAGTTCGCACGTGAGATCTGGGAGAATGCTGTCTGATTCAAATGTTCGTTGCAAGGTCTGGCCCACAGGTTGGAGGACAGAACGAAAGTGACCGACAAAGGCTCCATGGACAAGCAGACAAGATGAGTGTCGGGGAACGATCTCGACCATGCTGCAAAATGTTGAACATGCAGCTCCCAGGGATGCAAACAGAAATCACCTAGGTGAACGGGCTACGCACTAGACGATCTTCCACAGCACACATCCCATGTTCTGGCGTCCAGGACCCTCGCAATTTGAATTTTTTTCGAATCCCGTAGAACAGATGACATCAACAGTGGTTCTGAGAAGTGAAAACGGGTCACAGTCATGATGGATCCGTCCGAGGTCCGATTGGTTCACTGGAGCACCACCTCTGTGCAACCGAATAGTCACGTTGTTAAATATTGGTAGAGCCGATCTAAGCTCACAGCCAAGCTTTTTGACAGCGACTATCGCTCCACAAGGTTCCAGCCGCCAGTGAATACGGACCACTGGATTTCGTCAGCACTGTTGATCGAACAGAATAACACGAAACTCGAAGGATCATCGGAGAGTTAATGTTAAGATTACCATGCAGACTGACAGCAACGAGAGAAGTCAGGTCTTCCAGTGCAGAGACAATGAAAGGCGCGAGACGTCCTCGGGATCGTGGGCGGCCGGAATCACCAAGGGGGTGCTGTCATTCCTCCGCAAGAAAATCCAGGATGCTGGAGAGCCCCTGCTGGGGCGTGTGAAGACCAGGGCTCCAGGCGGCAGCACCCATGCCTAGCGCACAGGGGCTAAGCTTCTTTTGGGGGTCCGTAGGGCTCGCGATGCGGCTGAAACCCGGATCTGCGGCTCTGTTCGTCTCACCTCCTTCGACGGCCCCCAAGCGACATGCGGCGATAAGCTTTTTCATGGTGGTCACATTGGACGGAAACTCTGCCGTCTCTCCTATGGGCAGCCCCTTGACGCGGATCCTCATCACACCTCGGCTGCAGTCGCCGTCCAGTCGCCAGCTCTCCAAGCATGGCAGGGCTCGATCCGAGGGAGGCGCTCCCGGACTGCCGCCCTCGCGGTTTTCGTGCGTGAGAGACGTTGCTGTCACTAACCTAGCTGGGTCGCCGACGACATGCAACATGCAGCACATCCCATGCTTGACAGACTCGCGACAGGGCTGACCCTGACGGTGCGGCGCCCTGCGTCAGGCAACCTGACGAGAACATCGCCCCGAGCTGCGCAAGCGACGTCACAGAAGCCGCCCACGCCCTCCGGATTCGATGCCATCTGCGTGGTGAGGTTGTTCTGGGCCCAGGACACGGGGCCATCACGTCTCATATTGCCAGGGTCATGATCGACGAAGAGTTGCTGTAGTGTACCATAGTCGGCGCGAACTATGATCGCTCATGATCTCCCAAGGATCGGCTTCGTCCCAAGTCTCGAGCCGCCTTGGTATATATAAGCCTGTGCTGATCTCTCTCTTGTTTGTGTCTTCCTTCCTGACAGCCTCAGTCTACCCATCACCACTGTCATCCCATCTTGCTTCCCGGCCCTGCTGCCATCTAGTCATTCTTTACGAGTTCTGCGAACTCTTTCCATTCTTTACGGATCATCTGATTTAATATTATATTCTTGGCATCGACTGCACTCACCACATCCCTATCCCAAACATAATCTTAACGCTCAAGAACAACATACATCGTCCAAGATGAAGACATACATCACCGCCCTCTTCGCCGGCTACCTGGCCATCGTCTCGGCTGCCCCGGCCGCCAACGACGACGGATGCGATGTCGCTGCGCCAGTTACCACCTCGTCGTGCACGACCACCACCGCGACGGTCCTGGCAACCAACGCCGTGTCCATGATGTCCACCCTGACCTCCTCCGCCGCCAGTGTCCAGACAGCCCCTGTTACTGGTAAGTCACCAGCGTCTCTCCCACTCACACACATAAACACACACGCTGACCTCAACAACAGGCACCAACGTCCAGGCCTTCACCGGCACCCTCGGCGGCGCGCCCCCGCCCGTGGTCTCATCGGCTGGCGACCGGCCCTTCTCGGTCAACGGCGACACCTTTGTGGGCTCGGGCGCGGCGCTGGGCCGGTCCTGCGACGTGCAGCACAACGCGTGCGCGCGCGCTGCCAACTCGGGCCAGCTCTCCGGCGGCGTGTCGCAGTGTGACCAGCAGAACAACGAGTGCCACGCCGCCAACAACCTCAAGAAGCGGCACACCCGGGACGTGAGGCCCTCCCTGCCCAAGCGCGCCGCCCTCGACCTGGGTTCCTGCTCCAACGCCAACATCCTCTTCGAGGCAGGGCTCGACGGCCGCAACACCAATGCCTTCATCGCGGCCAACCAGCAGGACTTCAACCACGGGTCGGCGCTCAACATCGCCGTTATCGCCGGGTTCATCTGCCAGCGCCTCGGGAGCCCGTGCAACGCGCCGTCGGGCACGCAGCAGTCGTGCGCCCAGGCCAGCTCGGCTGCCGTGGCGGCTACTCAGGACCAGTCCGCCGCTGACGCGTGGAATGCCATCATGGGAGACGGCTCTGTCGGTGGCGGTGCTGCTGCTTCTGCTGCTCCCGCTGCTACTGCTGCGCCGGCGTCGGCCACTCAGGCGAGCGGTGATGATGCTGCCTGTGATGTTGAGCCGGAGGCTGCTGCCACACCGACTTCTGACGTCGTGCTGATGACCGTCGTGACATGCAGCTGAGAACTCTGTCAGGGCATGGGATAGATATTTGCGGGCAGAGTGCCCGGGCTTGGGGTGGCGCTTTCAAGGACGCGGAATCAGACCGCGGCATGGTGAGCTTGGGTGTTTATGCACAAGCGAGGATGGCAGTGCCTGAGAGGACGGGTCAGTAAGACATGGTAACGAGAAATGAAATGTACAAGGTTGAATGACAAGGCGTGATGCAATGGCCCATTCGATATTGCTTTTCTGCGCAGACAGTGCGCGTCGCCGTGTAATCGAAATGTCTGCACTGTGCTCGAACCAACTGGGCAGCACGCATGATGCAGGGGTGAGCGAGCAGTGTGTATCAACTGCCCATCCCCAACTTCCCTCCCGTGAGTGAATGTCAGACAGCACACAAAACTCACCTCAACCGCCACCGCCCACCTCTATGCGCGATATATCGTCCATCCCCGCTAATCTGCATACTGTTCCCATTTGTATTTCCTCGTTCTTCACAGCCGCCCACCCTGAAAAACCATGGCCACCTCACGGGTGGCAAAGGGCCTCCTCTGGACCACCATCGGCGCCAACGTCTACGTCTTCGCCAAATGGAATATCGTACCGGACGAGCACGCCATAAAGCAGGGGGAGGGAATCGCATGCCTACCAAATGGCGAGGCGCAAGCAGCTCCAGTACATGAACGACAACTACACCCTCTCCCGGAAGAACGTCGCCGAGGGCCGCTGGTGGACCATCATCTCCGCGGCCTTCAGCCACGTCAACCTGGCCCACCTTGGCATCAACATGCTTGTTCTTCGTGGGTGATCCCCCCGTCAAAAGCATGCGAGCCCGTCTTCATACCCATCCTCGACATCGTGGCAATCCAGACCAACACTTGGGGCACGCGCTGACCATGCATGACATTTGAAAAACAAAAGACAGCACCGCATCTCTGGGTATCTCCGGGGCGATAGGCCTCGGGCCCGTCCGGCTGACTGCCCTGGCCCTCGGCTCCGCCGTCTGCGGGTCCCTCGGGGCCCTGTACGACTACCAGAAGACCGCCGAGGCCGGGCTCCCGGAGACGCGCGGGCTCGGCGCCTCGGGAATGGTGGAGGGTGTCATGATGGCTACTATGCTCGCCCAGCCGCGGTGGCCGGTAAGCGCTTCCAAGTCTGCACATTTCTTCTCTTGTCGAGCGAGTCTGAGCCGGCCTCTGCTTTCCTCCTTACGGAACGCCACTATGTCTCGGTCCAGTGGCAGGAGTGGGAGAAAGTTTATGTGCTGACAGAAACCCTAGATGATGGTCTTCCCTATCCCAATCTCCATTCCGTACTGGGGCGTCATGGCCGGGTTCGTCGGCTACGACATGTACCGGCTGTACGAGGAGAAGAAGTCGGGCCAGAAGCATGCCAACTGGATGGGCTCCTACACCGGCTACGCCGCCCACCTCGGCGGCGCCGTCTTCGGGGCCGCCTTCTACTTCCTGGCCATGAGGAGGGGCATGATGATCCGCAAGGCGGCCTGGATTCAGGCACTGAAGCGGCGGCCATGAACATGGTCGGTTTGTGGGGACGATCCCGTGGTGGTTGTTTGTAATATTAGGTTTCAGCATGGCGCCCCAGCACAAAGAATTTGGCGCCTCAAGCAATGGATGCCAACGTCGCAGCTCTGTCAATCTCTAGATCAAAAGGAACTCGACCCATCTTTGAACTTGTCGTCGCGGATGCGCTCGTTCCTTGCCCTCCTCGACTCGTCGCCGCCGTGGACCGAAGTCATGTAGCCCTGGAACGCAATGGTCATCTCGCATACTCTTGCGAAGTCCTGGTCCTCCAGTGACGCTTTCTCCCCTTCTTCTTTGTCCTCCAGCTGCAGGAACCGATACTCGGCAAACGCCACCGCTGTTTGAAATGCTGAGAACAGAGACATTACAGTTAGCAAAACCGTCAGCAGGTTAATGCACATAAATCTGGACCCGGACGATTTATCTGGCTGCAAGACTTACCGTTCCGAATCTGTCGCCCGTTCCATTCAATCTTCCGCAAGTCCTTGCTCTCGAAGACATACTTCCACGCGCTACGATCAATCCTTGTGTCTTTCCGCCGTTCCTTTTCCAGTTTCTTGAAGAATTGGGTCCAAATGCGGTCTTGTTCATCATTCGAGAAGTTCTCATGGTGTATCACGGTATGGATCCGACTTATGAAAGCATCGTCAAACTGGCCGACCCGATTAGTGGTCAGGAAGAGAATTCCGCGGTAATATTCGACGATACGAAGGAACACTGTGAAGCTGGCAGTTGATAGCAGACCTGCGGTCGTAAATGTGAATGGTGAAGGCAATAGCTCAGAATCGCAGATGGAGGTAGAGAAGACAATGTGGCGCCAAATTGAGGCAACCCTCGGCACTAGATCTGGTGGAATGACTGACCTGAGACCAGACTGTTCCTCTGTGGATCAGATATCGTTCTCTTCTCCAGAAACACATCGGCCTCGTCGAGAAGCATCACTGCACCCCAAATTTCTGCCAAACGAAACCACTTCGATAGTGTCCGTTCAGCCATGACTTCATCTGTGCCTATGTCGCCGCATGTCAAAGACAGCAGCGGCCGGCGTGTTGCTTCCGCAATGCACTCGGCCGTCTTTGAAGAGGGCAGCCCCATTGTTAGTACACATTTCGACGAACATGCAGCTGGGGAAGATGGAAGTGGTCGCTGACTCGGGTAGGTTTTTCCTACACCCGGGCTGCCATGGAGAAGGAAGATCTGACCTTCCCCCTTGTTCTTGATAAAGTCCGCGGTCCAGGGCTTTGGGACTTGAGTCCCGCCGGCAGGGGCGTCTACGGCAGTGTAACGATTCACGAGGGACCTGATGACCGATTTCCTCTCCTCCTTCATAACGACACTGTCAATGGCGTCGTGATTGAAGACAACATCATAACAGCAGGCAACATCAAACAGTTCTATACCACTCCGATTAGCTTACAAGGGTCCCAGTTATTGGAATCCGGAGGTATCGTGAATACTGGGGATACTACTCACGCCACTGTCTCGACTTCAAGTCGAAGCCAACCACAAATGGAGGACACATGAGATAGCGCGACATGTCCTTCTCCCCGGTCACATCGTCGGTGAGCTCAAGACTCCGCCTGTGCGGACCTGGTATGAGGTTGTCGTATTCCGCCCAGGGCCCGCTCTCCTTCCTGGGAGGTCCCTTGATTTGCCACTTTAGACTTACAAGGCTGGGCCAATTTATATCCTTCCGACCCGGCGGCATCGGTGGTGGCATGGGCCCTGGATGTGGTCGTATCGGTCTTTTCACAGGGGTCGTAGCGACTACAATCAAGGCATGTCCTTCCGGATTTCTGTGTCTCGCCCTCGAACGCACATAATCGCTGACATTTTAGTCGAATTCAACAGGCTGCTGCTAGGCAAAAGGAGATCGCCGAAGGCTATTCCTCAGCTCTGGAAGAAATCGGGAAAGAAATGAATTTCAGCACTCACGAGTTGAAGACACACCGAACAAAGAGGATGGAACGACTGGTGATGCGTCTGTATATCAGGCATGCGAAGTTCTTCTGTCATTTTATGACCTGGTACTTATCTTCTTCCTTCAAGCGGTTTGGTTCCTCGCTGCGCAACGACTTCTACACGAAAGAAGTCCAGCAAATGGTCACAGACATTCGGAGCGTGGCCAAGGAAATCGAACAAGAAGCCTCACTGATTACACGAATAACCACTCAACGAATCGAGGCAATGGTTCGATCCCTGGGTCCAACCGTGGAGGAGTCCGCACGAAGAGCTGACTTCTACCACAACATTGTCGCAGACCGTCTCGACATGATCGACAAGAGCCTGGAAATACTGACGCAAGGGATCGGACAGCTTTCTCGGGATCACGTAGTAGATCACTGTGAAAACCTGCTATATAGCGCGGATGTTGCCAATGCTCTTGGTGAGTGGCGCAAGACCTTATCTCTGCCACTTCACTCGACGTCAGGGGCAGAGTTGGCTGTCTGTCGCGGTATGTTGGCCGACCAACGAGTCGAAGGCTCTCAGCCTAGCAACAGCCCTGGAAACCCATCCGAAAAATCGGGGACTCAACATTTTGGCACTCCGACACTATTGGCAGGCAATTTGGTGTTCACACGAACAAGTCTGCAACAGGTGTCTGGAGACCTGCAGGCGTACTATCCATCCACAGCCCCAGGGGAAAGCAGTCAAGGCATCAGAGATCTAGCAACTCGTACAGTATCAGGATTGGTTGTGGTCAGGCTCAAGGAATGGCTCGCTTCGCCGAGATCTGATTTTCTTTGGATCATCGGCTCGAACTCGCCTTTCGGCAACGAAGCCACCCTCGCAGCTTCACACATCTTCGACATCACCACATCGGCAAGACTACCCTGTGTCTCATTCAGCTGCACGCCAACCTCTGCCTTTCCACATACTCCGGGAGATGGGAAGACACGATGTACCATCTTGCTGATCGCGCTGTTGTACTCCATCATACATCAGCTGCTCTGCTTTGTCCCGGAGACGTTTGAGGACGCATGTGAACTTGAGGATGCCATTCAGTCCATGGACGGAGGGGAGAAAAGTACCCCGAATGCTTTGGAGATTATTCAGGCACTTCTGCGACACCGCACACCACTTTTGCTCATCATCTTGGACGGGCTGGAACTTATCGAAGATGGCACCACTGTTCCACACCTCCGGAACCTGATCAGTATCATCCACTCGAGGCAAACCGATTCCAGGTTGAAGGTTCTACTGGGAAGCCAAGGATTCCTGGAAAGTGGTGGTCAGCTTGACGTGGATGAGCGCGTAGATTGCACATTGCTCCCTGGACGACGGCCTGGGAGAGCTCAGCCGGATGGGGGGGGGGGGGTTCTTGGAGAGCTGGATTCTTTTCCTATGTAACAGACTATCACAATCATTAAGGCTGGTAACACCCACACTCTCTTGCACAAAATCGCGTTGATATCCTCCTGTGTGGAATCCACATTAATCCACTCGTATAGTGAAATCCACCACGCACCAAACGATACAAGATTCAAGCAAGTAAAGCACCGAGGAAGCAATGTCTGGCATCTATCAATTCGCTCTTCGTGTCTATGATTATGCTCTAGCTCATATTTTCTATGCCTAGCAAAAGCTCAGATCCGCACGCTATCGCTAAGAAACCACCCAGCGCTGGCCACCTCAGTGGTTATCTCTAGGAGCAGGATGCGCCTGCGCGACACGCTGAAACTGAACAGCACGCTTCAAGACCATGCCTTCGCTCAAACCCCCGACCTCACGCCGGAAGATATCCTGCCAAGGTGTCTGGCTCGGCGGGCCATGGTACCCACCGCGGGCCTCCAGTTCTTTCCGCCTTGCCTTGAGCTCCTCCTCGGGCAGCAAGACGTCGACCCTCCGCGCCTCAAGGTCGACCCTGACGCGGTCGCCGTCCCGCAGGAGCGCGAGGTTGCCGCCATCCGCCGCCTCGGGCGTGGCGTTGAGGATCGAGGGCGCAGCGGACGTGCCGCTCTGCCGGCCGTCGCCGATGCATGGCAGGTCCTTGACGCCCTGCTTGAGCAGGCGCGAGGGCGCGTGCATGTTGACCACCTCGGCGGCGCCCGGGTACCCCAGCGGCCCGACGCCGCGCATGACGAGGATGGTGCGGCGGTCGATGGCGCCGGCGCCCGAGGCGGACTCGAGGCGCGCGTGGTAGTCCTCGGGCCCGTCGAAGACGGCGACGCGGCTCTCGAAGGCGTTGGGGTCGTTTGGGTCCTCGAGGAACTCGGCGCGGAACTCGGGCGAGATGACCGAGGTCTTCATGATGGCCGAGTCGAAGAGGGTGCCCTTCATGTGGAGGAAGCCGGCGTTCTCCTTGAGCGGGTCGGCGAACGGCCTGATGGTGCGCCGGTCCCACGTCAGCTTGCCGCGGTTGTTCTTCTCCATGCTCTTGCCGCTGCACGTGAGGGCGCCCGGGTGCGGCAGCCTCCCTGCCTCGAGGAGCTCGGCCAGGATGGCGGACAGGCCGCCCGCGCGGTAGTAGTCCTCGCTGAGCATCTCTCCTGCTGGTTGCATGTTCAGCAGCAGCGGGATTGTGAAGCCGAGCCGGTCCCAGTCGTCGAGGTCCAGAGGCACTCCTGCGTGTTTTGCAACAGCGCAGAGGTGGATGGGTGCGTTGGTGCTGCCGCCGATGGCGGTGTTGGCGACTATGGCATTCTCGAAGGCTTGTCGTGTCACTGATCTGCAAGTCAGTATGTATAAGACTTACTCATTAAGTGTCGTTAGGTGTGAGGGGACTGCACCAAATGACAAGCTGCGGTTCCTCATATGCACCTGTCAAAAAGGGGGTTCGGAACATTCCGCACCAATGAACAATGCAGTTGGAATTTGGTGTAACTTAAGAAGATAGAGTGAAGACTATAATGACTTACTGATATCACATGGCTTCAAGTCCTCGTGGACCATCTCAACAATGCGAGTGCCTGTCTTGTAGGCCATCTGTGAACGCTCTCTGTACGGCGCTGGGATCGCTGCCGAGCCCGGCAGAGCCATTCCCAAGGCTTCAGCCAGGGCGTTCATCGTGGATGCTATGACCAGAATTCGGAATTAGCCATCAAGAAGCAGACAAGAGTCACTTGCGTGAAGTCCAGAAGCTTACCTGTGCCCATGGTATTGCAGTGCCCAGGGGAAGGGGTGCCGCTCGCAACAAAGTCCGCAACCTCGTCATCCGCAATATATCCCGCCGCATGCAGCTCACGAGCCTGCCACACGACCGACCCGGACCCGACCCTCTGCCCGTTCATCCAGCCGTTCAGCATGGGCCCGACATTAAGACAGATAGTCGGGATGTTGACAGTCGCAGCAGCCATGAGACAAGCCGGGGTCGTCTTGTCACAGCCCGTGAGCATCACGACGCCGTCAAAGGGGTACGCGTGCATCAGCTCGACCAGGCCCAGGTAGGCGAGGTTGCGGTCGAGGGTGGCCGTGGGCCGGCGGGTGCTCTCCTGGATCGGGTGCATGGGGAACTCGAAGGCGACCCCGCCGGCCGACCGGATGCCCTCGCGCACGCGCTTGGCCAGCTCGAGGTGGTGCCGGTTGCACGGGGCGATGTCGCTGCCCGACTGCGCGATGCCGACGATGGGCTTCCCAGACACCAGCTCCTCCCTCGTGATGCCCGAGTTGAGGTAGCGCTCGACGTAGAGGGCGCTCATCGTGAGGTCGTCCTTGCGGCTGAACCAGTTGGACGAGCGCAAGAGCTTCGGCTTGGGCGCCTCCGGCTTCTTCGCGTTGAGCCGGGCCAGCTTCGCCTCCACCTCCTTGGTCCTCTTCTGGAGTTCCGACAGCTCCCTCTCGTAGTCCTCGATGTCGGTCGGGTTGCAGTCGCTGCTGCAACCTCCGCAGGGTATCTCGCATCCCATGGTGGTCGCGTATGTTCAGCACTTCTGGGGGGAAATCTCGAATATCAATTATCGTATTCCGAGGACGGATGATCACGATGCAATGGGGATCTTTGCTCCTCCGAAATCGTCGTCGCAGCCCAGATCCTCTGAGATTTTATACCTCCCGTGTGACTCCGATTCACTTCCGCAGCAAGCCACTGCGTGGTGAGCCGGGTCGTTTGCCGCCTGCATTGACCCTCTCGATGGATGGCGGCCGGTGACTGAGGATGGCAATTGAGAGGACCGCTGATGTGAATAGGCGTGGCGACTCACCGTCGATTCCAGATGGAGGAGTCGACATGGGATGCGGTGAGTGTTTCGCGGTGAAGCCAGCCCAACACGAGCCAAGCCGTTATAAACTCGGCTGTAGCCTCCGGCGCCGGGGTTCGGCTTGCATAATATCGTATCTTAACCAAACCAGAACAATGTGGGTCGCCGTTAGCAGGCGTAGTGCTGCCGGGTATCGTGGACTAATATCACAGGCTTGAAACGCTGGCAGAGTTTTATCAGCAAACACTAATAGGCCAATGGAAGAGCCCAACCCCAACTCTGAGCTTGTTTCCGCTCGACACATCACTTCGTGCCTCACCACGTTGACTGCCTATCTTTTCCCTACATTACCGTCCTCCCGGTTCGCATGACGTGGAACGGCCCCACTATGAGACAAACGCCATTACCGGAGCACGCTTGAAACAATGAGACGAATCCATTGGCCTCGGTGCAGAACGGGAAACTCTTGAGAGGGCCGGTTCACGCATGCGATGAGTTGGGCAGAAATGTCAAGTTTGAAAAGGCAATGTGCATATTTGTTTCTTGTCGGCGATGTGAAAGAAAAGCAAAAAAAAAAAAAAAAAAAAAAAAAAAAAAAAAAACTGCATTTGGGGAACGATGGCAGGGACTTCTTGTGAGATCTGGGCGTGCAATTCAGCATGGCTGACTCTCAAGCACACAATAGGATTGGCTAACATGCTGTAGCTTTCCATTGTCAGCAAATGTGCTCAAGAGAGTCTTGCAGCCCTTGTTATCTGGCCATGCAGGCGTCTTGGATCGGTAGAAGAGTCCGGGGTACATGAGCGTAAGGGTCTTCCTTGGAGGACAACCGTTTAACAAGGAAAGCAAAGAGCATGACTCTCGTCACCAACAAAATTGTACAATTGAGGCCAATCGTCAGTGGGTGAGTAAGTCAGCGGTGAGTGAAGCATACTATGCTTTATCTTCACTCAACCGGAACGAATCCATCCTCAATGAGCCGGCGCTTTCAATACTGACCGCGTCATCTAAGCCATTGGGCCCATTCCCTAGCAGAGCGGCCACTGGGCTTGGTCTTGCCTTCTGCGTAGGTAACGACGACGACCGAAACAGTAGCTGCGTCCGAGCGAAAGGACAGGCTGAGGCCGACCTCAGCCACGTGCAGTTGAGCCTCGAGGCACTTGCCATAATTGTCACCTCTGAGAATGCGAGAGTAGGAAGCGGGCCAAGGCTGTCGAGATATGCGCCGTCGCAGCTCATTGCGAGGAATAAGAAGTAGGATGGCAACAGAAAAGTCTAGCGAGAAAAAGCAAGAAAAAGGTGACGGAAAGCCAGTGTAAAGGAGTCAATCCCCCTCCCCTACGGTGCGTGGATGCTAACAAGAATGTCATGGATGGCGGCGCCCACGCCAACAACACGTCCTCGGCTTGGAGCAGAGATCACTCTTGAGACGCCATTCATGTCTGGATAGGGTCACTGGTGCCCCTTGATAGACGCGATGTTTATCTCCAATCTCCCGTGCGCATCACGTCACCGGCATCTGCCATTGTTCAAAGGCGCGCGCCTCGAGTCGCGGCAGCCAACGCAAGGGTGACAGTCCCAGCTGCCCCTGGTGCTCTTTGGTGTCTGTGGATGTGACATTCTACTCGAGGAAAGTGACACCCGCACTGCTGTGCCCAGATGTCGTCTCTCTGGGGTCCTCGGCAAATCTCCGCGTGGTTGCAGCGGATTGACAGCCGCATCTGGCCAAGACCAGGTTGCGAGTGCGGCACGGTTGACTGAAGGTCTTCCTTCGAGAGACCCTGCAATCTGTCACGAAATGGGCTTGACACATGTGCAGAGACTGAGCGGATGGCTCGAGGATCTCGACGAGAGCAGAACGGGACGATTTCAAGTGCAGTGACAGAGCAAGCTGGCCTAGATGATTGGACGCTTCACATAACCCAGGAGTGATGCAGCTGTCATCTTCGGGAATAACCGCTGGGGCTGGTCGGGAGATCATCGCCTACCAGGGAAGGAGGCACGCTCCCTGCACTTGTGCAGCAGCCAGCGGTTCGAACGTCTCATCTCATATCGGTTTGGTTCCCTAGCACGCTGGCTAACTATGCTAGCCGGAGCAGTTATAGTACAGCCCTACAATGCCGGAAGATTTATACCCACCGCACCAACATCCGATGAACAAGTACAGCCCCGATGATGCCTCCCAGGGTGGGGATGCGAGATTGAGGCTTAGGGGGTGATCGGCTGAGATCCTGCAGGGCCATGGATAAGGTATCACCCGGGGTCATGGCCCAAAGCAGAGTGCCATGCAATGTGGAAGTTTATGTCACTTAAGCTTATCGATGCCATGCCCACTCTAAGGTTTTCCAGTCGTGCAATAAAATGGAAACCTGGCCAATGCTGAGTGATGAGGATAGCCCCGGTACTCCATCTCGACGCTCGCGGCGCGAGGCGATGCTATACCAGGCCCACTGAAGGACGTGGCCTGCTAAGGGGCTGGATGGTTCGTCTGTTGTCTGTTGGAAGGTGCGAGGGTCGTATGCCCATACGCTAGCGCTAGCCTACAAATAGGCTCCTTCTAAGCGTTTAATAGCGGGGAGATTTCTTTCCTTAATAATAATAATTAACTATCGTTTGCTTAATTGCTTTATTAAGTTGTAAACCCAATATTGCTTAAGATATCTTAAAATATTAAGAAATATTAATACCCTTATTTTTATAATTATTTTTATACTTAAATTATTAAGATTTTAATATTATTAGCTTTTACCCATATATTATTATTATACCTTATAATAGCTGCCATAGCTAATAATAACTTATAATAATTTAACATTCTTGCTTTATTTAATATTTTAATTATTTATTCCTTTTTATTTATTTATTTATATTAATTAATGTTAATTATTATAAATAAATAAAAATATATAAATATTATTTAAAATATGCTTAAAAATATATAAATATTATTTAAAAAATATTAAATATACTTAACTTTAAGCTTAATTTATTATTTTTCCTAAAGTTAAACTTAAAAGGAAAGAATTTTTTAAATTAAAGAATAATATAAAGTTATAGCTTTTAATTTATTAGCTTTAATAAATACATTATAAGCATTAAAAAATAATTAAATAAAAGTATGGCCCTTATAAAATAAGAAAAGCTTAATAATTAAGCCTTTATTATGTTTTTAAGCTTAATATATTTAAACTTTATAATATTTATTATACTATATAGAAAATCTTTTAATGCTTAAAAAATATTAATTAATTAATTTAATTATAATATTAATAACTTAATTATTTATTTCTTTTATTAATTAATAAACTTATAATATAAGGATGGCTTTAACTTATAAGGCTATTTAAATACCTTTTAAAATCTTTAAATAAAATTTTATATTAAAATCTTAATATTAAAATAATTAATTAAAAGGTTAATAAAATTACTTTTTAAAAGTAATAAAGTTAAAGGCTCCTTTTTTTTAATAATGCTGCTAAATATTATAAATAATATTATTAATAACTTAAGCAGCTAAAACCTTATAATATTTTTTAAAATTAAACTTAAGATAATAAATATTATTTCTTATATAAAGGTTAAATAATTTAAAGCTTACTTTACCTTTATTTAAAAAAAGTTAATATTAAAAAGTATAAAAAAGATTATAAAGTTTATATTAATAAATACTAACTTTATATTAAGCAATAAAGAATGCACTTAATATTATATATAAAACTTTACGTTTATTAATTATTTATATATTAATTATATAAAGTTTGCTAAATATAAAGCTAATTAAAAATAAAAAAAGGGTAAGAAATAAGCTATTATAAATTAAGCTATAAATAAAGAAGTTATTAAAATTTTTAATAATAATAAGGAAGATATAATGGCATTATATATTAATATTTTAATATACATAATAAAGCTATTAGTAATTATAAATACTTTAATATTATAAATTTTTAATTTTAATATTTTAAAGCATATAATAAAATATATAGAAAACTTTAGTTTTTTATAATTATGTTTAAGTATAATTATTATTATAAGTAATAATTAATTTATTATAAAAGGTATTAGCTTTATAAAGATTTTTTTATAATTATTAAATAAATTAATTATTAAAAGTATCTTTATTAATGTTTTATATAATTATATATTAAGGAATACTTATTTATTTAGCTAAATTATAATTTAAAAAAGATTTTAATTAAATATATAAAGAAATAATATCTTTTTATTATTAAAAAATAATAAATCTTATAAAATATTATAAGTAAAGTTTTAATATAAAAATTTTAAAATTTAAATAATAAAAAATAACTTTATAATATTTATAATATATAGTAAATTTTATAAAGCTTTTAATTATAGTAATTTATTAAAATTAACTATTTAATGCTTATATAAAAATAAAAATATTATATTAAATAAACTAATAAATTTTCATTATAAACTATGCTAACTTGCAAAGTTTATTAAGAAATGCTTATAATTATTTTTAAAATGATAATTTATATAGCTATTTAAATATATTTAATTTAATTTATTAAGTAAATTCTTAATAATATTATTAAAAGGTTTTTAATACTTTATTTTATTTATTAATAATTATACTTAGTTTTATTAAGTTTACTTTATTACTTAAAAAAACAATATTTTAAATGTTATTAAGGAATTTTTAAATATAATTAAAACTTAATTTAATGCAAAAGTTATAATATTTAATTTAAATAATAAAAGTAAATATATAAATAAAATAATTATTATAATATTTTAAAGATGCAAAATTATTTATAAAAAATCACTCCCTTATTATTATAAGTTAAATAGCATATTTAAAAGGTTTATATATATTATTATTATCAATGTTTATATAATAATTCACAATAAAAACTACTTATTCCTATAACTCAAAGCAATTTCCTATATAACATACTTATAAAATTAAAAACTATACTTAGCCCTATTATATTAAATAACGCCATTTAAGGCGCTTTATAAATAAAAGCCTAATATTAAATATTTCTAACCATATTTTTGCTTTATATACCTTTATATGCTTATTAAGGCTTGCAAATTAAAAATAAAATTATTAAATAAGGCTAAAAAGGCATACTTTATAAAATTTAAAGCTAAAAGCAAGATCGTTTTTTATTTATTTATATTACTTTAAAAAGTTATTATAACTATAATATTAAGCTATATTACTTAGTTTAATTTAGCAATAAAAATTGCATAAATAATTAACTAATTAAATAAAAACATGCTACTTAAGATAAAGATATTATTAACGTTTTAGCTAATAAAACCTATTAATAATACAAAACCTATAAATAAACCCATAAACAAATCGCTTAAACTTGCAAAACCTATTAATAAACCGTTTAAATTTACAAGACCTATTAATAAACTACTTAAATTCACGAGATCCATATAGTTATATAGTTTTTAAGGATAATGGATTTAGCCTTTACAAAAAGTAAAAGAAAATATAAATATTATTATAAAATATTTTAAAGATTTTAATAACTTAGCATTAATTAATATAAACCTTATACTAAATCCTGCTTAATTAATACCAATTAATGCCAACTACTTTAATTAAATCTTTGCTTAAGCATTACTTACTAGCACGATAAATACTAACAATATCTTTAATATATATATATAAGCTATAAAGAATAATAAAAAAAACGCTTAGCAATAAGCTATTAAAAGGAAACTTAAATTACTTTTAAATATAAGTATATAAATTAAAGTACTTGTTATTATAAATTAATATATTATTAATTCTTGCTAAGTATATATAAAGAAGTTTAATGCTTTTAATAAGCTTATTTGCTATAAGGCTTAACTTATTGCTTGTAAATATATATAAATCCATAGCATAAATTATAATAATACCTATAGCCCTATGGCACGCTATAATAATTTAAAATTAATTATTACTATTGCTATTATAATGGGCTGGTAGCTTTAGCAATTTAACATTAAAACGATATACTTATATAGCCATTTAAAATATAATGTTTATATATAATTATTATAAAGATATTAAACATTATTTAATAATTAGCAAGTTATTTTAAAACTTCTTAATGCCCTATATAAACTTAAATAATTAAGCCGTGAATAATTTAATACTCTTAAAGAGAAATTAATTAAATATTTAATAAAAACAATATTTAACCCTTACGTTTTTATTAAAGATTAGATTATTATTGCTATTTATATTAACGATATTTTTATTATTAAGAATTCCTCTTAAGTTAATAAATTTTGCATTAAGCTTATATAATGTTTTAAGTATAAAGATCTTAATCTTTATAAATACTTACTTAAATTAAAAATTATATAAATTAATAATAAAATTTATATTTCTTAAAAGGGATATACTTAATAAATTTTAAAATGCTTTAATATATTTAATTATAATTAAAGATAAACTTTTATAAATTTAAATTTATTTTTATAATAAAAGGAACTTAATAATATTATAATAAATATAATAATATATTAATTACTTACTGAATTTATTAATTTTCTTATTATTAAAATAAAACTTAATTTTATATTTTTATATATAATGCTCTTAATATTTAATGCAAAGCTTATAATTTATTATTTAAATATTATAAAGAAAATACTTTAATATATTTAGCATATATTAAATTATACCCTGTAATTTTTAAAATAAACATTATTATTTTAATTTGCTATACTTAATATATATATTAACGCTTCTTATAATATTAATTTAAATAATTTAAAAGCATTTAGCAGATATATATAACTCCTTAACGGTAGCTTAATTACTTAATTATTAAAGCATTAATTTATTATTGCAAAATCCATTTATAACGTGGAATATATAATATATTTATTAATATTATTATATCTTTATTAAATAATTTAAGCATTAAAAGATTTAAATATTAATTATATTAAATATTTACTTATTTTATATATTAATAATTAATTAGCATTAAACCTTATTTAAAATTATAAAGTTAATGCTTAATTAAAATATATTACTATTTATTATTACTTTATTTATAAAGAAATTAAAAAGATATATAATATTTATTATATTATATTTAAAAATAATCTTGCTAATATTTATATAAAAGCATTGCCTTATCTTACTTTTAAAAAGGCTTACATAAGATTAAAATTAAAATAAATATAAGGTTTATATTATTAAAAGGGCGTTTAAATAATTATTTAAAAATAATATAAGCAGAATATATAAACATTAAATAACGTTTATATAATAGTCTTAGTATAAATTATAACGAAATATTTAAATTATATTTTTAGCTATTAAAACAAAACATTTCTTATTATTATTAGGATAATAATACTTATGATAGGGGGTGTATTAAAAGGTGCGAGGGTTATATGCCTATACGTTAGCGTTAACCTATAAATAGGCTCCTTTTAAGCATTTAATAGCGGGGAGATTTCTCTCCTCAACAATAACAATTAACTATCGTTTGCTTAATTGCTTCATCATTGTCTAGTTAATTCCTTAAGAGAGTAGCATGCATACAAGTCAGCAGGCTTTTCTATCTCCGGGTGTGAGAGGAGTTCCATTGTTCTCAGTCATCCGTGGACTCATCCTCATAATCTGATCGGCTTCTACCTGGCTGTGTACACTCTTTTGACAAAATCTTCGTCGATGCTACTTTCCTCCAGACGCTTGACGACTTCCCCCGCTGGTCCCAGCAGGGATCTCTTCTCAGCTATGCGCCGGTGGGCTATGACCAGATTCACCCAGCTTTCAAGTCGACGGATGCTTCGTGGTATGGCCTGTTCCTCATCCAGTGGGGAATCAGCTACAACACGGCCAAGCTCCCCGGTATCAGCATCGCAGAGTATCCTGATTTCCTCCAGGAGGGTCTGAAGGATAAGCTGGTCCTGACATACCCCAACGACGATGACGCAGTGTTGTACCAGTTCTACCTGATGTAAGTGTCTATACGCGAATCAACTTAGGACCGCCCCAGACTGACACGAACACCGCAGCATGCAACAGAACGGAGAATCCTGGTTCGACAACCTCCTGGCCCTCAACCCCCGATGGGTCCGCGGCACCGCGACACCAGGCACCATCCTGTCGACCGCCAACGCCACCGAGGCCGCGACCTTCACGCCCTACGGCTCGCCCTACGCCCCGAGCAACACGAGCACGACCGTCACCGCGTTCCCGGAGGAGGGCCAGTTCGTCTCGTGGGCCCAGACGGGCGCGCGATCCTCAAGGGCGCGCCGCACCCGGAGTCGGCCAAGCTGCTCTTCAACTGGATGCTCTCGCCCGAGCACCAGGCCACCGGCTGGAGCGTGCGCCAGGACGTCCCCGTGCCCGACAGCATTCCCTACCCGGACACCTGGCACATGAACGGGACCAACCCGACGTCTTTCTTTCAGTCTATGGCGAACCGACCCAACGTCGAGAGGCTCAAGCTGTACTCTGAGGACAAGATTGGCACCGCGCAGGGCCTGAGCCCACTTGTCGATGACCTGTAGAGGCGGCGAGCTTCGTTTGTCATGGTTGCACAAAAAGTAACGGAGGGAGACCACAAGTCTGGCCTTTTGTATCATGTGAACATACCTACTTCAGCTGTATGTATTTATGTACATGAGGACAAGAACGACTTGGCGGACATGGAATTCACATTCCGGCCTGGACACTCAGAAACTCGTTGTCGTTGACACTGATTCAAGCCAAACAATTTGTTTTAGTTTCGGCAGGGAAGATCCAGTCGTTGACATCTCAAATCAAGGTTCATGATCTACCCAACTCTCTCATTCCATGACCCTCCGGGACACCGTTCTCCCGGCCCCTGGCCCCAGCCAGCCAAAGACGCCGTTTCCAAGCCCGTGAAATGACCCCTTTCCTTGTGCGCCTTTCCAAAGAAGATAACCACCCCGTCCGACCTCCACATAGTACCCAATCAATCAGCAACAAATCTCGCAGAGCGCATAGCAGCAACACGCCGCCAGGAGAACCTCGCAGAGCCCACCCCCTCTCCCGTCCCGCCCGCCGCCCCTGGTGTTCATCTCGTCATCCTCGGGCGGCTGCTGCTGTGATATGCCAAACGGGTTCTGGCGGCTGTAGCTGTCCTTGGGAGGGCTGCCCGGCGGAGAGTCGTTGTCAGGCATGGTCGAGCATGGGCGCTCGGGCAGGTAGCCTGCGGGCGGCGTCACGGGCATTGGTGATTTCTCCATGACTCGACTCGGCGATAAGCTCCCTGCGAGGTCGGTGTGGGCCATCTTGGATTGACTTGTTTGATTGCGATGTGACAATGTAGGCTATGCAGGCGACAACGTGGGGCAGGAAAACAGAAAAGAAAAGAAACAATACTGTGGGGATTACTCCAGGCCGCCTGAGATCCCAGGAACAGCGGTGTTCAGGAACCGAAAAGAAATAAGCGGGGCTTGGTATTTAATCTACAGTAAGAACTGATCCCAAAGGTCCGTTGGTGGTGCTAAAAGCAGTGCGCTGAGAGAGAGAGAGAGCGTAGGCAAACAATTTTGATACATCTGATGTGCATGGAGGAAGAGGGCCTGCAACGTCGGCAGGATTCTGCTGTGCCGCGGGAGCCTCGCGGGATGCGGTCCTGAAACAGCGCCCTCCCTTCAACCCGTGCTAAAATTGGCCGGGCGCGCTGAATCCGCCCAACAGCCACGGCAGTAACAAAGTAAGCTGGGCCTGTGGAACGTCCATGAGGCGCAGGAGCCGGTCCTCGCCGTGGGCCTCTGTGGGCTGCACGCGGGCGGCACATGAAGTCATCGGTATCAGCCGGCGGACCTGTGCAACTCCACGTCGACGGCAGTCAGTCGCGAGCTCGACAGAATAATACTGGCCCGATGACGTACATGGCCAAAGTGACGGCCGCAATCATTCTTGTTCGAACCAACTTGATATCCGAAGGCCGCAATCTAGCCGGCCCAGGCCCGGGACTGCACCCGTGCACACAACAACACAAGACAAGACCACAAGCAAATTCTATCGAATGGGAAGTGCCGAAGGATAAAACACACTCGATCCCTTCCTATGCAGCGTCTGGAAGCCATCTCCAGTATGACTTCAAGCTCGGAAGCGTGAAATTGAAAATTACCTCGGGACTTGTCCAGCAAACCCATTCGCACATCAAACGAGAACTGAAGATGGACAGGGCGTAGAAGAGCATATTCGGTGTGCGTAGCCGGCTGATGAAAGTCTCGGTCTTGCCATTTAGCGATATGGGCAGGCTGAGCCGTGGAAGCATGCGTCCTGGAAGGCGTCATTGGAGTGTATTAATATCACGACTTCAGGAGTGACAAAGACATTATGATGTCCAATCTGATTCCCCAGAATCACCACAAAGCTGCCATTTGAACGCAATCCACACCCAAGACGACCGGTTGGACAAGCGCATCAAGCGTCCTTCCATCACCGGGCCACACCGTACCAGGAAATGACCTCAACGAGCAATTTGCTAGTAGAGCAGACTACTTGCCCACTGATCACTAACCAACCAAGTGGCCTGGAGATGCCTGGAATTATTTACTCGTTGGAATGTCCAGTCGATGTATCTGGAGCCCATACGGCATGTCGCCGCGGTGGCGAGGGGCTCTTTCGTGGCGTGCACCACAATCCGCGTGTGTTCTCGGGTGTCAGCGCTCCAGTGTGAAGATGACGGGTTGGGCTCTTGCGAGCCTGGGTCTGTCCGCCATCATTGAGGGGAATGTTGTCGTAGACGTTAAGCATGCTTTCGTTTTGGCCACTGGTGGATGCCCAAAAGCAATTCGATGGGTCGTTCTGCGTTGAGCGTGTCTGCTCGACAACTCGGTCGACTGGGACAAAAGCAAGACCCGGCCCCATCTCTGCTGTGCAGCTATACTTGGCGATTTCTGTGGGACTGGTCATGGAAGATTTTAGGGGCTGGCTCCCTGGACACCGGCTTGGAAGTACACATAAGTCGCCAGGAGTACAGGTCGGCGGGGACACGTCCTCATCAGATGCTTCAATAATGTTCTCAGGGGTGCGAACATCTGAAAATCGGCTGCTTGTCATCCTCTGCCTGCGACCACCGTGGGTAGTAGATTGTGATATTCTGTTGCCGGACGTCATGGTGATTCCTAGAGGAAGGGGGTTCATGGGAAGTGTAGACCTCTCGGAGGCACAGCTCGTGGCACTCAGCCTCGACGATGGCTTCTCCCTTGGAGCCAAGCTCTTCATAGCAGGCGAGTTCGGCGGCTCACCGCAGGCTGAAGACTGCCCACTGCCGAGCACCTCGGAACTCTGGTCTAAGACTTTTCGATTCGTCAATCTGTCCAACTCACCGGTGGCGAGCATCAAGCTTGATGTTGCCAACGGGTCGATCGTACTCCTCCACGAGTTGGGCTGGGACTTTGCGTCCACAATCACCTGCCCTTGACCGGGAGCTGGAGCATTTAAGAGAGGAGTGGACTCGGCAGACGACATGCACACCGATGAATATCTGCCATTGCGTCGCCGCTGCCGTGGACTTGGGTCAAAGGTGAAGTCACCGTAGCGTGACGACAGGCTACGAGCTTGGAGGCGTTTGGAAATCCTGTCCCTCAAGGACTCCGGCATCACCATGTTTGAGCGATCCTCGAGGAGGGAGCGTTGACCGGATTCCTGGACCTGCCAGTGTCTATCAGCAGGAGTTTGGCTTTGGATTATATACGACGGCTTACCTCGGCCTCACATGGTGAGGACATTTTGCTGGTGTCAAGCGAGGGAGACGTGACGACCCAGCGCCTCCGGAGGTCCTTGTGCTGCAGGTTTCGCAATGTGCCTAAGATGCCACGCGACATGATCTTCACAGGAATCTCCTGGAAATTGGCGTGACCATGGCGAGGGTGAGCCACATCAACGGTGTTGTCTGCGGTGAGAGATTGTTCCTTACTTGACACTTCCGAGGTATGCAAGCGTTCATTGGAAGTCTCACTCGGGAAGCCATCTTGATGGAGGGCATTTTCAATCGACTGAAGCCTTCGATCGAGATTCTCTGACAGAAACCGTTCATGGGAGACTGACGGTGTCGTTGGAGTCGAGTGACAATATGTGCACATCCGGACTCGATCAGTAGACTCCAGGCTGATGTGTCCGTCTGCGCCACCGTGGAGTGTTGATTGTATTCTGAGCGGTCTAGTGGGATGTTTCGAGAGCTCTTTCGAGAGTATGCGTAGGTGGAAATCTTTTAGAGCACACACGCAGGAAATACCGTCGCATCCAGTGCCACAGCAAGGACGCCGCGCGCTGCCTTGCCTCCTCGGAACGGTCGTGCAGCCACTCAGAAGCTGGATTGCAACAATGTTGGCCAGGAAGTCACCGTCCTGGCTATGATCAGGAGACGTGCAAGACTCAGAACTGACACGACGACAAGTGCGGGTAGTGCCACCGGGCACTTCGGCGTTGATGGATCCCGTGGCGATGCTTCCGAGAGGAGAGAGCGAGGAGTATGGGGGAGGCGCATTACCATAGAAGTCGTCAGACGACCCGGATTGACATTTTATCGGGGGTCGTAAGCTGGGCGCATGTTGGGTTGTAGAGAGGCGGGGAGCAGCGGATGTGTGACCTGTTCCCAAGCTCCAGGGTTGAATGTTTTCAGGCAGCATCATCTTGGACGGAGGATAAGACGAACAAATACAGATGAATGGGCTCGAGTAGGTTATGTTGGCTGCTATTCCGGAATCTAACAGTGCTTGGGTATTATGCTGTAAAGGGTTGGAAGAGGGAGCAAGGAGCTGAGATGCTAATATGGAAAGATGATGCTTGAGGAAATAAGTCTGTGATAACAAACCAAGGACCATGAATTTCGTGACATGCTCCACTGACTGTTAACTCTTTCCTGTTCGATTGCGGCCGTCGCTGCTGGAAGAGAACCCGGGAAAACGTGGCAGGAGGAAACATTGCACACTGGAAGCGACCATCCAACTCCCGGGGGCCGGTATCCCAGAGTCGACCATCAAAGTGAGCCATCATATGCCTACGGAAGAGGTTCGACTGTCAACGAAGGCATATCATATGACGTTTCTTTTCTTGTGCAAAATGCGTCAAGACACGTATCACATAGATCTCTATTAGCTACCTCCCAGAGGTTGACAAGCTAGAATTTCCGCTCTCTCAACAGCTTAGCTTTGAGTGTCCAAAGTCAAGAAATGTACATGGGAGATCATGTTGGATCTGAGTATGCGACAGAACGCAAGGGTTGCTTGCTACAGATGAAGCTTCTTCGTCTTCTCCAAATTGTCTCGATGCGTATATCACATAGCTCCTTGACGCATATACTCCCCAAGATGTCCAGTCTACAATTCCGTGCCTCTGTACCCTGAGATATCTGATCAACCCTTATATTCTGCCGCATGGAGAGATTGAGCATGATTTCCCATTTCGATATCAGACACTCAGAGCTATCAGATAACAGATGATATTTCTTTATCTAGTCTCAAATGCATCAATACATATATCACATAGCTCCCTCATGCCTATACTCCCCGAGGAGTTGACGACAGTCATGGCAGCCCCAAGGGGCCCCGGGGCTTAAATCTGCAGGGCCTATCAGATGCCCTCAGCGGCCACCAGTCACTTAGATGGCCATCTTGATCACAAGGCCCAACTTGCCTCCTTCAACTCTATAGCTTCATGCCTCCCAACATCTTCGCAACCCTCATGGATTGACGCATACTCAGATCCAACATGATCTCTTCTGATCCACCAGGGATGGCATAGGCACGGACATCACGGTAAAGCCTCTCGACCTTGCCGCCCTGCCCGCCGCGCGAGTACGACAGCCCGCCAAAGATCTGCGACGCCTCGCGGGCGCAGAACTCAAAGGTGACGGTGGCCTGGGCCTTGAGGCCGGCGATGGGCCCGCCGAGGCGCAGCATGGCCTCGGTCTCGCCCATCTTCTCGCACTGATAGATGAGGTTCTCGAGCCAGTTGTACGAGGCTTCGATCTGCCGGGCCATGTGCGCCAGCTTGAGCCGGATCACCGGGTGCTCCATCAGCTTCTTGCCGAACGTCTTGCGCTTGTTGGCGTACTTGACCGACTCCTCGAAGCACACCCGCGAGAAGCGCAGGCACTGGATGATGATGCCGATGCGCTCGTGGTTGAAGTTGGTCATGATGACTGGGGCATGGTGTTAGCTAACTGACTGGGTCAAACGGACCAGTGAGATTGGTGGCATACCTCTGAAACCCTGGTTCTCCTTGCCCAGGAGGTTCTCGACGGGCACCTTGACATCCTCGAACGTGATATACGTGGTGCCGGATGACCAGACACCCTGGCAGTCCATCCTCCTCGTCGACACACCACCGGCCTCCCTCTCGATGAGCAGGAGAGAAACACCGTTCATGCCGGGGCCGCCCGTCCGCACGGCAGTCGTGAAGTAGTCAGACCAGATACCGTTGGTGATCCACTTCTTCTCACCATTGACAATATAGTGCTTGCCGTCCTCGCTCAGCTTGGCCTCGCACGTCAGGTTGGCGACGTCACTGCCCGCATCAGGCTCAGTGATGGCCAAGCAGATGCGCTTGTCACCGTTTAGGATGCCGGGCAGGATCCGGTCCTTGAGGGCCTTCTTGCCAAACTTGACCAGCGGAGGGCAGCCGATACCAAAACCGCCGATGACGTTCCAGACGAAACCACCGGAGCCGGCGCGCGAGAGCTCGTCGGTGATGAGCATCTCGTGGAAGAGATCCCACTGCTCTGGTGCCACCGACTTGATCTTGTTATCAGTGTAGTCGCTCTGGAAGGCCGTGCCGAGCAGGCCAGCCAGGTAGCCCCGGCGGCCCATCTCCTTGTAGATCTCGGGCGGTACCTCCTTCTTCTCGTCCCACTCGGTGACATTGGGCTCGATCTCGTTCTCGACCCATTCGCGAACCTCGGCTCGGAGAGCGGCGTGGGTCTCGTTGAAAAAGGGGGAGTGGAACTGCAACACCCCAATGTCAGCGGTGAAATCAGCCTGGTAGACTCGGTCGACTGGTAACTCGGACGAGTCTGCAGCAAGGGGAGTGGGACACTGACTCCTTGGTACCAACTCGGGTCGGAGAAGGGGATCTGGGCGCCGAACGGCTCCAGCGCCTCGGCCTCCTCCTGGCCCTTGGGGGTGACGGGCTTCTTTGCGGGAGCGGCGGACTTGGGGGCGGCAACAGGCATCGGCTCCGCGGCAGGTTTCGCCTCTACCTTTGGCTTGCTGTCGAGGCTGCCGACCTGGAGTTGCCCCTTGTACTTCTTCAGGATGCCCTCGTTGTGGTACTTCCAGAACTGTTTAGAGGCATCCTTTCCGGCTACTCTTTGGAGGATCTTCTTGCCACCTGCGTGTTGTGGTTAGAGGAGCGTTCTCAACCGAGGCGGACGGAGTGCGAGGGGAGCGCAGTCGATGCGCCGTGGCTGAACTGGCTGGACTGGGCTGATCACCCGGAGTCCTTACCTGGGTGGTCATCTTGGAACTTTGTCAGATCGTAGACATCTTCGTCGACAATAATCCACAGCGAGTCGGGTGTCTTGTGCGACGCGACGTCGTTGGCGCTAAACGTCTTTGACATCTTGAAGGGCGATGCTATCCAGAGGTAAGGGGGGAGGGCGGGAACAAATCACTGGGTAAGTGTTGTGAAAGGTGTGGATTACAGGAAGAAGATAGCGATCACCAGGAGAACGAGAAAAAGAGTTGTTCGGGAGAATGACCCAAGCAGTCAGCCTATTGCATTCCTGTTAATAAAAAAGCAGCGGCCAGAGTGTCGGCTATGGGAAGACAGGAAAGCAATCACATGCTCGGGAGGGAAGGGATGCAGGACAGCGCCAGCGTCAGAGAAGACGGGCAGACGGGCCACGAGGACAACCCTTGGACCCCTGCCCACCCCACACAAATCCCATCGTTGGTCTGCTCGTACACTGTATCTAGTCTACTAGTTCTTCAGCTACAGTAGTCTACTCCCCCTGTGCCGTGGGGCAATTCTGGGGGACCTTGGGACCATGGGGAAAAGACTGCATCAGGAATGTCCTTCTGGCCCTGCTTCTCCCTTCTAGCGGCGGCAGGCCGGTGGTGTGTTGCACCAATGCAGCTCTCAGATTTTAGACAGAGTCATGTGCCTTTCTAACCTTTTCTCCATCGAGCAGCCCGTTCCCGTACCCGTCGCTCTGGGTGAGCTGGCATGTGAAAGCCTGAACCGGGGGGTCAAGCTGACATCATTGACAACCCTTGAGTGGTTCGACCAATCGTTCGAGGGGTGATTCGCAGCGACTGGCCTCTCCAGCAGCCGAAACGGGTAAAAGCCGAGGCTCAGCTCACAGGAGATGTGCACTGTCCCTGACCCGCTAACAACTCCCCCGGACTCTGAATTTCCGACCAGGGCCAGCCGAGCATCGCCAGCAAGGTTCGATTATCTTCAACGTTGTCTAATGTTGCAGCGCTGCAATGTTGCCCGGTCTGTCAGCTCGTTTAGAGTTAGAGCATGCCGTTCAGACGGACGCCTTTCGGTTCATGCCATGCATGGTTCATGGTAATTTGCAGCTATTCGTTCGAATGCTCTACTTGCTGTCCTAGCCATATCTGCCGCGTCTCAACGCATTGGGTCGGGATGCCTTCCCATGCCCTTTTCCGACGATAAACTCCGGTAGCAACGCCATTCCCCTGTTCAAGGAAGTATCCCTCGGTATCAGTAGAAAAGAAAAAAAAAATGCAGAGAAGCAACTGGCCCGTAAATCTCCCACCACGTACGGCTCAAGAAAAGACATGCCCACCTCGGCACCCGGTCTCCCTGCACTTAGGCGGTGCCACGGGGCTTCGCCTTGGCCTTGGCCTTCTCCTTCTTCTCCTCCTTGAGCTTCTTCCTCTTCTCCTCGTCTTCTCCTCTAGCTTCCGCTTGTGCGCCTTCTGCTCCTCCTCCGTCTTGGGCACGGGCTTGAAGAAGCCCTCCAGCCGGCTCTGCTGCGAGCTCTTGAGGTTCTTCTCCAGCCTTCCCGCGCCGGACCGCACCCGGTCCTCCGAGAAGCCCTTCTCGTTGACCAGGAACTGTACCAGGCCGTCCACGTCCGGCTTGTCCCACTTGAAGTCGCAGAGCGGGTCGTCGGCTGACCGCACGTCGGGCTCGAAGAAGAGGTCTCGCGCGTCCAGGTATGGCCAGTCGTCGGGAATGACGTACTTGCCCTTCTTGTCGTTCTGGATCGACTCGACGACTTTCTCGAGGCTCCCATGCTCGCGGATTAGCTTCAGCGCAGTGTGAGGACCGATCTTGGGGATGGGGTCGAGGTAGTCGCAGCCGAGGAGGATACACAGGTCGACAAACTGGAGAAAGGCATTGTAAGCAACGAAGTAGATGATAGATAGCTGGGAGGCTCCTTTGATTCGCGCTCACCTGTTTGCGGTCCATGTTCAGTCCATCCAGGACCTTGTCGAGGTGGATCTCCTGGATAGGCTCCTTGCGTTGCTCGCTGAACGTAAGGTGGCGCAGCAGGATCGGGCTGTTGAAGCATAGGGTGTCCATGTCCTCGCTGGCCGCCGCGTAAACCTTGCCCGCTTGCGCCAGAACGGCACATTGCGCCTCGGCCTCTGTCGGCGCGATCAGGTACGGGACGCCCATGAGCTTGAGCAGCCGCTGGCACTCTGCGTTGTGCTCCTTTGTCACGCGGACCGTCCTTCGCGAGAATTTCTCCACGTCTTCTGCTGTGCCGGTCTCTTTGGCCTCCTCCAGGCCCTCGTTGGCCTCCTGCTTCCGCTGGTATCGCCGCGCGAGCTCGCCTGACTTGAGCTTTGGTGGGGCGCCGTCAAAGACGTAGAGTGGTTTGATGCCATTGTCGCAGATTCGAAGGGTGCGGTAGAACATTCCCATAAGGTGGGACGTGGTCTCACCCTCCTCGTTCATAAGTTGTTGGCCATCAGATCGGACTGCGATGAGGAAGGAGTAGATGCTCATGGACCTGTGACTTTGTCAGCGCGGGCAGCGCAGATCTTGCGCGTCGGTCTACATACGCATCCTGCGGGAATAATCAGCCATGCAAAATAATGTACAGGAGCCATTGAACACTTACAATGGCGACTTTGCGGCCGAAGTGGTTCTTGATCTCGCCCTCCTTCACGGCCTCGGGCGCCTCCTCCTTAATGATGGAGAAGAGCTGCTTGATTCCCATCCTGCCGGTTTGCGATGTCGCCTGTCTTGTAGTATGACTGAAAGGCCTGATTCTTCGGACAAAGAGGCAATAGAATTTGCGGGCAGGAGGAGGATAGGGGAGCCTTTGGGAGAGTTGGGCTCGGCTGCCTGGAAAGTTGGTGATGTCACGCAAGCTTTCTCCAAGTCGACGCGCTGCGGAACGTTCAGTACGGGTAAGTAGCGCGACGCGGCGAAATGGACGTTTTTAGTGGGGCTCAATCAGCGACAGGGGTGGTTGTCTACCCATCACTGCAGCTACCGCATTCAACCCTGCGCAGCTTCCTTCTGCCCTGAGTTACCGGTCTGCAGCTTCTACTTCTGGTGAGCAGTAATTGGATTAGAGTATGGCCAACAGAGAATGTATGCAGCGTGCGGTCTTGGCGAGCATAGACCCTTCAATCACAGGCCACTCCGCCTGGTTGTATTACGGTGTACCTAGACAAGCAGGATTGCTTCTCGAGAATTGCGAGTGCCTGATATAAGAGCTGCTACCTCACATACCGGAAGTGATGGCTCTCATCACCCAGCTCAGCCAACTCGTCGTCCGACAAATGCTGGTGATCCGTGTGCACTTCTCCGGCCTCCCTTCTCTTATTCTGGCTCCTAAACCACAGAGACATAAGCCCATACATGACAGTCGCCATTCCCACGAGCGACAGTGTCACTGCATGCCCTTTGATATATCGTGGGCCCTCAGCCGTGGCATAAATAAACGGAGCCATGACCCCTGAAGCATTCCCAATGGTCAACTGCATACCAGTTGCGGTGGTACGCTTCCCATACCGTGGGCAGTTGTTCGGGAGCTGTCACACATCGTCAGTTTTTAGAGTCGTGGTGGTCAAGGGCTGCAGGGACAGTCTTACCCAAGCTAGAGGGATTCCAACAACAACATACAAGCCCATGGCGACAAGGAAACACCCGAAGTAATGCACTCCAGAGGGGGTTTCTGATATCAGGAGGCCATACCCAATGACGCTGACGAATCCGAAAATTACACAGAACAAGCCTCGCCTCTGGATACGGTCGGAGAAATAGGCAACACACATGTAGGTCGTCGCGCCCAAAAAGTAGCACGGGATAGTCAGCAGCTGCACCTGCGCCGGAGTCCACCTCCCCAGGCCATTAATGATAGTCGGTAGAAACGTCGAGTAGCCTGTTTGAGACCCAGTCAGCCATCACGACCTCCTGATAACAGAAGCTTGACCTGACTTACCGTATAGCATGGTGTCCGCCCCAAACTGCGCAATACAGAACGCCCAGACCTTCCAGTCCTTGAAGGCCATCATCATATCACTTTTCGAGAACTCCTGGGCACTCGCCGTCATGCCGTACTCCCTCGCACCTCACGACCATGGCCTTCTTCTCGGCCTCGTTCAGGAAGTATGCGGACTGAGCGTCGTTGGGCAGCAGGAAGAAGGTGGCAACTCCAAGACAGAGCGTCGGAAGGCCTTCGATGATCATAATCCACCGCCACCCGTGCAAGCCAGCCACGCCGTCCATGTGGCCGATGCCGTAGGCCAGCAGGCCGCCGAGGGCGCCGGCGATGGCGGCCGACACGAAGAGGTAGCCCACGCGCAAGGCGAGCTCGTGCCGAGTGTAGAAGAGCGTCAAGTAGACGGCCAGCCCGGGGAAGAGGCCCGCCTCGACGGCGCCAAGGAGGACCCTGCACGCGATCAGGCCGCCGTAACTCTGGACAAGCCCGGACAGCGTTGCAATAATACCCCAGGCGGTGGTGATGAAGGCGATCCAGTAGCGGGGGGTGAACTTCTTGAGCACCAGGTTGGACGGGACCTCGAAGGCGAGGTACGGCACGAAGAGGATCGACACGGCCGTCTGGTACTGGTTGCCGACGAGGCCCAGGTCTGCTTCGAGGTGGTACAGCCGCGCGTTGCCGATGTTGACGCGGTCGAGGAAGCTGAATGCGTAGAGGCTCATGACCAGCCAGATCAGGTACAGGTCGAGCTTGCGGACGAGCTTCCTCTCGTCGACGCCCACGTCCTCCACGGCGGTGCCCTGAGGCACGATCACCCCCGCTTCTTCAGACTTCTTGTCGGTGCCCGCCATGTTGAGCGGGTCCTTGCTCGTCGACAGGTCCGGGGAGTTCATAATGCAGATGCTGCGACTGCTGCTGCTGAGCCACGGGCGCCGACTGCAGAGTCTGTTGATCGGGCGATTTCCCTCGTGTGTTCGCGGTCCTGGACCGGAGGAGTTGGGGTCGAGCTCAAACTACGACCCAAAGGAACGGTGGACCGCGACAAAAAGCCCCAAGGCGACTCAGAATAGTGCCGGATAAGGTCACACGAAGGCGTCGAATCCACGAAAGGCCGTCTCTCCCTTTATGCGTCTCCCTACCTTATCTGTTCGTCCCCCTCACGAAGCAGCTATGACTGCTATGTCAGCCGGGTGACAAGTTGCCCTCGCCCCAGATCGGCCCGCCAAGACGTAACTGCCGTTAGTTGTGGGTAAGCAGCGATAACGTCCCTGCCGGTCTGCGGCTGCGCCCTCTGTCGATCCTCCCCCCGGCGCCGGCGTCCATGAACTGCTCCGATGAAAATCTCGCCCCATCCCGTCGTTAAGTGGTCCCGACTCGGTGGGTCTCTCAGTGTAAAAGGCTCCGATCCTGTGCAGAATGACCCGATAGCGCCGTAAAGAGGAGGCAATGGGACTACATTGAACTCATGGGTAAATGTTTATCTGCGCTGCTTCCAGTGATCGGATCAAGGTGACTCAGCACACTTTTGCAGCCGTCAACCTTCTCCAGTCGAAAGGACTCGATGGAAGCACTTCAGCATCTGGCTCAGGCCATACGTCAGTCTGGGCGTCCCGCAACCTTGAGATGCCAAGGCAGAGAACCTTGGGAGAGGATGCCTCCTCAAAGTTCGGCTGACACGCCTCTGAACTCAGTCATACTCACCACCAACACGTCACACTGCCGAAGCAAGAACAGACGGTTTGCATTCCCGCCGCCGTTACCGATTTCGAGATTGGCGAGCAAACGAACCTAATCGTTCGCCTACGAGCAGTCCCGCGCACCGACATCTGTGCAGTGAGAGACGATTCTGCTCGAGGCAGACAACCGCGAGATACACTTTCTCTGACTGCCGCAGATAGCCATGCATGCATGCCTATGCCCACTGGAGTAAAATTGGGCTTTTCATTCCTTTCTGTGCGTAAATGTAGCACCCGCTATTCATCAGCCACACCACTTTAACCGCCTCCCCATATCCAGCACATCTTGGCTGCTTGGCCACATAATGGCACCGTGATATCAAAGGAGGGGAGGGGTGTGGGCGAAGGTTCTTGGCCTTATTCCATCAACGCAGATCAACAGAAGGAAAGGACGGACGAACGCTTGGCCACAACCAAACCAGATTTAAGGCAGCCCGTTATCAATCACCCACTCATCGCCGTGAGAGCCAAGATCATTAGCCTCCATCCAGTGTGGGTGTGATCTACAGGGCGGCCTGTTTCCCGCCTCAGGGATGCGCCCGACCTGTGTTGGCAGGAACCTTACGTGCACCCAAGACTCCTTTCATCAGGCCATGATAATACCAAGAACACGCAGAGCCGCACCCGCGCCGGCGCAAACTCTTGTGGGTTTTGGGCTGGAACGGTGGGGAGAGGGGCGCGGGCGACAGGCCGGCCAACCTTTTGCCGTGACGGGAGATCAAGAGACAAGCACCTCAAGCCCGAAAGAGAAGCACCTCAAGGCCCACAGAGAAGCACCCCAAGAGGCGCCGTGGCCGGCGAGTTGCACCAGCCCGGTCGCCCCAGGTGGCCCGATAAGTGTTTGAGGCTCCTGGGCGCTGGGGGACGCGAAGCCCTTGGGAGGGGGGCTCTTGGAGGAGCTTGGGTGTTCTTGGTAGCCTCTCGGCGCGCGCACACGGGGCCAAGGTCCTGTCTCCTGACTGACATGTCTGTCGGTGAAGAACAACGAACCATGGCCTGGCCTGGCATTCGCTCTTTCCGAATTCAGGCAGGGAAGAGAGAAAACAACAGACCATGAGTTCAGGGGCGCACACGTGCAAAACTCCACTAGGCACTATCATCAAGGACAGGTAGTTCCCTCACAGAATGCAACGACCAGGAATAGCCTCCTACTCGACCGTCATGCAGGCAGGCTATCAGGTAGGCAGCCAGTCAGGCTGGCGAGTGAACCCCATATACACCCTCCGACAGATACAAGACAAGATACCCCCGCCATTCGCAACATCGTCGGCCTCGCGGAGTGCGAGACGACCACCTCGTGCTAGCCCTCGCAGTCCGAATAGTCCGTCCATGTGAAATGCCCCCCCGTGGAATGATCCACGAGAAAGATAAAGGGGAAAAGGGCAAGGTATGACGATGTAGAAGAAGAAAACATGGTACGATTTTTCGTCGATCCCAGACCTTTCGCGTTTCGACAGCGGCGCCAGGCTGGGGGGCGTGTGCCGTGCAGCCTAGCCGCCCGACGTCCAGCCTGGTCCAACTCGGCGATCCGGGCTGTCCCCGGTGAAACGAGGCAGGACCAGGCTACCCGCAGGCTGGGGCCTGATTGGTGGGAACGGAAGGCTGATTTTGGGGGGAGGCAGTGGTTCATGCCTGTGTAGGAGTGTGAGATACGCTGTCTGGGGGGCTGGTTTATCACGGTGGATTCGAGCTGTGCGGCCTGTTCCAGATGTGGCGTACGTACGCCTGTGACGGCTTCGGAAAGAGCCCGGGGGTTCGTCAGGCGGCGTGATGGTGGCTCTGTGATATTGGAGGCTGTTGGAAGGCTGGGATCCCCGTTAGATCAAGACGGATGCGTATCATATATGCACGCAGTCACAGATAATTCAGAAGACGGCCAATGGGTGAATGTAAGAATCATGTACAGCTTCTATTTTCGTAAGATACTCGCTAGACAAAATGAATAGCAGAAGAGGGTAGGCGACTAGCGGCCTCCCAGATTGTCGACCGCAAACAGAGCGGGACGTCGTAATCGCGATGATTTCTAATATTATCAGCACGCAAGCTATGCACGACATCTTCCTATTCGCCTCTCACCCGTCCGTGGACGTAGAGACCCTTCTCGCCCTCCTGTTACTCAGAAAACACCTCCCCTCTTCCACCTTCTTTCCCCCCAAGGCATCATCACGTCGTGTTGCTCGTCGTACGCGCTGACCTCTCGAAGCCAGTCCGTGTCCGCCTGGGCAGCCATTGGTAGGCGCTGCTCCCCGCAAGCTGTCCTAGCTGGTCCTGACTCCAAGTTGAGTTTTTGAGATGTTCGCTCACTCAAAGGCAATCCCGCCAACCAGATTACTCCGAATGAAAGTTGCGTCCGGCGCGCCGATAATTAGAAGGTGTTTGATGTGCGTGGCTGGTTCATCCTCGGCCAGCGGCGGTGTTTTCTTTCTTGCGCCGTGGATATATGCGCATGTATATGGGTATTAATGTTGGAACATGAAGAAGTAGCGTGTCTAGAAATTCTCTTTGCCCCATACAAATGCAAATCTGGTTATGGAGTCAGTATCATTTCCACGATACGCATACAATTAATGAAGAACTTACCCAGGTTCGCTGTACTTGTTGCAGTAAATGTGCAACGAGCTACCCAGACCCTTGGGACCACAGAAGAACACACCTGCCTCAGCTGGCGCGTGCAACTTCCTGATACCTCTGAAGATCATATCCCAGTTGGGCCGGCCGAAGTTTGTCGGGGCACGCAGACCGGTGATAGCGTCCTTGTCGGCGTTGGCGTCGTTGATCATGATGTTTGTCGCATCATCCGCCTTGATCTTGGCCGTGAGATATGTGTGAATCTCGATGCGTTGGTCGACGTCCTGGGCCTCAATGGCCAGAAGCAGAGACCGGAACCACTCAAATGAGCCGAAGTCACGGCAGACCCAGAAGAAGTACACCTTGGCCAGACGGGTCTTGGTCTGAGGGTAGTTCATGCGGTACCAGATAGACTTGAGGATGGAGGCAAATGGCGTCACACCAATACCGGCACCGACAAGAACTGAGATCTCATACTTGAACACGTCTTCGGATGCGGAGCCGAAGGGGCCGTCGACGTAAACTCGGGGAAGCACTCGGCGGAGGGCCGGGTCGACGTCGCTGTTGTCGCTATTGACACCAACCACGTTGGAACCCTTGTCCTTCTTGTCCCACTCGCAACCCAATGCCTTCGACACCTCGCGGGTGAAGTCACCGACCACACGCATGTGAATCGAGATATAGTCCTCCTCCGGAGCGCTAGTGAGGGTGAAAGGGTGGTACTGCCAGATTGAGACCTCTGGGCAGCTGAAGAAGATGTACTGGCCAGCGCGCGTCTTGGTGTTCTCCTTCTTGATTTGGATCTCGCAAACGTTGCTGGGGTGCTGCACAACCTTCGAGATGTAGGTCTTGTGTCGTCCTCTCATCTCACGGGCGACACGCTCGGCAAGGTAGATGAAGCCTCCATACATCCAGTACTGCCAGAAGACACCGATGGCCTGTGTGCCCACTGAGATACAGAATGGAGCCACGTCCGGCTGGATCATACAGAAGGCTCCGTGGAAGGACCAGAACAGGAAGAATATGACGAACATGTGGTGGGTGTACCAGAATCGCTCATAATTGGCCCGACGTGTCTTCTCCACGCTGGTGATCACCATGCCAGTCAGAGCAATCAGCATGATGTAGCCAGTCCAGCCAGGACCGGACACCAGGTTTGCCAGCAGGAAACCGTAGATACCGAGATTGTTCTTGGCGGCAATTTGAGCAAAGTTGTTCCAGTGAGCAATGGTGTGGACCCAGCTGAAAAAGAAGATGGACCATGCGGTCGTGATGTGAAATGTGATGTTCTTGTCGAACTGGATGATACCGTTCAGTGGCGTTTGACGCGCCAGGGAGATGAACGTCCTGCACACCGGGAACAGGATCATCGCCACATCGAAATGGAGTACCAAAGCCGCGGCACGAGCGATCATATAAGTTGGCCCAAAGGTATCTCGAGCAACTTGCAGGTTGTCCTTCACGGCGTAATTGACGAAGCCAAAAGCGAACACCATGGCATGTAGAACAGCGAAGACGAAGACGAAACTGTGCCACAGGTTAGCTTCATGTGCAACAGAGATACCCACATTCATCAACTGCCCCGGACGAGCACGTACAATCTTCGGTAACCCTCGTTGACCATCCACCGGTCGAACTTTTCTCTTGATGACAGCTCCTTTTGCCTCTCCTGCGTCATCTCACCCGACAACAACATCCTCGTGAGTGGCGTCCATCGTGACCGTTCCGACTGCTTCTCATAGCCCGCCGAATACCTCGAGTCGCCGTAGAAGTCGCTCATCGTGGGATCTTGTTGACTGTCGTCGTCTTAGATATCGGTTTCTCCCTGGCAGACTGTCCGCAGACTCCTCGCAGGCCCACCCGTAACCGAAATCCGAAGCTTCCTACTCGTCCTCCACTGTGATGGCGTCGTGTTGATCGTCGAAGGCGTCGATGGTAATGCCCGTGCCAATCGTCCCAATAATATTAATGGTTTCCAACTGTCGATGCCCAGCGACGGAATATTCAGAGCCTGCTGAACTAGCAAAAGTGATACATAAAAGATAGTCGGGAAATGAACTGAGCGTCTATCCTGAGCGTGAACGGTGTCTGCTGCGGCCGCGAGAATACGACGGATGATCAGCAAACTGTACAGCAACAGGTGGTAGAACCTGGCTAGAAGAAGAGGATTGAGTGTGGCAGGTGGGAAGAAAAGGCGTGGAAGGGAAGTGCGGCGGGATGTGATCGGGTTATGAAGCACGCCAAGGGCGTTCGACCAGAAACAGAGTGGGTCATCTTGTAGATCATACCTGCACGCTATGCCTGTTGTCTGCGCTTTCTCATGTAGCAGACAGATCCAGCTATTACCAGGCTAGGTATAGTGAGTTTGGGGCAGGACAGCGTCCGTGGAATAGACAGCACTGCTGGTCTGTGGCCGGGAACAGGAAGATCGCCGAGGGAGAAAGACAGGATGATACCTGATAGTACGGCGAGAAGGCGAGGCACGCACGATGTCGGAATGGCAATGGGAAGATAAGATGAAGTAGAAACCTGGTGGAGTCGAAGCCAGAGAAGTACGGAATGGGCCAAGACTCGAAGCCAGTCGAAGCAGGCAAAAGGGGCCCGAGGAGGGGGCTTGTAGGGGGGTCACTGATCTTGGGCCCCCTCGAACGCGAAGAGGGTGTGTAACGAACATGTCTGAGGGCCCTGGCAGCTTTGCCAGGACAGGAGATGGGCTGGATGGGCCATGATCCTTGGCCCGGCACACAGACTGACGGGTGCAGTAGGCGGCGGACCGCCGCGGTGGGGGGCTTGTCATGCACACCCCGAGGGGTGCGGCCACCACAGGCGAGGTGAGGCTCCGCGAGCCGCCCAGCTGTGCTGCTTCTGGTTGTCTTTGGGAGCGTCGTCGAAACAGAGGTAGCCTCAATCGGGAGACCACGCGGCCCACTCTCAAGCTAGGAGCTCGATAAACTCAGCGTTAAGCCGCAGCCAAGAGGCCAAGATGCAGATGCAAGGAGTCACTGTCATTCCATCACCGCCTCATCGGACTGTTGGAACCCATCTCCAGTCCGGTGGAAGCTTTTGGCATGTGTTCCGATTACTCTGTTCGGCAAGGCAAAGTGTGTCTTGTCTGTTCCTGTCATGTTCTCACGTTCTCATGTTCACCTGCCACCCTCCATAAAACAAACAGACAGACAGGCGTTCGCTCTCGCTCATGGCCCAGGCTAACCGTGCCGGGCTAGTCATCCCAGCCACGGGTTCGACGGCATCGCATTTGCATCACAAGTGGCAGCATCCGAGGGTTGCACAACGCAGCCAACGAGGCGCACGTTAGGAGGCGAGCGTCGTCATCTCGTTCTAGGGTGATACCGACACCGTCTCCCGTCAGCGGCAGAGCCGTGTTTGGGAGCCCTCGTTCGTCAGCGATTGGGGTTGATCGACCGGTTTGACAGGGCCTTGGAAGGTGGGTTATCGAACGATTTTGCTCCTGCTGTTCGTGCCAGGAGGCCTGGATGGCGGCACATGTGCTTCATCAGGGCCTTGCAGTCTGTGGTAGCACAGCCTGGGCGCGTCGAACGGGGGGAGGAGATTACGAAGGGCGAGTCGAGCCGTGGTAGGGAGTGGGAGTGGGCGTGGGCAAGGGCGTGTGGGCGGCTGGCGTAGTTGGGTTGTGGTGGACTTTGGGGCGGCCCCTGACGAAACTCAGCCTGCGACACGGGCCAAACCGGCGGAAACCACAAGTCTGACGGAACCCCAGCTTGGGCCAATCACGGAGCTTCAGAGCCGAGCAATGCGGGTCGGTTCCTGCTGACTTAGCAGAGCCACGCCTGGGTCCCCGGCCCAGCCCAAACCGCCAAGATTCCTTCCAGACACTCTGACACACCCTCTCTCGGCGACTTTTGTTGCTGTCTGTAGCACCACGACCAGCCCACTTCAACTGCTTGCTCGCGTACTCGACTCGACGCCACACCCTCTGCCCTCCTCCAGCCTCGTCAGTCACGATCTGCGATTGGCAGTCCTGTCCAGCGGGTCACACGCCCACACCCCGCTTCCCGTCCCGTGTCGACGACTCAAACTCTCCGTGATTTCTCCCACGCCCCAGTCGGCAGCAGGTTGGTGTGGGGATCCCTGGAGAGATCCACCCAAGAATAGACCTTGCATATGTCAATTGCTTCGCTTGAAGCTTAATCTCCGTCGACACACTTCTCCCGGGCGGCGACAATATCACCGTCTATATCCTCTCTTCGGTGCTCCAAGGCCCGGTCAATAATTACCAGAACCTGCACGCTATCGAATGCAACCCTTGGGACGATATAACCGAGTGGAAGCCATTGGTTCGTGAGGAGATCTCAGGGCTGGTTCAAATGCTCGAGTTGTCGTGACCCACAACTCCAGGTACGGCTTCGCTCTCATGGGCTAGCTTGGGACACGAGTACACATGGGTCTCCCAACTTTGAGGCGCTGCGGCTGCTCAAAATACCTAGTGTCCTCAAGTGTCCCAGTGGTACGCTTGAAGGCCTGGATCATGCTCAATGGACGCGGCACTCTGCAAGGGTTCTTGAAATAAATCGCATGTGAGTTCTCGGAACCAGGCGCCGGGATCTATGCTTGTTCGGTTTTGTCGTTCAAGAGAACACCCAAAAGTTTCCTTCTACCCCAGGCTGCATCGAAAGTATCAGCCCTCTATCCACGAACGGGACCTGCAGCCTCCACGGCGAGGTTGCGCTCTCAGTATTGTTCCAAGCGGAGCACAGATTTGAAGATTCGAACTTGGCACGGCATCACATTCGTGCGGCCCACGGTCTGCTCGCCAGTCTGCACTCCATCAGACTGTGGTGTGTTCGCTGAGATTCGCGATTGGGTGTCGTTATCAGTTGGACCGCAACGTGGGAATAGTGTTCAAGTCCCGTCATCATCTCAAGTCTTCCACGCGCTTTGAGTTTGGTTCGTATCATCCCAAATGGGGGACGCAACCAATGCCAGCGTCCGAGCAAAGGCTATGTTTCCAAACCCCGAAAAGGGCTTTGGGCCGGACGTCTCACTCTCAGCCTTCTCGTATGTTTGGCCAGCGGTCATGCTTTAGTTTGTTTGGCCCGATCTCACCTGCTTTGGGTTTTTGATGCTGATCTCGCTGTTCGCAGCTGCCCGGCTGCACGCCCAATCACTGCCACCGAGGCTGGATGCGGACGAGATGCTCATTATGGTTTGGCCCGATATTTGGTCCTATCATCCCCTTCAAAGGCTGATCTTCCAAACGATCTCCGAGTGGCGGATGCAAGAGAAAATCACGACCGATGATTCGGGAGCCCGCCCCCTTGACGCATCCGTATACACGTATCGCACTCCGTGAATGCTCCCGGAAGTGATCCCGTCCCCACGGAGGTGGCCGTTTGCTGACTGGCGCTGTTTGGACCGATCTTCTGGTGATTCCATCACCGCCCGTTGACCATCCCACCCTCGTGTGAGATCTTACTGGGAGCTGATGATGTTGCGGACCATCGTGCGAGTGGCTTGCTTAGTCCCGAGTTGGACTACTGCCTCCTTACTGCCCTATCATCATGACATACAACATGACTGTGTCACTATCACTGCTCGGCTATTTTCCGACGCTTCGGCCTGCAGAAGTTGACCGTGATAGTTCGGATCCCACGGTTTTGCTGAGTCAAAGGTGACCATCCAGGAGGCCCGGGCACGATGCTTCCCAAACTGCTGTCAAGTCAGTGTTTCCCTCAAGGGCCGATGTTTGGTCCACGGCACCGTCCTTTGACATCCCACCCTCTCCCTCACTTGGTTAGGCGGGTTCTGTGTTTTCCGTCGTCCCCGGGCCGGTCAATCGCTGCGACAGCATCTGAAGCCAGGTGTTTCTTCAACCACGAGTCACGGTCGAGTGGCGTGGGACTTGGTGGGGGTTGCAGACGGGGTCCAGGTCTCACTTGCGACAAGCAGAAGCAGCATTAGGCATGGAGTCTCATCTCATCAGCTATGTGTTCTCCATCCGGTATCGAAGCATATCAGCAAGGAATGGCCAGCTCTCTCTCTACCTAGGTAATAAACTCTGAGGATTCATTCACGACAATGTGGGCATAAATCAAAGAGATCATCCGAAAGAAACCTCTGGGAGAAGAGCTATGTATTGCCGATCTGGAAGCCTTAATCCTATCCCTGTTGAAGTAACTGTGGCTAGAACGTTAGCAAATGGGTGGGTAATATGATAGATGGACTGAATTGGGGTTTCCCAGCCCTTTTAGGTTGACTATATGTCTTCAATCTCAGCCTTGATCTTCTTAAGGCCCATTTCAAGTATATCAGAGTTGCCACTCTACCATGTCAAATATCTCTGTGTGACTATTCATAACTAGGATCACATTCCAGCGAAGTATACATCACAACTGTCTGGAAATCAGACCGGTATAGCATGAAGCACAGACAGAAGCTATTAAAGTTATAGGTCTTGTCTATAGCATACCTGCCTGCCGCTCGTCCTTCTCCATACGTGCTCCGCAGTGAATATCAGGTTTGATGTAAGTAAGCACAGCACTCAGGTCTGAGCAATACCAATCAAATAAGGATATGCTACGAGAAGGTAATGTTGCAAAAGTTCCCTGCCTGGGCATTAGCAAGCCTTCGGAGGGGCAAGAAAGGAAGAAGGGAAAAAAGAGCACACCATATCTAGGCATACTATCCCGGACTGCCTCCTGTGATCCCACAGGGCCCCAATCGAAACACGTCACCATCCTCTTCATGAGCAATAATAGATCCACTTCAACTTGGTCAGTAGTCCATTAAAACTGAGAACAGTGAAAGGCAACTATGGCAACATGCCGCACCAATGATGCATGCTGCCTCCAGGGCAGTACTTGGGACCAGCCGGTACAGGATGAGACTCTTCAGAGGTGTTAGCATCATCTGAGGCAGCAGGCCTGTCATGATTCACAGCTGAATGACCGCCAGAATCAAAAACAAGAAAGCAGGTTAATCAGTCCAGCAATTGACCTGAAAGCCCCTCAGGAGAATGGCACACTGTCTGAATCCCAAAACTTGTCCAGAGGACAGGGCACGACAGCTACACCACATACCTTTGTCAGCAAGAAAGCTGAAATGGGTTGCATGTGCCTTGAGGTGGAATGCTTGGCCGGGCTGGGGAATAGGCACATGTATTCGTTAGGTGGCCTATCTCCTTGCTCGAAGCGGGAAATTTGAAGCTGCAAACGCAGACCGGAAAGCCAGGCGTTGTTCCCTCTCGTTGGATATTGATGCTGTAGACACCGCAATGCAGCCAATGCCCGGACGGCTTTGAAGAGTAACTCGTACAATATTTGTCAGAGACACACTCCAACTACTTTGGCATGTGTTTTTCGCCTATGTTGATCGAGAGAAAGCACAAGGGTCTACTGGGAGGTTCTCTTCCTGTTAGGACAAGAAGGAACTCATAATTGAACAGCCTTTGACCGATATACATATATCACCATCTCTCAAACTAAGCTTAGTCTGACTTTAGCCTGATCACGATGCCGCAATGGAAGTTGGAGAGGAGAATACTCTCCCTTTCGTGTCTCCCAGCGCTCATCTAAATTCTCACATTCTAGATCATGACTTGGCTGATTCCGGCAACGGATGGCGATGTCAGGATGTCACTTCTCGGAGCTTAAATGCCATAAATTGTGGAAGAACGTATAAAAAGCCAAAGCTTCTGGCATCTGGGGAATATTCATCATCAACATCACATGGGTCGAGGGCATGTGTGCGATGCAGGATGGTGGCATCGACACCTGCTACCTCAGCCCTGGAGCCCCAGTGTGTGACTGCATTTCGGATAGACCTCCGGCCGGGGTCTAGCTCGGGAGTGCTTCCCAGAAGTCTCCTCGTCTATCTACACTAGACCAAAGCTGATAATGGAGGGGGAGTAGTCTGGGTGAGGTATAGCAGACACAAGGACGTCAGTGATGATGATCTCGGAAGAGCATAACCTAGGTATTCAGTACAGTGATGGTGACATATTGCGATATGAAGTTTTCTTAGGTATAGTCCCAGGCTGGCCAAATGAGTTGGTTATTGAATACAACGGCTAGTAATCACGACACCCATCCACGATCTAGCAGCAGTGAAGCTTACTGGACCGATCTTCCTCTCTATCTATAATTATCACATCTTGAATGAGGATCTAACATTTCTGGAGCAGGTCACCCTTGTAGATAGCCACCACAGCTCAACGCTATTCTTCCTGATGGCATTGTTCTGGTCAACACGAATGATCTCCACGTCCAGGAGAGTGTTTTGAGGGAGCCTCCTGGGCCAGATTGCCCTTACAGTGGTAGCAGGGGCGCATGTGCCCCTTCTGCAACGACAGATGGCAGAAAAAGACCAGCAAATGACGAGACGGGACCTGCAGAAGGGTGTCAAGGAAGAACTTCAAAGGATAGTTCCTCTCCTCAGGGACGTCACCATCCTCCCCTTTGGTGAGCAGACACTAGTTGGCACGCGGTCTTGTCCGCCCTCAGACTCTCCTACCCCCGGTCACGACCCTCAGCTGTCTCTACAAGAGTTTGTGAACGACTTCATGCACAGCTGAGAGCCTACGAATGTGGGTCTCTGTATCCAAGCCCAGACAAGCCTTAGGGCATCCAACTCAACACAAGCCAGCCACGAGGACATAGCCACTCAGCTGGCCATCAGGGTGCCAGCCCAGAAGAAGAAGGACCCACACAGGGCCTGCTGTCAGACGAGAACGACTGGAGAACAGGACTACTGATCAATCTTCATCTTTCGGCCGGCCGCAAATGCCGGACAAGTCCTTTGCGTGTGAGCAGCTGCCTACATCCCCGGCAGCATCCCGGCCGTGACATGCTTCTTCCCCATGTAAGCGCGGTGCACAATGTCCTTTTCCTATCTCTCTTCCTGTCCAAGGAAGGAAAAAAGAGCTGAGATATGTCAAATATGCCAGCTCCCCTTCAACAGCCAAACTGAGGCAAGGCGTTCCATGGCCAGCCAGGCCCATGAGCATGACCCACCGCTGCCCATTCGCCATGGTCTCTACTTCTCCTCACTCCACGACTGCCTGATCGCTTGCCTCGGGAGCTTGTACTTGTTGTCCTTGCTTCCTGGTGGTCAACCACATGAGGAAATGTCCCCCGTCCCCAGGCCTTCCACATGGCTGGGGATGGTCGATGATGACCCCGTAGGTCTCCCCTGTGCCCCGGGGCAGCTTAGAGGTATCCGCTTCCATTACGCCTGCAGGAAGCAGGATGGCCCAACTCCAGGCAGCTTCAAGATTTTGCTGTTGTCTTGTCATATTGGTATAACCTGAGTTCCACGAAGTCTGCTGGGAAACACTCCCTAGGACGAAACCTGAGATTATGCACTACGTACCGTGAAGAATTCGAAGAATTTGGATATCAACACTTGTTGGTCTGAGATGTGCTCCGGGAGTAAGCACTTGGAATGGCCAAAACCATAGCAAAAGAAGTCCTGGCAGTCGCCGGACAGAGGGCTCCGGCAAGATGCCAGAGTTCATCACACATGGCCCTCGCAAACGTGACAGTTTGCGGAACCTGGAGCTATTGTTCATGTCATAATACCCGCGTCTCTTCCCTTGCTGTCTAACTATCTGTATGCAGAGCATTTCTCCCACAGCCTCGTGTGTTGGTCGTTAAGAGAAGAACGTGACCCAAATCGTCAACCAAGCCGGTCCTCTCCCGGAATCAATCACTTGGAATGCAACGCCAGCAGCCAGCCACAGAAAAAAGTGCAGGAAAACGTGTCCGTATTGATGTTGATCTACCGCAAGCCCGAGGGGATGACACAGTGATCCCCTCGTCCTCGCCATGCGTCCACCATCTCCAAAGCTCACAAACACACCACGCAAAGCCGTCCCCCTATAGGGGGGAAAGCTAGATGGCGTACTTGCGGGTCCACTCCCTGGCAGTCGACTCATATTGAGATCGGTTCGTCTTGTACACGTGTGCGATCTCGGGGACAAGAGGGTCATCGGGGTTGGGGTCGGTCAGCATGGAGCAGATAGAGAGCAGGACTGCAGCGGGGTTAGTTCTGGCTATCTGAGGTCTTTTCGGGAGTCCAAGCACGATGCTGGCTTACCTTTGGAGATGGTCAGGGCTGGGGACCACTGGTCTCGCAGAATGTCCAAGCAGATGCTTCCATTGCTGTTGATGTTGGGGTGGTAGATGCGGGTGGTGAAGTTGACCTTGGGAGGCTTGAAAGGGTAGTCTGTTGGGAAGTGGATTGCGAGGAAGAAGACACCGCCCGAGTATGGGGAGTCACTCTGTGAGGCCATGGTCAGCGACATGTCTAGCTAGAGGGGATCGAGCTCGAGAGGTCCGTCCGTTCGACGGCCAGTCCGAGTCAGGGGACAGGTGTCCGGGATGGTGTCTCGAACAGGTGGCATCGAGGACAATAGTAGTGTGGTCAACTTACAGGTCCCATGATTGTGGCCTGCCAGTGAAACTGGATACCAGAGAAACGTCAGTAAAAAGAGGCCCAGATGATCGACGCTTCCGGCGAGATGGGTCGCGTGCCAGGCTCGCTCGATTGCGAGTGGTGTTGGCGCTTATCGGGTAACAAGGCGAGGGGCAGTGCGTACCAAATCCTCACCAACGGGACCAGCGGAGCATGACGAGGGAGGGTCACTGTCGATGAAATGTCAGCATCGTGGTTTCTGCGTGGGTTTTGAACTCGTCTGGCGTCTCTCGTCCCCTCCGCTGAGTTTGATCGCATCGTGGATACTGCAAGGCTGAGGGTTGATGGTGTTCTGTTGTTCGCTGCAGATGCCCCGCTCAAAGCAGCAGCAGGAGTAGAGCGGTAGCAGCAAACACCCCACCTTGCAGCGTGCGACCATGGTCTGCGAGAGCGACGAGACAATGACCAAAGGGATAATGGGCGAGATGACATACCGGCCCAGGTCGGTAAGTTCCTTGTTGATTCGCTTCAGCGCCATTTTGTGTGGGTTGTTGAGGTTGTGGATGACGGAGGTTGGTGTCCTCGGAGTGGTTGGCTGTGGCCGGTGATTGAGATTGGGAGAGAAAGAAAGAAGTCGACGGGCTGCAGGTTGTGTTTTAACTCGGGTCAGCAGTTGGAAACACACAGAAGGTCAGTGAATCATCAAACGGGGCAGGCAGGCAGGTGATTGTGGTAATGGTAGTCGTGTCTGAATGCAGGTATGTAGGTTTGCAGGCTGGGTGTGCAGGTTGGATGGTTTGCAGGCTCGACTCACAAGATGCGGGTGATGTGGCGGGGTGAGGTGATGGTATCGCAGTCTTGGGGTGTTCGGAGCAGATTACAGTGAAAGTCGGGAGCGAGAAAGAAGCTGTCCGGTGATGGGCGGCAAAGTCTACTACTACTGTGGCGGGCAGGGCAGGGTACGGTGGGTATTGGTAGTGGACGAGAAAAATCGGAGAAGAGTCAGTCAGTCAGGCAGTCACGGAAGGTGGGTTGGGTTGTTGTTCCCAGTTCCTCCTGCCGACACGCTTGGGCAAGCACCACAGAGGCACAGGCACAGGCGCTGGCTGCAAGTGGATGGGGCCCAAGCAAGTGGGACAAAGAAGACGCCTGCCCAATGCCCTGAAAGTGAAAGGCAGAAAGGCCTCAGTGGCTTGACCTGGCCTGGCCTGAAAGCACGGCCCCTCCTCCCTCATCCACAGTCTGAACACCCTGGCCATCAGCCACTCTTGCAGCCCAAAAAGCACCTGAACACCTGAAAACAAACATTTCACCCGCCAGGGCTGCAGCAGTTCACAAACACGGCCAAGTATCCCACACCCGGATTTTGGCACATATAGTACGCCACTCACAATAGTACATCACCGCCACCACCAACCTGTCTTATCGCCTGGTCTGGGCCTGAGCAGGTCTGGTTGTTGATTTCTCAGCCCTCGCCATCTGCCTCTTCCTTCCGGGATCCAGGCCAACACCAATCCATTCACGTCCTAACTGCCCTGTCTGCCGGTAAGGGCGACATCCTGGCATGCCCAACCATGTGTAGCAGAGACGTCAAGCTCAAAAATGACGTCGGTCAGTCAGGTCGCCAGGGGCGCTAAAGTCAGGGGTTCAGGGATGGATCGATGAAAGGGGCCCGGCTCGCTCCGATCGTGAGCCGGCATGGCCGGAAAAGGTCCCGGAGGCAGGACGGGATGGTTTTTTCAAATCCGGTGTTGAACCACGTGGGAACATTCTAAACTGTCTACAGCTTTCCAGACTTATAGACCTATAGACTTGTGGATTGCAAGGCAGAAGACTCAAGGCTTGCCCTTGCTTCACTTCCTACCGGGTGGTCTACATGGAGTACGTTGAGCTTCTTAGTTGTCTCTGAGAACCTAGAACCTGGGCACAGATATGGCATCCATCATGGGCAGCATATATACGAACTGATTGCTACATACTACAACCGGCGCATTTTCAAATCGTGTGCAAGTATGTTACCATGTTCCTAGACAAAGGCCTGGATACCAGTAATGGCTCTGCCGAGTATCAAACCTGTATGAACGCATTAGTAAATCCAATATGGAGGAAGTGAGAACGAGAAATATGAAGGCTCAACTTACTGTGAATATCACTTTGGCCCTCATAAGTCTGCGTGACAAACAAGTTGGCAACGTGCCTGCCGATAGCATACTCATCGCTAACGGCATTGCCCCCAAACACCTCCTGCAGCACCCGGGCGTTGACGAGCGCCCGGTCGCAGTTCTGCCTCTTGATCATGCTGATCATCTCGGGCGACGCCTTGCCCTCGTCCTTGAGGCGCCCGACCTGGATGGCCGCCAGCATGCCGTACGCCGCGTCCGTGGCCGCGTCGGCCAGCTTGCGCTGCACCAGCTGGTACTTCGCGATGGGGTTGCTCTTGAACTGGCGGCGCTCGAGCGCGTACGCCCTCGTGCGCTCGATGCAGTCCTCGAGCGCGCCGACGGTGCCCATGGCGATGCCGTAGCGCGCGCTGTTGAGGCACGAGAAGGGGCCCCGCAGCCCTTCGATGTCAGGGAACATCATCTCGTGGGCGACGGGCGCGCCGTCCAGATGGATCATGCCCGTGATGCTGGCGCGCAGGCCCGTCTTGTGCTTGATGGCGGGCGTCTCGAGGGTGCCCGGGGGGCAGGCGTCCCGCTCGACGAGGAAGCCGCGGATCTTGCCCGTCTCCGCCAGCTTCGCCCACACCAGGAACACGTCCGAGATGGGGCTGTTGGTGATCCACGTCTTGGAGCCGCTGAGGAGGTAGTAGCCCTTCTTGTCCGGGTGCGGCCGCGCCGTCGTCTCCATGCTGCCCGGGTCGGACCCGTGGTTCGGCTCCGTCAGGCCGAAGGCGCCCAGAATCTTGCCCCTCGCCATGCCGGGCAGGAACTTGTCCTTCTGCTCGGCCGTGCCGAACTCGTGGATCCCGCCCATGACCAGCGACGACTGAACCGACATGCCAGACCTGTAGCCCGAGTCCACGCGCTCCACCGCCTTTGTGATCAGCCCGCCCGCCACCGTCGACACGCCGGCGCAGCCGTACCCGTCGATCGTGGCGCCCAGCAGGCCGAGCTCGCCCATCTCGGTCAGGATTTCGCGGTGGTAGTTCTCATCGCGGTAGGCCTCTGTAGGATGTTCAAGGAGAAGTCAGCGGCTGTTCGAGAAGGTGCAGGAACTGGGGAAGGGCGCATTGGGGTGACGAGAGGAGTCTGAAGCCAAGCGGGGAAGGGCCTGTGGGTGGTGCGGTGCGTACGAAGGACCCTGGGTAGCAATTGCTCCTGGCAATACTTCTCCGCCGTCTCTGAAATGGCCAGCTCCTCCTCCGTCAAGAGGTTCTTCGCATTGAGAGGGTCCTGCCAGTCAAAAGGCGGCGCGGAGGATGCAGCTGCCGCGTAGTTTCGCCTGGCGCCGGCCCGCAGTGCTGGGGCGCTCTGCCGGGCGCATCTCGAAAGCAGGGCTCTGGACATGGTCGTGAGAGGTGCAATTGATCCCACAGGAAGTTAAAAAGAGAGAGAATGGGAGAAGGAAACCGCCTGGCAGAGGGGAAGGCTGCCCTTCTTCTCTCCACTTGCTGCACCCGCGGTTGTCCGGTCTCGGTCGGCCTCGGTGACGCCAACGACACAGCAGCGCGAGACGGCGAGAGCCTCGGCTCATCGACTGCGGTGGCGCGCGGTCTACCCGGTTCGGCCCTTGATCCCTTCATGCCACGGCAATTCCAACGTTGTCTGATGAACATGCCTGCCACAAGCGGCACACGCCCAGCACAGCAGCAGAGAGTGAATCGTTGACCTTGGTCGCAAAGACGATCCCACTAAGTACAACTTCTCAATTGGTCTATTGCAGATCATCTACCGTCGGAGTCGGTGTTCTGTGCAACCCTCCCACCGACGACTCCTAGGTTCATGAACGGAATCACTGTCTCGACATTCACTTTGGAGTCCCACCCCAAATCGCAGTCGCCATGCATCAGTGTATAATTTCTCATTATCTGGGATGTCATATTCATGTTCGTTACATGGAGGTCCTATTAATGCCTATTTCCCCCCCCCCCCCCGCGGAGAACCATGCAATTGATGAGCGCCCAACACCCGGAAGACCGAGAGATACAAGCAGATACAAAAGAAAGAATGTACTAATATTAGGTCCATCCGAGACACGGCAACGATGAACAGACATCCTACAGCAGGAGGAGCGCCCCAAAGGCAACACCGCACAGCAGGACGAACATCTCCACGAACCGGTCCATGCTCGCCCCAGCCGTGACAGGCATAGTGGGCGCAGGCTGGGAGCCGTTGTTGGCCGCGCCGGTGCCGATCGCCCCCTTGGGCGGCGGCGGCGCAACCGGGCCAGGGAACGGCGCGCCGGGAACGGGCGCAGCAGCAGGGACACCAGGAGGCCCAGGAGGAGCAGGAGGGCCAGGAGGGCCAGGAGGAGCAGGAGGGCCAGGAGGGCCAGGAGGAGGCGGCGGGGGAGGAGGCTGGACGGCGCCCGCCTGGCCCGTGGGCTGCAGCTTCTGCACGGTCATGGTGACGGCGACGAGCAGGGTGGTGGTGTACTTGGTCGTGACGGCGTCGACGGTGGTGACGACGACGGTGCTTTCGGCCGGGTTGTACGGGATCCAGCTGTTGGTGGTGGTCACCACTGGTGTGACGACGCCGTCGGCGCGCGTCCTCGTCACAGTGATCTCGCAGGGCGTCGTGAACACCTCGGCCGTGACGCAGGTCGTGCCGATCGGCACCGCGAACTTTGTCACCTCGGGCGGGCACACGGGGCAGCGCGTGATGGTCGACGTGATGGTCTGGTAGACCGTGTTGGTGTACGACGGCAGCACCGCGCTGGGGTTGGGCGGGATGCCTGGCACGCCGGGCAGCGATGGCGTCGGCACTGGGCTGCTGGGCAGCGTCGGGACGGGGTTTAGTAACACGATGAGCAGCTCGATGGCGAAGGTGTATGTTCCTGCCGGGGCCTGCCTGCGTCCGAGGTTGTTGGACCCCGTGGTGCGCTGGCCGGCAGTCACGGTGATGACGAGTGGTCCAACGGGGAAGTCGACCGGGACCGTGCCGTAGAATGATGTGATGTTGGCATTGTACAGGAGCCACGGCGGCGACGGGATGTAGGACAGCGCCTGGTCGCCAAGGGCCCTGAGGTAGGGGGCGATGGTAATCACGAACGGCTGGCCGCGGCTCAGAACCACGATAGTCTGGATCGGGGCGCCACCGACACCAGTGGAGCTGGGCGAGGCCGTCCCGCTGCCCGCAGGGCCGGACCCAGTCGGAGTGGGCACAATGACTCCAGATGGCAGAGAGCTCTGAGGAGGAATTCCGCTACTTCCTCCTGAACCCGAAGGACCAACTCCTCCAGATGGCCCTGAGCTCGCTGGAGGCAAGACTCCAGACGGGCCTGAACTCGCAGGAAGCAAAAGCCCAGAGCTAGTTGGAGGCAGAACCTCTCCAGCACTAGTGCTCGGGAGGGTTGGTAAGCCACCACCAAGCGAGCTTGAGCTCTGGGGAGGAATGACGCCTCCAGCACCGCTGGAACTTGCAGGAGTAACACCACCATCTCCTGAGCTAGATGTCGCCGGAGGAGATATGATCACACCACCGCTGGATGTTGCAACATCTCCTGGAACACTGCTGCTAGGGGTGAGCCCAGGAATGACAGTAGGCGCAACACCCGCGTAGAGGCTGTACAGGAAGCCGAGGGAGCTGAGGTCGATGCCGCCGCAGTACTGGTTGCTGTACGGGTCGTCGCAGTTGAACGAGCAGTCCGCATGCTCACTGTCGGCGTACTTCTTGGTGACGACAGGGGAGAAGTCCCAGCAGGAGCAAAACCTAGGCAAAGTCAGCAAGTAGGCTTCTCAGGAGGGGGAATGTACAAGGCCCATGACGAGTGAGACTTACTGGGCTTGCAAGCCCGCATACGAGTAGCCTATGCCATTGCAATATGCGAGACACGTCGCGGGACCATGAGGATACAACTCGGTGGTCTTCTTGATGGTCGAGGTGTCGAGGGCAGCGCAGCCCTGGTATGAGAACTGCGCCTTCACCCCGAGTGCCAGCAAGGCGGTGCCGGCGGCCAGTGTATGCAGTCTCCCCATGCTTGGTCAACGGTTGCCTTAACCGAAGGGGTGTCTAGAAAGAACGAATGAATGGTCGGTCGGTCGGTACGAGAGGGCGGGAAGAGAGCTGGATCAGCAAGCCCGCAATTAGGAACGATTGTTTATATAACACCGACAGGCAGAGAGAAGGGAGGGAACAGAGACGAGACGCAGAGCTGCGCGAACGCGGTCCATGGTCCTTTTTCAGTTCCGCGCATCGCAGAGCATCGCACGATGGAAGAGAGCAGACATAACAAGGCGAGACAGGCTGTTCCCGACGCGTTGCCGTTGAGATGGCGATGGAGGTCGGTGGCCAATGGCGGGGTGCGGACCGAGACAGACTCGTGGTTGAAGAATGGACTCCTCGCCGATGGTACGGTATTCCACGTTCCAGTGGCCACCCGGAGGAATGTTCAAGATTTCTCGGCCGTCAACATGACCAAGCTATTAATTTAACTGCGCAATCCATTCCTGCAACATGGCCTGGATGGCATCGCTATTCTTCTCTAGGAACATCATGTGCCCATTGCCGTGAATCCCAGCTGCGCCCAGCTCGACATATTCCAAAGAAGTGCACCCTGCCTGCCGGAGATAGTCCACGTTGCAGTAGTCGTAGACTGCATGAAATGACGACTCTGCCGTCACCACCAAGATGGGCGTATCAGCCAGGTTGGCCAACCTGCGCGGCGCAGGACTATCCGCCTGCAGGGTGCAGCCAACGTGATTTTCGTCGGGCGCCGCGACGATCTTCCTGACCAGGTCGACGGCGGGGTCGGATACTGGCGGATCGTAAGTGAGCGGGATGTCTGCAACTCCCCAGGCACGAGCCGAATCATTCCCCTGCACGCCCGCGTTCGTGAAGGGCGGCCCAGATGGCTCCAGGAGTATCAGGCCTGCTGTGAGACCCGGGCGTGCGTCTGCAATCACTATCGGCAGCTGACCCCCCGAGCTGTGGCCCACGAGGATCACGGGCCTGCCAATTTGGTCGAGCAGCGCAGAACCCGCAGCTTGGGTCTTGTGTTGCTGAAACGTCAGGTTGGCCGTGTACTGCACCTGGGATGCGTAGAAGCGATCGAAAACTGGGTCTCCCATCAAGCCGGTGCCGTTCCACTGCGTATGCATTGCTGCCTGCGGCCAGAGGTTGTACCTCTCACTGGCGGTAAATCGCTGCTGCAGGTTCTCAGCCGCAAAGGGCGGCTCCAACTCGGGGCCGGTATCTGGCTGCCATGCCGAGCGACCCCGTGACGGCTGGTCGACGAGGAACAGCTCGTAACCCTGCTCGATGAAACGAGACGCCCACCCGCGACCGCCGTCGGGCTTGTTGAGCCAATTCTTCCGGAGGGTCAGCGTTGACGCGTAATCTCATGTCAAGCAATCTGTGGGCGGCCCACTGACCGTTGCTGTCTGTGCCGAGCCGTGTAGAAAGACGATGGGATGCTCTTGGGTGACACCATGCACGGGGACCAGGTGCTCCACGTAGATCTGGTCTTGGAAGACGTGCTCTCCTGCGCTGTTCTCGGCGTAGTGGCCGCCGGCCTGGAAATAGTCCCGGATCATGGGCGCCTCATCTTGGGGGGCTTGCTCTTGGGCCCGGGCGAGCCCAATGGCAGGCAACGGGATCGCGGAGGCGGCCAGAAGGAGGGTAGCGAGCATGATGGGAGCCGGATTCAGCAGACCGGTGTGTTATTGACAGAGGCGAGGCGACCAGGGATGAGAGCGAAAATGATCCCGCTGCCGACGTCGTTGCTTTTATCTGAGTCGTCAACGTCGCGGGGCGTATCTTGCGCCTCATCCACACTCTGGGACCCGAGAGACAGCCCGTATTACATGGCGCTAGACTGCGGGGAACCTGGGAGACTGGGACGACTGGCAGCGCCTGGGGCTGCCCGGGGCAAAGAAAGGGTTGATTGTGCGGTGGATTCATCGTTACAACGGGCCGCCGATCCTGGCCTGTCCTGTCAGCGGGACAGATCAGATTATGGCATGTATGTGAGATGCAGCCGTCCACGGGCGAGGGCGCCAGGCGCAGGCGCAGGCGTAGACGCAAGGTGGCAGTTCTCGATGAGCATGAGCATGGAAGAGGGAGGGTCTCGGGCGCAAAGGGTTCGACCAGGACCAGACCGGTCGAGCACTTTTGTCTCTGTTCATCAGCCGCGTTGCCGTCACGGCACGGTCGGGGTGTGGCAGGTGGCAGGTGGCAGGTGGCAGAGGTGAGAGCCTGGGAGGGCAGAGGGCGTGCCTGTCGGTCTGCTGGTCTGGTCTGCCTCGGACCAAAAGCCGGGCAGGGCCCAGGGAGACTAGATAAATAAGGTCAAAGCCCGCCCGAAGGAGGCGTCCAATGGCAGCTACCACCAGACGCCATATTACCCCGGGGCAGGTCGACCATGGGACAGGAGTCGACAAGATTCGTCAAGAGTCGACAAGATTCGTGCTTGTTTGACAGGCAGGCACGAAGGAGGGTGGGCGAGGGTGAGTCTGCAGCAAGGGCGTGTCGCACACATGGGGACCTGGGACGAACGGCACCGGCATGCAGTCTATCTGCTGTGCCAGTTGTTGCTGGCCCACCCTGTCTGGCCTGTCTGTCTGTCCGCCATGTCATGTCATGTCATGTCCTGTCCTGTCTATCCTATCCTATCCTGTCCTGTGCTGTCGTATCCTGTCAGCCAGCTGGCCTGTCTGCGACGTTGTATCTACATCTACACAGGTACTTATTGGTCTACTTAGTATGCCGTGCCGTGCTGAGCTGTCCGTCTGTACCTGCCACGGAACCCCAAGTATACCGTGATAGTGCTGGCTATGCGGGCCCTTCCGGATGCTAACAATCTCTACACCCCTGCCCCAGCCCTCTGACGGACTGGTACCGTTCCCTGGCGGATGCTCCCGCCTGCCCGCCGAGGCCCATCCCCGCTTTGCCAGAGCTGCCAAGCCTTCTCGATGAGCGACCAGGGTGCGATGCGGATGGAAAGGATGGAAAGGATGGGGGGAGGACAGGACAGTGTCGGACGGCATGGGGACGGCATGGATGCCTGCACACGCTGTGGCGAGGCGATACCGGTGGTCTGGGCCAGGAACACCGACGACCCAAGCGGGCACTCACACACACGCACACGCGCACACACCTCACCCTCCTTACACAAGACACACCCAGCAGACCGTTCGCCCAGAACCCAGGAGAACCAGACCAGACGCCAGACCTTGTTACACCTTGGAGGACTAACTGTGCAATTACCCCGACCGACATCATCCATCAATCACCACCTCCACCACCCTCCACCCTCCGCCGCCAACCAGCAGCCGCACCAGCGACACGGCATCATTGCCACGAGATGGCGCTTACATGATGACACGGGTATTATTGGAAACACCTGCGGATCCGGTTCACTTGATGACAGCCAGCCGGGAATAGCCACCCAGAGTCCCAGACAGCCAGAGGCCGGCACGGGCGCACAGCAGCACAGCGACACACAGCATTAGGCATCACGCATCACCCATCTAGCATCGAGCGTCAAGCATCGAGCATCGCATCAAGCATCGACCACCCACCCCCCTGGGACCCCTTGGACCCCTTGGACCCCTGGGATATACCATGAACCCGGGTCGGCCTTGACAGGTTCCACCTCTGAACTGCCACAAACAAAAGCAAAATAGTCCGCCAAAGCAGAACACTACATCTCAAGCGCTGTCTCATCACCATCCCCATCACACAACCTAACCTACGCCCGCCCAAACCCCAACACAACGATCCGCTTATGATTTCCGAGCAGCGCACACTGACAAGCATGAGGGCTGGCCAAGCAAGCCAGGGCTGCTGGACATGCAAGAGTGAGTAATCGCCCCTGTGCCTCGAGCTTACTGTTGCTTTTGTTGTTACTGTTGCTGTTGTTGCGCTTCTGCCTCTTTTGCCGTGGTGGTTGTGGTTGTGGTTGTGGTGGTGGTGGTGGTGGTTGTTGTTGCTGTTGTTGCTGTTGCCGTGTCACGCCTGCTGCCGGCTTCTTCCTTTCACTGCCCTTGCCGCACACACTGGGGTCAGATATTGATCTGATCTAATCTGTTTTCCGGTGGTGGACCCTGTCCCTTCTCCACACATCAATGTTCCGGCGATCCGTCATCGCGTCTGGTTGGGCTTTGGCTTCGTTGGTCGCCAAATACGGGCTCCTGCTGACACCCGGCTCGTACTCGCGCGAATAGAAAGGAAAATCGGGTGTGATAAAGGCCTGCCTTCATGCAACAACTGTGTGAGAACGGGCCGAGAGTGCATGGGATATGGCCTCCGGCTCGTCTGGCCTGACATACCAGACGGCCGCAGGAAATCACCCAAACTCTCCCTGCAGCACCACACGCACGGCCAGCTGCAGGCGTCCGGATTGTATTACGGCCAGCAGTTTCTCAACATTTCATTCGACGACATCGAGCAGAACCGTCAGGATGTCAGCACCTTAACTCTCCAGGACCACCACGCCCGCCCTCAGCAAGCCCTGAGGCTTCATCCCGATTTGGTGGGCCACGAAGTCGAGTTGCTCGGCTATTGTGAGTTGTCGGTTTCTAACCCTGTTTTGTCCTCGCCAAAGTCCTCTGACCACGCCTCCAGACGAACACAAGATCTCCCGCATGATCTCTACTGTCGATGCCAACAACGGTTTCCGCCTCGAGCTCATCCCCATAGCCGTCAACGGCCCCAGCTTTGCCGCCAAGGCTCTCCGCAGTGCCATTCTCGCCCTGTCAGCATACCACCGCTATGGCCTTGGGGCTGCCCTGCCATACAAGATCCAGGCCCTCCGGCTCTTGTCCCACTCGCTGGACAAGGAGTCCTTCGCCGATTTGCCGCCCATTGAATCCCAACTCGCGGCTTCCATGATGCTTTGCGTGTACAACGTAAGCCTCACCCCCCACAGTCATTATTTCGTCATGAGTCAAGGCTGAACCTCGGCAGGTTTTTGACGAGGCTGAGGGCAAGTGGCATCTCCACTTGAACGGCTCAAGAAGCTTGCTGCACCGCTATGCCGACATGAGAGGCGGCCCGCTCGACTATGACTTTCTCAACACGTGGTTCCTGTATCACGAAATACTGGGCTCTTTCAGCCAGCCACACAAGCACAATTATGAGGGCGCGTCATCACTGGAACTGCTCCAGGGAAGCGATTGCGACAAGACCCTCATTATAGGCTCCCTTGGCTGCTCCGTCGAGATTATGGAAATCATCCATCACATCAATCAGCTGCGATACCCAGCTGCACAGAAATTCCACGAGAAGAGCGGCAGATCCGAGCTACCATCCGTGATGTGGACATGCCAGGGCCTACAAGACAGGCTCAGCAGGCTGAATCAACGGCTGCCACCCGAAATCGAAATGCAGTCGACCAGGGAGCAGACAAAGGTTCGCTTGACAGCCGAGCTCTACCGAATCGCTGCCGTCCTGTACCTGCGGGCCGTCTGCCCCAACATAGACGCCACGAACCAGACGCCAATGTGGCTTCAGGCAGGTTTCAGAGTCCTCGAGAACCAGGAAATCTGTACGAGCCCTTGGCCCTTGTTCGTGGTCGCTTGCGAGTCGCAGATGGACGACCAGAGGATCATGATCCTGCGGACACTGGACCGCATGGATGCGGATCGGAAAATCGGGAATGTGTTCGTCCTGAGGAATCTGATCGAGAAGTACTGGAAGCAGCAAGACCTCCAGGCGGACGGTGACCGAGCAAAGCCGTTGAAGTGGTGGGAGCTGATGAGCTTCGACACTGCTGCGCCGTGGTTTATCTGACCTCTCAACGAACCAAAAAAACGGGACTTCAAATCACAACAACAGAAAGAGCATGACCGCAGCAGGTTGACTGGGCCATCTTGGACCACATCCCGCTCTTCTTCCATCGGTCAATGAGCTATCCGGTCATTTCAATGACTTTTGAATCGGTGGTCCCGCCGCCGAGACATATTGAGTGACACCTGGGACTTCATGAGACGGAGTTCCTCGTTGCTCGTCACAGAATTCGATTCACCCGGAGGACGTTCCACCAACATGGATCTGGCTCGATCATACGGTCAAGCACGGCCATCACCATTGTTGCTAGCGAGGGGTTCAGGCAGAGCGGGATCAAATTCGCCGGACATTGCCGAAGGGATTTCAGTATGTATAGATACCCGGGCTTGTTCGTCGGCCTACCACCACAGTATCTGCTGTTGCAAATTTTCTATGAGGCGAGCTGGGAATACACGAGGACAGGAATGGCTGGGATGTGGTGGGCAAACGACAGGACCAGCTGTGACAAGATGATGAGTATGGGGCGACACATTTCCTTTGTGGATGAGCCTAACACTGGGGTCGGACAGGGAAAAGTTCATCCGCTTCGATTCTACGAGAAGGAGTTGACAGGGTCAAAATTGAAGAAATTCAGGTGTTGATGACACCCTGATGGCCGCTCATGAAGAGGTTGTGCCAAAGGGTGTCTGGGAAGACGGTGCGATGAGCTTTACGGACTGCGATATCCCCAGTAATGAGATTTATGTCAACGATTGCTACCCAAAGTAGTGCATCCGACTACGTAGTCTACCTAGGTAGTCCGGCCACTGACTGGATTTGAGTAGACCGGTGTTGTTCGGCTTGTTGCGACAGACTGGAATGGGCCAACCACGTCCAGCCAGCGCGCGCGCAAGATTAGCCAGGTAGAGGGTGAGTCGAATATGGCCTCTCTAGTTCTCTATGATGATCAAGGAAGACAAACCAAAAGCTAGACCTCGAGAGCCCGAGACGGACCGAGAATAAAGTACCATAGGCTGCACGAACACCTCAACACACAACCTTGAGACACGCCAGATGATATCACCACGTCAACGAGGACCAACTTCTCTGACCCGAAATCAGCCCCAACCCCGGATCGCCTCACAAACTCCGCAAAAGAACCCATGTTAACCCCAGGAGAAATTAACCAGAAATCCCCGTGCACCAGAGAAGGCCCGAAGACGGGACCGAGCCATCAGATCCCGTGAACCCATCATCCCAGCCGCATCACCCCCCAGCGGCAGCCTCGAGCCGACAGCTGCCAGATGCGAGCTTAATATCGGATCGTTCGCGCTAGCATCTGGCGCCTTTCCCCCAGGTTTGTTCCTCCATCCCTGCCTCGGGCGCGGTTTGCCACTAGGTGGTTGTTACCACACTCTTACAAGTACCACACTCGCCCCCACCCAGAGCCAAGGGCCGCCGTTCGGCTTAATATGCCGTTGGGGACGGGTCTTTGGCCGAAAGGGGTAAATGTCGAGAGGTTTGAGTTTGGATTGGTGCGTTGGTTTGTGTGGACTATACTATGTCGTCTGACGGCCTAGGTTTTGCGTCGAATAAGCGAACGCGAGACTGTCTAGCCACGTCGCTGTCTTGATGTTGACTGCGAGACTGTTGACGAGGCCGCACGACATTGGTGGGATCCATCAACTGTCAATCCAGTCTCTTGATACCCCATGGATCGCTCTGCATTTCCATGGCATTCCGAGATACGTCTTTGCCTGGCTACGACAACAGTCACCTCATAGAGTACACATGAGGCGCGCGGCACAACGACAGGGAGACTCAAGAGAGCAGCCGACTCAGCGCCTAGTGGAGATGTCTTTCGACAGTTGCACTGACGGTTCTTCAACTCATAATTACAAACCTCAAATAATGGGGACGGACAGGCAGACAGGATGTGCAAGATAAGCATAACTGTCCCATGTCGATCCCGAGGTCAGCTTACCCTCCCCCAACCCGGCTGTCATCCGGAGCACCAAAACATCAGATAGATTAAACAATCGGGGAAACCTCAGGGGCAGGCTGCAGGGATCCCAGGCCCGGCGTGGCTCGGCCGACGAGTCGTACCGAATCGGGACAGCTGCCCGAGGGCGGGCGACTTTCAATACGTGTAAAAACGTCGTCTTCCCCTGCGAGTCAATATCCATGGAGGACGTTGGCCGACTCCGTTTCGATGATGTCTAATTCTGGGCGCGGAACCAGATATCGTGCAGGTGATGTCGTACCACGGCCTCCATAACGCGTCAACCGCGCGCTACCACTGCCGAATCCGACATGACTCCCGGGTCTTGGGACACGCGTGTGGTCACACCCGTCACCTGGGTATTCTTAGACGTGAGCTTGTTCCTCTGCGAGTGGATGGGGCCTAGGGGTAGGGCGGCCGGCTCGCTCCATCTACATGCTTTGCCTAGCTGCCCCTGGGTAATATTGCACAACCCGATTTCTGGGACTCGGCGCCGTGAGCTGTCAGACGGGCTGGGCAGGGCATCCCGGCCCGCCAGCACAACGGTTCCCGGCGACCGACTAGTTCGAGGCCACGGACTCATCCAGGCTCCAGACGTCTCGGCGGTACTATGATGGCGCCAACGCGATAAATGTGCTTGTACGGTCTCTTACTCAGGATCAAGTCAGCCTTAACCAATCTGAATAAGCTCTGGAGCTACCCTGGACGATTATATTGTTGTTCTCGAGACGGGCCGTTTCCTGCCCCCCCCCCCATAAGAGGCGTTTAGTTCCCGATATCCAGGTCGAAATTGCCCACAAGGCCATGGTTTGTGGGGCTCTTTCAAGCAGTATGTGGGCCAGCAGTTGTTTGAAAACGCGGGGACCGTATAGTCAAGCCCTATTTGTCTGTTATTATTGCCTTTGACAAGCATTACCTCCGGCCCACACGGCGAGCTACCCTTGTAGGTGTGCAATATGTTCGGGACACGGAGTAGCAAGCTCTTCGCCTGGTGATAGATTCAACGGCTCTCGGTACCGGAGTACATGTTCAAAGGTGGAAGAAGCCCTCGTCCATATAAACCACGGGAAACTCCCATGATGGTGTCGATACTGAATCCATCTACTCAAACTCAACGCTCAGTCGTCTTCTATTCTTTCTTTCTATCACAGGCTTCCTTCTCTTCAGCCTCCTTCTTCAAAATACAGGTTGTACCTGTACCATTCACTTCCTGTCTTCTCACCAACACTCACTCACAATTCCAAATATATCATACAAAATGAGTTACTCTAGAATCCTCGCCCTCCTCGCAGCAGCCGGCATGCCCCTGGCCCAGGCAGCCGTGCCCACCATCGACGGCTTCACCCTGACGTGGTCAGACGACTTCGTCGGCACTGCTAATAGCTTGCCCAACACGGCCAACTGGCTCTTCTCCACGGGAACATCCTACCCTGGCGGCGCATCGAACTGGGGCACCGGCGAGATCCAGACCTACACCTCGAGCACCGAGAACCTGGCCCTCACCGGCAACGGCACCCTGGGCATCACCGCGCGCAAGGACGCCTCGGGCGCCTGGACGTCGGCCCGTGTCGAGACCCAGCGGACGGACTTTGCGTGTGCCGCCGGGGGCAAGCTGCGGATCGTCGGAAGCCTCTCGCTGCCGCCCCTGGGTGAGAATGGGATTGGGTACTGGCCGGCGTTCTGGGCGCTCGGTGGGCAGTTCCGGGGAAACTACCAGTTAGTAACAGTCCAGACAGACACTTGCTCCGCGGCCTTAAGAGAATTCCGTCCGTACTGACGCTCTCAACCGCCAGGAACTGGCCCCAAGTCGGCGAGCTCGACATAATGGAGAACGTCAACGCCGTGAACAGGCTGTACGGAACGCTGCACTGCGGAGTCAACCCGGGAGGCCCATGTGATGTTAGTAGCTTTCAGATACAATCTTAACCCCCTTGAGAAGCAATCTCTCCCATCTGCAGCCTGTACCTGAAAGGTTTCATCAGGCTGCAGGTTTCGAGACCGGCTATGGCCACGGTGTGGCCTGTTCCTCCCTACATTTGTATAGAAGTGCTTCCTCGGTTCTTTCATAGCTGACTCTGAATGCTGCAGGAGACCAATGGCATCTCGGGGAACACGGTGCCGCAGACGCCAATGCAGGGCAACTTCCTGCGGTACACGGTCGAGGTGGACCGCACCGACTCCTCCGCCGAGGCCATCCGCTGGTACCTCGGCGACACGCTGTACCACCAGGTGACGGCGGCGCAGGTCGGCGACGCCACCGTCTGGGCCGACGCTGTCCATGGCTCGTACTTTGTCCTCCTCAACTTGGCAATTGGGGGTTCGTTCCCTGATAAGGTGTACGGGAGCACGACGCCTATTGCGAGCACGGCGTCTTCTGGGACTATGTTTGTCGAGTATGTCGCTGTTTACAACAGTGTTTAGGGGATGCCGTCTGTATGGCACGGTTCTGTTGGAATAATGTCGATGAGTCGATAGGCACGATGACGCAGTGGAGCTCACGGCCGATTGCCTCGTGAAAAAAGAATGAGACCGCGCGGGCACGTCTGATGGCAAGGCACAACTCGTTCAATTCATGTACTAGATTGAATTCTTCCGTATATATACTTTTCATACGGGTTTTTGGACAAGGGCTGCACGATCTTTTTGATGCTTACTCGATGAAAATATTCCGGGTCAGCTTGCCCCTGCACGCAAAAATCATGTTGGTACTCGAGCTGGTACTCCATAGATCTTGGTGTTCCACAGGAGGAACAAATGTAGTCCGCAATTATTATCCAGTGAATTCGATTATAGGTCGCATTTTGTGATAAAGTAGAGCCAAGCTTGATACTTAGTTAAGTCAGCGTACGCCCACCCAGCTTCTATAGTATGCCTACCTAGCTTTTAGCATTGGCCCATTTAGTATAAGGAAATTGGCTGCATGCATTAATAAAATATAGGTATACCTTAAAAGCTAGCTTTTTAAAATTATAGCTACCTTGCTGCTTTATTACATTTACCTTGTTATTTTTTATGCAATATATTTAATTTATATTTATTATATTAATATAAAGTATAAAAAAAAAATTTTATAACTTTAAGTTAACTTATTTATTTTATTATTACTTACTTTATATAATATTTAACTTACCTTATAACTTTATTATAAAATTACTTTTTACTTATTTATTTATATATTTAATTAACCTATTTATAAAATAATGCTTATTTCTTTTTATCTCCTTAAATTAATTATTTTATAACCCTTATTTTTAAATATTATTTTATTATTAATACCCTTAAATTTAACCTTAATATAATTATAAATAATTAAAATAATAATTTAAAAATAATAATTTAAATATTTAAAATATTTATAATATATTATCTTTATTCTTTAAAGTAATTATAAATATTTCTTAAATATAATTTATAAAATTATACCTAAATCTAAGTAACTTTATTATTTACCCATTAAAATGCAATTTAATAACCATAATTCTTATATTAATATTTATAAGATAAAGTATAATCCTTATCTTTAAAATATACTTAATATTTAAACTAAGCTATATAAATATATAGTTATAATTACATAAACTAAAAAAGACTTACCTTGCTATTAAATTACTATTAAATATATATTTAATAATAAAGCAAAGTATTATAGCGAAAAAGTAAATAAAACTATAAATAAGTTTATTAATAACTTTAAATAGTAAATTAAAAAAGCAATAATAATTAAGCAAAAAAGGTTAAAAAAGCCATTAATTTTATATAAAATAAACTACTTATTTAGCTTTATAATTAAAAAGAATATAAATACTTTAAGTAAATATACTTAATTATATATTTTATATATATTTATTAAAATATATAAATCTCTTTTATATTATAAAAACCTTTTCCCTATATAATTATTTAATATTTAAAACCCTTAAAAAACATTCCTTTATTAAAATTATTTTCTTACCTTATTATTAAAAATAATATAATATTTAGCTATAATAATATTTATTAAGTGCCTTTATTATTTACTTTTTTTATATAATTTTATATAAATAAATAACCTTTAAAAATATTAATAATTAGCGCAAACTACTTAATAATTAAAATATTAAGGGCTAGCTATTAATTAAATGCCTTATTAATAATTTAATTAAAAATAATTATTTAATTAATTTATTAATTAATATAAAATATTAAGTTAAGCATATTATATTTTATTTTATAAAAGCAATATAATTTAAAAGCCTTAATAACCCTCCCTTTTTTATTATAAATATTACTTATAATATTAATTAATATAAACTACTACTTATTTATATAATTAGGATAATACCTTAATAATGCTTATATATTTATTTATTAGCCTTAATAAATAGCTAAATAATTAAAGATTTTACTTAAGTGCTTAAGATATTAAAAAGCCATGGGGTTAATTGCAACCTTTAAATAATAAATGCTAAAATTGTTAAAAGTAATGCTATTTAAGCAATATTTCTATAAGCATAGATTATTATATATTAATAGCACCTCCTTTAAGCATTTAAATGCAATATTTATACCATTTAATATATTTTAAATAATATAATATTTAAGGAAATAAAGGCAAAGTTTTTTATTATAATTAATGCTATTTATATTAATAACTTTAAAAAACTTTAAAGCTTATTTTAATAAAAATAAATAAAGGTTAATAAGAGTATAAAAGCTATTTATTATATTAATAAAACTTAGCTTAATTATCATTAATAAAGCGTTTATTAAGCATACTTTTTATATATAATATACTTTAATATTCTTTTTATATTCGCTATAAAAAGTTTATATTGCTACTTAAAAACATAGCTTAGCCATTAAAAATATATATATGCAATTATAATAAATGCCTTTCTTTATTTAATAATAGCTTTATTTTAAAGGTTTTAAAATATTTTAGCTAAGGAATTAAAAATAACATTAAGTATATTACTTTATCTTCTTATATTCTTAGCTAATTTATTATTTATAATATCTTAAATTATAAGTAATCTTTTTATTAATTATTATACTAAGTTAAAGAGTTTAAGTTAACTTAATATATTATATATAAAATTATTTTAGTATATTATAAAATGCTTATATGTTTATAAAGTTAATGTTATAATGCAAAAAGGTAAGGCATTTTACTTAACTAACTTTTATTTATATTAATATTAATTAAAACCCTTTATGCAATAATTAATATAAAAATCTATCTATTAATTATAATATTATATTATAAAGCCATTATTATATTCTTAAGAGCTTTTATTATTAAAAGATAGTTTAATACCATAAATTAATATTAAAAACCTTAATAAGCTCATTAATTTTAAGCTTAAGCTTATGCAAGAATTATACTTTACCCCCTCTTTATTAAGTAATTTATTATAAGATATAAGTATTCTTAATTATCTCTTTATTAGCAATATTACCCTTGAAACTAAGCTAAATAATCCATTCTTAATTCTATCCTTAATCCCATTCAACCTTATTAACATTGCATATATCTCTTTAAATAAAGCTAAGCTTAATATTCCTAAGCTTAATCCTAATTAATATGCTTATATAAATATAGAAATAAATGCTAAGCCTTTTAATAAAATAAAGCCCTTTTTATTACTAAAGAAAAAAAGAATTAAGTAAGCTAAGAATGGTTTTAAGAGGGCAAAGGCAAACTATTATACCTATAAATTAAATGCATTAGCTGCCTTAACTAGGCGGCTATTAAGCTAAAATAAAACGATAAAAAAAAAAAGAGCAGCCTTTAAAAGGAAATATAAGTAATGCCATTAGCTTAAATATAAATATATAAATCCTATTTATTTAAATATGCCGTTAATTAAAATAATATAAATATTATTAAATTTTATGCTTAATTTTAATAAATAAGACTTAAAGCATAGCTTTATATTAAGGCTTGCTTAAAATATTAACTTTTTAAAAGAAATGGCATAAAGCGCACTAAATATAATAAAAGTAAGCAATTTATTAAAATATATATCTTTATATTACTTAATAATATTGCTATTATATTTAAGCAATACGCTAAAGCTTATTTATTAATTTTATTTACTATTTCCTTTAAGCATTTTAAAGCACCCTTTATTACTTATTTTTAATCTTTTAATGCTTCGGCCTTAAACCCTGCCTTTTAACTTTGTAGTATTAAGTAATTATTTAACTTAAGCCTTTTTAAATTAAGTAATATATAAAAAGTGCATTAAAGTAATTATTATTAATTATAAACTAAATTAAGCTTAATAATATATTAAATAAGGTATATTTAAAAGACTTAATAATGCATAATATAAAAAAAGGTATAAGCTTTATTATTAGCCTATAACCCGCATTAATATGATTTACGTTGGCTAGCTTATAGTAAATTAAGCCTTATTAAATAATTTATTAATATATAGGAAAAGCTTAATTATAGGAAATATTATAAACTATAAGTTAGTTAGTTAAATTAATAGCGAAAAATATATATAGCTAAATTGCATAAAAAATAGCAGTAATGTAAATAATAATAAGTATTATAAGGGCTTAAAAGAATTTAACTTTATGCCTTTAGCTAATAAGATTATAGTTAAAAAGCAAAGATAAGGCGGGTTTGCTATTAATAATAATATGTTATTTTATATAATTTAAGTATAAGAAATATATAATTATACTTTATTTATTATAAATCTTAATAATTAAATCTTTAAAAAAATTTAAAAGAAGTTTAAGGTAAAAAGGAATTAATTATTTTATAAGATTTTTTATTTTAATTAAGATTAGTAAAAATATTATATTAAAAAGGGTATATTTCTTAATATATTAAAAGAATTAAGCAAGGAATTTATATAAGATTATATTATTATTAAGGGTAGTTTTTAAGTAGAAAATATAGTATTACGGTATTTAATTAAATATATAATATATATATATAATGATTTTTAAATAAGTTTACTTAATATTAATATTTTAAATTATGCTATATTTATCTTAAACTTATTTAATATCTTTAAGCATATTATTATTAAGGCTTTTAAACTTATTATTTATAATATAGTTTATTATTTCTTATTAAGAAATTTATACCTTTTAAGTTCTTTATCTTATTACCTTTTAATTATATATTTTATTAAGATTTTAATTAATATTTTTCTTATATTACTTAATAAGCTGGCTAAGCATATTATATTTAAGGGTATAAAAACTATTATTAAATATTCTTCTTCTTTAAAATAAGTAATAAGGGTAAAATTTAATTTTTCTTTTTCCTTATAATTATAAGATAAGCCTTAATATTTAGTACTTAATTAAATATATTATAGTATATAAATATTAAAAGGTATAACTTACTTATTTAAATATCTTTAAATTCTTTATTTATTTATATTTATACTTTAGCTTATTTACTTTTTTTATATCTTTAATTAATATTATTAAAATGCCTTTTAAGGCTATTAATAAGCTTGCCTTTAAGAGCCTTACTATTGCCTTTAAGGCTTTTAAGAATATAAATGCTAGTAAAACCGCCATTTTTAATAATAAAAAGCATATTAAGATATGCAAAACTTACTCTTATATTTATAAAAGTATTAAAAATAAAGTATATTATTTTTAAAGTAGGTATAATTTATATAATAATAAATTATTAATTCTTTTTATTTAAGTATTTAAATATCTTATCCTTATTTTTTTAAATTATTTTATTATTATATTTATGTAAATCTTTTCTTTAGCAAAAAAACTTTTTTATTATAATAATAGCAAACTTAATTATATTTATTTAAGGGTTATTAAGTATTAATTGATATTAATTAATATAAATAAAAGGAATTTAAAAATATATAGCTAATATTATTTAATGCTAACTTATAAAATATTTATATCCTTAAGCAATTAAATTATTGCCTTTACTTATTATTAAATATATTACTTTTCTTTCCGCTATATTATTATATACTTTCTTATAACTTTAAGTTTTTAAGCTATGGTTTTAAATAGCTTTTTAAGGCTAACCTTAATATAAATAGGATTTTTAAGATTATATTAAAATGCATTAAACTTATTATTATAATTAAATATATTATTTAAGAGTAATATATTATTAAATTTATTACTATAATTAAATATATTATTTAAAGGTAATATATTAAAGTTATTCTTTAAGTTAAATATAATAATTATTATAATAAACTTAAGTTTCTTTAAAGGGATATTATTAATATTATTATACTTATGCTTATTAGCTTTTTAAACCTTATTACTTAAAATATTTATTACTTATTACTTTTAATTAATATTAAACTTTATAATTATTTATTTTATATTTACTTAATTTAAAAGGTTTTTTTTAAATTTAATGCTTTAAATAAGCGCTTATAGCTAATTTTATATAATCTTATCTTTATTAATAAGAGTATTATAATTTTATATAATAAGAATTATAAGAAGGATATACTTAAAACTCTTTATTAACTTCTTAATATTTATAAATAGCTTAATAATTCCTAAGAATAGCTAAGTAAATAAGCTATAAAATTTAATAGCTATATATATTATATTTAATGTAAAGTTTTAAATTTCCTTAAGGTACTAAGTTTTTTAAATTATATAGTAAAAGGGCTGAAATTATATAATATATTGCGCCTTATAATAAGCAAGATTATAAGTAAGCTAATACTTATTTATTTAACCTTAAAATAATAATTAAGTATTTAGCAACTTAGCCTTTTTTATAATTACTTTATGCTTAATTTAATTATAAGTTAAGTTATTTATTATTAAAATAACTTAAATTATTAACTTTATTTGCTTTAATTAAATTAAGTAGCTAATATATTAATTAATATAGTTAAAGCTTTAAGGCATTTATACTTAAATTTTATAGCTATATATATAATGTAAATTAAGCCCAGCAAAGCTTATTATAATATTTATTAAAAGCATATTAATATTAAAGTTAAGGTTATTAAAGTTAGTAATAATAATTATCTTTTCTTATAAAGATATGCTAGCATAAATAAATAATATATATAAGTTAGCCTTTTTTATTATTTTTTATAAAATTTTATAATTAATTAGCAACTTATATTATATATATAATTAGCATTAATTAATATAAAGAGATATAAAGATATAATTAAATAAAGTTAGCATTAATTAATATATAAACTTAATATTAAAAATTTAAAGCAAGCTATTATTTAGGTAAACCTTAATAGCCTTATTGCCATTATTAATATCTTTAAAAACGGAAACTTTGCTGCTATAAAGAATAGCCATTATAATCTTTATTAACTTAGCCTCTTAAATGTTAATAATTAAGTTATTAAAGTATGCATTTATAATATTATTTATATAAAGCTTTAAGGTAATATAATTTAACTTATAATACTTAATATAATAAGTAAGAATGCTATTATATAAATAAATTAGCTATGGTAAGCTATTTATATAGTTTAGTAACTTTAAGATTATATTTATTCCCTGCTATATATTTATGCAATTTAATATACCTTGCATAATCTTTTTATTAATATTAATATTTATTATAATATTATACTATTATTTAATAAGCAATAAGCATTATTACTTTTAACCCTTAATAATAGCTACCTTTATTAATGCTTTCTTTTGCTTATTAAATATGCTTAAGTTACTTAAGTACTTAAGGTATCTTATCTTAAAGTTTACTTTATTAAATGCATTATTATTAAAATTTGCAAAGAGCGTTATATTCTTTTAAAATAAGCTGCTTAAATTATAATAATTATTAATATTATTAATAGCTAATATTATAAAAATTAATATAAGGCTTATTAAGTTTTACTTAAGCTTAAGGCCTTAATATAATAGCTTAATATTTAATTAAAGCTTATAAGATTATAATATATTAACCTTGCAAAGGAAATAAGCTTTATTATAAATTATATAATTTTAATAAAATTAATAAGAATAAAAAATCATTTTATAGCATTTAATATATTAAATTATTATATTTTTTATTATGCTTATTTTTTTATTTAAGTATTATATTAATTAGCTATTTATAATATAATTAATTAATAGCTTTGCTTAAATATTTTTAAGGATAAACTTAATTAATTTATTATTTTTATTATCTTTATTAAGCTTATTAAGCTTATTATTAATATTAGCATTAGCATTAAACCCCTTGCAATTTATAGCTTTAACCTTAATTATAACGCTAAAAATATAATTTAAGTTATTTTCCTTATTATTATAAATAGCATTATTAAAACCTTTTATATTCTTTAAGGCTAAATACTTTTTTATTACAGCCTTTCTTATAATTTAATCCTTAAAGTAAATATTAATAATTATTAAACGGAAAATATTAATTTACTTTTTATTTACTATAAGCATATTATTATATATATTATACTTCCATAAACCCTATTAATATAGTTAATTACTTATATTTATAATAAATATAATAACATAAGTTTTCTTTATTAAGTAAAAAATAGTTATAAAATATAAAAATATTTAAATCTTTATTATATTTTATATAATTAATTAATTATATATATATAAGTTAGCATTAATTAATATAAGAATAGGCTATAAATTGGCATTAATTAATACTAACTTATAGGAAAATATATACTTAAGATAAGTTATTATGCTTTATGGCTATTTTTATTTAAATAAAAAGCTCCTTAATTATTATTATAACTACTTATAAGGCGGGTTTATAGCTAATATTGCTTCTTAATTTATAAAAGACTTTTATATTAAAAATATTAATTAAAAAATACTTATAAATCTTATTAAAGTGCTGCATAATAATGTTAATAAACGCTTATATTATAATGAGCTATATCTTATTAAAGCCCTCTTTAATAATATTATTAAATATAAATAAGCTAATTGCCTTAAGCTTAGCCTTATGCTTTAAAAGATAGAAATATTGCTTTAAAAGTATAATTAATATCTTGCTTATGCTTATCTTATTAGCAAAAAGGATATTTTTTAATACATTATTTATTATTTAATATATAATAATAATATTTATAAAACCCTTATTAGCTAATATATAAATAAGGAGCTTATAAGCTAAGTTAGCATTAATTAATATAAAGTAAGGGCATAGCTTTGCATTAATTAATATTAATTTAGCTTATTTAATTTATTAATAATTTAAGCTATTATAAAATTAATATTATATAGGTTAATTAAGCTGCTATTAATATTATTATATTAATTAATATATAAATTAATATACTTTATATTATCTTTAATATTTAGCTTATATTATTTTAAAAATTTTAAGGCTTTAATAAAATTAATAGCTATAGGAAGTTAACTTAATATAAGTATAAATAAAGCATAGCATTGCTTAAGATCCTTATAATATTATTTATTTACTTAGCTATTTATAAGTAAAGTATCCTTATTAATTATTTATTGCAATATTTTACCTTCTTGCTCTTTTATAGCTATATATTATTAAATATTATTATAACTTAAAAGCATTGCCTTAAACTTTTTAAAAATATTTTTATTTTAAATAAAAATAATTTTTAACTATATAAGCAAACTTTTTATATAAATTTCTTTAATAAAAGCTATAATAATTTAATAATTAATAAAAAAGAAATAGTTTATAATATTTATAATATTTTTATAATAAGCTATCTTATAATTAATATTAAATTCTTAATTAAGAATATTATATATATTAATATAAATAAAAAAGCCTATATATTTATATAAATTTATAAAAACTTAATTTATATTAACTTATTTATTTTTAATTTTATTCTTAATAAAACCCTTTTTTAAGCATAACTTTGCTTTAGCTTTTATATATTATTTTTATAAGATATATACTTATATTATTATAATTATAATTACCTTTTAAGCTTTATTAATAAAAATAACTTTTATTATATTATTTATATTATTAATAAAATATTTATTATAATGCTAAGCTTTAATATAAGCAAACTTATAAATAATTATCTTCTTATTAAGTAAGATTTTTAATAAAAGCAAATTACCTACCTTTTTCTTTTTTATCTTAGTAAATATAAATTGCTATATAATATAGTTATTATAATAAGCAATTTTATAAAATAAATTATTATATAAGAACTTATATAAGTATTCTTTATTAAGTTTATATTACTTATATTACTTAGTTTTAATAGTGCTTAATTTAATATTAATAAAGTAATATATAAGATATTATAAAATTATAAAGTTAGCAATTATATTAATATTAATGCTTTTTAATTAGGATATTATACTTAGGTTATTATTTTAAATAACTAAGGTAAGCTATAAGAGGTTATTAATAGCAAGTTAAAAGATAATATATTGCTATAATTAATTAAAACTTTTTATAAGCTTATTAAATTACTTATTAATATTAAGCTAAATAAATAAGTAACTTTAAAAGCTTAATTTCTTAACTTAAATAATAATATTAAAGAAAGTAAATATTATAATATTATTAGCTTATATAATAAATATTAAGAAAAATTAATATAAAATTAATATTAATTAATATAAGTATATAAGTATAATAATTTATATAAATTTTTAAAGAAAGGGGGAAAAGTTAAAATAAAAGTTAGTATTAATTAATATAAATTATTATAATAAAAGTTATATTAATTAATATTAATTATTTAATATAAGGTTAAATAAATAATAATAAATACTAATAAGGGAAACTTAAAGTTATTTTATTTAATAATTTTAAATTTATATTAATTAATGTTAATTTAAAAATTAAATTAGCTAAGCATTATTTTTATTTTACCTTATTTATTATTATTTAATACTTATAAATATGCTTTATAATTTTAAGGTTAAGAATTTTATTAAGTTTTATAATATTTATTTTAATGGTTATTAAAGGGTAAAAGAATATAACTTAATAATATTGCTTTTTAATTTATTTTTAATTTTGCATAATATTTATATTTAAAGGTACTTAAGGCTTAAGTTTAATAAATTTTATAGTATTATTTTTAAAATCTTATTAAGTTAGGTAAATTACTTTATTATCTTTATTTTTAATTTTATAAATAAATAAAAAGCTATAATTTAAGGGTAAGTTATACTTTATTAATTAAACCTTTTCCTTAGCAAAATTAACTTTTATTTCCTTAATAAGGATTTTAAGGTATTTAAATAAGCTTAGTAAAGCTATAATAATAAAAAGATTATTATTATTATAAAATACTTTAAATTATAAAATATTATTGCTTTTAGCTAATTTGCTATTTAAGGCATTAATTAATTAAGCTAATTTCTTAAATTTTAATATTTTAGCTAGTTTCTTAAGAGCTTTTAAGGAGGGTATAAGCTTAAACTTATTAACCTTAAGAAGTAGCTAAGTAGCTAACTTATTCTTTCTTTAAGGCTATTTATTAAATAAATTAAGAATTATAATACTACTTTAGCTATAGCTTATATTATTATTATAACTTATATTATTATTATAATTATTAATTTTAATATTTATATAGCTTTAACTTAAAGGTATTAATAATTTTATATTAAAATCCTTAACTAACTTATTAAATATAATATTTTTTAAATAATAGCTTAAGTATAATATTACTTTTTAATTTTTAAGCTTTATAATTATAACCTTTACTTTCTTAAAGCTTATATTATTATTTTATACTTTCTTAATTTTTAAATAATTAATATTAATTAATATAACTTAATTTATATATTTATAAAATTAAAATAAAAAGTAAAAGGTATAAAAAAGAAAAAAAAAATAAAAAAAGGGTAGAAAGTTAAGGGTTTAAATATCTTTAAAGAAAGAATTTTATTACCTTATAAATAAATCTTTATTATCTTTTCTTAATTAAAAAAAATATTATATAACTTAACTTATTAATATTTATTTATTAATGCTAAGTAAGGTTTTTATTTATTTAATAATTATTAATAATATTAATAATAAAGCTTATTTATCTTTATACCTTATATAAATAAAATAATTTATTATTTTAATAATACTTTTATTAATAATTTTAAGTAATTTATTTTAATAATTAGCCTTAATAAATATAAAGAAATAACTTAAAAAAATATTAATTAATATATAATAAGTATATATTTAAAGTAAAATACTTAAAATATTTACTTTATATAAATAATAAAGTAGCTATAATTTTAAAAAGCTAGCTTTTAAGGTATACTTATATTTTAAAGTGCATGCAGCTAATTTCCTTATACTAGGTGGGCTAACGCTAAAAGCTAGGTGGGCGTATTATAGAAGCTGGGTGGGCGTACGCTGACTTGCCTTTTCTGGGTCTGTGGCACAGTTCGCTCCGCCACAATTTGCTTACTTCTGGTCAGCTACCCCTCCCATTCTTTTTAGCTCACCGTCGAGTAGTGGGATATTAGCCATAATCAGTCATAATTCTGCTCCGGAACGACCTGGGGCTCCATCGCTCAATCCGGTCAACCTTGGCCAGCTTGGTTGCGAGATAAACACCCGAGAACCCGGTTGCCTGGGACGCGGCCATGGCTCTTTGCAAATATTGCGAGGACATCGACCCGGATGTCATCTGGAAGACAGACATGAACAATCTAGAAGAGTGTCCCCGGTTGGATTATGATCTGCAGCGATCCAGTTCCATGAGGCTTTCGGCGCAGAACGGCTGTTCTGGATGTCGCTTCTTCCTCGAAGTCCTCAGACGGGACGCCAGCGACGCCGAGGCTGTGGAAGATGCCTTGCAGCGAGATGAGCGGATCTGGATCCAAGCGCCGTTTCTTCTGACCATTGACATCGGCAATGATACAAGCCTTTGCGGTTTGGATTTATGTCTCGTTCAAGGTGCCATTCCACGTCCTCAGTCTGCATGGATAAATTGGATCTAGAGCTGACTGGGCAAATGCCCACCGTACTGTAGCTGAGCATGATCTTGATTTTGCAGCAAGCCTCGTCGGGCCCCGTAGACCCATTCCGATTGACCCATCGTCGGAAGTTTGCATGAATATGGCTGCGGGCTGGCTGGCAAGGTGCGCTTCTCATGAAACTTGTCCCCCACGAACAGCGGTTCCTCTTCCGACCCGCCTGATCGAAGTACCCCAGGAAGGCCAAGAGTGTAGACTGTACATCTCAGCTGCCGGTGCAAAAGGCCACTACGTCACCTTGAGTCACTGCTGGGGTCCTGACGGTGTCAAGTTTCTCTTGAAGAAGGCAAACATCAAACAGCTACGAGGCACGATTCACATACAAGATCTTCCGAAATCTTTTCAAGATGCTATTACAATCACCAGGCGATTGGGATTGCGGTTCTTGTGGATAGATGCCGTATGCATCATTCAGGACAGCGTGGAGGACTGGGCTCATGAATCAGCTTGCATGGCCGAGATCTATAGGAACGGGATTCTGATGATATCTGCTGTGGCAGCACCAGACAGCCAGCACGGGATACTGGAACCGCGGGACATTATGCGTTCTCATTGCTTTGGCAGGCACAAGGAATTCGTCTTCCAGACACGGGATCATGTTTTCGACCCGATGGATGCGTATGGTCCGCTACATGACAGGGGCTGGTGCTTGCAGGAGCGAATCATGGCACCTCGAATCCTGCATTTCGGCAACCAGAAGCTTATGTGGGAGTGTGTCAGCCAGCGTTGGGCTGAAGACACGGGATTCGCCGTTCTTGAATCAGATGGACTCGGAGTACTCGGGACGAGAGTATCTGCCATGCCTTTCATATGGCCTCCGAAGCCAGGCTTGGAAATGCCAGCGGGTGGTCCCTCGACAGGGCGACTCGCCGCGTTCTACCAATGCATCGATGACTTCACGAAAAGAAAGCTCACGAAAAGGTCCGACAAGCTGCCCGCATTCTCAGGACTCGCGTCCGCCTTCCAGACCCCGGAGCTAGGCGCCTACCTGGCCGGGCTATGGGAGAAGGACTTGATATACGGCCTCAACTGGCGGACAAAGGCACCAGAATCCGACGAAGAACTGTCCGAGGGTGATGAATACATCGCGCCGTCGTGGAGTTGGGCCTCGATGCGCGGCCGCTGCGAGGTGCGCGACACCCGGCACAACATCGTCGACTTTCCACTTCGGCAAGACTATTACGAGCGCTTCAAGACCTTCATGGGCCCGCAGCTGCTCTCTTATCACATCGATCTGGCGACGTCCGACCCCTACGGAAGGCTGTCCGCCGCGTCCATCACCTTGCGTGGATATACCCGACCTCTGCTTGCATGGCTAGATCGGCCACAGGTCGGCTGGCCTCGGGGGGTGCTTCTGGATCGCGCGCGAGCGTGGGGGCCAGGAACAGTTGATGATGGGTGCATGTGGATGTTTGGGCCTCCTCATGAATATGCACCCTGGTCTCATTATGGAAATCGGGACGAGCCATCTGAAAGTGACAAGAGCAAGGCCAGCCGATTTGTCGCCTTACCAGTTAGTCTGGTGTTCCCGGGCACAGGTAACTCGAGCACGATATTGTCATTGCTTGTGCTTGAACCTGTCGAGGGGTTGGAGCAGACCTATCGAAGGGTGGGACTAGGGGATGTCATTGCACCAAGTGAGATGTCATCGTTTCGTTGGGAGCAAATGGACTTGACCCTCATCTAGCAACGCTACGATCGCCCGCAGAGATTGAATGAGTAGTGTTATGCCATAGGGCCATGCTCAGACCTAATTCCTGAACACTTCAGGGGAGGAGTTAAACTCCCTCGGAAGTCAGAATGCAGAGATTCAAAGTAAAGACAACAAAGTAGATGACGGAGGTCCAAGTTTAAATTCACTCCATATGCCCCTCTTTGACAAGATTTGCTCACATGCAGTAATGACCCTCAATACAGTCTCCCCTGACCCTGTTCTTATGCGAAGGAAAGAGATAGGAATGGAAGAATGCTTCCAGTTTCCCTGACAACTCAGACAGAGATAGATTGCAGGGTTTTCCAACCGTTGACCAGCAGCTCAGGATTCCTCTGCAGAGCCCTCATCGCCATGATTCCCCCGACCGCTGCCGCAGTAGCAGTCAACAACAGCGCCGCCGGTGAGAGGAGAGCAGACCTCTCCTCCTTCACACTCATCTCCTCATCTTCGTACTTCACCGTGTGTGGGACCTCGGGGACCTTCCACCCCTTCAGCGCGTGGCCGGTCCGGATCACCTTCGTGGCGCCGTCGGCGTGCGCAGAGTTGGGAAGGAGCGGCAAGAGGACCTTGTAGCGGATCTTCTGGTAGCTACTGCCCCACCCCATCATGTTGACGGCGTCCTCGGATGCGTCAACGGCCGATTTCACCTTGTCGACCCGCGCTTCGGCCAGCTTGGTGAAGGCCTCATCCAGCGGGGCCATGTCCCAGACTGGCGAGCTCTTGAGCTTGTCGCCCAGGGAGTCTTGTAGGCAGTTGACGAGTGTGGTTGCTGAGACCAAGCAGTTCATGCCGCCGTGGCCGGGGAGCGGGTTGAATTTGTGCGAGGAGCTGTGGCAGTGTTAGCGGATGATACTTTCCAATTCCAGTCTAGGAATACAACATAGAAAGAGACAAGAAAAGTAGTGTAGTAAAACTCTAAGCATCGGCAGGGGGCCGGAGAGCTTGGGATGGCTCATGACATACTCTCCAATAACCACAATGCGGCCGAAATGCCACTTCTGCAACACGAAATGGGGCAATGCCGTGATACCACAATGCGCCGGGTCTCTCTGGTCATATAGCTGATCGAAGTCCAGGTGGAGTCCATTCTTCCTCGGGACTTTGGCGAGGAGCTTCTTGGCGCGGGCGATCTCCCTCTCGTGGTCCTCTTTCGTGAACCGGGGGATGCCGTTGTGTGTAATCTTGCGGTTCTCTTCGGGGAGCTTGAAGAACCAGAAGGTGCTGTGATGCCCAGGTGATTCTATGATTAGCCGAGATGCCAGGAAACACTGGACGGGGCCCGCTCGCAGTTGAGTGAGACACCAGGCAAACCTACAAGCAACGTCCATCTTTGCCAAACATCCATCCCGCGTTGAACCCGTCCCCTACAACACTGCCAGCTTGACCGCGGGGCTGTGAAGCTCCGTACGTGGACACACCAAAGCAGGTGGCCCAATCACAGATGATTTCTGCGGGTTCGAGTTAGTATATTGTGCAAGGAGGTGATATGGGAGTGAGTGTGACGAGGTGGTAGACACAGCCCACTCTTTCACTGACCTTTCTTGTCCTCCTCGGGCACAGCACCCGCCACCTCCGCGTTCCTCCACATCTCGTCGCGGACCGCGGAGCGCACGCCGTCGGCGCCAACTATCACCTGCGCCTCGAAGACATCTCCCGTCGAGGTCTGCACGACCACCTTGTCCTCGTAGGTGTCGACTCGGGCAACCTTTTGGTTCACGAGGAGGCGCTCCTTCTCGCGGATGTGCTTGTGCAGGACGCAGAGCAGATCGTAGCGGTTGAAGAAGCCGACGTCATACCCGTGCCGCTCTTTCAGCATTTCTGTTGTTTCGAGGATGTGCATTTTGCCCCTTGATTTTTTTCATGCTCTGGTCAGCTCTCCCGTGGTTCTATCCAGTGCAGTGCGTTCCGATTGGAGAAGTAACCGAGTCTGGCTTTTTTTTTTGTGCTCACGTGTCTGCGTCACAACTGATCAATTGGCCGAGGGGTTGATAGATGGCCTGGATGTCTTCGAGGAGGCCCAGCTGGTGTAGGATGCGAAGTCCTTGAGGCTGGATAGCGATGCTCGCTCCCACATTGGGAGTACAGCTGTCGTAGGCTTCCAGGAGGAGGTAATCGACGCCGAGATCTTGCAACATGAGCGCAAGGGTGAGGCCGGTGAGGCCACTCCCGGCGATAATGACCGTGGTCTTGCGTTTTTCTGTTGCCATTGTCCGGGCTTCAGTGGTGCGTGGATTCTAGAGAAGGGGGAACGATCGGAGAGAACTATTTCAGTGTGCTGAAGTTGAGCTGAGTGTGATGTTGGCGGGAAGAGTAGATCCAAGATAGGAAAACTAGCGACATAAGTAGTAGACTGGCGATAATTGCGAAACGTGGCACAGGGTATAATTAGGTGTGGATGCCATCGCGTTGGCCCGGGTGATGGAGATTCGAGTCTCCAATGTTACCTTCGACTTCCCCACCGAAAGTCACTTCGGCTGATAAAGCACGCAAGACGCTACCTTGCAGGTTCAAAACTCTGCCAATAAATACAAAAGCAGCTAATGTTTAGAATTCATGTGAAGTTGTAGATCACGGGCCGCACGGGCGGCGGCATACATGTGCATTGTGGGTCTGCCCCCTACCGCGGGTTCCTTACTCGCCCCGGTACCGACCGAGGACCAGACCATGCCCATATAATTGTTAGGTAAGTGCATGGTCTCTCTTCCCTTTCAACTCGATTCTATCCAACGAGGTCTAAAGTGGGGCCAAATTGTGGCATATGCTGTTTGTATTCCTACGCTTGGCCAACACAAGACTCATAACTTATAAACGGCTTGTGATGTTTCCGCTGAGCAATTTTTAACTTTCATACAATTTTACTATATCAAAAAATAACTTGAATATCGGAGATGCGGCCTTGTATCTTGTAAAAAGTACCAACATGCGGCTAGGTACTCTCGCCCGAGGAAATAGACGATGACCGGGCAACGGACCTTGTCTAAGACGTCGCCCGATTGAGAAAGTCACCAAAATCACATCTGGATCTGTCGCCAGAGACATAGGAAGCATAAACATTGAGGCCAGAATGACTTTTCTTTCTGTGAAAAGAAGACATCTTACTCCGAGTTTCAATGATCCAGAACGGACTCAAGCAAATCAGCGAGTATCCCAATCCCCATCGGCGCAACATCCGAATTCGCATGGGTCCAGTCCGTGTTGACGATGGCAAAGCTGCCAAGCCCCTTGTTGACCATGTTCAGAACCCATCTCACCGCAAACCCCGAAGTCAGGCTGCTGTCCTCGAAATGGTGGATCAGAACGGCGGACTTGCCTGCCACGCCATCCGCCACGACATCGTCCAGCACGGTGTCATTGTACAGCTCAGCCCAGTCCTCAAAAACGACGACCGTGTCGGCGATGTTGAAGTACTCGTCATGACTGCATGCCTGCCCAATGTTGAATACCTTGCTGTACCCCCGGTGATCCGCCAGCTGGCTGACCTGTTCCATGAAAGAGACGTCATATGCACCTCTTGTGCCGTTCCAGTTGGGCGTCTCGTCGAAGAATATCCCATCTACCGTGATGTCCGCTTCCGTGTAGTGGTTCCAAAGGTCCCAGTTGTCGATGTCAGTGGTGATGTCCGCCAGGTCCCTGTCGCCGTAGCCGGCTGATACGTAGCCCAAGGTGTCGACGTTGTCATAGGTGTGGAGCGTGGAGACCGCGTTGATCCAGTGGATGTTGTATCCGGGAGTTGATCCGCCGGGCCCGGTACTGGGGTTGAGGACGATCTGGAAGTCGATAGATGGGTGCGTTGCAATGGCATCGAAGATCGTGTTCCACCCAGGAGGGCTCGGGTAAACATACAAGGGAAGCAGAATTCTGGTTGCGGAAGCAGAGGTTGCTGCTAATACGGCAGAAAAGAAGTATAGGCCCTGCATTTTGAGGAACCAGGTGTGCAAGTGTTGTAGTAACCGTGCCGTTGGGTAAGCTATAGGAGGGGGAGATGCGTGGGAGATGGTTGAAAAGAATGATCCTGATAGTTTTGCCTCAGACATAGGATTGTTTTGAATGTTCATGCAAGGACAAGAAATCAGCAGATTGTATCCATATCATCCTCTCAACAGAGCCTGAAAGCATCGAAAAGTCTGGGCCTGAACGGTGAGACTCATCGTCAGGAGAGGGAAGGGCGGAAGCACACACTTACCCACGCACCCGTGGCTGCATAGCTGAGCAAGGGACGCGTGGCGTGAGTAACGAGCTTCTCAAAAGTGATAGTACGCCTCTAATTCGGACGTACCAAGCGAATAGCCTACCTCGACGTCCCGATCACCCGAAGGGTGTTCCCCCCGCGACGGCTGGAATGGGGCGGGAAGCCACGCTATTGATGACTGGCAGGCACTATACCATGGAACTTGGGGACCTCACTTCTGGGCCACGACCCTGGGCGAGAAGCCTGGCCAGACTGGCGGGAATTTCAATTTCGAATATATGCAGGCTCTGACGTGCCGCAAAAGGCCGATTGGCATGGGCCGTGCCGAGTCGCATATTAGTCTACCTTGGTAGATATTGCACAGGTAGTGTTGTAGACTCCCATGCTCTTTAGCCGGTCTTAGCGAGCCACAAGCTGCCATAGAACAAGGGGTGGGGCCTTCGAACTATTCTCTGCAAGGGGAAACAGAACTATCCGAGTGGAGGACGGTCCTTTGCCCTTTCTAAGCGAGCTCAGGCTGGCGATGATGACATGCATGACAGAAGTCTGGTCGCGAGGATCGAACGAATCAGGAACACCACGGAGAATTAAGAGTCTCACCGAGAACGACTGTAAACGCTTCTAGAACCCTGGCACGCCTAATTCTGTGCGCTTTGCAGATGCCCAAGTTGACGTAAGCGCTCGACTACGAGGACTGGCTGCGAGGACTGGTCGCGAAGAGGGAGCAACGTGTGCAAGAGAAAAGGGCTTCCTTTCTCTGATTCAACTGGAAATCATGGGCGAATGTCGAGAATAAGAGAAACAACTAGGAAGAAAAGTCTTAGAATGTCGCGCAGTACGGCAAGCAAATTTATGAAAGGATGCAGTGATGCATTTGGCGAGGGGTTCTGCACTCAATCGATCACGGACGAACGAGTGTCGAGCGGCACATTACCAAAGAGCCTGGGAGGTGAGCAGTGTTTGGAAACTGCCAGTAAGTGCTTTACGAAACGGTGGTTGCTGCTGCCGACCGTTATCGCTCTTTGCGTGCCTTCCCAGAGTGGGCGGGAGAGCTTGTGTGGAGGTCTTACCTACCTCCTGCCACTTTCCACTTCGCAAACAAGGGACAGTCCCACCACAGACCACGCAGGGCAAAACCTTGGTCCCGACACAACAATCAGTCTCTGCCTCGCGTGCATTACGGACACGATTGAACATCGAACTGCACCGACCGATCCTGCACGCGACCCCCACGATACATGACCGTCTGACAAGTTTACGCCACCATGGCTGCCGAAACCCGAGACAACCTTGGCGGCCTGCCCACTGAGCTCTTCTGCCTGGTGGTCGAAGACCATGGCCTGTCGACGCGTGATCTTGGTGCTCTTGCGGCCACCTGTCGCAAATGCTACACCATCACCAATCCCATCCTCTACCAGAAGCATATCAAAGAGGAAGGCAGCCAAGCATGTAAGCGATACCATGTGCAAATGAATACTTACTATTTGGTCGGCCATTGCTGATTGCGACTATCACAGTAATGTGGGCGGTTGAGCGCAAGCGTTTCAAGACCATGACGAGGTTCTTGGAGAATGGGGCCGACATCAACAATGATAGGATATTCCGTGAATACGTGGATCAGGATCAGCCAGCGGATTCTTGGCCGGTTGTTTTCGACTGGCATCCTCAGTCCCTTTTCACGCCACTGGCACTTGCAGCAGCTCTTGGCCTTGACAGCATGGTCGCCTTTCTGCTGGATCACGGTGCCGACATTGAGAAACCAGGCAAGGGGCTGTGTGTGTGTGGCGATGGTGAAAACCAAGCCCAGCTGTGCTTCCCTCCCTGTGAGGGTTGTCGCACCCTGGGAGATGCAGATTACGTGATGGATGACGACAATGGAAACTGTTGGACGCCTCTGCATTTTTCGCCCTGTGCCGTGGCCACGAGTCGACGGCCATGCTCCTACTTGGTCGAGGTGCCAACGCTAAAGTAACATGTCCTTGCGACGAGGGTCCATGGAACGCGCTTCACACTGCAACGCGATTGAACCAGCGAAAGATCATCGACTATCTGTTGGACAACAAACTCGTCGACATCAATGAAGGCGGTTACCACGGACTGACACCGATGCACCTCGCCTTCTACAAAAGCCACTACTCTCTCGTCGACATGTACATCGACCGAGGCGCAGACATAAACGCGGTCTGGAACTCCGACGACGGTGGCTGGACAATATTTGGCATGGCTTGTTTGCGAGATGATTTACAAAGGGCGTCGGACCTTCTGCGACGCGGTGCGGACCCCGACTTGATACTCGAAGATCAATCATACGCGACCCAATGGACACCTCTTGGCCTCATATATGGAAACCTGTATACGGATTATATCCGGATGTGTGGCAATCAATGCATCGTCAACCATGCTACAGATACCCGTGCAAGACGGAGGCTAGAGGAACAGATCATCCAGGCCAGAATTGACAAGGCCTTGCAGCAGCAACGAGAGGAGAACACGGATTGAGAAGGAATCGCGAGCACCAAAGAAGCTGTTGCAACGTTTTTCTCGACTTCATCAAGTGGGAGTTCTCGAACAATTAGTCACAGATCGATTGCTCTACAGGCTCAAATCCTACAAGCTAAATCGAGTCAAATCAGCGCAGAATCGGATCACATTGAATAGCTTCCGAATAATCTCAAACAGGTCACATTCGCAAAACTTGAAGTTTCTGGGTCATTGTGATTACATCCATTAATATGTACAGACATGCTATCATAATCTCATTACAGACAACTCTTCCTCCCCATGCCACGCTCGCATCACATTAATTAAGCCGAGATAGGCGTGATGTTGGCAGTGACCCTGAGGTCCCGGCTGCTGAAGCCGACGCTGAGGGTGAACTCTCCCTCGGGGATGAGCCACTCCTGGCTGACGACGTCCCAGTAGCTCAGGTCCCTCCTCATGAGCTCGAAGCCGACGGTCTTGGTCTCGCCGGTGGCCAGGGCGACCTTCTCGAAGCCGCGCAGCTGCCTGGGCGGGGTGCCGGCCAGGGCGGCGTTGCCCGAGGGGAAGGAGACGTACAGCTGGGGCACGGCGGCGCCGTCGAGGTCGCCCGTGTTGCTGACGGCGACGGTGACGTTGTAGACGGTCTCCCAGAGGGCGGGGTTGCCGCCGGGCTGGATCTCGTTCTCCTCGGGGCGCGAGGTGACGCCCTCGGCGGCGGGCTCGGCGGCGATGTCGGCCAGGTCGAAGGTGGTGTAGCTCAGACCGAAGCCGAACTCGTAGCGGACACTGATGTTGTGGGCATCAAAGTACTTGTAGTCGATCTCGAGCTTCTCGTCGAAGTATGACTGCCAGTCGTCGGGGCCGTCGGTCTGGACGGAGGTTGTGACGGGCGCATTGTAGTCGGTCTCGTTGAAGGCGATGGTGTAGGGAAGATGACCAGAGGGGTTGACGTCACCGTAGAGGATGTCGACGAGCGAGTTACCAGTCTCCTGGCCGGGGTAGTGTGCAGCCAGGATGGCGGTGACGTTGGGGTGGTCCGCGAAGGGGAGCATGTTGATTCCCGACGAGTGGCTGACGACGACAGTGTTGTTGCACTTGCTGGCAACCGCGTTGACGAGCTCAGCGCCCTTGTAGTCCAGGGCGAAGGTCGTGCGGTCGGCGCCCTCCTCAGCCCAGGTCTTGACGAGGACGAGGCACACGTCGGCGACCTCAGGGATCAGGAGCACTCCACCAAGGGCGCCAGACTCGCCCTGGCTACCAAGGTTGTCGATGACGAAGGTGTTGTTCAGGACATACTGCACAAGGGCGCCGTCTTGAGCTGCGCGGGCCTTGATGGCCTCGAGAGGGCTGACGATGTAGGTGGCACGGCCGGTTCCGGAGCCGCCACCAGCGAAGAGAGTGCCGTATTCCTCGGTGTTGTCACCGTAGAGGCCGTTGGTCACGTCACCAGCGTCGTTACCGAAGACCACGATGTTCTTGGGTGCCTTGAGGGGCAGAGCGCCCTCGTTCTTCAGGAGGACGGTACCAGCGGCACCGTGCTTGCGGATGAGGGCGCTGTGGTTGCCACGGACGTCACGGCCGGACGGGCCGGTCAGGTTGAACTCCTCCCTCCAGCTCGACATTGGGGAGAAGGTGTTGAGGTAGCCACCGGAGGGGTCGACAGTGGGGAAGTCGGCGGAGTCTTGGCCGAAGAGGTAGTAAGGAGTCATGATGCGGATGATCATGTCATCGATACGGGAGACGTCAACCGTGCCGTTGTTGGCGGCGGCGGTGACATTGGCTCCGTAGTAGCTGCCGCTGCCCCAAGTGGCGCCGTAGTTGCCGAGGTCACCGGGCATGTTCATGTCCAGACCGCCCTCAATGCTAGAAACACCAGAGTGGGTCGCACCCCAGTCGGACATGATGTAACCCTGGAAACCGAGCTCGCCCTTGAGGACGCCGTTCTGCAGCTTGGAGTGCTGGCAGGCGTAGGTGCCGTTGATACGCTGGTACGCGCACATCATGGAGGCGACCTTGGCCTTGACTGCGTTGGCAAAGGGCCAGAGGTACTGCTCGTGGAGAGTGCGGTCGTCGAGGTTGGATGAGAGGGCCTCCTGGAGGACGTCGGTGATAGTTCCGTTCTCGTTCCAGGTGGGGTTACGCTGGGTCTCCTGCTCGTTGGCGATGAAGTGCTTGGCACAGGCCTGCACACCAGTCTCTTGCACGGCCAGAATGGTCTTCTCCATCGCAACACCGGTGAAGTAGGCATCAGGCGAGAAGCCTTCCCAGTTACGTCCGGAGTAAGCAGATCGTCCCATAGGGGAGGCGACAGGTCTGAACACATGGTTAGCTCTCATCTCAACAAGTGACGTCTGCGGGCTGGGAGCATGCTTACCCAAGGAAGACGTGGGAACCCTTGGCCCTGAACTCCTCTCCCATGGCATACCCTCGCTCGTAGAGGATGTCCTTGTCCCAAGAAGCAGCAACAGAAACACCAGCAGAGAAGACACTGGCGTAGTCTGCTACACGGATGGCCAGAGGGCCGTCCTGAAGGCAGAGACCAGGGAAGCCCAGACGAGGGATGCCAATAATGTTGCCGACACAAGGTCCGGGGGTGCCGGTCACCATGTTGGCCTTCTCCTCGATGGTGAGCTCGGCTGTGAAGGCCTTAGCCTTGGCCAGAGCATCCTCCCAACCACCAATACCAGTGGCATTTGCTGAGGAGACCAGTTAGTAAGGCGAGACGTCGTGGAGGTTTGCAGAGACTCACGTGAAGGGTAGTGGGGCTCCACATGGCCGTACTGGCCGAGGATGGTGGTGTTCAAGGGCTGAACATATGAGAACTGGCCGCGGACTGCGGGAAGCAGCAGGGCAGCTGACAGCAGCAGGGACGAAGCCATGACGGTTGAGTTGATGGCGAGCTGAGGAGGACTGGTCGCGCTGGAGGGCCACGAGAACAGATTGATGCAACGCGGGGGACCTCTGCGTCTTTATAGTAACCCGGTCGACAGCTCACGATCGTCCTTGCCCCCTGGCTTTCCCGCGCAACCCACGGGGGCAGGAGCGGCCCCGGCTGCTTGCCCGGCAGACCAGGTCTTTGCGTCTGCGTGACATGTTGCCGAAGACCAGACCTTGCGGGCAGCATTCGGCTACCGGCCCCACGCGGCAGAAAACCGACAAAGATCAGCTGTGCTGCTGTGGATGTCCCTGATGTGTGCCCAGATGAGCGATGGGGACGGAAAAGGGCCGAACGGGTCGGGATACTGAACTGAGGTCACTCGATATTGGGGTGGAGTGGCGTACGCGGTCAAGAGGTGACCGAACGAGACGAACTCTCGCCCGATGTCTAATTCCCTAGTTTCTGTGGGGGAACCCAGTGGTCTGGAATGGGAGTGGGGTCCCCCCGGAGAGCCTGGGCATCACAGTCTCGACAGTCTAGCACCGTAGTTTACCCTTCGGGTGGAAGCACCGGCAGACCTGGATGTGCCTGGTCGGGAGGGATTCCCCCCCTCGCTGGTTCCTGAATCAGCAACCCCAGGATCGCCGGTTGAATGCTACTCCCGCATGCTGGCAGACAGACACGACAGCAACGCGGTGGATGCGAGGCACACAGGCCAGGGGGGGCGAGCGTCGAGCTGCAAGGTAGGCAGGTAACCTTATCACTCAAAAGATTGTGAGCAGATGTGATCGCGCATCACATCTGACAGATGGTCGGAGAAATCTGGCGACTCTCTGCTCGCTCGCTTCGCAGGATATCGGCACTTCCACAGTGGCATGTCGGATGTCGTCATGCAACAGCAGAGGGTGGAAGAAGTCCGGGGGTCGCGCCTTGGAATCGTCGGCGTGGTTTTTCGTGCCGCCGTAGAGGCGCCGAGATGATGGGGCCTTCGTGATATAGGAGCCCACATGCTTTACCGAATCTGGGCAAGCGAGTACCTGTGTATTTCTCCGCCTGGATCGTCCAACTGTCGCTGCCGTCGGGTGGTGTGCCTTTTCCACGTCGAAGTTCCATCTTTTCCTGGGGTTGAGCTTCGTAGATGTGCCATTGACGGATATAAAATAGTCAAGCACAACGTCTGTGGTGTTTGCTGCGGGTTCATTATGAGTGTTTCAAACCATTCCGGCTGCAGCCAAAGCGCCCCCAAAGGAACGATTGGCAGGCTGGCTTTTCGCGGAGATCGTGGGGTGAGCTTGACAGCACAAATCCACCCGGCCCCAGATTGCCCTTTCTCCAGACCCACTTCCTCGTGAGGTCTGGGGCGCCCCTGCTAGGCCCTGCCAGGCCTGCCTCAGCTGCTCTGTCCAGTTCTGGAATGCCGAAATGTGGGGATGGATGGGTTGCTGTCTGCCGATTCTCCCCACGAAAAGCCTCACCAATGCCCGCCATGCATGCAGCCACCATGGCTAAACATCGGCCTCTCTTTTCCGCGCTGCCAAGCCGTGGGGCTAAATGCAAGCCAGTAGATCGCTCTAATCACTCAGCCATCGTCCCTGAGCGTCCATGCATGTTAGCTCTTGCTGCGTAGTAATAGCGAGAAATATTTTATCACGATAGACGGGCCATAGAATCGTTCGAGGTGCGGCATCGGGCAGGCTTACCCAGCATTGAACGCCTGACTCGCCCCTCCACAGTCGACCCCATCTCTTCAATACTTGGCAGAGCGGAGGAAATGAGGTCGCATCGGAGCACGAGCAGAACTTTGGACGAGCTGCCCCGCGTCGAGCTCAAGTCCTCGCGGTGTGCCCGATTTCTGGGCAGCCAGGGGTGGGTAACAATCCCGGCCCGATCGTCTTTCGTCACCGCTCACGGCATCTTCCACGCCTGGTCCAAGCTAACAACATATTCACCCTGCGAAGGATTGTGGATACACCTGAACGCACTTGTATTCTTGAGCAAGTCTTGCAAGAAGGCTGGCCATATTCTTGCATAGGTGGGTACCACCAATCGGTCCATTGACACTCTAGTCATCCCCCCTTAGCACATTCTTGCTGTGATGCAATTGTGATATCGTGTCTCTGCTCGACAGAAAGCAAAAGTTTCCGACCTGAGGAGGGATTCTGCAAATTTGCAAAGAAAGAGAATGGTAGCGTGGATATTGACTGAAGGAAGCCAGGATTGAGGCGTCCTGAGGTCGGTGTCTTGTGCGGATTCCCACGGCGCAATCCATTCTCGGCCTGTCATCGCAACAGCGACGGGATATAATACTTTACTTTGATTGCCAGACTTGAGTGTCAGTCTTCATCCTACACCATACGTCTTATGGTCATGGACAAGTTGTGTTCCAGGCTGTAAAAACTGTGCGTGTGCAGCAGTACTGATGCCGCAGTAAGTGCAAGGGACTCACAAGGAAAGTGTCACTGGTTGAGCCCAGCCTCAATCGAGTTGTGCACCGTGTGAGGAGTAAAAGAGAGAATCGCGTTGGTTGTCAAAACCTCCAGCCTTTGCAAGGGAGTCTGACCTGTCTCCTTCTGAGCAGAATCTTCTCAAAGTCCGATATCTCCGCCTACGTCCAGCCCCATTCTTTCGGGACTGAGTATCCAGTGCTGTTGCGCGAGAGCCCGATAACAAACACCGTGTCATTGTTACCGATAATTCATCAGTTTGCCCGGATACAGTGTATGCAATTCTTGTTTCTGGGACTCGTGTATTGATACTCGGTACCCGCAGATATGCTTGAGTGCGGAACACAAAGATGTTCCGGCAAGTCAAGAGTGTTTAACAACACATGTTCCACGCAATAGACTACAATTACGAAACACCCCAACGCCCCGAGCTAATGTACTGAAATCGCAGCGATCCCAGGGAATAGTCTAATAGCCGTCGAAAGATTCGCCAGTCTCCGCGCCAGCCCCCCGTGATATCACAGAATTCAACCAAACTCTTAATAAACACAGGTTTTAGGCATTGTTCTTTGCCTTCTTTCCCTTTCCCTTCTTGCCCTTTCCTCCCGCTGCTGCTCCTCCGGCCTTGCCCTTGCCCTTGGCACCTCCCGTCGCCTTCGCACCGCCGGCGCTCGCTGCTTTGGAAGGCCCTGTTGCCTTTGCTCCCGACGCCTTTGCGCTCGATGCTTTCGCACCCGCTGGGCCTGTCGCCTTGGCCTTGGCACCCCCGGCTGCAGATGCACGAGGCAGGATCTGGTCGACGGGCGCGCGTGGGTCTTGCAGTGCGACGGCGCTGGCTGCGAGGAACCAGATGGTGGCGGTGATGAACTTCATGTTGGTTGAAGTTGGTTTGTAAGGATTGTTTGGATGTAGGACACCTTTGGTCGGATGAAGTGTATTGATCTGATGGTGTGATTATTTTTTAAGGCTTATGCAGGTTGTATGAATGCTAAAGAGAGCCTGCTCAGTGCTGGATTCAAATGATTATTTATTCTTCCGTGTAAATCTGGCCCGGAAACTGGGATACGCGTGTGCCACAGCATGTGCAAATTGTTTCTTTCTTATATCTTGGCATTTCCCGAAAATGAAAACGTCACACCATCCAAATCAGGCCCACCATATTCATCCCAAGAGGATTGGAGAAGTTGTGAAACCGGCAAACGGGGACACGGGCCATGCGTCGGCTAGCCGGTAGCCAGCCTGATTAGCCTCGTCCCTAGTCCTTGACAACCCAAGAATCAGAATGCCGTTCAGACGATCTCGCTCGCGTCGCAGCCGTTTTGATCCGAAAAATCTGGCGAAATAGTAAGTTTGACCTGTGCAAGCCGCTGGGCCGGGCGCGTCCGATCCCAAAAGCCCAGATGGCTCTGCGAATCACCACGCCTGCCTCGATTCTCCAGACGTTAACCGTAAGGCATAGCGGGGGTTCGTGTCTCTGTTCGTGTCTCTGTTCGTGTCTCTGTTCGTGTTCAATGCCGAGCACCTTGGGGGACCTGTGGGCGGTGGCGCAGGATCAGCACTGGGTTTCGTGACAAGGCTCTAGATGATCCTAGCTGATCAGCGAAACATGAACTGCCCTACGAAACTAGAATGTGTGTGAACAGCGCCTCCATGCAGTTACATGAGTCTACACATTTAGAAATTTGCTCAGCGACCATGATGCCCTAGAGGGCATGGCTTCCCTTGTGCTATCACGACTAATGGAGATTACAAATCTCTCCCGGCAAATACTTGACTGGCATATTGCACAAGACTGTGAAACTCGACATGCTACAGCCTTCCATGATTATTGTCTCGTTCCTTAGGATGAGCTTTTTCCCTCCGCTTTCGCTCACATCACTGACCTACTGTGGAGTGATCATGATCCCATCTCAGCGCTCACCAGTAATCAACCTCTTTCTGTTAGTTTCGGCGGTCCTCAGACGGACTTCCTGGGGGCCAAGCAAGCTGTTAGATATCGTATCTAGTATCACTGGTGCCACCCCCTCTTCTGTAGCTGTAGCTGCTCATAAGATGTCGCCATGCAACTTGGCTGCAACAGCCACATTTCACTCTGACGAGCGCACCCTTTAGAATGGCACGCGATTCACTGTTGGATTGGATCAGGCTCAGCGCTCCATCACGTCCTCCGATCCTCTCAACAATAAACTGAAGACTAAGTTCATCCTGAGAGGTATGCATATGCCGCCGAAAATGGGAATTCAGTTTTCATATTGCGTCAAGCCATCACAAGCCCAGGCAGCATCCTGCAAGGAACATTTGGAACCGGAGAGCCCGAACCATCAAGGTTACTTCCGGCATGGATTGCTCCGAGTAATAAGGTTGCTCTGGAGGCACCTGCAACTGGGAAGTACTACTCGGAGCACCCCATCAGTCCTGTCGATCTCGGACCGGACCGGCTCTGTCAATCCTGTCCGCGCAGACCAACCACAGGCCGCTTCCTGGCTGCTCAATCGCTGCCACCCACTAGCAACAAGTTGTCCAACTCTGAGAGCCCCCGGGAGTCAGGAGATGAGAATGCACTAGCAACAGTTAGAAACCCAGGGTATAGGTCTGTGCGGCTCAGTAATACTGTCAAGGTAAGAAAGCAACGATGAATTAGACATCCACGCAGCCAGCTTATATACCCAACAAGTGCGGCTATTACTCCATGGCGCAGAAGCTAGGTGCACGGATTAGGACTGGCATGTTATGTAAATGCGGCTCTCCATAAAGCAGACCGTCAAATGTAGACCTCTGAATTTATTCCATTTACTATAGACGTCGTTCTTGTGACGACTTTACTCTCGAGGTCAGGATTGAGGAGAGAAACTCGGTTGGGTCGGAAACGGCGATGAGAGGCCTTCCAGATCTTAAGTATCAATGACTCGACAGGCAAAATACCAAGGTAAGTTCAAACTTGAAGGTTGATGGTACTATGAGTTCGCAGCAGGACTCTACCATCATTCCCACATCAGCCGTGAGGCACGGAAGACAGACATCGACGCGTTGGCCTCTTCTTCAGCCACGCCCAGACCCAAGTTCTGTCTTGGGTGTTAGGGGAGAAGACGCAAAAGTTTACCGGAATCATGCTACATCAGATCTCTGGACCATCGGTTTTCTGGCTGCTTTATTTCCTCAACAGAGACGCAGACAAATCCAATATTCCCCAAGATTATTACCACCTAGCCAATCCGTTCGTTGACGACATCTACTCTCATGTCTCTTTTGATAGAATTCTGTGGGAAGTTCACATCATAAGCCGGGTGCCGGTCCGCCTCAACGTGTGCGGTCGAGACTGACAACAGGTCAAACGTGTCATTGTCGCTGAACTCCCACAGACCGCGAGGCGTGTGGTGTGCCGGGTTATGCCAAGATGGCCGGCCCAGTGTCCCGCCGCTGCCGCCATCCGGCCCCTCAGAGATACGCCTCCTCCCGGTCCAGCTCAGGAGCCTGATCCTACTCATCAGGGACCGCACGGACGAGCCTTGGGAGAACAATGTCCGGAACACCCTGGGAACGGAGGGTACGCCTATGATCAGGAATGCGGCAGTCATCTCGCCCATGGCAAAGGCGCCGGTAATCGGAGCTAGGTATATCTCATCCTTTGAGTCCAGAAGCTTGGTGAGCCAAACCACGCGGCAAAATGCACATACGACGGCGCTGTGATAATGTCAGTCCGGTGTGAGTTTTCTCAGTTGGCACCCCGCTGCCTTTTGTTCAAAATCGGAAGACGTCTCGGACGTGGGGCAGGAGATATGACTCACAAGATTCCGATCAGGAACAGCACCGAGACCCCAGCCTTGGCGGATCTTGTCATATTCAACCTCCAGATGACCCATTGGGGAAGGACCAGGATAGCGACATCGGAGACGACATTAACAGACGATGCGACCAGGTTCAGCACAACTACATTGATGGGACAGTAACCCCCTTTGTAGAAGACGTCCCAGAGCCGTCTCTGTGGCCCGCAGCGGAACGCTTCTAGGAAAGTTGCAGTAATGTAGTGGACCATGTTCGCGACCAGAAGGATGCGGATCGCCCAGAACATGGCGTTGCGTTTCTTCAGGGGGTTGAAGAGGTGTGCCCAGTCGATCAGGATAGCTACCTTTAGCAACATGAGCGTGAGGCAGTAGAAGATCGAACCAAGGTGGACTCGCTACGGAACATTATTCAAGGTCAGCAGAGAAGGCAAACTCTCGTATCAGCAGGCGGATATATATATATATATATATATATATATATACATACATGTTGGATCGGATCTTTCATGCTACTTACCCAGGTGAAATTGCCGAAATCTCTTAACCTGATATTCCACTGGTGGACGAAAAATCCAGGGAAGATGGCAATCTTATAGCCAATGTAAATGAAGCCGGAAAAGGTGCCCTGAAGGATGGCATGTCAGCTGATTTTCCAGAGATTTGTATGTATATAGGATAGATAAGTCCTTGCTTGATGAAGCAATGAAGCAAACGATAGTTGATTGTTGTTGTGTAAAGGAGAGAAGTCTCCCGCTATTAAACGCTTAAAAGGAGCCTATTTATAGGCTAGCGCTAGCGTATAAGCATACAACCCTCACACCTTCCAACACACCCCTCATTGCAAGTATCATCATCTAATGATAATAAGGGATATAGTATATAATAGCTAAAATACAATCTAAATGTTCTGCTATAATCTATACCAAGATCACTATATAAACATTATCCAATATTTATATATTCCGCTTGCATTATTTCTAATTAACTATTTAAACGCCTATTTAGTAATATAAACCCCATACTTATCTTAGTTTTAATCTCATATAGGTCTTTTTAAGAGCAAAGTAAGGCAACGCTTTCATGCAAATATTAGCGAGATTATCTTTAAACATAATATAATAAATATTATATATTTTCCTAATTCCCTTATAAATAAAGTAATAGTAAATAATAATATATTTTAATTACGCATTAACTTTATGATTTTAAATAAGGTTTAATGCTAGTTAATTATTAATATATAAAATAGGCAAATGCTTAATGTACTTAATGTTTAAATCCTTTAATGCTTAAATCATTTAATAAAAATATAATAATGCTAAAGAACATGCCATATATTCCGCCTTATAAGTAGATTTTGCAATAATAAATTGGCGCTTTAATAATTATGTAATTAAGCCGCCGTTAAGAAGTTGCATATATTTATTAAATGCTTTTAAATTATTTAAATTAGTATTATAAAAAGCATTAGCATATATATTAAGTATAGCGAATTGAAATAATAATATTTATTTTAAAAATTGCAAGGCATAGTTTAATATATGCTAAATATATTAAAGCACTTTCTTTATAATATTTAGGTAATAAATTGCGGGCTTTGCATTAAATATTAACAACATTATATATAAAAATGTAAGATTAAGTTTTATTTTAATAATAAGAAAATTAATAAATTTAGTAAGTAATTAATATATTATTGCATTTATTATAACGTTATTAAGCTCTTCTTATTATAAAAATAAATTCGGGTTTATAAGAGTTTGTTTTTAATTATAGTTGGTTATATTAAAGCGTTTTAAAATCCATTAAGCATATCCCTTTTAAGAAATGCAAATCTTATTATTAATTTATATAATTTTTAATTTAAGTAGGTATTTGCAAAGATTAAGATCTTTATACTTAAAACATTATATAAGCTTAATGCAAAACTTATTAACTTAAGAAGAACTCTTAATAATAAGAATATCATTAATATAAATAGCAATAATAATTTAATTTCCAATAAAAATATAAGGGTTAAATATCGTTTTTATTAAATATTTAATTAATTTATCTTTAAGAATGCTAAATTATTTACAGCTTAATTATTTAAATTTATATAGGGTATTAAGAAGTTTTAAAATAATTTGCTAATTATTAAATAATATTTAATATCCTTATAATAATTATATATAAATATTATATTTTAAATAGCTATATAAGTATGCCGTTTTAATATTAAATTGCTAAAGCTACTAGCTTATTATAATAGTAATTGCTATGATTAATCTTAAATTATTATAGCATACTATAGGGCTATAAGTATTGTTATAATTCATACTATGGATTTATATATATTTGCAAGTAATAAGTTAAGCTTTATAGCAAATAAGTTTATTAAAAGCATTAAACTTCTTTGCATATATTTAGCAAGAATTAATAATATATTGGTTTGCAATAGCAAGCACTTTAATTTATATATTTATATTTAAAAGTAATTTAAGTTTTCTTTTAATAGCCTATTGCTAAGCATCCCTTTTACTACTTTTTATAGCTTATATATATATATTAAGGATATTATTAACATTTATAGCGCTAGCAAGTAATACTTAAATAAAGATTTAATTAAGGTAGTTAGTATTAATTAATGCAGGATTTAATATAAGGTTTGCATTAATTAATGCTAAGTTATTAAAATCTTTAAAATAGTTTATAATGATATTTGCATTTTCTTTTACTTTTTGCAAAGGCTAAATTTATTATTCTTAAAAACTATATAGTTATATGGGTTTTGCAGGTTTGGGTAGTTTATTAATAGGTCTTTTAAGTAGTTTATTTGCAAGCCCTGCATTATTAATAAGTTCCATTGGTTAAGATGTTAATAACATTTTTATCTTAGGTAATATATTTTTATTTAATTAATTAATTATCTATATAATCTTTATTGCTAAATTAAACTAAGTAATATGGCTTAATATTATAATTACAATAACCTTTTAAAGCAGCATAAATAAATAAAAGATAATTTCGCCTTTAGCCTTAAATTCTATAAAGTATGCCTTTTTAACTTTATTTAATAATTTCATTTTTAATTTGCAAGCCTTAATAAGGATATAAAGGTATATAGGGTGAAAATATAGTTGGAAATATTTAATATTAGGCTTTTATTTATAAAGCACCTTAAATAGCATTATTTAGCATAATAAGGCTAAGTATAATTTTTAATTTTATAAGTAAGTTATATAGGAAATTGCTTTAAGCTATAAGAATAAATAGTCTTTATTATAAATTATTATATAAGCATTAATAATAATAATATATATAAACCTTTTAAATATATTATTTAACTTATAATAATAAGGAAATAATTTCTTATAAATAATTCTATACCTTTAAAATATTATAATAATTATCTTATTTATATATTTACCCTTATTATTTAAACTAAATATCTTAACTTTTATGCTAAATTAAATTTTAATTATATTTAAGAATTCCTTAATAATATTTAGAATGTTATTCTTTTAAGCAATAAAGTAAACTTAATAAAATTAAATATAATTATTAATAAATAAAATAAAATATTAAGAACCTTTTAATAATCCTATTAAGAATTTACTTAATAAATTAAATTAAATATACTTAAATAACTGCTTAAATTATCATTTTGGCAATAAATATAAGCGTTTCTTAACGAACTTTGCAAGTTAACATAATTTGCAATAAAAATCCATCGATTTATTTAATATAACGTTTTTATCTTTATATAAGCATTAAATAATTAATTTTAATAAATTGCTATAGCTAAAAGCTTTATAAAATTTGCTATATATTATAAATATCATAAAGTTATTTTCCGCTATTTAAATTTTAAAATTTCTATATTAAAACTTTGCTTATAATATTTTATAAAATTTATTATTTTTTAATAATAAAAAGATGTTATTTCCCTATGTATTTAATTAAAACCTTTTTTAAATTATAATTTAGCTAAATAAATAAGTATTTTTTAACGCGTAATTATATAAAATGTTAATAAAAATGCTTTTAATAATTAATTTATTTAGTAATTATAAGAAGATCTTTATAAAGCCAATGCCCTTTATAGTAAGTTAATTACCGCTTATAATAATAATCATACCTAAATATAATTACAAAGAGCTAAAGTCTTCCATACATTTTATTATATGCTTTAAAGCATTAAAATTAAAAATCCATAATATTAAAGTACTTGCAATTATCGGCAACTTTACTATATATGCCAAAATATCAGCATGCAATACTATTATATCTTTCTCATTATTATTAAAAATTTTAATAACTTCTTTATTTATAGCTTAATTTATAATAGCTTATTTCTTACCCTTTTTTTATTTTTAATTAACCTTATATTTAATAAGCTTTATATAATTAATATATAAATAGCTAATAAATATAAAGTTTTATACACAATATTAAGTATATTCTTTATTACTTAATATAAAATTAGTACTTATTAATGCAAACTTTGCAACCTTTTTCATACCTTTTAGTATTAACTTCTTTTAAATAAAAATAAAATAGGCTTTAAATTATTTAACCTTTGCATAAGAAATAATATTTATTATTTTAAGTTTAATTTTAAAAAATATTATAAGGTTTTAACTGCTTAAATTATTAATAACATTATTTATAATATCCAGCAACATTATTAAAAAAAAAAAGCCTTTAACCTTATTACTTTTAAAAAGCAATTTTATTAACCTCTTAATAAACTATTTTAACATTAAAATTTTAATATAAAGCTTTATTTAAAGGTTTTAAAAGGCGTTTAAATAGCTTTATAAGTTAAAACTATCCTTATATCACAAGTTTATTAATTAATAAAAAAGGTAAATAATTAAATTATTAATATTATAATTAAATTAATTAATTAATATTTTTTAAGCATTAAAAGATTTTCTATATAATATAATAAATATTATAAGGCTTAAATATATTAAGCTTAAGAATATAATAAAAGCTTAATTATTAAGCTTTTCTCATTTTACAAAAGCTATATTCTCATTTAATTATTTCTTAACGCTTATAATATATTTACTAAAGCCAACAAACCAAAAACTATAACTTTATATTACCCTTTAATTTAAAAAGTTTTCCCCTTTTAAGTTTAATTTTAAGAAAAATAATAAGTTAAGCTTAAAGTTAAGTATATTTAATATCTTTTAAACAATATTTACATATTTTTAAGCATATTTTAAATAATATTTATATATTTATTTATTTATAGTAATTAGCATTAATTAATGCAAATAAATAAATAAAAAAAGAAGCAAATAATTAAAATACTAAATAAAGCAAGAATGCTAAATTATCATAAGTTACTATTAATTATAATAGCTATCATAGGGTATAACAATAATACATAAGCAAAGGCTAGCAATATTAAAATCCTAATAATTTAAATATAAAAATAATTATAAAAATAAGGGTATTAATATTTCCCAACGTTTTAAAATATCTTAAGCAATGCTAAGCTCACAACTTAATAAAGCAATAAAGCAAACAATAGTTAATTATTATTATATAAAGGAGAGAAGTCTCCCGCTATTAAACGCTCAAAAGGAGCCTATTTATAGGCTAGCGCTAGCGTATGGGCATACGACCCTCGCACCTTCCAACATTGCTAACCAGTGCACAAACCAGCAAGCCCTCTTCAATACCGAACAATCGCGGCTTCAATGAAAGACGTGACCAAGCCCGACAAAGGACCGAGAGCGATGCCAGGACGACGCAGATTATAAGCGCTGCCTCTATCATCTCGTGAGAGCCCCCGTTATCAAAGTCAGACACTTGCCCATCGAGAGGCGCCATCGCGGGCCCGTCCGGGTCTAGGAAGAGGGTTGTACCGGGCATGGTGTGGCTCCGTGGGAAGAATGCCTATGGAATGACTTCTTGCCGGTGGAAGCTAGGCCAAGAGGCTGGGACAGAGTGCAGCCTGGCAAGAATTTGGACCTGAACGATGATGGTGCAAGACGTAACATTGCAAGCCTCAACGAACAAAGGTGAAGGGGGAGGGAACCGGAGCAAGGACATCAGGCTAATAAAGAGGATGCAACACCTTGGAATAGAATCCTGCATTCAACTGAAGAGTGTACAGTAATCTTCGTCTGCCAGTTCTTGTTCCACCACATTCCGTGTTCTATTTAGACCGTCTGTATCGGACCAGTGAACGAGGGAGCGACTTTGGGTTGCAGCGGCTGGGGGCGCTTCCCCCCTAGATTGCCAGCTCCTGTGTAACTGTGTCTGATTCGTCCCGTAGCGAAGGACCTGAGCTGTCTCCCAAGCTTACGCCCCCACTGCGGAGTGCGTTGTACGAATGCACATCTTCTCCTTGATTTGTCGTGAACCGAGCAAAATTCCCTGTATACCGCTGAGTGCTGAGGCATTTTGGCTGCCTCAGCGCCCAAAGGACCTGGCTCAAATGCAACATCGCATGCACTGTAGCATTGAAACAGGGAGAAGTTCGCAGTGCCGTCTCGGCTTGTTAACAAACAGTTCTCAAATGGTAATTTCAATAGCGGCACGAGCATGGTGCAACTACTGCAGTGCCTGTTCTGTAAAAGAGCAGAACCCATGAAGAAGGGACATGGGAGTGGAAAACAAGAAGACATACCAAATTGATTGGCGTTCCGTAGTACCATGACGACCTTGCCGATACGGGTTCCTTTCTGTGAGATTCGGAATGCTTCACGGGCGGCCGATGCGCTGCATGCCTTGGCTAGGCGGACAGCCCTGGGTATAGTATCCCATCGTGGCCCGGAGGAGACTGGAGCAAGTAGAGGAGATTAGCTACCTGTTCGCCACCGAGCCAAGCGTGATGCCCTATCGTGGTGTCGACTGGTCGCTCAAAGGCCAATGCTTACCGGCCACCAATCTGAAGCCTGTCCGGGTCGCCGCGCATCAGATCAATGGCAACACAGCAGTAGCTGCGGTTCGCACCGAAGGCGTCCATATCTAGCTTTTCTCATCGACAAGGTCCCTCTTGCCGATATCAACCAACATGCCGAACCTAGGCGATACACCGCCGGGTTGTGTGCAAGAGCTTACTCGAGAGTTGAGCAAGGCAGTAGTGCCAAGTTGACAAACCCTCGGGCTGGAAAATTAAATCTTGGTCAAAGTAATGGGCACCCGTTTATCGGTCAAAATACGCTGCCCCTTGAATGGCTCCTCGGTTAAGGCTTGCAACTCTTGATCCACCGTTTCTAAAGCCTGTGAGTTCACTCATGTGGATGCAGTTCAGGGAATAGAGGGGATTACTCGACAGAAATGCGCGAGTTGTGATTTAGATCTAGTGAAATACTGCTCCGCATCGGTCATGATCGTTCACAATCGTGGCCATTTAAACAGAAATTCAAGTATTCACGGCTGCAAGCAGTAACAAAATTATCATTATGGATGATCATGACGATGAAACTATACGAACTTCTGTTCTCCTTATAATCCCTTTGAGACTCGAACTGTCATCATCTCCATCCAGCTCTCGTCCACGCGAGGCTCGTGAAGCCGACGCGTGGTACACACCCCGGTGCTTGTTCAAACAGTCAAGCTTGATAGCAGAATGTTTGCTCCTCAGGATACTCCCGCTCTAACACGAATAAGTCAGCCAAACTTCAGACCGAATTGAAGCCGCCACATGCTATTTTCAGTCCGAGGTTGTAGGACGACGAAATGGGATGTGAGCTGAACATTATACTTACTTCGCCAGAATAGTCGAATTTTCCGTCATGAGAAAAGTTGCAACACCTGAACAGTCTGCAAAGAGGAGGCAAGGAGCAGGCAATGACTCCAAGGCCGCATTCGATATTTGAGGAGATGTTGATCATGCCGAGATGGTCTATGAAAGTCCAACCACAATCAGTCATGGGTGCTAGATACGAAACAGGTCCAGAGCCCGCGACTTACATAAAATATCCTTCGGGTAGGTAGTAGCGTCGATATACCTCAGGTAAGGCACACGGAAACAAGCAGATACGCTTGCGAGAACTCCGACGCCTAGGACCCCAGATATCAACACCTTCTGGTGGAGTCTCATATGCGCTGCAGCGACGATGACGCATGGGATGATGACGCAAATCCAGTCTGTCACAAGCTGGGTCAAGAAAACAAGGTAGCTGAATGTTGCCTGTCCCAGTGTTTCCTGACATGTGCCCCTATTCAAATCAGTCCTGAAGGCTCACAATTCCGTGCTTGGTGCACCTGTACGTCGTCGACTTCATGCTCGTCAAGCAGGCTTCGAAGGGGTCAGAGCTTACAGTGAGGAATTCCAAGTCGCTGCCAGTGGACGGCATGTGACAAAGATATAAATCAGGGCCAGGACGGTGACAACTACAATGACGGACATGTTGATAGCCATCGGGATGACAAATCGTTTCCGCGTATCCAGTCGCATACAAGCGAACCCAATAGCGCACTTGGTCATACTGGCGGAGACAAGGTACAAAACCTCCCAGTAGGTCGAGTATTCGGCGGCCCGGATTTGATAAAGTGTAGAGGGAAGGTCTTGATCCCGCGCGCCGAGTCCGAAGCGGGTGGCATAGACTGCGAACACGATCGCAGCCGCGAATGCAAGCTAGTCGACAATCTATGGTCAATTTCATGGAGGAATCAAGGAAGAGAGACTCTTAATCTGGAACATTCGTGGTTGAAAAAGGTGAACTCACAGTTCCAATGACAGCCAGGATGTCATCTAAACCCCAAGATCTGCTCAAGCCCACCGAGAAGCCAAAGCGCACATAGGCTCGTAGAGAAATGACGATCAAGCCGATGATCCCAAGAGAGATTGCGACCGCTTCGACGGCGAGGCCGAATCCTTTGGGGACGAGAGGCACCAGCTGGTAAGCAACAGCTTGCGTCTCTTCGCCAGACAGAAGGGAGTCCATCCTGAGGACTCTTGCTGATCGAGCAAGATCTGTGGATGTCTGTCTCTAGGTGGCCACCGCTGGCCGGCGCTGGCGAGAGGTGTATATACCTTCCGGCCGTGTCGGCGGCGAAATCTGCTGGAGATTAACAAGCGAAATGCAGAAAGCTATATCATAATGGAGAAGACGCTGTCAATAATATGTGAAGCAGGGCAGGCTCAAGTTCAAGATCCACATCCAGCCCCTCGCCCCTTTCTATCCAACAAATCAGGAGTTAGGTTGGAGCGGTGGTCGTATCCCACCCCCGAAGCGGGCATAGGGCTATCCGGGGCAGAACCGGGAAATTCGGAGCTATTTTACCGCAACCGGAAGCCACGAGAAGCCAGACGGTGAGGGCGCACCCCGTCATCCCTGTATTTGTCACCCTGGTGGACGGTAAGCAGGGAAAACCACATGGGTTGAGGGGGCCAGATATTGCGCCAGCCAACGAGAAGGGTGACAGCCCTAGTTGCCTTGAAACATTCTGGAAAACAAAGGTACACGTCGCGTTAGCGCGTCGGAGAAAATCCTAATTTCCCTGTCCCTAGCGCGCCTCTACAGTACAGAGTCAATGCATTTTCCTTGCGCATACACAGCGAAATTTCGTTTGGTCGCGGTATTCGTCACACTGGTGAATTGATGAGGCGCTTCCGTTGTAATCGAAGCGTCCTTATTTTGTAGGATCTCGAGGCGTTGGTGAATGATTTGCCGCTGATCGCTTACAAGTCCCGGTCATGTCTGCGACGGCGTGGAGGCAAAATGCCGAGCGCGCCGACTTCAACGCTGCACGTATCCGCGCGCGTTGATGCGATTGGACTCCATATCTTACAACATCAGCTAAGTGGTATTTTTAATTACCGTGGCAGTTGATCTACGAAACATCTCGAATCGGCTCTTGGTGTGTCCTAAGATTCGAGATAGGTGCGTCAAGGATATCCATGCCTTTTTTCTGAGTACGATACTACGTAAAGTGGCATCCTCTTCTCTCCTCGGCTGCGCCAGCCGCCACTAATGGAACCTTGGTAAGAAACCAGACGGTCCAGACGGCTCAGGCTAGAGCTCCTTGCAAATTCGATAAGCAGAAGAACATATCAGGTGAGTGTTCCCATCAAAAGGTCTGTTTCGAGTGAAGTTGTGAGCAGCAAGCAATAATAGTTCCACATTCCAGGTCTAGGGGCGCTGATCATCCTCTTTTCGTCATGGGAAAACACGTCTTTGTACGTATACCTCTTTGAGGGGCGATCTCCTGGAATGGCCTTCTCGAACTGCCACCTGGGACACTCCGTGGGTATGCCGACTATAGACGCGCTTCAGGAAACACCAGGAGGGACTTATCACGCGGTTGCACGTCGCTCACGATGTAGTTGCCTACAGGCAGAACCGTTATGAAAGCGCCCCAAGCATCCCTGTTTCCAGATTTATCTCCATTCCGCCTCCAGAATCCACAAACCTGAGCCCGGACTTCAGGAGGCAGGCTTCGGCCCTTGAAGTCAAAACCAGGGTCGGCTTCTGCAAAGAGTTTTGCCCACTCTTCCAATTCCCGATCTGCTGAGTTGAACAACAAATGCATGCTGACGATGCCCGTCCTCAAGGCAACCTCCTGTGATTTTGGCATTTTGTCCGGGCTTGGGATAACGATATCCGCCATGACGAACTTTGCTCCGGGCTTGAGGGCCGGCACGAGGTTCCGCAACATTTCTATAGCATATTTATGGGACCAGTTGTGGAATATCGCCCGGAAGAAATACACGTCAGCGTGTCTCACTGGCTGCTTGGTCATGAAGTCGTGAACTTGGTAGTGTACTCGGTCGGCGAGCTCTTCTGGTCTCTGCTTCTCCGAACTTGGGATGACACCTTCGTCAAGATCCTGCGTTACCATTGCCAGTTTTCACCTGCTCGTGAAACGATCATTGGGCCGAATCACAATGGGCATCCTCACCTGGACAACAATGTTCAGCGACGGGAACTCGCGTGCGATGGAACACGCAAAGACACCGTGAGAACCACCCACATCGACGACTGTTGCGCCGTGAGGGAGGTCACCCCAAGGGTATCCTTTGACAACGTGGTGGGCTTCCAGGCCCGGCCTGCGAGAGAACAAGCGCATCATGTCCGCAAAACGCCACAGCCGGTCCGGCCGCTCCGACAAGTACGGCCACACGCCCTGGCCGCCATGAGCCAGTGCGAATCCCGTCTCGTCCGGCTCACCTGAGTCCGGCCACTTGGACATGGCGTCGCAGGAGTGGAGGGCGCCGCTCCAGCCCTCGTCCGTCTTCCACGCCATCCACTGGCGGAGCGGCTCGTCCTCGGCCAGCAGGCGCGACGACGCCTGGCCGGATCTCCTGGAAGATGTGTTGGGCTATTGCCAAGCGCAGCATGCGCTTCATGTGCGTCACGCCGATGCCAGCGTGTGTCGACAGGCTACCGGATGCCCTGAACTCGACATCAATCACCGGTGTCGAGACCAACGTGGACTATGTTGCCCAAACCATCGCGTCACCAGAGTTCAGGGCTGGGAATTTCACCACAAAAACACTGGACACCTTTCAATACCAGACCACCGCCGTTGAAATCGTCGAGCCGGGCCCAGGAACGACAATTCAGGACTACCCTGGTCGAGCCGGCTACTGGCATGTGGGCATTCCCTCGTCCGGTCCAATGGACAGTTACTCCCTTCGACTGGCAAACAGGCTTGTCGACAACGAAGAAGGCGCCGCGGGACTTGAATGTACCACTCAGGGGCCGACATTGCTGTTCCACTGCGATGCGGTTGTTGCTGTGGCCGGGGCTCCGGCTCATGTCTCAGTTGACGGGCAGAGGGTTGAGTCTGCCAAAGCGATCCAGGTCCGAAAGGGCGAGACGCTTTCCGTAGGCCAGCCCACTTCTGGATGCCGTTGTTACATTGCCTTCCAAGGTGGAGGTCTTCGTGTGCCCAAGGTGTATGGCAGTCGGTCAACGTTTCCCCTTGGATGATTCGGAGGTCACAACGGACGAATACTGCAGTATGGGGACCTTTTACGGTTGGTAAATAGGCATGTGGATGCAGCGATGGCGCCCCCGCCAGCTATTCTCCCGAGTCTTCCAATCCCCGGGGGTGCTGAGCCGCGATGGAAGGTTGCTGTGATGCCCAGCCCACACGGCTGTCCCGAGTTCTTCACACCAGAGAGTTACACAGAGCTCTTCACGGCGCTCTGGACCGTCCACTACAACAGCAATCGGTCGGGGGTCGGTCTCAAAGGGCCTGCGCCAGAATGGGCGCGCGCAGACGGTGGCTCTGCTGGTCTGCATCCATCCAAAATACATGACAGCCCATACGCGATAGGCAGCGTAAGCTTCACCGGCGATGACGCTGTGGTATTGACAGGCGATGGACCCAGCCTCGGAGGGTTTGTAGTATTCGCCACCGTCATCTCGGCTGAAATGTGGAAATTTGGGGAGATGCGACCTGGCGACCAGATCCAACTACTGTAGTACCGGTCTATCGAAGCTGGGCGCTTGACCAGTCAGAACGCCTGAACGAAGCCATCAATGAACTTGGAGAGCTTCCCGTGGATCCATCCCCTGAGCCATCTGGTGCTTCGGCCCAAGATTATCTTACCTCAGAGGTGGTCCCCCTCGTTGATGGAGAAGACGGGGTCGTCTGTCGGCCATTTGGCGACCGGGCGCTCTTGCTGGAGTTTGGACAGCATGATGGATTCAACCTAAGACAAACGTTCCGGATCATGAGCCTCGTCCAGAAGCACGAGTTGTCGCCGATACCAAACGTCGAAGAGCTGGTCCCTGGAGTCCGTACCTTACTCGTCATGTATAGGACGACCAAGGCAGCCGCCAGGGACGCCGTCGAAGAGCTGAGGACACGGGTAGCCGCACTAGAGCAAAACCTGCCGATCGCCTTTCCATCCCGCCGAGTCAGACTGCCATTTGTGTTTGATGATAGTGTCAGCCAAGCTGCAGTCGACCGCTACATAGCCACCATCCGCAGTTCGGCCCCATACCTCCCCCATAACGTGGAATTCCTGCGGCAGTTGAACTTTCCCGGCGGGGGGATCGGGGCCATCCAGGAGGTATTAGAAAGCGGCGACTTCTTGGTGCTCGGGCTGGGGGATGTCTTCATGGGCTCACCCTGCTCGGTGCCCCTGGACCCGCGGCATCGACTTTTCGGCACAAAGTACAACCCGTCGCGGTCGTACACTCCTCGAAACTCGGTCGGCATCCGTGGACAGTACACATGCATCTACGCAACGGACTCGCCCGGGGGATACCAGCTTGTGGGCAGGACCGCGCCCATCTGGGACGCAGATCGAGGTCAGTGTAGTAGTCCTGGGAGCAGTGGCAGTGGCCCTGCATGTGGCGAAGCAGCCTGGAGATTCTACTTCTCATCATTCACGAGCGCCGTGAGATCCCGAGTGCCTCCCTGCGAAACGACAGAGAATGGCGGCCGCCGCCTCGTCACAAGCCGCGTCCGACTTCGATGGCCCGTGTGATGTCTGCCGCAAACGCAAGCTCCGATGCGCAGGGGAGCCTGGAAGCGACAAGTGCTTCTTGTGTGCCTTCCATCAACGCCCATGCACCTTCATCGAGCGACCCCAGAGTCGCAGACGGCCCCAGCGGCGCAGGCAGCTGAGGCGCATTCACGACACGGCCCCCCATCATGGAGAAGGCAGTCCTGCTGGTGTGCTCGCCACCCAGGAACAAAGAGGTCGAGTCTCGCATGGCAGCGGGGACCCTCTTGACTGGCGACTGCACTGACGGGGATGCGCCGGCAGCATCTGCGACACATGCCTCGCCTGCCACGACTCCAGCGTCACCACCGGTGACGACAGCAACACCACCGTCACCAACGTCACCGGCGTCACTGCTGAACAGAACCTTGGGCCTGCACAAGACCACCAACTCTGTGTACATCGGTTCTAGTTCCTTGCCGCAAGGGCACATCGCCTTCCCCTGAGCCACAGCACATCCGTTATCGTCGGATGGATGACTCTACAGTGTTTGTCCAGCGCCCGGATCACTCTCCAGACGGACAACAAGATGTTCTCGACACCATTGAGGCCCTGATCCGTCCGCACGGCCCCGCTCTCGCCAGTCTTTACTTCCGCATCGTCCATCCGAGCTACCCCATCCTCCACAAGGGCGTCTGGTTCGAGAAGTATCAGCGGAGCTACAGAGAATTTTCACCCCTGCTCCTCGCTGCCGCCTACGCCCTCGCCATCGACTGGTGGGAGTACGATCTTGCTCTGGCCTCCAAGAAGAAGCCGCCCGTCAACCGCTTGGTCGCCATCGCGACACAGGCCCTCACCTGGGCCATGACACGGCCCAAGCTGTCTGCCGTCCAGGCCGGCCTCTTGCTCCTCCAGCGCTCGGGGGGCGACTCCTGGGTTCTGACCAGCCAGATGGTCGCCCTGTCCGAGGACCTCGGCTTGCACGTCGATTGCGCGCCCTGGGACATACCTGACTGGGAAAAGGGGGTTCGCCGCCGCCTGACCTGGGCCGTCTTCATGCAGGATAAGTGGGGTGCGTTGATCCATGGTCGGCCTTCTCACGTCTCTGCACACCACTGGCGGGCCCCGCCCCTCCATCTCACTGACTTTCCCGAATCAGCTGCGGACGAGGACGACGCAGAAGTGAGCGCCCAGGTTGAAAAGGGTCGACACCTCTTCATGCGTCTGGCTCAGCTAACTGAGATCATGTCCGACGCCCTTTCGATCCTCTACGCGCCGTGTCGGGTCACCTATCAACGTAACGAACCTCCTGACGTGGTCGTCGGGCTGCTGGAGCAGGTGAAGACGATCGCCCTGAGGCTGAAGCATTGGGCAAGTACCCTTTCTCCTGACCTGGGAATGGACAACGTAAAAGCCCGTAAACTATGCTCGAACGGATACCTCCACCTTTCCTACTACGCTACCGAGATCATCATCCACCGTCACATCATCCGGGGCCTGACTCCAGAACACCCGGAACACATCCAAACCATCTGCCGTGATGCTGCCCAGACCAGGCTCGAGCACGCAATGGCTTTCGTGGAGAAGCTACGCCCCGAGCACCTCCAGAGCTTTTGGTGGTTCGCCGCGCCCAAGAGCCTGGCCCTCATCGGCATGTTCGCCGCGTTGCTGTCCGCCCACCAGCGTAAGCAGCGCCGAGGCCGTCTTCTTCAAGCAGAAGCTGGACGATTTCCACTGGAGCCTGAAGGTCCGCTCCAAGGGGTCTCTTTCCATCACCGCCGCAGTCCAAGAGATGCAAGACGCCCTGCTGGGCCTAAGCACATCTCAGCCTCCCCATGCCGTCTCTCGTCCCACCTCGATGATGACCACCTCGTTGCCTCCATACTCAGCTCCAGGAAGAGAACAGGAGCCCTGACCTCGGCTGGCCCCTTGCCCCTCTCGTGCGTTTCGCCCCTTTGTTCTTGCCTGCAATACGGAAGTAGAAAATGGAGTTGGGCTCGACCTGGCGTCTGGGTTGAATCGACGTTTGGCCAGTGCTACGGGAATCAAGTTCGGTAAACACCACACTCACACGCACGAGGCGATGGCTGCTGGTGTACCTGGCCAATACTGCAAGTTGGCGCGCAACTGTGGCTCGTAGCATAGTAATGAAACCTGCAAGGGCAACTTGCATAGAACCATGATCGCTTTGCAATCCGCAATCCCGTCATCCACAATTAATCCCCAGCTAGGCCGTTCAGCAACGCCCAACTAAAGATCACTTCACCCCAGCCCCAAAGTCATCCATACTCGTGTAGCTGGCAGCCGCCATATCGCGGACCGCCATCACGGACTACCGGAACCCGGTGGCCCTAAGGGGAGAGGCATGTGCGTGCTAGCTTCCCGCTTTGCTTCCTGAAGCTGCAGGATGCAGCTCGTCCGTGGGCTTTGCTTGAGGAGACGGCGGCGCGGACACTGCCAGACAGCACTCACTGGGACCAGGGCAGAGGATACTGATCTGTTACTCCAGATGCCATCGGCGTGGCAGGTGACGAGGGTCCCTGGGCGCTCTCATGCAGGCTTGCTGCCAAATCTCGCTGCTGTATACGTAAACATGTTTTCATTGTGGGAGTGTTTGGCACAATCCAGGCTGCCTCGGAATCACGCAATGAAACGGGATTCTAAAAGTTACTCTACTGTAAAGCCTGCTTTCTATTGTTCATGGTGATCTGGTGGGTATGTCACTAATGCTTAATAAGTACATCAATTGTTATGTTGTGCAAGGATGAAAGTGTTTCCTCGATGTGACCATGAATATCTGTTCCAATCTACCCGCCTTCTAAGAAGTCGACTGCTAAGCAGTGGAGGGACAGCGCTGTAGACTTCCTGGCAGGCTCCTAAGGTAGCGAGGCAATTTGGAAAAGGTCTTCAACCGACTGAGTGCAGCGTTTCTCTGGCTCAGTTGTAGCCTCTTCAAGTGACAACCCGACTGGATCCAAAAGCTTCGATATAGCAATTGAAAGGTTCCCGGCCATGGCTTCGAGACAAAGTGATTGAACTTGACTGATCGATCGATCACATCCACCTTGAATACGTGCCGGTGGCGCAAGGACACATCGCTGGTATAGCTGCGGAGTTTTGCATCGTGACTCTCGCCGCTGTGATTCGCAAGTCGGTAAATACGCGCACATCACTGGCTGATGCCCTCGTCACAGACCCTCATCTGACCGGTCTATTCGGTCCTTAAGCTTCGCGTCGGTGCCAAGTGTCCTGTTCAGAAGCAATTGCGGCCCAGATGTCCTGGCCGCAGATGATCAGCCATCAGGCATGAGCCCAAAGTGTCCATGACTCGCTTCGGTAGTGGTTGGCATTTGATGAAGAGGTTGCGGAACAAGTACGGGCTGGCCGTGCGCTTCGGAGTGACGGCTTTGAGAGCCACGCCACGTCAAAAGAATTCCGCCGAGAAAGAGACGCCGATACGCCGCAAGAGGATCTCGGTGCGGACCTTCATGGCAATCGCTAATTATGTCACTCTCGTGTTCTGGAAACTACACCTGACTGCCAATCCACTGCCAGTTTCAGACTTTCGGAGTACGTCGAAGGGCATTGCCACGGGCTGTGTAAACGCATGGCCTTAGTCCTCACCAGCTCTCCGCGTCAAGGGCCAAAGTGTGGGCAAACGAGTATGGCAGGGCATTATTATTTGAATCTCATTGAAACAGCCACTGAGCATGTGTGATGTAAGAGTTCAAACGGTACATGGCGATTCTGCCCGTGGCATGTTCAGCCCAGGTGTTCACAACCTGCGTGAGAGCGGTCGTTCCTCGGCAATCTGAATGCAGCCGCTACCTCCTGTCTGCGTACAAGACCATTTACCACGACGGCCGTTAATATGTGACTAGCAAGCCATCCTCGGGCCTTCTTTTCAATCTCGAGGGTGTCGTGACACATGTGCCTTGGCCCTTGGCCTGTGACTCTGATAGGTCAACTGATCTGCAGGTCGGGATGCCGCCTTGGGTCCTGTCAACCACGAAACTCTGGTCTGGGAATTACCTTGGGTGCCGCGTACCCTTTTTAAGCCTACGAGCTTCCCCATATGCGGCTGCGTCCGAACGGTCGAGAATGCGGGCCGAGTCAATCGGGGCGTGGCATGCATCGGATGACGGCCGCATCACGGCCCTACTCACCCCGCGCTGGTTTCCAGTTCGAGACATGACAGCCGGCACTAATCGAAACTGTGCCCCGGAGGCATACTCCCGCACCTGGGACCAGCTTAGGTCCGGGGAAACGAGCGCGGGTAGGGCCGCTTCGCTTGGGGGTATTTCGGCGGTGTTTGGTCAGCTGGGCCGATAGTATTCGGCGAGATGGTTGAGTCTGGATCGTGAATAGTGGCTTCACGAGAACATGCGTCAAGAGTCTGAACCCTAAGTTGGGGCCACACTGAGTATATAAAGTCAGTGATATACCTACTCAGAAGTCAAAATGGAAGGCATTGTCATTCAGCCATCGAGGGTTCAATCCAAGTTTCTCACGAAGTAACAACAACAGTGATCCCACGCGACCCAACTCAATCCCTCGGAGATGAAATCAACAACTGCGTTGGCCTTGGCCAGTTTTGTCAAGTCCGCCTTCGGACATGGATACTTGACCATCCCCTCCAGCCGCACCCGGCTTGGTTCTGAGGTATGAGCCACGTTCAACCTCTGGTCCGCACTTGCTCACACACCGCACACAGGCCGGAATAGACACTTGCCCTGAGTGCACGATTCGAGAGCCCGTCGAGGCATGGCCAGATGTCACCGCCGCCACTGTCGGCCGCAGCGGTCCTTGTGGCTATAATGCCAGGGTCAGTGTCGATTACAACCAGCCGTCGGACAACTGGGGCAACTCCCCTGTGGCAACATACGCGCCCGGCCAGACCGTTGACGTCCAATGGTGCGTCGACAACAACGGCGACCACGGCGGCATGTTCAGCTACCGAATCTGCCAGGACCAGGAGCTGGTTGACAAGTTCACTACCCCCGGGTACCTCCCCACCGACGAAGAGAAGCAGGCCGCCGAGGACTGCTTCCAGCTCGGCACACTCAAGTGCACCGACGTGTCGGGCCAGACCTGCGACTACAGCCCCGACTGTTCCGAAGGGCAGGCCTGCTGGAGGAACGACTGGTTCACATGCAACGCGTTCCAGGCGGACAGCCGACGAGGGTGCCAGGGCGTCGACAACGCGGCTCTCGGGTCTTGTTTCACCACCATAGCTGGCGGCTACACGGTGACGAAGAAGATCAAGATCCCCGAATACGTCTCGAACCACACCATCCTCTCGTTCCGATGGAACTCGTTCCAGACAGGGCAAGTCTACCTAACCTGCGCCGACGTCGCGATCAGCGACGGCGGGAGCACCCCTCCCTCTTCCCCGACGGGCACCAGCACCAGCACCAGCTCGGCGGCGGCGACCACGACGAGCGCCGGCTGCGCGGCCGCCAACAGCGTCGCCGTCACGTTCAACGAGATGGTCAAGACGAGCCCCGGCCAGACTATCAAGATGGTGGGATCGATCCCGGCCCTCGGGAACTGGGACGTCTCATCGGCGCCCGCGCTGTCCGCCGCGCAGTACACGAGCTCCAACAACCTGTGGACGACCACAGTGACCCTGGCGGCGGGACAGACGTTTGAGTACAAGTTCGTCAACGTTGCGTCGAGCGGGACCGCGACTTGGGAGAGCGATCCGAACAGGTCGTATACGGTGCCGCGCAGCTGTGCTACTTCCGTGGCTGTCAATACCAACTGGAAATGATTTTTTTGAGGAGGCTTGAAGTATAGAGAGTGTTTTTGGTTTGAGTTGTAATCGTGTCTTCTTTTGTCGATATGGGGTTTTTTATTATTTCGAAAGAGTGGAGCAGCAAGATATTTGTTAATGCGGTGTATATATCACAAGGAATTATACTGGCGGCTATCGCTTCAGGATTTGGTCAAAGCTTTTTCTTTAAATCAGAGGCTACTCTCTCGTAAATGTTCTACTTTCGGACCTTGTGTGTGGGCACAGACGCTCTCTTCCACACAGATCATGTCCTTGACTGCACCATGTCCGTCTAAGCTACGCTTCTAGGGGTTCCAAAACTTGCAACAGTCCAAACACAACCTGCATCCCACGAAACTAAGGAAGATGCCCATTAAACCCAGCCTCGATCAACCTTTGGCCAGCCTCCCAAACGTCTCCGGGAATGGGCTGCTCTATTTGGTATCCCTTGGCAGGATAGTCTCGAATTCTGATGAGATCCCCAACCATGATGTTGATAACCAGGCCCCGCGGATTACCCTCGTCGGGGTATTCCGAAAATTCCAGTTGCGGTGACGTAACGCTGAATTTGACCTTCTCGTCATCCGCAATGTCTGTTCGATTAATGCCAGGCCACTGCTTCATAAAAGTGGCATAGGTCCTCCTCTCCATGTACGGTTTCTGCACCAGAATGAAGTTCCGAATCCTGCCCTCTCCTTCGAGCAGCCCTCGCTGACGCAGCAATGCGTGAGTAAAACGCACATTCTCGCCCGTGTTCGTCGACCGCGGCTCGACGATGATGGCCTCCTCCGGCACGCCCTTGGCCCGCGCGATATCGGCGAAGACCTCGGCCTCCGGCTTGGTGAAGCGGTTCTCGGTCAGCTTCCCGGCACCGCCTGAGAAGATGAGGTAGCGCCCGTAGCCGTCGAGGTGGAGCTGTGCGGCTCGGTGGGCGACGCGGAGGTCCAGGCTGCAGAGGCAGAAGACGGCGTCTGCGCTGGCGGGGAGGGGCATGCGCGTGCGGTGGTAGTTATAGACGAGCTCTGCGTCTCGAAGTGTCTGCTCTTCCATTGTGGTCTGATCCGGCATCGTGGCTCGTGAGAATGAGCTCAATTTGTTTTCATTTCCTGAACAAGTCCTCCAAGGTTTAGAAGTCACTATTAAAGGTAAACAAGACCACCATGAAATGTCAGCAAAGCCAAGGGCGCCTCCGAATCCCTAACCCTTTAATCGAGCAACACTACCCTCCGTCCTTTACCTAACTCAAAGCAGCTCTGTGGAAATAGAACAGTGATGTGTTTTCCTTCTGATTGTATCTCGAGATGTGACAGAGGTCGGGGAGTATCTTGAGTATTTGATCTTACACTATCCAAATGCCCAATTAAGACCCGCAAAGACAAGTTCAGGAATGGGCATTAAGAGAGTCAGCGTACGCCCACCTAGCTTCTACAATACGCCCACCCAGCTTCCAGCGTTGGCCCACTTAGTATAAGGAAATTAGCTATATGCACTTTAAAATATAGGTATACCTTAAAAGCTAGCTTTCCAAAATTATAGCTACCCCGCTATTTATATAAAGTAAATATTTTAAGTATTTTACTTTAAATATATACTTATTATATATTAATTAATATTTTTTTAAGTTATTTTTTTATATTTATTAAAGCTAATTATTAAATTAAATTACTTAAAATTATTAATAAAAGTATTATTAAGATAATAAATTATTTTATTTATATAAGGTATAAAGATAAATAAGCTTTATTATTAATATTACTAATAATTACTAAGTAAGCGGAAACCTTACTTAGCATTAATAAATAAATGCTAATAAGCTAAGTTATATAATATCTTTTTTAATTAAGAAAGAGTAATAAAGATTTATTTATAAAGCAATAAAATTCTTTCTCTAAGGATATTTAAACCTTTAACTTTCTACCCTTTTTTTATTTCTTTCCTTTTCTTTATATTTTTTACCCTTTATTTTAATTTTATAAGTATATAAATTAAGTTATATTAATTAATGCTAATTATTTAAAAATTAAGAAAGTATAAAATAATAATATAAGCCTTAAGAAAGTAAAGGTTATAATTATAAAGCTTAAAGATTAAAAGGTAATATTATATTTAAGTTATTGCTTAAAAAATATTATGCTTAATAAGTTAGCTAAGGATTTTAATATAAAATTATTAATGCCTTTAAGTTAAAGCTATATAAATATTAAAATTAATAATTATAATAATAATATAAGCTATAATAATAGTATAAGCTATAACTAAAATAGTATTATAACTTTTAATTTACTTAATAAATAACCCTAAGGAAAAAGTAAGTTAGCCATTTAGCTATTCCTTAAGGCTAATAAATTTAAGCTTATGCTTTCCTTAAAAGCTTTTAAGAAATTAGCTAAGATATTAAAATTTAAGAAATTAACTTAATTAGCTAGCGCTTTAAATAATAAATTAGCTAAAGATAATAATATTTTATAATTTAAAGCATTTTATAATAATAATAATCTTTTTATTATTATAACTTTATTAAACTTATTTAAATACTTTAAGATCCTTATTAAAAAAATAAAAATTAATCTTATTAAAAAAAAAGTTTAGTTAATAAAGTATAACTTACCCTTAAATTATAGCTTTTTACTTATTTATAAAATTAAGAATAAAGATAATAAAGTAGTTTACTTAACTTAATAAGATTTTAAAAATAATATTATAAAATTTACTAAACTTAAGCCTTAAATACCTTTAAATATAAATATTATATAAAATTAAAGATAAATTAAAAAGCAATATTGCTAAGTTATACTTTTTTACCCTTTAACGGCCATTAAAGTAAACATTATAAAACTTAATAAGATTTTTAACCTTAAAATTATAAAGTATATTTATAAGCATTAAATAATAATAAGTAAGGTAAAATAAAAATAATGCTTAGCTAGTTTAATTCTTAAGTTAATATTAATTAATATAAATTTAAGATTATTAAATAAAATAACTTTAAGTTTTCCTTATTAATACTTATTATTATTTATTTAACCTTATATTAAATAATTAATATTAATTAATATAACTTTTATTATAATAATTTGTATTAATTAATATTAATTCTTATTTTAACTTTTTCCCCTTTTTTTAAAGATTTATATAAGTTATTATGCTTATATACTTGCATTAATTAATACCAACTTTATATTAACCTCTCTTAATATTTATTATATAAGCTAATAATATTATAGCATTTACTTTTTTTAATATTATTACTTAAGCTAAGAAATTAAGCTTTTAGGGTTACTTATTTATTTAACTTAATATTAGCAAGCAATTTAATAAGCTTATAAGGAGTTTTAATTAATTATAATAATATATTATCTTTTAGCTTACCATTAATAACCCCTTGCAACTTACCCTAATTATTTAAAATAATAACTTAAGCATAATATCTTAGCTAAAGAGTATTAATATTAATATAATTATTAACTTTATAGTTTTGCAATACCTTATATATTACCCTATTAATATTAAACTAAGCGCTATTAAAACTAAGTAATATAAATAATATAAACTTAATAAGAAATATTTATATAAGTTTTTATATAATAACCTATTTTATAAGATTGCTTATTATAATAATTATGCTATATAATAATTTATATTTATTAAAATAAGAAAGAAAAAAGTAAGTAATTTGCTTTTATTAAAGATCTTGCTTAATGAAAAGATAATTATTTATAAATTTATTTATATTAAGGCTTAGCATTATAATAAATATTTTGCTAATAATATAAATAATATAATGAAAATTATTTTTATTAATAAGGCTTAAAAGGCAATTATAATTATAGTAATATAAATATATACCTTGCAAAAGTAATATATAAAAGCTAAGGTAAAGTTGCATTTAAAGAAGGGTTTTGCTAAGAATAAAATTAAGGATAAGTAAGTTAATATAGATTAAGTTTTTATAAATTTATATAAGTGTATAAGCTTTCTTGCTTGCATTAATATATATAATACTTTTAATTAAGAATTTAGCGTTAATTATAAGATAGCTTATTATAAAAATATTATAAATGCTATAAATTACCTTTCTTTTATTAATTATTAAATCATTATAACTTTTATTAAAAAGATTTATATAAAAGGTTTGCTTATATAGCTAAGAATTACTTTTATTTAAGGTAAGAATATCCTTAAAAAATTTAAAGCAATGCTTTTAAGCTATAATAATATTTAGCAATATATAGCTATAAAAGAGTAAAAGGGTAAGGTATTATAATAAATAATTAATAAGGGTACTTTGCTTATAAATAGCTAAGTAAATAAATAATATTATAAAGATTTTAAGCAATGCCATGCCTTATTTACATTTATATTAAGTTAACTCTTTATAACCATTAACTTTATTAAGGCTTTAAAATTTTTAAAATAATATAAGCTAAATGCTAAAGGTAATGCAAAGTATATTAATTTATATATTATTGGTGGGTGCAGGGAATTATGTGAGAAATGATACTGCGCTGAATTCCGGCTAGCTATAAAAAGCTGGCTTTTATGCTTATTTTAGATATTCTTTTAAGAAATTAACTCTTCTCTTTTTTTATATATTTAATATTTTAATTAAGCTTTTCTTATTTTTAAGAATTTTTAAAATATTTATCTTTTTCCTTTTTTTAGTTCCTTTTTATTCTTATTTTTTTTTATTACGTTAAAGCTCTTCCTTAAGTTATCCTTAAAAGGGTTTAGCAAAATCTATCCCTTATTATTTAGGTAGCTTGTTTTTATTAATAATTTAGCTTAGGCTATGATTTTAGTTTTATGTATTTTTAATTAATAATAAGAAAAATAAGAAGTTAGTTATAAGTTAATTATTTATTAATTTTATTTCTTTTTATTTTTATATTAAATATTGCTAAATTATTTTATATATTAGCTTAAAGCTTTAATTAAAGCTTATATTTATCTTTAACTTATTATAAAAAAGAGTTAAGTATAATTAAATTTATAATAATATTATAAGTACCTTAAGATTATTTTTTAATTTTAAGGTACTTTTTATACTTTTAATATTTAAATAAAATATTACCTTAATTATATATTAATATATTATTAAGCTTTAAACTTATTTTAAGTTTTTTATTAAAAATTATATTTAAAATATAATAATAATATAAATTTAAGATTAAAATAATAAATTTAAACTTTATAAATATTACTTAATATTAATTAAAAATGCTTTAAATTCTTAATTAATATTTATTATTATTATTATAACCTTAAGTTTAAAGTAAAGGGGGTTATAATGCAAAATTAAGATACTTACTTTACTTACTTATAGATTTAATAAGTAGCATTATATTATATATTTTTATATTAATTAAATTATATAAAAAACTTAAACTTAAAGTATAACTTTATTTAAGCTTTAATTAAACTTAAATTTAATTTATTAAAAATTTAATATAATATTAATAAGCAAGGCATTAAATATAAATTTAAAGGGCTTTTTTTATTATAATCTTATAATTTTTATTTTTTAATAAAATATTTTTTTATTAAGTTTATTTTATTTATTATATTTATTAATACCTTTATTTTTTAAATTTTAATTTAAGTATTTTATAATAATATTAAAAATAAATTCTTTAAAAATAATTACTTTAATTAAAGATATTATTACTTTTAAGTTTCTTTATTTTATTATTATCTTAATAAGAATTATAATAATATATATATTATACTTTTAAGCTTAAAGCCCTTTTAAACTTACTTTTACTTTAAAAGTACTTTTAAACCTTAAAAATTATTTATTTTCTTTTATTTAAAATTAAGAAAGGAATTTTAAGAAATTTATTAAGAAAAAACAAAATTTAATCTTGTTTATTATTAATTAAAGCATTAGCCTTACTTTAATTAAACCTTATAATTCATTATTAATAATAAATTAAGAACTTAAATTAATATTTTAAAAATTTTACTTTTTATTAATATAATAATTTTATTATAAATAGCTTTATTTATAATTTATAATTTAAATACCTTAAAGTTTAATAAAATTAATATTATTAAGGTTTTAAATAATTTTAAAATTATTACTTATTAATTTTCTTACTTAAATAATTAAATCTTAAAATTACTTAAGTAATGTTATATTATTTTAAACTTAGTAAGAGTAATTAAAAGCATTATTATTAAATAATTTATTTAAAAAGATTAAAAAAAGAGCTTTTTACCTTTTATAAATTTAATAATTAAACTTATTATATAAACTTAATTATAATTATTAAAGATATTATTTATAATAACTCTTATAATAACTTAAAAATATAAAAAGGGAAAATTATAAAACATAATTAAGAACTTAATAATATAAATAATATTTCTTTTATTATAACTTAGCCCTTTTATAAAGTGCTTTTATTATATTTAAAAAAAATAGTTAATAAGAAAAGGGATTACTTATAAGTTAATAAGGAATATTTTTTAGTTAAATTTTAAGCATACCTTATTAAAAATTATTAATTAAAAACTTAAGTATTTTAAGTAAAATAAGTATTTATTTATATAAAATAATTTTAATTAAAATTTACTTAGTTTAAAAAGGCTAAATTTCCTTTAAGAAAGTTAAAATAATTTTAATTCTTTAAATTGCCTTTAAAACGAAAACCCGCAAGCTTAATGATTTCTATTTAAATTTAATTATATTAATGTTATTAAAAGATATAGTTAGGATTTATAAAATGTGGATAAACTTACTAAAAGACGGCAAAGCAATCTTGGAATAACTAGGCTAAGGGCTGTGAATTTTATTTAGCAGCCTTTAATAGGACTTAATTAAAGTAACCCTAATGATAATAAGGCATAAGCTATAATTTTAGCGCTTTTCTTTAAAAAGAATAAGTTACCTAAAGTTTGCTATAGCTATACTTTTTAAAATTATAATATATATTAATATAATAAGCTTAAGTAACTTTCCTTAAATAACTTATTAATAACTTTTAAGCTAAAGGAGTTATTAATATTTCTTAGCTTATTTAAAAATACTTAAGCTAGCCTTTTAAAATATTTAAACTTTACTTATATTTAATTATATTATAATTAAAATAGCTATAATTTAAAAAGATATATTTATAGCTAATTAAAGTTTTTATTTAAGAAAGAAAGATTTAATTTACCTTATATAATTAAATATTATAAGCTTATTAAAATAAATTCTTTATTTAAAGAAAAAGCCTTACTAAAAGCCTTAAAAGTAATTTAAAAGCTTAATAATTAAAAGAAAGTTAGCTTAATTTTAGCACTTATAAATTTTATAAATTATATAATTTATATTAAAAAAAAGCTTATAATTATAAATAATAATAAGCTTTTTTAAATAAATATTGCTATAATTAAAAAAAATATATAATTAAGAATATTAAAGATTAAAATAAAGTTATAAAAATTATAAAGGCTAATTATATTTAATTTAAAGATTTTAAAAAAGTAAAAGATAATTAATTTTAAATTATTAATAATAAATTATAATTAAGAAATAAAAAAAAGTAAAGAAAAGGAAAAATTTATTTATTAATTAAGATTAAACTTAAAAAGAAAATATTAAGTTTCTTATAATAAAAGTAAGCTTAATAAATATAATAAATTTAAAATTAAAAAAGCATATTTAATAACTCTTATTATTTAAGGAAAAAGCAGCCTAAGTAATTTTAGCTATAATTATTAAAATAAGTATTATAAATATTTTAATGCTTAATAATATCAATTTAACCTTAATTAAATACTTATTAATAGTATAATTTAAAGCGCATATCTTATTAAAGGTACCTTTTAAATTAATATATTTTAAGAATTATATTAAAAACTTATTTTTTAAAATTAATATAATTACTTTTTTAAAAAATAATATTAAAGCTAATACTTTAATTAATTTATTATAAATTATTTAATATTAAGTTAACTTTATTACTATATTTATTATAAATATAATTAATTAAAAATATTTTAATTTAATTTACTTAATAATTTATATAAAAGTAAATAATTACTTTTTATAATTTACTTTCTTAAATATTAAAGTTAAAATAAATCTCTTACCTTTATTATATTATAAATTTAATAAACTTTTATATATTTTACTTAATAATATAAACTTAATAATATATAATAAAAATTCTTTATCTTTAATTAAAATTATAAAAAAATAAATTTATATTAATTTAAATAAAATTAAAGCTATTTTTTTTATTATTAATAATAAGGCCCTTAATACTTTATATTATATTCTTTTAAAAATATTCTTTTTTTTAAATATAAACTTAATATTTAAATAATTAAAAGAATATCTTTATACTTATTTTATTCTTAGTAATATTAAAATAATATATAATTTAAAATAAAAGAATTAAAAGCTCTTTAAAATAGCTTTTTTTAAAAAAGCTTAGGTTTCTTAAAAATACTTATTAACTTTTAAAAATATTTTTTTATTTTTTTTTTAGCCTTAATTAAAGCTTAATATTAATTAATATATTAATAATATTAATTTATTTTAATATTAAAGTAAAAAAAGATAAAAAGATTTTAAGCATTTTTTTAAATAAAAATATAAAAAGTTTAATCTTTATATTTATAAAAAACTTTTAAGTAAAGTTTAAAAAATTTATTAAGTTAAAAGAAAAGGTTAATAAATATTAACTTATATTTATAATGCTTATTTATAAAAAAAAAGCTATATATATTAAAAAATAAGTTAATAAAATTCCTTTTGCTTTAATAATTACTAAATTAATTAATAAAACCTTTTAATTTTTAATTAAAACTCTTTATAAATAAATAGTTATTAAAGTTTATTTTATAAATAACTATTCTTTTAATAATATTATTCTTAAGGGCATAATTAATTAAAAACTTACTTATAAAGAAAAAGTAAAATTAGCTATAAATAAAAATTATAAAAATAAATATAATGCTTAAATTTAGCTTAAGTTTTCTTTAATTAATAAAAAATTAAGATTAATACTTAATTAATTAAATACTTTTTTATAAAAAAATTATAATTTTTTTTTAAAGTAAGAAAAAGAAATATTTATTTATTTATTTTTTAATTAAGAAAAATCTTTAATATAAAATTAATTTTATATTACTTAAATTAATATTAATATAGCATTATTATAATTTATTTAAATAATTCCTTATAAGATATATTAAATAAAGATAATTTAACTTTTAAAAGCCTTAAGAAAAATAATTATTAAAATATTTAAAAATTAATAAGTTAATAAAGTTATTAAGAAATCTTATATTATTTATAAAAATTAATAATTTCTTATAAAAAAAAAAGACTTTAATTATTAACTTATTAATAATATTTTAAAAGCTAATAAAGTTATAATTAAAAATACTTTTATTTTATTATTAATAAATAAGTTTATTAAGAAATTTATAATATATAAAATATTATTCCTCCTTAACTTCTTTTTAAGATATAATTAAATTAAGTTAAATAAGAAAAGCTAAGATATTATAATCTTTTTTATTTTAATTAAATTATTTTAATAATATAACTTATTTATAAAAGCTATAAATTTTATTATTTAATTTATATAATATATAATTTAAATCTTTTATAATTTAATTTTTATAATATATAAACCCTTTTTTAATAATATTATAATTAAAAGTTTAAAAATAAATTATAAAAATAAAAAAATACTTACCTTATTAAGGGTTTAAAAATATATAGCTAAGTATATTAAAAATCTTAATAATATTCTTTATAATTTTAAGCTAATTAAAAAAGCAATTAATATTATTAAATTAAAATAATATAAATAGCAAATTAATATTATTAACTATACTTATAAAATACTTAATTAATTTTTATTAAATAAAAAGATTATTAAAATTAATAAGTAAAATATTTATAAGAATATAATTAAGCTTAAATCCTTTTTAAGCTTATTAAATTTTTATAAAGCATAAATACCTTTTTATAAAATTATTATTAAGCTATTATTTAACTTTTTAAAAAAAAGTATACCTTATTAATAAACCTTAAATTATTAAAAAGCTATAAATATTTTTAAAATTATAATTACTTTAAAGCTATACTTAATTAATATTAATTATTTTAATAATAAAATTATTTTTATAATAAATATAAGTTTTAAGAAATAAAGTATATATTTTATATAAATTAAAAATAAATTATAATACTTAATTTAATATAAAAATAATATTTAAATAAAGACTAAAAAACTATATAATATAATAAAATAAAAATGCAAAGCTATCTTATATATAATTAAGTACTTATACTTTTATATTTATAATATTTACTTTATTTTAAAAATAAATTTAAATATCTTAATTTAATAATTAAAAGAATTTATTTTAAATATATTAAGCGCTTATATTATAAGGTAATTAATTATAATTAAAATATATAATTTTATTATTTATTATATTAAAGGTTTTAAGAATATTATTATAAATATACTTTTTAAAAAGCCATTAAAGCTATTAAATAAAGTAAATTATAAATTTAAAGAAAATATTAAAAATTAATATAATACTTTCCTTAATTAATTATTTTAATTTTAATTATTTAATTAAGAATTATTATTACTTAATAATTATTTTTAATTAAAAGAATTATTTAAAATTGCTTAATATCTTTATTATAAGATTTATTTTAAAAACTTAATATTATAATAATAATTATTTTTTTATAAAAAGGTTTATTATTTCTTTATTTATAAAGAAACTCTTTAAAAATAACTTAAAAAGAATTTATTATAATAATAAGTTATTAATAACCTTAATTAAAAATAGGAAATTATTAAAAACTATTATGCTTCTCTTAAATATTATAAAAGAAATGCTACTTATTTTAAGATTTAAGCTATATATTGTTAAAAAGAAATATATATTAATATTAAAAAAGTTATTATTAATTATTTTTATTATAATAAATAAAATATTTAAATTTATAATAATAAAATTATTTTAATTATGCTAAATTAATTATTTATTAAGATTTATATTAATATTTAATATTTATTTTTAAATTAGGGATATAATAAGTTAATTAAAGGATAATATAACTTAATAAAATAAGTTAAAGCTATACTTTTTAAAATAATTAACTTAAAAAGCATTAAGAAATTCTTTATTTAAAAATTTCTTTTTAAATAAGGGCTTTTAATAAAAATAATAATAAATAAAGGATAAAAGAATATAAATTAATTTACTTAATATTTCTTAATAATTAAAGTTAAAAAGATTATAATTTTAATATATAATTTTTATATTAATAATATTATTAAATATAAGTATTTTATTATTATAATTATTATTAAAAAAATGCTTAATAAAGGGATTAAAGGCTAAGTATAAATCTTACTTTATGCTTTTTTTATTAATTAAATTTTACTTAAAAAATTTTATAAAAAAAATCCCTTTTATCTTTTTTATAACTTTAAATTAATTATTTTAATTAAAATTACTATTTTTATATAGCATATTTAAACTTAAATTTTAAATATATTTACTTAAAATACTTTTAATTCCTAGCTTTAATTACTTTTTAATTTCTTATAAAATATAAAGATAATAATTAAATTAATTTTTAATTATAGGAAAAAAGTTATATAGTAAGATATATATTATAATTTTCCTTAACCTATTTCCTTAAAAAAGGATAATTTAGTTTTGCTTATTAATAAGCAAAGGAAAGCTAATTATTCCTTATTTTAAAAATTAATTTATTATTAATTTAATTCTTTTATTATTTATAATATTTATTATAATAATATTTATAAACTTTAAATATTTAATAATATTTATTTTTTAAATATATTTTTATTAAAATAATTAAAAAGATTTATTAATTATTTTAAAATATAAAAACTTAAACCTTATTTACTTTAGGAAATTAATTTTATAGCTATTATAAATAATAACCCCTTTTTAAATATTTTAATAAAATTTAGCCTATTTAACCTTATTTTAAATAACTTTAACTTTAATTATTATTAAAATTAATTAAATATATCTTTATTTATTATTTAAATATATTAATTATTTATAAGCTTAAACTTATTAAATTTTTTAAACTTTAATATTTAAGATATTAAACTTATAATATATTTATGTATAAAATAAAGGAACTTAAAAAATAAGCCTTTATAATTTATTAATATTCCTTTATTTTAATTAAATAACCCTTAACATTCTTAATATAATTAGCTTAGCAATACTTTTAAATCTTAACTTAAGTATTTATTTAAAGGGGGGGGGTTATCTTTTCTTATATATATATATATATATATTTATTATAATATAGAATTTTTTTTATATGCATTTATTTACTTAATTAAATTTAGCCTTAAATTTAAATATAAAATATTATATTTTTAAAAAATATATTATAAAATTTACTATATATTTATTTATTATTTTCTTATTAAGATTAAAAACTTTTTTTTTCTTTTTAATAACTTAATTTACTTTTTTTCTTTTTCCTTTTATTTTAATTATTATTTATACCTTATTAAAAGCTTATTTTTATAATTAATATAATAGGAATTCTATATTATAAGGTTATAATTATTAACCTTAAATAATATTAACTTCCTTATTTTAAATAATATTAAAGTTAATTATTTCTTTAAGCTATATTATCTTATTAATAATAATTATAAAGCTAAGTATATCTTTAAACTTTACTTATTTAATTATTATAACCTTTTATACCTTTTTTATATTATTATATTTATTAAAAATATAATTAAATTTCTTAATATAATAAATATAATTAATATAAGCATTATTATAAAAATTATATAAAAAGTAATAATTAAAGAAGGAAATTATAATAAGGATATTTTTATTTATAATTAAGAAAAAGTTGCAATTTATATATTTTAAGCAATACTTATAAAGGGAAGCATTTTAATAATTATAAAAAGTTATAAATAAAGCTGCTTAATAATAATAATTAAAGTAATTATATATTATTATTATATACTTTTTATAAGGAGCCTTATTATTTTCTTTAATAATAATAATATTTATATAGCTTTTAATTAAATTCTTAATATTATTTAAAAATTATTTTTTTTATAGCTTATTAAGAAACTTATTAAATAGTTTCTTAATTACCTTTTTAAAAATAAAATTAATAAATTGCTAAGTAAAGTATTAATTTTATTTAATATTAATAATCTTATATATATAAATACCTTTTATAAAAGTATTATAAAGAATAATCTTAATAAATTAATCTTTATTAAAAATGCTTTTTAACTTAAAAAAGGTATAAATACCCTTAATTAAGATTTACTTAGCTTATAAATTATAATAAATAGCTTAAAAAGGAGAAGGGAAATCCTTTTATATTAAACTTTTTAATCTTAATTAAAAAGGATTTAATAATAAAAATATTATTATAAAAAGATATTAAAAGATAAGAAAATTATAATATTTTATTTTAATTTTAATTTAACTTAAAGGCTAATTAAAATTAAGAAAATATTAAAAAAAGGAAGGAAAAAGAAAAAACTTAAGGGAGAAAAGGAAATTTATATATATAAAGTTGCTATAATAAAAGGAGGTAGGTAATGTTAATAATAAGTTATTTTATTATTAAAAGGAATAATTTATTACCTTGCTTTTAATTAAGATTAATTTATTATTAAAAAGAAATTACTTATTTTTAATTTCTTATTTATAAAAAAGTTATTTATTTTTTTATTATAAAGGAAATTTAGCTAAGTAACTTATTTTAATTTATACTTAATAAACTTATAAATTAAGAATAAAGTACTTTGCAATTAGCTATTATTTAAAAGAAATAAAAGATTATATATTCTTTTACTTTAATTATTAATAAAATAATAAATTAATGGCTTTTAATAATAACTTATAAGCCTTTTTATTATTCCTTTTTTTTAATTAATATAATTATTTAACTTAAGGGCAATAAGTTATTAGCTTTTGCTATTTTAACTTATATATGCTGCCATATCTATTTATTTATAATTAAGCCCTTTTCCTTTTTTTTTTTTTTTTTTCTTTTTTTTTATCTTTATATTATTATTAATTAAAAATTAAAGATTAATTATTACCTAGCTATCTTAATAATAATGCACTTTTAATATATTAATCTTTTCTTTTATTTAATTTTTATTTAAAAATAAGCAATAATTATTTATAAAAGCTACCTTAAGCTATAATTAAATATTAATTATATCTCTTTTTTATTTTTAATCCTTTTTACTTTAATTATTTATATAATAATTTTTAAGGATATAAATTTTTTTTTATTACTATACCTTTCCTTTTTATTACTTAACTTTTATTACTTATTCTTTACTTTATTACTTATTTCCTTTACTTTCTTTTTTTATAATTAAAAGCTAAAATATTTTTTAATTAAAAAAATAAGGTAAAAAAGCAATTTTAATTACCTTTATATTATAAGATATCTTAAAATCTTAACGCCTTAATTTTAATAATTAAGCTTATTAATTTAAAAAAAAATAATTTAGCATTAATAATTATAAAACTTCTTTACTTTAATAACTTTAAAGATTTACTTAATAAAGCATTATAATTCCTAAATATTATAAATATTTAAAATTAATAAAACTTTATTTAAAAAGTAAATATTAACTTTTTTAAAGATTTTTTTAAAATAAGAATTATTATAAATAAAGTTTATTTAAATAATATTTAGTAATTTTAAATTCTTAATTAACTATTATTCTTTAATATAAAATAAATAATATTTAATAATAAGCTTATAAAGATAATATAAGAATATTTCTTAAGTATTAATTTTTATTTTAAGTTAATAAATTTAATAAAATAATATTAAGCCTTTTTTATTTTTAATTTTTTTAATATAAAAGGAATGCTTTATAAATATAAAAAATTAAAAACTTAATATATTATAACCCTTATAACTTAATAGCTTTTTAACTTTTAAAATATTATATTTTTGCTTAAAGAATTTTTATATTATAATTATACTTTACTTAAGAAATATTAATAATATAAATTAATAAAGGATTATAAATTTATTATTATGCTTATTTATATGCTTAATTATTAAATAATAGCAATTTTTAATAAAATAAAAAACTATTGTTTATTATAAAATAGTTTTATATTAAAAGATAAGAAGAATAAGATAAATAAGGATATTAAAGCGTTTATTTATAAATATTTAATAGTTATTTTAAAAGATAAAATATAAGATTTTAATAGGGAGTTTGTATTAAGATTAAAATAAATTAATAAAGTATTTTATAAATAATATATTATTAAGTTTATTAAAAATTATTTTAAGGAGAATTAAGGAAAGAATAATTAAAAGGTATGGAATTAAGTTAAGGCTTTTTTAATTAAAATTATACATTATAAGATACTTAAAGTTATTATTAGCATTATTATTTAAATATTTATTATTTAATTAAAGCTTAATAAAATTAATAAAGCTATTTAAATGCTTATATTAATTCCTTTTATTAAGATTAATAGCATAAAAGTAATTAAAGTAAAAAGTAAGTTTTTATTATAAAGGGATATTATTTAATAATAGCTATTTAAATTATAATATATTAAGATTATTATTAATTATAAAAAGAGCATAAAGGAAATAATACCTTTAATATAAATTAATTTAATAACTTAATTTTAAATATTTAATATATAGTAAAGTATAAATTTTTAAATAACTTAAAATTAGCTAAATATAACTTTAATTAAATAAGCTTTTAACCTAAGCATTATGCTATAAAATATTTTAAAGCTAATAAAGAATGCTTATCTTAGCATATATAAGAATCTTTTTTATTTATTTATTTTAATAATAAATATAAATAAAACTTAAAGTATATTAATTAATTTAAAATAATTAAAATAATAATAAAGTTTACTTAAAAATAATTTAAAAGGCTTATAAATAAGTTAATTAAGTAATTAAATATAAGATATAAATATTAAAAGTAAAAGTATTATAAAAAATAAAAGTAAAAATAAAAGCTTTATAAAAAGTAAGAATGGAAATTAATAAAGCTAGCATATTATATTTAATATAATAATTAAAAAGAAAAATAAATTTACTTTTTATTTTATAAAGATATTTAAATCTTTAATAGCTATATTAATATTAATTATTAAAGTAAACTTTAATAGCTAAAAGGATATAATTAATAAATATATTATTAAGTAGGTTTTAAAAATATTTAAAGCTTTTATAAAAAAGTAAAAGCTATAATAAGATAAGTAAGTAAGGAATTAAAGATAGTAATAATAATTAAAATTATAATAAGGTAAATTTTAAAATTTAAAGGCTTAATTAAAAATAATAAAGTTTTATTTTAATAGTTTTTATAATACTTATTATAAAGTGTTTAAAGAAAGGTATATTAATAGGTATAAAGAATTATATAAAAAATAATATTATGCTAAATTTTGGCTAGCTATAAAAAGCTGGCTTTTATATTTATTTTAAATATTCTTTTAAGAAATTAACTTTTTTCTTTTTTTATATATTTAGTGCTTTAATTAAGCTTTTTTTATTTTTAAGAATTTTTAAAATATTTATTTTTTCCCTTTTTTTAGTTCCTTTTTATTTTTATCTTTTTTTTTATTGCGTTAAAGCTCTTCCTTAAGTTATCCTTAAGAGGGTTTAGCAAAACTTATCCCTTATTATTTAGGTGGCTCGTTTTTAATATTAATTAGCATAATAACGTTAATAATAGCTTAGTTAATCTATATAGTATTAATCTCATAGCAGCTTAAGTTATTAATAAGTTAAATGGGCTAAGTTAGCATTAATTAATGTAAAGCTACGCCCTTGCTTTACATTAATTAATGCTAACTTAGCTTATAAGCCCCTTATTTATATATTAGCTAACAAGGGTTTTGCAAATGTTATTATTATATATTAAATAGTAAATAGCTTATTAAGAGATATCCTTCTTATTAATAAGGTAAGCATAAGCAAGATATTAATTATGCTCTTAAAGCAATATTTCTGCCTCTTAAAGCGCAAGGCTAAGCTTAAGGCAGCTAGCTTATTTATATTTAATAATATTATTAAAGAGGGCTTTAATAAGATATAGCTTACCATAATATAAGTGCTTATTAATATTATTAAATAATACTTTAATAAGATTTATAAGTACTTTTTAGTTAATACTTTTAATATAAAAATCTTTTATAAATTAAAGAGTAATATTAGCTATAAGCCCGCCTTATAAGTAGCTATAATAATAATTAAGGAGCTTTTTATTTAAATAAAAATAGCTGTAAAGCATAGCAACTTATCTTAAGTATATATTTTCTTATGGGTTGGCATTAATTAATACTAACTCATAACTCATTCCTATATTAATTAATGCTAACTTATATATATATAATTAATTAATTATATAAAATATAATAAAGATTTAAATATTCTTATATTTTATAATTATCTTTTGCTTAATGAAAAAGACTTATATTATTACATTTATTATAAATATAAGTAATTAATTATATTAATAAAGTTTATAAGAATATAATATATATAATAATATGCTTATGATAAATAAAAAATAAATTAATATTCTTTACTTAATAATTATTAATACTTACCTTAAGGATTAAGCTATAAGGAAGGTTATAATAAAGAAGTATTTAGCCTTAAAAAATATAAAAGGTTTTAATAATGCTACTTATAATAATAAAGAAAATAATTTAAATTATATTTTTAGCGTTATAGCTAAGGCTAAAGTTATAAGCTATAAAAAGTTTAATGCTAATATTAATATTAATAATAAGCTTAATAAGCTTAATAAAGGCAGTAAGAATAGTAAATTAGCTAAGTTTATTCTTAAAAATATTTAAATAAAGCTATTAGTTAATTATATTATAAATAATTAATTAATGCAATACTTAAATAAAAAGATAAGCATAATAAAGAATATAATAATTTAATATATTAAATATTATAAAATAGCTTTTTATTCTTATTAATTTTATTAAGGCTATATAATTTATAATAAAGCTTATTTCCTTTATAAAGCTAATATATTATAATCTTATAGGCTTTAATTAAATATTAAACTATTATACTAGGGCTTTAAGCCTAAGTAAAACCTAATAAGCCTTATATTAATTTTTATAATACTAGTTATTAATAATATTAATAATTATTATAATTTAAGCAGCCTATTTTAAGAAAACATAGCGCTCCTTATAAGCTTTAATAGCAATGTATTTAATAAGGTAAACTTTAAAATAAAATACCTTAAGTACCTAGGCAACTTAAGTATATCCAATAAGTAAAAAAAAGCATTAATAAAGGCAGCTATTATTAAGGGCTAAAAATAATAATGCTTATTATTTGCTAAATAGTAGTATAATATTATAATGAATATTAATATTAATAAAGAAGCCATATAGGGTATGCTGGACTGCATAAGTATATAATAGGAAATGAATATAATCTTAAAACTGCTAAACTATGTAAATAGCTTACCATAGCTAGTTTACTTGCATAATGGCATTTTTGCTTATTATATTAAATATTATAAGTTAGGTTATGCCGCCTTAAAGCCTTATATAAATAACATTATAAATATATACTTTAATAACTTAATTATTAATATTTAAAAGGCTAGGTTAATAAAAATTATAATGGCTATCCCTTATAGCAATAAAGTTTCCATTTTTAAAAATGCTAGTAGCGGCGATAAGGTTATTAAGGTTTACTTAAATAATAACTTGCTTTAAATCCTTAACATTAAATTTATAAATTTACTTAGCTTTTAAGCCTTATAAGTTTTAAATAAAATAATAATGCAATTAAATAAGATTATATTAAAGAACTTAAGGATTAATAGCAAACTTATTAATATAAAGGCTTATAAAGTAATAAAAGAAAGGAATTAAAAGGAAAAAAGCAAGGTACTTTAATTAAGGTTTACTTACTTAAAAGCCTTATTTTATAATATTAGCAATTAAGGCCTTAAATACTTATAAGTACTTAGCTTTAGCGCTAATTTATTTAATATTATCTTAATAAAGCAAAAAGTAGTTTTTAGCTACATTTTAACTTAATCCTTAATATAAACTTATATGCTTTACTTATATACTTAATAAGTAAATAAAAGTAAATATATACTTATTATAATATTAATCCCTTAAGCTTAATTATAAATACTTTAATTAATTAGCATTAATTAATGCAATTTCTTATTAAATTCTATGCATTAATTAATGCTAACTTTATTTAATTATATTTTTATATTTCTTTATATTAATTAATATTAATTATATATATAATATAAATTATTAATTAATTATAAGATCTTGCAAGAAATAATGGAAAAGGCTAACTTATATATATTATTTATTTATATTAATATATTTCCATAAGAAAAGGTAATTATTATTGCTAACTTTAATAACTTTAACTTTAATATTAATATACTTTTAATAAATATTATAATAAGCTTTATTAAGCTTAATTTATACTATATATATAGCTATAAAATTTAAGTATAAATACCTTAAAGCTTTAGCTATATTAATTAATATATTAACTACTTAATTTAATTAAAGTAAATAAAGTTAATAATTTAAGTAATTTTAATAATAAATAACTTAACTTATAATTAAATTAAGCATAAAGTAATTATAAAAAAGATTAAATTACTAAATATTTAATTATTATTTTAAAGCTAATTAAATAAATATTAGCTTACTTATAATTTTACTTATTATAAGGCATAATATATTATATAATCTTAGCCCTTTTACTATATAGTTTAAAAAACCTAGCACCTTAAGGAAATTTAAGACTTTACATTAAATATAATACATATAGCCGCTAAGTTTTATAATTTACTTACTTAATTATTTTTAAAAACTATTAAGCTACTTATAAACATTAAGAAGTTAATAAAAAATCTTAAATATATTCTTCTTATAATTCTTATTATATAAAATTATAATACTTTTATTAATAAAAATAAAGTTATATAAAATTAACTATAAGTATTTATTTAAAACATTAAATTTAATAAAGACTTTTTAAATTAAGTAAATATAAAGCAAGTAATTATAAAATTTAATATTAATTAAAAGCAATAAGCAATAAATATCTTAAATAATAAAGTTTAAAAAGCTAGTAAGTATAAATATAATAATATTAATAATACCCTTTTAAAAAAACCTAAGTTTATTATAATAATTATTATATTTAACTTAAAGAATAACTTTAATATATTATTTTTAAATAATATATTTAGCTATAATAATAAGTTTAATAATATATTACCTTTAAATAATATATTTAATTATAGTAATAAGTTTAATGCATCTTAATATAACCTTAAAAATCCTATTTATATTAAGGTTGGCCTTAAAAAGCTATTTAAAACTATAGCTTAAAAACTTAAGGCTATAAGAAAATATATAATAATGCAATAAAAAGAGAAATAATATGCTTAGTAATAAGTAAAGGCAATAATTTAATTACTTAAGAATATAAGCATCTTATAAGTTAGCATTAAATAATGCTAGCTATATATTTTTAAATTCCTTTTATTTATATTAATTAATGCTAATTAATACTTAATAACCCTTAAATAAACGCAATTAAGTTTATTATTATTATAATAAAAGAGTTTTTTTGCTAAAGAAAAGGTTTATATAAATATAATAATAAAATAATTTAAAAAAATAAGAATAAAATGCCTAAATACTTAAATAAAAGAAATTAATAATTTATTATTGCATAAATTATACTTACTTTAAAAATAATATACTTTGCTTTTAATACTTTTATAAATATAAAAGTAAGTTTTATATATCTTAATGCACTTTTTATTGCTAAAAATAATAGTTTTGCCGGCATTTATATTCTTAAGAGCCTTAAAGATAGTAATAAGGCCCTTAAAGGCAAGCTTATTAGCAGCCTTAAGAGGCATTTTAATAATATTAATTAAGAATATAAAGAAAGTAAATAAGCTAAAATATAAATATAAATAAATAAAGAATTTAAGGATATTTAAATAAGTAAGTTATGCCTTTTAATATTTATATATTATAATATATTTAATTAAGTATTAAATGCTAAGGCTTATCTTATAATTATAAAGAAAAAGAAAAATTAAACCCTGCCCTTACTACTTATTTTAAGGAGGAAAAGTACTTAATAATAATTTTTATACCCTTAAATATAATATACTTAGTTAATTTATTAGGTAATATAAAAGGGATATTAATTAAAATTTTAGCAAGATATATAATTAAAAAGTAATAAGATAAGGAACTTAAGAAGTATAAATCTCTTAATAAAAGATAATAAATTATATTATAAGCAATAAGCTTAAAAGCCTTAATAATAATATGCTTAAAGATATTAAATAAATTTAAAATAAATATAGTATAATTTAAGATATTAATATTAAGTAAATTTATTTAAGAATTATTATATATATATATTATATATTTAATTAAACGTTATAATGCTATATTCCTTGCTTAAGAATTACTCTTAATAATAATATAGTTTTATATAAATTCCTTATCTAACTCTTTTAATATATTAAGAAATATACCCTTTTTAATATAATATCTTTATTAATCTTAATTAAAATAAAAAGTTTTATGAAATAGTTAATCCCTTTTTACCTTAAACTTTTCTTAAATCTTTTTAAAGATTTAATTATTAAGGTTTATAATAAATAAAGTATAATTATGTATTTTTTATGCCTAAACTATATAAAATAGCATATTATTATTAATAATAAACCTGCCTTATCTTTGCTTTTTAGCTATAATCTTATTAATTAAAGGTATAAAGCTAAACTTTTTTAAGCCCTTATAATACCTATTATTATTTACATTATTATTATTCTTTATATAATTTAGCTATATATATTTCTTACTATTAGTTTAGCTAATTAGCTCGTAATTTATAATATTTCTTATAATTAGGCTTTTCTTGCATATTAGCAAATTATTTAATAAGGCTTGATTTATTATAGGCTAGCTAGCGTAAATTATATTAATGCAAATCATAGGCTAGTAATAAAGCTTATGCTTTTTTTTATATTATGCATTATTAAGTCTTTTAAATATGCCTTATTTAGCATATTATTAAGCTTAATTTAGTTTATAATTAATAATAATTACTTTAATGCGCTTCTTATACATTGCTTAATTTAAGAAGGCCTAAGCTAAATAATTACTTAATATTACAAGGTTAGAAAGCGGAATTTAAAGCTGGAATATTAAGAAATTAAGGATAGGTAGTAAAGGGTACTTTAAAATGCTTAAAGGAAATAATAAACGGAATTAATAAATAGGCTTTAATATATTGCTTAAATGCAATAATAATATCATTAAGCAATATAAAGATATGCATCTTAATAAATTGCCTATTCCCATTATATTTAATGCACCTTATACCATTTCTTTTAAAAAGCTAATATCTTAAGTAAGCTTTAATATAAAGCTATGCTTTAAATCTTATTTATTAAGATTAAGCATAAAATTTAATAATACCTATGCCACTTTAATTAATAGCATGCCTAAATAAATAAAATTTATGCATTTATACTTAAGCTAATAGCATTACTTATATTTCTTTTTAAAGGCTACCCTTTTTTTCTTTATTACCTTATTTTAGCTTAATAGCTACTTAATTAAGGTAATTAATGCATTTAATTTATAAGTATAATAATTTGCCTTTACCCTTTTAAAACTATTCTTAACCTACTTAATCTTTCTTTTCTTTAATAATAAAAAGGGCCTTATTTTATTAAAAGGCTTAGCATTTATTTCCATGTTTATATAAGCATGTTAATTAAAATTAAGCTTAAAGGCATTAAGCTTAGCTTTATTTAAGGAAATATATATAGCATTAATAGGGTTAAATAGGATTAAGAATGAGATTAAAGATAAATTATTTAGCTTAATTCTAAAAGTAACATTATTAATAAGGAAATAATTAAAAATACTTATATCTTATAATAAATTACTTAATAAAGAAAAGATAAAGTATAATTCTTATATAAGCTTAAGCTTAAAATTAATAGGCTTATTAAGGTTTTTAGCATTAACTTATAATATTAAATTATTCTTTAATAGCAAAAGCCCTTAAAAATATAATAATAGCTTTATAATATAATATTATAGCTAATAAGTAAATTCTTATATTAATTATTATATAAAGGGTTTTAATTAATATTAATATAAATAAAAATTAATTAAGTAAAACGCCCTATCTTTTTATATTATAATGTTAACTTTATAAGCATATAAGCATTTTATAATATATTAAAATAATTTTATATATAATATATTAAGTTAATTTAAACTCTTTAACTTATTATAATAATTAATAAAAAGGTTATTTATAATTTAAAATATTATAAATAATAAATTAGCTAAGGATATAAGGAAATAAAGTAATATGCTTAATGCTATTTTCAACTCCTTAACTAAAATATCCTAAAACTTTTAAAATAAAGCTATTATTAAATAAAAAAAGGCATTTATTATAATTATATATATATGCTTTTAGCAGCTAAGCCATATCTTTAGGTAGTAATGCAAACTTTTTATAATAAATATAAAAAGGATATTAAAGTGCATTATATATAGAAAGTATGCTTAATAAATGCTTTATTAATGATAATTAAGCTAAGTTTTATTAATATAATAAATAGCTTTTATGCCTTTATTAATCTTTACTTATTTTTATTAAAATAAGCTTTAAAGTTTCTTAAAGTTATTAATATAAATAGTATTAATTATAGCAAAAAACTTTATTTTTATTTTCTTAAATATTATATTATTTAAAATATATTAAGCAATATAAATATTATATTTAAATATTTAAAAAAGGTACTATTAATATATAATGATTTATACTTATGGAAATATTACTTAAATAGCATTGCTTTTAATAATCTTAGCATTTACTATTTAAAGGTTATAATTAATCTTATAACTTTTTAATATCTTAAGTACCTAAATAAAATCCTTAGTTATTTAGCTACTTATTAAGGCTAATAAGTAAATATATAAGCATTGCTAAGGTATTATCTTAATTATATAAATAAGTAGTAGTTTATATTAATTAATATTATAAATAGCATTTATAATAAAAAAGAAAGGGTTATTAAGGCTTTTAAATTATATTATCTTTATAAAATAAAATATAATATGCTTAACTTAATATTTTATATTAATTAATAAGTTAATTAAATAGCTATTTTTAATTAAATTATTAATAAGGCATTTAATTAATAACTAGCTCTTAATATCTTAATTATTAAGTAATTTATATTAATTATTAATATTCTTAAAAGTTATTTATTTATATAAAATTATATAAAGAAAGTAAATAATAAAGGCATTTAATAAATATTATTATAACTAAATATTATATTATTCCTAATAATAAGGTAAAAGGGTAATTTTAATAAAGGAATGTTTTTTAAGGGTTTTAAATATTAAATAATTATATAAGAAAAAGGTTTTTATAATATAAAAAAAACCTATATATTTTAAAATATATATATAAAAATATATTAAGTAAGTATTTACCTAAAATACTTATATCTTCCTTAATTATAAAGCTAAATAAGCAATTTATTTTATATAAAATTAATAGCTTTTTTAACTTTTTTTACTTAATTACTATTACTTTTTTAACTTGCTATTTAAAGTTATTAATAAACTTATTTATAATCTTATTTACTTTTTTATTGCAATACTTTACTTTGCTATTAAATATATATTTAATAATAATTTAATAGCAAAGTAAATATTTTTTAATTTATATAATTATAACTATATATTTATATAGCTTAATTTAAATATTAAATGCATTTTAAAGATAAAACTTATACTTTACCTTATAAATATTAATATAAGAATTATAATTATTAAATTACATTTTAATAAATAAATAGCAAAGTTACTTAAATTTAAGTATAATTTTATAAATTATATTTAAAAGATATTTATAATTACCTTAAAAAATAAAGATAATATATTATAAATATTTTAAATATTTAAATTATTATTTTTAAGTTATTATCTTAATTATTTATAATTATGCTAAAATTAAGTTTAAAAGTATTAATAATAAAATAATATTTAAAAATAAAAACTATAAAATAATTAATTTAAAAAGATAAAAAGAAATAAGCGCTATTTTATAAATAAGTTAATTAAATATATAAATAAATAAGCAAAAAGTAATTTTATAATAAAGTTATAAAATAAATTAAATATTATATAAAATAAATAATAATAAAGTAAGTAAGCTAACTTAAAATTATAAAATTTTTTTTTCATACCTTATATTAATATAATAAATGCAAACTAAATATATTATATAAAGAATAGCAAAATAAATATAATAAAGCAGCGGGATAGCTGTAATTTTAAAAAGCTAGCTTTTAAGGTATATTTATATTTTATTAATATATGCAGCTAATTTCCTTATATTAAGTGGGCCAACGCTAAAAGCTGGGTGGGCGTATTGTAGAAGCTGGGTGGGCGTATGCTGACTCGCATTAAGATACCAACGCATGGCAGAGTCGTTCCCTCCCCACATGTGCAGGTACCGGTATTTATTTCTCGACAGATGAATATGTGATACCATCTACAAGTCATGTTCTGAGAGAATATTTAAGCCGGTCGTCTCATGATACCGTCGCGATCAGCCACCTACATTGTCTGAAACCCTCCAAATGCACAGCAATTGGCTCGCCTGGATGTCCCTTCGTGGCTGCTTGGTGGCCGGTGGCCGACTAATCAGGTCGCGGTAACTTCCTGCATATTATGCGCCACAAATCCTCCGCTGCCTGCTGCATGTCAGCCTGAGCAGATGCGGCCCGCCGTGAGGCAACCTTCAAGGCTTACTCGACGGCGGTCTCCGGGGCTTACTCTTCACGTCAAGTTCTCAGCACCAATGCCGGTCTGAGAACGACCAACCAACAGAAACACGCATCTTCAACCATCTTCTTTCGGCATGGAAGGCACATCGGAAAACGCAATCCAGGCTTCGATGCCTGCATCACCGCCAGACTCACCTGTTTTGCCATCTTCAGAGCCCAGTGGGAGGCAACTCCCGCGCAAGGGCAAAGGTAACGACACCGGCGAAGATGGGCCCGTCACGACCAGGCAACCGAAGAGCAAAGGCCGGGTATTATTTTTCGGAGAGCCCGCAATGGAGCTTGATGAACTCAGCATCGAAGAGCTCAGCGACTTTGAAGAAAACGACATGGACGGTCGGGATGATGTTCTTGCCCCTCACGTCATCGAGTATGCCGAATCGGACCAGAGCGAATCACATATTGAGGGTCATATCATAAACGACCTCCGTGACCTAAACTTTCGCAGCCCGGACCCAGATTCTATGACAAATAGCTCTAACTCAAGCGACGATGAGTATCAGGAGGTTATCCAACGCCTACGGGCTGTTAAGCAACGAAAAAGAAGAATTATAGCAAGCCTAGGCAAGCGCACAATGAGCGAGAGGAGTGACAGCGACAGCGGAAGTTTCCAACATAAGCTACATCCTGATCAAGCAGGTTCAAGTGCACGCCGACTAAGTAGGAGGATCGGGATTAGACAGAACCTCATGTTCCAGGATCCAACGTTAAGGCCTGATAAGATGGACGAGCCCCCCGAGGAGCTGGAGGACACGGAGATGCTGGGCAAAGCTCTACCGTTTTACGCCTTCACTGCCATGGAGGTGGACTCGCCAGGGACATCAACCCTAGATGTTTCACACGTTGCTCCAAGCTCTCTTCAGGGCGCCGGGGGCAACGAAAGTGCTTCCGATGAGAAAGATAGCTTCCCTACCAGCTCTATCTTCGGACTGGAGCTAGAGATTCCTCAAAAGTCCGGCGAGAACGCAACAATCGCCGACGACGATGAAGACACTCGGAGCGACCGCGAGTCTTGTGCCGATGAGACAATATCCGTACAGTCCTACGCCGATTCAGTATTTGATGCCGGCTCGGTCGGGAGCTCCTCGTCGTCTGTTTATAGTGACACGCAAGCGCTGGTCGGGGAATATGTGGGCTTCCTGGTTCGCGACCCAGGACTCGAGAAGCTGTTCACGAGGTCCATGTTGCCGACAGTGCTTGGCCCCGAGCGGTTCAGACGGAACTACAGCAGGATCCTGCAGAGCTACGCGAGAGACCTCAAGCGGCAACTGTCGATGTGGAACGAGCCAAAAATGCCATTGCGTACCCAGGGGCTGGCGTTCATCTCCCGCAGATCCATCACGATGAAGACGGCTAGCATTATTGCATCGAGATATATGGAAAAAGCACCCCGAAGTCCATTCCACCCTGGTAGGACTGAGGGTGGGAATGCTGAGATTCTCGGTGGAGACGAAACCTCCTCTGGTGAAGAGTCTCCCGCAAACGAGTCTGTTCACACCTTCGTGATCAGTGAATTGGGACAATACTTCCGAGAAGGAGCACCGTTTCAACGCATGAAAAGGAACCTGAGAAATCTTGTCATTCCTAGAACACTACTGAGCCGTGTGAAAGCATCAACCGAGCGCATAATGGACCTAATAATCGGTGACGATTACCTGCGGTTCCTACTGTTCAAGGCTTTGAGTGATCCCTTGGTGCCTGTCAGAGGTGACCAATTCGACCCGGAAACAGAAATTTGGGTATTTTGGTTCCAGGTTGAGGACCGAGGCCAATTCACCAGATCATTTGCGTGTGGCGGAGTTCATAGAAACCTACGCCGGCTATATTGGCACAAGGGCCGCACAAAAGATGGAGGGCATGGATATGGAGGCCATCCTTCAAGGATCACAGGTCAGTGCATGCATTCTGGGTCGTGTTTGGTCCCCCGTCACCCAATAGGGTTTGTTTGAAGTAACTACTGACAGGTAGGCCAATGTCCAAAGTTCAACACTCATAACGGATACAAAATCATCATAGAAGATAACAAGTCCCAATCACAACTGCCGATTAACACCGAACGACAAGTCGAACTTCAAAGCTTCGAAGAGCAATCTCTCGGGTCAGACGTGGTGCCTCTGGTACATTGAGACTTATACTTTTCAACATGCTACTTTTATGCACATTTGGCAAGGTAATAGGAGACTTGGCGGACCAGCTCGACCAACACCCTAGTAAGTGAGTCTGTGTAGTGCATTATTCCAATCTGGATCCACGAGTCTGAATGTCACTTGTGTGTCCTGCAGACCTCCTCGTTGAGGCTACACGGCAGAGCACTCCACCACCTTGAACGCGCCATGTGACCATATTCTGGACAGTTTCTGACAAAGGTTTTCTCAGTTGCACGTTTAATAGCGATATTCATGCTTGTATATCTTTTCGAGGAAGATTTGAACACCATGACCGCAACATTGTTATGGTGTTGCAGCACAGCATCTGAAGAACGTCGGGAAACAGGCACTGAGGGCTTGCGGTACTTCACACACACATGGAGTATCGGGGATGGGGATGACTTGGAACAGAAGTTTCACTGTCACATCTGGAAGCCGTACAGGAAATGCCTCTCATCGACGTCTGAAGAAGTCTTGGAGACCATCATAGACGATAACCTCCCAAATCTTTGCGATGCCGACATCGATAGCCATTGGCCCTTCGTCGCTTCCAGCAAAATCTTCAAAGAATACGTCGACCGTGTCCGAGACGTTGCAATCCCGACCTTCTTTCCACAAGCAAAAAGACTCATTGCCGAGGGCCTTGTGGGTGATGAAGACCCAGACGCGGAAGCCGGGAAAATCAACTTGCTACGCGCCCTGGCGGAGCTCCAGTGGTGTTTTATGCAAACAGGGGTGGCTCCCACCCTGCACATATCCACCTCAGAACCCAGTCTGAAAAGCTTCCGCGTCTCGAATCTTGTCAAGCTTGCCGTCGAAGGAAGCTCACAATCGACATGGCAGTGGTGGCCTCTGCAACCACCGAACTCGAGGGGAAAGGCAAGGCACACGGACTGCCGGATATCTTGGAAATGTGTAAGTCTTTTCGCAACACTGCTACCATGCTCACTGCGGCCCCATACGACCCCAATATCTAAGCTTACAGTCCTTCAGAATTGCGGTACCGAAAGAGAGGAGATAGTGCCGTTCGTGTATGCCTCGAAATTAAGCCATCTGGCTTCTCAGTTCCCCCTCAGCAACGAACCCCCGGAGCGGCCACCGAGCTCCTTGAGCAGCGACAGCTCTCAGGCTACGAAAGCCACAAGTGGCTCCGAGTCGCAATCCACATCTTCTGGTTCTTCCTCTGCTGCTGGCAGCTCAAGCCTGCGTAGTAGCACCGCCGCGACGTCGCCGAGCTCATCTGTCATCTCCTTTGGCACCCCACCCAAAGCCTTTGTATTCTTGGTTGTGAAAGCGTCCAGGTACATCCTCGCGCCCATAGATGTCACGGAGAAGAAGGCCCGCGACTTCTTCCAAGCCATTGTCGAGAACTACAACGTGAAACGCGGGTGGCGGCGGCTGCTGTCGATATACGTCTACAGCCACTGTGACTTCGTCAAGGTCAGTCACAACGGGAGGTGAAGACTCTCAGGCGAACACCTAGAAGTACTGACAACGCCTACGCAGATCAAGCGATACGCTCCACAAAGCTTTGATCCCGGAGTCAGGTTCTCGTTCCCTCCACACGATGAGTCGCCCCACGACAAAGAGTACGGGTATTACCCCCGGCCGATGCCCCACGCGCCCGTCTCGAGGCACATGTTTAACCACCTATTCAACGCCTGCTACAGCGACGCGGGTCTAGCCCGCAGGCTCCACTTTGCTTTCATCGCGCCGTCCTGCATCATCAGGGGCATCCCAGGCAAGCTGCTCGATGGGATGCCCAAGAGGGACCGGCTGGTGGACGAGCAGGCCGAGTTTGGCGAGGACCAGGACGTCGAGGTCTTCTGGGGCCTTGTTGCGCGGGAGCAGAGGTCAGCGCTGAGAGTAGCTGTATACATGCTCCTCGGGCTTGGGCCTTCACTGTGGTTCATGTTTCAGTGGTTGTTTGGATGGGGCCATGATGGAGACCTGCAGGACGCCACTGTGCCGTTGATGTTCAGTGCGACTATGCTGGGTATCCTGTGTGCCGTCGTGTATTCTGGCGACGAGGTGAGGGAGGTCGAACAGCCGCGTTAAGCTAGGCGCTGATTTATTTCTTGAGCCGGGTATCTATTCTCTAGCTTGTACTATGTCGGAATTGTAATCCCGTATCAAATCTCGGTCCTGCAAGCCTCGGAATTAGTGTTTCACTGACTAATGTTAGCAGCTGTAACAAATTCCTCTCACAAAAAATTGAGGGTTTGCAAGAACGAGTTACAGTGCATCAGGCAGATGGTGAAGTGCGACCGTGCTGTTTTCGTGCAGTCTAGGGATAGTCCACCTGGACCGTTGGCTGTGATACCTCCATCGGGAGTGCGCTGCGGGGATGATGACATATGGTCGCCCAACCCCCTCCCAAATGGACCTAGACTTGGATCAGCATCGCTGCTGCATCTTCCATTTGCAAGTCCATGATCAAACTCATATCACGAGACAACATCCTGATTCAAACAACTGAAACAACAAACCGTCAAATATGGGGATCGTTCACATTGTGATGTTCGCGTTCGAGCCTCTGGCTCCTCCCGATGAGGTCCAGAAGGTGAGTGGCTGCATGTGACCCTGCCGAGCCGTGTCATCACGCCCGCCACATCGACGCTTGCTGATCAGGTTGAGAGGTCTGCGATGCAATGCTGGCTCTCAAGGACAACTGCATCCACCCAGAGACCAAGCAGCCGTACATAAAGACTGGGAAGGGAGGAAAGGACAACAGTCCCGAGGGGAAACAGGTAGGTTACCTCCCGTCGGCAGCACGGTGGATGCGCGGAGACATGGGCCACACCAGTTGGACTTACCAATATGACTCTAGAATGGAATCTCGCACATATTCATCAGCGAGTTTGAGAATGAGAAGGATCGGGAGTATTACCTGAATGAAGACCCGGCCCACCTGGCATTCGTCAAGAGCCTTGATGGTATAGTTGCGAAGGGGCAGGTGGTCGACTTCACTCCTGGAGTCTTCTAATAGCTCGTCCACGAGTCCGCGGTTGAGACGGGAATCCAACCGCATCTTGCTTGGAAGAGCTTTGTGCTGAGATTGGGAGACTGAAAGGCTTTGCTCACCGGGCTTCGTCTGCTAGGGGATGTCATGAGAAGACCCTCGTTATGCATATGTTGAGTCTGCAAAAAGTCTGTCTTCCTCATCATTGATCTGAAATGGAGAAAAAAAAAAAAAAACGCATTTACTGGTCTTGGGCGTGTGATATCCTGGCCGAACTCTCGCTTTGCTGCGAGACCACCATGACGGGCGACATCAAAGCCGGACGGGGGACATATGTTCGTGTAACCTTACATGTGCACCCTTTCCAGTCTTAAAGCTTCCATCTGTCAAATACGGAAGGCATCGGGAGTTATGGAGGAACCTCAGAACTCAAGGCTTACTTAATTGCATGGATTCGACAGTCATCATGGACATCTATTTCAGACATATCGATGTCGGTCACAATTACTTGCAAACTTCAACTTATTCTACTACTTCGCGCATTATCTTACGCTCACCTAGGCTGGCACCTCGGGTTATCTGGCATGCCACTTCCTTGTTCCCGTACTTGATCAGTAGGATTTCAACGCGGACTCCCTGGACTGAGGCGGTTATATTGACATCTTGGCATTCCGGATCGCCATCCTCCTACCCCTCTCGGCCGACGTTGTCACTCTCACTCGCTTCATTTCACAACGAGACATGACGGCTTACGAGCATGCTTCCCCGCTAGACCAAGGACTGGGACTCAAGGCAACCCCATACTACCCCAGACCCTGTCTCTATTCGAAATAGCTCCCTTCGGGCCTGTCGCTGGAATATCTCACCGGCATGACGGACGAAAGGGCTGCTGGGCGTGCTGCGCAGCTGCTAGCATCACTTATAATTAAGACTCCCGATATGCACTCCTTGAACCACTCGATGGCGGTACCGAGTTATGTCTTATGAAGTAGCGGGCAAGTTGACGATCAGGAACCAAAATGTTACCTTCCCTGGTACTCCCCACAGTCTTCGCTCTGCTTCCCCTGACTGCCGCCCTGCAAACAGAGCGCAGGAGTCAGTACAGTGGCAACTCTTCCGACGTTCGTCGTGACCTGCCGCTGAATGTCCCACCGCGGCTGTACTCGGTCAAGAGGCCCATCGATGGGTCATGGCAGTCTCTCTCCATCGAGTTCTCCTACATGGCGGACTATTTTGGGAATCTGACGTACTTGAGACCCCAATTGACTCCCCCCTGGCCCGCAGAGGAACGTGCAAGCTGACATACCGACATGTAGGACACCGAACCAGCTCTCATATAATCTTTTGGACAACCTGCAGAGCTTGTCCGGGTCCCCAATCATCATCCGCGCCGGGGGCTCCACCGCAAATGTGGCAGTCTTCAACGCCAGCCAGGAGCTCGCCGTTGAGAACCACTGGAATGGGTCCACCAACACGGGCCTCGAGGGCTCCCGCACCGACCAGCCCAGCCTGACCAACATCGGGCCGGCCTGGTTCGAGGCGTTCCTGACATCCCCCGAGGGCACGCGGTTCATCTACGACCTCAACTACCGCGACAACAGCTCCGCCGGCGTCGCGTCTACGGTCGACGTGGCGAAGCGCGTGTGGGACACGCTCGGGCCGGACCTGTTGTATGCTTTTGAGATCAGCAACGAGATGGAACGGTGGGGAGGCAGGTACCGGACCGACGAGTGGGGGCCAGAGCTGTACACGGAGGAGTTCCTCATGTACACTGATCTGATCGAAGAGGCCATCTGGGGCGGGAGTGAGGATGGGTCGCAATCCCAGCCGATCTTCCAGATGGGCACGTTCATGGGGAGCGGCAACAAGACCATCAATACGCCCTGGAACTCGGAGGTGGTGTTGGATTTGGGGATCAACAAGAAGCAGCAGATCAGAAGTACTTCACAGCACGATGTAAGTCGCCATGATTCCCCTGGCTTCTCCAACTTGTGTTTCTGAACACCCTTGGATGCCCTTACTCTGAAAGATGTTGACTGAAACGGCACTTTCTCAGTACCATGGCTCCAACTGTGCGTCGACCAAGGAGATTTCCACCCTTCGGCAGAACCTCCTCAACCACACCAACATGGCCAACCGCGCCTTTCCTCACCAGCAAATGGCCCCGCACGTTGACGAGACGCACGGCATCACGTACGTCATCGGCGAGACCAACTCGATCTCCTGCCAAGGCCGCGACGGCGTCTCCAACGTCTTCGGCACCGCGCTGTGGTACCTGGACTACACCCTCTTCATCGCGTCCAACATCTCGGCAGTAGGCGGCATGTATTTTCACATGGGCACGCCCTACCGCTACAGCCTGTGGGCGCCGTATGAGGGCGCGACCAACCACAGCGCCTTGGTGCGGCCGTCATACTACGGCGCGTGGGTGCTGGCCACGGCCATCGGGAACGGGGAGGTGGCGTCAGGGCACAACGAGACCTCAGCCCAGGACCTGACGACGCCTACGCCTGGGGCCTACTCGCCGTACTACTCGGGCGACGGGGCGCCCGAGAAGGTAGTGCACCCACTGATCGCGGAGGAGACGCTCACGGCGTACGCGCTGTACAGGACAGCGCCGTCGCACGCCATCGACTCGGTGGTCATCCTGAACCTAGAGCCGTACAACTCGACGGCCAACTACACGCGGCCGTACGTCAACGTCACGCTGCCCGAGAGGATCCAGACGCCGGGAATTGTGCGACGGCTCACGGCGTCCGGGAGCGACGTCAAGGACTTTGCGCAGACGGATGTTACATTTGCGGGACGGAGCGTGAGCAAGGAGGGGCTCGTCGTGGGGGACGAGGTCACTGAGACATGGGCGCCGGGGGAGAGCGTGTTGGTTGGTGATGCCGAGGCGGTGCTGATTACTTTTTGAGTGCCTTTTGTGTGATGAATGATGGCCATGTGCAGTGGCCCAGTAGGCAGTTGTTGGTAATGTTGGTAATGTTGCGAAAGCGCTTCAGAGATTCCTCATGCAGAGAGAGCCAAGCAGACTGGGTACTTGGGTACCTCGTTCAGGCTGCCCTGTTATTAGAGTTGCATGGTGGGGCACGGCGTTGCTAACGGGCTGCCACTTGCCCCGAACGGGCGACAGGGGTCCCAGGCTTTACGTCACACGCTTGATGCGCTTGATGCGGGACCCAGCGCCCACTGGCCCAAGGCAGTATCGGCCCCGTCGATTGTTTCCCAGGCGAGCTTGGAGCTGAGCTGCATTCAGCTGCTCCGAGAGGCCTGCGATCGCGGCTACTGTGCTGGACCGACCTGAACTGGGATGTCCAGGGGACCGACAACAACCTCCCGCCTCGAATCATCCATGCAAGCCAACCAGACCCAAGCCAGGCCGCCCAGGCTGACTTCGGTCCTTCGCCCTTCTGGACAAAGACTGGCTGCACCGATCCATCCATCACCCAACTTTCCATCTCGGAGCCTGACTGCGCGACATCACCGTCCTGGAAGCTTGTAACCACCCGTCGCCTTTGTCGCACTCGCACGCACTGCAATACTGGCGACGACCTCGTTGCGCATTTACTCCGTCTCATCACGGCAAACAGGCCTAGACGAGCCCATACGAACCATCGTTCATCAACACTCGCAACCTCCCGTCGCCATGGCGCAACCACATCCCACCCTCATCAACATCCCCCAACCTCCCTCCAACCCGGACACTCCATCAGAGATGCCGTGAGCTACTTCCAGATCCCCAGACACTGGAGCCGAGGTCCCGGCTGCTTTGCCAGGTCCAATGCTTTTCTGAGATGATCAATACTGATGTGATTTCCCCCCAGCGGCACTCCCACCTCAACAACGACCTCCCTCTCTGCTCTCTCCACTACCGCTATCAAGGACGGTCACCGCGGTCACGCCACTGCGACAACGCATCACCCCGGCCACCAGCAGCATGCCTCCCAGGGCAGCCTCGAAGCCGAGCGCGCCGACAGGATCTCGCGCCTTGCCGGCCTCTCCAATGTCAACCAGCTGCGATCTCCCCCCAGCGCTGGCTCTGCGGCCCCGGCCCGCAACAGCAACAGCCCCCAGACGACGCCTACATCTGCCGTCTTCCCACATACCGCCCACCGCCCCATCGCGCCCCTGATCCAGGGCGCCCCGGCGTATTTCGACTCGAATGGACAGCCAGTCGCTGTGACCAAGATGTCCACCTCCGGCACTGCGTCCGCGACTGAGAGTGCAAGTACACCTGGTCAAGGGGTCGGCCTACTGATGCTTAGCGGTTGATGACTTATTGCTGACAGCGTGGCTCAACAGGACATCGACATGATGAGCACAGATACCAACTTCGCGCGTGACACGGAGGTCGACTCGGCTAGCGGCTACGTGGGAACGGGTCACAACGAACAGGCGGACATGGACGTCGACGAGGATTTGACGAGCCGTAGCGTAGGCCAGTTCGAGCAGGACGACAACATGAGCGACGACGGCTCCGCCAGCCTGGTCGGCTTCGGCGAGGGCGCAAACAGCACCATCTCCGGGCCCATCTACGTGCGACGACCCCTGCCCGGGATGGAGGGTCTGCAGAGGAGCAGCTCCGGCCTGAGCGAGGGCGCGGTGCTGGCGGCCCGGCGAGAGAGGCTGGATCGCGAGGATGCAACCGCGGCGTCCGAGAGGAGGGATGCTCGCTTCATCGACGGCGTGGCGTCAGAAGCCACCCCGGGCGGCGCGGCGGATGACGACTCCTTCGTGGACACGACCAATAGTGGCCCCGTCCCCGTTTCTGGTCCAGGTTATACTAGCTCTTTACGTGAGACCCAACACGGCGCGCACACACGGCATCACCTGAACCATCAGCAGGCTCCCACGGCCCGCGAGGCTGCCGAGAGGGCGATGCGCGAGCGTGGGCTGGACCCCAGCCAGCGAGGCGGAAGCTCCGCCGCCAGCAGTCCCGGGAAGAGACTGACGTTTGAGGATCAGAAGTGATTGGCGCATGGGCGCGGCCAATGTTTTCTGTCTATCCCGGCTTGCCCTTGAAAGCACTTGTTGTGCCTCATTTGGTGTCGCTCCAGCAGCCAGTCTGGCGCAAGGATGCGCGCCACTCGAAATATACTGCACGAGAGCAGTTTTTACTGTACGATGATGGCTAGGCGTCCCCTTGCCCCTTCTACCTTGACAACACCGTATCCTGCGGTACGGTCTGCAAGTTGCCCTTCTTTTACGTCAACCCTGAAGCCGGAGGCTTTACTTTACGTGTGCTTTTCTCTCAAACGGCGTACGAGGCGAACTTTGGAGTCTTTCGGGAAGGCACGAGATATCACATGCTGGCTTAGCGAGAAGATTGGACTGAAATACACACATGGTCTTTGATGAATAAATTTGACTTTTTACCGCATGCCCGATCTGGTGAATCGTGTCGGTCTATTCCAGCCTGGTGGTTTTGTGTCTTGTTTCTCTCGTCTCAATGTGCCCTGTAGACAGCTGTATTTCAAATGATTCTTCTATGCCTTTCTCAACATCATCAGCCTGACCTCAGCCATTTGTAACCGTTTTCAATCTGTATTTTCACCGCATATTTATGTCTAGTGGTCATCGCAACACTACCAATCAACTAATCGGCTAACATGCCTACTTTTGTGATACGGCAGCTACAGGAGCAAATGATTCTGTAGAGAAGAAAACAACATGTCTGACTTTACTCCCTCAACAGCAGAGCCATCAGACCCCTTGGATGGATCAGCGACTGACGACCTGCATGGAAACCACTGGATTGTCCGACTAGGAAATCGAGCACGGTATGATGCTCTGCTTATAATAGAAGCAACATGTTTCTTGATCAGGCCACACCACTCAGGAAGGGATGCTCAAGTAGGTCAGAGACGCTCGGCCGGTGGTTGGTGTCTCTGCAAGCACGTATCAGCACTCAGGGTTAGGCACAGATTGGTGGCACAAACACTCACATGCTAAGGCACTGGCGGATGAGATCCGATGCCTGCCGATCGAGCTTGCTGGCCACGTCGCCAGGAATCAAAAGCTCCAGTGCTGATGCTTGGGACTCTTTGATCCGTTCAGCGACCGAGCCGGCCGCGCCGGCCTCCGCGAGGCTGCAGTCCCCCGTGAGCAGCTGGGCCGCCAGGACTCCGAGCAGCCACACGTCAGCCTTGGACAAGTCTTGCTGGCCCAGCAGGATCTCGGGGAGGTGATGCCAGGACAGTAGAAGGCAGGGCGTTGCCTGTCTTGGCGGTCACGTCGAGCAGCGGCGCCTCGATCTTGACGGCGCACACGTTGTCCACCATCACGATCCCCAGATCCAAGAAGACAGGCGAGATGTCTTGGTTCTGCAGCTGCTCGAGCCCAAGTACGACCTGGCGGAGGATCGTGCGCGCGAGGGGCTGCGGGATGGCGCCATAGCTCCGGGTGAGGTCTCGCACCGTTCCACCTGGCAGGTACTCGGTGAGAATGAAGATGCGTCCTTCCTTGAGCTCGTAACCTAGACACGAAATGATGTTTGGCTGGCTTGGTCTCGCCAGCCTCGATCCTAGGAATGCGACCACGCTTTCCAGTGCGGATGCGGTGCCCGGCTCGTCCTGAGGTGTGAATTCCTCGGCTGAGATCAATTCCGCTGTGTCTGTCCTCAGGCCTAAGAAGACTGGGCCGTATCGTCCATCTCTGATCCTGGCTCCGATGGTCCAGTCGAAGCTGCTTGAGGTGTGCTTCTTATCGGCAGGTTCACTATTGGACATGATGTGGTTATACGAGGTTTGATGTTGTAAGAGGGAACAAGGTTGTCTCTGTTGGTCAGTTTTGGGAATAATTGGCGAGAAGACTATGTTTTGATTTTAACACGTGTGTTGATTCCCCTTTATGCATGGGACTGCGGCTAAGACAACACAGCTGCGCTGCCTAAACCCCACCCACCACTCCTTTGATGACTCTTTCCCATCTGCTTTCAATCTGGCCTGAACATCATTATCGCTAGCCTGCGTCGCATGTTCCAGATACTCCATAACATCACCTGTCGCGACCTGAGCCACAGCACTCCAGCTTGCACCGAGTCTCGACAGAGTTGTCTCCCGGAGGAAGAGTGACACGCCGTAAGCCACCAGAATGCAATGCGCTATGGCTGTGATCGTCACAACTGCAAATCCAACATAACCAACAGGAACTTGAGCGGTATTAAAAAAGGCCACCTCAGCTTGTGTCCCCTTGTCAAACTGGCCCATCTGATCGTAGTACGCCATGCTACTTGGCAGTGTGATCATGGTTTGGAGAGCGAAGGCAATGGAGCCGTTTGTCGTGACTTGTTGAATGACTCCAATGCATATGGAAATAGCCTTGGACAGCCAGTTTCTGGCTGTGATATCCTTCCACGCTGGTATGGCCGAACTACCAAACCACCTGAACGCGAGTGTCCCAATCGCTGCGAACAAGAGGGCAGAACCAGCGATTAGACCGACCATTGCAAATGTACCAAGCTTTTCTTTCCATGAGTAAGGCTTGCACAAAGGCTTTCGTACGTCTTGACGTGCCTCAACATTACTCCATCCTTGGAAGAACGCGGTAGAGGATTCCGACACATTCTCTGCCCGGTCTCGTGTCTCTTGCTGCCTCGAAAAAGTGACTTGTTCTTGCCGGGAAGGATCTTGCTGAAGGGTCGGCTCTTCTTGGTACGAATACGCGCTTTCTTGCAGTGAGTTTTGCCTTGTCAATGCGTTTTGCTCGTTTTCAGATGGACTCGGAGTAGAGGCATCATCTTGAAGCAGGCTTTCGGGTATTTCGTTTCTTAGAGAAGAGGTTATGGCGAAGGCAGGAAGAAGGCCGTCGTTGCGGTTATCATGGATATCCTCGACATTCTCTGACGAGTCTAAAGCACTTGACAAGAAAGGCTCCATTTGGTGATTATTGCGCAGTGTCAGGGTCCGTTGGGCGTCACTGTCAATAGTGAGTTGACAGATCCGGAAAGGTCATATCAGGATAAAATATAGGCTTCCAAGAATGAAACTGCTTGGAGCTGGCTCCTGCGAGCAGAGATACCGTGAATGTGCTGCGTTATATGCAGGCAGTGTGGCTCAACCTCTCATAGCCCCCTTCGAGTTGTTTTACGAGACGTCATTTCATCCTTTAAAGCCTGTTTGAGATGCCTCTATTCGCCCCCAATTCTGCCATGCAACAACAATTGTGCTAATTCAGGGATGAGGTCAGCACTAGCAGACAAAAGCTGAGACGTGTGAGACCTAAGGCTAGATATTCAGCTGCAACTCTAGGGCCAATACATCCATTGATAATATTCTCTTCGATGTAGGCCTGTAGAGCTTTGATGTCAGGTTCGGATCACTTGAGAGTCTCGAGATTTAGCTTGCGCTATTGCTGACCTATAGCTGGTGATGAGGCAAATATCATCCTCAGGTTAATGATTAGCGAGTTTGATGCCGAGTTTTCCAAACTAAGCTTTTCTCATTGCCTCTTGGACGATTTGTGCCGGAATTGGAACCGGGCACCTGGGCTTTCGAGGTGCTGCGTGGTACATGCGGTACTACCACCGGCACTCAGGCATAAATACCAACATCATAGATTCCTATCTAATCGACGGGGTAAATGCAATACAGAGCATGCTTTTGTTTTGTTCCCAGGAGCCAAATGTACAAGTCCGCTGCTTCGCTGGTAGGAGGGCTTTTTGAGTGACAAAATTGAGCCAATGAAAGAACGTGACCGGATCGATGACAATTTCAAAGCAAAGCTGACAGCAGAAAATCCTTACATGGCAGTACAAAACAAAAGATGCAGATGCTGGGACAACATCAAGAGCGGGAAGATAGGAGTATCCACAGCGTCCTCGCAGAAAAGAGCAATTCAGGCCAGGTAGCTTGTCCTCCAGGTCGTTTGACGGCATGAAAAAGTGCATAAGGAGAAATCGAAGTGCACCGGTGTAGGGGCTTCGACATTGAATCCATTCATCCCCTGTAAGATGGTCGAGGAGCAGCCGAGGGCGAACTCAGCGAGCCTCGAGTCCAATTCGCCGCAATCAGCCCCGGGGCCCAGCTCACCGCCTCAGATTTGCGTTTTGCGGAGGGAAAATACACGGCTTCCTGGCCTGCCTGGTTCCGTCCTTGTGGACAAATTCGTGGCCGGGGCACCATCCCTCGCGCTTGCACCTGCGGCGCTCCGCCGCTGCGCTGCTGGGCTCGACGACGATGTGGTCAGGGCGCATGCACGTCTCGATGTGGCAGGTGTGGACGGCCTTCTGGCGGTGCTTGTGGTGCTGGACCAGGCTGTAGATGGACTGCTCGTCGTGCCACATGCGCACGGCCAGGCGAGGAAACGAGAAGCCGTGCTTCTCGCCCGAGTCGGTCAGCTTCATGCGCATGTCGCACGACGCCCGCTTCGATGACACTACCCAACACCCCATGTGCACGCTACCCGGGTGCGCAACGTCGAAGAATGACTTGCCCTCGACCAGCTTGCGCAGCTTAGCCATCACGAACGCCTGTGGCAGCCGCATCAGGAACGCCGTCGCCTCGCTGATGTGCGGACGGTCGTCGTCGTCGAAGATGATCCTCGGGTTGTGGCCTGACAGGGGGCGGGTGAAGATCTCATGCTGAATCCGCGTTTGAGCATCGGCCTCCATCTGGGCTTCTGTTTGGGCTGGATCCCCTTGGGCCCCGTTCTGCGGTCTCCTCATCACGCGCTGGAGCCTTCGCTCCTGTCTCTCGGCCTCACGGCGCTGCTCCTGCTCCAGCTGCTGCTCCAGCTCGAGGTCTTCCTGCCTCTCCTGTTCCAGTCGCTGCCTCTTCATCTCAAGGCCTTCCTGCCTCTCCTGCTCCATTCGCTGTCTCTCCCGTTTCTTCTGGCGGGTTCGAGCTCCTCGAGAGGTTATCTGGGAGGCATTGCGTCGTCTTCGTTCCTCCCTTCTTTGAGCTTGGCGACTAGAAACACGACGGGGAGCAACAGCTTGGGCATTAGCGGAGGAGGAGCAACGTCTCGAGGGACAGCCACTGCGGGAGTAGCACCATCTCGAGCAACAGTCACAGGGGGAGGATCAAGGTCCCGAGGGACAGCCTCGTGGGGAGGAGCGACATCTCGCTCTTCAGTCCGCGTGCCCATATCAGGGTTTCGTAGGAGCTCCTCAGCCCGTCGCCGCTGCTCAAGATCATCGATCCGAGTCTTCTGCTCGGCAAGCAGCCGCTTCGTGTCCTCCAGCTGGGCTCTTTGCTGCTCCATCTCCTTCTCATGACTCTTGAATCTCTCCAGCATCCTCTCCCATTCCTCTGCCTTTGAGCTCGAGTCTGTGTCCTCCATCTCATGGAAGGTCCTCTTCCCTCGTGACCGCGACACGCTCTTTGGAGAATCTTGGCTTCCAGGGACAGGGCATGGCATTACGGACACAGCCCGTGGGGTCGCGGAAATTCCAGGGGAGGGCTGTGGGGGCGCAGTTCGACGGGAGGACGGGCCGGGAGTGGCCGGCCTCAAGTGACTGGAAGAGGGGCCATTCCGGGGTTGATTCCTGGCGTTGAGGAACTCCTCAGGCGGCTTCTCAACGGTCTGCATGATGCGACCTTGTCGCGCCGGGCCACGTCTTTGTTGGTCCTTCTGCTGGGAGTTGTCCTTGGCAGATGGAAGACCTCGGAAAGGGAGCGACGAGGGTCCCGGAATTAATTCACTAGGGGTGATACTTTGCCTTTGAGGGGCGCGAGCAGGCGTGCCTGTGGGTTGAGCAGCACCATTCCGCATTGCGCGCGGTTCTGTTGGAGCGTTCCTTGGCGGTGGTGACCCACGATTGGTGGGCATGAACCCCAGGACGACAGGGGAGCTGTTTGTAGGGCGGTGTTGACTGGACCGAGCGGTCCATTCGGCCTGACCCCCGGGTCAGTTAATTGATCTCCATGAACTGATCGCGGTGGTTTGAGCTTACCTGAGCTCCCGTTGGCACTACTGTTGACGAGGTCTGTGATCTCGACCGGCCAGCCTGCTCTGGCCGACTCGGCAAGGGACGCGCAGGAAGGTCGATGAAGAAATCTAGTGGTGCGTGCCCAGAGCCAATCCGTGTCTTATTCTGCACCGGCCGTCGCGACGGAGAGGCAGTCCCCGGGTTGGCAGAAGCCGCTCGGCCGCCAGCTTCTCCGTGTCGCCGTGTCCGAGGCGAGCTTGACTCGATACTGGAGGCAGGAGTAGATGGTCGATACACACTGGCGCTTGCTTCATCTCCAGACGACGATCCATCGCTTGAACTTGAGTCTGACGAGGAGCCAGGCTCGTCTTCAGATTCCGAAGAGTCGGAGCTATCAGATTCAGAAGAGTCTGAGGATGAAGACGAGTCGTTCGGAGGATTCGATGTGCGGTGAGCTCCATGCCGACGCAATGGCTCATGGGCCTGAGGTTGTCTTGTACCGGAGGCAACATCAACCGGTGAAATTTGTACATGGCTTTGCTGTCGCCTATGTCTGTCTGGTGGCGGCTCCTGTTTGATGCGAGGTTGGCTGCACTGATGGCCATGTCCAACCGCACGAGGTGGGACTTGAGAGCGTTCTTGTTTGATGTCTCGTGATCTAGAGGTACGGTCTTTCTCATTCTCGTCATCGGAGAAAATAGTGATGATGCCGGCCTTTGCTGGAGTCAAGCTGTACTTGTCCTTGCCATTGACTCGCTCTCTCTTGACACTTGGAGCTTGGATGTCTGTGAAAGTGTCTAGACGTGGAGGACGCCGTGCAAGCTTCAGGTCTTTGAGCCGCCCCATGTTGATCTTGGGTATTGCGGTGGTGAGCGTATGGAACTGACCGGAGTTGAGGAGGATGTCCAAAGAATAAAGTCTTGTTTGACGGCCGACAGGGAGCAGATCTTTCAACACCGCAGACGAACACGTCGCGTTCCCGCGTAACCCTTGCGCACAGCCAGGGAACCGACGCGTAAAGTTGGAGACCGACAAGCTCACCAATCGTTCTGGGGGAGAAGGGAACGCACATGGTTTCGGAGGGGGTACACTGGTCAGGGGTGGCAAGGAATAAAGCCGTGTTACTACTTTCACTCGAAAGTGTTGAGAATTTAGGCTCTCGCTTATCCTTGGGAACCTCCGGCCGTTGTACTGTGTGGTCTCATCCCCCCACAAGGACATGAAGCCCAGCCTCATTTAGGGGAGGGCACACAGAAAAGAAACTCTCTCTCAGGACCATCGTTTTCACCGCCATTGAGTTGGTGCATCGTGCGGGTGTTGGTTCTGGGGGTATTGCTGGGGAGCGGAAGTACGCGGAGGGTTTCCTCCCAGAAAAAGCAACAACGAAACGAGTGTGGACAAAAGACCCTGCGGGCCAAGGAGTAGATGTCGACAGCCGTGCCTTGACGAGCTGCAGAGCAAACGAATAATCTCGGCATCACCTGCATATATCCGGCCACTTCGATCTTGGTGGATCTCACGCGTTCCTGAGTGACTCGACGCGTCCAAACGCCCGCAGAGCGTAAGAGGTAGGCAACCAGGGGTGAACGATCATCAGAGGTCTACTTGACTCTCAATGTGGCAGGCGTGGAACAGATCACGTTCCCGAGGCACTCTGCGTGCCCTTTTGCACCGTGATATGATCGTGTGGCGTCGGGCCGTCTTGCTGTCATCCCATGCACGCGCCGAGGTTGATTTCATGCAGGGGACGAAGCCCTGCATACGACCCGATGTGGAAAGCTAACCACCCAGGTGTGACAGCTCAAATTGACAGGTTGTCACGAGATCCCGTCTGCAAAAGCAAACGAAACTCTAGAGAACAAGGCGCGCGACTGCAGAACAGCTGCAGTGAGGAAACGAGCCCAGCACCAGCTCCCGACGCCTGGTCGTGCTCTCGATTTCGAGCCGGCCCGCGCACACAAGACACTGAATCCTGGCTCCGATTGGCCTCACGTCTCATTTCATCCGCTGCGCAGAATAGAACCGCCGCGCGCATCGAGCGCGAGAGCTGGAGCGAGCCAGGGTTGAAGGCGAGACATCGACCCGTGCGCGGAACTCATCCGCGCTGCTCTGAGACCTGGGATACAAAAAGTATTGAGAGGTGTCCCTGCCCAGCGGCAGATAGACTACCACATGCAGAAAGGGCGCGATTGCGTAAAAAGCACGCCTGCCCCTCCGCTGGAAAGATCATCGTGAGCGGTACCATCATGCTCCCTTGGTCATCGCAAGCTGCTCACCGGACCTCGACCACAGCCCTTTGCACCGCTCAGGACAGGGAAGAGTGTATGGCGGCGAAGGACAACCTGTGTGACTTGGTCATGTCCAGCTTCTGCTCTTCTTCCCTAGCTTAGCATCTTGCAGCTCATTGCCAAGAGCCCGAAACCCAGTTCCTCCATCGTCGACGACCGGCTGAGGGAGTGAACTGGCGACGCGCCGTGCGAGGGGGCTGGCAAAGGGACTGAGCTGCATCGCGGTGCTGGAGGCCTGCATCAGTAGCATGCCAGCGGCAGGACAGACGTGGGTTGCAGGAGGAGGGCGGGGGAGGGGGGGGGACGATGGTTGCGTGCGAGAATCAATAGTGCACTTCGGCAGATGAAGAAGGGCTCTGTGAAGAACAGGTGTGACTGTGCCAGCTGACGATGGAATCAAGTGGCAGCCAGGCGAGGGACAGAGGCACAAGTGCTGAGGCAGCAATGTTGCCGTGTGGTCTATCGTGTACGTAAGACCAAAAAGTCGATGAGCAGCAGTTCGACTCAGGTTGCAGCCAGAGGCCCGGCACGCTGGGCGATGCAGGGCCGGCGTCGAGGGTGGCAGTCGCCGAAAGGTTATTTCAGAAGCCGCATGAACAAGCAGTGAGCGCATTACGCCATTTTTATTCGATCTTTACTCGATAGTTACTCGATCAAAACTGGTGAGGCTATCGCCAGGCCGAGGCTGTTCCGAAAGCGGAAGGACAGACAACCGTGGGCCCCTGCCGCCGGTACTGAGTAAGCCTCAAGACGTTGAGTGAGCCGGTCCTGATTAACCCGACGCAGAGGTTAGCGGGCCCATTGGGACGGGCGTGGCCCAATGGTGCTGCGCTGATAAGCAAGCAGGGGCCTCCTGGCTACACGGTCTTTGTCGGGCGCTCCTTGCCCCTGATAACGAACGGTAGCCGTCCAGCCGTCCCGACGCCTTTTTTGGTGCCCGCGGAAACACGAGAATGGCCGGCCTAGAAGGCCGGACACGGCCGAATCTAACCTATGCACCTACTAGGTCGATGGCCCAGACAGAGAGACTGGCGGTATGGGCGCTGACGAGAGAACTCGCGACGACGGTCTGGACAACAGCATGTGCTGCCATGTGGGGAGCATTCGGTGGTCCCAGGAGAGAGAGAGTGAGCCATGCTTGCAACGGCCAACTCAGACCTCTCTTTTCCTCGCTCTCTCTTCCGACAAGTTAGGTCCACGGTCAACCTCTCACATGCTCGCTGTCTCTTGCCCATCCCAAGCATTGTCGTCGTCTTGTGGTCCCCTTTGTGCCTTATCTACTGCAAGATAAGCCGTCTGCCCCGAGCACACACCCATCCCACCTCACACATCCCAGTCTTGTCCCTCCTGATAAGGACCTGACTCTGGCAGACTGGGTTGCTTTCCTCCGTCCTTGATCTCACCGTTCATTCCTAAACTTCAGACTATCCTTCTTTCCGAAACTGGTCCTGTCCGTCCTGTTAGCCTGAACAACCGTCAAGATGACCGTTTCTACCACCTCATCTTCCTCTGAGCCCTTGACTGTGTTGGTGTCAACTCGCGCGGTGCTCACCTTGCCTGGTGATGGCCTTATCTTGTCACCAGCAACCATATCAGCCTCCCCTTCCACGGGCAAGATCGTCTCCATAGTCCCAGAAGTACTCCCGCCCTCCTCCTTCCCATCTTCAACCACATACGTGGACCATGGCTCGAAGGTCCTCCTACCGGGCCTGGTGGACGCCCACGTTCACTTGAACGAGCCTGGACGGACAGAATGGGAGGGTTTCGCTACCGGAACACGCGCTGCGGCGTCTGGGGGCGTGACGACTGTGATTGACATGCCCTTAAATGCGATCCCGCCAACCACGACGGTTCGGGGCTTCGAGGAGAAGTTGGCCGCCAGCCAGGGGCAGTGCTGGGTCGATGTCGGTTTCTATGGTGGTGTGATTCCTGGCAACGCAGATCAGTTGGTCCCGCTGGTGGAGATGGGTGTGCGAGGGTTCAAGGGCTTCCTGATCGAGAGTGGTGTAAGTGCTTCCAGGTGGGATACGGTTGTGTGGGATGCGAGACAAGTGGTGTCTTTTTACTGATAAGACGGTCTTCAGGTTGACGAGTTCCCTTGCATCTCCTCCACCGATATCGAGCAGGCCATGCTCGCCCTCGCCGGGCGTCCCACGACCCTCATGTTCCACGCCGAGATGATTCCTCCCATCAGCGATAGCGTGGGAGACGCCGTCCAGGCATCAGAACCACCACTCGCCCCCACAGGCCAGCTAACGTCCTACGACACCTTCCTCGACTCGCGGCCGCCTGTTTTCGAGACGTGCGCGGTAGAGGAGATCCTGTCGCTAGCCCATCTGGCGCCACAGCTGCACCTGCACATTGTGCACCTGTCGGCGACAGAGTGCATCCCCATCCTGAAGCAGGCGAGGAAGAACGGGGTCAACATCACAGCAGAGACGTGCTTCCACTACCTGGGTCTCGCCTCCGAGGACGTCGAGGACGGTGACACTCGTCACAAGTGCTGCCCGCCCATCCGGTCACGCATCAACCAGGCCGGCCTGTGGGAGGAGCTGTGCGCGGATCCCAGCGACAGCGTGATCAGGACCATCGTCTCGGACCACAGTCCCTGCACGCCGGAGCTGAAGCTCCTGCCGGGCCACCTTCAGCAGCAGCAGCACGCCGGTGCCGTCGACACCATCCAGGGAACGCTGATGCACTCGGACTCGGGCGTCGACGTCACCATGCCGGGCGAGGAGGAGGCCAAGGCCGACACGGGCGCCGGCGACTTCTTCGCCGCGTGGGGCGGCATCTCGTCCGTGGGGCTGGGGCTGCCGATCCTTCACACGACGGCCAAGGCGGGTAACAGGCCGCTTGATATCGTTGACATCGTGCGGCTGTGCTCGCAGGCGACGGCGGCGCAGGTGGGGCTCTCGCACCGCAAGGGCGGGCTCAAGGTCGGGCTGGACGCGGACGTGTGCGTCTTCGACGACGCCGAGGAGTGGGTGCTCGGGTGCCGCGGCATGCACTGGAAGAACCGCTGCTCGCCGTGGGAAGGCAAGAGGTTCACGGGGCGCGTGAGGGAGACGTGGCTGCGCGGGCGGAAGGTGTATGAGCTCGGCGGCGCCAACAGCGGGTTCGTCAGCGGCGGTCCCGTCGGGAAGGCTATCGTCGAGAAGAGGACGGTCTAGGATGTAGCACGTGTGCATTTGCATGGAGGTTTCATTTTATAAGTAGGGCATGGCTGGGTCTCGGGCATCTCTCATAAGGCGTTGCTTTTGGCGGTTGATTGCATTGCGTCTGGAAGTCCTGGGGATGGGGGGTCAGGTGTTTGGGGAATGAGTGCACGTATATATATATCATAAGTCCAGAATGCATTTCTTGAATTTGACTTGTCGCTTTCTGAATGAGGTTGAGAGAAGAAATTGCGTGATGTGACGTGCAGTCAGAGTTGCGCCTCCTCATTGATGTGCAGTACGTGCGGCTGCTCCAAGCCCGACCCCTCGCGTTCCTCCCCCCCGTGACATGCAGTCGAGTGTCTTACAAGAGCGTAATAGAAACAAGGATCGGATGCGCCTCGACGCTCTACCCGGCGGCTTGTCCTTTGAAAATTTACACGTTCCCTTTCGCTGTCCAGAATATATAAGGCAGGTTTAATACTGCGTGACCGTCCGCTCTCATTCAGGCATAAATTTCATGTTAACCAGTCAGTCCAGTGGTAGCCGCTGGATGACGAGATCGCAAGGAAAACTCCTGCAAGCAACACATGCTCACGACAGATTCAGTTCCTATCTTCAGTTTCCAGAATTTAGGGTCAAGCACAAATTGGCAGCAATATGGATGTACGGGTATTTCATTGAGGTTTTTCCTACAGATCCGGACTTCCAATCCGTGTACAAAATTTCCCTGCCAAAAACACAAGACCAAATTCCTTTTTTAATTCTTAGAACTTGTTCTGGTTCGCATTCTGCATCAACATGGTGTTATCCGGCTTGTACTTCTTGGACACCAGGCGCACGTCGTACTCGACGTCCAGCACGGCGCCGTTCTTCTCGTCCTTGACGGGGTTGAAGTAGAGCAGCAGGTCGGGCTTGACGGCGCAGGCGGTGTCGGTCTCGAGGTACTGGTCGTCGCTGGGGTACAGCTGGGCGGTGACGCCGACGTAGTCGTCGTGCGTGACCATCATGTGGATGTGCGCGGGCCGGTAGGGGTGGCGGCCCATGATGCGGAGGAGCTCGGCCGAGGGGCCCGACGTGTCGATGGCGTACTCGGTCGGCTTGAGGCAGTAGAACCAGAACTTGCCGTCTGCGTCGGTGCGGAACTTGCCGCGGAGGTTGTGTCGGGTTTCTGAAGACAAAACAAGGTCAGTGGGTGCGTCTGATGCTGCGAGGCAGGCAACGTACGGTTCTCAGGGTCAAAGACGTCGTATTTGCCGTTCGTGCTGGCCTGCCACATGTCGAAGACGGCGTTGGGGATGCCCTTGCCCGTCTCGGCGTCCTTGATGACGCCGTGGAAGAAGGTGAGCTGCCCATCCGGGGGCATGTTCTGGACTACGCTGGCGCCGTTCTCCCGGAAGGGCGTCTCGGGCGACCAGAAGGGCCCGAGGATGGTGGATGATGTGGGCTCGGCGCCATTGGCGGCCGAGATCTTGTGGTTGATCTCGTCGACGAGTCTGGACACATGGTTCTTGTTTAGGTACGGAAGTCGAATGGAGGGGTAGACTCCTCGTCCAAAACAGCTAGGGCGACTCACGATTCAACGCCGAGGATGTCGCACACGCGCCATGCCTCGTTGCGGTTCTTCTTGTAGGCCTGGCCGATGGCGTTTACGTAATTGACTCCGATGATCCACTCGTCCTGCTTCAGCTCAACGTCCCTGCAGAAGTCGTGCAGATGCCGGATCAGCGACGACAGGATCTCCCTGTGCCTGGGCTGTGTCTCTGGGCTCATCAGGTCGATGACATGTTGTGTGAAGTTTGGGTCGAATTTGCTGTTGTTGCCATTGGTGGCGCTGTGGCCGTTGGTGCCATTGGTGGCGCTGGAAGCCATGGTGGCGGTAGTATGTGCTACAGATGGCGGGGTTCCGCGGGGAATATTGGGTCGTACAGATCGTGGGTGATGGGTGTGCAGCAGGTGGGAGTGAGGCTTCAAAGTCTTGGTGATTACACGGGTCGCGCAGACACGGCGCAGAGGAGGAGCAGGTTCAAAGAGCTTGGGGGATCTCTGGAGGATGATGGGGTTTGGATTTAGTCTCATGGTCACTACTACGGGGGAAGGAGGGCTTCCATGGCATTAAGTAGACTAGGGTAGACTAGGCTCGCTTCCGACTGCTGAAGATCGAAAGCCCGGGGTCGTATGACGCGGCAGAGTGGGCGGCAGCGAAGGGTCCACGGTGGCAGACGAGCTCGGTATTTCACCCGGGGCCAAGGCATGAGGGGGTAAACTTCGATCCGGCCCGCCGCGATGGCCTCGAGGGGCGAAAGACAGACAGCCGTCCGGAGAACCCGCCGTCGCAATCTCGATGCCGGCACCTCTCTGGCCTCATGAAAATAAATGTGACCGAAACATGATGCGTGATTATCACTCAAGGCTGGACCGCGGAGTTTGCATATATGCCCGACCGAGTCTGTCGTCGGAGGGGTTTACCAATTAGGAATGCACGCAACTCGCGACACACGAGAAACACCCCTCATCAAGGTTTCGAGGTCTGCTCAGAACAGACAGGCTACCAGACCACCGCCGCTGTCTCTGCACAAAACAATTCTCCGGACATTTCCAGATGCAGTCCTTCTCTGCACAATTTACCTGACTAGCTGCAGACCTGCGTAAATCACTTACGCGCTCGCGGGCAATGTTGCCATATTTTCGCGAGAATGCTTAGCCGCGGGGATTCCGGTTGACGCGGGCCAATGCAGTAAGTGCAAGATGCGATGACCTGGGCCGACAGAGAGGGCCGACCAGGAGCTGGCTGGAGTCGGTTTTTGGAGGTCCCCTCATTCCTCTTTCCGCGCTGGCTTCCGCGGTGGGTAATTGTAAACCGTAGGCTCTTCATAGGCCGGCCATAGAGGGGCACTCAGCGGGCACTCATTGCTTCTCTGTGCCTGTGAAATCTGGGGCAAATACTCCGTGCTGGTAGGTGTGAACCCCCCCCTCGTTTCCCCCATCCCCCACCCCCACCTCCCCGCCCAGAGCAGCCAGGTTGGTCTCACCCCAAGCACCATGTCTTTATCTTATCAGCGAGGGTCTTACTTAAAGTCGTGTTCGGAACACCAGCCGAAAACGAATGCTGTGCCTTGACATTCCTGTTCAAGCGAAAACTCAATGGTTCGCCTGCTGTGTCACGGTCCACGAGATCTGCAGATTGAGTTTGGGCGAGCCGCAGTCAACAGCCATCATCATCACCTGAACACTGGCTGACGCATGGCACTGGCCTTGACGCATGCAGTGCAGATGCACATGCAGTGCTCCTTTCTGACCCGACCCCGAGGCCCCCAAAGATCTTAGCCGCCCTACTACAACTAGGTAGACGCTGCAGATAGAGTTTTGTTCTGGAAGAAAAGAAGGCCGTATGATGCTATTCGTCCAAGATGCGGGGACGAACTTCGGGATGGAAACATCCCATGTCGGCACAACACAAATGCCTGTTTGCAAACATCTCGATACTATCAATTCCGTCTTCTCATTTGCCAGTCTCGTCTCCCAGTGGCTCGCTCAGGTCGCACGCCGGTGGTGTCCAGACCCTTGGTCCAGGATCCGGGCCAAGAAATCCACCAACTCGGCAAAAGTCCAGGCCTGCGGTTCGCAAGTGCGGATGCCACATGCGAGCGTGCTTTATACTATGCAGCGTTACACTCATCAAGGCCCAGAAGTGCCAAAGCGGTATGGTGGCATAAGCCATTCCTCGCTTATGTTTTTTTAATGGGCCCATCGGCTCCTTTTCGTTTTCGTTCCTGGGGCCATGTGATTCCTTCTTGTTCACGGACTGCTTACGATGTAGAAATACTGGTGCCTTGTTGGATTGACCACCAGGAATCTCGCTCGTAATGTTCTGACCCAAGAGGCGACACCAATTGCCGGTATGCACACAGGCTCAAGTGCCTGCGCGACTTGACTCGACAGTTGCCGAGGTCAGTTCGAGTGCCATCTGCACCAGGACGAAGGTCTCTGTGGCACATTGTCCGGACCGATAGCCTTACGCGCTGGTCATCATGGACTCAACCCTCGCCAGTGAGCCGGGAGGCTCAGATGATACCGCGTCGCAGCCCCAGCATGACCGCCCGACCTCTGCCGTCCTGGACATGGACAAGATAGACAAAGTCGACCGTGCCAGCTCCGTCGCGACGAGCATGGACGTCCCGGCCGGCGGGCCCAATGCATACCATGTGTCTCTCGGTGTGGGCAACCACCTGAGTCTCGACGATGTCGCGCCTGTGGATGTCCAGATTCGGAACCTCGATGTGACCGTGGATACCTCCCCTTCCGTCCTGGAGCCGGCGACATACCCGGCGCTGCTCAAGGACCGCTTCGGCGGCTCCAAGGCCAGGCCAGACCCATCATCGTATACCAAGGACCTCTTGTCATCCGTCTCGGCGTCCCTCGCCCCGGGCACACTGACCGCGATCCTGGGGGGCTCCGGCTCGGGCAAGACGACCCTGCTGAACACGGTATCCTCGCGCATATCCTCGTCCCGCCTCAGCCAGTCCGGGAGCATCCTCTTCAACTCCCAGCCGAGCATCGACGCCATCCGCTCCGCATACGTGACCCAGACCGACATTCTGCTGCCCACCCTGACGGCGCGGGAGACGCTGCAGTACTCGGCCGACCTGCGCCTCCCGCCGCCCTCAACGGCGGCCGAGCGGCGGCGCGTCGTGGAGGAGGTCATCATGGAGCTGGGGCTCAAGGAGGCGGCCGACACGCGCGTCGGGAGCACCACGCACCGCGGCCTGTCGGGCGGCGAGAAGCGGCGGGTGTCGATCGGCGTGCAGATGCTTGCGAACCCGAGCGTTCTGTTCCTCGACGAGCCCACCACGGGCCTCGACGCCAGCAGCGCCTTCCAGCTCGTCCGCACGCTCAAGAACCTCGCCGCCAAGGGGAGGACGGTCATCGTCACCATCCACCAGCCGCGCTCCGAGATCTGGGGCCTGTTCGACAACCTGATCCTTCTGTCGCGAGGTTCGCCCGTCTACTCGGGCCCCGTGGCCGAGTGTATTCCTTGGTTTGATGGGCTCGGCTTCAGGATGCCACCGTTCGTCAACCCGGCTGAGCACCTGGTCGACCTGGCGGCCGTGGACAACCGAACCCCTGAGCTAGAGGCCGAGAGCTTGGCGCGGGTGGAGCAGCTCAAGGGCGCGTGGGGAGAGGAGAACGAGAGGCGTTTCACGCCGACCGAGAAGAGTACGGAGGCACCAGCAGAGCGCGGCATGACGCTGAGGAGGCACACGAACGCGACCTCCTTCGCCCGCCAGATGCGCGTCATGACCTCGCGCACCTTCAAGACGACGTACCGCGACCCAATGGGAATGATGGCCGCCATAATGCAGGCCGTCATCATGGGGCTGTGCACGGGGTACATCTTCTACCAGCTTGGGCGGGACCAGGCGGGCATCCGGTCGCGGCAGGGCTTCCTCTACACGACGAGCGCGCTAGAGGGCTACCTCTTCCTCGTCTTCGAGGTGTACCGCCTGACGCAGGAGATCGGCGTCTTTGACCGTGAGCATAGCGAAGGGTGCGCGACGGCGCTGCCGTTCCTCGCATCTCGCCGCCTGGCCAGGTTCATCACGGAGGACTTGCCGGTTCCGCTCATCTTCGCCGTAATTAGCTACTGGATGGCAGGTCTGGACCAGGAGCCTTCCCGGTTCCTGACGTACTTTGGGATCGTGCTGCTCAACCATTATATTGCTGTAACGTGCGCGATGTGTTGCGTCACCGCCAGCAGGAACTTCCCCGGCGCAAGCTTGATCGCCAACTTGGCGTATACCCTGCAGTCGATGGCGTGTGGGTATTTTATACAGAGCAACAGCATCGCGGTGTGGCTGCGGTGGTTGAAGTACTTGACTTATACGGTGAGTCCCTTGTCTGTATTGTGACCGCTGGGTGACGTTTCATTGACATGGCAACAGTATTACATCTTCAGCGCCCTCTGCGGGAACGAGTTCCACGACTCGTTCTACGACTGCCCATATCCCGGCGGGGAGTCCAACCCCTCATGTGCTCCGTTCACCGGCGCATACATCATGAAATCCCTCGGCTTCCCAAAGGACTGGCTGAAAGCACCCATAGTCGTGGCGCTGGCTTTTGTAATCTTCTTTTACGTCCTGTCTTGGATCGGACTCACATTCGTCAAGAAGGAGATGACCATCGCGCGGGCCCGCGTGTCGGAGCACGACTTCTCCGCCGGCAAGGAAAAGCTGGCTGCGCGGTCGATCGAGGCGATCCGCACCATTGACGTCGGGCTAGACAAGTTCGCTCTCGACCTGGACAAGAGGTCGCCGTGGGGCAAGAAGCTGCCTAGGAAGACAATTCTGCACCCGGTGACGTCGACTTTCGAGGCGGGCAAGCTGAACGTGATCATGGGGCCCAGCGGCAGCGGCAAGACGTCTCTCCTGAACGCCATGGCGCTGCGGCTCAATAGCTCGCTCGGCACCAGGTACCGCCCGGCGGGCAAGTTGACGTTCAACGGCGCAGAGCCCTCCGACTCGGTCATTCGCTCGGTGTGCTCGTACGTCTGCCAGGATGACGACGCTCTCCTCCCGTCCCTCACTGTCCGCGAGACATTGCGCTTTGCGGCTGGGCTCCGCCTGCCCAGTTTCATGAGCAAGGCGGAGAAGAACCGCCGCGCCGAGGAGGTGCTGCTCAAGATGGGGCTGAAGGACTGTGCGGATAATCTCATCGGCAACGAGCTGGTTAAGGGTATTTCCGGTGGTGAGAAGCGCCGCGTGACGATTGCTGTTCAGATATTGACGGATCCTCGTATCTTGCTGTTGGACGAACCCACCAGTGGGCTGGATGCGTTCACGGCCAACTCGATCATGGAAGTCCTGCGTGGTCTTGCCGCTGAAGGCAGAACCCTGATCCTGTCGATCCACCAAGCCCGATCGGACTTGTTCTCCCACTTTGGGAACGTCTTACTGCTTGCCAGAGGTGGCAAGTCTGTGTATAGCGGAGCAGCTGGTGATATGTTGGGGTACTTCGCGCGGGTGTGGGCAAGGAATGTCCTCGCAATATCAATCCCGCCGATTTCGTTATGGATCTGATCACAGTTGACCTGCAACAACAAGGTCGGGAAGAGGAGACAAGGAGATCAGTCAACGTGCTGATCGAAGCGTGGGGGGAAGAACCTCAACAACCCCCAGACCTCTGATATCCATACGGTCGCGACCCAAGAGAGGCTGGAGCCCATCACCGAAGAGAAGACCAACGGGTCCCCACGGCCATCCCGAGACAACAACACCACCGCCCAGCAGGGCCAACCACGACGGTCCAACGGCAAGAGCCACCTCGCCACGCCCGCCGAGCTGGGCGCGCTCGTCCGCAAGCGAACCTCGTTCCTGACCTCGTTCCCGCTCCTCCTGCACCGCGCAACCATCAACTTCAGGCGGCAGCCGCCACTGATCCTGGCACGGCTGATGCAGGTGGTCGGGCTGGCGGTGGTGCTGACGGCCTTCTTTGCACCACTCAAGTCGGATTACACGTCGGTTCAGAACCGTGTCGGCTTCGTACAACAAGTCGGGTCCTTCTACTTCGTGGGGATGCTGCAGAACGTGGCCGTGTACCCAGCGGAGCGAGACGTCTTCTACCGCGAGCACGACGACGGCGCGTACGGGGTCGAGTCCTTCCTGCTGACGTACACGGCGCTCGAGCTCCCCTTCGAGGTGGTCTCGACGCTCCTCTATGGTGTACTAGCAGACCTGGCCGTCGGGTTCCCGCGCACGGCCGAGATGTACTTCGTGTGCGTGTTCGCGTGCTTCGGCATCGTCAGCTGCGGTGAGAGCCTGGGGATCATGTTTAACACCCTCTTCTCCGACCACACCGGCTTCGCTGTCACGCTGACCAGCATCCTGCTATCCGTCGCCAACATCATGGCGGGCATCATGAGCATCGACATGCCGCCGCTCTTCGACGCCTTCAACTACATCAGCCCCTGCCGGTATGCGGTGCGCGCCCTCGCGCCTGTCAGCCTGCGGGGCCAGCGGTTCAGCTGCGACGCGGACCAGACGCTGCCTGATGGGAGCTGCGTGCTTGGGACGGGGGAGCAGGTGCTGGACCTGTACAGGCTGGACGTGGATGTTGTGGTGAACATTGCTGCGCTAGCGGGGATCATCGTCGCTTATCGACTCGTTGCGTATCTGCTGCTGAGGCTGGTTCGTACGAAGTGGGAGAGGAAGGGGAAGGTGGTCAAGTAGAGACGAGGGTGCGATACCTTCTTTTCTTAATGTAATTCTTTGGGTTGAAGCTGGTATCCCTGGGCCTGGTAGCGTGATGTGCCTTGCTGGTTGGAAGGCGGGCAGGGGTAGCAAGTACTTCCATACAATCAGACTGAATTCACTGGTGACCCCCCCCCCACCCCACCCACCAAACCAACTCGTCCCCTCCTTAAGTAGGCAAAGCCATCCGACTTCCACCTCCCGAGCATGGCCACGAGTGTGTCTGGCGCAACTGTTTCAGGCTGCGGTCGCCTAGGAAGCTAATCGCTAGGTCTACAGTACTGCAATGACATCTCAAGGTGCCTTGTTCAATTCCTGGACTTGGCACTTCTGCTCCTCTTTTTTTTCCCTTTGCCTTTTTATTTTTGTTAAATCGCAAATTCGCACCTGCCAAAATGTAGAGGGTACACCGGTGCATCAACTCACGCCATAGCTGGCTGTAACGAAGCAGAGGATATCACCCAGGCCTAATTCCCCCATCTTCACCTAACACTCATACACCCAAGTTGAATTAGATGTGCAAATTAGGTGTATGGGTGTTAGGTGTGGGTATGGGAGTGGGTGTTGGGTGTTGGTGTTTGGGTGTGTAGGTGTTTAGGTGTTTGGGTGTGGGTGTTGGGTGGCGTGGCGATGTACCGATGTATCCCCCGTTTTTGCATCGTGAACAGCTACAGTAGTGTAGTAAGAACAAGTTTTATTTCAGTAAGTAGACTATCCCTAGACGACCTCAGAATCTATTTATGGTTGGTTGGTACGTTCGCACATGAGAACCCAAGTCTGGTATGGTACTCTTGCTACTCAGCCCAAACGCCACGAATGTTTAGGTGTCTTCGATTCTCCTCATCCTCTCTGAATGACCACGAAATCTCTGTAATTCGTACAGGAAATTCCAGTCTAGGTGTACGTCTGCGAATATCCGTACACGGAAGGCGTCTAACGGTCCTCTTCAGATGACTGTACATCAACAATCAACCAGAATGCCTCATATCCGTATGTTTTTCTCTCTCGAAAACCCTCAGGACCTAGGCAAGCTTAGCCCAATCCCTCTTGCCTCGCTTTCCTTGGGCAATTCGTCTCGGGGGCTTGATCTCGTCATCCGGGCGCTGGGGTGGAAGGGCCCGGCCCGTCTGGCGGTGTCGCTTTGGTCGGATGCTCTCATGAGGAAGAGATGGGTCGGCTTTGCGCTTGCGGCTGTTGCGGGTACCCTCGCGCATCTCTTTGCCTTTGGATCGGGGACAAGCTAATGAAGCAGCCTTGTTAACCAACCACACGGGCATCGGAACTATGAAGAACACGCAAGACATACCATTTCCCTTTGGGGGGTGCGGCGCCTGACGCTTCGGCTGCAGAAGCTCGAATGCCCTCAAGTCAGCTGGGTCGTTCTCCTCGAACCAGTCGCGCAGCTTCTCGATTTTGACGCCCAAGTCACGGCTGCTGTTCCGTTGTCCGTTTTGTCGGCGAAGTCAGAGCTCGCGCCCACGAGCATGAGGGTGACGTGACGAACAAGACGCAGGGTGAAGTCTCTGGCAACACACGACTCAGCAATGACGGCCTTCCAATGACGGCCTTCCAATGACGGCCTTCCAATGACGGATGCGGCGCTCCTGGAGGGTCATGTTCGGCGGGTCCTCCTCTTTCTTCATCCGCAGATGACAGTGCTCCAAAACGGAATCCAGGAAAGAGCACAGAGCTCTGCCTGTCGCTGACTTGCCAGCGCAGCCAATCGCCATGTTGTTGACCCTAGCGACGGCGAGGACGAACACCGCGGCATCGCTCTCGTAGTCAAACCACTTGAATGGAATGCAGAGGTTGTTCTTCGGAATCAACGCCCACACACGTTTCTGGGGTTCCTGGACGGGCTCCTCCACAAACTCGTTGTAGAGCTTCTTCTCGGCGATCAACTCTGCCTTCTGCATCTCGACTGTAATGACGCGAAACTTCTTGCAATCGTAGCCGGGGTCATGTTTGGGGTGTCCCTCGGGATACTCGCCCAACTCCCCGGGATCGATCTCTCTCATAAGGTTCGGCATGGTGGGCAGAGGGTCTCGCACGACGGTAGAGTAAAGAAGGGAAAGCGACAAAAGTTGAGGGGAGGTGAGAGAATGGAAGGGAGGTGGGTTGCAGAGATGGCTGCGTGGGTGGTTGTTGTGGGAAAGCAGTGAAGCTGCCTGCGAGACGACCGCAACCTTTTCGTCGACCGCAGGAGACCCACCCTAGGATAGCTTCAGATCGTTTGCATTACAGCTAGAAAGCTCTGCCCATCACTGACAAGCTCTGCAGGCATTCACTGGGGCATCTGCGCTCCGTCGTCTGACCTTCCATCGAAGGCAGCGGTCGGGACTTGTCCCTCCTTCATCTTGTGCAACCTCCACGAACAGCAGTACCTCCCAATACTTCCACTACTCTCTTCGAATCAATCCATCTCCAAGATGCCTCCCATAGAGAATACCGCGGCTAATGTCGATGGCTACGTCGACGACGATCCCAGCGTCGTCGTTCGCCGGTCCCAGTCAGATATCAGGTGCGCTCCGACGACTTCGATGTGTTGTAAGCTCCCATGGTGTGCATCTCCCGTTCTAACAACATCATAGGCTCCTTGAGACCGGAGAGTTCTCTGACTTCACCATCGTCTGTGGAGACCGCGAATGGAAGGTGCACAAGGCCATTCTCAGCAAGGTCCCTTACTTCAACGCCACTGTCGGAGGTGGCTTCAAGGTACACATGCAACCTAGCAGTCTCCCCAAGAGGTCCGATGTGTTCAAGGCTAACGCAGCAGCGATTACAGGAGACCGTTCAAGAGAAGATCGCCATCGAAGAGTTCTTCGAGCCATTCGAGATACAGTGGCTTCTGTCGTACATCTACTTCCCTTGTAAGCACACCAACCGTCCCAATCTCCTCCTGTATCTAGGTGGCCGTCCTTTCACTGCATGGAAGCCCCGTCAACCAAAAAGTAGGACAAGAGCTCACTCAGCGCCTTTTCAAACAGACTTCGATCCGGAATCCGCGCGGCTTGACACCGCCAGCAAGTCCTACCTCGAGACCTGCGTCCGGCTGTGGCAGCTCGGTGACTACTTCCAGGTCGACAGTATGGCCGAGCTAGCCAAAGACAAGCTGAACGCCGGATGCTCTCGCTGGCGCCGGTGTTCTCGCACAGTGGACACGGCGATACACGGCACAACGTTCATCGTCGATCTCGAATCCGCCGTCCGTCAGGCTTGGCGCGAGGACCTCGCTTCGGGTCCCCTGCGTGCAGTCCTCACCGGCCTTTGCATCGACTTTGCCCCCTACGTACGACGCCACCAGTCCTTTTTCACGCTGTTGCAGGAGGTCCCTCAGTTCGCGGTTACCTTTTCGCAGCGGGCGTTGGGCTCCATCACCTCAAGCCTCTCACTGCCAAAGTCAACTCGCGTTGTCGAGCCACCTGCGCCGTTTAGCACGGATTTTCATGCACTGGATTCATCTGGGTTCTACCCGGTTGTTGGATTGTACCCTGTGTCTCCGAAATCGAGCAGGGCTCTCGAGCGTACGAGATCGCCGGCCACCGCAAGGCGTGTAACATCTCGCAAAACCATGGCCCGCCTTTCTTTCCAGAGTAGGCATCAACGCAGCTCGAATTTCCATCAGAATGCTAACTGTTTCCAGGGTCCGGCGAGGCATCTGATAGGTCGCCATGAATTGAGCTTATTGAAGCTTATCATGTTGTTCTCGCTGCAGAAGTCGGACCGGAGGCTATCCCGCAGGACAGGCGGACATTGTCATACATGAAGGCAGGGGTAATCCTGTTCGAAGTGCGGAAATCATCGAATGGGAAGGGCGAAGGCCATCCCAGGGGAGAGTGCCATGGTCAGGTCATACTCGGGTCTTTGGAATTCCTGGGAGCTGTCTCGTCTCAATGTGCTCCGGTAGATCCTTGGTCGTTTGGAGATGGCACTGCAGGCTGTCGTGTCTGGAGGCAATGCCACCGCATCTCGTCTGCACATTCGTCTTGCGTCGGCGTAGGCAAAATGGTTGGCGGGTTCAATACACCACTGATAGTGACGGAATGATCCTGAGATACACTATCCGCACGTTCACTTGGACAATTTACATGAAAGATGTTCTTCCTCAATACAAGATTTCCTTGTATTCCTTGGATTTGTGATATCAAGCCGATCTCATTAGGTCTGCACTAGACCGGTCTAGTGTGTTGCCTACGGAACACACGAACATGATAGCGCCACGACGGAGCGACATACTGCCACAGTGCTAAAGTCTGATAACTTAAGGCATACTGCGCCATCATTTAGGTATTCAGTCCATGTTGCAACGCTGTTCTAGAGTAAAGATAGAGAGTTTAGGGCCAGTTCCTATACGCTAAACAGCTAGGTGACGTTGGGTCATACAAATCACTCAACAAACCCATGACTACCTAGGTGGGTTTTGAGACTGATAGCATAATACATTCCTGATTTGTGTTGGTGAGGAAATTTTAATTTGTCTGAAGCAGGCTTCACCCATCCATGATTCCTATACAAGCGCTTGCTGCCCCTGTGTTTACCGAGTCCGGAACTTTGAACACACGAGCAATTTCAAGACTCAGCAGCCCATACAACGCTGCCGCACTACAGCCAGGAAGCTTTCGCTGGATATCTGTCTGACAAACGGCGTAAACCGTTGACGATGGCTTCTATACGTGAAGATGAGGGACTCAAGAACGCGAGTCCTCGAGACCTCAAGTAAGACTACTTACCTCCATTCCCTCGAGGTGGAGGCCACATTTTCTAACTTCTGCTCAAGCCTATTGGAGACAGGGTGGTTCTCAGACTTCTCTGTCATTTGTGGTGACCGCACTTGGAAGACGCACAAGGCCATCCTGTGCCGTATCGAATACTTCAAGACAACCATAATGGGCGACTGCACGGTATTTTTTCTCCCTTAGTGTATCTGGTATCTGCTATTCTCCTTAGTGATACACTGTGTAATGGATGGATCAACGGCTGACGTGATAGTAAAGGAAGCACAGAAGAATCAGATCAACATAACGAACTTCCAGCCTTTCGAAATTGGTATACTGTTGCGACACATTTATTATCCTAGTACGTATCTTACCCACGAGGTAACTTCCTCCATCATACTAATCGTTCGCCGGCAGAAACGGACGTTGACTTTGCTCGCCTCGGAAATCCTTCTCTGTCCTTTCTCGACACCTGTGTCCGAATGTGGCATCTCGGGGACTTCTACGGAATCAAAAACCTGACAGAAACAGTGGAACAGCAGATGTGGCAGCGTATTGGACGCTATATCAACGAGTCTGGTCACGTAGCCATCATGGCAAATCGCATACCCTTTCTTCCCGACTTGGAAACTGGGATCCGAACGGCATGGCAGACCGAGAAGGCTACAGGCGAACCCCGATCATATCTGCTTATCCTTGCCCTTTCTATATCCTGTTATCTCAGAGGCCATCCTTCATTCATGTTACTACTGGACGAACTGCCAGGATTCGCGTCGGAATTTAGCAAGTGCCTGGTTGGAAGTGGGGAAAGTACTAAATTCATGACGGTCCGACGGCAACTGCGAGTATGCAGGCCATGCGGCCAGCAAATGTATCTGAACGAATCACGCCAGGGATTGTGCCCCGTTGTGTATTTTACAACTGGCGTTATCGTGGCCATGAACGGGGACTCCGAGGAGTGGTTCTGCTCGAGAGCATGCCTCGAAAAGACGAAATTATGTTCTCGGCATGTAGGTTGTGGGATCTGCGAGAAAGAGGGATCAGAAGGCCAGGGAAAAGTTACAGATCAGACGGGGTGAGTCCTGGCACATGCACAGGTCACCGAAGAACTATTGGCAGCACAGAACGACTGTGGAAAGTGGCCAACACGGACGTTGGCCCACCGATAGGTCTGGTTGGAGTTATACCATGGTGGACAACATAAACAGCATTCTCTGCGTTTCCTACTCGGAAGGACGGTCTGAGTTTCTGAGTTACGTCACCCAACAAGTTCAAAAAGAGGTCAGAAAGGGTCTTGAGGACAGTCTCTAAGTAAATGACAGTCCTCTGGTTGATTCGATCTTGCCGAAATTAGCATTGTTGAGTGAAAGACCGTCGTGAAGACCTTCTCTCGGAAGATAAGTCTTTCGGGCGACACAAATTAGACAATTATTAGTAGACTGTCTATTTACCAGAAAGACTGCACATTATACCCTTCTGCGTAGTTATATACTGCACGGCACGGCATTTCTGGAGCTTTGGCCGAGCGCGCCATAATTTTTTATTAGAGTTTGATTTTTAGAATAACGCTATTGCATGTGATGTGCAGATGTTTATTTCTATTACGCACAGTGAAGGAAGACGACTTCTTCAAAGGATATTTCTTTAGGCAGTGGAAAGCCGCTAGTGTTTTACACTATCGTCCACATCATAATCCAATCATGTACTCATAAAAGATATCCCCCTTAGAAGCCCTGCTTCTCGACCTGAGCCTTGGCAGCAGAGATCGTGGCGTCGGCGTTGGGGTCGACAAAGCCGCAGCCGAGCTTGCCGTTCTGGGTGGAGGCGGCCTCGGCGGAGCAGATTCCGAGCCCGGAGGCGGAGATCTCGGCGCAGCACGCGGACTGGCAGTCGGCGTCGTTGACGCAGCCGCCGGTGGTGAACTGGGAGCCGTCGCCGGCGCCAACGCTCTTAGCGCCGGCGTTGTTGGGGGCCAGGGCGAGGGCGGAGACGGCGACTGGCGAGGAGGCGAGGTTAGCTATGGTTTGATGCACATGAGGATGGGAGAGGGGGTTACTCACAAGCCAGGACAGCAGCAGCAGTGATGCGAACCATTTTGATTGTTGGTGAAAGATTGGTGGTTGGGTCCAAAAGTGAGTGTTGTATTACTAAGTTCTTTAAAGAAAGAGCGACGCCGGGCCGTGTAGAAATGCTTGAGAGAATGAGATTTCTGATGATGATGATGATGACTAGAATCAGACAGATCTTGGAGCGAGACCACACTCTCTTATACACACATCGTGCTGGCAGCTGTACAGTCGTGAGTGACGATCTTGACCATTCCGAACCGGTGCATACACTACACTACTAGCGAGGACATCTCGAATCCTCGTCCCTGGCCCGACATCCATGCCCATCCGGGTCGTCTCGGATTTCCAAATTTCTGTGGAGAGGCGTGTCGAGCCTTCTACGTCCCGCGCGGGCCATCGACTAGTGCGTGGTTATGGGGCGGTGGGTTCAATGGCATAGACTCGAGCTAAACGAGCATCGGGTGTGTAGCAGGCGCGCTTGTTTGATTCACCCCCAGAACCATCGAGTCGAAGCTTGGCAATGATCGCCCACTGGCGCAAGCATTGCACGTCCCCAGGATCACTGTGATCAGCCCGATCTGCGACACGCCGCGTGTTCGGACGACCTGTCCGGGCATGATGTTCAGACGAGTCGCTGTCTCAGCCGCATCGTCGGTTCGGCTCCGCATGCGCAATCATTTGGCGAGGACAAAGTCACCTGCTGGGCTGTCCTTCGGCTTGTCGTCAGGGGAAGACGGACGCCGGTCGTCAACCGCTTGAATCGCGGGACTGTGGGTCCGGGTTGAGGCTGATGTGTGACCCGTTGCCCCTGGAAGGTTAGCCAATGAACTCCTCTAAAAAGGTGGGACCACCGGTCGACAACAACCTCACCCCAACTTTTCCCGCGAGGCTTCACCTCGACAGCGCCCAAAGAACAACCACAAACGCCGGATATTCTTCTCGAGAAGCACTCCAACTGCCGAGCTTCATCGTAGAAACTGTGAGGGTGGTCAGGAATTGGTGGAACAGGGTGATGGCGTCGATCAAGAGCTTGTTTTGAGAGCGCAATTTTGCCTGAAGTCCCCTGACACATCTCGGGTGTCGGACCTTGGGAGCTACCAGTTCCCAGCGTCACCTGGCAGGTCTCCGGCATCACACCATGCTCCTTTCAGGGGACCAAGTCCCGTCTTCTCGGCTGCCCGACGCCCCTCCCGCGACTGAATCTAGCATGGCACCGATATCCGAGGCTTTGACCGTCATCATCACGACGTCGCCAACGCCCTCCGCCCCGTCCACGGAGTTGCTGTACACAATCCTGGCCTCATTCCATCAACACTGTCCCCTGTTGTTGGAGTGCAATGTTGTCGTCGTCTTGGATACCTACGATAGGATTGCGCCGGAGAATCGGCTGAAGAAGGGGTCTGTTACGGCGGAGTGTGCCCAGAACTTCCCAGCGTACAAGGGCAACGTCCAGAGGCTTGTGTTGCGGGAGTTCGCTGGGGTCAAGTCATCGGAGAACCTGTCCTTGCTCGAGGAGGAAGGTGAGGCGGAGTATGGGTCGCCGTGCATAGCGACCAACTTCACTGCGCTGAAGATTCGAAGAACCGAGGATAAGCGTGTGGTTTTTATCGAGCCTTCGCAGCGCCTTGGCTTCGGGTTGGCAGTGCGTTCGGCGCTGAGGCTGGTCGAGACTCCGTACGTATGGGTGCAGCAGCATGACTGGAACTTGATCACCAACATTCCAGTCCAATCGATCGTAGAGGTCATGGTACAGAGTGACTCCAGTGAGGAAGCTCCCGTAAAATACGTCTGCCTTCCTTCTCCTAGGATGCTGTGTTACGCGGACTCTGGAGACGTCAACCCGTTCGCCAGCCTGAGGGAGTCGACTGCAGCCCTCAAGCGAGACTTCTTCGTGGCATCAAGCTCGCACACAATTCCCCTGACGCCACTCTTCTTCTGGCACGACAAGACTCATATCGCTTCCACCGAGCACTACCTCAATCGGGTGTTTCCTTCCCGCCTGGCGATGACACGAGGGGCGTTCATCGAGGACCACATTGGACAGCGGGCGCGCAACCAGATGAAGGAAGGCTTATTCAAGAAGTGGGCTTGCTGGCTTTACTACCCCGACGGCGGAAATTTACAGTGCTTGAGGCATCTTCATGGTCGAACTTGGCGAGGGAAGGAGGCCGAGCAGAAGAAAGTCGAGGCCTTGAAACTGCAAGCTGGAAACACACTTCCTCTTTGACTGAAACATCTCATCTTACAGCACGGATCTGATTACCAAGCCACCTACCCTCCGTGGCCTACCTGCCTCCGAAGCCAACCTTGGCCGGAGCCAATAGCCTGATTTCTTTTAACGTTCAATCAGAAATCATCGCACGCGCCTCCTCCTGGCGACAATTTCTTGCTTCTGGAGAACACCTCGTCAAGAATACCATCACGATGGCTAGCCCGGCCGAGGACGTGATTTGGTCGAGTACCAAAGGTGTTCAGGAACATTACCTCGAGTAAGCCTACCTTCGAGCGTGTTTGCTGGCCTTGGGGGCCTTCACTGATTTAGGTCCATCACAGGCTGCTAGAGAGCGGTACGTTGTCTGATACCCAGGTACGCTGTGGCAAACGCACTTGGAAGGTTCACAAAGTCATTCTCTGCGTCCGAAGCGAGTGGTTCAAGAAGGCGTTGAACGGACGGTTCAAGGTAAGCGCAGACATTTACATACTGCCCAATAAGCTTGCTGATGATACCACGATAGGAGGCCAAAGAAGGCATCGTCAACATCAAGGAGTTCAAGGAGAACGAGGTCGAATGCCTGCTGCGATACATCTACACAGGCAGTAAGGGCTTTCATATGAAACAATCAGACGTGGCTTGCTAATTAGCGATCCAGGTATCAATGTCAGCAAAAACTTCACTGCTCCGGTTGGCCTCTACGCAAGTATGTCGATCTGGAAAATGGGCGATTTCTTCCGCCTTCAAGATCTTTGCAAGCTCGCTCTTGATGAGACGGATGAGACGTTCCGCAGAGTGAGTTGGACTTTTGCGGCCAAGAACAGCACGGAATCCGCGGAGCAGTCTGCAACTGGCAACATCGTCAAACTCGTCCGCGCACTGTACAACCAGGGACGAAACGACGTTCGCGACGCATTCAAACCCACCATTCTGGCCTTCCTCATCTCCGGCATTCACATCTTGGAGAAGAACAAGACATTCAAGGACTTACTTTACGAGATACCGGCGTTTGCCTTGGATTGGGCAATGACACTTACAGACCACATGCCCTCCATCAATGCGCCAGAGCGCTCAGAGAAATGCGCCAAGTGCATGAGGTCGATGTTGCCTCGTCCGAGAACCATGTCTGTCAAGTGCGCCAAATGGATCAAAGAGCAGAAGGTCGAGGATTTCTGTAGCACATGCTACCCCCTTCAACAACTGGAGAATTGGATTGGCGGGGACGGAGGAACTTCTTAGGGTCATGGCAACGAGCTCCACATATTCCATGACGCGACACTGTTGCAACGTTTAGTGGTTGCTTTGGGGCCAACAGGGAAGAGGGTGCTCACTAAAGAGAAAATGTGGCTATAAAATGGCCAGTTTCTTGCGTTGCTTTCAGAAAAAGACTCATCGAGAAGTTTTATCATTCAAGCTTGAACCTTCAGCATTGCTGAGAGTCAATCTCTGATTCTCACTCAGTAGACGGAAATGCTTTAATCGAGTTTTCGTGGTAGACTTGGGCATCAAGCATGACAATATCCGTTGGGAGAAGAGGAAAACGAGTTCCACCATGAAGTCAATGCTCACCGTCATGCATGCTAATCTGTAATCTGTGATTGTGAGTGTCTGTTCAAGTTCTAGAGATTGTTATGTTCCAAAACCATGATCTTGTTATTAGTTCACAGGCCAAAGCGGTTAATTTTTTTTTTTTTTTTTTTTTTTTTTTGGCTGACTGAGGCAATTACGCTGCGATAGCCGGCGTTGGTGTAGCTCTTTCATCCAAGGACTGATCACCACAGCATTTCGCTCGTCCTTTGACAGCCTCTAAAGCTTAACCTGCTGCAAATATATCGCTTTGACTTGTTAAGTCGAGTGCAAAAGTTCTGAGCGATTTGAAGTAGGGCGCTCCATGTCCCAAGCAGCAGCTTCTTAGTCTTGCTCTTGACTCTCTACCTATTGACTTGACTCTCGCACATCTTCGCTGTCTGAGAGCACTACCAGTTTCACATCCGGGAAGAAGCTTCTTTCGAGTTTAACTCATCTTCAACACTCTCACTTTAAGCTTGACCCATCGTTTACAACAATCCGACGCTTTCACCGCTGCAAGACCCTGCAGGTCCAGTCATCATGGCTGAAAAGAAAGGTCCTGGCATCTGGGCCGTGGACCAGAGCACCCACAAGCAGAATGATCTTGAGTAAGCTTTGATGTCATAATTCTCTCAAACACCCCAGTATCATTTATGCTGACGGTAAGAAGGCTGTTCGAGAGCGGAGTTTTGGCCGACGTGGAGGTCAAGTGTGGTGACCACACGTGGAAGTTACACAAAGTCATTTTATGCACCCGAAGCACTTTTTTCAAGAGCGCCCTGATGGGCGCATTCAAGGTAAGCTCATTCTCCCTCGCTGTGACCGGAGATTCAAGCTGTTTATTGACAATGATACACCAGGAGTCCGAGACTGGAATCGTTACGCTGAAAAAGCGCGAGCAGTGCGACGTTGGTTGCTTCCTCAAATTCATCTACACTGGATCCATTGACCTTCAGGACTCATATCCCGGAGATGATGCCCTTGTGGCGCTCATGAGAATCTGGAAGACCGCTGACTTCTTTTGCCACGGTTCCCTGTGCAAACTTGCTGTCCATGCAGCCAATGATTACGCCAAAGAGCATGCTCAGGTCTTCTGCACCGCTTTCCCAGGAGCCGACCATGACAAGGAGATGGACGAGATCATTGAACAGTCTTTCAAGCCTGCGGTCAGATTCGTCTACAGCGAAGAGATGAAGGACTTCGTTTCCACTTTCGTGCCGATTTACAAGCGACTGGCGACCGCGAGCGTTCACCGGCTCTCCAACAGCGAGGCGTTCCAGACCTTGCTTCGTGAAGTCCCTCAATTCGCCGCTGAGCTGGTCACTTCTCTGATGAGAAGTTTCAAAATCTGGGGTCCGTTAAGTCCGAAGAGAGCGGGTGGCTGCTGCTATGAATGCGGGAAAGACATGGGCGGCAAAGGAATCGTGGACGCTTTGAGGTGGGTCAAGGAGGAGCTTCGGATAGTGACTTGTGAGCGATGCTATCGGATGCCGCATCTGGCGGAGTGGGAAGGTACCGGGGAGGCGCAGAAAAGGTGAAGCTCGACCACATCCCGAAGAAGAAGCCAACCGGCAACATGCAGCAACAGATTGCGGTCCACGGCCTTTTTTTTCGCTGTGGGATGATCATCAGGTTGGCGGCAGAGACGAATTCTTGAGTGTTATAACCCGACGGCGGCGCCAAATCGTGGAGGATGGCACAGAAACACTGTAGAGCTGGGAGCTCCGTGCTATTGATTTGACATTTTTATTCAGCGGAAGAGAGGATAGAAGTCTCGAAGCCGCGTGGAAGCGCTTTGGAAGAAGAGCACGCGTGGCCTTTTTTTTTCTTTTGACGAGGATAAATCCACGCGTGCGTTGAGTTTTAGAACATGCAGAATGCAAATACTTTGGAACGGGCCATCATCTTCTACCACGACTCGCAGAATAATCTGGCCTGGTTCTGATTTATATTCATCTGACATTTCTGAGGGCATCTTTCCAACGTATTAGCCATTCCCAAAACTTCTTTCCTAGATATGCTTGGGAACCATGTGTGGCATCATCTCTACAATCGATCGAAGATACATTCAGGCTTCAAGGTACATTTCATGCAGCGAAACAGGGTAATGGCTTTCAAATTAGCAATCAGATGAGTGAAATCAATCTTTACGGTTTTATTTGCGATTGAGAGTGAGATTGGTGTCTCATATCTATCCAAAATACCACTATGTTAGTATATTATAATATTTTGACCTACTCTGTGGAGGCTAGCTCCCTGCACCTAGCGTCTTGATGATGATGTCTCAGTCTTGCATCCGGGAAACTCACAAACTCCGTTAACCCCATTTGCGCGTCCCTTGTCAGAATCATGAGATTGCTGTGAGGCCTTGTCGTCCTGCGAAGCCTGGTCGTCGTCCAGATGCTCAACAGCTGGTCCATACTGGATGCGGTGGATTTCAGGATGCTCAAAACTAAGAGGACAAGACAGAGCCGCCAGAGACCAACCAAGCGCATCTGCAGACAAGTTGAGCCCCTCCGGGGTCGGCTGCTCACTGTAAGTAAGCAATGCTTCCAAGAAAAGTTCGTGGCGCAAGTACTTGTGCTCCGGAAAGCTGCCCTGGTGGCCCGCGCGGAACCATTCACAGGCGAGCCAGTGCCGCTTGATGACGTTGAGAAAGGCCCCCATGATGGTGCACTTCTGGATTGCCGTTGTCTGGAGCTTAAAGCGAGCCTGAATGGCTCTGCCGGCGGCTTCCAGGACATAGGCTGGGTTGTTCCTGTTCTGACGTACAACACAGGGTGTGAACTTTCGCCAGTTCAGAGGCCCCTCGACGAGGAGAACCTCGTGAATGTTGCTCACGATGCTGGCTGACAGATGGGACATGACGTACGGCAGCAGGCTCTGAGCAAGCTCATCTTGCCAGCCGTCCCGATTCGCCTTGATTTTCCTTGCGAGGCACCAGTGGCTTATTCCTGCCGACGAACAGCTGCATTCTTGATTGGCGGAGTTGGGGAAGATTGTATCATCTCGGAAGTCTGACTTCAGTTGGCGCACTTGCGCTCGAATGTAATGCCGAAGGTCTGGGTCGTCTGTCAGGCCGGTGAGGCTCATAAAGGCGGGGCAAGACTCACTCCGATCGACTAGATCGGGCCGTGAAGCCATGGGCCTCCCTCTGACAAATGGATTTGTAAAAGTGCGCGACATGATGATTAGCCAGCTACTGTATAGTTCCCTAGACTTGAATCGTAGTCTCGAATCCTGGTGTCCTGTGTAGTAGGCCGGGTATATGTCACAAATCTGGTCCAGCCGGAGTTAGTGATTCGGGTCTGTTGCCAGCCTCTGTCTGGAAGGTGATTTTATATGCTCGATAGCCGTTGCGATATGCCGATACTTTATAGGAATATCAATAGGCGCTCAAGTGGAAAAGTTTCGAGTATGCTCTTCATTGTATAACAAAGCCTTGTCCGGGCTCTGCTCTATGCTGTAGCCATTGAACAAGCCTCGCCCTGATTATATTATTTTCCAAGAATAGATGAAGGACAGAAAAAGCCTTTGACTAATACATTCACCCACAATGCGTACAGTGACGTCGGAATCGCAGGGCCAAACAAAGGATGCCGAGCCAGCCGTCACCCTTGAGAATGGTCGTTCGTTCACTTGCCACGCAGTCGTCACCGTGGCAGTCTTGGCTCGTAGTGCACCTTGACCAACTTTAGTCCTTACCTTGCCTGTGCTTCGGCCCAGTACAGTCTCTTCTGCGCACACAGCCTTTGCCGCGACATTTGTTTCTCTCGGTGCGAAATCTACCGGGTCAGGTATTCTGACAGCCTGATGCACCTGCGGAACACTCCTGGTTTTGTGATGACTGGCGGCTGCTGAAGGGGAGAGAATATGCTTGAAAGGAGTGGGAAGATGCAAGTCGAAGTAGAAAAAACTGACATGGTCCTTTTGTCGCCCCGTTGTGTCTCATGTCAGATTCACATGCGGTTTGAAAGCGTTAGTATGGTGGCGCCTGACTGATTCAAATATCCTTCTGGCTGAGACAGCTACGAATTGACGTGTTCTTGGAACTAGAGCTATAGTCCAGGGCCAAAAATCAGTACATTTGGTGACTGCCTGATGATCAAGCTCCAGCAAAAGTATGACGAAGGTTTACCAAACTGAAATTCTGTTGAGATGCCCAATCTTGAGTGCTGGATGAGTCGGCAACTGCGACTGCAATGGGAACTTGACCTAATACGGCTCGTCATCGGCAAGTATTTCCATGGAGAGTAGACTAAAGCAGTATCACAGCCATCAGCCTACACAGTGGGAAGATGAGACTTTCCCTGGCGTCTTGGAGCCTGCGGTTCCAAATATAAGCGGTATACTCCGGGAAATGTCAAACGACAGAGATGTGGACGAAGTCGAAATTTAGATGGGAAAGATGGGCAAGATTGAGAAGACTGACGTGGGCCGTTCCAGACACACTAAATATATCCCATGATATTTTAATCTTGGGAAAGTTCCAGCTGACCTTTAGGATGGACAGGATGTTCTGTCCTTGGGCAATGGATATCAGCCTCATGTATGAAGAGTAACCCGCTGGTATTTCAAAAACTCAGGACATGGCCAAAGGCAGCGATTTTAGCCTTATCAGTTATCTTCCAATGTGAAAAATCCTTCCATCCGTATTTCCATTGTGTCTCGGTGGAACACAACAGCGTTGATGCTGACTTCTGCCGATATGTGGAGCCATCGATGTTCAGGCCTGGGCCCGACGTGGCCAAGTCTTGGATGTATTATGCAGCAAATGGCAACAGGTTTTGTGGCGTCCTTCATTAGCGGTCGCGTAAGGCTCCCATTCTGCGGAAATTTCATCAGACGGTTTGGCTGTGTTGAGACATCAGCTTGTCGCACTCATGTAAATTGGTGTGGTGGTACAGGTGCCTAACTTGTGTATCGTTCATCTGCGCGGGATCCTACCATTGGTTCACGGCGAAAGAAGCAATGTTCAACCCCTCTTGTTCTCTGGAGAGTCCTGAAACAATGTTTCGTGCTGACCTTATTTGATTGCATTGTCTGAGTGTTTAGGCAAGTGTGTGCGATCCAAGACCCTAGAGAACCAAGCTGCTCCAGCCGCGGCTCAGCCCCAATGATTTATTCGCGGAAAAGCGAGGCACTTGGGAGACTGCCCTTTCCAGAATACATGGAGTTGACCAATATCTCTAAAGCAAGCAGCAGAATTATGAGCAACCCATCTGCCCATTTGAAAAGCAATTCAGTCCGATCAAGTCCTCCTGCTTAACATTTAGCGGCAGCCAATACGAATATCTTCCTGAAGCTCGGGCCAATTGTATCACGCTCCAGCAACCTCCCACATTCTGAAGCCTCGAGATGCAACGCTCACCGAGAAGCTCACCACGTACAACAAGCTCAACAACAGCAATCAGACCACCATCCATAGACTCACTCTGCATGCCAGAGGATGAACAATTATCTCTGACTGTAGCACAAGAGGTCTCCCCGTCGCCTTCAACTGCCGCTTCTATTGGCGCTCTCCATGAATATTCGGTCAGGGACTCGATCATGTCGTCCTCAGCCTCTGATTCAACCACAATGTTGGGCTCAACAGGACCAGCCCCCCAAGTTCACCGGTCCAAGCAATCTGTTTGGAGGACGGCCCTCTTTAGAGACAAGTGGCTTTGGGAAACAGCATGCATTCTTTTCAGCGTTGCTTGCACAATAACCATAACGATTCTCGCGTCTCAATTAGATGGCGCCTGGCTCTCAAAATGGACGTTCTTCCTACAGCCAAGTACGATCTTTTCCATCCTTGTCACAGCTGCTCAGAGCTCTATGATGTTAGTCATCGCGGAGGTCCTCAGCCAGCTGAAATGGCTTCAAATGAGCCTTCCAAAGGCCCAGTCGCTTGGAGACCTTGCCATCTTTGATTCGGCCAGCCGGGGCCCGCTAGGCTCTCTGAGACTCCTCTATCTCTCGAAGCCTCAGTCGAGCATGTTGCCTCCAATGGTCTATGCGGCATCTCTGATCACGGTAGCCGGCCTGGCCATGGGCCCGTTCACACAGCAGGTTATCAGTGTCCAAGCAGACAACTTGGTACCGGCGGATGGTATGAATTCAACTATTGGAGTGACCAACTATTACAACCGTCGACCTGCAGCAAATGACCTGGAAGTGGTCGTTCTTGGAGACGGAACGGTCGCGCCCGCCCCGACCGATGCGATGGCTCTTGACGTGGATCCAGGTGTTCAAGGAGCATTTTATGATGGCTACTACGACCTGGGCAAATCTTCAATCGATTTCACCTGCCCTTCCAGTAATTGCTCCTGGGAAATATTTAACTCGCTGGGTGTTTGTAGCACCTGCCAAAACGTCACGCAAACCACGCAGGTCACCATTAATTATTGGAGCAGCCATAACCAGAGCCAAACCCAGAGCCATACCACTCCAAGCTATACAGTTCGAACGCCTGAAGGCTGGTCTATTGAATTGAGCACATATGATCAAGTGGCAACTGCTGCCAAGGGTCCTTACATTAATCTTACATCGCATACTTTTTCAGCCAATCTCTTGTCGATGGTTGTTGTGCAAAAGCCCTCTCATGCTTTTGACGCAGTGGAGGATTACGTTACCACAGAATGTTCAATCAGGTGGTGTGCAAAACAGTATAGCAATGTCACCATTGTAAGATCATTCTGAATACTTTCACACCAGAGCCCTAGAATTAACTGAGATAATAGATAAATGGAACACTTCAACAGCTTTCCATCCACGAAGTGCCGCTTTGGCCAGTTGCAGGCCAGGATCTCGGCGGCCTTTCCAAGGCTTATGATGTGTCCGAGGGCAATTGGGTCGTTTTTTTAACTCCAGATGTCAATGGTGAGAATGTCTCCTCACCTCTGCCACCTTTCGACCACAGTGTGTTCAATGTCAGCATATACGACCATTTGGCTTTGTCAAACTATTTCATTAGCAATTTCAATTTCACGAGTGAGTCTATTACCGCTCTTTTCGGCAACGGGCGGAACGTAACCTCCACTCTCTTGAATATCACCAATAGTATCACCAAGTCGGTAATGCGATGGAATCCGGAGTTGGCGGCCCTTGGCATCGTGTGGCAACAAGAGTCCAGTACCAAAGTCCATTGGTGGTGGTTGGTCTTTCCCTTGGCTGTGGTAATCTCCAGCGCCATTCTGCTTGCATCGATGATGGTGGCGTCGCGGCACTACAATGCTCCAAATTGGAAGTCATCTCCGCTGCCATTCTTGTTCCACGGGATTCGAGACTGGAACGACGACGAGGAACTCGATTTAGTTGAGGGTAGACTGGAAAAGGTGGACGTGATGGAGGGCAGGGCAAAGTCAAAGCAGGTTCAAATAGTTACCAGTCTGGAAGGCGGCAGGTGGCTGGCGTAATAACCAGCACCTTGGACTTTCCAAAGCGAATTGGTCAGCATTCCCCAACCTCTACGCGGTGGACATCAGCCTTGTAAAGCCATTTGTTTGAAGGAGCAAAGAAAACTGGCGGCTGGCCTGCCTAGAACACAAAATGAGGAGGGATCAGTGTGGAGGTAGCGCAAGAGAAAGGAGAGCAAGGCAGAGTAGAAGGAGTAGGAAGAATCAAGGGCCCCTGGCAATAGGGATTTCCTACCTAGGTAGGCTGTGCACCATCTATATTCTTTCCTATGTACAAGTCCTCTCTCAAGCGCCAAGCCTCTCAACCTCCAAGCTAGCCCACACGAACGCCGCCTCACCCAGCGGCGCGTCAAACACAACAGGCCGTCCAGTATAGTATTCATAAGTAGCAGTCGAGTTAAGACTGCACACAATAACGGTACCATTCCACCCCAGCGTGCCATTCCCATAATCCACAACAAACTCACTCGCGGTGTAATCATACGCCCGCAGCGCCACGTCCGCCAGGGGCTGGTCGTCCTCCAGCAGGCCCAGACGCAGGCCCTTGAGGATGCAGAAGATGTACAGCACCGTGGACGAGCTCTCAAGGAAGTTGCCCTCGCGGCCGGGGAATGTGGGCAGCTGCCACCACACGCCAGTCTCCTCGTCGGCGTACTGGACCAGGCTGGTCGTCAGCGTCGTCGCCTGGTGCTGGATGGCCGCCAACAAGTCCGCGCAGCCATCCGCCCCAGCGCTGTTGTCGACACAGTCCCCGCCCTCGCTGGTCAGAACTTCCCACGCGTTGACCAGCCCGGTGAGGTACCACCCCAGACTCCGGCCCCAGACGTACGGCGACGCCCCAGTGGCATTATTAGCCCACACGGCCGTCTTGGAGGCGTCATACCCATGCACAACCAAGCCCGTCGACTCCTGGAAGCACTTCTCATACAACAGCGTGATCTGCAGCAGCATGTCCGCCGCCGAGTACCCACTGCTCGGCTCCGCCATGTACGGCAGGAACGACACGGCCCCGTCCAAGTACGACCAGTACGGGTACACATAATACCAAAGGCCACCAAATTGGTTCCGGCGCTGCAGCGTGAGGGACGAGTTAAGCGTGTCGAGGGTGAGCGCCTCCGCGGCGGTGAGCTCGCCGTCCGCCCCCGGCGCCTCCTCGAGGTTGAGTACAGCCTGCGCGACGCTGAGGCGGTCCAGGGGCAGCAGCGACGCGGCGGTGGCGTTGGAGAAGGCCGGCGCCGCGGAGACGCTGGCGATGATCTCGTCGACGTAGGACACGAAGTCGGCGACCTGGTCTGGCGGCGAAGGGGAGGACCCGTACAGCTCGAGCCAGGACTGCGTGGACAGCGCCAGGATGCCCGACTCGAGGGTGCTTGTCGATGCTCCCGAGGAGACGACGCCGTGCTGCCGGAGGATGGCCGACTCGATCATCCGGGTTGAGAGCGGCTTGGTGGTTGCATTCTGGGCGGATGCGCACGCCGCCGCGGCGGCGAGGGTGAGGAGCACCCCTGTGCTTGGAGACGGCATGTTCGGACGAAGTTGCCGGGATATCAAGACGGCCCTAGTCTACTTGGTGGGGACGGCTGGCGCGGACGTCAGAAGGTCGAGGAGTTCTTTTGTCCTAGCTCAGTGCTGTTCAGGACTCCCCTTATTTTGAACAATGACTCGCCGCTTCATTTCCCCTGAGAGTTAACGCTGACTCCTTCATTCATATCCTCTTCCGGACCCGGATATGTCGGCCGTCAGCATTGCGACCCTCCTGCGGGATCGGAGATCGCAATCTCGGGACTAAACAAGGGCGGAGCCGGCAGATCGCGGTGGCTATTAACGGGTGTGGGAAAAGCTTAATTGATTACGCTGCTCCCCCAAGGCTATGGTGTTGTTGTAACAAATGCTTGGCTTTCTCAGCCCGTAGACATCGAGAAACCGACATCTGACGTGCAGTCCACTTAGGAACCGATGCCATTGTCACTTGTTGACAGGCTTCACGATCCAAGCACCTGGGTGAAAGCTCCATGGTGTCAATGCCCGTTGTATTATAATAGTGCCGCCGGCTCTGCTCCCCAGCGGCAGTCATTCTAGGATACCCGTCGTCTATCATTATGAGGAGTGTAATAATTAACCACAAAGTGAACCTCGCCGAATTAAACGCCATGCTGACCCAGAGAGTTGTCATGATACCCCTTTGCAACAAAAGGAAAGAAGAGAGAACCTCTTCTCTAGGGAGAGCAAGTCAGCCAGCTCGTGTCATGCTTCCCGCCTAGCCCTCCAAGCCCAAGCAGTTGAAGCCGCGGACACTCCTCGCTCCGTTACATCCAACGTCTTGCCGGCTGTTGTTCTACCATTCCCGATCCATATTCGTTACCACATGTAGAAACAACAGTACAAGCTCTTCACATGTTCATTACCATCATACCCTATTCTGTGACGGTGATCACCACTTCTCCCCAAACCACCCGGGTCCATGATCTCTCTCAGGCCTTCTCGGGTCCGAGGTCCCCCTCGCCATGCCTCCTCGGTGCACGCGAGGGTGAGGACCTGTTGACAAACCTGAAGCTCGGCCTGAAGCTGACCTTGGACGAGCCTCCAGTTTCAACTTTGAGGCTGCTCCACGATCCCCTCCAGGGTAGGCTATGCCTCAGCCACAAGCTCACCCCACGGGTGCAACGGGGAGTCCACTATCGCCCGCGGTCGTTCTCCTTTGCGCTGTCGTTACTTGTGCTGCTCTGCCTCGGCGGGCTGAGCGGGCTGCGCTGTGCCGTCGGTATCTTTGCAGGATTAGCACCTGGCATCATCAAGGGGTTGTTGCCGCTCATGAGTGCCTTGCTTCCGAGCGACTTGTTCCTCGCGGATGGGCCTTCGGGCGAACCAAGGGGCATGAGGAGCTGGCTTCGTCTCATGACACCGTCGATATCCAGGTCGTTTTCGTCCGGTCCGGTGTCATCTCCTATGAACGTCCAGCTCTCCTCCTCGATTTCGTCGTCCATGTCGTCGGAGCCCGACGTCGCGGCTCGTTCGGCTGCAGCCGCATTCCTGCCTGCCTTCCTCTCGATGAGGGACTTGGCATACTCCATGTCGCGATAGATGCATTGAATGGCTGTGTCGACACCGTTTTCCTGCGAAGCAAAGTCAACAACTGAATCATGCCACAGTACATGCAGATGAAAGAAAATGAGCCTACCTTTCGAATGTTCTCTCCCAACACCCTGGCCTTGACAATCATCCTCTCCGAATGTGTTGCCTCCCACAGCGCTCTGGCGAAAGAGTTCACACCCCACTTCCTGAGAAGAATACCAACACCGAGATCATCGACGCGGTTTCCGAAAAAGAACTGGTCGCCAAAGAACGGACGTACTATCGTCGGTATACCAGCTCGCAAGCTCGCGCCTGTTGTCCCAGAGCCACCGTGGTGTGCCGCGGCATCGATTTGGTTGAACAGCCAGTCATGAGGAGCAGACTTGATGGGGAAAATTTCAGGCGGCAGTGGAATTTCAGTTGTGCCACTCTTTCCATCGTTGGTACCCTTGGTAGAGTCGTCACCGTCGCCAGCGCCCATCTTCTGCGCCTCCTCAGACTTGGGATCCAGACGGTCACTCCACCCCTTACTTAGAATGCACCGCACATCCGCCTTCAGAACGGCGTCAATAATCTCGCGGGTGAATTTGGCAGGGTTGTCCATGATGATGCTGCCAAATCCGACATACACGATCTTTTTGTCATCTTTCCTGGCCTTCTCAATGAAGGCTACCAGATCTGCTGGGGGTGTCCAGTCTGCGCCGCCTTCATTGAGAAACCAATACCCTGTGACACGGATCCAGTCGCTGTAGTCCAGTGGCGGGGGCACGACGTGTTGAGAGAAGTTGTACAAGAAGGGGACCTTGTTGGGCTGCATCTTCTCGAGGCTGGTGTTTGGCAAGCCCAGGGTCTTGTTGCGCCACCGGTTGATCTGGTGCGCGGTGAACTTCCAAAAGACGGAGTCGAAAAGAACATAGGTGACCAAGTTGTAGGCACCTCCCATCTTTCGCTCAGGCATCATGAAGGCGTGTGGATAGGCCCTTGTCCTCGTCCATGGCATACCAAAGGCCCGGAAATAGGGTATGCAGAGCTTCTCAGCAATGTGGATGCCTCCCATGGCAGACGGGCTTTCGATGAGGACGTCGGAGCCCTTGCAAGCTAACCAGCTGCTGGCCAGAAGACCATCCAGCCAGTTTCGCATAGTCGAGCTGGCTTCTCGGAGGAAGGCTACCGTGAAGGTGCCATTCTCGATACACAGCCGCATGAGCTCGCCGGGATCGCCCTCGATAGGAGCAAACTCGATGCCATGCCCCTCGATCCAGTCCTTGAACTCGGCGTGCGTGGCGATCTTGGGCTTGTGACCTTCGGCAAGCAATCCTTTGCAGAGCGCAATGTAGGGCTGCACGTCACCCCTCGAACCAATAGTTAGGCAGGTGATGCGAAGAGACTTTTCGGGCTTGAAGTTGATGAAAGATGCTTTTGGATCATCGAATATGATGGTCGGTCCGTCGGAAACATTTGAAGTCTGGCGTGGGAGAGCGATCTCGTGGTCAGGGAATTCGTCATGCCGAGCTTCCTCAAGCGCTTTGTGTTCTTCCTCGGCGTTCTGCGCATCTTCTTTTTCCTCACTATCTAGCTCTCCAGACTCACGCAAGAACTTAGCAGCTTCGATGCCCCTCAGCAAAAAGACAGCCAAGTCGTCCCGCAGCGCGGAATCTCCAAACTCGAAGAAAAGTTCTTCGTGACCGCGAATCACAACTACCAAGCCAGCGTAGCCGAAACGGAAGCCACTCGATTTCGTGACGTTCTCAATATCTCGGATTGGAAGGATAAGTTTCGTGCGAGACCCAGCAATGAGACTCCGGAAGCAAAAGTTCCGGTCGCTCATGTAGACTTTGCCATAAAGAGGCAGCACACGCATGAAGTACCCAAAATAGGTCGCCCTGAGCTTTTCTGACCTGGGCAGGGCGAAGTGGTCTTGAAATCGCTGCTCAGAGACCTTGTCCTGTTCCTCGTCGTCGGCTTCGTCGTCTGTTCGCAAGGCAGCTGGCTCGTCGTAGTGCCTCTGACCGCCCTTCCACATCCCGGACATCTTTCCAGCGTAGCCCACGGACTCAGTAGCGAGCAGGCCGCCTACTCGTTTCGAATGCCGGCCCAGGTATTCTGCAAAAGCGCCAACTCTTTGTAACGGATACGAGCCCATTTTACTGATTGTCTGTAGAGTGGGAGTCGACGGGTTGCCTTCCATCTTGTCGCCAGAAGACAGGTCAATTGCCTGGCCTGTAGTAGCAGCATGGCGAGGCCTGTATTGGGAGTTGATAGAGCCAGTGGAAACATGGTGATGAGGGCTGCGAGGAGATTCGCGCTCGTTGCCCATAGAGGCCGAGGCTGACCTCCGGACCGTAGGGCTGTGGAAGACATCACTTCCTCTGAGGATCTGACTGGCCGATTGGTCCATCTCTCCAGACGTCGTCATGGCTGAAATGCTCGCTATACTTGGGTCTTCGGTCGACTCGGCGTTGGAGTCTGTCGATGCGAATTTGTCTGCGCCGGACTTGGCGTCATCATGGCCATGGCGGTGTCTACTCTGTGACCGGCTGTCTCTGCTGTAACTCCGCCGAGGAATTTCGTGACGGCTCGCGTCCCTACTCCCTCGACCGAACTGTCGTATCGCATCAAAGCTGGTCCTCGAGAAATCACCACTAGCGCGAGGAGAGGGGCCCGGCGGTGATTGAGGGGACAGGGGCGAGAGTGTAGCCCTCACGTTGTCTCGTATCTTGGCAGTGCGTATTGGCGCAAGACCAGGCTGGAAGCCAGGCTGAAGGCCAGTCGAGGAGCTCCTCTTCGACGCCGGCACAGTTGACGCAGCTGCTTCATCGACAGTTGGCGGCACGTCGAGCTTCCTGGGCTGACTGTCGTTGGTAGAAGACGTCGCATCCTCGATGAGGATCTTGAGAACGCCGATCGCCTCCTTTCCAAAGCTGAAGAATGAGAAAAAGTACTGTTGAGCGTCAGTCAGCATGATTCACAATAAAGCCTTCTTCTTCAGCCTTTACCCTACCTCGTCAATAGCGTACGTCTCATCGTTGTCGATGACACGTATCTTGCAAGTGTCCGCGAACTCTAGCATCTGTGTTTCTTCGATGTCAATAACATTCGCGGTCGGCAGGCTGATTTTGACGCTGTCGCCGTCGTTGTGACTTCGGAAGATGACCCGCTGCAAACACTTGACCCATTCCTTCGCACTGGGTGCGCTATCTGCCCGAAAATGATACGTCCTGTGGTCAGTCTCGACGGAGAAATAAAGGCCATCCTTGTCCTTGTCGGTGATCGTAGCGGAGATACCATATCTCAGATCGATTTGACCGTGAGGAAGGTACAAATTAGAAGGATCGCGGAAGTATGAGAGCACATCGCCTTTGAGCCGGAACCAGTACCTGTTGTACTTGGGGTTTCGCTTGCCAGACTTGAACAGGTAGCCAGACTTGGTGACCTCGTGCTTGTATATTGTAAGCGACGTTTTCTCGGGGTGTGGCTCGGGCTGACTGACCGCTTTCTTGGGGAGGTATGCGTAGAAGCAGATGTGTTTAGATGTTATGTAAATATAGCCCTGCAGGAGCACACCTTGAAGCAGCCAGCATGGGTATTCTGTTTCCGATGTCAGTTTCCGTCCAAACACTAGGCGGCGGCGACAGTATCCAACCTGAAATCAGCTCTTCCGGCTCCTCAAATTCGAAGATCTTCTGCAGCCTTTTCGAGAGTTCGGACGGGCCTGCGTCTGTGGTCTCAGACGAGTCGCCCCTTCTATCGATCGAGCGCCGCTCTATGTCAAAACTTGGGCGTGCAGACATTTCGGCGCGCGCATCAAGCATCCGGCTCATCATCGGCGCCAGCCGGCTTTCTTCGTTGGCCAGCCCATCGCCAGCAGAGGACTCCGGCTCCGACTCCTCCTGGATTTGAGATACGTGTTCCTTGCTCTCCTTCTTTGAACGGCTCTTAGTCGACAACTTGGATAATATTGGAACTGACTTCATCAATTTGCTATCGCTGAACTTCCGGCGGTGTTGTTTGCTGGTCTTGGCCGCAGGCTGCTTAAGCACTGTGGTCTTCGCCAGTTTCCCCGTGGCAGCATCGTCTTTGCGCTTGGGATGTGCTCCGTCATCATCAGACTCGTCTGCCTCCTCTTCCTCACTGCTGTGGCCCTCGAACCTATCGTGGAAGTCGACCTTGGGGCCGGCAGCAGCAATGAGACCGAAGATGCTCTGATTCAGGTTCATGAACGAATGGTTGCCGTTGCCGAGCCCGATGGGCAACACGTCCTCCTCTTGCTCTTCGTCCCCATCTTTCTGTTGGAGCTGTTCCGGGAAGTCCATGCTGGACAGGTGAGGGGGTCGTCGCTTTTGGAGCCTTCGGTGCGATACTCGTCGTCGGGACTCGTCTTCGGAATGTCGACAGGGAGACCAGGCACCGCGATGCCGGTGTGGTTGAGGGATTGTCGAGGTCGTATTGGCGTCTCTTTGTTGGTGTGCACCGTGTCTCGCGTCTGCCTGTGAGTCGGCGGAAGGTTGTGGAGGGTTCGGGGACTGAGGTAGGTCGGGCTCCATTGTCTCGTGGGTCGGTCTAGGCAGACCGCTGCCTAGATGGGAAAAGGATGCTGCAAGGCAGGCTGGGATATAACTTCCTAGTGGACGACACTCAGGTGGGACGAGATGTAGCGCTTGTTGGACAGCAGGGTTGAGCTCTTGTCAAAGAACGGAGATGTGGCACCCCGGATGCAGCTTTCCTAGGATGGACGTGATTCAGGATGGAAGAGTGACTGTATACTTGGACTGTCGAGGACACCGGCTGACCAGTTGAAGAGATCCAGGATGGAGGCTTGGTGTCTAGTGTTCTGATGGTCTTGGTTTTGACAAAGAGTGGAAGCCACCAACTAACAACCTATGTGACGGGATCAACCACGCATCTAGAACAGATGGAGGCCGTAATGCGGATGTAGTCTCGTTGAGCACCCTCTATAGCTGGTCTGCTGTGCAGCAGATATACGGTCACCAGTCAGGCTGACTCCGTATTCGTCAAGGGACTTGTAAAGCGGACGATGATGGCCAGGGCAGCAGAGACGCGTGATCAGAGCGAGTGAGCTTGTGCCGGTGTTCGACAAGAGAACGAAACAAGGACCAGGAACACCGAGGCCGAGGAACGGATACCGGTTGCTGGATGCTGCGCAGGCTGTATTTTTAGGAATATCGCCAAGTCTGCGGCGCAGGTAGGAGATGCCTTTGGGCCCGGAAGAGTAGGAATGGCCCAACACTAGGGCTCCGTTTCGCTGAAATGCGAGGTGAGGCGAGGCGAGTACAATCACCGGGACCCTGAATGACGGTACGTGCTGGGTCGGGGGGCCCTGTGACGACTTCGGATGGAGTTATGGAGTCGGCATGATAGATAGCGAACGAATGACCCCAGAGTCGAGGATTGACGATTCCATCATTGGCCGAGCTGCGACTTGTCAGTGGGCCGGAGAGACCCACCCGCCACTTAGCGCCTGTTTCCTTATCGATTAGCTGCCCAGGCGCCAAGGGGCCCCCCAAGGTGTGGACTCGGTGACGCGGGAGAAGCTCCCAGCTGACAGCTATCACATGCCAGAAGAGAGTCACTCGAGCTCTGAACCAGTTGCCCTCAACGCCTCTTCGCCTCATCACGAAATTCGGTTCTCGGCCACATGTACACGTACCGCTCATCCTGTCCCTTGGAGGACAATCTTGAAGATGGGCTCCCTATTCTGTTTAATTCAATAACAGCCAAAGAGACCGAGGTGATTATTCTGCTTCCAGGGATATCCTATCCTGCCTGATGTCTTCCAAGCCACCAGCCTCTGGACTGTGGGTCGCTCCGGAGCAACCGCAACGTTCTAAACCCAAAGAACCAACAAGGTTCCTACCGTGCTGGTCTCTACTGCATGGTTTGTTCCACGGCTGCGATCTGGTGCCCAGCAGAATATACATTAGACCTTTTACAAGCTGGATTTTTGCGCGACATCGTTCCAATGGTCGCATGCATGTCGTCTGCAGGATGTCCATACATCCGTTCCCAACATTTCCAAAGACGGCGCACCAGCTCACATCCACAAGCACACCTTGCCCGAGGCTGTACCACCAACAACCCAGTTCTGCGACGGATGCAGATGCGCAACGGCCGGCACAGCGGTAATGCCGTCACCATCCAGTTGGGCCAGCTGCTCGCCATTGGCATCGTAGACATCCACAAACCTGTTCATGTTTCCGATCGCAAACTTCTGAATGCCATCTGTTGGTCGTCGCTGCCATTGTGGTTTCAGGATCGTGACCCATCTTCCTGTCTGGTTGTTATGTTTCACGATGCTCGACGGCTTCATATCCTTCTCAGAGATCTTGTGCCCGACCTTCCACGAGGTGGCATCACTGAAGTCGTAAATTTTGATGGTGTCGTCGTAAGAGCTAGTAGCGATGTGACCGCCGGAACTCCAAGATGCATGTGAAACTGACAGCCTCGACACGTGCTCCTCAATCAAAGCTGGATGCCGCATGTCGCCCTTGCCTGAGATCTTTCGCATATCCCATATCTTCATGGTGCGATCAAGCGAGGCTGTTGCAAACAGGTGTGGAGCGTGAGGATGTAGCGCAAAGCCCCCGATTTTGGCGTCGCTGAGCTCCCAAATCTCTACGTCGTCCTTGGTCCGGATGTCGTATCGACCGACAGACCCTGAAAGTGTTGAGAAAACAATAGTGCTGGCGTCGTTCGGCGCCATGTCGATTGCGCTGATAGGGAGGTCATCGTCATCGCCGGGCGCAAAGATTTGCACAGAGACCGGAGCCCCAGCCCCAAGGTCCAGCTTCCTGATTGACGAGTCGTATGAAGCCGTGTAAACTGATTTCAGGTCTGTCAGTGGGAAGTGAAATGACGAAATGGTTCTTGTATGTGTCTTGAACGCTGCAATCACTGGATCCGGAATGTCGGCGTCTTCGTCGTCGTCATCGACCTCAGGGACATCTTGTGAGGCGTCAAAAATGCCCATGGCTCCTTCTTTGTCTCCTGCAAAGATGAGCGGCTTTTCCTCTGTTGGGTGGAAGCCCATCGAGTATATACGCTGAGGTACAATTTTGATGTCTGCGATGCACTCAAGTCAGCTGCCAGCCCGGACACCGTCGCTGAATTGTTCCTCAACCCACCATTAACTGCCCACTTGTCATAGAGTTCGAGACTGTTCATCTTTTCCCTCAAATTTCGCAAGTCTTCATCGGTGGTCTCCTTTATGTCCTCCTCGTCAAATGTTCGTACTCCAGGTTCCGCGCCCAGCCGGGGCAGAGAAATGAGACCTGTGACTGCATCGACCCCGTTCGTGAACTTGCGGCCCTCGACCAGGATATCACCAAGATTCAAGTCTTCGTTGACCCTGGCTTTCTTTGCCGGCCTGTCCGGAGGGAGAAGCGAGGCAGGTACCGAATCGTCAGCTTCGCGTTTGGGTGTTTCGCCCTTCAGCCGTGAGCTTGTGCGCGTCGCCACGGCCTTCTCCCTCTTGGGCTGCTCCCTCTTCTCGACCGGCTGCCTCTTAGGCCGTGGGCGAGGCTGGGGCTTCGGAGCAGCTGGCTTCGCGATTTTAGATGCCGTGTTTGAAAGGTCTCTGAGGATCTCATTATTTGCCGCAATATTTTGCAGTCGGCGCTGCTCAAACGCCGACATGGGCTCTTTCTCCTTCTTTACAGGCATTTTTGATGAATAAGGAAATTGCGATACAGCACTTTTGTGAGTCAGGTTGGAGTCAGGAGGAATGTATGCCTTAAGGGACAAAAGTTAGAAAGAAGTGCGTGGCGGGCGGTGATGGCGCGGTGATCGATGCGTCAAAGGAAGAAGCACTTTAAAATGTGACGCGCCGGACCGCGGCGACGAGACGCGAGTGGCACACGCTTGCACGCTCCCGGTGGGGTCCGGATTGGGGCCTGGAGCTGCCTGGAGGCGGAAGACAGGGGTTTGTGATAGAGAACTGGCCCAAGCGCCCAGAGCTCCTTATCGCCAGAAATTTTGGAGAGCCGCCCAGAAGATCCACGGCTGCACTTCTGCCGCGACAGTTTGCACTGCTTACTGCCTCGCACTCAGGGCATACATATCTGGACAGCAAATGTCGGCGACACTGACACCCTTCCTGTTCCAGACACGGACGCTGGCCCGGTTCGCAAGAGCCGGGCCTGTAGCGCCAAGTCGTCTTGCGCGATCACTGCACATCACACCGAGTTGTCGACGGAAAGGCGAACGCGACCCAATCCCCTTCGAACTACCACCCGAGCTCGAGAACCCAGACACAGCCGGAAGCGCAGGGCCCCTGGACACAGGCACCATTACGCCCGTCGAGCGTCAAGCCTTCGACAAGATCTTTCAGGAGATCAGCGAGAAGGGGAAGAGCTTGCCCACCGTTACTCCAAAGCGGGAAAACACGCCGGACCTTACGCAGACAAAACCGAAATTTTTGAAGGGTCTCTACAATGGCGGGCCGTTTAAGCTCAGCGCGATCATACAGGATGCCGCCGAAAGGCACTCAGAGACCAATCCAGGTGTCAACGGGCTGGACCCCTTGTCGCCGCTCGAGTCAACATACTCGGCCGCCGACCGGGAGCAGGCACTTCTGCAGTTCCCTCCCAGCCTAAGGCGGGCGGCGAGGACAGCCTACGGAATGATGGAATCTGCGAGAGACACCCCCGTCGCCACGGAAGGCGGCGGCCAGGAAGACCTGGGGTTCCAAAGGGACGCGGTAGAGGTTGTTGCATCGTCCGACAGCCTGGCGAAGAAGGTGGAGGTGGAGGCATCGCGCCGAGAGGCAAGGCTCACGATCAAGGCCATGATGGAAAAGGCCGAGAACGACTTTGCGCTCTGGGACGTCGTTGAGAAGGAGGTCTTCACTCTGGTCGAGAAGCTTGGGCTAGCCGCAACGGAGCCTGAACCAAAGACACAGAAAACGAAGCGGAGAAAGAAGAAGAAGGCGTCTGCAGAAGAAGACGAAGGTGCCGATGCTGTTGCTGCGGCGGCGGCTTCCAAGCCTCGTCTGAATATGGATACGTACGGGCCAATCTACCCCATGCTCCTCCTCGACGCCCTGCTCCTGTTCGAAAAGAAGTTCTCCCGGCCGTCGCCCCTGGCCTTCAACCTCCTGCCGCGCATCAAGCAGCTTGGCCTTCCCTCATATGTGCTCGGCGTCAGCACATCATTCTACAACAAGTTATTGAGCGTCATGTGGCAGCATTTCGGCGACGCCATCGGCGTGATGGCGCTTCTCGAGGAGATGCGACACGCGGGCCTGCACTTTGATGAGGAAACCAAGTCGGTTCTGCATCAAATGGAACGTGTCCTCCGCTCTGCGGACCGAGGGGAGAACGGGTACTTCCTCAAGAAAATGATGCGCATGCCCGAGTACGAGCCCCTGCTGAAAACGAGGCTGTCAAATTGGAACGGACGTATTGATTATAATATCAACCAACGGGCGGGCGGTTTAAGAAATTAGGATGAGTCCCCCATGGGCGGACTCCAACTCCACATGCACGAAACTGGCTAATCCGAACAGAGGACGCCTCGAGGCCTGTGTTTCGTTCGTCGAGCATCCGTCGCTTGGGTATCAGATAGAAATCTCAACCAATACTGCATAGACTCGTTGCCTTTGAATGACTCAATATCGAAGTGTCTGTCCCCCTCCCAGACTGCTCGTACAAGAAGTAGACAGCTGAATAAGTGAGGTCATATCGTGTTATGGATCCTCTTTGAGGCTTGCGAAATTCCTTCTTACGGCAACATGGATGCGAATACGATTAAGAAGCGTGGTTCTGATGTTGAAACGGCGGGCTGTGCTGAGGCATTGACTCTGCCTGAGGAGTGAGCCAGTCACCTAGCTTGCTACTCATGACCAGCTACGATGCCTGGGACAGTCGAGTATCGACATCCTGCTTGTCCTTGACAACGACATAGAATCCATTGCTATAAAAGGCCCTCTTGTACACTATTCAGGTGTGTAACTTTCCCTTGTTCACCACTGCCATATCGAACCACTACTATTCCAAAGTTTGTCGGCTCCCTCCATCGCAACTACCAAAGCATCTTGCCAACCAGAGAACCATTTCCTCTCCGAAACTGTTGTACTAGCCTTAGAAAATGGGTAGGTATACACCCTTAACACGCTAGGCACATTTGCTGACAAGCGGCCCAGGGCGCTTCGAAATAACCCGCTCGGGCCCAATCCCAGCCGGCGTGAACAAAGAAAAGGCGGTAGCGGTGCTGCACGACCACGACGGCTACTTCCGCGCGGCAGAGCACTACAAGGAGCACAAGGAGCTCCCCAGCGACAGCGGCGCCGACCACAAGGTCCCCTCGGCGATCCAGGCCCGCAGCGCGGGCTCCGCGGCCGACGTCAAGGTCTACACCGTGCGCAACGACGTGCCCAACCCCGTCTTTGACTCCAACGTCAACACCGAGTACGAGGTCGTCGACCTGGTGGACGGGATTTGGTACCGTGCCAGCTCGGCGATGGGCGTCGTGAACGAGGGGCTTTGGACGGTCGAGGAGGGGCCAGGTGGGCTGGAGTTGCGTGTGAACATCCAGGTCGATTGTAACGCGATGCTGAAGGGGCTGGTTAAGGGTCAGGTTCAATCTGGTGTTGAGCAGATTCACAAGAACCTGCTTGCTGTCATGGCGTGATGATAGTGACTTCATATACGTATGTGTGTTGAATTCAAGGTACATCACATCAAGGGAAAATGACATGTTGGAATTCTCGGTGATTATATGTGCATTATAAAGGACGTTATGTGTAGTAACGGGCACGCGGGGTAGAAGAGTCCAATCTTTTAGTAGGCGTTACAGAGTCAGATTGTGATCCAAACGAGGACTAAATACTGTACGATGAGTTATCGCCGCCATGATCTCGGTCCCATGAGCCCACGATCTCTTATGGGCAGCCACGGCCCCAGCCAGTGGAAATCGCGCAGCAGTCAGCACCCTTCAAGCGGAAATTTGTTAGTGTCATTTTCAAAGAGAACCCAGAAGTAAAAATGATTCTATCCTGGCGGCAAGTGACACTTACACAAGAGACACCGAAGTTGCTGCAGAAATCGAGCATGTATGCTGGCTCATCGCACACTCCGTTGCGAGTTTTGTGTTGCCTCCTGCAACCGCCCCTGTCAGCCCAGCAGCAGTCCTGGCTTGGGTCACACTAAAGTACAGATGGAAGGCGTCAGTATTTAGACGAATTGGTGTCATGATTTTATTTTTCTCTTTGAACAGAGGTCAGGTGAACGATCTGACGTACAGCGATAGTGACAGAGACCATCAAGGCCACAACAGAGGTGATTTGGCTGATCTGCATTCTAGTAGAATTTCCGCTGACAGATCAATGTTATATTGAAGTACGAATGTATAACAGGGAAAGTCCCAAAGGTGTGGCTGAACCAGAGGGATGGGAAAAAAGCTAACTTCGACACGAATCTATTAGATTAGAACTGTGTAGCTGGGTGGGAGGCTTGAAGATTGCCCACCAAACCTGCAAGATCGGCTGGAATTCTGTCTCTTTATGTTCTGTCTTAAACGATCTGGCCCAACAACATGCACGTCTGGACAAGTCAGGAATGCCCTTGAGAGTTCATCCGGGCCCATACATGGCATAGCATCGCGCGTAGCTGATAATTAACAATCCGCCAACAGGAATACCACTGAAACTTTTCTTGGCTCCATTCCTCCGAATATCTATAAATGGACTCAGACCTGTGGAGCCTTACCCACACCAGACGCCACTCCCGTTGGCTACATTGAGCCTTACAAAGCTTGTCATTTAAGCTTAAACTGACGTTGAGATGTTGATCCCTTTTTAACCAAACGCCATCCGAGTCACTGAATAGAAACATCACCGGCCTAGCCCTTCACAGCTCATGTGATATTCCAGCTCGGGTTGATCCGAGTTTGAGTCGATCCTAAACGGGAATGGTGACAAGTGGTTGGGAACAGATTCAATGATCTGTAACAGTGATCATGAATCAAGTGCTCACGACGATAAGCTCAGATCTATTATGAGCCTATCTTGCTGAGTATCGTGGCGCCTAGAGTGGTTCCCAATTGCTCCACCACTTGTCAACCGCGGACCTTGCAGTATCCTCCCCCGCCCCACAGGTTCCCCATCTGCTAAGGGCCAACATCACATTGGCCACAAGAGATAATGACCAGTCAGAAGCCCTCGATTGGTTCTATTCGTGGTCTGAGGATCAAGGTGGTAAATGGGGGCGGAGTCAGGCTGAGGATAGAGCCATGCAAATCATCACAACTTAGGCAGAATAGTCTGTGGAGAGCGACTTAGAGAGGACACATCCGAATGAGTCAAACAAATCAATAGATTCAGCCTCGTGACAGGGACAAGGCCCATGTTGCGTACAGATTTTGGGCCTGGGTAGCAAGTACAGTACATGGGGTTGGCTTCCGTTGAGTGTATGCTTTACTCATGATCACACGTTGGAGATCATGCCTTGAGTCTGACTTCAGCGGCAGTTGTGAGAGGAACGGCGGTGGACAACTAGTTATGACCATCGTCATACCATGTTAGGCATGCTCAGAGCATGTTCGATATGAGTGGCGGCAAGAAGACGATCAACACGTATAAATCTGGCCTCAGCATCTCTTCTCAGGCACGACACTGAAATTTGGCAGGTTCACCAAGCATTCAATACTCATTAGTCTCATTCTCTTTTCGAAGCTCTAATCACTCGTTAACCCTCCTGGTAATCCCAACCCCTCTCCTCAAAACAAAAATGCATCCCACTATCATTATCGCCGCTTTCCTGGCCTCAGTTGCCACCAGCAGCCCGGTGTCCGTTACTCGATCCGAGGCAACCCTCCCCTTCACCGGCGATCTCGCTCTTCCCCAGGAGTATAACAGCACTGCTTGGGTCCCTGGAACTGTTCTCAAGGCACACGAGGTTCTGCTCTTCGGCGAGAACCGCGCCGAGGTTGTCCGCCAAGATGTCTGGACCGACCTCATCGAGCCTCAGCTGAACCAGCTCCACGCGGTTGATGAGGCCGCCACCGGCAGCATCATCTCGACCAGGGACGAGCACTGGGATAAGAAGCGAGCCTGTCAGGTCATCACGTCCGCAGTTACGGACAAGACTGAGAACTTTGTCGACTGGGATGTGCAGATGTCCCCTGTTGTGAGTCTCACCAAAACGGCTGAGCTGTTGAGTCAAGTACTAGGCTAACATCCGGTTCTTCAAGATCCACGGTGTCGGATCTCGTACCACGGTTACCGTCACCCAGGGCTACAGTGTCACCTGTAGACCAACGGTCTTACTGCCGGCGCCGGTCTCGATTACACCTTCGTAAAAGACGTCCTCAAGGGTGCCCTGAAGATCGACTAATCGCACTCCTGGACAACCACCTACCAGGCTGCGATGGCGTACGAGGTCACGCCAGGATACTCTGGTGCAATTGTCACCAAGCCCACAGTCACGCGCCGGTCCGGCCGCATCCTCAAGGGCTGCATTGGCGCACAGGTAAGTCCTGCCATTTCCGTTTTCTCCTTCTATGTGGTGCGCTCTGATCTAATTCAGGTCTATTTCAGACCTCCCAGGGCGACTTCCAGGCAACTTCTCACCAGGAGGGCCAGCGCGGTGGTCTCACCTGGGTCCAGGGCAACATCAACCTCTGCCAGAAGCAGATTGCTGATGGTGCTCCACTTTCTCGTTGCAACGGCGGCGGTAACTTCATCTAGGTTTTTCAGATGTGACTTTATTAGTATATCTGGGAGGACGACGTATGACACTGTTCATTCGCACTCTTGCCACGGAACGAAATCTTAAGGCCTGTTTACCCCGAATTGGGGGACCTTACGTAAATGGTTAAGTCTATCAGTTGACGAGTATATAACCTCACATTGTAATGTAATCCTTGCAAACAATCACATGGAATAAGCGGATGAGTGATGATGTTGGTTGAAATTGGTGACGGTTAGGTCACGCTGTGCTGGGCCCTCAGTCAAAAGAATCTATTCAATGAGAATAGAAGATGAATGAAGAGGTTGATTCTCTTTTCAAAAGTTATTCCATGTAATAGCTCATCAAGGCGATAAGTCTGCATATAAAATAGGTCCAAACTTTCCAGCCGCCTGTGGCATTGAATTAACGCCGCTTCACGGCAAAAAGAAACCCAATTTCAACAGATATCTTATTGTAATCTCAGACGCCAAGGTCATACTGTAGATCCTAGTACGTGTCTTGCACTACTTTCTACTCAATTTCAACGTTGATTTCAACCGATAATTTGCTCTGGGTGAGCCCGACTGAAGTGGATCTTCAATTCATGCCAGTTTGCAAACCACTCCTCACAGCCGATGCAGGACCAGAGCTCACCTGGGTGTGCCCTGAGCATGTGAGTACATAGGTCCAGTAAGGATCCCAGACTGGTGTTGGGGTTACATTGCGTACACTGGTACTGAAGGGATGAATGTTGTGGAAGATGCGCTTGGACATTCGCAAAGAACTTACGGCAAGCTGGGCAAAATCCTATTTCCTTTGTCTTGAAAGAAACAGCCTTTCTCCCCTCGGCTCTCTCCTCCCTGTCAGAGCGCTGCGATGGGGGAGCGTCTGGCTTTCCGCTGCCGGAACATGAGGTACCGAAGGCAAAACTGACCTTTGGGCTGTGTGAAAGAACGGCCATCAGCCATAACTTTTGGCTCGAGATAGTGACCGTTGTAGCCAATCATCCTGTTGAGTATTTATTTTACTGCAATGAATTTGAGTTTGGGTCAAGTGTAGAAAAGTTGTGCGTGTGATCGATGCTTTTGCAGATGTCCATGATACCTCCGCACTCTGCATCGGACGCTTCCTACCTATATAGTTCGCCAAAGGCCACACGCGTTGTTGCAAATGTAACGTGCATTAAACAAGCATGAAATTTAATGGCATCTGTGTAGATACAATGGATAAGAGCAACCATTTCCGAGACTAGTACACAAAGGGACAATGCAGACAGTGACAGAAGGATCCCACTACGATATATTAAAAGTCCAAACGCACGGAATCAGCACAATTGTCTTTTGTATGATTCTTCTTTGTCCCTGTAGACAATGCACTCCGCGGATGTTGTGGCCGCGCTATGATGAATCAAGTCTCTGGCCAGAGTCTACTAATGCTCACAGGTGTCTGTTTGGGGCTACATGCAGCTCAGTAACCGCTCGATTACCGAGCCTACTTGACTTTGTCGATAGACCGTATTCAAATTTTGTGTCACGTAGGACTGAAGTCCCAGAATCAATCACTCGTGATGTCACAGAAGTCAGATGGCTCATGATGATTTGTATACTGTAGACAACGAGAAGCAACCCTTTGAGAGGCATATGAGAAATTTCTGAACAAATACGTCTTGCACAGATGAATATAAATTCAAGCGTGTATGGCCGTTGGCCCTGCTCACACAATAGTTTGAAGTCGGTGTAAGACATGGGCGCGAGCTTCATAAGTCCTTCCTGTGACGGTACGGCTTATAGACTGCTGGGTGTATTTCCAAGGGATTGGAAATTACTGGTCTTTTGGCCGAGCGGCCCATTATGCCAGCAGTTAATAGAATCGTCTCACTTCCAACGTTGCTCAGGTGTAGCAGACCTGAGTCAATGGAGTTAGGAGGGAAAAGCTTCAGTTGGTTAACCAAAAAGCCTAATGACTTGACGAGATCAGTACAGCGCTGTCGCAATATTCTAATGCTCCCCTTCATTGAGGTAACAAGTTTAGTAATTGAGGGAGGTCTTTCCAACCCGGTATTGACCTACCCGCATGTCCGTCTCATGTGCACTGCATGATGAAGCGTAAGCGCTAGACTTTACTAAGCAGGTGCTGTACACCGTTTCGAATTCTCACGTCAGCGATATTCGGATCATTGTTGTGTAGTTGTCGCACTCGTGTCCTGGTGTCTGTGCGATTTCTTCCCCTCTTTTTCTAAGTGAGCGCATACGCACTAATGCCATCTTCTTCATAGACCTCAAACCTCTAGACGCTCAAATCACAAGGTTTACACCAACCACAATGACAAACCCAACAAACTTGCCATCTCGTTATGAGATCCGCAAGCTCGCCCCAGAGCACTCACAATGGGCCGGCGCCATCGTCTGCCACAGTAACCTGTTCCACAGCACCATCTTTCCCCATGTCTATCCGGAAGGCAAAGGCGCCCGCTTCAACAACATGATGAGAGAGGTCCCCCACCTCGTCGATCACCAGATCGCCTCGGGCCTGTCCCTCGGCGTGTTCGACACCGAGTACCAGTACAAGAAAGCTGAATCCGCCTCGACCAACGGCAAATTTTACTGGGATCCCGAAAATAACGAGTATTCGGGGGAGGAGCTCCTCGAAGCGATGGACTTCCCCCTCGTCAGCGTCGCTCTTTCCTACGACGGGGTTGACCCGCTGGACCCGGCCCCCATAGGGAAGTTGGTCGAGACCCTTCCTGTCTTCGGAACTATATACCACGAGCTTGATGTGCTGGACCCCCGCCCCATAGACAGCTGGAAGCCGGCGAAGCAGCGGGGGGAGATCCTCATGCGCAACGCGACGAGCACGAGGCATGAGTATGAGGGCAAGGGGATCATGGCTGCTCTTGCTAGGTATCTCCAGCGAGACGCCGCGGCGAAGGGGTACAAGGCAATCAACATCGAATGTCTGAACGACGCTGTGACGCATGTTTGGGCGGAGCCTCCCAGTCCTTTCAGGGGGGAGATCATCGCTAGTTTCATGTCTGATGAGTATGAGGAAGACCAGGACGGGAAGAAGGTCAAGACAATGGCCCCTTCGAAGCAGCTGGTCACCAGGGTCTGGACGACTCTTTCCGACTGATAGTCTAAGAGTGTACCATACCTCCCCTGGGCAATGGCGCGTACCTCGAGCAGCGTCTTGGCGACGGTTTGGCAGAGTCTCGATTACGGAGCAACTGCATTCAGTCATTTGGGTGAAAGTGCAGTGGGCACACCATGTCCCTTTGGAAGAATAGGAGACCACGATTCACTTTGTGCAGATCGAGAAAGAGCAAATAGACACTGGTTCATTAGAATGAGAACTGCAGCCAAGATCTAGCTCAGCGAGAGGCCAGAACAACTGGCTCTGCGGAAGGGGCCTACAGGAAATTCATTTTTTAGACGTACATGCGCCTTCAAGTTACCCACCGTACTCCCATTCAATGCGAAAATTATAGCGACTTCACCAGGCCACACCTTCCCGCTCCCTTTAGCATTCCTTTTGGGTCGGTGCTTCCCGTGTTGAAACCCATTTTGCCTCCTCCAGCACCTTGAAGCACCTGGGTTTTCACTTTGTACCCCAACGTCTCGATACCTCTATCTGCATGGGCCTGAATCTTCCAACACTTACCTGACGCCAGGCGACGACGTCTGCCCCACCTCACCATGTCATTTCTAGTCAAGATATCCGTAATTTTCATGATAATGGGATGCATACTGGCCTGCAGCCACCGGCTCCAGCCCTCCGGCCCTCATATCAAGTTTGAACGGGTACAGAATGCACCTTCTGATTCAGCTGGAGCCTCCTCGAACCCGACTGAACAACTCCATGGCATCGAAAAGAATACTCCAGAGTCATACACTCTGACCGGGTGGCAAGACTTCGAAGCCCAACATCCCTTAGGACCGTTCATTGCTGTCTCTAGAAGTCATGACTCTCTCCTCGTCAACAAGGACCAGCCGCAACAGACACCGTCGATCTTGTCCCGCTCGGATGGGCAGTCTCCGTCCAGGAAAACGGACCCAACCGAAGATGCCATGTTCTATGGAGCTCAAGAGGTCAGTATTCTCAAGTCTCCCGGAGCGTCAACCATGGTTGTGTTGACTGATTTGATGATAAGCAGCAGAAGACAATGCATGACGAACTACAAGACTCGACGACGCTGAACTCTCGGAGAGGCTGGAAAAAAGGGCCGACGTCTCAGGAAGAAGCTGATGCAATAGCATGGTTTACCCTGAGCATCTTTTTCATATTCTGTCTTTGGGGTGGGATTGTTTACTGGATCCAGAGATTGTGATTCCCAATGTAGGAATTGGATTGCCGGACGATTGCGTACCTCACTGTTACAATCACACCTGAACTGTGGCTACTATACTTCGGTAGACAATACCAGTCAATACATCATCCCTAAGCCGCAGACAGCGCGTCTATGAGGTGTGCTATACAAATCATTCTACTCTGCAGTAAGTGGGGATGATGCAGCGTCTTGGAAAATTTAGATGCACCACTTGAGCACAGAAAGAGTGTCTACTCAAGACCTCAAATGAGCTACTCGCCACGCGAGAATGGAAGCAACGTTTCTGACATTCGTGACAACCGACCATGTGTAAGCTATATGTCCCAAGCCTGAAGATTGGAGTTTGGGCCAGGCGAGTACCAACACACAGCATGCGTCCGAGTTCATGTCAGTGGCGTAGTCCAATCAACCCCCTGCCCAAGGCCGTCTTCGACACCAACCCTCCCAAGTAGCACCTCGAGCAGCCTAAATGCAGCACTGGGGTTATACTCCGGCAACTCATGACCCGCCCCAGCAACACCCACAAACACAACACCCCTCTCGTAAGCCCACGTGCCCATCTCTCCGGCCTGTCCGGTAAGACTAGCATTGCCCGTCGAAGACGGCACGACGAACGTCTGCGTCGGCTCGGCGCTGAAGCCGGTCGCCCCGCGCCAGGTCACGTTCTGCAGGGCAAACAGGGTGCCCACGGAGGGGATCAGCATATCGAGGGCGCCGTTCAGGACCAGGTTCAGAGGAACGCCGTCGAACACGGCCGGGAGCGCGCCGAAGGACGCGGGTGGGGCCAGGTCGCCGCCGTTCCCCGGGCCGCCGGTTGCGCTGTCGTTAACGAAGACGGACCGCGGGCCGCAGGTGGAGTAGGAGACTTCCGGGGCGTGCATTGCGCGCTGGACCTCGGTCTGGTTGAAGTAGCCCCCCAGGCCTGTGTTGGCGGCATCGAACGTGTCCAATGGGTCGTAGAGGCTTGGGCAGGTATCGGTAACGTGGTAGACGTTGAAGCAGGGATTGATCAGAGTAGCGGCCTCGGTGACGTAGGTACGGAAGGGGGAGGATCCCTCGTCTATATCCGGCCGGGTTGGCATAGGGCCCGTGGTGGGGAATTTGAAATATGTGTCGAAGAATGAAGTATAATTGTACTGTTCTTGGTGGACTGTGCGAATCTCATCTTTGAATGAAGAGTTGAGCCGCAGGAATGCTTGGTTGTTCTCGACAAAGTCGAGCATGGGGACTGGTGCCTGGTCAGCTCATTTGTACCCCGAAGAAGACGGATCCTTGACATTGGAGGATGGTAGAAGTTTGGGAACCTCCTCATCCAGGGGAGATCAGGCTAGCGAGCGTCTGATTGAGAGATTGGATAAGCTAGAGTGCTTACTTTCAACCAACGCTACATCTGGGCTTATGGCTGGATCAATGAGCATAGTTCCTTGGACATTAAAGTATTCCGTGTCGTTGGCATCCAGCATTGCCTTGGCAATGTAAGGAATGTATTTCTGATGCGAATATCATCAGCACTCTGCAGAAATGGTGGTGGGAGATTCATTTCCTGTTTAACCCACGCCAGCATAGCTTTCTCCTGTCATGTACACTTCCCGATTCGTCAAATTGAACGTGTCGACGAAGTTCTTCCAAAAGCCCAGAAACTGATCGGCAGTGTCATCCGAGCCGTAAGCAGTGGGTTCGCCTTGAGAAAACCCAGCGCCCACGGGCTGGTCGATCCAGACCATGTTCGTGAGCTTGGTCCACGCCCAGGGGTTCGCGACCGGCTGCGTTGTGCCAGCCTGCCATAGGAAGTTGCCGTTCTCCTGGAGCAACCCAATCAGACTCGAGCATCCCGGCCCGCCATTCAGCCAGATGGTGATGTCGTTGCTTGCTGCAGGGTTCTCTGAAGGCGAGAACCAGAAGTACAATTTCTGCGTGTCATTGGGATTGGAAGACACAGGAAGCAGGCCACCGTAAGACTCGCCTATGTCAAATGGGACGTACGGGAAGTTGTTGCGGTCGATGACAAACTCCTCGGACCTCTTGTTGAGGTGCGAAGAGGCCCCACAGAGTCCGAACAACAGGACTAGGTTATAAAAATACATGATGAGCCGTCTTAAAGAGATGTGGTTTCCAGAAACGACAGAAGAGCAAAAGATCGTCTCCCCTAGGGATGGAGCTCGGTTAGAAGTCGAGCAGCGGAAGAGAGTACTGGGAATAGGAGGTCTACGTGAAGCTGCTTCCTCAAAAGGTGTTTGCTTGAGCGATGAGGCGGGGAAAGACCGATAGGGTCAATTTCCGAGCCGAAGCAAGATTCACACCCTATCCTTGCATGTACAGCAAACGGTAGCACAGCATATGCATTGCGCGATGCGAACGAGCTCCAGCGTACAGTATGACCGGCCCCTCATCTATTGTCCGACTCGCCAAAGGTGAGCCAATCTATTCAGGGTTTCCTGCCCACTCTTGGCCGGTGGGATCTGCGCGAGCATTCTCCTGAACAACTTGAAATGCAATGGACAAATGATCCAAAATGACTTTGCTTTAAGACTGCTTTCCTTGTTTGAACAGAACACCATTCCGGGATGGTTTGTTACAGAATATTATACAATGGTAAGTGAGGTGATAATGCCAGAGGGTGCATGTGGTCGCCGTGGCTAAATGGCAAGCCGATGCTCATACTGCACATCAAGTCGGCAGTCTTGTTCACCCAAAGTAACCGCATTCCGAAACCAACCTCGCCGTTTTGATTCCAGAATGCAGTATGTTCTGTGCTCCCCAGCTGTTTCTGGTTTGCTAAACCTCGAGTAACCTCTCTGAGGCGGATCAGCTATCTCACAATAAGCCAGAGTCTGGGGCAGCCGAGATGTAGGACTTCTCCTGTGTGCTGTCAAGTGCTGGTTTATGATTTATCTCCCACTCAGACACGCCGTCATTTGAGTGTAGCAGGTACAGTGACAGGTTTGAATGACTTGGGTCTTTCGGAGCCAGCTTGTACTGAAGAGCAGAGTGTCATCATTGTCATCATAAGGAGATGCGGGCATCACCATTGCGAATCCGAAGAAAGCCTGTGTTGCGAGACATCGGTGCTACACCTTGCCATTCCACACAACACCTCTATCTTTCGTGCGGCTGGTAATCGACTCATCGGAATCGGGACGAGAAGACCATGTCCTATTTGTACGACCTAAGCAAGGTACTTTTTTGCTTGTCCAACAACGTGTACTTACCCAAGTACGTCCAGAGTAGCCGCAGACACTGTCGCGGAATGCCTGGATTCAAACGGGCCTTGCCCCCACTGCACTTGTTAACCGGACGGCTAAAAGAAGTGCAGTAATTCTGAGATCTGGATCATCTTACAGCATGTTTGGTCTCCTTCACAGACTCCACATCTCATCCGCTGCCTCCACTGAGTGCGCTGGTAGAGGTCCTTTCTCAATCGAATGGACAGTGTCTCTAGCTTGCGATATCTTGCTTGCCCCCAGGATGACTGCATCTCGTCATTCGCCATGCACAACCCAGCGAGCAGCAACGTCGTTTGGCATCAGACCTTCTGCTTTCGCCGCTACGATGAACTACTGCATAGCAGTTTGGAGGTTTCGATCCCCGAAGATACACTGAATAGCCTTTCCTAGCGGGCTTTTGTCATCAGCCCGAGCTCACTGAATTGAACATCGAGGCCAAGTGTCTCATATTATTGAGGCAGATCAGGTGGACATTCATTCGGAATTTTCCAAAGACATCTGATGCAAGAAACATAAGTAGAAAGAAGTAGGAAAAGTTATCCATGTATCTTTCACATCAAATTCTAAGTTACAGTACCGGGTTTCTCTGCCACAGCATACCATGTGTTTGCCCAAAACCCCCCCTCACCCAATCACCGTATGGAGTGCTTCCGTACTTTTCGACTTACCGAGATCTCGATCATATCCCCATTCACCTTGAGCCGAGAAGCGAGGCTCGCGGTTAATGTCAGATCGTCGTTGGAAAAACTTCAGCTTTGTCGACAGGGCTGAAGAAGAGTACGGAAAGGTGTTGAGATCATCAGAATCGGCCCAAGGGCCCAGCCATGTGACGTATTTACTTCGCCGCACCCGAGGATCTCGTATATTGTAGAGACAGACAATGTAAGTAGAGTGTACTCTCGGTATCCGGCGAGATTCTTGGGCTCGAATGTTCATGAGCTCAGGCAATATCGATACTTGCCGGAGGCTATCAGTGTCGTGTGGGTCCGAGAGCTGTAAGCACTCCGCTCAGAGATTGGCCATGCATTGGCGTTACCCCTTCCAAGAAAACACGCTCTGGATTCGGCTTCCGAGTGAGTGTTATCTAGTCAAGGTTCGCATGTGTGTCCTGCTTGGAGCTTCGCTGTTGTGGAGTAGAAATAGCGCCAACGACCTTGGTTTGTTTGTGTAATCCAACACACAATATCGTGCTGTGCCGTACGACTTGATAGAACACTCGTAAATGTGGACATTACCATCTTGCGAATTGAGTCAAGTCCCAATGTGGAGTTATCCTGGTCAACGGGGACGGTCATGAACAGCGAGATAAATGCGGCTTTGACTCGGTAAAGTGCACGGAGCCACGCTTCGCGTGATTGGAGATCAGTGTCCCAGTGCTGTTTTTGAGGCTGCGAAGGAGTCTGAATCAATGAAGCACCGAGATTGGCTGGCTTTCGGCACACAGAATCTAACAGTTCAGCCCATCAGAAGCCAGAGACTCAAGTCAAAGCAGTGGATTGCCTGGTCAGTCCGAGCGGGATGCTGAGAAAGTGCTTACTGTCCCGAGGTCAGCTTCAACCTGATTTGTAGGTGATCAGCACTCTGGGTGGTCCCACGCTACCCAATTACTTCTAGCCTCATCTCTCCATACGAGCTGCCAATGCAACACACAACCAGTTCGTATCCAGCCCTGGTACTGATTCTCTTTTGGGCTTGTTCGCCACAACTGCATTGCAATCACCTGTAGACAATGCAGCAACCTACAAGTCTTCGACGATTTGCAGCAGCAGTTGGGTGCGTTTGTGCGCTGCCTGAAGTAGGATAATGTGCCAATGACGAACTGGATAGAGCCAATATTCAACACAAACCACTCCGAGATATCCGTACTGTTCCTCGTGGCCGGCAGGGTTGGCCATATCCGAGGTTGAGGGCTCGTCACCCACTCTCCGCCCTCTTTGGTAGGTGGTTTCCAGTGCAGATGACCCCTAACCCTAGCTGAACACCGACCTGCTCATCGGGGCCCTGGTTGCCTCCCGGCCCGTGGCGCTGGCGGGGGCCTCCCGGTGGAGTGTGTTGTCACGGTCACCTCGCCTCACCTCAAAGACTTCGTATTCTGGGGAGAGCGCAGATACCCACTGATGCGAGCGCTGAGGCCGAGAGAACTGCCGTGGCCTCCGGTACTCTCACCTGTTGCAGCGCATCTGTCGTGGGCAACCGACTGTCTCGTCTGGTCGAGACCTGCCACAGGCTCAATCAATTGTCAACATCGACAGGTGCATGCGAAGCGACTGTTTCTGTGGAATTCTCCGACGTGCACCCCGCCAAGAACACGTCGAGTGGTAGGTGCCTGGCCAATCCTGGTGACTTACAGGTGGTGCAAAGTCGCGCACCGCGTTGCTTTTGAGTTTGATTGCGTGGTGCAGGAGGATCACAGGGTATCTCGGATCATTAAATTGCTGCTTGAGGGGTTGATTGCTTGATCACGGCTGCGAGCGATGGAGAAACGCTGGCGACATTGTTTTAATCTCCTGGTCTGAGCAGGCGCAGATGTGTGCTTGCATCGATCTTCAACGGGGCCGTCTTCGTCGAATGTTCCTCTTGGTGGCCTGCATTGTGGTGTACTTGCCTGATTGCACGGATGGAATTGTTTCGAGTCCAGTTCTGTCTGTTCGTCTGTTCACCACACCATACGCTCAAGACTGATGCAGCCCGTCGATCTCTGCGGGAAGTGTAACCCACTGGGCTGTGCGGTGATGCATGCCGTTCAGGTTGTCACCTGCCATCGATCGACTGGCTATGGTGGCACCCTCGATGACACCTCGTTGATGCCATGATACACACTCGGAGTACTCGCGTGCTTGTGAATCGCCTCGAGATCCAAAACCAGGAGCCCAGCTGCTTCAGAATGCCGAGACGCACGAGTCAAAACCTGGGGAAGGGCGAGCAAAGTCGCATCTATTTTCTAAGTGTCACATAGGGGAGCCCCTCTAATTTTGCCGCCCCCTTCCGCATCCGACACGCCCCTGCCGCTCCCATTGGCCAATCGTGCCAGCCATGAGCTTGCCGTTCCTGCATTTAATGTGGGACCCTGCATGGACATTGCAGCTGAAGGTCGACAGGGAAGGCAGGGGAGGCCAGGGGAGGCATGGCCATCCACTGGAATCTCCAGCAGCAACGTACCACACCTGCCACGCTCACGGAACCCGCTAAGCTTTTGCCGCCGCAGGAACCTTGAGGATTTGCGAGCCAGCCAGCCAGCCAGGAACCACCACCAGGCTAGGCACAACAAAGCCACACACACTTGCTCCTTCCCGAGATCCTCTGACCACCAAATTTGGCTACCCCTTCCGCTGTGGCCGTCTCCTCTCATATTGTCATTGCTTCCTCGCTGGGCGCCCGAGGCTAGTTCCTTCCATTCTTTCCACTCTTTTTCCACGCTGCGTTCTTTCCTTGCGCCCGCCGCCCTGCACAACCCAATCTTTCTTTCCTTACCTTCCCTTGACAGCCAGCCCCCTTTCGTGTTGCGAGTGGAAGTGTGGATCGTGTGGATTGCAGATTGTGGATCGTCGTGGACTGGGCCCCCTTCTAGCCTTCTCCCTACCTTCTCCGAACATTCCTTTGTTCTGACGACGACCTGCCGTGGCATATCGATCGCCCGGGGCTCCCAGAGCCGTTTGCACCATTTCAGCACATTCATTTATCGATTTACTACCCCGTTTTCGACCTCAGACCACGACTTGACTTTTGATCCTATTCGCAACATCGTCGCTGTCGCTGTCGCTCTCACCGTCATTCGGCAAGCGCTGCACCACCTCCAGTCCGCCTGCAGCCCCTGACCCGCAGCCTCGGCAATCACGCTCCTTAGTCCCAGTACTTGAACCTCCTCGAAGCGGCAGAACGCAATACAGGACGTCATCATGGAGAGACTACATTCTCGCGACATTCGGTCCCCCGCCGCTCGAGCAGCAATGGACACCACCGTGGCCACATCCTCTCCTTCCAACTTCAACAGCCTCCTGAGACGCGGCGGCAGGATGGCCCGGTCGGTGTTGACTCGCCGAAAGGACTGTATAGAGAGCGCACAGGTCAACACCTGCGAGAAGCCCTCCATGTCCACAGACTCTAAGATCGGACTCATGGCAGCAATTGGGTAGGTCCCCCACCTCCATGTGACTCGCAGTACCCCACCCGGGGCGAGACAGTCGGCTGATCGTCAGCTCATGACATACAGAGTCGTCGCTCTCATCGCCGTCATTGGCGTCTTGGTCATGCTTCACCTCCGCGCCCAACGCAACGCCAAAGCCGAATTCGCGAACGACCATCACGACGCCTCCGACTACGGACTCGACGAGATCCCCAGCAAGCAGGGAGGCAAGAGCGGCCATCTGAAACAACCACCTTCTCAAGCGAACCGTCTGTCGGCACAGCAACTCGTGGAGGCGCAGAATCCATTCGGTGCGGGTGCGGAGCTGACCGACACAGACAAGGCTTCGAGCAGGGGAAGTCCGCCAAAGTATCCCGACGCAGTGAAGATGTAGGAAACAGACGAGGAGGCGATATATCACCGGGCAGTACATGGCTCGCACGTTGGCGATTATACCCCATGGGCTCTGACACCAATCACGGAGGGAGTTGTCAGCCGATTTTGCACATGGGACCTACTTCGAAAGAACCCAGCCGGGAACCCTGCTTCGAGTATTGGGAAAGACACAGCAGCGCACAATGCCGATGAGAAAGCAGTCCGTGGATTTCTTGTTCGGCTGGTGGCATCTTGCCAACGACGATGGCGCCTGAGGGTCTCGGGCGGGTCGACGTTCAACGAGAAGGAATCGGCATGTTTAAATGCATACTCCCGACCACGATATTACCGTTCAGGCCATCTGCACCATCGAATGGAATAGCTCCAACTGGGAGGAAGGCATTCGATGTTGATTGCAGAGACGGTCGAGGACATTTTCTTACAGCATCAACAGGACTACAGCAACAGAAGCTGTCGACAAGAAGGTCGACAGGTTTTACGGGCCACGATATCACGATAGGAGCATTAGTAATCGTTTACATTCTTCTGAGACAAAACAATACCAGAAATTATCATTGACTGATGCCAAGCTGCGATGCACTGGCCTCGTGGGCTGAGGGAAATTGCCCAAAAGCACTTCGTGATCCGCCCCTCACATTTCGGTTGGTGCGAGCCGCAAACCTGAACCGTCGAGGCGGAAGCTCCATGTCGAGCTAGATGAATTGGGACAACGTTGTGCGTCCAAAACGTGGTATTGGATTAGCTTTATCCAGGCTGCGTAGCCAAGCTCTCGGGGCGAGCTTGGCCGGGCTGTCGTTGCACAGGAATGGCCACAATAAGCTTCGGAGGTTTGAGACCAGCAGCGACCCAGAGCACTGGGTATCGCCCATACATCATCGGCCTGCGATTTCTCCACAAGATGTCTTGACTTTTCCACACACAAGTGGGCGCAGGTAAAGTGACTGACCACTGTGGATGGCAGTAGTCATTCCATTCCTCTCGCACGCAGGTAATACCTTATTCTAGGTCCACTGTTAGTTCCGTGGGACCTGCGAGTCCCGGCCATGAACTCTGAGGACGGAAGTGCCTGGTTTCTTCTCATCTCAGAATTGAGAGGGTGTATTTGGGCGGGGGTTTGTACTTCTGATGAGGCACTTGCGGTATGACGAAGGGGACCAGGAAAATGTTCAAGAACATCCACGCCGCTGGCTACCCGTTCGTCTTTCAGCGGATGTGACCCTGTGCCCGTTGAGCTGCTATCCACAGATGGTTTCCACGCGGGAGTAAGCTCTGTGACGGACACAATCAGCGCAGAATCGGGCTGATTTCTACAAGGTCGTGATGCATTTTCACAGTATTAATCTCGCAAGCTCTCATGCGCATTCGGGAAGGCAGGATGATGCAAGAGGGCGGCATCCAATGTCACTCCGTGGCCGGAATGGTCTCCCCCTCTGGTTAGACAGACGGACAGGGCGGACAGGAAGCATTCGTGATGTGCATTCCCATGGCTTGGCCTGCCCTGGCGATCCGGCCTTCAATAGACCGAAGACCCATGACCCATGTGGTCTCTCCCAGCAGAGTGGTCCTTCTCCCCAGAGTTCTCCGCACTGCTAGGCAGGCTAGCAAGGCCGCCGCCTGCTTGTCTGGGGGCGACCAACGTCAACCTAGGGGAAGCCCCACCGCGATTCCAATTTCCGATCTCCACCGCCACGGACTTTCACCCTCCTTGGCTGGCAATATTCCGACCAATTGACTGACGCGTGACCATGGACCAAGTCTATCCTCGGGACAGAGTGCCACGACAGGAGAGGTATATCTACAGGATGGGGGCATGAATAGTGTGTGCGACAGGCCCTGCCTCTCCCTTGGAGATGGTGAAGGTGCCTGGACAAAACACTCTTCCCGTCAAGATGCACTTCCGATGGCTGCTTAGGCAAGGCGCCCTGCCTCTCCTCTCGCTCGCAGCAACTGTCCGAGGTGCCCTGGTTGCGAACCAGACCGACTCGTACCTGCTCATCGCCAACGACAGACTGACTGCCGCCGTCAACAAGTCAACGGGATCCATCAATTACCTCTATCTCGATGGACAGAATCTCCTCGGCACAACAGCCACGTCCCCTGTCACGCCTGGTGGCTCCACAGGGAACGGCGCCAGCGGCATTGGACCATACTTGGATTGTTACTGCACTCCTAGTGGATTCTACACGCCAGGATCTCAAAATGCCAACTATACTTTGTACTCGGGTGTCGACTCTTTGAATGTCTCTTATGGAGGAATCTCCATGAGCCAGGTCTATGCTCCAACAGGTCAAGTGCTTGAGCAGTACTGGTTCCTCCGGGACGGCGAGACGGGCCTGCACATGTTCAGCCGCTTCGCCTACCACAACAAGACGAAGCCTTTGTCGGGCGTCTTCCAAGAATTCCGGACCCTCTTCAGGCCGAACACACCGCTCTGGACAGAGCTGGTCACCGATTCGGAGATCCACGGCCCTTCTCCCGTCCCGAACCCTGCAGCAGGCAACTCCTCGCTGGCATACACTGTGCAGGATGCGACCTGGTACCTCGGCAACAGGACTGCAGATCCATATGTCGAGGCGTTTTCTGACTACTTCACGAAGTACACCTTCTCGAGCGTGTGGAGGGACCAGAAAGTGCATGGCATGTTTGCAGACGGCAAGCACAGCAACGATGGGTCGACTTTCGGTTCCTGGTTCGTTATGAACACCAAGGATACCTACTTCGGAGGCCCGACCTGGTCGGATCTCGTCGTGGACGGCATCGTGTACAACTACATCGTCTCCAACCACCACGGTAACCAGGCACCCAACATCGTGGACGGGTTCGACCGGACGTTCGGCCCGTCATACTACTTCTTCAACAAGGGCGAGCCCGGGACTGAGTGGCAGGATCTGTACAACGAGGCGCTCGAGCTGGCCACTCCGGAGTGGAACGCACAATTCTACGATGACATTGCGCATCTCGTGCCCAACTACGTGCCCACTTCTGGCCGCGGCTCTTGGAAAGCCACCGTTGAGATTCCCGAGGGCGGCGAGAACCCGGTCGCGATATTGTCGGTCCCGGGCTTCGACTTCCAGGACAACAGCAATGACACCGATGCGTACCAGTACTGGGCGGACATCGATGGCGAAACGGGCGAGATCCAGATCGATCGAATCAAGGCTGGCACTTACAGGCTGACCGTGTACGCGAACGGAATCTTCGGTGACTACGTCCAGGAGGACATTGTGGTGGAGGCTGGAGAAACCACAGACAGTGGTGTTATCACTTGGGAAGCCGAATCGGCTGGCAAGGAGCTCTGGAGGATAGGCACGCCAGACAAGACCGGCGGCGAGTGGCTCCACGGCGACCACCCCGACCCAGACCACCCCCTCCACCCACCGGAGTATCGCATTTACTGGGCCGCATACGACTACCTGGACGACTTCCCTGAAGGCGTGAACTTCCACGTCGGCACCTCCGACGAAGCCAAGGACCTTAACTACGTCCACTGGTCCGTCTTTGGCGGCTACGCCAACTCTGTGCGCCCGACGCAAGTCGAGGGCGACGGCAATATAAACAATTGGACCGTGACGTTCGACGTGGACGACCAGGCCCTGGCCGGGACGACGGAGGCCGTCTTCACTATCCAGCTCGCTGGTGCCAAGTCGGCTTCCGGGAATACGGATGTCTTCAATGCGTCGCAGCCGTACGCCAACATCCCTTACACCGTGGTGATGAACGGTCACGAGTTGGAGACCTGGACGATCCCGTAAGTCAGCATAATTGGAGTCTTCTCCATTCCTTCAGTATCCTCTGCCTACTGACATGAAACCACTCCAATAGATACTGCCACTCTTCATCGTGCGCGGTTCGCAGTGGCATCACATGCTACCACGTGTCCAACAAGTGGACCTTTCCAACAACTTACTTGCATGCTGGCAAGAATATTACCAACGAGATCGTACTTAGCCTGCCTTTCAATGCTACGGACTATGAGAGCGCACTGCTGCCGAGGAGCATTTATGTACAGTATGATGCTCTGAGGTTGGAGGTCAAGTAACTTTCGGCGCAAGGCGTTTGTATATAGACCAGAAGAGAACACTGTACATGCAATGGACTGACTCCTCACGCATTGTTTACAACACCAGGATGGATGACCTCAAGCTTCGCTGCCAACTCCGACCAGAGCTGTTGCCCAACCTTCTGGCCCTCTGGGCTTCTGACAAAAGTCGATGGCCTAGGACACGTGTCAGCTACTGAACCATCATACATTTAGGATCTCGCACTCGCACTTACGTCCCGACCTTGCAGTCATCGAGGTACTGCCCGTGTGTCTCCTCGCCTCCTTCCGCTGCGTTGACGAGGATCCGCCCTCCTTCCTCCGGAGTCCTGGCCATGAGGGCCGCGAGGCAGACATAGTAGATGTGGAACAGCCAGCTGGCGTCCCTCATGATATCCGTTCTTACGAAGCCAGGGTTGAGGATGGACGTCGTTACGCGGCCCGGCTTGGACGACTTGGTGATGTGGCCGGCCAGCTCCCGGACGAGGAGCAGCTCCATCAGCTTGGAGACGTTGTACCTGCCTTTCCTCAGAATCTCTGTCCCAAGACTGACGACGGGGAAGGGGGATGGGAGACCGCTTACCTATCAGGCATCCTCGCCGCCTTCTCGTCCGCCAGCGCCTCAAATATGTTCTCACTCCTCCCCTCTGGAAAGGCCGTCATCAAGTGGACAAAGCTCCCCGTGAATGTCAAAACACACTCCTTGTTGTACTTCATGCTCGTCTCCCTCAGCTTGGGCAGCAGCAGCAACCCCAGCAGCAGCGTGCTGACCACGTTCACCGTGACCGTCGCCTCGTCCCCCTCGGCCAGTGAGAAGCCGCTCTTATACATGTACATGCCGGCATTATTGATCACCACATCCAAGCGGTCCAGCTCGGCCGCCGCCCTGGCCGCGAAGGCCTTCACGCTCGCGTGCGAGGCGAGGTCGAGCGGCCACACCTGCACAACGGCGTCGAGGTCCTCCGGGCGCCTGTCGGGGAAGGAGGACCGGATCGAGGCCGCGGCGGCTTCGCCCTTTGCGGTGCTGCGGACCGCGAGGATCACGCGTGCGGCGTCGAGGCGGACGAGGTGGCGGGCTGCTTCGAGGCCCATGCCTGTGTTGGAGCCGGTTACTATCACTGTCTGGCCCGCGAAGGACTTGGTTGGGGTCGGCAGCCTGGTGAGGAGTTGGGATTTGAGGTATTGTTTGATTCTTGGCCAGGTTATTTCTGCCATGTTGGAAGTCTGGAGTGGTGTCTTGCAAGTTCGTGCTTGTTGGAGTCTCAATTGGTAGCTATTGTCGGGTGTGTGTATCCTTTGGAATTCGTCTGTGACCCGACTTGTGCACTTTTGGGGTGCTGGTGTTGCTCTTATACACTCCTGAATGAGTCGGGACATGTATCAGACCGTCGGCACATTTCTCACGTATGTAGACCTCCTAGAAATCACTTGTATCCTTCCGAAAAGTCAAGAACCCTGGTGTAAGCCAGTTGCATGTGGATCTTCGGCAGCCCTCCCTAGCTGTGACCCTGGCAGCCCTGGTTACCGCATTAGGGACCTGACCACTGCCCTGATTGGCGTGTCTTTGTCTGAGATCCAGCCAAATCTGTATTAGTGGTGTAAGCAGGTTGCATATGCGCTAGACCAAAGGAAGCAAGAGGATCGCGGCAGCCGGGCCAGGGGACGGGCGGCCTGGTGCGACGGGATAAAGACAACAAGTCATCCCGTGTAAGCAGGTTGCAGGTCCCCCACACCATCTTCATCCGTGAAACTCGTGGCTCAAGATGACGAACATCCAGCGAGGTGGAAAAGTCATAGCAATGGCTCCGATGAGCCAGCTGCAGGACGCAAAGTGTCCCGAGGACGACTGGACTGGTCTCCGCGACCGAGCCGAGAGGCGGAAGAGACAGAACCGACTCAACGTGAGGGCCCACCGCAGACGGAAAGCTGCTGGTTTACACAGCACAGCAGACTCGACTGCCGTCATTGTCCCACCCACGCGGACGGAACAGACCGTTGTTCGCCGGAAAACACGCCAAAGCCCGAATTCCGCTGCCGTGATAATCACCACCACGTCAGCCGCCAACTCTGCGTTAACACTGCCTATTGCATGTGACCTGTCCGGACGTCCCGTCCGCCCAGCCTTCTCCTTCCCCTTATCGAGAGATCACCTCATTTCCATCATCGAGCTCAACGTCTACCGCGCCTCCCTGACCAACATCTACATCCTCGGGGCGTACAGCCTCCTTTGTGACTCAGAATGCGGATACGCCGTTAACAACTCCGAGCCCCCCTTGTTTCCATGGGCTGGCTACCAGCCCTCCGGCAATATCCCGGAGTCCCTGAGGCCGACGCCGCTCCAGCGGAGCACCCCTCATGAGGTGTGGATAGACATACTCCCGTCAGCCAGGATGCGGGACAACGCAATCGTCGCGGTGGCCGAGGGCAGGCTGCGCAATGAGGACTTGTGTGCGGACATCCTGAGGGGCATCTGTGGAGAGGGCAAGGGTTGTGGAGAGGACAAGGGGCGGGATTGGACTGTTCGGATCGTGGCTGGCTCCGGTGGTGGTGGTGATGATGATGCTGTAGATGAGGCACGGCTGATAGTCTGGAAAGACCCGTGGGATCCCAGCGGGTGGGAGGTCACGGAGGGCTTTTTGAGGAAGTGGGGATTTCTGCTCCGGGGTGATGGCGAGGATGATATGGTGAGGGCGACGAACCGATGGCGGGCTTTGAGAGGGGAAGACCCCATCGTCTGGGAGGTTGAGTGATTAGTTCTGTGGCTATCGACAAGGGTTCCTAGATGCTATCAAATGATCGCAGGGGCTGGCAAGGAACCAACGGAGATAGGTGGCCACGACCAGAGGTTGCGAGGTGGTAGCCAGAAGTTGGACATACAGGCTCTGATCGTGTGTCGCCATATACCAAAAACTCAAGTTGATATCTCGATATCAAGTACCTGGTGGCCATAAGGACGCACGGCGGCCAAGCTCGAGACACATATCAAGTTGACATCTGGACGGACTGTTTCCGGGAATGGTGGCCCCTTTTAACAATATTTCCCGCCGAGAGGGACTTATACATGAGCTATACGTCCCCGACTTCTGTGCTGGTGGACCACTCAACAGAAGAATTGCCAGAGGTAAATCAGCAAAATGCCAACCATGAATTGCTGCTGAACCGTGGATACAACATTGATGACATTTCCGGAGTGAGACCCTGCTGACCCTGCTCGGACGACGATGGGCTACCCTCTCTAATCCACTGCGAAGATAATGCCTCGGACGAAGTAGCCAGAATTGCTGGGATAGGGCCGACTATTAGCTGCTATTGTATGGCGACTGGGTAGAGTTGCAGGAGAGTGCTGTTACGGTACGTTGTAAGACGCATCGTGGTCCCCAAATCCGTGGCTGGCGTATTGCTCCACATAGAACTCCCAGTGGCGAACAGTATAGTCGGGGCTCAACCGGCAGGACCTCCTGTTGGCATACAGTGTCTCCAGGATCTGTTCCGGCATGGGAGATGCCAATTTGCAATTAGACGGTGACAAGACACCCACATAAATAGGGGTTTCCCTGACCTGTCTCGCCGCCATCGCCATTACTCGGAAAGCTCTGCCAGTAGAGGGTAGGCAGCCTACTCCTTGAAGATTCCACTGGGTTTTCTTCGCTTGCACGTGGCGGCTCTGAAATCGTTCTTCGCCATCGAGCATGCTTCAGAGGGGGCGAGATGAATGAATCGGGCGGAGTTCTAGACAGTGTGCCCAGGTTGCTCGCCATTTATTCTGGCTTTCCTGGTCAACGCCGACGAATTACCGTGGAAACGTGAGACTCATGACATATATCCGCCTGAGTGGCGAAAGGTAGAAGAGGTGGCCATTGGCAGGGGTGGGAACTGCCCAGGTGCAGAACGTGTTGTGGTATCCCACGGCAACTTCGGTGAAGAAGTCGGTTCCTCCTCCGTCAAGCTTCACTAAGTGCAACCTAGTTGATCACTGCCAACTTCAGCAAAATGACCAAGATGAAAGAAGATTTGCTCAAGGAAACTTCACCAATAGTTGAGCATTCTCATGGAAGCTCCAAAAGCTGTTGCTTGTGATGATTGGAGCGCATTCCTTCGTTCGTTCGTGATCTGGGCCTAAGCCGCGCCGTCTCAACTTTATGGGAAGAGAAATATGTTGAGCCAGGTATTGCCAATAACGTCTGCTCTACCTCTCACATCCCAGGCAGCCACAACAAAGGCACATCACGTCTTGAAAGAGACAAGAAGCTCGTGGCTGCTACCTAGCTAGCCCAAGGCGGCGCGGCAGACCTCGATGAGTCAAGAATTGTGGCGGCATCGCTGAGCTTGAAGCCGTTCTCAGGGGTGGTCGAGATAGACTTTGCACGAGTGAGCGCCATGTCAAAGAATCCAGGAACCGTGGAGATTGCACAATATGAGATGGCATCCAAAGGTGAGTCCTGTGGTTTCGCGGGATAATCGGGATGCTCCCGGCCGAGCTAAGCACGCCGGCGCCAACGCCTCCTTCGATGGGTGCAAGTAGTTGGTAGCGAGTTGGCCTGGAGGTCCCGGCCGACGTTATCGAAATGTTGGCGCTGCCGACCAGATAAACATGTCGAAAAAAGCAAAGGGCGGCCGAAAAGCTATGAGGGCTGAAGGGCGGGAAGTTACCTAGGTATGCAGGAACCCAGGAAGCTGATAAGCTGTTGACCACTCATCACCCTGCACCCTGCACCCCTTTGCTCCTTCCCAGCCCAAGAAACCATCCAGCGATGATAACCTGCCGCCCGTAATTTCGGTCCTGGAACGGCCTCTTCGTCGGACTCAGCCGCAACCTCAACTGCATCGAGCACTGCCTGAGCGTGCGTAGTCCCATGCCGTAATCTGTACCACCGATGGCTCATCATCTTCTGCCGCCAGCGGTCCAGCGACGGACGCGCCGTGTTGTCTTCCTCGCCCAAGCCGGCCACGGTGCGCGCCGCTCAAAGACGGCTGAGCTCTGTTGGCGCGCGGCGTCGGCCAATATCTCTCAATCCTGTTTACTTTAGTTGACTCAACCTATCACCATTTTCACCTGGGCTAGCGAGACCAGATCCTGAAGCTGGTGGCGCGTGGCGTGCGCCGTCTGGGCTGTAGCTTACCGGGTCGAACACGAGGGGGCCTTTTGGCTATTTGGGAGAGGGCTGCACGACAGCGTGACAGCTGCAGGTGCTGCAGATGGACGGGACACTGCACTGGATTGGCCTGCAGCAAGATTTGGTGGCAGCAGGCTCAGCGGGCTCAGCAGCCTCGGCATGGGACGAAAACACGCCTCGTATCTGTGCCTCATCTCATGACGGCTGCATGCCCTACCACTCCTCACGCTATGACGGCATGCAGGTGAAGAGCCACTCGGGCATGAGCTTGACCTTCTTCACCTTGAGCCCTGGGATGGTAGCTTGGCTGCTTGGGAGCGCACAGTAACCCCCACGGCTCCCTCCCCTGGTCCCGCAACCTGCCATCCCAACTCGATCCGAACCAAAGAAACCCCTTTCGTCCAAGCCACCAATCTGAGCTTGGCCTGCTTGGTACGCATCCGGCCCTTTCAACCAAGCCTTTGCCAATTCCCGGGGTCTTCCAGGTTTGATTCCAGCCTCAAATAGAGCCGCCGGCCTTCCCGCAGCCTTGGCGTTTCTGTGGAACTTTTACCGAATTTCATCAGCGTTCGCCTGCCTTCAAACCTTCAACCCGCCAATTTCGGGCCCAGCCCAGACAGAACACGCCTGGTGGGGCGCTGGGAGAACTGGGAGACCGTCCCAGCCAGGCGGCCCACAGAATTATTGCAACGTTGGCCCATGACGAAACCTGGGACGATGAGAGTGGTGATCCGGCCCCACTGTTTCTATTTCGAGACGCTGTCGGTTGGCCAGAGGCCAGATCGTATCCCGCCATCCTGACCCATCGGCACCGTGCAGGTCCTTTCTCGCCCGCAGCGAGCACGATGAAGGCCCTTCCAAGCTTTGTCGCCCCTCTCCCCGTCTTTGCCATCACTTTGCTCATCAGTGGGGGGGTGACAACTCTTGCACCGCTCATCGCCCCACGATCTCGCAGCGCCGATCCAGTTGTTGGCGCCGAGTCTGCGGTTCGTCGCCGTTTTCTTGGGACACGCCTATTTCTAGCAAACGGCCAACGCCCAGCGGCAGCCGGGGCATTGGCACGTGTGGCATGAGCTTGACGACGTATCGTTCCCGCCAAGCTATGCCCGAAATGACGGGGCGGTGCTGGGCCGTGGCTTGTGGACTGTCAGGACTGTGAAAGTCGTGGACACGAAAAGTCCTGAATAAGGTTGCGCCCCCACTCCCCTGTCTCAGTCCCGCAGAACAGGCTTGCCCTGGCGAAATACCCGAGCCGACTTGGATCACCAAGATCTACCGCGGGATCAAGAAGCGCCGGATTCTGGACCTCCCTCCGAAGATCTGCTATGGCAGCCTCGCCCGCCCGCCTGATCCGGCCTATCCCACCGTGCCAGCGGCCCTCTTTCACCGCTTGCGCGTACCACGCAACCCCGGTGTGGCAGGCCACATGCAAGTCGCGCAACGATCGTACTAGTGGGAGAGGAGCAGCATGACAAGCGTAGCCAATTGCCCTCTTATCTCGCTGGTCGCCTGCAGGAGTGTGTGACTCGAGGCACCCATCAGAGCCCGCCTCCACCAGAGGTCCCTATCCCGCATGCATGTGCTTACCGTGGTACATACAAGCAATACCGAAAGCCCCTATCAGGGATCAATGGGACCGAGGCAGAGGTTTCCAAATGCGAGAGAGTCCACAGCGGAAGTCCAGAAGTATCGATTCAATGTGGAATCGAGCCTCCTTTTGCTTCAGCCGCTTTGGCTGGCCCGGCCGGGGAGGGAAGTCCCACCGCGATGGGCCCCGCCGCCACGAACATGCTAGCAACGGCCAGCGCACCTGGCATGCACTTCCTGGCTCTGGCTTTCCTAACATCTCCACCTGCTCCCCTCGGGGGCCGAGTGTTAGCAAGCATGTCCAACGTGCTCAACACTTCCCCGTCACTATGCATCACGAATAGCATGGCTATGACCTCGTATCCCCTTGGCTGTGGACCTGCCCTGCCTGACCCACGGGGCGGGTTCGGGAATCGTGCGAGCCAACAAGTTTTTTTCTTTTGACTTTTGACTTTTGACCATCTTCAGCGGCGGTCAGGTTTCTCGATTGCTTTCTTTCCCGTACTCATTCTCTCGCTTTGTTCTGCTGTTTTCGTCATTGCTGAGGTGGCTTGGCTGTTGTCTTCCCATCTTTCCGCCCGTCTGTCGATTCGACCTTGTCACTCGCTCGTGTTGTTGCCAGACCCTCGCTTTCCTCCAGTTTTCTTATCTTGTTTCGCAGACCTGACAGAGATCAACCTCAACACAACCAGAATTTCATGCGGGCTACGACGTGCGCTGAGGGACCCGCAAGATGTTAGTCCCGGAGACCTTGCTTCTCCTCCTGGGCTCTCTCATACCGGCCCAGGCCCTGAAGTATGATCCGGACTACGCGGATTGGAACTTGAACACAAACCAGAACGCAAAAGAGCCTTTGGACTACTCAGGGAAATGGACCGATCACAAATTCAACCCCTCTCCCAAGAACTGGAGGTTCCCGTTCTACACACTCTTCCTGGACAAGTACGCCAACGGCGATCCCACCAACGACAATGCCAACAACACGGTCTTCGAGACGGAGACCATGGGGACGCAGCTCCGGTTCGGCGGCGACATACAAGGCTTGGTCGACAGTCTCGATTACATCCAAGGCATGGGAGTCAAAGGTCTCTACGTAGCCGGCTCACCTTTCATCAACCAGCCCTACGCTGCTGATTCATATTCGCCGCTCGACCACACCCTACTGGACCTTCACTTTGGCAACATCACAACTTGGCGCAATGCTGTTGATGAAATCCACCGCCGCGGCATGTAAGTAGCATCTTCGTCATGGTCTCACTCGGCACGCTTGATGTGTTTTGGGTAGTGATCGGCTTGGCGCAAAAGCTTGGCCTATTTCCACAGATGCTGACAACATTCCAGGTACATATTGCTTGACAACACTGTCGCGACCATGGGCGATCTCATGTAAGCCATTCCTGGCCCACCCATAAGCATCCTCCCGGCGCTGACCCTTCCAAAGCGGTTTCACAGGTTACCTGAACAAATCAGCCCCATACGTTCCTGACCACGAGCACACGGCGCTCTGGAAGACCTCCAGGCGTTACCACGACTTTACCTTCGGAACAACGTTCAACGACACTTGCGAGCACTTTCCCAGACTGTACTGGGACAATGGTTCCGAGGTCGGATCAGCGGTGTATGACAGCTTCGGTGGCTGTTACAATGGCGACTTTGACCAGTTTGGTGACACCGAAGCTTTCGGTGTTTACCCTGATTACCGTCGACAACTTACCAAGTTCGCTTCCGTCCAGGATCGTCTGCGAGAGTGGGTCCCTGATGTGCTGGAGCGGATCTCGCTCTTCTCGTGCCTGACCATCCAAATGCTGGACATCGACGGCTTCCGTTATGACAAGGCAACTCAAGTTACGGTCGACGCCGAGGGCAAGTTCTCGGCAAACCTCCGCAAGTGCGCCAAGGAAGTTGGCAAGGACAACTTCTTCCTGCCTGGCGAAATCACTGGTGGTGATACCTTTGGTGCCATCTACATTGGCCGCGGCCGTGCGCCTGAGCAATACATCGACAACGAGGAGAAGGCTGTCAACCTGACAAATGTCACCGCGGCTGATATGGACATCTTCATTCGGGACGAAGGCCAGCAGGCCATTGACAGCGCGGCCTTTCACTACTCCATCTATCGTAATCTGCTACGATTCTTGGGTATGGATGGTGGCATGGAGGCTGCGTACGATCTTCCTAAGAACTGGGTTGCAGCTTGGAACAGGATGCTGCAGACGAACGACTTTATCAACGCTGAGACTGGCGTTGTGGACCCTCGGCACATGTACGGAGTGGTGAACCAGGATGTCTTCAGATGGCCTGCCATCACCCTCGGTGTCGAGCGCAACCTCCTGGGCCTGTTCATCACCACTCTGCACATGCCCGGCATTCCGCTGCTTCTGTGGGGAGAGGAGCAGGCACATTACGTGCTTGACAACACGGCGTCCAACTACATGTTCGGAAGGCAGCCCATTGCGCCAGCCCCGGCCTGGCACGCACACGGATGTTACACTCTCCCCGGTGAGCTGTACTTCCACATGCCGCTCAACAAGACCTTGCACGGATGCGAGGACCCAACAGTAGCATGGGACCACAGAGATCCGACCCATCCCGTCCGAAACGTCATCAAGCACATGTACTATCTCCGCGACCAGTTCCCGGTACTGACAGATGGCTTCTATTTGGAGCAGCTGTCCAACCATACCGAGTGGATCTACTTGCCTGGAAGTTCCGGCATTGGCACAGAGCAAGGTCTGTGGTCTACCACGCGGTCCTCCTATCTTGGTATACAGGACATGGACACAGAAACACCGGTGTGGCTCCTCTATCACAACCGCAACGCCTCATACACATACACATTTGACTGTACCGACAGCGATAAAGCTCTGATTTCTCCATTCGATTCGGGAACTACAGTGAAGAATCTGTTCTTCCCTCATCATTCCATGGATCTCAAGGACTCGCCCAAGAAGCTTACAATCAACGGCTCGACAGAGTACAATGGTTGCGTTGACTCTATCACTCTCGATGCATTTGAGTACCGCGCATACGTGCCAGAAAAGCAATGGGTCCCCCCACCGCCTATGCTCACCAAGTTCAAGCCCGGTCATGATTACAGGATTCAATCGACAGAGGAGAGCAACACTGTCCTCGTTGAGATCCACGCCAACGTCCTCATGGATTGCGACTCGTTCACCCAAGCCATTAACTTCACTTCAATCACGGAATCGGATCTCACGCCATCGATTGACACCTCTACGGTCAAGTGTGGAAATGTGACAACCGCTGAGCAGCCTGATTACGTGGGTGTCTTGGAGTCTGCATGGGGATGGTCTGCCAACGTCACCGGCTTGGCCCCTGGAATTCACCAGCTCATTGTCAACAACGCCACGACTGCTGATCTCGGATCCTACACTGACTCCACGGACCGCTTTCTCCTCCGAATCGGCGGGCCGGACAACCCTATCATCTTCCCCCAGTCGTCCAACTACTCATCAACTCTTGCGAGCAAGAATGCGGACGGAAGCCTCACTCTCAGGCACACCGCTCCAGGTGCCAGCTGGTTCCGCTACTCGACCAACTGGGGCTCAACATACAGCAACTGGACAAAGTATGAGCCGACCACCATTGTCGACATGCTGCCGTGGGAAGGCACCAAGGACCAGGAGTGGGAGGGCGAGCACGTCGTTGTGCAATACCACAGCAAGCTCCTCGGCAGCAGCTCCTACGAGCAGCGAGGTGATGTTGACTACGATGGACCCATGCGACGATTCCCGCATATCTGGTCTTCTGGCCCGTTCAACCAGTACGGTTATGATTCTGGTGCGAAGAATCAATTCAAGCATTTCGCCGAGTCGATGTGGCAGTGGCATTACATGGACGAGTGGCCAGCGACGGTCCAGCTCAGCGTCTGGGGGATGAACCCCGACAAGAAACCCGACCAGTCGTTCGTGTATGGTGACATTGACGCCGACGGTGTCCTCGACCGCCTCCCACCCTCTTCTCTCTTGGAGAGCAACATCAACATCACCTCGGCGCCGGCTAAGCCACACCTGGCCTACAGAATGGTGGTTCAAGACTCCACCCTGAAGTACGGCCTGGTGCCCGTGGGCAACATGTGGCAGCAGCTGGTCTTGTACATTCTGCTCTGGATTGTGCCTGTCATCCTCGGTTTCGCGGCAGTGCAGGCTTTCAAGCGCTCTTTCTACAAGATCAAGTTCAACGAGGTCGGTGTTGCCAAGGCCACCGGGTTCACCCTGCTTGTTTCCAAGGCCAAGGACACAATCGCCAGTTTCAGCGGCAAGGACGAGAAGGATGCCAGCGCCCTGATCGCAGCCGCCGCAACGGGAGACGCAAAGCGCAAGCGCGTCCTCATTGCCACCATGGAGTACAACATCGACGACTGGGGCGTTAAGATCAAGATCGGCGGTCTGGGTGTGATGGCCCAGCTGATGGGTACAGCGTTGAAGCACCAGGACCTCATCTGGGTTGTGCCGTGCGTCGGAGGTATCGACTACCCAATCGATACCCCCGCGGAGCCGATGTTCGTCAAGATCATGGGCCAGTTCTATGAGATCCAGGTGCAATACCACAAGGTCGACAACATTACCTACGTGCTTCTCGATGCGCCGGTGTTCAGGAGGCAGACCAAGGCAGAGCCATATCCCCCACGTATGGATGATATGGAGAGTGCTATCTACTATTCCGCCTGGTAAGCCAAATGCTGATACTATCCCTCGTTACGATTTGGCATGCTAACACCCTTTAGGAACCAATGTATTGCCGAGACCGTCAACCGCTTCCCCGTCGACATGTACCATATCAACGATTACCACGGTGCTTGTGCTCCGCTATACCTCCTGCCTCGCGTCATCCCTGTGGCTCTTTCTCTCCATAATGCGGAATTCCAGGGAATGTGGCCTATGCGAACGCCTGAGGAAAGCAAGGAGGTCTGCGAGGTCTACAACTTGTCGGAGGACATCGTCAAGGAATACGTTCAGTTCGGTTCAGGTAAGTTGTCCGGTGACTTGACAAATGCTCTCGGAAACATGGGTGCTAATTCTGGATAGTCTTCAACTTGCTCCATGCCGGTGCCAGTTATCTGCGAATTCACCAACAGGGATTCGGTGCAGTGGGAGTGTCCAAGAAGTATGGTGACCGTTCTTTCGCGCGTTACCCTATCTTCTGGGGCCTCAAGAAGGTTGGACAGCTGCCGAACCCGGACCCAACTGTGAGTGACAAGCCCCTCTCGCATCAAGTATCCCCGACGTCTTACTTGCGAGCCAAAGACTGACATCCCGCCTTCTAGGACACCGCCGAATGGAGCAAGGACACCGCACTCACCACCGATGCTCCTACCATCGACCAGGAATTCGAGGCAGGCAGGGCAGACCTCAAGCGCCAGGCTCAGGAATGGGCCGGTCTCGAGCAAAACCCTGAAGCCGAACTGTTCGTTTTCGTGGGACGTTGGTCTCTGCAGAAGGGTGTGGACCTCATCGCTGATATCTTCCCCTGGGTTCTGGAGACATATCCCCAGACCCAGCTTATTGTGAGTGCAATCGATGGGAACGAATTCCTCGTGGCTTTGTAGACTAACCATTCGGCAGTGCATTGGTCCCATGATTGATCTCTACGGTAAATTCGCAGCTTTGAAGCTGGCCAAGCTGATGGAAAAGTACCCCGGTCGTGTTTACAGCAAGCCCGAATTCACGGCGCTTCCCCCTTACATCTTCAGTGGTGCAGAGTTCGCCCTGATCCCCTCCCGAGACGAGCCCTTCGGTCTTGTTGCCGTCGAGTTCGGTCGTAAGGGAGCCCTGGGTGTCGGTGCCAGAGTCGGTGGACTTGGACAAATGCCCGGTTGGTGGTACACGGTGGAGAGTACCAAGGCATCGCATCTGTTGCACCAGTTCAAGAACGCCATCGTGGCAGCACTGAAGACCGACACGCAGACTCGGGCAACGATGCGCGCCTACTCCGCCAAGCAGCGATTCCCCGTTGCCGAGTGGCTCGAGAAGCTCGAGAAACTGCAGCAGAACGTCATCAGGATCTCCGAAAAGACTGCCAAGAAGTCCAGCAAGAAGAAGTTCCTGTCCAGCACGATGAACCTTCTGAACCCGAGCAGGGAAGCGCTGAACACCGAGATCCAGCTGCAAGACCGCACGCCAGCCTGGATGACACAGGTTGCAGACCACGACGATGATGCCTCCACCATGAACAACCAATCTCGCCTCACAACGGCCCTGAACACCCCGATGCAGTCTCGCCCTGTGTCGCCTGGTGGCTACGAATCCGCCATGAGCTCGCGTTCTGGGACACCGTTGCCTTGGAACCCTGGCCACGGCCGCATGGAATCTGAATCACCAAGCGTTCTATCCTTCTCCCGACCATTCGCACTAGGCATGCAGAACAATGCCAGTCGGGCTTCCATGCTCAGTGTCGACGAGGTCGTCGGTGAGCGACATGACTACAAGCTCCAGCAGACAGATCCCTTCTTCACGGACTCCAGAGGCGAGTTCTACACGGACTTCGAGAAGAAGCTGAGCTCCCTCGACGCGAGCAACTCCATCTCGGACCTGTGTATCGAGGACTACCTGATCAAGTCCGAGAAGGAGTGGTTCACGGAGTTCCGTGACGTGCGATTAGGTCGTGGCCGGGCCCGCGATTCTTCAGCGTCGCGGCCTGGGTCTCGCGCCTCGTCCCGCAACGCGTCCCGTAACCGCTCTCGGTCGCAGCTACGGTTGTCTCTCGGACACGAGCGCCGACCCTCCCGCCTGATGAATGCGACCCCTGCGGGCAGTGACGCGGGTACACCTAGCGAAGACGACGACTATGAGCGACAATTCGAGCTGCCCCAGGACTACAAGCCCCCCAACGGGTTGCAGAAGTACCTCCAGTACCAGTTTGGTGACTGGCCCATCTACGCCATTCTCCTCTCCGTCAGCCAGGTCATCGCCACCAACTCCTACCAGATCACCCTCTTGACGGGCACCGTTGGACAAACGGCGACCAAGCTCTATGTTGTCGCATCCATCTACCTGGGATCCACCATTGTTTGGTATACCCTGTCCCGAACTCTCAGCCTCGTCTACTCAACCGCGATACCCTTCTACTTCTACGGTATCGCATTCATTATCCTCGGCTTCTCCCCATTTGCCACAGATGAAGATGTGCAAGGATGGGTGCAAAACGTCGCGACGGGCTTTTACGCCTTTGCTGCGTCGTCCGGTGGCATCTCCTTTGCCTTCAACTTCGGTACCGACGGTGGTTCTACCGTGTCCACCTGGATCATGCGTTTGGCAATCATCCAGGGCGTGTCCCAAATCTACACGGTGGCCCTCTGGGCATGGGGCAGCTCCATCAGCGACGCGGTAGCCGACGGCGAGACGGGTGCCTACTCCCTCGCCAACTCTCCCTGGATGCTCGCAGTGTGTCTCCCCGCCGCCCTCGTCCTCTGGGCCATCGGCACTGTCCTCTTCCTGGGCCTGCCCGAGTTCTACCGCGAGACGCCCGGCCCCGTGCCGCAGCTGTGGAAGACGCTGCTCAAGCGCAAGACCATCGCGTGGTATCTGCTCGCCGTCATCATCCAGAACTACTTCCTCTCGTCCCTCTATGGTCGCAACTGGTTCTTCCTGTTCTCGTCGGCGGTCCTGCCCACCTGGTCCGTCATCCTGCTCGCGCTGTTCTTCTTTATCATCTTGTGGTGCGCGGTTCTCTTTGGCCTCGCCAAGGTGTCCCAATCGCACCCCTGGCTGTTCCCTATGTTCGCCGTTGGTCTCGGCGCCCCCCGCTGGGCGCAGATGTTCTGGGGCTGCTCGCGCATCGGCCTCTGGCTCCCCTGGGCCGGCGGCGCCGTCGCCAGCGCCGTGCTGAGCCGCCTCGTGTGGCTGTGGCTCGGCCTGCTCGACTCGGTCCAGGGCGCCGGCATCGGCATGATCCTCATGCTGACTCTCACGAGAGTCCACGTCGCCGCCGCCGTCATCGCCGCGCAGGTGCTGGGGTCCCTGGCCACCATCGCCGGCCGCGCCACGGCGCCCGACAACCTGGGCCCCGGCCCGGTCTTCCCCGACCTCTCCGAGGGCGCCGGGCACGTGCTCGGCAGCGCCTGGTTCTGGGTTGTGCTCCTGCTCAACCTGGGTATTTGTGTTGGGTATTTCAAGTTCTTCCGCAAGGAGCAGGTTAGCAAGCCGTAAGATGGGCTTGGGGTTTTTTGGGTCATTTTTGTCTTCTTATTAATGGGCTCTATCTGGTTGGTTGGTGTATATTCTGGATGGGGGTTTGGGTATGTACATATGCATATAGATATTAGGCCATTTAGGTGTACCGCAAGGAGTACGGGAATCTTGTACATATGGGAACTGAATTCCTAATGTTTATTTTATTTGTTCAATAATGATATCATTTGGATTCAAACTTCGTGTACCGTCCCCGTTTTTGAGTCCGACTGTGATAAGTCTTTGTCGAGTACTTGGCTTGCACCATGAGACGAACCGATCGACGTCGAAGATGCAGCTTCCGGGTGCGGCAGCCACAACAGCTGCATTGCAAACCTCCCGCCATGACACGGCATTCTCGGGATGTGGTGGGCAGCCCGAGGCGCAATGGGAATAGCCCCACGCTACGGTTCGGGATCGCGGGATGACCGTGGCTATACTGTACTGGAGCACACGATGTCACCTTCCAGCCCTATCTACGACACCCAGACTTCTTTGTTTTCGTCAGCAGAAAAAGGCGTGGGGGCTCGCTTGTTGTTGGTAAGGCCGCTAAGTTTTGTCTTGGAAAGGCTTGGTTATTGAGCTTCGCCTTCGCCTTTGCCACGCGTAATTGTGGGGCGTGGTCTGGGTTCGGCCACTTGCAAGGACTTTGTTATTACGGAGATGGGATTGGAAGGGTCGTAGAATGTTTCATGTTCCATTGTAGGCTCTATTCATTCCCGCGCTGACCATTCATCTGTGCTGGATGGCTCAACAAAAACTCCAAAGGGCAAGGCTGCTACGCTTCGAAAACGCACTCTTGCCTCTTCCTGTCGATGAAAACCTGGTTTCTTAACATCCCCGGCCCGGATTCCAACACTCCCCCCATTCCAACTACCCTCGGCACCCATATATGCCTTTCTTTTAACATTAATTACCTATCATAATGATATATAATCCTTTTTTTAATATTTTTAATTTTCTAAAAATATTACTTTTTTAATAACGTGGTTTACTAGTGAATGGTGGATATTAATAAGTGGCGGATTTTTATAACTTTACTTAACTTTAGCTAACATTAGCACCACCTTAAGGTTAATAAATAGATAAAAAGTTGGCATTAATTAGTGCTAATTGCTTTTAATTTCTTATTTTTAATTAATTTAATTAATTTAAAGTAATTAAGGGTGGTTGCATTAAAGTTTAAAGTAATTAACTTTTGGTAAAGGGGTTTATTTTAATGCTAATTATGTTTTAGTTTTTTATATTAATTTCGCTTTAATCCACTTACTTAAATATTTAATACATTAAAAATTAGCAATTATTAATATATTCTTTATTTAAAAAAGATAAAATCCTTTTAGCTATTTAAGTAATTTAGAAATTTAAAAAAAATAATATAAAACCCTTGCTTATAATTTAAGTTATTAAGATCTTTTATATTCTTAAAATTATATTTCGCTATAAAATAAATTAATAATATTTTTATAAAGAATTATGCATTAATATATATAAATTTAATTAAATTAAAGAATAAATGCTTATTTAATATATTATTAAGTAAAATACTTAAAGATTTTCCTTATAACTTTTTAATATAAAAAATATAGCTAACTTTTTATTAGCATTATATAATATTAAATTTATTAATAAGCATTAAGCTTAATGCTTTATAAACTTATAACTTACCCTTAAAACTAAGTTTAATTATTTTTATAATTATTAAAAAGCCCTTTATAAAGATTTAAAAATTATTAAGAATTAATTTAAGCTGCTTTATAATATAATAGCTAAATATAAGATTATAAGTAATAATCTTTATAACTTTAATAAAATTAGCTTTATAATAAATATAATTATTATATTAATAATAATTATATGCATTAATAAATATAAAAAGATTAAATTAATTTAGCTTAGTAATTAAAAATAAGCTATAATTATTAAATGCATTAATATAAAGGGCTGATATATTTTATTATTTATAATTATTTAAGGTATTTATTACTTTATAAGTTAAGCTATAAAGTTAAGTTTTTTAAATAATTAAGTTATTAAACCTACTTTAAATAAATAAATAAATAATAAGATTAATTTAAAATAAATGTAGCATTTTAATAAGCATATTAAGCAATAAATAAAGGGTATATATTAAATATTAATATTAAATAATTATAAGAGCTATATATTAACTAAGTTTAATTAATATTATAAGGATAATAATATTATTTTTATTAATATATTATTATATTCTTTTTATTTACTTTAATTACTAAATATTATATTATATTTACCTTTAAAGCATATATATAATAATTAAATTAACCTTTTTATTTAAGCATTTATTAATTATATTATTAAGTTTAAGTTTTTTCTTATATTTATAGCAGCTTATAATAAGATCTTTAAAAAGGATAATATTAAGGCAGCGTTTAAAGGAGCTGAAATCTTACCTTAGGACTTAGATTTTATTATTTTTAGGCTTAATATATGCTTATAAACTCCTATGCAAACCCTTTTTATTTTTCCTTAACATTAAAAGTTATAAATATTATTTAATGCTTAGCAAACTATTAAGTAATTAAGCTTTATTAAAGATAAGATTTTTACTTATTAAAAAAGCTTCTTTATATTAATTATAAAGGCTGTTAATTAAATAATAAAAAATATATAAGTAATAGCATATAAACTTATTATTTTAAAGGATTAAGTTTATACTTTTAAGAATATTAATATAATACTTGCTAAACATTAAAGGGCTAAAAGAATTTAAGTATAGCTTAGAAAAGCACTTATTATTAAGGAATCTTAAGCTTTTATTTAAGAAAAATAAAAGGAAAAGTAGTTAATTAATGAAATAAGTAGTAGTGTTAAAGAGGCGATTTATAATAAATTAATTAAATAACGGTATAATAATTATAATAAGATTAAGTATAATATAAGAATTTATAAAAAAGATAAAAAAAGGTTAAGTTAATTAAATTTTAATTATATTATAATAAATTTAGCTTAATTAGCATTAAATAATATAAATATATTTATTTTAATAATTTATAATAAACTGCATTTTTAATGGTATAATTAGCATTATTTAATATAAAATACGGGTTTCTTATTAAAAGTTACTTATCTTAAACTTATATTGCATTTATATTAATTACTTTAAATTAATTAAATTAATTAAAAATAAGGAATTAAAAGTAATTAGCATTAATTAATGTTAACTTTTTATTTATTTATTGGCCTTAAAGTAATATTAGTATTAGCTAAAGTTAAGTAAAGTTATAAAAATCCGCTATTTATTAATATCCGCTATTTATTAATAAACTACGTTACCCCTTTTATATTAATTTTAATATAATAAATAACTTTAATATTAATAAAAGCTATATTTAAATTAATTTAAACCTTTTTTTAATTAATTTTAATTTAAGCTTTTAATTATTAATTTTTATAAGGTTATTATTAATTAAATTTCTTTTTTATTATATATTTTAAAAGTTTTTTTAAAAAATACTTATAATATAAAAATTATATATATTTTATATTTATTATAAAGCATTAAATATTATATTCTTTAAAATTATTTAAAAGTTTTTAATATAAAAAAATTACTTAATAAAGCTTTTAATAATATTATATTTTAATAATTTATATTTAATTTAATAATCTTTAAAAATATAATAATTTTTAAATACTTTATATTTAAATATTAATTAAAATATTATTATTTTTAATTTTAATAATTTATTTATTTTTATGAAAATAATTTAAAAAATAAATTATTTTTTAATTATTTAATAATTATTTCTTTTTTATTTATTTCTTTTTTATTTATTTCTTTTTTATTTCTTTCTTTTTTATTTATTTCTTTTTTATTTATTTCTTTTTTATTTATTTGTTTTTTATAATAATAAATTGCTAGCCTTTATAATTAATAAATGTGGGAATAACACCCAATTGGGCCGTACGCAGTTGCCATGTTAAGGCGGGATTAGTCATCCCGTCTGCCCTTGTGCGCTGGCCTTATCTGGCTGCCGCACGGGAGCCCCCTTTTCAATAGTACGATAGACAACACAACAAATACATGCAATTGCACAACCACATACATACATACAATACGCCATATGGCAAAGGCCATTTAACATAAAGGTAATTAAAAATTATTATTATTATTTATTTATTTCCTTAAAAATAATAAAAAAGTTAAGTAATTTACTTATAATAAATATATACTTTATAAAAAAGGTTTTGTTATGAGCTGGCCCCAGAGGGGCTGCAGGCTGGCTAGCGCCTTCTTCCATAAGCTGCAAAAGCAGCAACCAATTAAGCCAAAAGGTACGTAATAATCCAAGCTCCCTTGGATTATCTAGCTACACTATATATAAGGCTTAGGTAATAGCTCAAGCCCATTACATAGCCCCTTCCTCCAGGGCTCCCTCCTTATATAGTAGTACAACTACCCCCAAGGCTTACCCACGACATCGCCTTTTCAAGCCAGAGATCTTCTTCATGGTTGGGTAAAACCATAACTTAAACTCTTAACCCTAAAGCTTAGATTATTTATTATGGGCTGGCCCTAAAGGGGCTGCAGGCTGGCTAGCGCCTTCTTCCATAAGCTGCAAAAGCAGCAACCTTTTAACCATTAAGCTAAAAGGTACGTAATAATCCAAGCTCCCTTAGATTATCTAGCCACACTATATATAAGGCTTGGGCAATAACCCAAGCCTATTACATAGCCCCTTCCTCCAGGGCTCCCTTCTTATATAGTGGTACAACTACCCCCAAGGCTTACCCGCAATATTACCTTTTTAAGCCAGAGATCTTCTTTATAATTAGGTGAGACTATAACTTAAACTCTCAACCCTGGAGCTTGAATTATTATATTATGGGTTGGCCTTAAGCGTTTGCTAAAAGGTATTTAAAAGGAGTTATAAATTATAATATTTAAGAAGTAAGTTAGGCCTTAAAAGAGCCCAACTTTAAATTTATCTTTTAAGTATATGCCTTATTATATAAAAAGGTTGGGTATAATATAAACTTAATATAAATATGCATTATAGCTTGGGCAATAGCTTAAGCTTATTATATAGCCCCCTTCCCGCTTTTATATTATACGCGGCAAGGATTAAACCTAAAGCTTTTGCAATTTTATGCTAGTTATGCATTTGCTATATATATAATTCTTAATTAATATATTATAATTATGCATAAGCTATATATATTAACTATACTAGGGCCTATTTATGCTTAATTAAGGAGATGTAAGCTGTATATTCTTACCCCGCCTTATTAATATTTATATACTTCGTGGTATTATAATGTATTAAGCTAGCGTTATATTGTAATATGCGTTAAGTGCAATGTATATTAGTTATATGCCTAGCCTGTTATTATTTACCTATTGCGATAATTACGGGCTATTAATTCTTTAACCTTGATTTGCATTATAATGCAGCTATTTTATGCTTAAGTTTCTTTTATATTGCAATTATAAAATATTATAACTTTCCCTTAATAACTTTATTATATAGCTATATTATTAATTACCCTGCCTTACCTTAATTATTATTATTAATTAAATAAGTTACTTTCATTATCGCCCCATTATCCTCTTAACCTATGCTTAACGCGTAGCTTTAATAACCTTAGTAAAAACATTCTCGCTAATTAGCAATACCCTTACGGTTCCTTACTGCCCATACCATAAACCCAACCCTCCAATTAATAATGCCCCTTGCATAAGTCCAGCCTATGCTAATAATGGAAATAGGAATGCCTTAACCGTTCTAAGGATCGTTATCACTAAAAGTTCGCCGTAATGCTTAAGGCTATCCAGGCTATTACCCGCTTAATCTTTCATTCCTTATACCCTATATTTAGCTTAAGTTGCCTTAGCTTTTCTATATATCCTTGCTAAAATGCCTAGCTAGGTTTAAGTAAGTTTTATTATTATAATTACACCTTAAATCCCAACTTAAATAAGTATAAGCTATCCCCTTTTAAAAAGCATAAGCGCTATTATTATTGCCATTATTAAATAAACCTTAATTATATATATAATAAGTTTAAGTAATAAAGAGCGCTATATTTTGCTAGCAATAATATGGATTTAATTTCCATTACTGCATATATAATTCGCCTTTATCTTAACGTTACCTTAAAAGCGCTTTAATAAAATAATATACATTATACTTACTTAAATAAAGTAATAAATAAAGGAATTTTAAGGGAATTATAAATTTCTTACTTTTTAAACAACTTAGCTAAAGTATTACATTAAATTTTATATAAGCTATTAATATATATAAATATATATTATTATAATTTAAGTTATATTAAAAAAAGAAGCTAGTTAAACTTAAAATAAAATATATAATAAATCTTAGTTAATTAAGAGCGCTTATTTATAAGTAAGGTTATAAGTTTAAATTTTATTATTACCTTGCTTTATTTAATTTATTTAAAGCTTATATAAGTAAAGCTGCCTCTTTAGCTAAATAATATAATAAAAATAAATTACTTATTTCTATTCCATTCCTACCCATAACTCTTATTATTTTATACCTTACCTTTAAATAAGCTTATTAAGCTTAACATAAGCTTACTTTATAATTACTTTAAATAAGTAGTTTTTTATAAATAATAGCATCCCTTTATTGCACTTTAAATAAGTTAAGGGCTATTAATTCTTATAAGTTTTTAAAGGATTTTTATATTAATATATTTTAGCCTTTTTATTTAATGTAAACTTATTTTTTAAGGAAACCATTTTATAAGTACCTTAGCGCATTTTTAATTGCTAGGATTTCCTTTATAAAGTACTTCTTATCCTAACCCTTATTTACTTTATTTAAAATTAATATAGCATTTAGCTAAATATTTATAAATATTTAAATAAATAGTAAATCCTTTATAACGTGCTTAATTTAATTAATATTAAAGGTAGGATAAACTTAGCTTAATATATTTAAAATAATTATTTAAAGTATAAAAATATTTATTATAATATATTTTTAATATAGCTAATTAAGCTTTTTTATTAATTAAGTAATTTAAAAGTATCTTAGGGATAGCTATATTTAATTATTAATATAAAACCTTTCCATTATTTAGCAGCATTTATTAGCTATTTACTCTTATTATTGCTAAGTAAAAATAATAGCAATTTAAGTAATATTCATTTTAATTTAAAGATGGTTTAAAAACATAGCTGCCCAGCCCTTAAAATTAGCTATAAATGCCGTTATATTTAACGGGCCCAGGATTACCCGCACATTAAACCCATTTATTAGCTAATTTAAGCTTTAGCTAATTATTATTAAATCCTTATTATTTAGCATTATTTAATAAGTTAAAAGGTAGTTAGCTTAATTATTTTATAAAAAGATAATAATATTATGCAAGTACTTTTATACTTTTTAATTTATCCGCTTTATATTATTATTTATTTTAAGGTAATATGCTATAAATAGAAAGCGTTTCATGCTTATTTAAGCGTATAAAAAAGCTTAAAACGCCCTTATTTAATTAAAGCCTTAATTATTAATAATAAATATAAGAAACTTATAATAACGTTATTATAAAATAATAAAGCGTTATACATAATTCTTTATAATTATAAAATGCATTACTTTTAAAAAAACTTATTTTAAAAGGTAATTTATAATAATTATTAAATAATATAAGCTACCCTTATAAGCTAATAAGTTTATTATAAAGTTAATAAATATTTAAAATTAATAGCGATTTAAAGGAAAGATAAGGCAAAGCAAGTCTTATTATAGCTATTAATTAAGCTAAGTTTAATAATATATATTATAATTTTAAATAAAATGCTAAACTACTTATAATATATTATCTTAATAAAAGTTATATAAAAAGACTTAAAAGGTTCCTTTTTATTTTAAATGCCTTATTATAAAAGAGTTATAAGCTTATTATAATATTAATATAATAAGTAATTCTTAATTTAAAAGCTATAACTAGCCTTAAAATTAAAGTATATTATATATATTAAAGATATAATTAGCAATTTAAATTATTATTTTAGCTTTTTTAAGGAATTGCTATTAATTAAATATAATTATTTTATAGTAAATCTTATATTGCAAGTTTTATTAAATTCCCTTATCTTAAAATATAATTAATATTAATTTATTAAATAATTATAGCTTTATAAGTATAATAATATAAGCATTAAAGATTATTATTAAAATTAATTAAAGCATCTTAATTATATAATTCTTTTTTAAGGTTATTTTATTTTATTCTTATTATAATAATACATTAAGATGCTATATTTATATCCTTAAGTAATATTAAAAATTATAATAAAAAAAAAATAAAGTTTTAGCTTATTAAGCTTGCCTTTTTAAAAGAAGTTAAGGATTAATAAAGTACTTAAGGCCCTTATAATTTATAAGTATTATAAATAAGTGGAATATGCTTTAAAATATAAGTAATTATGCCTTTAAGGCTTTAATTATTATTAATAGCTCTTTATTATAAATAGTATAATTTTATTATATTAAAGAAAGCTTTATAAAATAATAAGTAATTAAGTAAAGGGCTTCCCCTTTTTAAATTAATAAATATACGCTAAGGATTGTTTTTAAGCAATTCGTTTTTATTATTATGCTTAAATTTAAATCTTATTTAGTTAAAATTAATGCCTTAATAAATATTGCCTTAAGATAATAAAAGGCCTTATCTTCCTTACTTTTTTATTAAAAAAAAGTTCCCTTGGTAATAAAATAGAAAAAGGGGTTAATAATTTTAAAAAAGTTTTTAATAAAGTTATAATAAAAGCTTGCAAACTTTATAAAGCTTTAAATACTATAAACTATTTATAGTGCCTTTTATTTTTAAATTGCCTTAATCTTTTTTAAATTTATTTAAATACTTACTTTAATTATAGCAATAAAGCTTAAATACTTTACTTTCTTTATTATAAATTTATACTTATTTTAATTTAAATTTAATTTAGCATTTTATAAGCAATATAAAACTTTTCATATCTTTTTTATATAATTTTTTCTTAAGCTTAAGAAGAATATTAATATATTATTTAAGTATATTATTATATAGTTTTTTAAAATATTAATTAAGATTAAGTTAATATATTGTTAAAATATAATGAATATATTAAATAAATTAAAGGGGTAAACTAGCTATTTAAATAACTTAAATTAGGTTTAAAATATTATTAAATGCTCTTACCCCTTTATTATTTATATTTAATAAAAAGCTATATAAATATTTAACTTTATAAACTATTAAGTATTAAAGAGAAAGTATAATATTTCCTTAATAAGGAAAAGGAAGTAATAATCTTATTAAGTTATTTTATTAAGAGTATAATAATTTATATAAAATCGCTACCCTTTATTTACCTTATGTATTAAGAAAACTAAGGCTATTATAAGCAAGAAGCTAGCTTTTACTTAGCCTTTATTATAAAGTTTTATAATTTATTTTCATAGCTTAAGTAATTAATTCTAAGGTATATTATATAATAAGCCTTATAATAATATTAATGCAAACTTATTCTTTATTAATAATAAATAAATATAATAATTAAATTAATTTTAATGTAATAAAAGGGTAAAAGCTTAATCTTTATTAAAGAAGTTAATAAAGTTTTATACCTTTTTTAATAAAGGCTTAACTTTACATTGCTTTACATTATTATTTTTTTTTTTTAAAAAGCTATAATTTAAAGAATTTATATAACTTTACTTAAGCTTATTTTTATTAAGGTAATATTTATTATTTTATTATAAGATAAGCAATTTATTTATACCTTTATAACCACCTTAAAGATTAACTAAGCTAAATTACTTATATCTTATTAGCTCTTCTTCTTTATAATTATCCCTTAAGCCGCATTAATTATTATATAGCTATAAGCTAAGTTTAATAAAATATTATAATAATATAATTAAAATAGGCTTAGTAAAAAGGGATAAGCTATATTTAAAATTATATAAATTAAAATAAAGGCTTGCTATGCATTAATATTTAAAAAAAGCTATATTATATATATAATATATTAGCTTTATAATAAGCTAATAACTATCCTTAAGTTTTTTAAAGTAAATAAAATTATTAGCTTTAATTTTACTTTTTATACTTATTATTTACTTATAATAATATAATAATTATATTTATTATTTATTTAAATAATAATAATATATTTATAATTTATAATAATAAAAACTAAGAAAAAAAGCTTATTTAATTTATTTTATACTTATTAATATTATTTTTATATAAATTAAGCCTATAAAAAAGGCCTATACTTTTAAGTAAAACTTTACTTAAAAGCTAATTTTTTCCCTTAAAGCTAATAAAATCCTCTTTATAAAATATAATTAGCTTTATAACCTAAACTTAAGTTAGCATAGTTATAAAAAGAAGTTTATAATTTACTATAAAGTACCCTTATTAACCATAATATAAGCATATCTTATACCCTTGCCAAGCCTTTTTTTTAAATTTAAAAACCTAAAGCGCCTTAACTTAGCTGCTAATTAACTAAAAAGAAAAGGCATTTTATTACCTTTATAGCCCCTTATTTTTAACGCCCTAACCCTTTATTATACCTATTATAACTATATTCATTATTATTATATCTTAATTTATTGCTTATTACCCTTAAGCTAAAAGCTTTAAAAGGCATAAAGATAAGCTTATATATTATTAATGCTTAAAGTTTTATACTTTTAGCTTATAAGCAATTTAATAATATATATTTACTGCCTTATTATAATTTATATATAAGATTAATACCTTAATAACCTTATTATAAAGCTATAAAAAAAGCTAATTATAAAAGTAATTTAGCTTTATTTTACTTAATTACTTAAGGTTTTTAACTTATATTATTAATTATTTAAATTAAATATAAAATTAAGCAAAGCCATTATAATCTTATATTTAAAATATCTTAAGCTTAGCTAAAGTAGCTACTTATTAATATAAATTTTTATAATAGCGTTTTAAGTATTTAAAGAGTTTATTTATATTAAAGCTATTTTAAGGCTTGCCTTATTTATAAAATGCCGTAATATATAATTATATTTTAATAAATAACTAACTTTATAAAAAGATTTAATACTTTTAAGGATTTTTAATAAAGTTTATATTAATTTATAGCTTATATTATATTATTATTTTTTAAGCTAAAAAGCTATTTTAAATATTATTAAATAAGGGCTTAATTAAGAGCGGCTTGTATTAAATTAAGGGTAGGTTAGGAGGATTTATATGCATTTTAAGCTTTATAAGTTAATAAAGCATTGTTATAAGGAGAAATATAATAGTATTATTATTAGCGTTAATAAATATTATTATAAATAGCTAAGGGGGCTAAGGTGCTTTTTAAGCGTTTTTATGGCTTAATATTAAAATAGGTTAAGAAATCCCTAGCTATGCATTTTATAAAAAGGTTAATATTTTGGGTATAAGGTTGTTTATTTTTATAATATAAATATTCTTCTTAATATAGTTTAAAGATTGCAATTTAATATTATGGGTTGGCCTTAAGCGTTTATTAAAAGGTATTTAAAAGGAGTTATAAATTATAATATTTAAGAAATAAGTTAAGCCTTAAAAGGGTTTAACTTTGAATTTATCTTTTAAGTATATGCCTTATTATATAAGAGGGTTGAGTGCAGTATAGGCTTGGCATGGGCATGCATTACAGCTTGGGCAATAGCCTAAGCCCATCATAAGTTTATGCTTTTAAATTAAAGTTTTTTTATATTAAAAAGCTTTTATTTATATAATTAAAAATAAAAGTATTTTTAAATAACTTTTTATTAACCTTTTTTTATTAACATTTTAATAATAAATTAATTAAATAAGCTTAATAATTAATAAATAAAAAAAGTTAAATTAAAACTTAATATTTTTTTACAATTAATTAAAAATAAATAACTTTTATATATTAATTATTTTAATTTTAATAAATAAAATAAAAAAAACCTTTAATTAAGTTTTTTTAAAATAAATATTATTTTTATTTAAAAAAATTATATAAGCTTTTAAAGTTTTTATTTTAAATTATATTAATATTAACCTTAAGTTATTTTAATTAATTATAAATAAAGTTAATTAAATTTTTTAATAATTAAAAAAGAATTTTAAAAAAATAATAATAATGTAATAGCTTTAAATAATATTAAGGTAATTATATAATATAATGTAAAAAATATATTATATTTTAAAGATTTATTAAATTAATATTTTATTACTTATAATATTAAAAGTATTAATAATATTATCTTTAAAATATTATTTTATAATAAAGAAAATATTATTTAAAGAAAATTAATAATTAAAAAAAATAAAGAGTTTATATAAGGTGGGTATAAATGCATTTATAAATGTATGCAGGTGTGGGGCAGTTGGGATTAGGGGTATGTTGGAATCTGGGCCGGGGACGTTATGCTGTACGCGCGCACCCACGCCCGAGATAATAGGAACCTTGGCTCGATGCAAACCTGGGAATTTTTCTAGATTGTGTATTAGACCAGCTTCATTATCTGTGCCACCATCAAATCATATCGCTCTCAAAGTCTCGTCAAGAAGCAGTGTGAGGATACCTAGGCGGTTGAGACCGTCTCCACCAGGCATTCCCAAAGCTAGATCGCGAGTCCCAAAGTTGGGTATTCACTATCTGTCGTAAAACATCCTTAAATTGAAACCTCAGGATTCTCAGGGTGTAGCTGGGCCTTTAGATGGATCAAGTATCTTTGCAGTGCTAACAACCCTGATCAACATGGCTGATTATCTCATAGGCTGGCAAGCCTAACTAACACCCTGTTCAGACTGGACTTATTTGCCCGTCTGAGAGTACTATCACAATAACCAAAGTCTGCAATTGTTTGTATCAGTGATCTGCGACCGGACTCTCTGTCTCCATCTCATGCCAATGGCTCAATGTAGACTGAATAATCATCAAGCTTCATCAGGTCCCCACCAAGAACCCTGTGATCAAAATGAGCTCCGTTTGCAGAGATTTATCTTCACATGAGCGTTGACGCGGTTGAACGCGTACAAGGCAACGGTACCCATGTAGCCTGTGGCATGAGGTTCCTGGCACACCCAGAGTTCTGGGACCACGAGCGGAGTGGCGCCGCCCATCAGAACCTGGATAGAACCACCCCAGAGGTTCACCATCGGCGGTAGCGCACCGATCGGAGAATTTGGCAATTCAAAATCCTGGAACAACTTTTGTGTTTCGTCATAGCAAACAGATTCATGTGACAGTGACCACGTGCCAAGTTTAGTTAGTGGTCTTCCGTTCGTTTTCCGCGGTTCCGTCCCGACCCAATCTTCATGAATTTCTTGAGTTGTTGTGACTACTGGCTCGTGGATTCTTGTATATGGGCTCGGCAAACAGTGCAGACGTCAAGGTGTTCGCAGGCACGTCGCCGGGTCAGACTCGCCTGAAGCGCGTCAATTGATCTCCAAATCTTTTGGAGCATGTGATTCAAGGTGAACGTTTGCCGATCTGGGAATAAGCGAACCATGGTGCAGCATGTAGCGCGCTGAAGTTTGGCAAAGTAGATTGCAAGCCAGCTAAATCTAGACTGTTTGAGCGAGACAGGCAGGTAAATCCAATCGCGACCTGTAGACGCCCATGATCCCATTAATCGTTAACTAGACGTAGTTACATCCTGGATATCGTAAATCATCAAACTGCACCATTGTCTCCCAAGCTCCAAAGAGCCTATGCGTTGCCTTCTCGATACTCCAGTAATTCAAGGACTCCCGAGCCAGGACTAACTTAGATCAACAGACACATTGCCACAATAACAATAGCGAAGATCGCAAGAATGAACAGTGCCGGGTGTTCCTTGGAGAACTCCTTCATAGCTCTCCAGATCTTCCGCGCCCACCCTTTCAGAGTCTTCGGCCTCACCTCCGGGGTGCTTGCATCAGCCTCCTCAAAATTAACCCACTGGTTGTCTTGCTGGTACAACACCACTCCTCGCTCCGACTCGGCAGAGCTGACCGATTCCTTATCGATGCTCTTGGCGCTGCTCTTGTTGAACTTCTGCTTGGTCGACGAGATCCTCCTCTTCAGCACGTAGAGGTACCGCCTCCGCTGTCTTGGCTCCGGATCCTCCTTCCCGATGGGCCGCGGCGGACTGTCAGGCAGTGGAGTGTACCCGGGCAGCGCAGGAGGGAGGTCTTGCCCGAGGGTTTCGAGATCATACTCTGGCGGGTCGTCGGTGTATTGCGGGCTCTCAAATGGGTTCTCGGCGGGCCGTTTCAGGTGTCTGTGTCCTTTCGGACTGGCGATCAGAACCTAGGTCCGGCATGGTCTCTTCGCTCATGGCGGCGTATCCGCCGCGCATGCGACGGAGCAGGGTGCGCCCCTTTGCGTCTGAGCGCGCATCGGGAAGCTGGTGAGGCGGCACATGTTGGCCCGCATGCCAGAAGATGGGAGCCGTAAAAACCATCTTGTTTGTTGGTTCACTTGCGTGCTGTGAACAGGCGAAGTTTCGTGGCGTGAGCGTTTCTGCAGCCGAAGGATAACAAATATGCAAACGCCTGGCGCTTCGCCTGCGTCTCAGAGCCGAGTGCAAGTGGTAAACGCGAAGAGGCTTATGGGAAGCAATGCACAGCACGATCAAATAACTGGAAGACCTGAAGATGTCGTGTTTCTGCTGGGGGATGATATTATAAGAATGCGACGCTTCTAGAACAAGGTTCATACAAACCTGTACAAGAAATTAACTTTCATGCTGCTTTGCTACCGTCATCGCGCGCGTGGATACTGCAGCCCCAGATCGCGTACGGGCATCACAATTATTCAACACTTCAATGCCTTGACTCTCGCGGGCAGCTGGACTCGGTTCCAGCCCCCCCCCCCTAAAACGCATCCCGCCGCACATGGGATTCCTGAGCCAAGGGCACTACGGGTGTCAATGCAAAGGTTTTTGGTTGCTTAGCTCGAAAATCCCCGGTAGCGGGTTATGCAGCCTCACTTGCCCGGCTACGTGTCAGGCTCTTGGCGGCCGCCTCACCGGCCGTCCCCTGTGACCCGGCCTCGGTTCCGACAGGAACCGGCCCTGCTCCAAGGTTGTTGCTGATTGGTATAGACTCGTGGCGGCCAAACACCTGGGGTGCCCCAGGACTTTTCTCCCCGATCCGAGTCGGGGGCACCGAGGCCCAAAATTCACTGGCCAAAATGCATACCGCCAAATGTCAACATTGGGCATTAACAAATCAAGGCCCGTGTGGAAAATGTGAGACGGATCTCGATCCTTGCAGTGCATTGTGGTTGCTAGAGCGAGCTGAGTCAAAAGCAGCATGCTCACAGGCACTTCACCGTTCGCCTCGAGGCGGCCAGGTGACCAAGCAATTGGGCTCTTCACTTCAAGAAGTTAGACCATAAGGAGAATCTGTTTCACGCGGGATTAGTACAGTCGAATCGCGGATGAATTCAAGGCAGCCTGTGTCAGTTACTCCCGATCACAGATGATTTAACACGTCATCGATTCTTCAACGTGGTGCACCAAGTCCTGTGCGTATTTCTTTTTGAGCTGCAGCCCTGCGAGCCACAACTGGTTGGCAAGGAGTGGGTAGGTATGGCGTATGAAAGGCCCGCACGTATGAGATGGGAGATTTTGGCTTTCCCCTGGCATTGAATGCTTTGCAAAGAGGCCAGACTGGCTGAATCGACCGATCACATGTTGCGGAACTACGCCAATGAGTCTTCGGGTCGAGATGCCTTCAATAGGAGCTTCAAACCCAAAGTACCAGCTGTATCTTGGCCAAATCTCAGGGGAAAAAAACACGAGAAGACTCGTTTTCTTATGACTTGCTCCAAGACAGTATAGTGGCACGTCAAGTACGACAGATGTGTGTTCGATGAATTGGAAATCTAGTAGGAGTCTGGGCATATGGCAGTGAATGGGGGGGGGGGTCACGTGAATATGTAAGAATTCTTATAAGCTCTCTACTCTGCACCCTCCTAGCATTTTTGCATTCTTAGAGAATAGGGGGTTCCGTACGTCTATAAAAATGGTGCCCTCTGCCCCTTCTGCACTCAGAACCTGGCATATGCCCACTTCGAATACAAACAATCGCATATTTGCCAGACCTAGTCTTTCCTGCCACAGAGCATCTCAAAAACATTTCTAGTCGCAAAGACTCACCGCCAACCGGGAATGGCTCTGGACATGATCAGGTCTAATCTGGATCTCCAGTCTTCCAATGACTCCAATGTGCGCCACATTCTCTCGTCGTCAACATCAACACTCCAGTCCGATTCACGATACGAAACATCGTCAATCTGAACGCCCGAGCCTGTCCCGCTCTGAGAAATACTCCCGTCCTGCTGTATCTGATGCTTTTCTGGACTGCCAACTAAATCATGCCACATCACACCGAGTCGTTGAGCCGAGAGCAGCTCACTCTGGTCCATTCTGTAGTCATTGAGTTTTCCAAACACTTCCGTCATGCGTGCTGACCAGTGAGTCTGCCAAAAAGGCAGCCCAAGAGGATCCTCTTCCGTGATGAAGGATTGGAGTGCCGAATCAAATTCCTCTACCAACTCTTCTAGAAGCTCCAGCAACGAGGCATCTTCGCTCATGAGCTCTTCGATCTCATCCGCGGACGGCTTGTCTACTCGGGTATACTTATGAGAGCATGTGTGTCGAATTCCCAAAATTTCGAAGGCCAGGTAGCGGATTGCCGATCGGAGTTGCTCCACTCTGACAACGGGCTTCCACCTCCATAAGAATAGCGGGAATTGGTCAATGGTATTTTTCCCATGATCGATAGGACCAAGATGAGAGAGGTCTTGGTCGATATGGCTCCTGATAAACCATACGAATGGGGAGCACCCGCCGGGAGAGCATCTGCAGTGGCAGCTGTCGCGGACATCCTGAGTCGACAAAGTCCTCGTCAAGATCTGAGCCTTGAATCTTGCGGCTTCTGTCATCAGAATCCTGTCTTCCAAAAGATTCAGGGAAGCGTAAAGATAATGAGCGGTCGTCGCAGGGATATCTTCGGAAATTGGACCCCACAAGTTGGCCCCGTGGTCGATCAGCCAAATGCAAGCGTTGATGCGGTTGACTTCCCAAATTTCCGCCTCAAAGCGGAGCACATAGACAGGGCATATGAGCCAAGAAAGCAGAGGTGAGAGTTCAGGGGAGGCAGGCTCCTCAAAATCACGAAACCCAAGCTGGAAAAGAGTTTCAAAGTTGGCGCCAAAGGGCGTGTTGAGGGGGTTCTGATGAAACATAGATACAGGCTGGTATAGATCGAATTCCTTGTTGAGCGTATCGAGCCGACCAACCCTGTTTATAAGACAGACGTCGAGGCGTAAAGGCGATGGTATCTCGAAGCCTCGTTTCTCCAAGGCCTGGGTGACGAGGCTCACCTTGGAGTCGAGAACAGCTTTCTGGTGAAGTCCCAGGGCAGATGCCTCGGCGCCTGGTAGCCTTTCCACAGCGAATCTTTTCAACCTTTCCCTTCGATCTTGAATATGCTTCAAGAGCTCACCTGTACAGGCTCGGCACAACTTTGAAAAGTTGCGTGAAAACTGATTTGGCACCCTGCAGTCGGATTCGAGCATTACAATCACGGATCCTTCGCAAGGCTCACTACAACTCAACACAGCATACTCCAGGGGCGTGTAACCGCTGAAATCGGGCTGATCAAGCAAGGCTGAGCGGGGACCCTGTAGCAAAAGTCTCATGCAGGTCGGTTGCCCAATTGCAAGATGAAGAGGAGTCTGTCCGAACAAGTTCCGCTCCTGAAGTGTGGATGGATGGCTGGCAAGCAGTCTCGCAATCTCCTTTTCGTTCCCTGCAAGAGCAGCCAAACCCAATGGGCCGCATTCGCAGGCTTCAAGTGGATGTTGCCATTAGCGGAGGATGCACGGCCAATGTTGCCATGGGTCACATACCTTCAGCCGCTGCTTGAGAATAGCGAAGCAGAGGTAATAGAGACATAGGCTCCACATCGTTCCCAAGAAAGGAATTGCCTCCCACCAAAGATGATTGGGCCAGAATAGGTGCGTATGGCTCCCGAGAGCAAATGAGATCTATAGTTGCTGGACCATTGGGTTCAACATGATAAGCACGATCTGCCCACAGCCCTTGTGTCTGAAAGCTTACGATGCAAAGATCCCAGGCTGGTGTCCTGATGATAAATATTCTCATTAGGTCATGGCGAATGCATGGGCAAGTGCAAATCGGTCCAGCAGAGACTCACACGCCATAGATATCTTGCGTCATGGATGGAACTCCACAACGAATTAGGCCATCCGCAAGGTAGAGAAAGCGATTATCCACATATTGTTGCAGCGACCTAAACCACACGAATGGAACTTGGCCATATCTAAAAATTTTCTGCTCAAATTAGATTATTCAAACCAGAGGCTAGCCTCCCAACTCGTTCATTTCCTCGGAAGTAACGTACCTGACTTCGCGACAAATGATGTAAAACCGAGCGGCCATACTCGTCAATAGCTCGCGGTGCGGCTTTCTCTTTCTCGTATAGAAGCATGATGTTGTCTATGCAGAGATCAATGAAGTCGAGAAAAGCCTGCGCCCATCCATCCAGTTCTGTCTGGTCGGGACAAGAGACTTGCATCTGTGGGGGGCAAGGGAGGAGGACAAGAAACCAATACAGCAAGTCCATTATCCGAAATACAGGTGTTGTTGAGCTGTTGACAGAAGGGTAATAGGTCAAGTTCGGACTGAGGCTGAAGCCACCAGCGCCGAAGCTGGCTGAGAAGGACAGACCGACAGCACAGCTGATGAGCCCTCTCAGGCCAGCGAACCGTACCTCCCAGCGCGTTTGCTTGGTGCCAATGACACAGTTCCGGAAGGGACAGTCCGGCATGTGACGTTGGACCTTTGAAGTTTCGCTAGAAAAGACCCAAGACGCCATTGCAGCTATTTTCTGTCGGGTGAACCGGCGTTGCCGGCAAAAACAACTTGAACGAAGAGGTCTGATCGCGTCTCGATCACCAGGCTCGTTCGTGAAGAGAGCATTGCTTGGACGAACTACGTCGTTCGGTGCGGGATCGGATAGTTGGTCGTCGGCAATTTGGCACAGCTCCTTCAGCTGGGATGGCTTCGCTATGAGACGACCGACGGCCTGTTGATGACTGAGCTAGACGGCTTGTTAGATTATATCGTATGGAGACTATCGTTTGGGCAAGAGCGATTACAAAGTGTTGACCCGCGCAAGAGTTATCCTCGCAACCCTGTACCACCCTAACTTTTGGTTGGTGATGAAGAGCAAGAATTTCGGCCACCAGTTCAGAATTCTTGTTATTTTCGCAGGAAAGACTCTTCACAAGAGATAGCACTTCGCGAGTGAGTCGGTTGCTCTCGAGTATCTGCCCCGTAAATTGTGCAGGATCAACTGTCAGTTGCGCTCGGAAACTATCAAGCTGTTGCTGAATACTGGGCAAGGTCGAGGTGTGCATGGCCATGACGGTGTTTTCGATGCCGACGACGACATCTCTGCGTCCGGGTCAACACGTGGAACGAGTTTGCGCATACACATCAAGTGACTTACATTCCCGCCACTTGCAAGGCCACCTGGAGTGTCCGCGTAACCTTGGCCAGCTGAGCCTGCAGCCTGTCAAGCTTCGAACGGCGGAATGGATACGTGAGCTTCTTTCCCTGATCTCTTATGTTGTGCCAGATGTTACTGTCTTGGCCCACAGCCGTAGAGCCCTGCAGCTCGGGAATGAGGGCCTCTAGAGCTGCGATCTCCTTGTTGCAAGTTGTCAAGCAGGCCCTCACCGCCGATTTCGACGACTCGTGGCAGGAAGAGATCTTGACCGTTGAATTCTTTGTCGTCGTCAGTAAGTGATGTACTGTTTGCACTTCATGTTTGGCACGTTCGATTTCCTGGCTTCTGCTCTTGATGGCATCTAGGTAATCCGTCACTGCAGTACAGGTCTTTAAGCCGAACCCGACCAGCCCTGCCGCTGATGCTACGATGGAAAATGGATCGCTCATGATTGCAAACCGTCGAAGAATGAGGTTGAATAGAAGAAAGGTGCTTCAACAGCTTGTTGAATTCTTGATCGTCAAGACTCTGAGGGCGGAAGACTGGAGAAACGGAGTGGACGGTGGGATCAGCAAGTTGGGCGTCCCAAGAGGCATCCGGGCACACGTGCCCCACTCCTGGACGGACTTCTCAACAAGCATCCATCGTAGCATCCACGGTTGGCTGCAGATGATCCCAGGTTCGCTGGTTGTGGTCGCACGTGTTTGCTTGCACGCACACACAAGAACTCTGTCCACAAGCCGCTGTATTCCCCGAGTCATATGGTCTGCGAACCGCTCAGCGACAAGGGATCGTGGATCGAGAGCCAAATGGTCATAGGAAGACGAGGGAGACTGCTCCGTGGGTACACCATGGAGGTAGTGACTCTGTGTGTAGCAACGGCACTTGAAGAAGGCAAAATGGCTGATGGATTGCCCCGATTATGGAATGAACGTGCTTTCTCCAGCGCCGTCGCAGGTCGGCATCTAGCGGTCCTCCTATGAGCTCTACGTGAAGCGTTCTCGTAAGAAAGCCTGGACAGCCCGTGGGTATTAGTCATTCTTCGTGTGCGTCTTGTCGTCGCTTCGGATCAATGGTCTCAGAGCCTCATATCTATGTTGACTTGACCCTACTCCTGCGCCGACTTCTTCTCCTCTTCCTCTGGCGTCAGGGCTTTGACCTGCAGTGCATGTATGCCGCCTTCTCGTGCGAGCTCCTCCTTCAGCAGCTGGTTCACCATACGGTGTCGCTGGATCTGTCTGCTGCCCTCGAACTCGCTGGAGACGATGACCAGACGGAAGTGTGTCTCGGCAGATGTGCTGCCGGCCATCGCTTTGTGGTGCTTGTGGAGGTGGGAGTCATTGTATATTTTGAGGTTGTTACCAAACTTTTCGACGAGCTGCAGCAGAAAGTAGCGTCAGCTGTAGTCCTCCGATTTGGGTTGGCGAGATGGCGTGCGTACCTTCGCTCGGATCGTCTGCTCGACGGGGCCGCCAGCCTCGGAGCTCGCGGCTGGGCTACCAGGTTGCGACATGGCCGCGAACAGGCGCTTGTTCAGGAATGTCGTGCGCGGGGCGGAACGCAGGGAGCGCAAAGATTGACGCAGCAACATTGACGACTTCGACGCGCGGTACTGTAGCTGCTGTCGTTTCTAAAGGGCTCGAGGCGGGCAGCACGCGGGAAATTGTGAGATCTCGGCTGTCAAGGTTCGGCGCGACGCAAGCTCAAGAAAGCTGAGCCTCTCAGAATGCGCATCATGCACATGCACATCAAGGGTCGTGCCGATCCAGAATGGAGATCGGAACAGATGACTAAGCCCGGCAGCCCCTGAACTCGGGGTCACCGCAGGGAGGCCCTTGCGACTGCGGGTCGCGAACAGACAATGCAGGGTTCGGGTGGAAGCGATCGAGACACGTCTGCGACGGCAAGCCAGTTCCTACTGCTGCGACTTCGACAGGTTGGTGCCAGCCGTCTCGACCATCTCCTCGAACCTACGGTATCCCTAGAGGAAGTCTATCCATCAAACAATATCCTGTATAAATCCACAAGCCCACGTCCGCGTCGAGCCCCCGCCCCCACACAATGTCCGGCATCAACTCCCCCGAGCTCCTCGCCGCCTACGAGGCCGTCCGCAGCGACAAGGACGAGACCAAGTGGCTGCTCATCTCGTCGGGCACGACCAGCAAGCAGATGGGCCTGCAGGAGTCGAGCAGCGAGTCCTTCGAGGCGATGGTCGACAAGCTGGCCGACGACCAGATCCAGTACGCCTACGCCCGCGTCGAGTACGCCAACGACTCGGAGAGCACGCGCGTCAAGTTTGCCCTGATAATATGGAACGGGCCCAACGTCCACTCGGCCAAGCGCTTCAAGATGCTGTCCGAGGTCCAGGAGGTCAAGAAGGTCCTGCACCACTACAGCAAGGAATTCAACGCCGACGACAAGCGCGACCTCGTCTTCGCCGACATCGTCAAGGAGCTGCGGAGGTCCGGCGGCGCAGACTACAACGGCGGGCGCGGCTAGGCGCCGGAGGTTATTCTGAGGATGGGTGGTTGCGAGCGTCAGCAAGGTGTTTGGCGGCGGTTCCTGGTTGAATTCAAATAAGAGGGTGGTGCGCGTTGCGCTCCCTGGCCGGGCGTTTGGTTGGATACGCATCTCGTGGGGCATCGGCATTCGATACAGCGCGGCAGTCTACAATTCCGAGTTCTTCACACGATACTCTATGTCCAGGCTGTCTTTCTTCCTCTCTCGGTCTCTGGTGGTGCCCTCTTTACTGCTCTCCGACTTTCCATCCCTTGGACGAGATGGGAGGCATTTGACCAAGACGGCGTGCATCCGGCCACCAACAAAGTTCAGCTTCAGCCAGTGCTGTCCGTCTGCTGGAATCGCAACAGGAAATTGCCTTTCTTTGTCATTTCTCCCTCTGGCTTGCGAACCTACATGAATTACCTTGCTCCTCAAGGCTTCGCGAGGACCTGGTTGGCGTAACCTCGCACGCACGCCGTCGGTGAGTAGCGTGGACAAATTGACAGTAATTAGAAAACACCACCGCCAAACCCCCCAATCTCAGAAGAATTGGGCTTTTTGGCATCACGTTAAACCTATAAAACGGTGCATGGCAGTTTCAATTTCCTTTTCAATTCCAGCGACTCTACCTGACCAAACTTCTAGGAAAGATCTTGATCTTGAATCGACATTGCTATATCCAATATCAACCACCTGACACCATTATCCTGGATAAAGGCACACTCGGTTTGTTCTTCAATCATCAACCATAATGTACCAAGAACCTGAGTTTCTTTTTGTTCCTCCGGGATCCGCTTCCGCCAACCATGAGCGCCAAAATCCCACACACGACTTGATATATAGCGGCGGCTCACCTATAGCACCACTGCAACTGTCCCAGCGCCAGCAACTTTGTCTGCGCCTCACAGTCAATACCAGGCTATTCGAGTCGCCCAACCCTAATACCCACTACTGGTACAGCCGAGACATGGACTGGTGGTTTTCGGCAGCGAAGCAAGTGTTGGACGATTTACATCGGCTCCTCTCGAGCCAAAGCCCCGCCGACAGGTCCTTCCTCTTCAGGGTATCCCTATGCGGGCCGTGGCGATGCGGTCCTTGGAAGTCCCAAGTGACGTGGCTATCGCGCTTTATCCACCGTTACTACGAGGCCAGGGGCACAGTTCTGCACCGCTTCAGAAGCAGGGTCGACAAGCACCTCAAAGACCACCCCGACCCCCTCTATTTCGACGCCTTCCTGCTCCAGTGCTGGTCCGAGATGACCTTGAGCCTGGAACAGGAGAGCACACTTGCGACTATCGAACGCATCAACGACGAGGCACCAGAGATCTGTGTGAAGGTCATCCAGGCGCACATGCGCAGGATAGCCCGCCATTATGGACACCAAGGGCCTTGTGTCGACGAACCGTGGATCCCCGACCCAGCCGCAAACATCAAAGAGTGGGCGCGGCTCCAGCCGGAACTGGCCGGCGAGCACCGCGCCATGTTCTTGCATTACGCCCGGCACCTGGTCGCAGAATCCGTGCTTGATCGTGAGGCGGCCTACCTGCGTGTGGACAGCAGGGAATCGTCGCAGCGCCATGATGAAGATTTGCGCGCCCTGCACCTCCGCGCTATGACGCACCGGCTTATTTCGTACATCGATTGTGTCATTATCCTTGCGCAGCGGGAGGTGGGGATGGTCCGCTGTGTCGGCATGCCGTCGGGGTCGCTGTCTAGGGCGTTTTCGTCTACGACGCCGTTGTCGTTGTTCATGGCGTCGTCGCGCGGCCCTGAGACATGCGCCGGTCTGAAACGGTCGTCGCGCGGCCCCGAGACATCCATTGGTCGGAGAAGTAGCTTACAAATTGTTATTCGTTGCGATGTCCAAAGATAAACCACCAGTCCTCCCACTGTGGGAATGATGTAGTGTTTTCTGGGATGGGAAGACTTTGCAATAGTTACTTCAAAAAGCAGTGCACACCGGTATCCAAGTCAGTCAGCGCTGGGATGTATCAGCGTGGAGTCTTGGGCTGGATGTGCGTTTACATGAGACTGCATTCTTCATGATGACATTTAACCATCATTGGATCTTTTTATAAATGCAGGACTGAGAGCATGTCTATGTACGTTTCTGCCCGGGAGTTGGAGAGTTAAAAAAAAAGGAAAAGATAGAACTGGTTGATAGTTAAACTGTATTAGATCCTCTATTGCCCTTAGATCTCATGCTATGATAACAAATGAAATGTGTAAATGCTCTTCAGACTGTAAAAGAACCCTATCGAACACCATCACTCGTGCTAGTTGGGAGGGAGCTGCTCCCCCTCCGGGTGAGGCACACGCAGCTGCTCGCCCAGCTTCTCGAACGCCTCCAGGATCTCGGCCCGGTGGCCCTCGCTCCAGTCCTTCCGCGTCTCATCCCCGAGCTTGCCCTCCGTGACGGCGAGGATCCCCTCCGGGCCCCGGCCCCCGAAGAAGCCAAGCGTCGGCCGCGGCTCGATCACCGTCAGGCCCATCTTGGACAGGACACCCTGAGCGTGGTCGTTGGCCAGGTTCCCGCCCTGAATGCCGTAGCTAATGATCGCGACAGGCTTGCCAGTGAAGCCGTTCATAAGGTAGTCGATGGCGTTCTTGGCGGCGCCTGACATGCTGTAGTTGTACTCGTTCAGGATGAAGATGTAGCCGTCGTGGGAGGACATCTCGTCGGCCCAGGCCTTGGAGGTCTCCTGCTCGAACTGTGGGCCCCCGGGGCTGACCATCTTCGGAGGCATCCACTCGCTGTAAATGGGGAGGTTGAAGGACTTGAGGTCGACGGTCTTGAGGTTGATGTTTGCCGCCTTTGCCGATGGCTGGAGTACTGTCGAGACAAGAGACGCGACGCTGGGTCCTACGCGAACTCCGCGGGTCGAGGTGATGACGAGGGCCACATTTTTTGCTGCGACAGACATTTTTGAGGTTCGTTTGATGTTTCTGATCTGGGAAAGTTCGAATAAATTTCTTATCACTCAAGAGCTGGTCGATCTTGCCTCTAGACCGATTTCTCTGGATGAGCCAAGGCTTCCTCCCATCTTATATTCGTCGCGCACATGGTGATGACCTGCCTTGAGGCCATCTTCTCCTTACAAATGGTATTAGAGAGTGTATTTCCACCACAATGCTTTGCAATCAACCGCGCGCAGGTTCCCAGATCTGCAAGGCCCAAAGCTAGCTGCATGTAGGTACGTCGTGAGTTTTAGAGATGACCTCAGCCGCCGCTCTCTCAGTAGGGAAAGGCGAGCCGAGAAGGATTAGCTGCTGATTCTCAAGATGGAAAGGCGAGACGGGCGCAGAAGTTAGTCAGCGTGTCCCTTATTTGACCACACACCACCAATGAAACCCACGCGCGTGGTGGTTGTCATCCGCTACCTCACATGCATGGTGAACGGTCATGAGCATTTTTCTAGGATCGATTCTGTCTTCTAGAAGAGTGCAAGCCGTTTTCCCCCACCATCCTAGCAGCGTTTTCCAAATTACGAACTGCCGTGATAGTGAAAGCAACGCAATGTCCCAAGAACGCAATACCCTTTCAAGTGTTGGCATTCACAAGCAGCTTGAAACGCCCACTGCTCTTGCCTTTTCACCCAAGCCATCCGCCTACTTCTCAGGCTGTGCGTCACGACGACCCTCCCATGGATAGCCTGACTTTCCCACGCACGTCTCGCACTTCCACGAGACCTCCATGATCCTGATGTTCTTGCCTGTCGTCTGTGGATCCACATGCCAGCTGGCCGTCTCTTTGGCAACGCATTTGCAGCCCATGCACTTGTAATGCGCCCAATAATTGCGGTAATCCGCCTTGCAGCTGCCAGCCCACCTGCTCTCGCGCCCCTTGACTGCAACCAGGAACAGGTCGGAGGCAAGCTCGGGAAATTCGTCGATTCTTTGGACGAAGTCATCCGAACGGTACAGGTTCAGCCTTATGGCATGCGCGTAGTCTATGAGGACTTCTCGACAGGGCTTGGCGTGTGGAAAGTGACGGTACGTAGCGGCCGCACCACTGAAGAACTCTTGAACAATGGCTTTGCCCTCATCGCCACCAATGTACCATTTCGCGTCACACATGAGCTTCATGTTGACCTCGAAATGACCTTCAATGGCGGAAATGACGTCCTTCTGGAGTGGCTCTAGGAGGAAGAAGTCGGCGACGGACCAGAGGCTGACGTACTTGCTGACGATGGAATCGCCCTCGCACTTTTGGACGGCGGCGTTGTCGATGGCTATACCGCAAATTAGTAAGCGCCGTCTGGAAGAAGAGAAGGAGGTGCAGTACGTACCACCTGAGTAGAGGTAGCGGACAACAACTTCGACAAGCTCTGGCGCGATGTCGGTGAGCGTGATCTTTTTGGTCTCGGCTTCCTGTGTGTGGGAAAACAGTCAGCGAGATTGAGAAGGGGAAAAAAGCCTTGCACGATGCCATCAGCTCTCACCTCGAAGCTACCAGTAAGGGCTTTCTCAAACCAGACGCATCTCTTGCAGACGATGCTCTTGTGAACGTTCCATGCCTTGTTGCCGCAGCGCAATATCACGTCGCTGAAGTCTGCAGTCTCAAGGAGACTGCGATCGATGTTAGAAACCTCGAACCTGGAGGGTGAAGCTCAAGGCGGAGGGAAAGACCTACCTCAGATCACTGACCATGAATTTGTGGGCATTCTCAGATTTGAGCTTCTTCGATGATGGCGCATCGCCATCAGCATCCGGCTGCGACTCTGAATCGTCTGATTGAGACATCACGAGTGGCTAGGTGGTGACGATAAGATGCAGGAGGCGGTTGTGGAGGGAAGGTGGATCGAAGGTGGACGGTACTGACTTCGCAGCACTTCGGGCTGGAAGTGGATGAGTTTCGATTTAGAACGGGAAACTCCAGGGCGCACAGTGCTTACCTTGGGAGGTACCTTGGTACCCCAATAGTGATTAGGAATGGGCCTAAGGAATTCGATCTCCTTTCCTTCTATTTTCCTTATGGTAAATCTCCCCTGGGATAATCTCCCTTGAACACCCTAAGGATAAACTGCGAAGTTGTGAATCTCATGATGCCACAAGTACAAATGGACACCATGAATTCAGATACCGCCCGGAAGGAGGCGAGAATTTGGTCTGGAGCTATTCATATTGAGGACTGTAAATGGGCTTGACACAGATGTGTCACCTCCACGACAACGCCGTATGCCCCTTTATAATCTCGAGAGTGTACTGGAACAAAGGCCACAGGACCCCAGAGATCCCACAATATAATCCAGTTGCGTCGTTATCCTTCTCAGAGTTCATCAAAAGGCGGTTCACATGTGTCCTTTGAGTTGCTGCCGAGGGTCATGTCAACATAGACATTGCCCCGGACTTGCGGCCATTGATATTAAGCGCTTCTCCGTTCCTCCACAGTCCTTCCCCATCCCCCCTCTTTGGGTGACCCCTCTAGAGATAGCCTGGTGATCGGCCTGTCTGCCCTGGACATGCGGCGATCTTGCGCAAAACCTAGTGGTCGGTGGGCTCGGCACGAGCACCTTCGGCAGTGGAGGCTGGCCCAGCTGTGAACCCGCAAGAGGTCAGCTTTGTTTCAAGGGCATCGACAGTAATGACCAATCTATTCAGACGTACATCGAGCCGCTCTCAGCGGACCCTCCTTCTCAGGCAGAGCGTCCAACTTCTCGGCCATGACTTCCCACTTTTCAAGCATGCGCAGCCACTTCTCAGTCGAGCCAGTCCTCTCAACAACGGAGTTCAGCTTGTCAAGCACTAATTTCGTGCTGTCAGACAGCGCTTCCATTCTCTCAATGGCCTGCTCAATCAAAACATTGGCCTGCTCAAAGGTTGGACCCAGTGCCCCGTACACGGCATCCTCCCTCTCTGAGCCATCGGAAGAGTCCGTGTCTTGTCCGGAGTGGCGGCTCTGGTCATCGTCATCGATGTGGATGGTGTCCGGCTCTGCGATCGGGGCACGCTGACGAGTGCGCGAACCGACAACGGCCTTTGGTCCGTTTCCAGGCACGCATCTCTTGGCGGCCGGTGCCAGCTCGCTCGGGTCGAAGCCAGGGCCACGCTTGGAAAGAGCAGTCGGCATTGGACTTCGTCCACCGCTGCTGTCGACGCTGAAGTCGGCAATGGCGGGGAGAAGACGGGCGACCTCGATCTGATCACCCCGGAGCGCCTCTCGGATGCCATCACCCAACGAGAAACTGCAGGAGGAGTTACCTGGGACCATGTCGGAGGCGGGCGGGTTTGGGCTCAGGGCTTCTCTGTCGGCATCGTCTCGGGTGTTCTGAGCCGGGTATCCAAACCTTCATCAGCCAGTGAAGCTGTATACCAGCATCTACGGTCACGTTACAGCTGTACGACGGAAAAATTATTCATGTCTGTGCCATTGAATATGTAGTACTTCCTGGGCCTTGAGTCCTCCTGCCACCTGCGTTGGCTATGGTCCCACGAGCTCCGAGGGTTTTGGTGGTAATGCCTGGGGTGTTGAGGGTGGACCAGAGCAGGGCGATGGTGACGAAATGTAGGCTCAAATTAGGACTGCTTGCGATCGTGGCTTAAACTACAAGGCCGCTGATGCCCCAAGCTTCGTGCAAGACCAGATGCTATCGATGTCGATATCGGAGCCCGGGCGACGTGTGGGCAAAGCTCCTAGGCGCCCTCTCCAGTGAAAAGGCGTCGTGATCCATCACCTGTTGGCATGCCTCGTCGAACGACGATCGTGCCGTCTGAATGTTTTCGTCTGCCTCCGAGCGCCCCTTGCGTTTCTTGCTTGCCACCACGGAGATCGCCTCCGTGTAAATAGAGTCTATTGCAAGCAATTCGGTGTGAGACCCATGAAAGTCCATCTTTGCCTGGTGGTAACCCTCCGCGGCCCGCCTTTGCGCCATGTCGGCCTGCTTCATCGCCTCATCAGCCCGCTGGACTCTGGCCCTGGCCACGGAAAGGGCGTTGCTCTGCACCTGTCGGAGCTCTTTGAGGTGCACTTCAGCCACATCGTCCCAGACCTCGGCTTTAGCTTCGAGGTCAAACATGTGCTTCTCCATCTCCGCGGCCCTGATGTAAGACATTTCTGGAGAGAGAGGGGGGGGGGCATCGTGTCTTGCGCGCCACCCTCATCTTGCGCTGGCGCCTCCTTTGCCCAACAGAAGTCAGTTGCATGTTATGCGAGGATGTGGCGCTGCGGGGCAACTTACAGATCTGGCCATAATGATTTCGTTGCCGTGATGTATTGCTTCCTTTGCTTTGACTATGTTGGTTACCCCAGCTGACCGCTGGGTTGCGAGAGGTCAGTGTTGTCGCGATGTAGGTAGAAAGAAGGAAAGGCTGCGCCGAAGGGATCCCTTAAAAAGGCCCAGGTACCCTGATGCTAGCCCGCTCTAACACCTCCCCATTCACTGGAGGTTTTGACAAACAGGATCCCAGTTACCGACTCCAATCACTCCTCCGTGGAAGTGTCCAACTCTACCTTGGCCAAGCAGCTGTTTGAGACAAAGACCCGCGTGGGCTGAGCGACGCCAGCTCAACTAGATACTACAAGGGCACTCGAAACGCAACACTCTCCTGCTTGATGCCGGTTGATATGTGGACTTGCTGGATGACCCTTTGGGGACAGCACCGCGTTCCCTGAGAGTGATCACGACTGCGACAGCATTTGGTGGAAAGGAACGGCACCAGTGTCAAATCTCGCTGACTGGTGAGATTTACAGCGTGGCAGATCGATCATGGTTCATGATTAGTAGAAAACAGTTGTGAGAGAACCTGTGAACTTCATAAGACCACTCTGTCATTGTCGGTTGCTCTAGAACCGTCCTAATTTCGACACCATGCCTGATTCCGTGCGTGGCGTCTCCGGTTATGAATCTGTGAACTGACTGCAGGCGCTGTTGTGATGCAGGTTGGTCAAAACTGTCCAAGTATAACGTCTGGTGCAGTACAGGCGGGGCGGAGTTTCCAGGAGGAGTAATTGACCAGCAGTACAGCCCTGACCGGCCGTGAAGAAGCCCATGACTGGTGTGCGTAGCCCTGGTAAGTTTAGCGGGCTCAGATTCATTTTGGCGAGCTCGAGTCGATGGACGAAGCCGCCGAGGAGGTGACCTTTCAAGGCCCCCCAGCCGGAGCTGATGATGTGCGCCGTGGGAGCATTGTCTGGCAATTCGGAAGCTGGTACGACCAGGCAGAGACTGCTGTTTAGCAGCTGGAGGCGAGGTACCTGGGCATTGTAGAGGTGCGATACGGCCCTCGACCCCGGCGCTTTTCCTGCGCCAGATGATTTCCTTCCGTGGGGTTGTGCTCAGTTGGCTCGGGCATGGACAAGAGATACCTCCAAAGCGACTGTATGTACCCGCGTGATCGACTCGCTCCTCGCCGCCTCCCTTCCTCTTTCTTTTTGCAACTTCCGGGGCTTTCCGATGGTTATCTCTGGGCGTGCATACCGTGCGACCGACAATGTAGTATCGATGATGCTGCTCCGCTTTATATTCCATGGGTGCCGGTCTACCCACGTGGCTCAGCAGCCCGTCAGATCGCTGAGGGAGATCAGTTTCCAGACTGTCAAAGAGCGAGGGACGCATGTCGACTTCGGCAAGTTCAGCAAAGATGCTAAATGGGAGCTTCCGGATGAAGGAGGCCTTGGGAAAGAAATTTCTCCGTTCGAAGTGACCGAAATCCTTGACCGAGATGTCGTCGAGATCAACTGAGTGCAGCAACGCTCGCGTGTGCTGCCCTACCCATCCTCGGTAGCGCAAGGCTCCGTCGCAGTCAGTCCGACCCTTGGAGAGACCTCACACCAACAGCGGCCACGCTGCGAACGCAAGGCGTTAGATGACTGCTGCCAGCACCAAAGACGCACATTTCCATGAATTTTGCACTTGCTGACCTCGTGAGTGGACGCTGGGAGCGTTCCATTGAAGAATTTGAGTAGAGGTCCGGTGGCCTTGCCCCCGAGCGACACCTGGACGTTGCAGCCAGCCCTGGGTACTCGTTTTGTCGGCACCGTATCGCGCGCTGGGGCATTTGGGGGTGGCGAGACAGTCTCTTGTTCCCACACCCACCAGGTGCCAAGAAGAGCCTCTCGCCGTCACCGTCCCCCGACTGTTGCTGATGTCACCATGTAGGTCAAACTCTGGCACCAGCCCATGTTACCCTCTGGCTGTCGAGTATCCCGTCCTGGGTGGCGAAGTACGGAACTAAAATCGCAAGATACAGTGGGCCACGAGACAGACAATGTTGAATTTCCCAGTCGGCGACGAAAAGGTGGTACGGGATTTGTAGCTCTCAAAATCTCCGCAGAAGGGGTGCGGCTGTGAAAGGAGACTGTCAGTACAAGCAGTGCAGCCAACAGCAAAGGGAAGTACCAACCTGAGGACGCCACCGGCACTGCCGCTCTTCTTTTTGTTTCGAGTCCCTGGTGTGTGTCTTGCGGCCTGGCCAGGGCTGACGATGGAGGCACGCCTGCCCGTCGAAGCCCAGATTGAACTGAAAGGGCGCAAGGGAAGGCTCAACGCAGCTCAGCGCCAAGCCCACTCAGTCTCCCTCGACGCCCGTATTCTTGACCACCTGGGTAAGAGTTGTCGAGCCACTTGTCCCGCCCATTCTGTATTCGCCCCTGCCTGTCCCCGCCCCGCCCTTCGTGTTGTCGTCTCCAGGTGAGCTTGGCCATGCCCACCGTCCCGTTCCCATCCGTTCTGGCGATCCCATGGGCAATGCTGGCCAGCCCGGCTTTCACCCCGAGGCCCAAGTCATACGAACTGGGTCCAGCCCTCTCCACGCATAGGTGGCCTGAAGCGCTGGCAACACCAATTGTAATCTCCCGCCCGGCGCGATCCTAGAGGAACGCCTGAGTTGGGCCGCCCTATCGGGATCTCACGGCCAAGTCCAGCCCTCCATGTGTTTTAATCCCTTCTCGTCTGCTGCTCATACACACAAAGTCGTGTGGCTCCTCCTCCGGGGCGAATGACAGTCACGCCCATGCACAGCATAGAGCCAACGACGCCCCAAACTCGACCCCCCCCCCCCCCAATACATGTCGTCTGGGAATGGCGCATAGTTCAGCATTCCCAATCGATAATTGGATGGACATCAAGAAGTGCGCCGAATCTCCCTTTGCGCTCGGCAAGGGTCATTGGATGGGCGTAAAATAGGACACGGCCAGATGAGGAATAGCGAGCCGCCGCCTTCAGGGCTGACATAGCCGACCTGATCCCCTCGAGCGTGTAAGGCTCCACAAAAACATAGCATGTCTGCCGATCCTCACGATGTCGCTCGAAATCGACCACCCCATTCGACGCATTGAGGCGGTCACGAGTTTGGCAACGGCTCGGGATTGACACCGTATCTTCATAGCCGCTGACTGCGGCCCGTAGGGCCTGGATGACGATATGGAGGCCGAACTTGGAGAAGTCCACTTTCCCCATCATACGTCCTTTTGGCCGGTCTGGGTTTTGAAAATGAAAATTGGTCCCAGCAAAATCATCGCCGCATTTTAGCACCTGCTGGAAAGGACGAAAATCAGTGTCCTCAGAATCAGGGGTCCGGAAGACCGTAATCTCCTCGGGAGCAAGCTCGTTCACGCAGTGGCACATGTACCAAAAAAAGATCTCAGCCACGTAGACCGCGGCGGGGTCGTCATCGGCGAACCCATCGGCTGGCCACTGGTGACGAGGGCCTGGGAGAGAGAGCGGCTGCCAAACCACTGAGGTCTCTTCCTGCTCCTGTCCTTCTCTGTCCTCACTGGGCGCGAGCTTCCCTTTGTCTTCGCTCTCGCTCTGGAAGATGTCGTCCTTGTCCTTGTCCTCGTCCTCGCTGGGCACGAGTCCTTCATTCCCTTCCTCGCTGCGAGGTGAATCGCTGATGTCCGCCCCATCAGTTGGGGGAGAGTATTCCCTTATCAGGCCTGGCCTCCCTGCGTGTCGCGCACACCTGTTGGCAAGATAATTCTCGTCTCGACCGCGAAATTATTCGGCCAGTTGTGAAAAGACGGCACGAAAACGTTCCTCCGACTCGAGAAGTGACCCAGGGCGCGGGCGCGCAGAGGCGCCAGCATCTTCACTATCAGGATTGACGTTGTCATCATCCCAGTATCCGCCATCCGCTGCTCGCGCCAGACGGTTGGCCACATCTTCATAGCCGAATATAAAACAATCCTCAGATAAGTCTGTGAGATCGTACGCTCTTCGATGTCTTTCCTCTCTCTGACGCCTGAACTCCTCGAGCCGCGCCCCAATTGGTATGCTGCTCCCTGATGACACTTCGAAAGTTTTCTGATGGAAATAAGTCAGCCAGTGACAACGAGAAAATGCAATGAGTGTCGCCATACGCACAAATCAGCAATGCCGTGGTCGCTGTTGCTGGTGGTGGAGTGTTTGTTGAAAAGTTGCAGGACAGGTCGAAGTCTGACCAGAGGTGGGGAGAGGGGACTTGGGAACTGCTGAGGCGCAGGTATCTAGGTACCTAGGTAGTTATTTATTCATCCTAATCCAGCACGTCAATGACAGTACCTGCAGCTGACGGCGCCAGAAAAAGCAACCCAAGCTCGCTGATTAAGTACTTCATGGCGCAATGGGCTCGCTTCGTCTAGCAGTCGGGGCGTATCTCGTGGGCTAATCGCATGGGATAAGCGGCAATTCGAAGACACACGAGCTGCCCACACTCTCTGGCTTTGGGAGTGCAATCAGAAACTCTACACGTCGGCCTTCATTGATCAAGGCTCTCGCTACGCAAACATCAAGACCTGAGTGGTCATTGTCTCTGGATGGTTACATGGCTGCCCTCTGCCGCGATGTGAAGAGCCTGACGCCCTCTCAATTACCAGTCAAACTCGATGAACTAAATTTTGAGCACAGTTAAGCGGTGCTGGAGTTGTTCCAACCACCTGACTTGAGTATTGGTCCCTGAAATAAACCACCTGCCGCCCGGAAGTCCGTGTCCGCGCGGGCATGAGCCTGGCGTTGCTGCTCGTCCCTTCTCGAGATCCGCCTCCGCCGCCAACTGCTCTTCATCAGCTTTTGCACGACCACCTTCGAGCTACTCCCTACCTTCAGGTCAACCAACTTCTCGAGTGCCTGGAGTCACCTATCGGCCTTGTCGGGACAAAGACCCCGCTGCCTTTCTGCCTCGCCAACAGTCTCTTGAGTCTCGTGATGACATGTCACAACCAGAGTCTACTTTTGAGCAAATGCGTCATATACTGCCTCGGCCATGGCCTCCTCGTAACTCGTTGCCGCCTCTGTCTCGCCAGAATGTTTCCCGATAAATCGATTGGTTGTTCGTAGCCCCGGTCGGCCCGCGGATGCCCTCGCAGAGACAGAGGGTCAGCCTGCCAAGTCCCGATTCCCTGGGAGGTTGTGCTTCACAGAATTCCAGGATGCCAGATTTCGTGCTTCTATTGTCGGCATTGCTTCTGGCTGCTGAGATTCTGTTGAAGGCGTTGATGCACAGAACAAAAGAACGGGCTGCCCTCCCGGAAGGGTGCAACCAAGTGTGAATGTTTCGACAGAGCCCGGCACGCCCGATGGGCCCGGGATACTACCCGGCATGGCAGCTGGATCACAGGAGCTGCAGGCCTGTCGGGGATAATTCCTTGGCCAAGAACGCGCGCCTGGGTGGTAGAGACCCGAGGCAGGGAATAGAAAATCCGGTGATTTTCAGGTCCTTCATACATGGGACAACGGAGTTATGGTACATGATCACACTCATGAATATCGCGCCTCGGGGCTCCTCACTGCCTCGCCTTCTTCCGAGATAGAGCGGCAAATTCAGCGCTGCCACCAGCGGGGGAAGTGACGATCTTTCGGAAACGCTTCCGGGCCGGTGCGTGACCCGTGGCATCGTCGGCGTCACCAACGAGATGATAGAGTGGTCGGTTGGCCCCTCTGCGGCCGGGTGTCTTGCTCACTTGCGCTGCCATCCCCTCCCCTGGACCCAAGACGAGGTTTTGGGCCACATGGGATCACACGAATGGGGACACACATTGAACATAGTATAGGTCGCGTGCTGTCCGTCTGTTTACTTTACAAACACTTCGTAGTGTCTGTCTGACAAACCCTCCCAGCCGTACACTTGACTCTATCAAAACCCCAGAGGCAGCTACCACGTCGATTATGATACTGTGGACACATCTTGTGGACATGACCGACAATGGTTTATTCAAGGGCTGTGGATATGTCGAAGCATGCACGTCGAAAGACTCCAGGTCTCCCAGCAGCAGTTTCATTTTAATATCTGGAAGCTCATTACACCCCAATCACTTCTCGTCAAGAACCGCACACACCAAAGAGCGCAACGCTCGGGTCATGATCCGAAACAACATCGTCCTCAGTCGCCCACGTGTTGACATGGATGTGCTCGTACCCAGCACCCTCCTCGAGCCCCGGACTGACGTACATATGATCCAGGGCCTGGGTGTTCATGTCGAAAGTGTACGTGTACCGCTCCTCAACAGGGGTGCCGACAACGTCATCCAGCTCGGTCAGGCCAGAGATCTCCGCAAAGGCCGTGAGCGGCTCCACAAAGGCGAACTCGTTGAAGTCGCCCGCGGCTATGACTGCAGCGGAGGGGTCAATGGCGAGGATTTCGGCGATGAATTGCTGTCTTCTGTTAGCTTTCCTGCGTCAAGGCTATGAGGAGGGAAGGGGATGAGTGCTTACGCCTGTGACGTTCGCTTGGACCAGTCTGTTGCTAACGACACCGTTGACAGGCGGCCGCAAGTCGCCCTGCAGGCTTGAGCTGCCGCCCTTGGAGCTCCAGTGCACGTTGACCGTAAAGAACGGTTTCGTCGCGCCTTCCGCGAGCCAGGCGGCTACCAGTGGCTTGCGGCTGGCATCCCAGCACGGGTTGGATGGGTCGATCCGACCGGGGTTAAGCGTCAGTTCTGGGCCCGAGTCTCCAGACACGACCTCGGTGGCCGTCGTACTGTCGCCCGGGCTGGGCTTGTACAGACTAACCACCTCAGGACGGTACAGGTACGCGACGCGGATGTTCCCGCCAGGCTGGCCACCGTCCTGCCCATCCACGGGCGCGATCTCGACAAAGGAATAGGTTACGTTGCCGACGGCCGCGATTGCATCCGTGAGGGCTGTGAGGGTGGCGTTGGCGTCGACCACGCCGTCATTGGTTGGCCCGCTGCCGTCCTGGATCTCCTGGATGAAGACCAGGTCCGGCGCGCCGAGGTAGTTGACGATGTGGTCCGCCCTCTTGTCGATGTTGGCGGAGGTCGGGGCAAGGTTCTCCACATTGTAGTCCCCGACGGTGATCCCCTCGCAGGACCGCGTGCTCTCCAGGGTCGTCGGTGGTGCTGTTCCCTCGGCAAGGGTGGTGAGCTCGAACGCCGTGAGGGGCATGAGATAGTAGAAACCGAATTGCTGGTAGACAACGCCTGTGATGTCGGTCGCCTTGTCTCCGATCTTGGGCGCGGTCGGGTTGGGTGTGCCGTCGAGAGGGTCGTCGATCTTGATCACCTCTGGGTTTGAGTCCAGGGCCGTCATGGTCAGGCTTCCTCGCGCGCTGCGGCCAGTCGCCGGCCATCCACCAGTCACCCATGTCTCGCCGTACGAGTTTGGACGCGAGATTACCGTCACGTTCTTGATGGTCACGAGCTCAGCACTGAGACTCTCCCAAAAGTCGAGGCCATAGTTCGCCGGATCCAGCACGGGGTTTACCGACGAGATGTTTGCAACAGCGTTGGGTATGGCATAGACATGGCCACCGTCGAGGCTGGAAAATTGCTCCGTCGGTGGGTTGGGTGTATTCTCGCCAATGACCAGAGGAGTGACCGTGTTGTTGCTGGAGACGACAACGACATTTGTTGGTGAAGTGAGCTCGGTCAGGTAGAGGTACGTAGAGCCACTGGACCTGTACTCGGTCACTTTGGCGTCGAAAGTGATGATGTCCCCGACGCTGAGTGAGCCGCCGACGCTGCTGCTGTAAATGAAGGCCGAGTCCGACGTGGCCGTGTCATTGTCTGGAGCCGTGGATCGAACAAAGATGCCCGTGGGACCCTTGGCAGTGATCAACCCGCTGATGTTGGTCAAGCTCTGGCCGTTGTATGGCGACACGAACTTGTTGCCATTGATCTGCGAGATGGTCAGTGCAGCCGCAGAGCGAGTGAGCAAGGCGCTGGCGACGCTGCAGAGAAGGCTCTTCATGGTTGCTCGGCGGGAGGGGGCTGGACGGCCGATGGACACAGATCCATCTTGATCGATCACTGCCCGTGACGGGAAAGAGTAGCATTTGTAGTCGTCGTCGAGCAGATCCCAGCTGAGCCGCACAGGGGGAAGATGCAAGGGGCAGCTGGCGGAGAAGGCCGCCAAGCTGCTGAATGCGCGTTCTCCGGGGCATTTGGCCTAATCATATCGCACCCTGGAGGGCACGTTGCGATCTATCAATGGCGGGCCAGTCCCAAAACGACAGGTCGTAGAGGTCGTTTATCACGCCAAGACGGCAGCGGCACGAGACAGGCAGTGTTCCACCGCGACTAATCTCAGCTGTCGGGCGAACCAGGGCTGCCCCCAGCAGTTCGTCACGTCCCTACACTGTCGCCAAGATCCTCTCCCCGTGACCATGGCCAACGTCACTCGATATCAGTAGCGAAGGGGCGGTCATAGGATGAACAGCGCTGAAATTAAGCACATGTATTTTGTACAGACCCGATCCAGACTCCGGCTACCAAGATCTGATTTCTCCCACCCGATTTACCCCCAAATCCTCCCGACAGGTCGGGCTGAAGGCTTCGAACCTCCGCGCCCTTGACAGAGATGCTACGATCCTAGCCAAGAGTGTATGCTCGGTCCATTTCCATATAGCGTAACGTACTCAACAATGAGTCCTGCGGATTTTCTCTTTCATCTTGGGATCACACAAAAGGTGTGCCAAACTTGGGTCTACAAAGGTACTTGAGATTGTATGAAGACGGCAATCGAACAGCCACAATGCCATTCTCAACCAAGGTGTGCGGGCACATGTGGCATTGTGCTCGACCCGTCCTTTTGGACAATAGATACATGGTGCGATGATAGTCCTGGATTCTGCCTGAGCAAAGCATGCATTGCTGAACGAGCCGTCCTCTTGTCCCGTGTCCCGTGCCGATGCTAGAAAGGAGGAATTGGTGCCAGCAGCCTGTAAACGCCTCTTTAAGTGGCAGACAGCCTGACTGGAAGGTCATAAACGTGGAATCAACTCACCACTCGGCAACTTGGTGAGGTCGGGAATCTCACTCCTCCTTCTCTTACTTTCTTTTGGATCAGACGGGACTATCAGGCATAGTCTCCTATAACTTTCGAAAAATGTCCTCCCCGCGAGCAACACCGTCCCGGCCTGTCGAGTCTCGGAAGCGAAAGCATTCCGAAATCAGCGGGCTGAACGCGGACAGGCCTGTCAAGAAGAGCCGGTGCAGTGCCCAAGAAGAGGACACTAACCTGTGGACAACAGTGAAAAGCTACCTGGAAAACCCAGCTGGACGCCCGCAGCCTATGTGCTGTTGCCCGGTCTGCATGTACCCCATCGCAATCCGCGGTGTCCCCATCCTAGAACCCTGTCCTTGGAAACTTGCTGACGGCTCCCAAAAGGTGGGTATGGTTCTCCCGTGTTCGCATATTATTTGCGGAGACTGCATAAATGGGCACATCGCTGCTCAAGACGAGCTGCTTCCAGGTCACAAGAGCTGTCCAATATGTAGGGCGAAATTGCTTTTTGGCTGCCTGCACACCATCCCCCCACAGCGCCTGCCAATAGCTACCAGCGAGGACGCCTCCTTGGTGCCGCTCACAATGCCAGAGCTGCAGCCAGGGTTTGGACACCGCTTCCCCGAAGATTGTTTCGAGTGCACCAGCGAGGCTGCTGAAGAGTATATCGACGTTGGCCTGCGCTTCGTGTCGGAGGTGGTCCACGGCGTGGGCTACCTCCCAGGCGAAGGTCCTCGTGAGTGGGACGGTGTTATCGAGGCGTCGCTGCAACTGATGTGGGACTACCTTGAGAACCAGCGTGCCATCCCCAGCTGGCGGAACGGCAGTGTGCCGGCCGGGCTTCTCCGGGTCCGATTTATTGAGGACGCAGCTGATCTGCCCCAGCTATCTGACCGTCATTATAGTGATACCATCGTGTACTCCCCGGAAGGCGAGCTGTCTTGGTGTGTTCCTGTCCACCGAGGTGACGGCCCTTTCTAAACACCAGATGTGTCCAAGCGCAGGTCGCTAAAAGTGACGGGCTGGGGACGCAAAGCTTTGGTTTCCACACTTCGAGAGAAGACATGGTAGGTCATCTCAGCCTGCATGGTGATCGTTTGAAGTCGACTATGCTGAAACTGTTTTCATGCGCTTATATACAATCCTGCGCTGTCTGTTTTGGGAATTCCGGAGGGCTGAGGAGTCCGTGGAAAGTTTATAGCTAAGGATAAACATCAGGAACATCAAGAATGAGTTCTTACGTTCGATTTCCTGTGAGGGACGGGCTTCGTTCCGACTGTGATTTAGGTAATTTATGTGCGTGTTACCTTGTTTCAAAGCCGATTGTGTTGGCGGGCTCTGTTTGACTTGAACCAATGCAGGGAAGGGGTTACGGGACCGGGAACCTACGACCTCAAAGTTTACGTGAAACGCCATGGCGGCAAGTTCGGCGGCTGTTCGTTCTGCTCATGCTTTCGGGCTCGACACCGGTAGAGACACTTGTGCTCCAAGCTGCTGTGCAGGGTTGAAAGCGCGCAGATCCGGCTGAAGGATTGTGCAAAGCAATAGCCGTGGTCCGACTGATTTGGTGTTCTCGATTCTAAGACCGGGACACAATGACAGCAGCTCCTGTGCTGCATAAAGACCCAGCCGTCTCCTTTCGGTTCAATGACCGGCGAGCATTGAACAATGACGCAGTGACGTATACTTTTGCGCTGAACAACGCCGTCACACAGGGAAGCGCATTGCATAATAATGTGCACCTTGAAGCGGCGCTCCAATGAGCTCTTCCAGGCTGATGGCATCCAGGCCGTAGCTCTCAGACATCTGCACCTCACTGGTTCCCCGTGCCACGACCGAAACCTGCAAAAGTCGACCGAGGACTGTCTCTGTATCCCTGCACGGAGCCGTTTCCTTTGGATGCGACCACGAGTCTCGGGATCTTGAAACGACGTTATGCTTGATCCGTAGTCCGAGCGAATCTGCATGTCGAAATATGCAGCTGTTTTGTTTCTCTGTCTTTGTGAATGCCGAGGGCGGCACAACGGCTCATGATGTCTGAGGCGTGGTCCTACGGGAATGGCTAGGCAAGAGCGGGTCCGTCTCGGCATCTACTTTGTCAGCAGGCAGCGCATCATCCACGGCGCCACGGTAGAGGTAATAGTGCTGGAAGAAGGCGACCAGGTCGAAGAAGACGGTGACGTTGCCCAGCGCAAACTTGGCAGGGTTCGCCAGCACCGCGGACAAGTCACCACCCTGGGCCGCGTCTATGAACAGCTGGACGAGCGACAGGAAGGCCCCCGCGAGGTCCAGCGAGAACTGGGAGATGCTGAGCCCCCGGGTCGACTTGCGCCGGATGTTGAGCCATATCTGCGGCGCGTATTTGACCACGGTGAGGAAGGCCTTGACATTGCCCATGAGGTAGATCTGTGAGAGTAAGAGTAAGAAGGTGACATGTGCGTAGGTATGAGCCCAGGCCAGGCCAGGCCAGGCCGGCATCATCAGCTCACTCACCACGTCTAGCCACTCCCACCGGAATGACGTCGGCTGCAGGCCGACGACGAAGGCGCCGAGCAGGACAAGAGCGATGCAGCCCCAGAAAAACCCCAGAGTCCACCCGCTGCACCTCAGATCCTTGATCGGAGCGAAGCGCCACAGCCTCGGGTAGAACTGAGAGTAGATAAGGACCGTGATGACGGCGCCGTGGACGGCGTAGGCGATGTCGTTGGGCTGCACCGTCGGAGTGGGATTGCGGGGGTAACGGTGCGCGTACTGTGCCCTCACGACGGGAGACAAGAACAGCGCAAGGTTGTGGATGGCGTAGGAGGTCATGCCCAGGATGTTGAGAAGGGCGAAGTCGATGGAGAACCCGACCGTGGTGCGGCGGCGGATGTTGAGAAGGAACTGGGGGTAGAAGGAGGCCGTCCAGCACAGCATGTAGGTCCACCCGATGACGCTCGATAGCGTCTTGGTCGCGTCCGAAGCCATCTTGAACGGCCGGATGTGTCAGCTCTGGTGAAGAGCTGCCTCACTAACGAGAGCATACGATACTTGGATACGTGTGGATCGTGATGTGGATGAGGTTTGTTGCGGTGAGGTGTTTAATTCTTGCCCAGCACGGCCAGGTCCTTGTGACACCCGGCGGACCGGGCAGACCAAGACGCCGAATTAGCTGCATGATGACCTGGGCCCGCCTTGAGCTCTGGCGGCCCGGCCGGCCGGCGGCCACTAATCTTGTCCCTAGTGTAACCACAGCTCCCCCGGCCGGCGTCCCGCTTGCACCATCTGTTGTGCCGTCCTTGCTCTTGAGCTTGGAGGGAAATTTTGGAAGGGAATCTGTCCAACTGATTCCCTGGTGTGCATCTTGAGAGATATTGCCATGGATTCTCTTTTTAAGACAGCACCCACCGTGGACTCAAGAGTCTTGTCGACGATCTTGTCTCCGTTGGCTTGACGTAGCCCCCGCGGACTGCCTAGATGCATGCACGTGGCGTCCGGGATGGCCACAAGACACACGTCAGCTGGATGGATGTTCAGAAGACGGCCTCGAAGTGTCCTTGGAATAGTTCCAGCCTTACCTCGGGCCCTTCCAAATGATTTGGAGTTAGCACTTGGGGTATGCAAGAATGCAGCCTGTCTGCTCTTGGGACCAGGCGAGGTCTCCGTGGCTGGATCACACGTCGCCCAGATGAGCGGCGGCCGACGGCTGCCAGAAGAATTCAAGTCTATCTTGTTCCAGGGCAAGATAATGCACGTTCATCCCGACAACGCATAGGTTGCAATATTGCCCAACCTGATTACGCCACATGTGCAGATTGAGTGGTGCCTTCTGTCATATAATAGGCCTCAAAGTCGAAGGCATGAGGGATCGATCCATCGTGCCCCGAGCATAGAAGCTACCTACCTACACCATATGCAGGCAGATGGGACCGCCCTGTTCTGCATCGTATGCCGATTAGCCCTACACGGTGGGTCGTTCAACATTGATTCTTTGCAAGACTGAAAGAAAACTCTCTGGCCATAACTCGAGCAAAATCTCTCGCGCCAATGCCATCTGGTCGTGGTGTCAGCATTGCTGGCTCGGGAGGTATGTCGCCATCTGGTCAGCTGCTTCTCAACGTTGGGGTGATGGCGGCACCGTCAGTAAGCGAGGGATATGAAACTGCCTTGAATCGAACCCAACAACTCGACATGTCAGTACAAAGGTGGCGAAAGAGGTCTACCTAGCAATATGGTCTAACACTCCTTTTTCTTTTCAAAGCCTGCATTCTAATTCTGATCGTTTCTCAATAGCATTTTGCGATGCGATCCCACCTAAACAGCCCCACTCGCCGAGGCTCGTCGGCGATCGGCGAGACTGGCGATGACTAAAGCTCCCTGGTCACCAGTCCTTGTGCCTCGGCACAGCTTTCCACTGCGGATAGACCACCTTGGCATAGCGCCTAGCTCTGAGGTTGCACGGCATTATACCCAGTGGGAACCTTCTTCGGGTCGTGGCTGCTGTGGGGACAAGGTCGAGTTGTATTATCAATCGAGCTGGATTATTCATCAGAACGTCACTGTGAACACGATATAACAGCATCAGGCGCCCCAGACTCGGCGACCCAAACTTCAGAAAACAGCTTCGGTGGACAAACCTTGCGCGCTTCTAGAAGATAGCCTATTTTCACATTCGATCTCTCAAATCATAACAGGGGAACACCTAGGAATTTTGTCCCGAGACTACTCATCTTCAGCCAAAGCCTCACTTCCCAGAACCGCAAGCATGCCTACTCCCAACAAGACCTTCGTCTTCAAGAAGATCCCCAAGGGCTTCCCCGTGCCCGGGCAGGATCTTGCCACAGAGGATAGGCCCATTGACTTGGACGCCGTCCCCCAAGGCGGCCTGGTCCTCCAGAACTTCGTCACCAGCTTCGACCCCTACATGCGGGGCCGCATGCGGGACGCAAGCATCAAGTCGTACTCGGCGGCTCTCGAGCTGGACGGGCCCGTGACCAGCACCTGCGTCGCCAAGGTCCTCAAGTCCGACAGCCCGGACTTCAAGGAGGGCGACCTGGTCTCGGCCTTTGTCGACATCGCCGAGTACGCCTACGCCTCCAAGGAGGTCATCGCCAGCAAGCGCGTGTCCAAGATCCACAACCCCCACAACCTCGACCTCGCGCTCTTCGTCGGCCAGCTGGGCATGCCCGGCCTCACGGCCTATTCTTCTCTGTACAAGATCGGCCAGCCCAAGAAGGGCGAGACCATCTTCATTAGCAGCGCTGCTGGCGCCGTCGGCCAGGTCGTCGGCCAGCTCGCCAAGCACGAGGGTCTCACTGTCATTGGCAGCGTGGGCTCGGATGAGAAGCTGGGCTACATCACCAAGGAGCTTGGTTTCGACGCCGCCACGAACTACAAGAAGGAGTCAACTTCGGATGCGCTGAAGAGGTTGGCGCCGAACGGCATCGACATTTATTACGAGAATGTTGGCGGTGAGGTCTTGGACGGGGCTCTGGAAGCCATGAACACAAACGGCAGAATCGTCGCATGCGGAATGGTAAGCGTTGCCTCATTTACGCCCCTTCATAACACCATCGAATTGAGACAGTATGCTAACGGGGTGGTGTGAAGATCTCCCAATATAACGTGAAGGATGCTTCTGAGCGATACGGCGTCAAGAACCTGATGCTCGTCGTTGGGAAGAGGATCACGATGCAGGGTTTCATCGTCGGCGACCCGGGCTTCGGGCCGGCTTACGCCCAGGAGCACCAGGAGAAGGTGCAGGCGTGGATCGCAGATGGCAGCTTCAAGGCCAAGCTGCATGTCACAGAGGGCATCGACAACGCCGCCGAAGGATTTCTCGGCTTGCTTGAGGGCAAGAACTTCGGCAAGGCTGTGCTGAAGATCAAGGACTACTAGGTGGCATGCGGGAACTAGTTCACAGCAATACCCCCATGAGCAGCAATTCAGTATGGTAGTTTCAAATGCAGGCGAGGCATATCCTAGTGAGATCACTTATACGCCTAGATATTTCACGTAGCAGCAGGCGAGTGGCACAGCAGACCCACCCCAACGCAACAACAAATCGCCTTACAGATCCATCGCTCCAAAATACATAGACTAAGCCTGAAGCCAAGACGATGATGACTATAGGATTTATGGCACTTCTCGTACTAGATTCGACAGTCAGCCAAGTGAACTTGTGTATCATTTTCCCCTCACCAACTACTCTGCGATACGTACCTAGGTATACACTCATGTGGTCACCCATCATGCTCAGCCGCTAAGTGTCGATGCAGCCAAGGTAATATTCAATGGTGTTTCGATGCAAGTCACGATGAGTAGCTTTCCCCAATCATACAGCCCTACCACGTGCCAGGCCATATGATATATCTCACTGCTGACTGATGGCTTAGCTACACCATGCAGTGTAGCTAGATGGCCCGTTTTGGACGCGAGATTCCAAGGATTGTGGTTTTCTCGCTTGTCGGAGACTCGATGCGTGCCTTTTATAACCGCACGATCTCTGAGTACTAGTAGGCTGCCGGTTCAGCCTACTGCCTTGGCACCTCGCGCTCGCCCTCACCATCGCGTGCCGAATGCAGAATACGGCACACGTATTATTTGCTGATCTGTAAGCATGGTTATGCTTACGCAACATTTATACATCTACGGAGGGCTCTCTAGCACTTGTTCCAACCTAGAATAAATGACTCTCGTCCGCCTGTGGCCATTTGCTATCACGGAATCCGAAAGAGCCAGCTTCAAGATACCACGCACTAGTCACAACGGTACATTGCACAGTTCACCGCCTTGAACTCAAGCCCCGGCCAAGCTCTCGTCCAGGCAACAAATATGGACACCACACCCAGGAGGAAGATCCTCGGCATAGGCATCCTCAAGGAAAGCTCCTCGCAAAACCCGTCCTACAGCCCCGAGCGCGTCAATCAGGAAGTCGACAAGGAGCTCGCAAGACTGCGGGAGGCGGGGTTCGAGTTCACGCTCTACTTCGCCGACAGCAAGGACACCGGCGCGGCGCTGCCGGCAGTCAAGGAGCTGTTGAGAGGCTCGGCTTGGGACGGCGTCTCTATCGGGTTTGGCCTCCGCGGCGCGATTGAGTACACCGCGCTCTTCGAGGACATTGTGAACGCTGTGGTCTCGGAGGCCGAGGGGCCCGTGCCGAAGCTCATGTTTACGAGCTCGACTACGGATATCTATGATGCTGCCATTAGGGTCTTGGGGGCATAGACGATGTTCGAGCCATCAATTGAATCACATATGAGAAAGACGCGGGTAGTAATGATGAGTCTTGAGACTTACCAAACTTGTCACGCTTACGACAGAACTGCGGTTAATGTCGCACACAGCTTTAATGGGCGCAAGATCATGCGTGAGCAGAACGTGGGCATTATAGCTCCACAGCTCCATGAAGAGCTTTTGTTCGTTTCGTAGACATCAATGATATACTGGACTATCAGTGAAATGAGAAAAGATTGTATACATGTAGTAGGAATGCTATGCATCTGCAATATGGCAATTTTAAAATACTTCATAGGACACACAGCCCAGAACGAGGCCCAAGTCACCCAACACCTTTGAGATGAAAGAAAAGCCTCTACCCAGCCCTAGGCTTTACGTTCACCCTGAAATCCTTGATGCCCACAAACCAAGCACAATTAGAAGGCAGCTCGTCCAGCTTGCTCAGCGGGTCGATCAGGGTGGCATCAAACCTCCTCACCATGTGCGGGATCACCTTTGAGATCTCCAACAAGCTGATGTTCTTGCCGATGCAGGTCCTGCTTCCGAGCCCGAAGGGCATGTACATTGCGTTCATGGCCTTGAGCTTGTCCTCGGGGGACTCGAGCCACCTCTCGGGGCGGAACTCCTCTGCGTCCTCGCCCCAGACCTCCTTGTTACGGTGGGCCACCCAGCAGTTGACCCCGACGTTGGTGCCGGCAGGGAAGTACTGTCCGGCCAGTGTCGCGCCGCCGGCGGGAACGATCCTCCACAGGCAGAGGCCGACGGCGGGGTGCATCCGGAGCGCCTCCTTCAGGACGGCCTGCAGGTACGGCAGGGCCTGGGTCTCGGCGAAGCTGGGCGGTTCGCCCAGGGCGCCGCGGGCGTGAGCCTCGTCCAGCTCGGCGCGGAGCTTAGCCTGCACCCTGGGGTTCTTGATGATGTTATAATAAGTTGCGTTAAGGGAGATGGAGGTGGTGTCACTCCCGGCGAAGACGTTCCCTGCGCACCCGCCCATGACGAGCTGGATGGGCGTGATGCCTTCCAGGCTCTTCTCGCCGCGCTGGGCCGCCTCGGACTGGGCGAGGAGCTTGGAGGCGAAGTCGGGCTGCGTGACGGCCTGGCGCTCCGGGTCGTCGTAGCCGTTGATGCTCTCCTTCTTGGACTGCTCGATGCGGTCCATGGCGAATGTCGCGAGCTTGCCGATGCCCTCGGTGTTGTTCCGGGCCGCTATGAACCTCGTGAGGGCGATCAGGGGGCGGAAGAAGCCGGCTGCGTGGCTGAAGTCGAGGACTCCGCCGATTGTCTTGATCAGGTCCAAGATGTCTATGCCCTTTTCCAAGAAACCAAAACGTTTTGAGTACTACGAGGGGGTTGAGGTCAGCTCCTAGTCAGGTCCCATCACAGCTGAGGCCCGCTTCCAGACCTCAGACTCTCCACGTTTTGAAACTCACCGTGATCTCGCCAATGACATCAAAAGCATAATACTGGAACCATTTTGAAAGGTCAATCGTCTCCCCCGACTTCCCGCACATTCGCAGTCTGTTGGTGAAGATATCGATGCAGTTGTTGACATATGGCTCATAGCTGACGAGACTTGACATTGCATACACATTCGCGTAGTGTCGGCGCGTGGTGGCGTGGTGCTTGATGTCTCTCAATGCGAAGAGATTTGCACGGTTAACGTCGGGCCGCGCGTTCCAGATCTCATACCACTCTGACTTCTGATATTGCGTTCCGTGGCCGTAGATGGTCTTCACAGCGGCGGGGTCGTCGATGCTGTAGTAATTCGGACCCAAGCGGACGATTTTTCCTGTTTGGCTATGATGTCAGTGACCGCATCGTGAATGTGAGAACAAAACACATTGCGTACCATATTTCTTGTGAAGCTCGACATTTTCGACCTGAAACTTCCCTACCCTCTGCCTGTAGGCCAGCCACAAGTCGGTGAAGCGTGCGAGGAACGGGCCAGGTGCACTGGGGCCTGCGCCCCAGAGACGAGACGCGAGGAAAACGACGAGAGCCAAGCCTGCCACGACTGGCCAGCTGGCTAACGGTATTTTCTCAAGCATGGTGGTCAGTGATTGTGGCTGTTGCCGATGGCGATATGGTCTGGTGTTCTGTTACTTCAGTAGGTTTTCGTACAAGATAGAATGAAGTTGAGGACATGAATTTCCTTGTCAATATATACGATTGAAAGCAACCCTATGTAGCATTGCGGGGTACATAGTGTTGATTCATGCTTAATGCTTTTCACCCTGGCCGAACATGCTCGGACTCCAAGCCAAGGGCGATGCTCCGTGGACCTGACGTCTTGTTCCATGGGTCAAGAGCCCCAACTTTGGCAGAGGACCCACTTCTCCGTGAAGCTCGTAACTATAACCACTTGACATGGATTTAATCGGCAGACCGCCTGTAAATAGTTTTATTTCGAGTATATTTTCAGTCTACGTAAAATTTAGATTCAAATGATATCAATGTTTTTCCCTCCCAGTCAACCCAGTGAGGCGATGGTCTAATGCCCAACACTGTGCTCCTTGGCGTTGCGGTATGAGCCAAGCGGCGATCTATTTGTTAATCTATGAGACAGACTCGGTAATGAATGCACAGCGATAGGCTGTGGTGGAGAACCACCGCCACAGGCCCGAACAAACAGCAGCGGACGGCGGTCTGCCCAGCTGGTCACTCTGGAGGAATTCGATTCCGAACTGGACCCGTCTGGATCTAACGTCCCCTCACCCCTTCTGCCGCACACCCAATCTGCCGCACCCCACACCCGCGTCACGCGCATAAACGCGTCCCCACCCACCCCATATATACTCCTTAATATCTTTACGAGGAATCTTTCTTTAATTACTAAACTTTACATTATTATCAACTTAATTACCATAAAGCCCTATATAAAAGCTAAGATATAAAAAGCCCTTAATATAATTATTATTAATATATTAATTTAAATAATTAAAAGGAAATAATATATACTTAAATATATACTTTAATATTATTTTTTTTAATATTTAAAATCATTATAATGCTGTTAATTTTTAAAGGCTTTTATTTAATATTAAAGAAAATTAATTAACTTTATTTATATTTAATTAAAGTATTTTAAAGTTAGCATTAACTTATTTTAAAATAATAACCCTTATAAGTTAAATAATCTTTTCCTTGCTTAATAACCCTTTCCTTAAAAAATAATAATTTACTTTCTTTCTTACTTATTACCCTTAATTTAAAAGCTATTAAAATTAATATATTAAAGTAAAAAAATTAAGGATATTATTAAAAGTTAATATTAAACTTTAATTTAACTTTTTTAAATTACTTATTATAAAGATAATTAAGTTAAATAATTATTAAAATATTAATAAAAAAGAATTAATAAAAATATATTTTAAAAATGCTTTTATTTTTAATTATATTAATAATAACCTTATTTATTAAGAAAATTATAATTTAAAAGCATAAACCGTTTTTATAAAATATATATTTATTATAAGTAAATCCTTATTACTTTTTATTATATTTAAGGAATTAAGTATATAATAATAATAATTTCTTATAATTCTTAAAGATTATAATAATTAATAATTTATAGCTTAAAAAAAGGGTAAATAAAAGAAAGAATAATTATTAAATAACTTAAAAGAATATTTATTCCTTAATTAATCCTTATAAACCCTTTTAAGTAATATTCTTTTATAATTAATAAGTATTATATATATATAATTATTAATTTTTATTATGGGCTAGCCTTGGGTTATCTGCCGAAAGGTGCCCAAATAAGGTTTATATTTAAAGTATAGAGAAAAAGGTTCGCTCCTTATTTACACTCATGCCGAAGCCTATTCTTATAAGGCCAAAGCTTATTAATTAATCATAATAGGCAAAGCTTAGACCATAATATATCCTTCTTCTCCAAGTTTCCTTAATAAGCTTAAAAAAGCAGCTATATAATAAAAAATAAAGAATATTATAATTTAATTATAAATTAAATATTGCTCTTTACTTAGCTATTTAATTATACCTTAACGCCTTTTAAATATATTAAAGGCCTAGCTTATTTTCCATAATTAACGTATTTTTAACCCTTATAATTTAATATATTAGTTAAAGCATGCCAATAAGAAATAATTATTTAAATATAAGTTAATAATTAAGTTAATAATATTCTTAAAATCCTTTAATTAAACATTTTATATAAGCTTTTTTATTTAAAATCTTAAAGCTATAAACTTATTATATAACTTATAATTAATTAATATTTAATTATAAATAATTTATTTTATTAATATATATTTCTTAAATTTTAAGAGTTTTATAATATTAAATTAATTAATATTAAGTAACTTACTTTAAGCTTAAATTAATATTAAGTTAATATTACTTTTAAGCCTTACTTTATAAATATTATTTACATATTAAAAATAAACTTAATTAAATACTTTTTTTTTATTAATAATAAAGGATAAAAGCTATATTTAAGTTTTTTTATAATGATTTAAATAATTATGCTTATAATAGTTAAGCTAATTATAAGCATAATACTTAACTTTGCTCATTAAAATCATTATAATATTAATATTTATAATTTTTACTCCTTAAGTATAAGTTTTTTTTTTATTATAACATTAAAAACGCTTTTATATTATTATAAGGTAAAGTAAAAGGCTTTAAATATATTTAGCTATTTTTTATAATTAAGCTAAGCTTTTATTATAAAAATTAAGTTATTAATTATTAATGATATTTTATATTTATTTAATTAATTTTAAGTTTTTACTATATAAGTTAATTAATTAAATTAAGTAAAACACTTTATTATTTTATCTTTATAATATTATTGCAATATAATTAAGTTAAGCTTAATATGCTTTTACTTAAAAGGATCTTTAAGTATAAAGCAAACCTTTTTTAAAAAGCTTTTTAATTATTTTTTAAATATTTTTATAAAATTAATATAAGATAAAAATTAATTATAAAAAGTTTTTAGCTAATTAAATATATAAAAAGTTAAATCCCTTTAATATTAATTACCTCTTTATTTATTATAAATTTAGCTTTTATCTTTATTAATTAAGTTGCTAAGCATTTTTAAGATAAAAGTTTCTTAAGATAAAAAAGGGTTTAATAAACTATTATTATTCTTTTTAAATCTTAATATATTAAGTTTTATATAATTATATTATAAGTTTATAATGCAAGAAAACTTTAAATATATATTATAAGCTAACCTTAAGTTATTTATTAAAAGTTATTTAAATAAAGTTTACATTTAAAGTATAAAGAAAGAAGTTTACTTTTTATTTATATTTATATTAAAGCTTATTTTTATAAAGCTAAAGCTTATTAATTAATTATAATAAGCAAAGCTTAAATTATAATAATTTTATATAAAAATACTTTTTAAATTAAATATATATAATCTTTTTATTTATATATACTTTTTATATATTTTAACCCCTTAATATAGCTATTTTTTTTATTTACTTAAAATAATATTTAAAAAGTATCTTTATTAACTTAATATTATTATAAATAATAATAATAATAATAATAATAAATAATAATAATAATAATAATAATAATAATAATAATAATAATAATAATAATAATAATAATAATAATAATAATAATAATAATAATAATAATAATAATAATAATAATAATAATAATAATAATAATAATAATAATAATAATAATAATAATAATAATAATAATAATAATAATAATAATAATAATAATAATAATAATAATAATAATAATAATAATAATAATAATAATAATAATAATAATAATAATAATAATAATAATAATAATAATAATAATAATAATAATAATAATAATAATAATAATAATAATAATAATAATAATAATAATAATAAAGAAAAAGTTTCTTTATTATTATTATAAGGCTTATATAAAAATATATAAGCTTTATATAATAATTATTATTTAAAAAGATTTTTAATAAATATATTTAAATAGTTATTAAGTTAATAATAATTTTAAAAAAAAATAATTATTAAAAGCTTAAATTAAAGCTAATAAAAAAATCCTAAGGAAAAAAGTTTAAATTAACTTAAATATAGTTTTTATTAATATTAAGATTATTTAAAAGGCTTGAATTAATGCTAATAAGGTATTTATAGATAAAGATAAGTTTAATAATTCCTTATATTAATGAAAGAGGGATTGGTAATAGTTATGGCGGGCAATTGAGGTTGGGAATAGTGGCATTTGTGTGGGCGACGGTGCGGCAGATCGGGTGTGCGGCAGAAGGGGTGAGGGGACGTTAGCAACTGGGCAAACGACCACACGGGTCAACGGGGTGCGCTCAACCGGCCGTCTGAGGACGGCGTCCAAGATAACTTGCAACAATAATTCACGGAAAAATTCCGAACCCCCGAATGCTCACATATGCCTGGGTGGGGTTTTACCTCACGTTAAACGCCCTGCCGGACATCTAAATCAACCCGAGCACCGGCCCAAGTGCCCACTTACCCGGGTGGACGCTAGTTGTCTCTTGGTGGATCTCACATCCTTTGCATACGAATTCAAACGGGCTAGGCATTATAAGCATTATCTGGTAGGGAAATTTCACAAGAGCCTGGAGACAAATATATAAGCTCAACTGCAAGTCATGCAAATCCCATGTCCAGAAACCCATAAAACGGTACCGACTTCAAAATCGAATGGCTCTTGTATCGGCAATGATAGATCACCATGATCCCGTCTTTCAGCTTCATATTTCTCGAAGTGGTTGGCAACCAAATACAGCTTGATTAGCCGTGTGGCGCCTAGCAGCGGTCTAATGAAGAACGGCTGGCACTATAGCATGCACAATCACTGATACGTGACGCCGTTGCCCCACAGAATGGGTTCCATGAGTGCGTGGCCAATGTCATTGGTGGTGTAAGAGCAGAGGCAGTGCCGTGCAAAATTGCTCCGTCAATTAACCACACGGTCCCAAAATCTTGCAACCGCCTCAACGCGTCGTTGAGACGAGTTTCGGGCCGAGTCAGAGCTATTGAGTGCCGGTGAAGAAAGCAACGAGGGTGAATAAAACAAGGCTTGGTCAGTGGATTACATTATGCTGCCGGTAGATTGCCAGTGGATTCTAACGTGTAAGAGAAAGGAACGGGACAAAAAAATGGCACCAGAAGAATTCGAGGAAAGATTTTACCCAGCCCGGTGACATTCAACAGGGATCCGCAACGACTCGATCTTTTTTGTGACATCATAAGTCTTGCTATGACCATGACACTTTCCATTGTGCAATTATAGATGAGATACAATCGATTTGATTGAACCTAGCCATGGCACAATATACAGGGCAGAGATTTCCAACCACTTGTGAAGGTGCAGAAGTTTACGGAAGGGGTGTTGATGGCAGAAGGAAGGTGATAGCTGGATTTCCATCTGATACACGGCAGAAATTGATTTTGATGGATTAGGAGCCGTAAGTTGTTGTTAGGGGGGTGGAATACATCTTGCGTCCCGACGTGATCAAACTGACTGAACTTGTTGCAGTGAACAGCGAGGATGAGCGTATGGTATAGGGGCAACATTTCACTCACTGGCACGTGTAAAATTGGGAGTTTCTTTGCTTTTTCAGGGGGAAAGGCAAAGGCCTGCGTACACATCGATTCCAGTGTGATGACAAGATCTTTAGTGAGCAGTATTCTCCTCTGTGCATGGGGATTGACACCTCTCTTACTCGAATGTCTTGCGGTGTGTCCTAGACAATTGCTATCCCTGCAGGTCTGCCAGGGGCGGCACCCTTGCCTGTCCGGCGCCTTTTATGCCTTATCAATCCCATGCGTCGAACCGTGCATACGTATCCGGGGTGAAGTTCAGGACGAAGTGAAGATTATCTCTGGAAAAGGAGTGGCCGCGGCAAGTGGCTCCTAACAGCACAGCTGGACCGAGCTTGCCAGCCCTGTTAGTACACAGCTGCCCCGTGGTGGCGCGTCTTGGATCCACCTACGCACATGCGTCTATGGAGATTCATTTATTATACCTTGGAAATCATGTATAGTATTGAGATATTCGTCATCACCTGCTTTATCAGTGGATAGGAGTAAAACAAGCCCACAGGCGGACAACAGAGTGGACATCAAACCGGCCTGGATCAGTCCACTGAGATCTTATCTCCACGTGACAGGCCCCATTTTTCCCGATCACGGCATCGACAGCCAGTCTGACGAATCCTGACTGACTGACAGCAATGACTGCGCGTCCGTCTCAGAGCAGTCTTACAGCACAGCACGGTCATAAGCCACTTGATGCATGCTTGTTTTACGCCCGCATACGACACGAAACAAGACGTCCAAACCGCATCGGCTCCCGAATATCGAGCCACACCTGGGACCACCGGCGCGGGGATCCTTCCGTCATACCGCCGCCCTGACCCATCGTCACTGGCATAGGCTTAATTGCTCGATTCCCCGGCCTGCGATCCAGGGGCGAAAGGGGGGCGGCGACCCATAGCCTTTGAGCAGGATGATTTGCATAGTCCCGACGGCTCCCCTTCCTATAAGGACGGGGAGCCGTCAGGCTCGATGCCTCTCAACTGCCATCTTGAGTGCGAGAAGCAACTTGAAATCAAGCTCAGCAGCGACAATGGGCACTCTTACTCCTCCGCATGAATTCTATGGGCCGCAGGGATGGACCAGGATGTACTCCAGTGGGAGGAGGTACGAGACAGTGGTCGTTGGTGCAGGCGCAGGTGGTATCGGGGCTGTTGGGAATCTGCTCGAGGTGCAGAAGGGTCCGATCTTGTGGGCTGATGAGTTATTCGACGGAGGAAGGCTCAACAAGTATTACCGCGAGGTGCCTTCGAATACCAAGGCCAAGTTCTTCACCAAATACGCCGAAGGTGTCGAGGTATTCAGGAAAATCGCGAAGGAGACCCCTGAACCCAACGCCATGAGCCGTCTCCTCAGCCTCAACCCAGAGAAGACATGTCACATCGCACAAGCAGCAGACCTGTGTCTGATGTTGACAAATGGGCTGGATGAGCAGAAAGGGGTCACAAAGCACCAAGGCAGAGTCACCGATGCAACATGGTCAAACTCAACTTGGAGCGTTTCGATCTCACCACCCAGCGGCTCTTCACCACCCACACAAGTCGACGCCAGCAGGCTTGTCCTGTGCACCGGCTCCTCACCCACCAGCGGCCCTCTCCCCGTCAGTCACCTGCAGGAACTCCACCTTGACACCGCCCTCTCGCCCACACTCCTCTCCAAACTCCTCCCCACCAACCAGCCCACGCAGATCGGCGTGATCGGCGCCTCCCACTCCGCCATCCTCGTCCTGCGCAACCTGTCCCGCCTGGCTTCCAGCACCCACCCCCGGTTACGCATCAAGTGGTTCACCCGCCATCCTCTCCGGTACGCCGAGGAGCGCGACGGATGGATCCTGCGGGACAACACGGGTCTCAAGGGCGAGGTCGCGAGCTGGGCGCGCGAGAACCTGGAGGAGGAGGTCCTGTCCTCGTCTTCCGTCTCGGGCCACCTCGTCAAGATCGCGACCAGCCACGGCGACGAGACGGACACGTACAAGCGCGAGCTGGCGGACTGCACGCACGTGTGCCAGGCCATCGGATACAAGCCGGACGCGCTGCCGGAGCTGAGGGTCGAGGGAAGGACGGTGACGCCCAGGTTCGAGAACACGACGGGCTCATTCGTCGACTTGGAGTCTGGGGCGAGGATACAGGGGCTGTTTGGTGCTGGTATCGCGTTCCCACAGCGGGTGGTTGATCCCGAAGGGAACGTGGAGCATGCGGTTGGGCTGTTCAAATTTATGAACTTTTTAAAGAAGGTGGTTCCGGAATGGTAGACACTTAGAGGGTTGCATTACATGTATAGAAGATGCGGGTGTCTTGGGCCTTCTTGCTGAGAATGGGTTTGAGCTCTTTGGATGATTATGATGGTTTGTATGGCAACTAGACTTGCATCAAAGGTGTTCAAGGAAGCAAGCGTAAAGGAAGGCCTTCATGTAAGGAGAGAACAAAGCTGGAGACATAGAAGTGCTTCCATGCAGAAGCACAACAGCTTGACGGCCTACTGGGCTGGTTGCACAATTGTCCTGTTGCTTTGCTAAGGTGCACTCGGTTGGATTAAATTCAGATAAATTCCACTCAATTCATCCATGAAATTACCAAATAGGTACAGGGGATTACGGATGAAAGACAATATATAGAAGTATGTGGTGTGTTGCAGAAGGTTAAACCTTTGTCTGTGCCGGCGCACAATATTTCTGCTCGAAGGAAGAGCTCCTAGATCTGTTCGGAATTGCTCAAAGGGTATCTTTATTCATTGAGGCTCTACAATAGAGACCTAGAGGATGAAACCGGCTATGATGGACTCCAGCTATCTTATTTCGGTCCTAAATAGAGGCTTGAACTAGAGGTTATATAAGCTGAATGATTTAGATACCGTCTCTTAAACGGGCTGTATACCTAGAGTCTCGTTCTCAGAGCATGTAAATAGACATCCCCCTGAGAGACTCTATTTTAAACCTGGATTGGAGACTGAGTGGAGAAAGGACTTATACAGCAGGGGGGAGAGCAGGATTTAAAGGAGGAGTGTAGAACAAATCTAAGGGGGAGTGAGAGCATGGGGAGAGACCTAACCAGAACCACTGTGCATACAGCTAATTGTGGATGATCTGATGGAGAGTCATTATTCCTGGCTATCTGGAAGGCGGCTGTGCGGCTGAAATAATGGTTGAGGATATATAGCTTGATTACTTTGCGTTTTTAAAGCCCCTATGGCCAAGTGGTAAGGCGTCGCACTTGTAATGCGAAGATCCATCGTTCGAATCGGTGTGGTTCGTGCACCCCTTCCCCCTTAAATAGTTTGCAGCATTATTCTAATGAGTGGATAGGGGGCACATCAAGAAAAGTTGAATTTTTTGTTCATGTTCTCCCTTTTTTTTCCGAAGTATGCGAGACAGCTGTCCATTTGCTAGTACAGGCTACGCTACACATTAATCACAGAGATATTAATGACTTAATAGCGACTTAGCTTATTTTTCCACGACTATATCTTTACATCTTAAATTACTACTAGGCTTACATCAAGCCAGAATACTAGATTAGACCACTGTGTGTAGTAAAATTGTGAAATAAGCTTATTAGTGGTTCCCATTGAGGCTGATGGTGTCCATTGGTGGCTCAGTGGCTGGTGACCTCAATTGAATCATTTCTCATTGAGAGCAACAATTTCGTGTAGGTATAAGCGCAAGATTTCGTTTCCTTAGTAATTCTGATATATTACATGGAACCAACCATAATAGCTATAGCTAGGGCAACCTCATAAGAACATTTAATAGCGTGGGATAATTCAGTATACCCAGCCCTCCACGGCGTCGAAACCATCTGTCCCACGCCCGGATTTGAGCCATTTTTTGATATCATTAAAGGCCTCAGGATGCTGGTACAAGGTAGGATTGATAAATCTCAATGGCCCCTTGCCCGCCGCAAGACGTTCCTCCATGCGGTCGATGAGCGCCGTAACGATCGGATTGGAAGCTGAAGTACCACCCGACACACCAAGCTTGCCCCTGAGGATGATCTGTTGTGACAGGTTAAAAATAGAGGCTTGATTGTCAATATAATGGACATTCGATACTGAACACCAATTATATTGAAGTGATTTTGCGGAGGCATCCATTATCATGGCGCCACAAGGGAAAGCAATGAGGAGAAACATCGAGGGCATATTAGGGCTAATAGGTTTCACCTGGTGGCATCTGAATAAAGCTGAAGTGTTGTCTAGTCATTTACAAAACGTGGCTAGGCCAACCCAGCGGCTTGAATACTGAGAGTGGGTCACAAGCCGCCCTAGCCTCGCAATATCTCGCTCTTGCCATCGCTCCCGTATTGGCGCTCAATGCGGGAAACAGTGAACAACATAAAACAGCAAGAACGTCACAACAGAGGATTATCAATGCATTTACACATAGTCATCATTTCGACAAAAGCTTTCCCTTTGAACCAAATTCTTTCAACACTAGTCGCGGCCCCGACACTATTCCACTGAAGCCCAGATTTGGATACAAATATGAAATCCATCCAAGTTACGGCCCCGGGCGTGGTATCATGGGTTGAGATTCCCAAGCCAGAAGCCGGACCTGATGATGTGCTGCTGAAGATGAGGGCATGCGGCATCTGCGGTTCAGACAGCATATACACGGAGCACGGCGGCATTCCCCCTCGCCAAGGCTGCACACCTCTCGGCCACGAGCCAGCCGCCGAGGTCATTGCCGTTGGGGCGAACCTAAAGTTTCCGGGTATCGAGGTCGGAGAACATGTCGTGATAAATACTATGGCCCTCACGGATGGATTTATCGGTTCGGGTGGTGCACAGGGTGGGCTGAGCGAATTTGTCGTGATGTACGGCTACGAACCAGGCAAACAGCTCAAGAAGATCCCAAAAGACATCCCATGGCACGTCGCTGCGCTGAATGAGCCCATGGCAGTGGCGTTGCATGCTGTCAACAGGACAAATCCCAAGCCGGGATACAAAGTCGTCGTCTTTGGCGCCGGGCCGATCGGCCTGGGCGCTGTTCTGGGCTATCGACGAAAGGGGGCAAGTCATATTGTCGTGGTGGATGTCGTTCAGTCGAGACTTGAGACAGCACTCCTAGTCGGTGCCGACGCCGTAGTCAACTCGGCGGAAGTGGGTGGCCTTGCTGCGAAGCTGGTCGAGTTGTACGGCGACGGCGCCACGGCCTGGAACCGAGGGACCCGACCGGCGACAGACATATTTCTCGATGCGGCCGGTGCGCCGTCGGTTCCTGCTCAGGTCTGTGGTATGGCAAAGCACGAGGCTACATTTGGGATTGTAGGAGTGCACAAGAAAACGACCGAGTTGGATCTCGGACGGCTCATCTCGACAGAGCTCAACATCGTGTTTAGCATGGGGTATGCTATGGAAATATTTGAGGTTACGGACGATATCATCGAGAACTGTGAGAGGTATGAAGAGATTGTTAGCGACCAGATACCATTCGCAAGGGCTGTCGACGCACTTGAATTGGCCAGATCTGGGAAGGCCAACAAGGTTATTGTCGTGTTTGAATAATTTGTGAACGATGAATTTTGCCCATAGCAGCTTAAATACAGTCGATGTTTTTTATTTGACCTACAAACAAGGCGCATCCTTACCTGTTGACTTTAGAAGCTGAGTGGTCTCCCTTCTGAGCTGTAGTGGGTGATTATTGACTTTGAATTTGTCCATATTGGCATTGTAATGCTAGATTTATTCGTGAGGTTAAGAACACAGAACCCTGCTCGAAAACGCCTTTTGAACTCTCCATAATCAAGTGTGCTCTCATTTCAAAGGCCAATTCGCAACTAGATGACTTTATGCACGTAGTTGGTCCAATATCATATTGCATAGCAACCCACAGAGAACTACCAAGAGCAGCAATTATGTTGTACATCCAGTCAACCGTTACATGCAACAATGGTTTCAATGCGGTAGTTTTGTCTTTGGCAGATACAAAACTTCCGGTGGGACAACCTTACGTGGGGCAACCTCCTGTGGGAGAACCTCGTATGAGGCAACCTCTTCAACTCCTATGGAACACCCTCCTATGGACACTCGGATACTCTCTTGTGGGCTACTCTCTTCTAAGGTACTCTCTTTTGGGCTACTCCTATGTAACAAGGCGATGAGCTGTTTTACCCCTCAGACCGGCTCAGCAACGGATGATACTACAATTGCCTGCCTTGAATCTCAAGGTTTCGTGACCTTTACCATTTTTCTCTTCAAAACGTCTTATCTTCATAGTCCCCTTTGATTTCACATACTAAATCTACATTTAGATACATATGTAAGTGTGTGTATGGGTGAAGGCCCCATTGACTGCTGGCATTCACTAAGGCTCTAGGCCCCACACCCCTCAGGCATAAAACCCCTCGCCTACAATTTCTACTAGACCTCTTCCTTACATACAAGGTAGTGCCGTCTTAATCTGAATTGACGTATTAAGGACAGCTGCCTTGTCTCTGTATTCCCTCTCATGACAACATCCTCATCATCATTATCACTATATTCAAGGTCTTAAATGAATTCAAGAACATGAAAATAGGCGCTACAGCAATTGTCTGTCTCACCCAGCTACTGGAGCCTCCGGAAACAATTCTTTATTGCAGATAAACAGATTTGTCTTGGACCCCCTGGAAGTCTGCTTGTCAAAAATCCTGGGCATTTTCTAGCACGAAGGGTCTCGTCGCCAGTGAATCAAGGCTTTCCGCCGCCCCGACCATCCCCATCTCCCCCCGATGTATATACGATGCTTATAGTGTCATTACTTTGGTAATTCATCCTCACCTAATGTCTTAATCGTGACTTCGACCATGGATGCCAGCCAGGACTAGTTCTCAAGGGTGATACGGATCTCAATCTGCTCTACACTACTGGTAAGAGGATGGTCAGGGGGGCTGTAGCACAAGAATAAGCCAACTCAATGAACTCCCTTTAAGACTGCGTATTTGCTTTTAGTGTTTGGGCGTTCTCTTGATACACATACTCATGATAATCTTAAAGGACTTTTAGGGAGTAGATAATTACCTATAAGGGTGGCATTCTTCTCCCCTGAGACCGCTAGGATGACGCAGTCTCTGATTAACATCATTGAAAACCATGGTAACCTTGTTTATCCATCTGCTTAAGTCAAGTGGCCCACATTCGGCCCACCCCCTAATTCAGCCCACCCAAACAGTCCTCCTCGCCACACTACCCCTTCAATTAAAGTTACTTTAAATCCTTATCACCACCCATAATAATGCATTCCTTTATATTTATAATATCTTTAAAAGTATTTATTTTAATTAAATTATCCTTAATTACACTAATATTAATTTATACCTTATATATATACTTAATTTTAATAAATATAAAATTTAAACTTATTTTAATCTTTCACTTTTTTTAAAGTATTATAATTATTAATTTATTTTTAAGGACTTAATTCTCTTAAAAAAGCATTATTAATTATTATTACGGTTTAAGCTTTGCCCATTATAATTAATTAACGGGCTTTAACCTTATAAGAATAGGCTTTAACGCGGATGCAAATAAGGAGCAAATCTCTTCCTTTGCACTTTAAATATAAACCTTATTTAAATACCTTATAATAAACAACTTAAAGCTAGCTTATAATATATATTTAAAGTTTTCTTATATTATAAACTTATAATATAATTATATAAAACTTAATAACGTTAAGCATTAACAAACAACGCACACTAGTGAGTGACGTACTTTTCCTAGAATTATTATAATGCATCTTATAACCGCATTTTCTCGCGTTATATTTTAAAATAAATAAAATAAAAGAAGATAAGATTAAACTTGCTATTTAAGCTCTTTAAAATAACTTAAAATTAAGTAAATAACATATAGCCAATATTTACTAAATCCCTAAGTTTACTCTTTACTATAAAATAGCTAGCTAAACTATATAATGCAATACCCATCTTAATAATAAGAAATTAATAAAAATAAAAAAGGAGGTGTTTATTTAATATATACTTAATTAAAATTCATAAGGATACTTGCTTATTTTTAAAAATATTAAAGATATAGCGAATTCTCTGCTTTATAATTATAATGACGGTATTATTAGGATTAATTAAGCAAAAAGACTTATTTTATTAGAATTATATTTTAAAATATGCATTAATTATATATATAATTATTAAAGGGCCCTATATAAAGATCTTAATATAATAAATGTATAATTTAACCTTATATTTAATATATATAATAAATATAATATTCTTAATTATAATACTTATAACTTTAATAAGTTAAGCTTTATAATAAGCATTAAATTACTTAAAATAATAATTATATATTTTAATTAATAAGAATAAATAAAATAAATATAACTTAGGAATTAATAATAAGTAATAACTATTAAATTAATTAATAGGAATAAATAATATAAATTATTATTTTTAATTATTAAAGCTAAAATATACTTTGCAAGTTAATATATTAAGAGCGGTCTTTTAAATAACTAAGTAATTAAAATAAGCTTAAATAAATAAATAAGTAATAAAATTATTATAAAATAAATTTAATACTTTAAAAAATATATTGCACTATATATAAAGGGCATTTATTAATTATTAATTCTTAATAAACATAAAAGCTATTATTTTATAGATTTTAAGCAATATTATAAATTTAAAAACATTATTACTTTCTATATATTTTTTTATTTATCTTATTTATTTTAACTATTAAATATTAAGTATTTTAATTTATTAAAAAAGGCATATAATATAAAAATTAATTAATTTAATAAGGCTTAAATTACTTATATTAATAAGATAAAGTTTTTTCTTGCTTTTTATGCTATATATAAAAGGGTTTTTAAGCTAAAAACTATTAAGAAAGGTTTTAAAAAAGCAGGCCTTATTTTATTTAATTAAAAAGTTATGCTTTTTAAGCTAAATATTAAGATTTAAATATTAATAACTATATTAAGTTCTTTAGCATTACTTATACCTTAAGTTTCTTAAATATTATATAACTTAATATAAGTAGTTTTTTAATTAACTTTAATTAAAAATTAAATTTCTTATTATTAAAAAAGCTTTTTAATATTAATTTTAGCTGCTATTAATAAGTTAATAAAGAATATATAATTATTAACTTATATAATTATACTTTTAACTTAAGAAATTAATAATCTTTAAATTATAAATATAGCATTTTTTAAGCATTAAAGGGCTAAAAAAATATATATATAGGATGAAAAAGCATTTATTATATAAAAGGCTAAAAAGTTAATTAATAAAAAGGAAAAGGGGAAGCAGCTAGCTAATAAAATAAGTGGTAATGCTAAGGAGTTAATCCGCGGCGGACTAATAAAAAGATAATATAGCAATTATAGCAAGACTAAGCATAATGCGCAAACCTATAAGAAAGATATAAAATAATTTATAGATTTTAATTTTAATTAAATTTAATTAATTTTTTTTAATTATAATGCTGTAATTTAGGTTATTGTGCTTTTGATGCTAAAAAGTGCATTGCTCACTAGTATGCGTTGTTTATTAGTGCTTAACGTTATAATAAAACTTAAAAAGAATAATAATAGCTTATTAAGCCCTTTCTTATTTTAAGGAACTTTTATTTTAAAAATACTTAATAACTTAATTAATAAAAATAAGGGTTAAGTTTATAATAAATAAAAAAGTAATTAATATTAAAAGAGCTTAATTGTTTTATATATTTAATTAATTAAAAACTTTTTATAATTAATTTTTACTTTATATTAATTTTATAAAAATATTTAAGAAATAATTAAAAAGCTTCTTAAAAAAAGTTTGCCTTATGCTTAAAAACTTTTTTAAATAAAGATATATTAAGCTTAGCTTAATTATATTATAATAATATTATAAAAAGGAAATAATAAAATTTCTTACTTAATTTAATTATTTAACTTATATAATAAAGGCTTAAAATTAATTAAATAAATATAAAATATTATTAATAATTAATAACTTAATTTTTATAATAAAAGCTTAACTTAATTATAAAAAGTAATTAAATATATTTAAAGCTTTTTACTTTGCCTTATAATAATATAAGGGCATTTTTAATGCTATAATAAAAAAGAATAATACTTAATTTTAAAATAATAAAGCAATAAATATTAATATTATAATGGTTGTAATAAGTAAAGTTAAGTATTTTATATATAGTTAATTTAGCTATTATAAATATAATTACCTTAATTATTATAAAAAAATAAAGATACAGCTTTTATTAATTAAGATTAATAAAGGAAAGGAATTTATTTAAGGGGGTATAAAATTTTTTTATAAGGTAAGGCTTAAAAGCGTTATTAGCTTAATGCCAGCCTAGGTTTAAAATAAGCTAACTATATATTAATTAATTTAACGCTATAAAAACTCTTAAAATTTAAGAAATTTCCATTAATAAAATTAATTACTTGTAATTAAGCATTAATTAATTATAAATTAAATAAAAAAGCTTATATAAAAGGCTTATATTAAAGGATTATAAAAATGCTATTAATTTAGCCGCTAATTTATATTTAAATAATTATTTTTTATTGGCTTGCTTTAGTTAATATATTAAATTATAAAGTATAAAAAGGATAAAATTATAAGAATATAAGCTGGTTTAATAGCATAATTAAAGCATTATAAAATAATTAAATAGCTAAGTAAAAGGCAATGTTTAATTTGCAATTAAAGCAATGCCTTCTTTATTTTTTATTATATAATTAACCCTTTGGAAAGCCCTTTTTATAACCCTAACTTAGGGAAAGAGGATATATTATAGTTTAGGCTTATGCTTATAGTAATTAGTTAGCGGGCTTTATCCTTATAAGAATAGGCTTTGGCATGGGTGCAGATGAGGAGCGAACCTTTTCCTTTATACTTTAAATATAAACCTTATTTAAGTACTTTACGGCAGACAATCTAAGGCAAGCTCATAACAATCCCTTAAATATATATAAAAAAGCTGCCTTAAATTATTAAGGCTAAATTTATAAGTTATTGCAAGCCTTATAAAAAAAAAGATCTTATTATTAAAAATATTATATAATTCTTTAATAAACATTTTATTCTTATAATAATATTTATTTAAATTAATTATTATACTTAAGTTAAATAAAAAGTTTTTTATCTTTATTAAAAATAAAAAAGTATAATAATTATATATTATATAAAAATTATTAATTAAAAGAAAGTTATTACCTCCTTTTAATAAATTAAAAGGTTTTAAAGGGTTATTATTATCTTTATCGCTATTATTAAGTAAATTAAGCAATTTAAATAATTTAAAATTAAGAAGATTATTATTATTAAGTAATTTCTTAACTTATATTAAAGTATAATTAAAAATAAAAATAATATAAGTACTTAAATTATAGCTTTAAATTTAATTAATTTTAAATATAATATAATATTCTTGCTTTTAATTTATTAATTATTTAAGATAATTTAATGCTTTAAAAAAATATATAAATTTTCTTAAAGTATTTACTCTTTAAATATAAATACCTTTAATTTAAAGAGTTTTCTTAATAATATATAATAAGTCTTTATTAATTTACTTAAATATTAGCTTAATTTAATTATAAAAGTTTTTAATAAACGCTTTATATACCTTATTACTTAATATATATATTATAGCTTAAATTTAGCTTTAAATATAAGTATTTAAATATTATTTACTATTAAGAAATCTTAAGGAATTTATTTATATTAAAGGATTAAATATTTTAATAATGCTTTTAAATATAAGGATATAATTTATTGTAATTAATATTAATAAACTATTTTAATTAATAATATTACTTATTATATTTATTATATTATTATTATTTCTTATTATTTTAATAAAGTAATAATAAAGGTATATTTAATTTTAAAAAAAAAGTAGTAAGAAAAGGAAATAAATAATATTAAGGGAAAAATAAAAAAGTTAAAGATTACTTTTATAACTTAATTATTAAAAAATAAATTAATTTCTTTCTTTATATTTATTTATATAATAAAATATAAGTAAATATATTATTAATAAAAATAAATATTAATTTAATTTTTTTAATTATAGCTATTAAATTTAAAAGTTATTATTAAGATTATTTAAAATATAATAAATATATATATATTAAGAGTAAAGGAATTTACTATGGTTTCTTATTATAATAATTACCTTTTTATATATTAAGTATTATTATTATTATAAACTGCGCTATATAAATTTATAATATTAATAATGCTAATTAATATAATTAAAAAGTTATTTTTTTAACCTTTATTAATTTATAATTACCTTTATAATTATTAATTAATATTAACTAAGTTATATATTGCAATATAACATTTAGTTAATATAGTGGTTAATTATTATTAATTATAAAAGGGAGGAAGGTAAAAGGCTTAATTATGCTAGCTATTTTATATATAGCGCTAAGGCTGCTACTTACTAGGCATCTTAATGAGTTAAAGCTGCCTAATCCTAAATAATCCTCCATATAAACAACACTTATTATTCCCATAATTATTTTTATTAATATATTAATATATTTTTTATATTTATTTTAATTATTAAATATTATATTATATTTATTTTTAAAATATATATATAATAATTAAATTAATTCTTTTATTTAAGTTTTTATTAATTATATTGATAACTTTATATTTTTTCTTATATTTATAATAACTTATAATAAAATTTATATAAAAGATAATATTTAATTTATATTTAAAGAAATTTAAATTTTATTATTTCTTAGCTTAATATTTATTTATAAACTTTAATATAATTTTCTTTTATCTTTCCTTTATATTAAAAGTTTTAAATATTATTTAATATTTAATAAATTCTTAAATAATTAACTTATATTAAAAATAAGATTTTTATTTATTAAGAAACTTTTTTAATATTAATTATAAAGGTTATTAATAAAATAATAAAAAAGGTATAAATTATAATATATTTAATTATCTTTATAAATAAGTAAATTTTTATATTTTAAAATATTAATAATACTTATTAAATATTAAAGAGTTAAAAAAAAAAAAAATATAACTTAAAAAAGTATTTATTATTAAGACATTTTAAGCTTTTATTTAAAAAAATAAAAGAAAAAGTAATTAATTAATAAAATAAATAATAATATTAAAGAAGTTATTTATAATAAATTGCTTAAATAATAATATAATAATTATAATAAAATTAAATTTAATATAAAAACTTATAAAAATATATAACAAACTTTAAATAATTAAATTTTAAATAAATTATAACTTTTTTAATCTTATTATTATTAATTAATATTAATATATATATATTTATAATTTATAATAAATTATATTTTTAATAATATAATTAATATTATTTAATATTAAATTTATTTTTTTATTAAAAGTTAATTAATTTAAATTAATATTATATTTATATTAATACCTTTAAATTAATAAAATTAATTAATATTAACTTTTATTAAATCTTTTTTTTAAATAAATATTAAGGTTAATAAAAGTTTATAAACTTTATTAAAAAAAGCTATTTATTAATAAAAATTACTTATTAATAAATTATATTATATTTATTTTTAAAGTATAATATAAATATAAAAAAGAAATAAAAATTAGCTTAAAATATAATTTATTTATTTAATTACTTATAAAAACTTTTATATAATACGGTGCAACCCTTAATAACTTAATTTATATAAATATATATTATTATTAAAGCTATATATATAATATATGAATTGTTTTTATATATAATGTATAAAAATATAGCGTTAAATAAGCTGCATAATATATTAATTATATATTTAGCTTTTCTTTATAAAGAATATAAGTTTAAACTTTATTATAATTATTAAAACCTTTTTTAAGAATTTTCCCTTAATTATTATAAGGGCTATATATAAAGCATTTAAAAAACCTTATTAAAGCTAATAAATAATAAACTATAAGCTAATAAGCTTTAACATTAAATTATTAAATGCTTTATTATAAAAGGTAAAAAAGATTAAATTAATAAATTAAAAGGCTTTAAATAGCCCTTAATTAGCTTATATTAAAGCCTTATATTAATAAAAGCAGCTTTATAATATTATATTAAAGTAATTATAACCCTTAAATAAAAAGTAATAACCTTTAATTTAAGCTATTATAAGGATTTACTTATTAAAAAAGGTAGCCTTTAAAGGAATTAATAATAAAAGAAAATTTATTATAAGATTTAAAAGCAATTAACTTTACATACCTTAATAATAAATAAGGTGAAAGCTTTTAATTAAAAAAAAAGAAATATATTAATTTTCATCCAGCTTTAAGCATGGTTTTTTTAATATAAATAATAAGCAAAGAAATTATATGTTATTTAACAAGCTTTATATATATATATTTTATATATATTAATAGCTTTATATAAATTATATTAATTAAAACATAATCTAGAAGAATAACGTTAAATAAATCCTTATTAATATATATATATTTAATTAATGGAAATATAAGTCTTTAAAAAGTAAGTGTTTTAATGGAAAACGTAAGCCGAATTAAGGGGTGGGTTAAATGTGTACCTTTTAACTTATAAAACTTTCTTATAAAAGGTAATCTTATAAAAAGTTATTTTATAAGAGGTTATTTCATAGGAAACTATTTCATAAGAAACCACCTTATATATAAGTATTTTATAAAAGTTTAAAAGGTTATTTTATATAAGGTTTTCTAATAAAAGGTTATTTTATAAAAGGTTATTAAGAGAATATATGTAATTACTGCTTGCAAATTACACCTCCCGGCTAAAAAACCATAATAATTAATTTAAAATTAATTATTCCAAGCAATATATAAAGCTATATTATTACAACCCCCCTTAAGGCCCTTTTATAAAGCCTTAAAACTATCATTAAGAATTAAGCTATAATTTAAAGCTAATATACGTTTTATAAAAGGCTTAAAAATTAAATAAAATAGGTTTTTTAACTTTATTTAAATTGCGCTTTTTATTAATATAAAACAGCTCTTTATAACATTATAAGCTAAAAATCCTTTCCTAATAAATTTTTAATTAAGGGGCTTAAACCCTAGCTATTAAATTAATTATTAAGAAAATATATATAATTACTACTTATAAATTATACTTCCCAGCCAAAAAACCATAATAATTAATTTAAGATTAATTATTTTAAGCAATATATAAAGCTATACCGTTATAACTCCCTTTAAGGCCCTTTTATAAAGCTTTAAAACTATTATTAAAAACTAAGCTATAATTTAAAATTAATATACATTTTATAAAAGGCTTAAAAATTAAATAAAATAAGTCTTTTAACTTTATTTAAGTTACGCTTTTTATTAATATAAAATAACCCTTTATAACATTATAAGTTAAAAGTTTTTTTTAATGATTCTTTAATTAAGGGGCTTAAACCCTAGCCGTTAAATTAATTATTAAAAAGGTATATATAATTATTGCTTATAAATTATACTTTTTAGCTAAAAGATTATAATAATTAATTTAAGATTAATTATTTTAAGTAATATATAAAGTTATATTATTATATTTATTTTATTAAAGGTTATATTTATATTAAAAGGAAAATTATTATAATAAAAGCATTAATATATATAATAATTTAATTAAATATATAATATAATTCTTTCTTTATAAATTAATATAGCTGCATGGTGCATTGGTTATGCGTTTAGCTTCTTTCTATAAAGAGCGTAGGTTTAAATCCTGCCGTGATTATTAAAACCTTTTTTAAGAATTTTCCCCTTAACTATGCTATAATAAATCGCGGCTTACCTATTTACAGAGTTGTGAATTTGTATCCAGATACAAGATACAGATATAGATACAGATATAGATACAAAAAAATCCTAAATACAGATACAAATACAAATACAGATATAAAAAAAATCCTAGATATAGATACAGATATAGATATAAAATTCTATATTTAGATATAGATACAGATACAGATATAAATATAAATACCATATTAATATTTGTATCTATATCTGTATCTATATCTAGATACAAATACATAAAGAAGCCAAATATAGATACAGATACAGATACAAAAAAAATACAAATATAGATATAGATATAAATACAGTATCTATATCTAAATACAAATACAGATATAGTATCTGTATCCAGATACAGATACAGATACAATAGATACAGATATAGTCACAACTCTGCCTATTTACAACCCCCTTAGCTAAAAAAGGGGCTTATGCTTAAGGCCTTAAAAACCCTATTAAAGCTAATAAAAATAAGTACTTAAAAAAAGCCTTAAACCCTTAAAATCTTAAGCTAATAATGCCTTAAAATACACTTTATAATAAAACCCTCTTATAAGGGGCCTTTAAATTAATTAATAAATAAGCCTTATTATAAGCCTTAATTAGCTTTATTAAAAGCTTTATATTAATAAAAATAGCTTTATAATTTTATATTAAAATAGCCGCAACCCTTAATAAGAAAGTAATAATTCCTTATTAAGTAATTATAAGGGATTTATTTATAAAAAGCAGCTTTTATTAAAATTAAAATTAAAAAAAAGGATTATTAAAAAAAAGAAGTAAGAAAGGGCTTTATAAATCTTAGGAAAGGTTAAAGGAAGAGCTCTTAATTAAAGGAATTAAAAGACATATTAGTTTTTATTTAACTTTAGGGTATGGTTTTTTCAATATAGATGAATTTGCAAAGGGACTACATGCTAAATTAGCAAGCTTTATATATATATATATATATATATATATATATATTGTAGCTTTATGTAAATAAAATATTATTATTATAAATTAATATATATTATTTTATTAAAATAATTATATATATAAAGTTTTTAAGTTATTACTTAACTTTTAAATAAAAATATACTTTATTATAATATTAAATTTAAAAGGTATTTTTAAGCAAGGTTTTATATTTTTAACCTTATAAATAAATCCAGCATTATAATATTAATATAATTAAATTTAAAAGTAAAGTTTATTTATTATAACTTAATTATATAGCTAGGCAACTGCTGTGAATTTAAAAGGAAACCAACTAACTTTTAATATTAATAAGTAAAGATTTTTTATATCTTATTTATAAATTACATTAAGAATATTCATTATATTAAAGCTAATAATATAAATAAAGATTTTTATTAATTAATTAAATATAATAATAATTTTATTAACTGTTTTAAATTTAATTAATTTTAATATATTTATTATTTATATAAAAAATATTTAATTATTAATAAGTTTTATATATTTTAATTAATTTTAAATAATATTATTTATAGCCTTAAATATTTTTAATAAATATTTTATATTAAATATAATATTAATTTTTATTAAAATAAGTTATTTAAAATTTTAAATATAACTTTATATTTTATTATATTATAAACTTAAATAAATATATATTAATTATATTTAAAAATATATTTATTATTAATTATATTTTTTAATTTTAAGTTATAAGCTTTTTATTATATAATTTTATTAACTTTATAATAAATTTATTTATTTTTATAAAATTAATTATATATTAATATTAATAAAAAAGGTTATTTTAAATTTTACTTAAATAATATTTATTATAATAATATAACTTACTTTCTTTTAATAATAATATAAAATAATATTAAAATTAATTAACTTAATATTAAAAATAATAATTTTATATTTTAACTTAAAACTTATTTTATTAATATTATATAATATTATTATTATAAGTTTATTTAATATAATAATATATTATAAAATAAATTTTAAATTCTTTTTAAGTTATTTACTTAATTAATAATTATATATTATAATAAATTTATTAAGCTTATATTATATATTACTTAAATTATTAAATTTATTTATAAGAGCTATAATATTTATTATAATATATTCTTTAATTTTAATATTTAAAGAATTTAAATTTACTTAATTATAATAATTTTAATAAGGAAAAATATTATTATATTTTATATATATATATATTATTTAAGTTATAAATATTTTATAGCTTTAAATTTAATAATATAATATTAAGTTTAACTTTTAACTTAAAACATTTTACTTATAATATTATTTTGAGAATTATAATTTAAATAAACTCTATATTTAAATTTAAATTTAAGCTTAAATAAAATAATATTAAGCCTTAATTATTTTTTAAAATAATTTTATTTAAAAAGAAAGCTTTTATTAAAATATTAATTATAATATAAAAATAATACATATGGGCGTGGCGTGCTTACGCAATAAGTATATATATATAATGCATAAATTTAAAGGTATATAATTTAAACTAATCTTATTAATAGCAGCTATTAACCGGCATTAACTAGCTGCCAGCTAATAATTATATACCTTATATATAAACCATTATAACTAGCTTATAATTAAATAAAGAAAAGTTATAATTTTATTATAACTTAATTTTTATATTATAATTAAATTAATTATATATTTTATTTATTTATTATTAATTATATAAAAGCTAAATTAATATTAATTAATATTTATTTAATAAGTATAAATAATTAAGTTTTTAAAAGTTATTTATAAATATTTATAAGTAGCGAAAACTTATATTATCCTTATAAGAAATTATTTATAAGCATTTATAAATATAAAACCCTTATAAAAAAGCTATTTATAAGCATTTATAAATATATAAAATTAACCTTTTTAACCCCTTTATTAAATATAATTAAAGATATTATATTAAAAACTTTCCTTATAATATCTTTAAGCCTTTATAATCTTCCTTAATTATTAAAAAATCCCTTGTAATACTTTTAATTATTAACGCCCTTATACTTATCATTAATATACCCTTAAGCCTTTCTTATAATATTATAATATTTTTAAGCTTTTAAAAGCCTTTATTTATAATTAATGCCCTTTAAAGCATTTATATAATACCTTTAAAGCTTATAACCCTTTAAAAATTCCTTAAGCATTTAATAAAATATAAAGTACTTTAAAACTTTAAAATATTAATAAATAATGTTTCTTATAATTAATATAATTATTTAATTTATTTAATTAGCTTAAAATTATTAAAGGGAATAATTAATATTTATTATTAATTTAGCTATATAAATAATTTAATTAAATCTTTAAAATATTTATCTTTTAATTATAATTAATATTTAATTAATAAGTATAACCTTTCTTTTTTATACCCTTTTCTTTCCTTTTCTTTATATTTTTATTACTTTCCTTCTTTTATTTTCCTTTTTAATAATAATAATCTTTAATATTAAATACCCTTAAAAATTAATATAAGTTAATTTATTAAATAATAATAATATTTAAGCGCTATTATTTATAGGTAAATAATTTAAGAGCTAGTTATTAATTTAAAAGTATAATAAAAAAATGTTTTCCCTTTTCCCTTTACCTTATAATTAATTATTATAAGATTTATCTTAATAATAGCAATGCTTATTATTAATTATAAAAAAGCCTTTACCCTTTAGCTATTTAACTTTTTCTTAAGAATCCTTTTAAAGTAATTATCTTTCTTTAAACTTTATTTATAAGTATTTATAAATTCTTAAATTATAATAATAAAATTATTTATAAAAGTTATAAATGCATAATGTAAAAATATTATTTATTAATAATATTAATTAATATTTAAGTTAAAGCATAAGTTAAAAATATATATTTTTAATGCATATTATAATAAGTTAATAAGTAATGCTAATAATATTAATAATCTTAATACTCTTCTTTAATAAGCTTTCCCTTAACCTTTTTATTAATCTTTATATTAAAAAGCTTTTTAATAACCTCTTCCTTATTAATAAGTTTTTTATTAACAGCTTTTTCCTTAATAACTTCCTCCTTAATAACCTTTTTTTTAATAACCTTTTCCTTAATACGTTTCTTTTTAATAAAGTTAATAAGCATATTAATAAAAATACCCCTTTATATTATTTAATTAATTATAATATATATATAAAATATTATTATTATTAAAACTTTAATAATATTAATAATAATTATTATTATTATTATAGCTTTAAGAAAAGTTAAATATATAATTAATATTATTATAAGCTTTAATAAATAATAATTAAGAATTATTAAAAGGATAAAGAAATAATTAAAAAGAAATTATTTAAAATAATAATTATTATACTTTTTATAAAAATAATTATAACTTAAAAGAAAAAAATAATTACTTAATATTAAGTAATAACCTTAATAATATTTATAATAATTACTTTAATAAATATTTTAATAATAATAATTAAGTTAATAATTATAACTTTAACTTTTAATTAATTAAAGTATAATTTTCAAATATTTTAAAGCTTTAAAGTATTAATAATTAAATAATTTAATTAAATAATTTAAGCAATTTAAGCATTTAAAATATTTAAATATACTTATACTTAAATATTTATACTTAAATACTTATACTTAATTTATTAAAGCAATAATTATAAGGCATTTAACCCTTTTTAACTCTTTAAAAAATAAAATATTTATATTAATTAAATAATTAAATTAACTAACTAATAATTTAAAGAAAAGCATAATTTTAAAATATATATATGCATATATATAAAAGATTATTAATATAAGAATAATATATATAAACATAACATACTTATATAATAAATATATATATATAATATATAAATTAAAGGTATATAATTTAAATTAATCTTATTAATATTAGCTATTAATTAACGCTAATTAACTATTAATTAATAATTATATGCCTTGCATATAAATTATTATAACTTGCTTATAATTAAATAAAAAAAGGTTATAACTTTATTATAACTTAACTTTTATATTATAATTAAATTAATTACACGCTTTATTTATTTATTATTAACTATATAAAAGCTAAATTAATATATATATAAATATATTAATAATTATTTATTATAATTTTTATATTATTTTATATTATTTATTATTTCTTATATTAAAAATTAAAATAAAAGTAATAATAAAAGCGAAATATTATAAAGCTAAGGCTTATAACTTACTTTTAATATTTAAGTTATTAAGTTAACTTAATTATATTTTATAAATAATTAAATAATACTTTACTTTTATTTAAATATTATTAAATAAAACTTAATATTAATGTATTTTTTATGCATTTAACTTATTAAATAACACTGCAATAATTATAAGGAACGCTGAAAATTATATAATATAAGTATATAAGTTGCTTAGTTATTAATTATGCTTAAAAAGCAGTGCCTTTAATGTTTTAAGCTATAATGCTGCTTATATAAATAGCTGCTTACTTATTATTTATAAATTTATATTATTTCCTTTCTTAAATAAATTATTTTTAATTTTATTATATAAATTATATTTTTTAATAAAGAAAAGTAAAATATATATTTAATATTTAATTTATACTTTTATTAAATAATTATTTCTTTTAATTATTATAATAAATAATAAAATAATATAATAATAATGCATTTTTATTTATCTTAATGATTTATCTTTTAATTTAATTATTTTATGAAAAGCGGGTTTTTATTTATAAAGATTTGCTAAAGAAATAATAGCTTTTAATAAATAACTTTTTAAATAAGAAAGTTTTAAGTTTAACTTTTAATTTAATTAATTTCCTTTTTATTTTCTTTTAATTAATTAAATATAAAAAGCGTAAATTACTTAAAAATAAAATATTTAATTAAATTAATAAAATATTAATAAGTAGCTAATAATAATTAATAAGTTATTATTTTTTATTTTTTATTAAGTTATATTAATTAAGTAATTTAATTATAATTATATTAAAGTATTATTTTATTAATATATTATAAGCTTTTAATAAGGTAATTATTAATAATATATATTAAAAAAAGGTTTATATTATTATATATATTTTTAAGTATAATGTTATTAAAGTTATAAAAAATATAAATATTATTAATATAATAAATAATAATAATTTAAAGGTTATTATAATAAGGTTTATATTTATAAGTATATTAATATATTTATAAGATTTAATTATTAAGAATAAATATATATAATAATGCCTTGCTTTTTTAAAGAAATGCTTATATTTAATTATAAAAGGCTTTTAACCTTATAAAATAGTTTTATATTAATAAAGCCTTATATTTCTTAATTAATTGCTTTATAAAGTTATTTTTCTTTTATTTTATAAATTTTTATATATAAGCAATATAAGGTTTATATCTTAAAGGCAGCAATATATTAAGAAAAAGGAAATAAAGGCTATATTTATTTAACTTTAAAATATAATTATATAATATAACTACTTATTATATTAAAGCTTAAATATTTTAATTTAAGTTAATTAGCTATTTTTATAAAATTAAATCCTTTAAGTTTTTATTAACCTTTTTAATTTTATTATTACTTTTTAACTTAATTAATATAATTAAGCATAGCTTTAATTTATATTAATAATATTAAGTTAAGGCAGCTTTATTAATAAAGTAATTAGCATTATTAAAAATTTATTTATTAAATATATTAAAAATAATAATAATTTTATTTAATAAAAAGAAAATACTTTTAAATTATTAATTTAATATAACCTTTATTTTAATTTATTTAATAATATATTTAATAATTATTAAAATCAATATATTATTAATTAATATAAAGTTAATATCTTATTTTATTAATAAAGTTAATAATATAATAAAGTTATGGTTTAATAATGTTAAGTTAAGTATTTTTATTAATTAATACTTTATATATTTAATAATAATTTATTAAATAATAAAAGTAATTTTAAGGTATTAATATTTTTTAATGCTTTTTAAAAAGTATTATTAATTATTAAATAGCTATATATTAAATATAGCTTCTTTATAATTATAAGTAAGTTATTATACTTTAAAAATAAAAAAATATTATTTTTAAAGCAATATTAATATTATAAAGAGGATTATTAAGTTATTATTTATATATATAAATTTTATATAATTATCCTTAAATAATTATAAAGTATTTCCTTATTTATTTTAAGTTAATAATAAAAGAAAAATTAGTTTCTTTTTAAAGGTATTTAAAGATTGCTTATAAATTTACTTAATTAAGCTTATAAAAATGCTGGATTTACTTAAGTTAATTCCTTTTCTTTTCTTGCTTAAAAATAAATAAAGTAAATTTAAAGATTATATCTTTAAATAGCTTAAAAAGGTAATTAATAAAAATATTAATTTTATTAATATAATATATAATATAAATGCTATAATGCTTAATAATATTAAAAAAATATATAATTCTTAATAATTAATTAACTTTTATATTAAGGGTTTTAAAGAACTTATAATTTATATAAATAATAATTTTTATACCTTAAACTTAATAAAATTAATATTAAAGTATTAATAATATATTAAAAAGTTCTTACTTTTAAATAAAGTATTAAGTTTATATATTTATTAACTTTTTTAAAAAGTATAAGATTAAATATAAAATAAACTTAATTTTATATAAATATAATTAAAAAAGGGTAATGCTTATAAAGCTTTAATTAATATTTATTTTTATTATAAAAGAAAATTGCTAATTAAAAGTTTTAATAATTAAAAAAGTAATAATAATATTATAAATATTTTATTATTATTATTATATTATTTTTAATAAGGTAATTAATTAACTTTTAAAATTATTAATATAATTAATTAAAGCGTTAATTCTTTTAAAATATACTTATATTAAGTTTTAAAGATACTTAGCAGCATTAATAAAGCTTTAAACTTTTAAAATTATAATTAATATAAGTTAATTATAAATAATTATAATTTTTATTAAATTTATTATAATACCTTTTTTTAAAAAAAAAGCTTAAAAATATATCTTTATAAATAAAGAAAAAGGGTTTTTAAATATTAAGGATAAAATTATAATAATATAATTATTAAAAGATTATAAGTAAATATTTATATACTTATAATATAAAATTTATTTATATAGTTATATTATTTAAAAGGCTATATATAATATTTTATAAGTTTTAAAAAAACTTTTTTAATAAAAGTTTAAAAGGTAGCTAAAGTATTATATAAGCTAAATAATATTATTAATTATTTATATAAGTTAAAAAAGGTAATAAATATTAATATATTAAAAGCTATCTTTTAAGTTAATAAAGATATAATATTTATAATTAATTAAATGTTAAATTTATTTTATTACATTTAATATAAGGTATATATATTTTTTAATATATTTATTAAGCTTTTAATAATTATAATAAAAATGTTAAATTATTTATTATGGCTTAAATATATTTTAGTTTAAGAAAATAAGTTTTTTTAAGATTAAATATAAGGTTAATGCTTAAAGGCTTTTGCTTTTTTTAATTAATATTTCTTTATATGTTTTAATAAAGTTATAAATAATTAATTTTTATATTAAATTAAATTATAAAGAAATTAATGAAATGATAGGTTGTTGTTAATATTAATATAATGCTTAATTGTTATTAAAAGGTTTATTTAATGCTTTTTTAAGTTAAATAGTTTAAAGAATTTAATATAATATTCCTTTAAGTAATATTAAACTTAAGGGTTATTTATAAGAGTGTTTAAGTGCTACTTAAGGGTAAAAGGTAAGATATTTATAGTTAGGAAGGCCGTTTCCTTTATTAAGTATATTAATTGCTAGTAAATAAATGGAATTAATTTTAATTAATAAGGAAATGTAAATAAATAGATAATATTTTAAGAAATATAATAAATTATTTATTAATAAAGATTATTTTCCTAAGTATTAACTTTATTAAGAAGGTATTATTAAGGATAACTTTTTAAGAAATAATAAATTAACTTATAAAGCTAGTTTTTATAATAAAATAAGTTATTATAAAAATATTTTTAATAATGCAAGGATTTTTACTTTTAATGCTTATTATATAAATAAGGTAAAAAAAGTTATATAAGATAAGTTATATTATTAAAGATTTAAAATAATAATAAGTAAGGGAATTATAATTAAAGAAAATATTAAACTTATAATTATTAAAAAGGTTAGCTTAAAAAATATTATAAGAAATATTAATATTTTTGTAATTTAATTTATTAAAGATGTTATTAAGTAGTTTATTAATATTATTATTATTATTAAATTAAGCAGTTAAGTTTTAATGCTCCTTATTCTTATTATTTAAGTTTAAATTAATAATATAAATATAAATATTTTTATAGCTAAATAAAGTTTAAAGATAAAGCTTTTTATTACATTAAAAAGAAATTATATTATATAAATAAAAAGTTAAGTTAATATGCTTATTATCTTTATATAAAGTACCTTTAAATATAATAAAATAATTATTATTAAGTATTAAAAAGGCTTTAAATTAATTAAGCTTAAAATAATAATTTTTATTTAATAGCTTTACTTATTATAATTAAAGTATATATTGTTTTTTTTATTAATTATATTAATATAAGCAGGGTTATTATTAAGTTATTTAATTATATAAATTATATGCTTATTAATTTAAAGGTTAAAAATAGTAATTTATATAATTATAATATTAATAAGCTTAATTTAAGTTATTTTAAGCTTATTAATTATAATTAAGCTAATTTATAAATTATAAATGAAAATAAAATTATTATATAGCTTAATAATTATTTATAAGTTAACATAAATGCTTTATTTTATTATTTTATTAATATATATTTTAGCTTATTAAATAACTTTCTTAATTATTATAAAGGTAATTATTATTTAAACTTTATTAAAGACTTTAATAAAAATATTAAGTTAATTAATAAAGATTTTATTTAATAATATTAATTAAATTAAAAAGGCATTTTATTAAGTTATTAAAAACTTATAATAAATATTATAAACTTTTTAAGTAAAGTTAATATATAATTTATTTTTAAAGAAAAGTAAAATGAAAAATATTATTATTATTAAGTAAAAGGCATTATATTTATTAAAAATTTAAATAATAACTTTAATAAAGAATAATTAAGTTAATTAATTATTAATAACTTATTAAATAATATTAAAAAAGTTATTAAAAAGTTTTATAATTATTTTAAATAATAATATTTTATATAATATTATTATTATTTATAATAAAATTTATATTTTTTTAATTTATTAAGAATTATAATATTAATTATATTAAAATAAAGTTTCTTTAAAATAAAAACTTTTTCTTTTATAAATACTTTTAAATAAAAGTATTTATTAAATAAAATAATTATTAAAAGAATTTCCTTAAGTTAAAAGTTAATTAAAATATAAAAATAATTAACTTAAATATTATTAATAAAATAAAGATTAAGTTTATTATTATAAAAATATAAATTTAAAGGCTTAATATTTTTATTTTATTCTTAAAAATATAATTAACTTTTAATAATAAAAATAAAAATGCTTTAAAGTTAAATATAAAAAATATTATTATATTAATTTACCTTATTATTAATAATTTTTAATTATTTTTAAAAAATTTTAATTATTTATTAAATTTATTATTAATAACTTTAAAGTTATTTATAAAAATAATAAGGATAATTTATATATTATTTTACTTTATAATAATCTTTTTTATAAATTAATTAATATAATTATATATAAAAGTAATTATAATATTATAATTACTTATATAAATAATTATAATATTAAAAACAAAAGAAGTTATATTGAGGTAAATTAAAAAGAAATAATTAATAAAAATAATATTAAATTAATAAATCTTTATTATTAATATTTATTTAATAATTATTTATCTTATAGCTTATTTATTAATTATTAATAAAAAATATTATAATATTTATTATTATAACTTTTAATTAATTTTATAAATATTTACTTATAAATAATAATTTTAATATAAATATTATTATTAATATAATTTATTAATAAATAATAAATATTAATAAATAATAAATTTTTATAACTTTACTTAACTTTAATTAATATTAATATTACTTTAAATGTTGGCTGGGTTAATATACGTTGGTTAATAGCAAACTGGTTGTATTTAAATTGGCTATATAAAAGGAAGGAGGGTTGCGGCCGTAGGCTGCAAAACCTCCTTTTGGCTATAAACTATTTAGGGGTGGTTATATATTGCCGTATGTAATCCTTATTTACTAATGCTTTAATGCTAATTGCCTATAATGCTTATAATGCTTATTATGCTTAGTGCTGCTATCCCCTTATAGCATGTTTATAATTATATTGGCAATCTTTAATTAAGTAATTAATATATGCCCTTAAAAAGTATATAAGAAAAAGAAGTTAAATTAAACTTAAAGCCGCTAAGTTTTAATTTATTAATTAATTAAATTAATTAAAAATATATGCTTATTTAATTATATTAAGTGCTTATAAAAGGTAGGTATATAAAAAGGCTTAGGTTATTATTAAAGAGTTAAAAGTTAATTATTTTATTAAAATATATAATTAATAAATAAAGATTATTTTAATAATTATATATAATAAATTATTTTAATTATATTAATTAATAAAGCATAAATTATTGCTTTTATTATATAAATATTTTATTTATAATATATTTTATAAATTTATACTTTTATTACTTATAATACTTAAGTTAAATAAGGATTAAATTAAACCTTTAAATTAATAATATTATTATTTAATCTTTAGCTTATAATATATTTTAATTTAATTTAACTTAAGCTTAATTATACTTAATCTTTATAATTAAATAAAGATTAATTAATTATAAAGAAAAGATAGATAAAATAAGTTATAAAAGTTAGTAAATAAGGTATTTAAATAAAGGAAAAAAGTTAAGTATTAAGAGATTATTTAATATTAATTAAATTAATAAATAAAAATATATATAAGATTAATATATAAGTATTAAATTATGAAATTTAACTAAGGATGCTTATTAAATATAAGCTAATAACTTAAGTGCTTATGGAATAATAATAACCCTTATTATTAAAACTCTTAATATATAAGTATTATTATAAAAATCTTAGCTATAAGGTTTGCTTTTAAAAAGAAAGTAATTTTAAATATAGGTTATATTATATTATTTCTTAAGATAATTTATAATTAATTAATAAAAGAAAGATTTAAACTTTTGCTAGTTTTGCATACTTTTATTAAATAAAAGTAAAAATTAAGTTACTTTAATAATCTTTTCTTTGCAACCTTATTATAATTAACTTAACTTATTAACTTTTATTAACTTTTATTTAAATATTTTTCCTTAATAATAAGTAATGCATTAAGTTTTAATATACCTTTTTATTTTATTTAAATAAATAACTATTCTTAATTAATATATTCCTATATTTTAATTATAATTTTATTAATATTTATAAGCTGCTTAAGAGTTTTATTTAATATACCTTTTATAAAGGCATTTGCTAAATTATAATTATTAATAATTCATTAAATCTTAAAAATCTTGCGTTTTTATATAATTATTAAAATATTATTAAGTTAATTATAAGGCATTTCTTTTTAATTATGCTAAGCTTAATTAAGCATTTATATAAAAAATATAAATTTATATAAATTATAAAAAGAATAATATTAATATTAAGATAAATAGTAATTTAATATAAAGTAGCTATTAAAATAATATTTATATTAAATTTATAAACTATATTATAAATCTTAAAAACTAAAATGCTTTTAATAACTTTCTTATACTTAATAGAAAATTAATAAATAATATTGCTATAAATATTTAATTTTATAAAGCTATTACTTTAAGTTTTATTAATAAAAGTAATAATAAAGCTTATTTAAAAGCTAAGATTTTAATTATTAATGAAAAAATTATTAATAAAGATAAGTAATTTAGTTATAATTAAGTTAAGTAGCATATATTATATATTGCATTTAAGATAATTAACTTGCTATTAAAGCTTTTTGTTAAGCTTAGCATAGTTTTCTTTGCTTAAATTAATAATTTAAGCAATTATAAATAGGTTAAATATAGCCTTTAATTAATAAATAAAAGCTAAATAAGCATTGCAAGCTTATTATTTAATATATTATTATTTTTAATTAGGAAAGGTAATTTAAATAAGGATAATCTTTATTCCCTAGCTCTTTTAATATATATTAATAATATTATTCTTTGTAATAATAATCTTTATATTATTAAAGTTAAGTATTATTTTAAGGGTAAGTATTATTTTTAATTTATATTAAATATTTGCCTTTTTAATCTTTTCTTTCTTTATTATTAAGAATGCTAAAGTAATAATAAAGAAAGTATTATTTATTTATATAGCTATAATATTAAAATTATTTGCATTATTATTTAAAATAAGGAAGTATAAGTTATAAGTAAAAATAACTATGCTTAGTTTCTTATAATAATATTTATAATATATTATTTATTAATATATATTAAACTTAGCAATACTATATAAAGATTTAATAATATGCATAATAATATTAAGAGAATATTTATTATAAATCTTTAATAATAACTTTATAAATATTATATATTTAAGCTTTAATTTTAATTATAAATAAACTTAAGTAATATCCTAAAGCTTAATATATATTTTTTATTAAAAAAGAAATAATATTAAAGTAATTAAAAGTTATTAGCTTAATTATTAAATAATAAGGGATTAAGTAAGAATTTCTTTCTTATTATAATTATTATAATTAGCTATTATAAAGCATAACTTTTTATAAAGCTTTTTAATTTTACTTTTAATCTTATATATTATTTAAAACTTAAAGAGTTATATATTACTATATATTTTTTTATTATAAAGTATAAACTTAAAGATATTATATTTAATTAAGTTTAATACTTTTTTATAATTAAATTCTTTAAATAAGTTTTTAAATATAATAATTATATTATTTTATTAAAGCTTTAATATAAGTTTATAATTATTTTTTTTATATTAAGTAATAAATATATAATTAAGAAATACTTAAATAATAAATATTTATATTAAAAATATTTTAATATAAGTCTTTAGCTTATTTTTTACTTTTAAAAGTTATTTTTATTATCTTAATTTTAAAGGATTTAAGTATATATTTAAAGGATTTAACTTAAAGTATATAATATATTATAAATTATTATTTAATTATAAAGTTTAAATTATAGCATTTTTTATTTTATTATAATAATATAGCTATATTATTATAAATTAAAAAACTATTAAGCTATTTAAAAAATTTAAAATAAGGTTATAATTATTAATAATAAAAAGCTTATATAAATCTTATTATTTATTCTTTTCTTATTATATTTTTATATTACTTTATAATAATAAATTAAAAGTTTTTATAATTATAAGTTTACTATAAGTATTAAGAATTATATTTACTTATTATTTAATATTTATTTTTTTTAAAAACTTTATAATTATTTTAATAACTTTAGCTTATTTTTATATTAAAAAAGTAAAAGCTAAGTTTTCCATAAGATATAAATAAGCTTTAAAAATAAGTAATATAAATATAATGCCTTAAAGGTTATAAATATTATTAATAGCCTTTATTATTATTTAAAGAATAGCTTTTTTTATATAAATAATAATTAACTTAATATATAAAATATTAAATGCTTATTAAAAAGAAGCGTAATAATATTTAACCTTATTAATAAATTAATAAGCTTTTATTAAAACTTATTTGTAAATAATTCCTATTACTTATGCTATTTCTTAAAACTTAATAAATATAAAGTTTATATTAATATTATAAAAAATTTAATTAAAAGGGCTAAGATAAGTATTAATTTAATACTTATAAAGTACCTTTTATATATTTTTAATTAAAAGTAATTTAAGAAATTAAGCTATTTAAAATATTATTATTAAATTAATAATATAAAAAATAAACTTATTTTTAAAAAGATATATAATATTAATAATAATTTTATAATTAAAGTTATAATTATTTTTTAAAGTAAACTTAAATCTTTATAAAGTAAAATTATAAAGTTAATAATAATAATAAAACTTTATAATAATTTTTAAAGTTCTTGCCTTTATATTATATTTAGCGTTTTTTAATAAATAATTAAAATATTTAATTAATAAATATTTAAAATATTAATATAATTAATATAATTCCTTTTTTATAAAGAATATAATAAAGATATATAAAAAGTATTATAAATATTTTTATTTTTAAGTAATTAAAAATTTTTTTTTAAAGTTATTTAATTATTATTAAATTAATTATTTTATTATATTTTTATAAATAAATATATAATTTATTTATATTACTTATATAAAATAAAAAAGAAGTATATTTTTTAATAATATAAAAGGTAATTAAATTAATTATAACCTTTATTATTATTATTCTTAAAAATAAAGCTTATAATCCCTTATTAAATTTAATAAGTGCTTTTCTTATTTATAAAATATTAAGTTAAATAAAAGGATTTTTATATTAAAAAGCAAAATATTATTTATATCTTATTATAAAAAAGATTATAGCACTTATATTAAAAATAATGCCTTAAAATTAAATATAAATATATTTCTTAATTAAAATAAATTAAAAAGCAAAAATAAATATTATATTTTCTTTATCTTTATTAATATTATTTTCCTTAATAATTATATTTTTTAAAAAGAAATTATAAAAAAAGGCATTATTTATAATAATTTAATAATATATTATATTATTCTTATAATTATTTTCTTTTTTATTAAAGGTAATTCTTATATTAAGTTTCTTATACTTAATAAAAAATATAATATAATTAATATTAATAATTTTATAATTAATATATTTTGCTTATATAAGGTATTAATTATAGCATTATTAATATTTTATTAATAAGTAATTTAAAAATTAATAATTAATTTTATTATAAATATAATACTTTTTATTTCTTAAGATATTTTATTAATTATTATAATAAAAGTTATATTAAGAATAAAAGCTATTATTATTAAAGTTACCTTAATTAAAATTACTATAATTAAAGCCTTCCTAATTATATTTATTATAACTTAATAACTTATTATTTTAATATTAATAATTAATATAATATACTTTATTTCCTTTATTATTAATATTTTAATTATTTTTATTATAATATTAATTAATATTATATTAAAAATTAAATTTAAGAAAAAATCTTAATCTTAAAAATAATACTTTATATAAATACTTAAAATTAAAGAATATAAATAATTATTATTTATAAAAAGTTATTTCCTTAATAAAGTATGTTAAGTGCTTATTAATATAATTATAATTTATTAAATATTATAATAAAAATCTTTTAAAAGTATTTATTAATATTCTTTAAGTTAATATATATTTTATTAAATATAATTAAGATTTAATTATAAAAGTATTATTAATAATTAATTTTTATATTAAAGTAAGCTTTAAGCTTTAAATATATATTATAAATAAAAAACTTTATATTAATATAATAAATATAATAAATCTTAATATAATTCTTAAGAATTAAAGAAAATATTATATAAAACTATTTAAGTTTAATATTTATTATTTAATAAATTATATAATTTATTACCTTAATTTTTATTTTTATTTTATATTTTATTAAATTATATATATTATTATTAATATTAAAAAAATTATTTATTATTTTTTAAAAAGGTAAATCTTAATATAAATTATATATTTATAAAGGTTTTAATGCTATAATAAATAGCAATGCTAAATATAAAGTTTTTATTAATTTCTTAAAAGGAATACTTATAAATTATTCCTTAAGTTATAAAGTTTCTAAGTATTTTAATAAACTTAATTTTTATTAAGATAGTATCTTTTAATATCTTAAGGAAATCCTTATATTTAATTAATTAAGAATTTTCTTTTTATAAGATAATAATTATAATACTTATTATAAGGAAGTTAATTAAATAAAGTTTTGCCTTAATTTTATAAATAATTAAGGATAAGAAAGTTATAATTTTTAAGATTTTTTATTATCTTTAATAAAGGGAATTAATTGCTTTAAATTTTAATAAAAAGAAGTAAAAGCTATAAATAGCAAAATTATATTAAAAGCTAAGGTTTTTTAAATTTCTTAAATAATAAATATTTTTTAAGTATTTATTATTTTTAGCTTTTAAGATTAAAGTTATTAAATATAAAATTTAAAAAGTTTATATATATTAACTGCTTTATATAATTTCTTTTCTTATTATAAAGAATACTTATTATATATAAGTAATACTTTTAAGTTAGCATATTATTTATTAATGCTTTCTTTAATATTAACTTCTTTTTTTTAAAGGAATTTCTTAAAGTTTTAAATAATAATTAACTTTTTAAATATTATTATATTTTAAAAAGCAAAGTTTTTTATAAAGCATTAAAGTAAATTATTATTTATATTTTAATATCTTATTATTTCCTTTATAAACTTAAAAATAGCAATATTTACTTAATTAATTATATTATTTACTTTTATTATTAATTTATTTTAATAATTAAAATTAACTTATTAACTTTAAAACCTTTTATTAAGGTTAAAAAGTAATTAAAGTTTTTATATAAAAGCATTATTAATATTTAAGGGTATTTCTTTAGCATTGCTATTAAATTTAGCTATTTTACTAAGCTATTAAAATATTTAAATAATTTATATATATAAAAAAAAAAGGTAATTAAGAGAATATAATAAGGTTATTTTAAAGTATAAAAAGAAAATATTAATTATATAATAAAAAAGTATTTATTAAAAAGTGTTTATTAACTTAAATAAATATAAGTTATTATTTATATTAAACTAAAGTAATTATAAGCATTTTTAGCATTAACTATATAATAAAATATGCTATATAATTAATAAATTTAAGGCATTATTAAAAACTTATTAATTAATAAATTAAATTTTTATAATAAAAAGATTAAGATATTATTAATTTCTTTTTATTAATTTTAATTATAATATAGCTATTAATACTTAATTAAATAAGGTTTTATTATTAATAATTGCCTATCTTTATAATATTAATATTAATTATTTAGTATAAATATTGCAATTTAATTATAATAATTCCTATTATTAATGATTATTGCTTAATTAATGGCAATATAAATTTATTGCTTATTTACTTTATTATTTATAATTATTTATAAGTAATTACTAATTAATATTAGCTAAATTAATATATATTAATTAATAGCAAACTAATTATATTTAAATTGGCTATATAAAAGAAAGGAGGGTTGCGGCTATAGGCTGTAAAACCTCCTTTTGGCTATAGATTATCTAGGGGTGGTTATGTGCTGCTGCATGTAACTCTTGCCTGCTGGTGCTTTAATGTTAATTGCCTATAGTATCCATAGTGCCTATCGTGCCCAATGCTGCTATCCCCTTATAATACGTCCATAACTACATTAAAGCTAATAAATAAATAAAAAGTTAATATTAATTAATATTAATTATTTTTAATTCCTTATTTTTAATTAATTTAATTAATTTAAAGTAATTAATTTAAAGTAATTAATTTAAAGTAATTAATATAAATATAATATAAGTTTAAAATAAGTAATTTTTAATAAAAAAACTTATATTTTATATTAAATAATATTAATTATATTATTAAAAATGCAATTTATTATAAATTATTAAAATAAATATATTTATATTATTTAATATTAATTAAGTTAAATTTATTATAATATAATTAAAATTTAATTAACTTAATTCTTTTTTATTTTTTTTATCAATTTTTATATTATATTTAATTTTATTATAATTATTATATTATTATTTAATTAATTTATTATAAATTGCTTTCTTAATATTATTATTTATTTTATTAATTAATTGCTTTTTTTTTTATATAAAAGTTTAAGATTTCTTAATAATAAGTACTTTTTTAAGCTATATTTAAGTTTTTTTAACTTTTTAATATTTAATAAATATTATATTAATATCTTTAAAAATATAAACTTAATCCTTTAAAATAATAAGTTTATATATTATTATTTATATATTTTTTACTATTTAATTAATAATTTTTATAATTAATATAAAAAAGCTTTTTTTATAAATAAAAGTTTTACTTTTAATAAAGCTTAATTACTTAATAATTTATTAAGTATTAAATAATATTTAAAACTTTAAATATTAAGAAAAAATAAAAAGGATTTATATAAAAGTTTATAAATATATATTAAGCTTAAAAATAATAAAATTTAAATCTTAAAATAAAATTTTAACTTTTTTAAATATTACTTTAATATTATTTTTTATAAAGATTTTATTATAAATTATTATAAATATAAAAGAATATTTAAACTTTATAATATAATTAATAAATATTTAAATAAAGAAATTAATTTAATTATTATATATATATTTTAAAAATAAATATAATATAATATTTAATAATTAAAATAAATAAAAAGAATATAATAATATATTAATAAAAATAATATTATTATCCTTATAATATTAATTAAACTTAGCTAATATATAATTCTTATAATTATTTAATATTAATATTTAATATATACTCTTTATTTATTACTTAATATGCTTATTAAAATATTAACTTTATTTTAAATTAATTTTATTATTTATTTATTTATTTAAAGTAAGTTTAATAATTTAATTATTTAAAAAACTTAACTTTATAGCTTAGCTTATAAAATAATAAATACCTTAAATAATTATAAATAATAAAATATATTAATTCTTTATATTAATATATTTAATAATTATAATTTATTTTTAATCATTAAGTTAAATTAATTTAATTTTTTTATATTTATTAATATATATAATTATTATTAATATAATAATTATACTTATTATAAAGTTAATTTTATTAAAATTATAAAAATTATTATTTATAATTTTATACTTAGTTATTATATTATAAAATAACTTAAATTAATTCTTAATAATTTTTAAATCTTTATAAAAAGCTTTTTATTAATAAAAAATAATTAAAACTTAATTTTAAAAGTAAATTATAAGTTTATAAAGCATTAAGCTTAATATTTATTAATAAGTTTAATATTATATAATATTAATAAAAAGTTAATTATATTTTTTATATTAAAAAGTTATAAAATTTTTTTTTTAAGCATTTTACTTAATAATATATTAAATAAGTATTTATTTTTTAATTTAATTAAATTTATATATATTAATATATAATTCTTTATAAAAGCATTATTAATTTATTTTATAATAAAATATAATTTTAAAAATATAAAAAATCTTAATAGCTTAAATTATAAGTAAGGGTTTTGTATTATTTTTTTTAAATTTTTAAATTACTTAAATAATTAAAAAGATTTTATTTTTTTAAATAAAAAATACATTAATAATTATTAATTTTTAATATATTAAATATTTAAGTAAGTAAATTAAAGCAAAATTAATATAAAAAATTAAAATATAATTAATATTAAAATAAAATCTTTTTATTAAAAGTTAATTATTTTAAAGTTTAATATAATTACTTTTAATTACTTTAAATTAATTAAATTAATTAAAAATAAGGAATTAAAAGCATTTAATATTAATTAATATTAACTTTTTATTTATTTATTAACCTTAAGGTAATGTTAATATTAATTAAAGTTGGGTAAAGTTGTAAAAATCCGCTACTTATTAATATTTGCTACTTATTAATAAACTATATTAGCTTTAATATGCTTTTAATATCTTTCTTTATTGCTTTTACTTTTAACGTTATAATAATATATAACCTTATAATTATATGCTTATATATTTTTTAAATATATAAATATCTTTGCAAACTTACTTTAATATTATTAATTTTTATTATTAAATATTAATTTAATTTATAATTAAGCTTATATTTCTTACTTATTAAATCACGTTATCCTTAGGGGCAAGTTTTACTTATTAAATAGCACTTTAACTTTTGCTTTAATCTTTGCGGCGCTTATCAACCACATTATATAGAAATGTCTTGCATTAGGCAAGGAAGCACTAGACTTCATTAATCCTCCCTTGTTCCAGCATCGTGGGGGCTTTAATGATATCAAGAATGGCTTGAATTCAAGGTGTAGGACAGATGATTTCAATGCTGTGTAGAGCCTGGGACCCGGTGATAGGGCTGGGCACGCCGAGCTATCCCAGGCTGTTGTTTTTAATAGTTAACCTGTAGCTTTCCATTCCCAGTGCGATTCTCAAAAAATTTGGCTGCACTCGCATGTTCAGGCTTCAGGGGTATGTATATAGGCTTGATCTCGCTAAATAGGGTGAATGAGTTCACAACTAATGGTGGACCTGTAAAAGGGGTGTAATTAGATCATCTGGAATCTCCACTCCAAGCCGTTGGTCGATAGCTTGGCCAGACATTGAGGTTATACAAAAAGTTTCGCGCCAGTCAGGCGCAAGTCCAGCATTCTTAATAACCTACATGAGAATAGGAAATAATAATGTGACGATTTAGTTTATACAGATTTCAGAGCACTTCAACTGGTTTTAATTCTTTCTAGGCAGCGAGGTTTTACTGCACATCGTTGGGTTTGCCTACCTAGGCCCTCCTGAAATTCTCCCCTTGCGTTCTTAACTTGACCAATTTGATACCATATGCACTTTGGATCCTGGTGAGATCTTTTCGATCTAGCAGTCATTTTTGTGAGCCGATCGTGATGTTCCGAGGTCAGGCGAGGAAGCCAAGATCTCAGTTGCACGAGATAAATGGTGGAGCGTCCCCTATATCAGACCCCACTCATTTGGCGGTGACTCCTGATCTCCTTCCATTCGCTGAACATACTTATACTTATCAACGTGTATGCTAGGATTTTAAAAGCTTTCCGGGGTGTAATCAGCATGAAACTAAGTCCGCGCGATACATCTAGCATTTGTTCTGCAAGGCTGGAGCGCGCAGTCTGTCGGAAATCACAGTTCATGAAGAGCCTTGTCTCAACAACAAAATTGAACTGAAGCTCTTCATCAATTCGATCTCTTGTCAACTAAACTCCTCCATGATGGCCCCCGGAGGCCGTTGCCTCCGCGTGGCAATGCTCAACGCCGACACATCAGTCCCAAATGTGTATGCTAATCTGGGCACATTTGGAGACATACTACACCGGAAATTGCTTGCTGCAGCGGATCCAACATACGATGGGTTATCTATCGTACACTCGGTCTATAATGTTGTGATCGGCGAGTATCCTGATTCGTTAGATGATCTGGACGCTATTTTTATTACCGCATCGGCGGCATCTTCGTACGACAGTGAAGCTTGGATCCAGAGGCTGGAGGAATACGTTGTGATGATTTACACGATGCATCCTGAGATCAAATTGTTCGGCAGCTGCTTTGGTCATCACATGATTTGCCAGGCTTTGCTGAAGGATCATGGGGTGCGCGTCGCGAAACGCCCGACCGGCTGGGAGATTGGGGTCATCGAAGTCGAGTTTACGGCAGAATTCAGAAAAGCCTTTACTCGTTTCACATCGTCAGCTGTTAGCGGAAGCCGTCTGCAACTACCCAACCGGCTACCGACCCCTGAGAGTGAGAGTGAGGATGACGGCAACAAGGCGCCCTGCTTTCTTGAGGGCGAGGGTTGCGTGGTACCCAAAAAGGCGTACTTGGAGTTCGTGCATGCCGATGAGGTTGTTCTACCTTCGCCAGACTTCTCGCTACCAGAGCCGTGGACGCTGTTGGGTTCCACGGAGCATTGCAAAGTTCCGGGGATCTATCAACCAGGGCGGGTGCTCACGCTGCAGGGGCATTTCGAGTTTGACACGTTCAAGAGCCAAGAGACTATGAGGATCTTCGGCGCCGATGAGGCTTCCAACCCGCAGCCAGATAATGGCCCTGAGGCCGGGGAAGCTTCGGGACCAGAGTACGAAAACGCTGAGGCCGTGGTGGACATCCTTGTCCGATTCCTGGCGGAAGGAATGGCTGTCAGTAGGCTGCGTGGTGAAAGATTTCTAGTACAATCCGATTTACCGACGCCATGAATATCGACGAAGACACATGGCGTGAGCTGGTCACGGATCACGAGTAGCATAGGACACGTTTCCAATACACTCCGAACAATCAAAATCCCCTCAAGCACCGCCTAAAGTGAGATTCTTAGTACGATAATCACGTCGTAGATGATACTATTTCATTGTTGACATCGACACGTACTTCCCAGGTCTTAGATAAGTACGAAAGCTAGCGACCTAGTTGATTCATAGAGATACTAGCATAGCCAAAGGCCCCAAGAGGTCTGGCTTGAACGGCCTCGGGGGAAGCAGCCGCCCCCTTGGCCCTCCAAGTTCTGGACTTCACGAAAGTATCCATCTCGTTGTCAACTGTGGGAAATCTTGTGACATATAGGTAATCTTCTGATCTAGCATGCGTTTTGCCCATTGCCGGTAAAGTTCCCAGGCTGGTATTCACCGCCGGCATCTCCAAGACACTCAGCTGTGCCACGGTTAGCATCCGAGGCGGCCTTGACTCAAGAACCACAAGTGTTTAGCTAGGACGATTGTACTTACCGACGGTGACAATCTTCAGATTGTTGGTCTTCGCCCAGTTGATAAGCCACGTGGTGAGCTCATTGGCAGTCGAGGAATACGTCTCATGCATCAGCGGGATGTGCCCGTTCCCGCCGGCACCAGCGGCCGTGAACTTGGCCTGGCTCTGGGCGGCTGACTGGCCATTCCAGTCGCCGGTGTCGATGTCATTGGTGATGATATTGTAGCCGAGGGTCCTCATCACGGAGGAGACGCTGCCGCTGGTCTCGAGGTACGGGGGCCGCATGTACCTGGGCTTCCTGCCGAAGATGTTGACAAAGGCCTGCTCCAGCTTGGTCATCTCCGTGGTGAGCTGCGATGATGACATGGAGCCGACGTGGCCGTGCGTCCAGGTGTGCGAGGCCACTTGATGTCCGCCCTCGTAAGCCGACTTGACTGCCGCTGCCTGGTTGTAGATGCACCCTTTATGAAGCAGTCAGAAATTTCCTGTAGGCAGCCCTTGCCTCAAGGTAAATGCACATACCGTAAAGCGTCCCAGTGAAGAAAAAAGTCCCTTTGGCTCCGGCCTGGTTCAGCTTATTCACCAGGCTCTGGGTATATTGATACGGGCCATCATCATATGCCAGAGCTAGAGTGTTCGGTGTGCTGCATCTTGTGTAGACGGTCCCAGGTGTCGGAGCTCGGTTGAAGATAGTAATCGGATCCGACACAGGAAGCGCACTTGCAAGTGCAAGGAGAGAGCTAAGGACAAGGCTGTAATGCATTGTGTTCTGCTTCTGGAATCCTAGGAGGTCTAATTCAAATGGCTAGGTCAATTCAGGTTTGCCAAGGTAGGTAGACACCGATTCAGAAAGATCTGGGGTTGGCCTTCTCATGTTATATACATCCTCCGGCCTCATCCTAACTGGTAATGTGTGCCGGAAGTTACTATCAGTCTTGGCTTCATTCGTATTTATATGGCCTCAAATTGACTATTCTCCACGAATTGTTAATTTGAAACTGCGTTGTAGTAGCCAGCCAAGCATGGGGCGTCCCCACTAGCGACTACAGCCGGTGACATTAACCTGCTAGAGTACGAATTTAGCCGCCACCAGCTTGCCTGCATTAAGGCTGTCATCGGAGACAAGGAAGCCTGTGCACACGCTTGGCAAACTGTTCCTTGCTCCGGTTGGCCCCGGGCGGGCTAATGACAGACACATCGAGTGACAGAGACAGCCTTCTACATGACGCCTCATGGCTAACGAATTGTGGACCTAATCGAGAAAGCATTTCAAGCATCCGGTCGATCACCCGAGCTGGGCTGCAACCTAGCGGGCTCTATTACAACCTGCCCTTGTGTCAACGGTTGCTAATGCATTGTCCATAGATCTCCAAATATTTAATTATGCGGATCCTACGGGTCTGAGTATAACTTCTATGCAATCTTGACTTAAAAAATTATGCGATTCAGACTTCAAACCTATACAGCAAAGCCACTAAAACACCGCATAGGCAGAGATGCAAGATTGGGCACAAAACCGGTGTCATCGTAGTCTGTGCTTGGACGAGTTGCTACCGGTATTGCCTTGAAGATGCACCAGGTGCAGTTGCGCATGGTTGGACATCTAGGATTTCAGATCTATCTCTACATCTTAGTCATTGGCAGTGTGGCCTGGATCGTACTTCTAACTCAGGCTTCGCAAACGAGCACACCGGGCCTGATAGGTGTTGCCCTCGGGCTTGAAGCTGGTGCAGGACGTCACGTCGGAAAGGTGATTACGTTTTTGGGATCAGCGACATTATGTCGTCGCAGGTGAAGTGGGCGAGATTTGGGTCCTCTGATTAGCTTCGTGGAGAACGTCGGAGACAGATTCGAAGCGGTGGCAGACCTCGACCTCGTCGTCGCTATGGATGTAATTTCGGGCAAACGTCTTTGACCCAGGTCAACTATAGCTCCTTGTCTGAGACTTTTATAAACGGAGTAATGTGTTCCCTTGAGCCTTGAAAACAGCTCATGCGTCTCTGATAAAAGAACAAAGTATGACCTCCTCGGGGTTTAGTTCGTGCCATTTTACACACATCTGCAGTGGGTAGGCTTCGACAACTGCTTGAGATTGAAGGGACGAGGTGGGTGACATCTTGAGATACTGAACCACCCTGGAGCACAGCGAGAGCGCATCCGATGAGACCCGCTTGGACCCATAGATCTAGGCAGTCACGTCGGAGTGGAGATGCCAAGTAAACTTTGCTCGTCTGTTGGTCTCATCAACTGATCATTCTGACCAGCCGCACAGCTCACGAGGAGTCAATCAAGTCCCGCTGGCGCGAGCCTGCTACCAAATTGCGTAGGCTCGGTGATAGCTCGAATCGCCTGCAGAGCTTTTCCCCAATCGTCGGCACGGAGAGCTGGGGGTTTAGATTGCAACAATGCCAATCTGTCGAATAGTTGAATCTCCAGTCCAGTCTTGGAGCCCTTGGCTATTCGGAATTGAACGTACCCTGCCGGCTACTCATCTTAGTCGAACAAGCCGTTGAGATCTTCCCTCGAAACATCTTCGGACAACTGAGCGTTTCTACAAATATTGTCTTGGACCTTTAGCAGTCTTGGGGTACTGGGGTGGGCGGTCAGAAAGAGCTGGGTAGGTCGAAGCACCGTAATTCCGCCTTGCGCAGACCGACTTCGGCTGACTCCATGTGCTCAGTTCACCACCAGCTATAAAGATGCTTCCGCGATTTTTCGCCAGACACGTTGCATCTTCCGACGTATGGATTTCTCCACTTTCATCCGCGCTCTACTCGCAGTGAGTCCTCTACTTGCTCAAATAGCCGTAAACTCGTGCGCGCGCGGGAGGCGACCTCTGAGTGTATTCATGCAGTCTTGCGGGTCTACAAACACGCTCAGCACAGCACTTGCGGCTGGATCCGCGCGAATGAACATTGTGTATCACTTTTTTGAGGGTCTGACAGCGTGGGAGCCCCACATATTCTGTCGTCCGGCCCAGCAACCTGCATCCGTAGAAGCTGTGGGCTCGCTTTGCGCGCTGATATCGCTGTGGGGCTGCGCATTTCTTTTAGTGTACTGCATGGTACACTTCCGCCCGACGCGGCGCAGACTGTGAGTCCATCTGAGTTGTTTTGGTGGAGATCCTGGCTACGAACGCGGGCCCGCCTACTATTTAGGAAGCTGTGCACATTGCTTGAGGGTTTGCGCAAACCTTCTCCTCCCCTGAACCTGACTATCCAGCCTCACGCGTAGCCACGCAAAGACATTGTGACATTCGCAGTGACCTCATCGCCTCAGCATGGACTTCCAACCAACGCCGCCTCAGACTCTTGAGATGATTACTGCTCTAAGGAACAAGCTCACAGAACCTGACGCAAAAACTGCCAAAACCCCACGTCATTTCGACTCCAATCTCAAAAATACTTGCAACGACCCCCGGCGCAATGTCTTGCTCGATACGGGGTTTCAAGCTTGGTTTGCATACTTTGTAGCAGACAAACAGACTCAAGCGGCTGTCGACCAGCTATCAGGCTCGGCGGCTCGAGAAGTGGCCCGCAACATCTGCAGCGTTGAGCTCCATCCAACGGTGGAAGCCCGATTTCAACACATCCTCTATGGGTCTTTTCGTGGCACAGAGCGCCGCTGTAAGGATTAAATCTAAGTCATTTTGATAGCAGTTCGACTTCATTGCTAAGTATTTCCAGCTTTTCTAGTAAAGGGGAGCTACAGCCGCTATCCGGCACGCCAAACAACCCCGCCGGCCAGCACAGCTTCCATCCAAATGGCGTGTTCCAACGAGCCGCTGCTCATGAACGACAACACCCGGAGTGACATCGAACAGCCACATTTTAACGGTTCAAACCTGCCGTCACTAGAAAGCAATGCCGATCAACACAGGCCGCTGCCCCCTTTCTTGTCTAATGTGATGAATCGCCATCATAGTATGGATGGGGGTGTTCAACTAGCGCCACTTGAGGACCACACCCAAGGGAGAAGAGGGTCGCCACCGGAAGATGATCTCCAGTTCGCCATGCCCGAGGCTCCTGTGGACAAACCTAGGGTGTGGGAATCTCCCGACGCAAGAAATATCCCCATGCTCTTCCCAACCCTGATCTGTCCTTCAATTGTGAGATCAGATGGGGCGGCATCCATTCGCGCAATCTTCACAGATGCACCATCGCAATGCAGCCTAGAGATCGATCTTCATTCCACAAAGATACCATATATCGCCTGGGAACTATTCAAAGCACACATTGATATTGAGAATGAGCGGCTTCTGGTAAGATTTGAAAAGGGTGCAAGCATATCAGCTGAGGCATTCACTCTATACGGCGCGGATCGTGAAGCTACCGAATGGCTCTTGGGCAAAATTTTTCCAACTATCAGCGCAGGCCTCCAATATAAGTTGGAGATTGAATGGGGAGAACCAGTAACCCGCCTTGTATCGTTGGAGGTTAGGGGTGATGCTAAGAAACCAAGCTGCCTCAAGGTCCAAAGCGACGAGAAGACCATATCAACCATCGCTGGACAACTTTGGCCAGCTTTTCCATGCATGGCCTTCTAAGGCCATATAACGTTATCATTCAATACAGCTATGTCATGTTCGGAGAGGGTCGTGGACGAAAACGCGCTCCCCAAGACCAACTTCCATTTGAACCTTGGAAGGCTTATTGATCATTCTGCAGGATTTTATATACTTCTGATGCAGAGACCCGTTGAGCCCGGACATGTTCGTAAGCCGCCCGGCTGTGGACCACATGATGAATTTAGAAAGTGACCAGCGCAGTGGAGCCGGGTGGTGTGTCGATGTCTCGATCTTCTAAATTGATGCTCCGACTGCTTGATCTCGGCATGCACTTGGTAAGAGCCCCAGGAGGGTTGCTAACAGGGGGCAAGTTTCGGGGTTCGGGTACGCTCACTTATGTAATTAAACTTAGAGCTCTCAACCCTGTCAGTCGCGCTAGATCCCCAACGACGACCGAGAAATCGCATCCCGCGTCTCATCTCAGCTTGCTGGCAGCCAACATCAGCGCCCAACCCCCCTTCCCTTCCCTCAACTGTGCCAAACCAACCAGGTCGCTTCCAAGCACTGTCTCACATCGATCGCTTGGGTTTCCCTCGCTGCAAACGCCCCTCCAGAGCAAACATGTCTGACGAATGCGACAGTGAGGAGCATTACTACAGTGGCTCCGATGAAGATGACGAGTCCAACGAATCCGACTCTGATGACGCGAACCACGGCCTGCTAGACCTGGAGGCTTCTGAAGGCAGCTCCGACCCAGAGTCTGACGCCGACCAGTACTCAGATGATGGCAGCTACGTCGAGTACAGCTTCCCCAAGTTCATGCAGCTGCCTCCTGAGATCCGCGAAATGGTCTGGGGCGCCTTCTGCCCTGACCTCGGATCGGAGCCGCGCGTGTTTGAGCTCCACCTGCGCACAGTCATCTCTCCCCCGGGCGCCGTCCACCTCCCCAATATAGTGCAAGGCATCGTGGCCGGCCCGCAGCTTGAGAGCCAGACCAAGCCGGTCAGGGCTGTCCTGGCCGTTCACCGTGAAAGCCGGGAGCTGGCACTCAAATCGGCGCCTCATGAGCTCTCGTTGTCAGACGGAGAACTCGTGCATTACCATGAGGAGCGGGACGTCCTGTTTGTTGCATGGACAGAGGAGATCCTTCTCCGCGGAATAGCTCTGCGGTTTCAAGAGCTGGGCATCGAGGCGCAGAATCTCGCCTTTCCATCCGACATAACTTCCGAATACGGCGAGGACCTCGCAGATCTGATGTACTTGCTTCCCCAAACGAGAAGGCTCTTCCTCCTCGATGAGGAGGAGAGTATGCAGGACGAAAGCATGAGTATTCGGGATTATGCCTGGACCGTTGCGGACAAGGTCCACAAATACCACCTTCATGCGGAAGAGGAGTCAGATATTGGGTTCTTGGTTCCTGCCAACCGCATCATTTGTTGGCCTGATCTCGACAATCACCGTGAGTTTGCCGAAGAGCACGTTACGGATCCAGACGGAGATTTTGTGTTGTGGAGTACAGTCAACGACTACCGTCACCGTCTCCGGAACCCTCTCGAGGACTCGCGAGAGCTGAATCAGGATTACCTCTCCGATGAAGAGAAGACTGAAGCCATCGGTCGACTTCGGAGTATCGAGGTTTGGCCCATGGTCAGGTTCAACTTTAGGGAGGGTTTAAATCGATTCAACTACATCGAGACACGGGCCCGGTCCTTTCCAGACCAGATGTCCGAGTCGGAAAGCCCCCGCAACTTCATCCACATCCCGGATGAGTATGAGAGCGATGGGATAGACGACGACCCCATTGATGACTCCACCTCCGTCGATGACTATGACGAGATGCTCGCCCAAAACCTCGCCCAACAATTCTTTCAACCGCATGGATCTTCCGGTCAGCTTGACAACTCTTCTGAAATAGACGAGCTGCCTCCAGCCAATTTTTCAAGTGATGAGGAGCCCGAGGAGCCAGATCAAGTCACATACGTCTCCGACTCGGAGGACGGATCGGCATCGCAGACACGCGCGGCTCGAGCGATGCGGCGGGTAGTGGAATCCGACTCGGAAGGGAGTGCTACAGAGGCACAGTCTCCTCGGCCTTCCAAACGGCGCTCGCGTGCCGCTATTTCGGATTCGGAGGATAATGAAGAGGATTCATCGGATGCAGGGCCAGTGAGAGGAGCCAATCGGCGAGCGAGGGCTATACCAATCGATTCCGAAGATGAAGATGAACAGGACGGTGATGACGCACCTCAGCCCTCCCGCGCTGACCGCAGACGCGGCCGTGTAGTACCTATTGACTCGGATGACGACGATGATGAGGAAGGGTCACAAAAACCATCTGAGGGCAGGAAGTCGCGCCGGCGAGTTGTACAAGAGGGATCCGACAAGGAGGGTGAAGGCGACGACAGCGATTCTCAGGGTGGTGGTGCCAAGACGAAAGAATCTGGCTCTTCCGACGAGGAGGAACAGAGCAGCTCGGACGATGAAGACGATGACCCCCCGCCGCCGAAGCGGATGTCGCTTGCGAAGCGACTCCGCATGGAGAGCAGGCAGGACCAGTCCCGACATGTCGACCACGACTCCTCCGAAGCAGATGGCATGAATGGCGACGGCTACGACTACAGCGATGACCAAGAGGACGAGGTGGACAAGTCAGACACTGAATTGTTCGAGGGCGAGGACGGCGAGAGCGAAGGGGGATACTGATCTTGCAAGGTGTTTGCGGAAGATGGTTTATGAAATTTTGGGACCTCCTGGACACGATTTCTCGGATATACTTCGAAATGTCCAAGGCTTAATCGATGCCTTTAATCAATAGTTGCGCGCCAGACGGCCTGCTCTGCGGTTTCATGGTGCGACACAGCACCAACGACGATGACTTTCTTTAGTTGATGCCCTCGTTGATTCGTGACATTGTCTATCTGCGCCGCTGAGTCTTGTGACAAGTGCTGCCTACATCTGGTCCTGCGTGTGCGCTTTACGTGCGCCCATCCTCATTGTCAACCGAGACTGCTACCCTCACTTTCCAAGTCGCCGTGTCAAGACATCATGTCCACGCCCAAAAAACCCCGAGTCGAGCCTCCCGTGTCTCGCCGCAGCTCACAGCTCGGCCTCGTTCTTGTGGACACCATGCTGGTTGCTGGAGTCGGTCAGGCCAGAGCAGTCGCTGCAGTTGGAGCAGTTGACGAGGTCCTGTCATTAAGAAGTTTGTCAGCAAGATGAACGAAATAGCATTTCATCAAGACGCAATGGAGTGAGGCCGGCGTGGAATTCCACGTCAGCTTCCATCACCTAGAAGCTTGCATATGGAATCATGGTGCGTGCTAATGGATCAAATGGAAAGGGAAAGGGGCAGCAGAAGTCTGAGCTCACAGTGCAGTCAGTGCAGTTGCTGGAGTCGGTACAGTCCTGTCGCCGCTGTTAGCAGGTGTGCGATTAGGGAAGCGCAAGGTCGGTGGCACCCACGTCGCTGTTGTTCATGTTGCTGCAGTTGTTCAGTCGGTTGCATCCAACGCCTGGCGGGAGGGAGAGAAAGTCAGTCAGCAGGTCCTGGATCAGTGTCGCGTTTGGGCGGCGCGGGGGCAGAAGGTGAGGAGGCCTACAGTTGCTGCTGTTCTTGCAGTTATAGCAGTCCGTGAGGTTGCTGCAGTTGGTGTTGCCGTTCGGGTCGGAAGACATGGTGTCACGATGATGGTCGGTGTTTCTGAGTGTGTGTGTGTGTGTGTGTGTGTGTGTGTGTGTGTGTAGGGGGCGAGTCTTGGTGTTGACGTTGACGATTGGGTTAAGTCAGGAAGATGGATGCGGTCAATGGTTTTTTTTGTATTTCAGTTTTTGTTGCCGACCTGTGTGTTGTTCACCTTGGTAGTGGCGCTCTGGATTCACCGCAGCAACGCCGGTTCACTATGGACGGTGGTGGTTTGGCCCGTCTGACACGCACATTCACTTGTGCTTCGCGTATGATGACGACATGCCACACCACCACATTGACGGCTGTGAGAGACCAGCGGCACGGTCGATTGGTGGGATTGGTAGATAACGAAATAGACCGTTTTCTGGAAGGATTCTCGTCTGCCAGCCCAATTGAGTATTTGACGAATGAAGCTGTGGCCCTATCACCACTTGGTCTTGGACTATCTGGACACTGCAGGAGACGGTGTAACATGGAACGCGGGACGTTAAGGTGGCAATCATTGTACTGGACGACCCTCGCTGATACTTGTCAGGCTCAAGCCTTTCATCTTCCCAACGGCGTATTCATTACGGCCAATGAGCGGCTTGGACTAAGCTGAGGGATTACTTTCCAAGCTTGTCTAGGTAGCTCTGGTCGACCGAAAGCGACCACCCGCATCGAAGTTCCGGAGAGTTTGATCCTTGGCCGCTGCCACTTGTAAATCACTCCCAGAATGCTCTCGGCCGATTTGCACCAGTGCAGCAAAGCCTCGAGAATGCGTTATTCTTTCAAATTTCCTTGAGCTTTTCTTTGCGCTGGCGAGGCATGATGAACAATTCGATTGAAAGGGGGTAGTATCGATCATCGTCAATGCACATCATGGCGATGAAACTCGCACGGCCGGAATAAGGGCTCTTGGGAACTTCCGACGTCGGTCAGACATTCAGGGAGACGCGGCCCTCCGGCGGGATGCAAGCGGACTTGTGGTTCTTCCAATGAGCTCTCTGGCAGGCCTAGGAAAGGAGAACAGATCAGCTAAAGTCCTGCCACAGCACAATCGAAATGGACATCCAACCCACCATGTTGCAGTACCAGGCTCTCTTGCACTTTGAGCACTGGGAGGGTGTCGCCTCGCCATTGTCTGCGGCAATCTTGCCACAGCTGAAGCAGCTGCCCATGGTTAGCAAGTTGATGATTATGTGTGTACACAACAGCACTGACCTTGGCTCTTGAAAGCTTCGAGGCACGCCGGGCTTGTAGTTCTCGAGCGCGGCAAGGAATTGCACCTTGCCAGGATGCCGGAAGCCCTTGTCACCGCCATTGAGGTCGGCTGCCAACAGCGCCACGACGCCAGGGTTGCTTCGCAGCACAGGATTCAAGCCATCGCGGCACGGAATCTCGCGGACAAGTTCACGGAGATGGTTGAAGTCATTGCCATTGATCACGGCCCCAGCTCGCATCATGATGGCGCCGACAAGGATGACTCGGTACTTGCCTTCGGGCTCGTGCTCTCTCTTGCGGAAGATCTTGAAGAGCTCGTCGCCGATTCCGCTATTGAGAGTGTTGCGGCGATCGGAAACAATGCCCTCGAGCTTCTTCTTGTACTCTTCCGTCTCGTAGTAAGCTCTTATATCGTGGGGACAGCACATGTCTGTCTGGTGGATCATACTGGAGAGATGGAGGTCCATGTCGTCGCTGTCGCCAAGGGCGCGATTGATCTCCAGAGCAATATCCAAATCCCGATCGCCCTCGAAAAGGCGCATCCCCCAGCGACCCATTTCGTTTGCAGCTGTCTCCAGCTGGTCGAGCTACAAAATTGGGATGGCTGGATGGCACGAGACCGGGAGGAGGGCTGGGCACACGATCGTAGGGATTGGTCAAGTAGATGGAAGAAGAATCATCAAGGACACATCGAGTTTTCGTTCCTTTAAAGACCAGGTACGGCCGTTGGGACGGTGGGCAAAAAGAGGCTGATATCGCTGCTTCTTGACACTTGCACCAGATCAGATGCGTGACCTCAGGCAAGCAGCTGGACAAAGGACTCGCCTCAGCCACCAGCAACCATTGATCTGGCACTGCTCGACCGCAAGGACAGGCAACAGTGGGCATACTTGCAGTAAGGTAGCTTCGTACCAACTTTGGGTGGCAGGTACCTAGGTACTTGGGCACGTCCCTCGCTCCTCTTCCTTCCTTGCCTCCTTCCTTCCTAGAGCAGATCTCTCGTCCATATCAACTGACAATGCAGCTGCCCTTGCACCCTTGGGTTGATGGTCTAGCGACAAACGCGATACCATCCTCTGATAAAATTTCAGATGAAAATCAGGTTAGCAACCTGAAGACCAGCAGTTCGAACTTCGGGGGCGCCCGAGGGATAAGGACGCTGTGTCATAGACAGGATGCACTCGGTGATCACCCTGAGTGCAGAAGTCTTTGCCATTTCTTTCTCCTGTGTTGTCTTTTTGGCTGCCGTTTACGCATCAGGGAAGTCAAATTTCTCCATCCGTCATGATACAGCGTACTGTGTAGCCCGTCCAGTTACTGGGTGCTATGCTACAGCTCTGCTCCCTGAACATTGACAAACCTAACCTTCTCAGCATCGCCGCCCAAAATGCTCTTACTGGTCGCCAGTCCATCAGCATCCCACTCAAAGTCTACCGCAATGCCTCCCCTGATTCGAAGGCCCTCGACACTGCCTCCTCCCCAGGCACTCGGGATCGCTGGGCCCAGTACCACCGTCCTCGTCTCCTCTTCCCTACCGTTTGGCAGAGGCAAGTCCACCACTAACATGCTCAAGACATTGCCCGCCCACCCGAAATTCATGTCGATCTGGAACGGCGGGTTCTTGCCACTGTACATGCTCAGCAAGTTTGGCGCAACGTTGTTCAGCAGAGTCAGCTGCAGCTCCTCATGAGCCTTGGAGGAATCATTCAGCCTTGCCCAGCACGCGCCGCGCCAGACCTTGGGCCACCCATAGTTGCCGCCGTTGCCGTCCGCACTGGTGCCGTCTCCTCTTTCGATGAGGCTCGCCCGGACGGCTTCCTGTAGGGTCTTGTTGCTGTAGCCGTCGGAGAAGCCGGAGATGGTGTTCCCGGGATACCATCCGACGAGGTGGGAGATGTGGCGATGCTGGGGGTAGATGTTGAACAGGTATGAGTCGGGAACTTTCCACTCCTTCAGGACGCCGGTGCCGTACGTGGTATCAGGATCGACGTGGATACCGGTGTCGAGAGAGGAGAGTGTGTCGGATACGGATTTCAGGAAGTCTGTGTCTGATTCCGAGGCAAGCGATGCAGTGCTGAGGACGGCCTCAAGCAGTTGGTGGATCAGCTGCTGGTAGTGAGTGCACCCAAATGTCGTGGGACCTTGTTCGGCGCTGTTGCATGGGTTGGCAACCAGTGTGTTGTCGTTGAAGAAGCGATCTTCCTGTAGCTGTGAGACCCAGAAGGATGCGACGCCTTTGAGAAGAGGGTATCCTGTCTCTGCAAGCCAAGTGATATTGCGGTCGTAATCCCAGTGGTCGAAGACATGTAACATCATCCAGACTGCTGAGGCGGGATCTGGGATCGAGAGATCAGTGCGAGCTCATGGATGACATATAATAGGATAAAAGACTTACAGTTCGCCCATTGAGCATCGTTCTTCATTCCAGTGTACCCAAAGATATTCATCTCATTATGCACTACCCATCCAGAGCCATTGTACAGGAGCCGCGCTGTCTCGCTTCCTCTCGGAGCCCAGTTCTGGGCCATGTACTCAAAAGCCGGTCTTGAAAGGGAGGTCAGTCCGGTTGCGTCAGCTCCCCAGTAGTTCATCTGGATGTTGATATTTGCGTGATAATCTGCGCTCCAAGCTGGGCTGGTTTGCTCGGTCCAGCGTCCTTGTAGATTCGCAGGAAGCGACTCTTCCCTGGACGATGATACAAGAAGGTGTCGTGAATAGTCGAACATGAGGGACTCCAAGAAGGGATCGGCAGTGCCTTTCGCATAACGTGCCACAAGCTCAGACGTCTCGATGGTGGAGGAACCAGCAGTGTCTGGAATGCTCAAATTAAAAAGACCCATCAATGACGAATAATCTTGGATGTGATCGGTGAGTAAATCCTCATACGACCGGGCCGCAGCAAGAGCTGTCGTCGCCTCCACTACCGGGCCAGGATCTTCGCCTCTGAACGAGTAGTTGCTCTCCGCATTGCCTTTGGTCTGGTCAAAGTCCGAATCTGCAGAAAGAACGACTGTGACAGTCCTTTGACCCGCCGCCGGGGTGATCGTGAGGGATCCTGTCTCCGAGCATGATGAGCTGAGGTTGCCTGTCACTCTAGCAATTGAGTCAAATTGTAGTCCGATCTCTTGCTGCGTGATTCCCCTCAAGCGTGTGTACCCAGTACCGCAGGTGACGTTGGTCAGGTCAGCGCTCATCAAACCATTTCCGATAGAGATTGTGACAGCAGGAAGGCTGGAATCTCCAGAAAGGCTGTAGACACAGCTCTTTGCTGGGTAAGAGCAGAACACAGTGGTCTCAAAGGCATTTTCACTCGTACTCCACGAGGTTGTGTGTACTCCTGTGTCGAGATCGAGCTTTCGCGTATAATTGCTGTAATCGCCTACGCCTTCAAAGCTGACGGTAAGATTGCCTAGGGTCTGGTAGGACCCATAGTTGGTTATGGGCGCCAGGAGCTCCGAGATATTTCCCGTGCCATTCTGAAATATCCAATCGCGTATGCCAGGCAGGTATTGGTGGACAGGCCCCGGGGGGTTGCCTCCGGTGTAAGTCTGGGATGAGTCAGAAAGTGCCACGCTTCGAGGCTGTGCTGATGTCTGGACGCACCGAGTTCTCGAATGGTCCGCCAGACCACAAGGAGTCCAGATTCAAAATAAGGCTTTCCGTACCAGGAGGGCCAAACGGTATGGCTGCACATAACACGTCAGTAAATTGTAACAAAGCACCAGATTTGTTGACCGAAACACCTAGACGAACCTCCTAATTTGCCATTGCCGATTAGGTAGCCTGTCTTCAGGATGTAGTCGTCGCCTTCGCCGTACGTGGCTGGCGAGGTCGACCACAGTGATTTCCCTGCTGGCAGGGAGGGGCCGAAAGCCAGTGTAAGCAGTCCAAGTTTCCATGAGCGAATCATCGTGTGGTTATTCGAGTTCGGCGTGGCCGCAGGATCCACTGGTAGAAGGGCCGAAGGACTGCGTTTTGAGCTGGCCGGGGTGCGAGATCGGCTATTGACGCAGTGCGACCATAATAAGCTCCCAAAAGAAATGACGAGGGCATCGGGAGTCTACATATACACAACATGCAAGTAGATCCGGCAGCATCTTCGCCGCGTCTTCGCGCCGCGCCGAGGCCCAGGCCTATAATGCTACGCTGCTGTGATTCTATTCTGCATTTAGCTAGGAGCCCAGAGCAATTTGCCTTGGACTTCGAGGGGGTTCAGCATTTCTCCCCTCGTTTCGGCCCGGAGCCCCCGCATCCATGGAGAAATATTGCTGGGCTTTTCGCGTCAACATTGACGAATTACCCCGACGGGATCAAAAATCTCGAGTATAACAATTATCCGATATGGCACCTCGGTAATACTAGCCTAACAGTTTGCCAGCATGCGCAAGCACGACAACAGGACATTGTGGACGGCTTGTACCTACCTGGGCAACAAACTCGAAATCAGCTGCCGCTATTTGCAGCATTGGAGGTCACAAGCCCGCTGCACAGCGAGTACAATGTCGCCACAGAGCACTTTGCCTTATTTCATAATGGCGCCATTGGAAACGTGCATCAAGAATCGGGACATGCCGCGCAGGACGAGAATATCATGGTCCATGTTTGGTGAACATACCATTCTTGAGTGGAAGAGGGGTTGAGATAACCACTGCTCGGCTATCGGTCTGGATGCAGCGAAGGCGCGCGAGCATGCATAAATAGCAGATTCGACTTAGCATCGCTCCTTCAAGACTGCGTGTCGTATCCGTATATGCACAAATAGTGCAGCGCAATGCAGGGGCGCAGTCCCAACAGCATGCATGCACCAAGCAGGTGTCTAGGTAGTAATCATACTACCAGATTAAGTGTTGAGGCGGAAATAAGCTTACGGGAGCTTGCATTGCACAAGTCGAGCTAGAGATACGGACGAAGCTGAAATGCCCACCACGGATCGATGGGCAAAACTGATTGTGGACTGATTACACCCGTTCGCTTGAGCAACAGGGCAGTGCTGAGTAGGTCAATCCTACAGTGATGTTGTCGCTTGAGCCTGAGTCCAGGGTAGCTGAATCCTATCCAAAAATTACTTCACGCCACCGCATGATGACCTCGTATCGTAAAGTATAAGAATGCGTTCATCTCCCAACAATTCCATGGAGAGCAGCCTACTTGATCGAGCAAAAATACAATAACTCGGTCACACAAGTTCAACTCTGAAGGTCATTATTTCTGTCTACAGACCTATATCCAACTTCTTCACCTATTTCAAACAAACAAGCACCATGCGTTTCTTCAGCACAATCCTCAACCTTGCCGTGGCGGCCAGCTTCTCCAGCGCCATGCCCGTCGACTCGGCCGCCTCGGATGTCCCGGCAGCGACAGCGCCAGTCGACTGGTACCAGGGCGTAGTAACCTTCTCTGGCACTTCCGCAGTGATCGAAGCGAGCGCGTCATGTGGTACCAAGGTCAGCAGCGGTACCATCACAGCCGATGGGTGCAAGAAGCTCTCCACATACGCATTCGGCGTCCACCACACAGACAAGGTCTGCAACTACAGGCTGTGGAAGGGCAAGACGGACTGCTCCGGTGACGACTACACGGACATCCCTATTCCCGCGGGTTCCGACGTGACCTGCATCAATGACGGTGTTCTGGACGGTGGCAGGTTCTACTTGGCTTCTGGTATCTACTCGTGTGAATGAAGGATTGAGCTGGCACAATTTGGGATTTGAGAAAGTTCTTCAGGCGTAAGGATATGAAGGCTACATGGACAACAGAAAACACGTACGCTGGGCTGGGTATAGACATTAGACACCTAAAATGACCACCTTGAGAAGGAGTGAGGTGTGATAAACACTCCATAATATGATCACTACCTCAGACTTGCGCTAAATCGTTCAAATACCATGATTGCCTATCTACTCAGGTGGATCTGCACATTTTGCACCTGCTCTGTATGTTTGTGCCACTCTGTGTCGACTTCTTGACAACGACCGCCGGAGAAACCGGCCCTTGTATCGGAATGGGAAAGCCGAAGGTGACAATAAATGCGTGATCTGTACTGCTCTTTCAAAACTGCACACGGATTTGTAGTCTTCAAGGTCAGTGAAACAGGGATATACGAGGATTTGCGTGAGACTGAAGTCAATGGACGCGCCCGTGAAACATCAGAGAAGCCATGCAGGATTTGCTTTCGTCGCGAAGAGCCTGCTAATTTGTCAAAGCGCCAAGGGAGGTCACCGATATTGACTGGTGCAATCCAACTCTATTCATCCCGGAATACACCCTCTCAATCACCAGTCAATATCTCTATGCAAAAGGCCAAATGTGGGCCACTGGGTATTGAGTTCAGAAAATCGGAGTGGTTGTAATATACCCCGTCTTTTTTTCTAGATCCAGTCTATATGTCAAAAAATTCGCCTCTGATCAGCGTACTGTGAAAGTCGCCAGAATAATCGGAAGGAAGACCCCCACCCCCACGAAAAAGGCTGCCCAGGATATGACTGCCCGGGTCTTCCTGCCCCAGCCTGCAGCCATTGCGAAGCTCATGGTCAGGATCACAATGATATTCCCAAGGAGCCAGATGCAGCTGGCTAAGGCGCACACGAAGGCAAATATCCAGAGCTTATTGGTCTTTACCCACTTCCAAGCACTTCTCCGGAAGCTGGTTCCCTTGTCGAGGGAGAGTGCTTGTATTTCGACTCTGCCACCTTTCAGTTGCTCATTGGCGTATCTTCCCAGCTCTTTATTAGTCAGGGACTCTGCTTCCTGGTCGACTTGCTTCAAGTCAGCCCGTAACGAGTCTGCAAGACACAGGGCAGCCTTGAACTCTCGAGGCACTTCGTATCTGCCCCTGTTCGAAAGTTCATGATGGGCAAGGAGCCACATGATCCATATTCCGAACGTCCAGACGGTCAGGAGAACCAGGGTGGTTTCCAGCTGGACCACCGAAAAGCCCCATTGGTATGTTTGTTGAGAATTGTCCATGACGGGTTGGCAGACTGCATTTTTCTGGAGGTAGTCCAAGTGATAGAGTCTGCCATCGCCTGAGGGATAGAGGAATGCAGCGTTGCCTCTCTTACCACTCCAATGCGTGATGTTGAGCGTTGGGCTTGGGAGGGGAATGGTACCATCAGAATCGCCCCGTTGCCAGGTCGAATTCGTGTCGTTCATACTGCCATACGTTGAAAAGTCTGAAATGCACCATTAGTCTTGTCATGGTGAACCAAACAACACTTGCAGGCTAACTTACATCTGTCAACGCAACCATAATAACCACATGTCTCGAGCTGGTTTTGGGGCGAGCCCTTGAATACAATGTACTCAGCGGTGAGGTTTACTCTGTCTCCGTCGTGAATGATTGCGACGAGCTGGCGGAATTTCCCGAAAGGCGTCTGGGTGCCGTTGCCGAACTTGATGACCGCTTCATTGTTGGCTGTATAACCGGTCATTGCGCCGGCGAGTGTCGGGAAGACCATGACAAAGACCATCGTGATGATCATGAAAGCCATTGCCAATTTTGACCTAAGCCCCCTCCTCGAGGCAAAGTCCCGGATCAAGCGAACGACGGTCAACAAGGAGGCATCACTCCGCATGAAGCTTGTCCAGAATGTGCGGTATGTTACGGGGGCAGTCTCCATGGACGCCCTAACGTAGACAGAGAACGACTTCCACGAGAAGTAGGCCAACAAGCTCTGCCCCAAGCGACCAACTCCCTGAAACAGTTTTAGTATTGGGCCCGACCGTAAGTGCCGATTGAGGATTGAAGCAACTCACGACATCCCACACAATGTCCACGACTTTGGCCTGCGAGAAACTCAGTGAGCCAAAAGCCAGGACAATTTGGAATGTCCAGTCTGGGTTCCAAGGATTCGGGGGGTCCAGGCTGAAGGTGCCATCAGGAGCGCAATAGTTCCAGTACTCGGAGCTCTCCAGGGATATCGTTTCCATGATGCTTAGTGGGAAGACGAGGCAGAGTACTACCAAACCCAGCGCCCAGATGGTGAACCCCAGCCACGTGAAAAACGATGCCGCGGTGTGGCGCCACCTTGTAGACTTCAAGTCGTGTCGGAGTTCATTTCGTGTCTCGGTCCACAGCGTTCCAATATGCAAGGTTGTTCTCTTCTTCAGACTGAGTGTGTCATTGGCCTGTAAGGCAGTCTCCCCGGTGAGTAATGGTTCTATATCAGCGGACTTGGCCATTGTGAAATTCGATCTGCCGACGATGTTTTCATAACAAACAGTTCGAATGTTGGCCTTTTGGCCCAGAAAAGCCAAAGGCTGGATGTTGCACCGGACATATTCAGGGCAATTTTGCTTGGCATCTTGTAGAACTTGAAAAGCTGAAGACAGCGTGAGATGGTGGCTGACATGTGTCGCAGATCTCAAGTGTCCCTTGCCGCATGAATCCTTCGCGTCGGTTGTTGTATGCAGGCAACCGCCGATGATGGCGCAGGTCTCGACATGGGTCTTTCGGAGCTGAAGCGCTCCTTTGACGACCACCGGACCAACCACTTTCGACAGATGCCAGATGACAGATGACGCGCGATCGGCCAGGTTGCAGACCGGTAACCCCGGAGCGGAGCGGCGGCTACAGATATAGTTGGACGCATCTTTTGTGTTCTTTAAAATAGATTTCAATGCTGGCTTTTGGAGGATACATACCTGGTAGTCCATGGTTGGCATGTAGGTGGCGGATTGAGAATTCGCCTCTCATCAACACTTCACTGGCATAAGCAAAGCGAAGATGAGATGAGATTATGATGCAGCAAACCTTGGTTCCTCGTCTTCCATTCCACTGAACAGATCTTCCCGGGATGTTCCACCATCCTGGGTGCCCTTTTCAAAATCAAAGCCCCTCACCAAGGCCCCCTGCAGCGACTCTCACGCACTCACACCCAACGGTTTCCCTCTCACAGTCCTCGTCGAGACGTCCGGTTATACGGGCAGCGACAAGTTTATGTATGCGGGCCTGGTGGCTTGCTTGAGACTCCACCTCGAGGTACAAGCAAGAGGCATTCCACATTCGTTATCTGATTTGTGGGCCGTGGCAGCCAGCTTTGGACGTAAGGTGAACACGACAGTTCACCGTCCCCACTGCCCGCCAAGGCCCTGTTGATCAAACGGTGAAGCGGTGGGGAGTGCATCGACAACCAGTGCTACTACAGGAAGTTAAGTGACTGCAATGCTTGTATGCTCAATGTGTAGCTAGGCGTGGATTAATCCAAGATTTGTTGCCTTCAGGCGTGAATCCTGGATGGCGATGCAGAGATGGACATCAAGGTGTGTGCACTTGCTCGTGCCAGGAGAGTAAATGCCAGGTACGTGCTCGTGCCTGTGCAGGCTGGGCATCGTCTTGCTCGAGTCAACGGCGCCCGGTAGTTGTAACAGACCTCAGAGCTTACTCTCATATGCAATCAATCGTATTAAAATGGCGCTAATGGCCTGCACATAACATACTATATCAAAAATCGTATATACTTATTATATTATGCCCTTTTTAACTATTAATTATAATTACTTATCCTATAACCCTTATAATATTATACTTTTTACTATATTATATATTTTAATTTTTATAAATTAATTTATAATAATTTTATAATTATATCTTATTACTTAATTCTTTTAAAGCTTTATATAACTTAAAAGCTATTAAATATTAATTAAGTAAATAATGTTATTATTATAAGGATTATAAAGTACTTTAAAATATAAATTTATAAGCTAAAGAAAAATTTAATAATTAATATAATTATTAAGCTAAACAACTTATATAAAATTATTTAATTAATTAACTTTTATTATAATATATATAATTTAAATTTTAAATATTTATTTTTTTAATATATGTTTTTATTATTTAAGCCTTTCTTAATTATCTTGCTTTAAAAAATAATTTATATTAAGATAAAATATAATAATAATTATTAAATAACTTTAATTTATTTATTTTATAAAGCATTATTAATTAAATATTTAAAGGAATTAAATAAAATAAAAAGATTATAAATATAATTATTATTTAATAAGATTATTTTATTTAAGTTAATTAAATTATTAAAACTTAAAAACTTTATATAAATTAATTTATTTTTATTAATAAATTTAAGATAAATAAAAGAAGTAAGTTATAATATATAAAATAATTATTAAAGGGCATTAAGCTAAAGAACCTTATATTTAATGGTAATAAAGATTATAATATATAATATTAAATGCTTTTAATATTATAATTATAAGTATATTTAATTTATTTATATATAAAGGTAATATAAATAATTAAAGCTTTATTAATTTTATTAAAAATAAAGTTTTGCTTAAAATATTATTATTTTTAAGGCTTAACTTAATGTTAATAATAAATAATATTAATTTTTACTTTTATAATAATCTTTAATAAATATATAATTAAATTAATATTTAGCTTAAATATTTATCTTTATATTTACTTAATCTTAACTTAATTAAAATATTTTTTAATAATTTAAAAAAATATATTTATTATTACTTTTAATATTTTAAAAATTAATAATATATATAAAAAGATTAATAATAATTTTTAATTAATTTAATATATAAGGTTGCTTTAAATATAAAAGTAATTTAAGGTTATTTTTAAAAAGCTATAATTTTTAAATTAAAGCAAGCTTAAGTTAATTAAATAATTAATTAATTATATACTTTAATATATATATTAATAACATATATATTTTTTAACCTTTAATTATTATTATAAAAATTATAATAAATAAATAATTTAAAGGTTTTTAATAATATATATTATTATATATATTAATTAATTATATTATAATGCCTTAATTATAAATTATTATATATTAATAATTATATAACTTTTATAAATAAAAAGTATATTATAAAAAAAAGTTTATTTAAATAAGTAAAATATATAATAAGCTTAAGCTATTGCTTAAGCTATAATGCATACCCATGCCAAACTTATACTATACCCAACCCTTTTACATAATAGGGTATATACTTAAAAAATAAATTTAAAGTTAAGCCTTTTTAAGGCTTAACTTACTTTTTAAATATTATAATTTATAACTCCTTTTAAATATCTTTTAATAAATACTTAAGGTTAACTTATAATATTAAATTATAATCTTTAAATTATATTAAGAAGAATATTTATATTATAAAGGTAAATAACCTTATACTTAAGATATTAACCTTTTTATAAAATATATAACTAAGGATTTCTTAATTTACTTTAATATTAAGCTATAAAAATACTTAGAAAGCACCTTAACTCCCTTAATTATTTATAATAATGCTTATTAATGCTAATAATAATACCATTATATCTTTCTTTATAATAATACTTTATTAATTTATAAAGCTTAAAATATATATAAACCCTTTTAACTTATTCTTAATTTAATATAAATTGCTTTTAATTAAGCCCTTATTTAATAATAGCTAAAATAGCTTTTTAGCTTAAAAAATTATAATATAATATAAGCTATAAATTAATATAAACTTTATTAAAAGTTTTTAAAAATATTAAATCTTTTTATAAAATTAATTATTTATTAAGATATAATTATATATTATAATATTTTATAAGTAAAATAAGTTTTAAAATAGCTTTAATATAAATAAATTCTTTAAATATTTAAAGCATTATTATAAAAACTTATATTAATAAGTAGCTATTTTAATTAAGCTTAAGATATTTTAAATATAAAATTATAATAGTTTTGCTTAATTTTATATTTAGTTTAAATAGCTAATAATATAAGCTAAAAGCTTTAAGTAATTAAGTAAAATAAAGTTAAATTACTTTTATAATTAATTTTTTTTATAACTTTATAATAAGGTTATTAAGGCATTAATTTTATATATAAATTATAATAAAGTAATAAATATATATTATTAAATTATTTATAAATTAAAGGCATAAAACCTTAAGCATTAATAATATATAAGCTTAACCTTATGCTTTTTAAAGCTTTTAACTTAAAGATAATAAGTAATAAGTTAAGATATAATAATAATAAATATAGTTATAATAAGTATAATAAAGAGCTAAGGTATTAAAAATAAGGAATTATAAGGGTATTAAAATGCTTTTTCTTCTTAATTAATTAATAATTAAGTTAAAGTACCTTAAATTTTTAAGTTTAAAAGGAAGGCTTAACAAAGGTATAAAACATGCTTATATTATAATTAATAAGGGTACTTTATAATAAATTATAAACTCTTTTTTATAGCTATATTAACTTAAGTTTAAATTATAAAGCTAATTATACTTTATAAAAAGGATTTTATTAACTTTAAAGGAAAAGATTAATTTTTAAGCAAAGTTTTATTTAAAAGTATAAGCTTTTTTTATAAGCTTAATTTATATAAAAATAATATTAATAAATATAAAATAAATTAAATAAGCTTCCTTTTTTAATTCTTATTATTATAAATTATAAGCATATTATTATTACTTAAATAAATAATAAGTATAATTATTATATTATTATAAATAAGTAATAAATATAAAAAATAAAATTAAAGTTAATAGCTTTATTTATTTTAAAAAACTTAAAAATAATTATTAATTTATTATAAAGTTAATATATTATATATATAATATAGCTTTTTTTAAATATTAATATATAATAAGCCCTTATTTTAGCTTATATAATTTTAAGTATAACTTATCTTTTTTTATTAAGCTTGCCTTAATTATATTATTATAATATCTTATTAAACTTAGCTTATAATTATATAATAATTAGCATAGCTTAAGAAATAATTATAAAAAAAAAGGGCTAATAAAATATAAGTAATTTAGCTTAATTAATCTTTAAGATAATTGCAAAGGCATAAATAAATTATTTATTTTATAATAAAATAATAAATATTACCTTAATAAAAATAAGCTTAAATAAGATTATATAAATCTTTTAAATTATAGCTCCTTAAAAAAAATAATAATAATATAAAGCAATATAAAGTTAAGCCTTTATTAAAAAAGGTATAAAACTTTATTAACTTTTTTAATAAGGATTAAGTTTTTATTCTTTTATTATATTAAAGTTAATTTAATTATTATATTTACTTATTATTAATAAAGAATAAATTTGCATTAATATTATTATAAGGCTTATTATATAATATATCTTAAAATTAGCTACTTAAGCTATAAAAATAAGTTATAAAACTTTATAATAAAGGTTAAGTAAGAACTAGCTCCTTGCTTATAATAACCTTAATTTTCTTAATATATAAGGTAAGTAAAAAATAATAATTTTATATAAATTATTATGCTTTTAATAAGATAACTTAATAAGATTATTACTTTCTTCTTTTTATTAAGGAAATATTATGCTTTTTCTTTAATGCTTAATAATTTATAAAGCTAAATATTTATATAACCTTTTATTAAATATAAATAATAAAAAAGTAAAAATACTTAATAATATTTTAAACTTAATTTAAATTATTTAAATAGCTAATTTACTCCTTTAATTTATTTAATATACTTATTATATTTTAATAATATATTAACTTAATCTTAGCTAATATCTTAAAAAATTATATAATAACATATTTAAATAATATATTAATATTTTCTTTAAGCTTAAAAAGAAATTATATAAGGAAGGTATAAAAGGTTTTATATTATTTATAAAATGTTAAATTAAATTTAAATTAAAATAAATATAAATTTATAATAAAAAAGATAAAGTATTTAAGCTTTATTATTATAGCTAAAGTAAGTATTTAAATAAACTTAAAAAAAGTTAAGGTAATTTAAAAATAAAAAGCATTATAAATAGTTTATAATATTTAAAGCTTTATAAGGTTTATAAACTTTTATTATAACTTTATTAAGAATTTTTTTAAAATTATTAACCTTCTTTTTTATTTTATTATTAAAGAAACTTCTTTTTAATAAAAAAGTAAAAAAAATAAGGCCTTTTATTACTTTAAGGCGATATTTATAAAGATATTAATTTTAGCTAAATAAAACTTAAACTTAAGTATAATAATAAAGGTAAATTACTTAAAGATAACTTTTAATATATATTTATTAATTTAAAAAAAAAGGCCCTTTACTTAATTATTTATTATTTTATAAAGCTTTCTTTAATATAATAAAATTATATTATTTATAATAAAAAGTTATTAATAATAATTAAGGTTTTAAAGATATAGTTATTTATACTTTAAAGCATATTTTATTTATTTATAATATTTATAAATTATAAGGGCCTTAAGTATTTTATTAATTCTTAACTTTTTTTAAAAAGGTAAGCTTAATAAATTAAAACTTTATTCCTTTTTCATTATAATCTTTAATACTACTTAAAAATATAAGCATAGCGTCTTAATATATTATTATAATAAAAATAAAATAAAATAATCTTAAAAAAGGACTATATAATTAAAATGCTTTAATTAATCTTAATAGCAATTTTTAATACTTATATTATTATATTTATAAAGCTATAATTATTTAATAAATTAATATTAATTATACTTTAAAATAAAGAAGTTTAATAAAATTTATAATATAAGATTTATTATAAGGTAATTATATTTAATTAATAATAATTCTTTAAAAAGGCTAAGATAATAACTTAAATTACTAATTATACCTTTAATATATATAATGTATTTTAATTTTAAGGCTAGCTATAGCTCTTAAATTAGGAATTGCTTATTATATTAATATTATAATAAGCTTATAACTTTTTTATAATAAAGCATTTAAGATAAAAAGGAACTTTTTAAGTCTTTTTATATAACTTTTATTAAAATAATATATTATAAGTAGTTTAATATTTTATTTAAAATTATAATATATATTATTAAATTTAGCTTAATTAATAATTATAATAAGGCTTACTTTACCCTATTCTTTCTTTAAATTACTATTAATTTTAAATATTTATTAACTTTATAATAAACTTATTAACTTATAAAGGCGGCTTGTATTACTTAATAATTATTATAAATTACTTTTTAAAATAAGTTTTCTTAAAAATAATATACTTTATAATTATAAAAGATTATATATAATGCTTTATTACTTTATAATAATGCTATTATAAGTTCCTTATATTTATTATTAATAACTAAGGCTTTAATTAAATAAGGGCGTTTTAAGCTTTTTTATATACTTAAGTAAGTATGGAATGCTTTTTATTTATAATATATTACCTTAAAATAAATAATAATATAAAGTAAATAAATTAAAAAATATAAAAGTATTTATATAATATTATTACCTTTTTATAAGATAATTAAGTTAACTACCTTTTAACTTATTAAATAGCGTTAAATAATAGGGATTTAATAATAATTAATTAAAGCTTAAATTAGCTAGTAAATAAGTTTAATATATAAGTAGTCCTAAGCCCTTTAAATATAATAGTATTTATAGCTAGTTTTAAGGGCTAGGTAGCTATATTTTTAAATTATTTTTAAATTAAAATAAATATTACTTAAGCCGTTATTATTTTTACTTAATAATAATAAGAATAAATAGCTAATAAATATTATTAAATAGCAAAAAGGTTTTGCATTAATAATTAAATATAGCTATTCTTAAGGCACTTTTAAATTACTTAATTAATAAAAAAGCTTAATTAATTATATTAAAAATACATTATAATAAACATTTTTATACCTTAAATAATTATTTTAAATATATTAAGCTAAATTTATTTTATCTTTAATATTAATTAAGTTAAATACATTATAAAGGATTTATTATTTATTTAAATATTTATAAATACTTAATTAAGTATTATATTAATTTTAAATAAAGTAAATAAAAGCTAAAATAAAAAGTACCTTATAAAGGAAATCTTAGTAATTAAAAATATACTAAGGTATTTATAAAATAATTTCCTTAAAAAATAAATTTATATTAAATAAAAAGGCTAAAATATATTAATATAAAAATCCTTTAAAAACTTATAAGAATTAATAGCCCTTAATTTATTTAAAGTATAATAAAAGGATGTTATTACTTATAAGGAATTATTTATTTAAAGTAATTATAAGGTAAGCTTGCATTAAGCTTAATAAGCTTATTTAAAGATAAGATATAAAGTAATGAAAGTTATAAATAAGAATAAAATAAAAATAAATAGTTTATTTTTATTATATTATTTAATTAAAAAAGCAACTTTACTTATATAAGCTTTAAATAAATTAAATAAAACAAGATAATAATAAAATTTAAACTTATAACCTTATTTATAAATAAACGCTTTTAATTAATTAAAACTTATTATATATTTATTTTAAGTTTAACTAGCTCTTTTTCTTAGCATAACTTAAATTATAATAATATATATCTTTATATATTAATGGCTTATATAAAACTTAATATAATACTTTAGCTAAGTTATTTAAAAAGTAAAAAACCTATAATCCCCTTAAAATTCCTTTACTTATTATTTTATTTAAGTAAATATAATATATATTATTTTATTAAAGCGCTTTTAAGGTAGTGCTAAGATAAGGGCAGGTTATATATATAATAATGAAAATTAAACCCATATTATTATTAATAAAATATAATGCTTTTTATTACTTAAACTTATTATATATATAATTAAGGCTTATTTAATAATAATAATAATAGCGGTGCTTATATTTCTTAAAAAGAAATAGCTTGCGCTTATTTAAGTTGAAACTTAAGGTATAGTTATAATAATGAGATTTGCTTAAACCTAGCTAAGCATCTTAATAAAGGTATATAAAGAAGCTAAGGTGGCTTAAGCTAAATATAAAGCATAAAGAATAAGAAATTAAGTAAGTAATAATTTAAATAATCTTAAGCATTATAATAAACTTTTAATAATAATAATCTTTAAAATAATTAAGACGCTCTTATTTTTATTATTAGCATAAATTAAATTTATATAAAAAGCAAACTTTATTTTAAAATTTATTATAATATATTTAACTTTTTATATATTGCTTTAAAATATATTAAAAGCATTAACTATACTTTAAATAATTTATTAAAGCTAGCTATTTATTATAAGCATATTAAGATTATAACATATAATAACATTATTATAAATAAAGGTTAAAAGCTTTATTATATTAAGTATACTTTAGGGAGTATAAGGAGCTAAGATAATATAATTATTATTAATAAGGTTAATAATAAGGGCTAGTTTATATGCATAAATAGCTAAGATAAGGGTAAGCATAATTAATAAGGGCTCTTATTAAGTTAAGGTAAGTAAATAATTAAATGCATATATAATAGCATTAAAGAGAGCTATAAACTTAGCGGCATTACTTTTAATTATATTAGGTTTACCCTTATATTAAAATATATATAAAATATGCTTATAATTAGCATAATATATACTTAAAAAGGCATAAAAGGCATTATATAACGCAGTTAATTTAATAAACTCTTGCTTATATTAATAATAAAAATTATAATAACGGTAATAATTAATGTATAAATCTTTATAAATATTATAAATATACTTAGGGAAGATATTAATATTAATTAAGACTTAAATGCAGCCTTTATATAAAAACTTTTTAATAATGAAAAGCTATTAATCATTATTATTATTATTGCTTAAAATAAGGTAATTATTAATAGCATAATAACCTTTTAAGCTTTAATTATTATTATTAAAAAAATAAAGTAAGTTTCCTTTAATATTAATAATAATAATATTTTAATTATTATAATTTATATTTAATTTATTAATAAATATTATTTTATTAATATTAAGATTATGGCAAGGTTAATGTATTTATATTATAGGCATAGGTTGGGTATAAGCTAAGCGTAATAGGAATGTTATTAAACATAAGTTAAGTATATTGCAAGGTAAGTAGGTTAGCATAACAAGGAATTATATAAGTATTGCTATTAATAATATAAGGGGGGCGTTATTAATTAAAGGGTTAAGTTTATAATATGGGTAATAAGGGATTATAAGGATATTATTAATTAATGGAAATGTTTTCATTAAGGTTATTAAAATTATATATTAAATATAAGTTAAAAGGAAGATAAGGTAATAATAAAAGTAATATATTTAATTAATAATAATAATTAAGGTAGGGTAAGGTAATATAAGTATATAATAATAATAAGTAATTAATGTTATAATTATATAATAAAGTTATTAAGGAAAGGTTATAATATTTTATAATTATAATATAAAAGAAACTTAAGTATAAAATAATTATATTATAACGTAAATTAAGATTAAAGAATTAATAATTTATAATTATTATAATAAATAAATAATAATAAGCTAGGCATATAGCTAATATACATTATACTTAATGTATATTATAATATAATGTTAACTTAATGCATTATAAAGCTATAAGGTATATAAATATTAATAAAGTAAAGTAAGGATATACAGCCTATACCTTCTTAATTAAGTATAAATAAGCCTTAATATAATTAATATATATAGCTTATATATAACTATAATATATTAATTAAGGATTATATATATAATAAATATATAATTAACATAAAATTGCAAAAGCTTTAAGTTTAATCCTTATTATATATAATATAAAAGCGGGAAAGGGGTTATATAATAAGCTTAAGCTATTGCTTAAGCTATTGCTTAAGCTATAATGCATGCTTATGCTAAGCTTATATTATACCTAACCCTTTTATATAATAAGGTATATACTTAAAAGATAAATCCAAAGTTAAGCCCTTTTAAGGCCTAACTTACTTCTTAAATATTATAATTCATAACTCCTTTTAAGTACCTTTTAATAAATGCTTAAGGCCAACCCATAATAAAATAATATATTATTTAAATTTAAATATTTATTAAAAAGTAATTACCTTAAAAGTAATTAATTATATTTAATATATAAAATAATATTTTATTATAAATATATTTATTTATTATTTTAAATATATAAATTACTTAAATATATAATATTATATTTAAATAAAAATTATATTAATATATTTATTGTATTAAAATGCATTTAATAATATTACTTATAATATTATAAAGCTAAAATTAAAATAATAAGTTAAGGTAATATATAATTATTATTATATTTATTATATTTTTTATTTATATTAATATGCTTTTTTATAATATTATAATTACCCTTATAAATAAAAAATATTTAATTTTAATTAAAATTAAATTAATAGCTTTTTATTTATTTATATAAGCTATAAAATAATTATTTATAATAAATACTTTATTAATTAAGTTAAAGGATTAAAATTAAGTTATAATAAATATATATTATAAAAATAAGACTTATAAATTAATATAAAGGTTATTAAATATAATATATTTAATATTTAAATGCTTAACTTTATATAATTATAACTTTATTAAAAAATTATAAATATAATATAATTTTTATATTAAATAAGCTTAATTTTTATATTTTTAATAATATTTTTATTTATATAATTAAGCGTTTTTTTATTAAAAAAAGTATATTTTATATTAAGATATTTATTAGTTTAGCTTTTATATAATTTATAATAAATAAATAAAGTATATAATTAATTTAACTATAATATAAAAGATAGGTTATAATAAAGCTATAGCCTTTCCTTATTTAGTTATAAGCTAGCTATAATAATTTATATGTAAGGCATATAATTACTAGCTAGCAATTAATTAATATTAGCTAATAATTATTATTAATAAGATTAGTTTAAATCTTGCATCTTTAAATTTATATATTACTTATAGCGCATTTATTACATAAGTATATTATATATAATATTTATATATATTATTCTTATATTAATAATCTTTTATATATATATATATATAAATGCTTTAAAACTATACTTTTCTTTAAATTATTGCTTAATTAATATAAATATCTTGTTTTTTAAGGGGTTATAAGGGGTTAAATACTTTATAGCTATTGCTTTAATAAGTTAAATATAAATATTTAAGTATAAATATATTTAAATGCTTTAAGTGCTTAAATTTCTTAAATTGCTTAATTAAATTATTTAATTATTAATATTTTAAAGCTTTAAAGTATTTAAATATTGTAATTTAATTAATTAAAAGTTTAAATTATAATTATTAACTTAATTATTATTATTAAAGCATTTATTAAAGTAATTATTATAAATATTAGTAAGATTATTACTTAATGTTAAGTAATTATTCTTTTTTTTTTAAATTATAATTATTTTTATAAAAAGTATAATAATTATTATTTTAAATAATTTCTTTTTAATTATCTCTTTATTCTTTTAATAATTCTTAATTATTATTTATTAAGGCTTATAATAAAGTTAATTATATACTTAGCTTTATTTAAAGTTATAATAATAATAATAATAATTAATATTATTAAAGCTTTAATAATTTTAATATTTTATATATATAATATAATTAATTAAATAATATAAAAAGGTATTTCCATTAATATGCTTAATAGCTTTATAAAAAAAGAGACTGCTAAGAAAGAGTTAGCTAAGGAAAAGATTAATAAAAAGTAACTTATTAAGAATAAGCTAGCTATAGAAAAGGCTATAATTACCTTTAAAGTTATTAAAGAGGAAGCTATTAAGGAAAAGCTTATTAAAAAGGAAGCTATTAATAAAAAGGCTATTAAAGAGGAATTAGCTAAGGAAAAATATTAAGATTATTAGCATTATTAATATTACTTATTAACTTATTATAATAAGCATTAAAAATATATATTTTTAATTTATGCTTTAATTTAAATATTAAGTTATATTATTAATAAATAACGTTTTTATATTATGCATTTATAGCTTTTATAAATAACTTTATTATTATAATAACTTAAGGATTTATAAATGCTTATAAATAGCGCTTAAATATAATTACTTTTAAAGGGTTTTAAAAGGGGTTAAATAATTAAAAGGTAAAGGCTTTTTTATAATTAATAATAAGTATTATTATTATTAAGGTTATTATTATTATTATTAAGGTAAATCTTAAAATAATTAATTATAAGGTAAAGAGGAAGGGGAAAACGTTTTTTTGCTATGCTTTTAAGTTAATAATTAGCTTTTAAATTATTTATTTGCAAGTAATAATGCTTAAATGCTATTATTACTTAATAAATTAACTTATATTAATTCTTAAGAGTATTTAATATTAAAGATTATTATTATTAAAAAAAAAGGAAAAAAGGAAAGGTAATAAAAATATAAGGAAAAAGAAAGAAGAAAATATAAAGAAGGAAAGTTATATTTATTAATTAAATATTAATTATTATTAAAAGGTAAATATTTTAAAGGTTTAATTAAGTTATTTATATAGCTAAATTAACAATAAATATTAATTATTCCCTTTAATAATTTTAAGTTAATTAAGTAAATAAGATAATTACATTAATTACTTACTTTTATTAATATTTTTTAAAGTATTTAATTAAATATATTAATTAAATATATTAATTAAATATATTAATTAAATATATAAATTAATTAAAAGAAATATTATTTATTAATACTTTAAAGTATTTAAAATACCTTGCATTTTATTAAATGCTTAAGGAGTTTTTAAAGAATTATAAGCCTTAAAGATATTATATAAGTGCCTTAAGGGGCATTAATTATAAATAAAAGCTTCTTAAAAATATTAAGCAAGGGCTTTTTATATTAATTATAAGTAAAGGCATTAATAATTAAGAATGCCTTATAAAGGGCTTTTAAGAAAGTTATAAGCAAGGGCTTAAGGAAAGCTTTTAATATAATATTTTTAAGCATGCTTAATAAAGGGGTTAAAGGTTATTTTTTTATACTTATAAATATTTATAAATAACTTTCTTATAAGGATTTTATATTTATAAATGCTTATAAATAGCTTTTTTTTATTATTAAAAAGTTACGCTATTTATAAATACTTATAAATAACTTTTAAAAAACTTAATTATTTATAATTATTATAAGTAATTATTAATTAATATTAATTTAACTTTTATATAATTAATAATAAATAAATAAAGTATATAATTAAATTAATTATAATATAAAAAGTAAGTTATAATAAAGCTATAGCCTTTCTTTATTTAATTATAAGCTAGTTATAATAATTTATATATAAGGCATATAACTATTAGCTAGCAGCTGGCTAGCATTAATTAATAGCTGCTATTAATAAGATTAATTTAAACCTTATACCTTTAAATTTATGCATTGCTTATAACGCATTTATTATATAAGCACGCTATATATAATGCTTATATATATTATTTCCATAATATTTAAATATAATATATATTTTTATGTTTTTAATTTTAATATTAAGTTAACTTTTAATTTTATATAATTATAATTTTATTAAAAAAATTATAAATATAATATAACTTTTATATTTAAATATTTTAAACTTTATATTTTTAATAATATTATTATTATTATAATTAACCTTATATTAATTAAGGAAATTAATATTTTATATTAAAGTATAATAAATATAAATAAATTAAGTTAATTTATAAAACTTATTATATTATAAATATTAATATTAATTTCATTATTTTTTATTTATTATTATTATAATAATAAAAATAATACTTAAAATACTTTTTTATATATAATAAATAAGTTATAATTAATTACTTTTAATAATAACATTATTTTTAAAGCTTTTAATTATTTTTAAAGGTGTTAATAAACTTAATATACCCTTTTTTACTATATTATATTCTTATATAAAGTTTTTTATATATTAATAAAAAAAGCTTTTTAAGTTTCTTTAAAATTAATAATTAATAAATTATTTATTTTATTATATTAAAAGGTTTTTAAATATATTTAAGTTTATATTTTAAAGCTTTATAATTAAGTAATTTATATTTTACTTTTTTTAATAATGCTAAGCCTTTTAATAATATATATATTAAAAAAAGTTATTTAATAATTTATTACCTTTAAAGTTATTAAATATTATTAAAAATAATAAAAATATTAATAAATAATATAATAAAAGCAGCATAATCTTTATTATTAATACTTTAATAAAAAGAGTTATAAGTAATATATATATATATTTAACTGCTTATAATATTAATAATAATAAAGTTAATTATTAAAATATTAAATAGCTATTAAAAATATTTATAAATATTAATATAAGTTAATTATTATTATTATTACCTTTATTAATATTAATAATACTTTTTTTATTTATATTATTTCTTTTTAATTTAAATATATTAGCTATATTTAAGTGCTTTAATATAATTAAAAAAATATTATTATTTAGCTTAAAAGTTAAAAAAACTTTAAATACTTTAATTTAATTACTTTATTTTTAATTAATTAATTAAAATAACGCTTAATTATATATATTTTTAAAAATATAATTTAAAAAAGCTTGTTTTTGCTTTTTTTATTAAATTAACTTATTTTAATAAGTTTTTATATATAAGGGCTAAATATATTTTATTTCCTTTAATAAAACATTATATTATTAATTTTAATTCCCTTTTATAATTAAAATAATATCCTTTATTATAGGAATAATACATATAGGCATTATATATAGCATGCTTATGCAATAAATGCGCTATAAGTAATATATAAATTTAAAGGTATAAGGTTTAAATTAATCTTATTAATAATAGCTGCTAGCTAATGCCAGCCGGCTATTAACTAGCAATTATATGCTTTGCATATAAATTATTATAGCTAACTTATAGCTAAATAAGAAAAGGCTGTAATTTTATTATAACTTACCCTTTATATTATAGTTAAATTAATTATATACTTTATTTATTTATTACTAACTATATGAAAGCTAAATTAATATTAATTAATGCTTATTTAGCAAGCATAAATAATTAAGTTTAAAAGTTATTTATAAGTATTTATAAATAGCGTAACTTATAATCTTAAAAAAGCTATTTATAAGCATTTATAAGTATAAAACCCTTATAGGAAAGTTATTTATAAATATTTATAAGTATAAAAGAATAACCTTTAACCCCTTTAATAAGTATATTTAATAATAATATATTAAAAACCTTCCTTATAATACTTTTAATTTCTTGCAACCTTTTTAAGTAAATATAATTATATATTATTAAAAACCCTTTTTTTAAGCTATTTATAAGTATTTATAAAACCTTAAGTTACTTAATAAAGCTATTTATAAGTATTTATAAGCATATAGTAAATAAAGATTATTTGCAATTAATGCATAGCTTTAAGAAGCCTAAGAAGCCCTTTTTGCAATACCCTTAAAAGCCCTTTATAAGGCACCCTTAATTATTAACGCCCTTGCTTGCGATTAGTATAAGAAGCCCTTGCTTAGCACCCTTAAGAAGCCTTTATTTGTAATTAATGCCCCTTAGGGTATTTATATAATATTCCTAGGGCCTATAACCCTTTAAAAACCCCTTAAGCACTTAATAAAATGCAAGGTATTTAAATACTTTAAAGTATTAATAAAAAATCATTTCTTTTAAGTAATTTATATATTTAATTAATACGCTTAATTTAATATTTTAAAGTATTAATAAATAAGTAATTAATGCAACCCTTTTATTTACTTAATTAGCTTAAAATCATTAAGGGGATTAATTAAGATTCATTATTAATTCAATTATATAAATAACTTAATTAAATCTTTAAGATATTTACCTTTTAATAAAAGCCAACTTATTTAATTAATAAGCATAACCTTTCTTTTTTTTAATAACTTTCTTTTTCTTAACGCCCTTTTTATTAACGCCCTTTAATAAGATCTTAAGTATAAATTGCCTTAAAATTAATATAAGTTAATTTGCTAAGTAGTAATAATATTTAAACATTATTACTTATAAGTAAATAGTTTAAGAGCTAATTATTAGTTTATAAGCATAGCAAAAAAAAATTTTTTTTCTTTCTCCTTTATCTTATAATTAATTATTTTAAGATTTACCTTAATAATAATGATAATAATCTTAATAATAATAATATTTGCTATTAATTATAAAAAAGCCTTTACTTCTTAGCTATTTAACCCTTCTTAAAACTCTTTAAAAGCAATTATCTTTAAGCATTATTTATAAGCATTTATAAATCCTTAAGTTATTATAATAATAAAGTTATTTATAAAAGCTATAAATACATAATATAACTTAATATTTAAATTAAAATATAAGCTAAAAATATATATTTTTAATGCTTATTATAATAAATTAATAAGCAATATTAATAATATTAATAATTTTAATATTCCTTCTTAATTAACTTTTTTTTAATAACTTTTTTATTAATAGCCTTCTTTTTAATAAGCTTTTTCTTAATAACTTTTTCCTTAATAACTTTAAAGGTAATTATAGCCTTTTTTATAATTAACTTATTTTTAATAAATTACTTTTTATTAACTTCCTTTTTAATTAACTCTTTCTTAATAACCTCCTTCCTTATAAAGCTATTAAGTATATTAATAAAAATACCCCTTTATATTATTTAATTAATTATATTATATATATAAAATATTAAAATTATTAAAGCTTTAATAATATTAGTAATTATTATTATTACTATAGCTTTAAGTAAAGCTAAGTATATAATTAACCTTATTATAAGCCTTAATAAATAATAATTAAAAATTATTAAGAGGATAAAGAAATAATTAAAAAGAAATTATTTAAAATAATAATTATTATACCCTTTATAAAGATAATTATAACTTAAAAAAAAAGATAATTACTTAGCATTAAGTAACAACCCTAATAATATTTGCAATAATTGCTTTAATAAATGCTTTAATAATAATAATAATTAAGTTAATAATTATAACTTAAACTTTTAATTAATTAAAATGCAGCATTTAAATACTTTAAAGTTTTAAAGTATTAATAATTAAATAATTTAATTAAGCGATTTAAGCATTTAAAGCATTTAAATATACTTATACTTAAATACTTATACTTAACTTATTAAAGCAATGGCCATAAGGTACTTAGCCCTTTATAGCTCTTTAAAAGATAAGATATTTATGTTAATTAAGCAATTTAATTAGCTAAGCAATAATTTAAAGAAAAAACATGATTTTAAAGCATATATATATATATATATATATAAAAGATTGCTAATATAGGAATAATATATATAGGCATTATATATAGCATGCCTATATAGTAAATGCATTATAAGCAATGCATAAATTTAAAGGTATAAGGTTTAAACTAGTTTTATTAATAATAGCTGCTAATTAGTGCTAGCTGGCTGTTAGCTAATAATTACGTGCTTTATGCATGAACTACTATAGCTAGCCTATAGCTAAATAAAGAAAGGTTGCAGCTTTACTGCAACCTACCCTCCACACTATAGCCAAATTAATTACATACTTTATTTATCTATTACCAACCATACGAAAGCCAAACCAATATTTATTATAATATTTTAATTATTAATTTAATTAAGTAAATAACTTTATTTTAATATTTTTTTAAGTAATAATAACTTTTTATATAATATTAATTTTTATAAACCTTATTAAGAAACTTAATTAATTACTTAGTTAAGAAATATTATTAATTTTAATATTAAATTACTTAATTTAAAATAAGTTATTTTTTTTACTTTTATAATAATAGCTTTTTTAATCTTATAAAATTAAATATTAATAAAGCCTTTAAAGGCTAATAATAATATAATTAAATTTTATTAATGCCTTAAAATAATATAAAGTATAATAAATATTTAAAAAAAATATATAATATTTAAAATAAATATTATTTTATTATTAACTTATTTTATAAAGTTATATATTAATAATTATATAATTTTAAGGTTTATATTTATTACTTATTAATTTAAATAAATAAGTTTTAATATATTGCTCTTTTTTAATTAAATTATTATATTAAGAAATTTATGCTTTACTTAATAACCCTTAAAGTTAATAATAATTTACTTTTTAAACTTTTTAAGTTATTTAATAAATTAATTAATAAAAAAACTATTAAATTTATTATATTATTATTTTAAGTATTTTATTAAAAGAATAAATATAATAATATTTTTAAATTAATTAATTAAATTAATTAAGAAAAAAGAAGCTATTTTTATATTTATTTATAACTTAATCTTAATATTATTATTAAGAAAGTTATTAATAATAACCTTTTTATTATCTTTAATAAAGTTACTTTTTAATAATAATAATAATAATAATAATAATAATAATAATAATAATAATAATAATAATAATAATAATAATAATAATAATAATAATAATAATAATAATAATAATAATAATAATAATAATAATAATAATAATAATAATAATAATAATAATAATAATAATAATAATAATAATAATATAATAATAATAATAAATAATAATAATAATAATAATAACTTTAAAAATATTTTTTTTTATAATAATAGCTTTTTCTTTATTAATAGCTTTTAAATAAGCTTTATTAATAATAATAAAAAAAGCTTTGCTTTAACTTAATAATAATTTAAGGCTTTTTTTTAAAAAATATTGCTAAATATTATAAAGGTAATATTCTTTTTTTTATAAATATTATATTTATTAACTTTAAAAAATATTATTAAAAATAATATAATATTTAAATTAAAATTATAATTAATAATAAGGGTTATAATTTAAAAGCTTATAATTATTATATAAAATTAACTTTAAGGTAAGGATAATAATAGCTTTATTTAAAGGCTTTATAATATATAAATATTTTTATTAATTATAATTATATATAAATAAATAATATTTAATATTAATTATATTTCTTTAAAGCTTTAATAAAGCATGAATGGCTTTTATAAACTTTAATAATAAGTTAAAAGGTAAGAAATTAATGCAATATAAATGGGTTATGGTAAATTTATGGTAAATTCGCTGTAAATTTATGGGCACCCATGAATTTACAGTACTTTTATAATGAATTTACCATAAATATATAGTTTTATGATAAATTTACTATATATATATTTAAATAGAGAAATTCCCTATGAATTTATTTTAAATTTATAAAGGATATTAAATTTTAAATCTTTATTCTTATTATTATAATAGCTATAATTATATATCTTAGCTATATAATTATTTTATAAAAGGATTAAGTAAATTATAATTATTATTGCTATAACATTATAATATTTATAAATTAGGTTATAAGATTCTTAATAATTAATAAGTTAAGTAAGCATTAACTTAAGCTTTTTTAAATTATTAAGAAAAGGCAAAGCTTATTATAAATTTATAATAAATATACCGTAAATAAAATATAAACTTAATGCATAATTTCCTTTTATATTCTTGCTATTACTTCTTAACTTTTAATTAATAAAAAAGCATTAATAATTACTTTAATTATAAATAGCAATTTCTAAGTAAGTAAATATCTTCTTACTTATTATATTTAAAAAAATACAAAGTTTATTAAATATTATAGCGATATTTATTACTTAATAAATTCTTTATAATTATTATGCTATTATATATAATTTATTAAAGCTATAAAATTTTTAATTTAAAGCGGCTAAGAATTAAGTAATAATAAAAAGAAATATCTTAATTTTAAGGAATTAAGTATTAAGCTTAATTTTCTTAAAAATATTTTAAGATAATCTTTAAGTTTAATGTTTAGCAAATATAAACTTAATTAATAATTATAATTATTATTATTAATTATATTAGCTAATAAAGTATAAAAGCTTAGCTATTTATTAAAAATTACTAAATAAAATTTACTTAAGCTAATTTTAATTAAGATATATTAAATTCTTATATAAGCTTTAATAAGCCATTACTTACTTAAATTATAAAGTATTAATTAAATACTACTTTTAGCTATTAAGCTATATATATTATACTTTATTAGCTTATAATATATAAAACTTATATTTTATAAATTAACATTTTTATTATATAATTAAGGAAACTTAAAAGGAAATTAAAATTATAAAGCTTATTAAAAACCCTTAAAATTCCTTAAGATTAAATTTAATACTTAAGTTATATTTAAAACTTTAATTCCCGCGTTTAAATTTAAAAAGTTATAAGGAAACTTAAAGTATTAACATTATGCATATTTATATAAAGCCTCTTTTAGCTCCCTATAAAACCTTGGAATTTATGGCTCTTAATTTAATTAAGGAATACCTTTACTTATATAAGGTATAAAACCTTTTAAAGGAAATAAAGTTAAATTAATAAGTAATTATATAAGCAATATTATCCTAAGTTTTTTAAGCTAGCTAAGCTAATCTTAAAGCTAATTAAAATGCTTGCAAATTTATTAAAGCTAAATTATTGCATTTTTTATAATTATTTAATATAAAATTAAGCTAAGTAATGAATTTAGTTTTGCTTAAAGTATTTAGCTAAAGAAACGCCCCCTTTATTAATAAGGCCTTTTTAGCTAAAGAATTATAAGATAAGAACTTAGCAATAAGAACTTCTTAATTAAATAATTATTATATTTACTTAAAATATTAATTAAAAAATAATAAAGAAGATTAGCTATATAATTATAATTAAGGGTATTAAAATTCATTAAATAATAATTACTTACTTAAGCTTAATAGTTTTTATAATAATTAAGACTTTAAAAATATTATTATTAAGTAATTTAAATTATATAAGAATTAAAATAATTTTTAAAATTTAATTTAAGTATTTTAAGTTAATAAAAAGGTTATTATTTAAAAAAACCCTTAAGGCTTTATTAATTAATATAAGATATACTTATGGAATAATATTTATTAAAAAGCTTAATTAAGTTATAATTTACCTTTTTACTTATTAAGCATTACCTATTTATAATTTTAAATAATATTTAATAAAAATAAGCATTATAAACTAACTTAAGGAAGTTTAAAGGCTTAAACTTTATAAAAAAGCTACTTATTAAATAACTTTTATATTTCGCAAAATATCGCTAAAACCTTATTAAATTAACAATATTATTCTTAAATAAATGCATTTAATAACTAAAATATTTAAAAATATACTTAATAAATCTATTAATTTATAATACTAGCTAAATAACTAACTTCCTTTATAACTTAAAATATATAAAATTAAATTAATAAGGTATTAATTATTCCTTATTTTAACTACTCTCTTATTAATAAAAACTCCCGTAAATTTAAAACTAAATTATAAGAAAAGCAAAAAACTTAATACTTATAGTAAAAGGATTAAATAATAGCGAAAAAAGCTTTTTAAAAGATATAATTACCGTTTTGCTTTTTAGCCTTAATTAAGCCTATTTACTTAGCATTCCTATTAATATATATTAATATATTAAACCTTTACTTTTAAGCATTAAAAATAAGCTAATTATATTAATAAATTTAATTACTTTATTTTAAAGATTATATTTTAAACTTTATATTTTAAAATATAATTTTAAAGTAATATTAAAAGCTATTTAATGCTTATTCATAAATTTAAAATAGCTAAAATAAGTAAATAAGCTTGCCTTAAGCTTAAAAATTATTAATTAATAACTTATAATAAAGTTAAAATTAATTATAGCAGCCTTAATAAGGTATATAATTAAATTTATAGCTTTATTAATATTTTAACTAATAAAATAATACTAAAAACTTTTTAAATGCTATTATTTAAATATTTAATATAAATAATAATAAGTTTTAATATAATCCTTATTATAAAGATAAGTTAACTATTAAAGGTTATTTCCTTATAAATAATAAACTAAAAGCTATAAGAAAAAAAACTTTTATTATAAAGAATAACTTAACTTATAAGATGCTTAACCTAAATAAAGAAATTAATAAGCTAACCACTTTAGCACTAAAAAATAGCTATTATTTTATTAATAAACTAAACTTATATAACTTAATGCAAATAAGCTTTAATACCTACTTTATTAATGCTAACTTATACTTAAATAAATACCCTTACTTTAATTTTAACTAAATATATTATAAATATAATGCTATCTTTATATTAAAATTATTACTTAAAAGATATTTAAAAGCTTACTTAATAATAAACTTTTATATATTTACTTATAAAGCAGCTTAAAGTAAGCTAATATTATATATAAGCCAGCCATTAAAAGTTTTATTATTATATAATAAATTATATACCTATACTTATATATAAACTTAAAGAGCTATAAATAAATTATTATTTATAGCTTACTATAATATTAAAGCCTTAAAATATATCATTTCCTAAAATTACTTAAGGTACTTTTTATAAGTTATAATAAATTAAGTTATAAAAGCTAATATTTAAAAAGTAAGGTATATTAAAACCATTAATTAAGCTAAGTTTAATATATTTTATTAAGCTATTATAAAAGGCTATTTAATAATTATTATTATATATATTAAAGCATAAATGTTTAATTACTTAAATATTAGCTTATTAATAAGCTAAAAGTTTATAATCCCTTATTAAATTAATATCTTAAACTTAAAAGGAAAAGTTACCTTTAAATACTTTAATAATATATTTATAAATATTATAATCTTTATTAAAGCCCTTAAATAAATATATATAGCTAAGATTAATATAAATATTATAATTCCACTGCATTTATATTAAATTATACCGATATTTACTATAAAATTAAAAAAAATATAACTTTTTTATTTTAGCTTAAGCAAAAAGGCTAAGTTAACAGCTTAATAAGCCATAACTTTATAAGTATTATTATAATAAATTAATTACTATACCTTATATATATTTATTAAAACTCTTATTTATAAATAATTACTTTTTTTATATATTATAATATAAGACTTTTTAATTAAAAAATTAAAATAAAAGCCTTTATACATATAGCATTAACCACTTAAAATAAGTCTTTTCTTTAATATTTAACTTTATTTAACCCTATAAATCTTCTTAATAACTTAAATTAAGGCCTAAATTATATATTAATATAATATTAAAATACTTAATTAATGCCTTAATTAAATAATTTTCTTAAAGCATTATTATAAGATAATCTTTTAAAGTTTTAAGAATAACTTTAATTTAATAGCAAGTTAAGAATATTTAAATCCAAAAACTTACTAAAAGTTAAACTATTAAATAACATTTATATTTACTAATCTTTTAATTTATTTATAAAAAAGACTAAAGATCTTATTTAAAAATACCATTAAATATTTAAAAATAATGAATTAATTAATATATTAAAAAATTAATAAATAAAAATATTATTAATAAATAATTAATAAAACTATAAGATTAGCAAGCATTTATATTACTTAAATAAAAAGAATTAAAAGGTAATAAATAAATTTATAAATAACCTTTATTAAAAAGAAAAAATAAAATAAATAATATTAGCTATTCCTTTTAAATTATTTATTTTCATTATTTAGCAAACCATTTATAGCTAATATAAAGATTAAATAATAATAAACTTAAAAGTATTAAATAAGGTTATTATCCTAAATACCTACTCTTTTTTTCTTTAATTTAATGTTATATAATAAATACATAGCAAAGACTACTTATTTATAATAAATATTAATACTTTCTTTTATTAATTTATAATTTATAAGCTATATTAAAATAAATTTATTATTATAAGTTATTAAGAATAAAAATAATTTAAAATAGTAATAATGGGATTTTATAACTTTTCTACTTATATTTAAAGATATATAAATTATACCTTATAGCTATATAACTTTTTTATTATTACCTTTATTAATAATATTATTATATTTTTTAACTTAACCGTAAAATATTTACGGTATTTATAAATAATCTTTAGCTTATTTAAGGCTAAGAATTTATTTTTCTCCCTTAAGAAATTCTTTTTAAAATACTTATTAATAAAATTACTTAGCTTTTGTATTAATAGCCTAGGAATATATAATATCGCTAATTAAATTTAAATCATTATAAAGTTATAATTTCCTTTTACCTTGCAATAATTAAAAAAGTTTATTAAACTTATGGGATATTTCCAGCATTTTATTTCATACTTTAATTAAAGAATTAATTTATTATAATGCAAAAAATCTTAAATGCTTATTATAATAAGAGCTAAAAATAAGCTACTTAAAGGCAACTTTAAGAAATAATATATAAGGAAAGCTAACTTTAATCCTATTATAAAAAAACTCTATATCTTTATTAATTTCTAAATAGCTTTAATAAGTTTAAATACTTTCTTTTATTATAATTTAAATAAATTATTATTTATTTAGCTTAATGCATTAAAGGAAATTTAATTTCTTAAGTATTTATTTTTAATTAATAAAAGAATGGAAATAAAATAAATATTTATTAATATTAAGATCTTAAATATAGCTAATAATATACTTAAGCAAAATTATTAATATAATTAAAAGGAAATATTAGCTAATTAAATTAAAGATAACATGCCTTATATAATTAATTTAAAAGCTTTAAATTATAATTAAATTTAATTACTTATAATTAATTTATATCTTAATTAATTATGCTATAATTATTAAAATTATTAATTATACCTTTATAAAAATAATAAATAAAATAAAAATAAATCTTAAGCTTATTTTAACCTTAAAATACCTTAGCTAATATTAACTCTTAATACATTATATACTAAGAATAATTAATATTATTATTAATGCATTATTATAACTATTAATATATTAACTAGCCGTTAATAATAAAGAAATCTTAAATAAACTTCTTAATTTAGCCATTTATACCTTATTTAAAACTTAACTTAATTTAAACTTTAAAAATAAAATATTAAAAGCATACTTTAAAAATAAAACATAATTTAAAATTAAAAGCTAACTTTAATAGCTAAATATTAATATTAATATATTATTTAAATTAAATAATAATAATCTCCTTTACTTTAAGGATTATAATAAAAAGCATTAATTATATATCCCTTTAAAAGTAGCAAAACTTATTATAATTAATATTTATAATTTTAAATATTATTTTAAGAAAGAAAGAGTTTATTAAAAGCTAAGAAACTTATTTATTATTAAAAATTATTAATATAAAATATATAAGTACTTAAATATTTGCTTAATATGCATTATAAATTAAAATAATAATTAAAAATTATTAAGAGAAATATAATTTATCCTTTTATTATTAATATTATTTTATATTATTATTATAAATTTCATTATAAACCTTTTAAAAATATTAACGGTATATATTTTATAGGAAATATTATAAACTTCTTTTTTTAACTTATTTCTATTTATTATAAATAAATATATTAAAGCTTTTCTTATTATTTTAAAAAATACTATATATATAATAAAAAATTAAGTAAAAATTATGCTAAGAACTCTTTACTTAAGTAATTAAGGAATTTTAAAATGCATTATCTTTAATTAAAATTATAAATTTTTTTTTAAGTTTTAATAGAAATTTTAAAGAAGTTTAAATTTAAAATTTCTTTTCTTTATTATATAATACTTATAAATTAATAGCTAATTTAAAGTTAAGAATTAAATAATTAAAATAATAATATAAATAATAGTAATTATTTATTTAAATTATAAATAAATAAATTTAATATTATTATTATAGTTTAATCTTAATAATATATATAATATAGCAATAAAGTATTTTATTAATTAAATATTTTATAACTTTAATTTATTTATATTATTATTATTAATAAATTAAAGGCTTGCTTAACTTTATAAGTTATATTAAAAAAAAGCTTAAATTATAATTATTAAAACTTAAATAATTGCTAAGCAATAATATAATAAAAAGCATTATTAAATATAATTCTAATTAGGAAATTAAGTATATATATTCTTAGGAAAAAAATATAACTTATTAAGGAAATTAATATATAAGTTTTCTGAATAATAAATAAAATTATTTAAGGTTTAAGAAAAGATAAGCAAGCTTATATATTAATTAATGCTTTTACTATATATAAATATATATATAATAATCTTAATTATTTAATTATTCTTAGCTTAGTTATTAAGCTTTAACTTATATAATTATAATTCTTTATTAATAAAAGCTATAAATATTATTAAAGATAAGGCTAAAGGCCTTAAAGCCTTTAAATATTATAAGATAAAAAGGATTATTTAAAGATAAGATTATAAAGTAAGCTAAGGCTTAATAATTATTAAATATCTTATTAAATAAATAAATTATTTATATTATTATAATATATAAATGCTAACTTATTATTTATAAATTAATAAGCTAATTAAAAACTTTAAAATGCAAAAAGCTAAAATAAAGGCCCTTTATTAATAAGCTAATTATTATATTATAATAAAGTCTTTACTTTTTAAGCTAATAAATATTTTTTAGCTAAGCTTGCTTATTAAGTAAAAAAGGTTATTAAAAAAAAGGATTAATAGTAGCCTTGCTATTATAGCTTTATTATATTAAAATAATGCATAAGCTACTTAAAAAGCAATTATTTAAGTATAAATAATTTATTATAAATTTATAATAAATTAATATGCTTAATTAGCTCTTTTAATTATATTACTTTAATTATTTATAATTTTATAATATATTCTTTTAACTTTTATTAATATTATTTATTATTAAATTTAGCTAACTATTTTATTAATTAACTATTATTATATTACCTTAAAGGCTATTATTAATCCCATTATTTTATAATATTATTTATTTATAATAAATTAATGCTATTATAATTATAAACTTATTAAGGTTAATAATCCTATTATATTAAACTTTTATACAATTTTATATTTAATTAGTTAAAACCTTAGCATAGCATACTTATAATAAAGTTATATATTTAAATATTGTTACTTTATAGCTAAGCTATATAAGGCTAGCAAGCTATTAATAATTAGCTACTATTAGGCAACCTATTTATATAATGGAGAGATATATATATTTCTTTGTATATATATTATTATAACTTGCTATAATAATTTGCTTGCTTATTATTAAGGCGATTATAAGGCTTTTTAATAAACCCTTTATAAAAAGAAATATAATAACCTTTTTAATTATAATGTTAAATATAATATCTTTATTCCCTATAACCTTTTACTTAACTATTTTATTAAATAATTTATTATTAAGGTATAAGTTAAATTATTTATTAATTAATACCTTATTTTTTATTAAATTAATTATAATAACCCATTATACCATAGCTAAAATCTTTATAACGCTATATAAAAAGGTAAGCAAATATTAAAAAACTTAAGATTAATAGAGAAAGATAAATAAAAGTATATAATTAACTTCCTTATTTATAATTATTATAATAACCTGCTAAGCCTATACTTATATAGCCCATCTCTTAATATTTATTATTAAGATATATTATAAAACTATTAATATAATATGCCTTTTAAAAATTAAGCTTATAACTTATATAATTAATTTATTTATTAAGATAAGGAGATTTTAATTATTAATAAGGAAGCCATTGCTATTATTTTTACTATGGCTGCCCTTACTTATATAGCTAAAAACTTAAGTATATACTTAGCTAAGTAAACTATTAATATTAAAATTAATAAGGCTGCTATTTTAATATTAGCTATTAAGGTTAGCTAATTATTTAATAAAGCTTAAAAGCCTTAATCCCCTATTAATATCCTTTATTACCTTAATCTTAGCTTTAACTTATCCACTCTTAGCTATAAATATAAAGCAATCATTAACCTTTTTAATAATAATAAAAATAATATTAAGCTTATTTATTTAATTACCTTAAAGTTTAATTTTAATAACTTATTTATATTTTTAATTAAGAAGAAAGTTAATACTACTTAATTTAAGAAGGTAAACTTAATTATTATTGCTATATTTCTTAAAATTAAAAACTTTTATATAAATATTATTATATTTATAAATAAGTTTAAAGAAATTATTAACCTTAAGTTTAACTTATATTATCCTGTTATTATTAACCTTCTTAATAATTATTTTGCTTAATATAATAATATAATTAATATTAATAATTAATATATTATTATTATCTTTATTTATAATAAATATATTATTATAACTTTAATTTTATATATTTTCTTTATTAATTTATATAAAATTATTAACATTTTATGCTTTATTAATTTAAATAATAAGATTAATTATATTCTTATTAGCTTTATTTTATATAAATTGCTATATATAAACTAAAACTTTAATATTATTAAGATTTGCTATAATAAGAATAATTAAATTAATTGCTTAATTATTATTTATGCTTAAAAGGTTAAGTTTAACAACTCCTTAATTATTATTAATTAAAATATTATATGTAATTATATAGCTAGCTTAATTAACTATATTAAGATTTATAATATAGTAAAGTGTTATATATTAATTAATAATAAGGTTAATTTAATTACTGCTAATATTATTAATAATGTAATTAATGCAATTTAGGGAATTATTAATAATAATTATAGTAATAATAACATTATTAATATTAACTAAGCAAAACTAAATGCTAAAAATCTTATAATTATATAATTATATTTATATTTTACTATAATAAGAATTAAAAGGAAATAATATTATTTTTATTTTATTTTATTTTAAAAGAGTTTATTATAAATAAAAATAATTTAGGTTTTTTCTTTTAGCAATTAATATATTAATTAATTTATAAATTAATAATTTTATATTAATATAAAGAAATATTATAAAAATAAAATATATTAATAGCTATAATGTTTATATATATAGCCTAACTTACCTTATAAATATATAACCATACTTATTACTTTATTTATCCCATTTTAAAAATAATACTTAATAAATTTATAATAAATTTATAATAAATTTATAGCAAATTTATAATAATAATTAAAACTTTTATTATAATGCTATAAAGATAAATTAAACTTAAAACCTAGCCGCATTTAGCTACTATATTTTCCATATTATAACGCTACTTATATATATTTCTAGCTTAATTACTTTACTATTAACTATTTTAATACACTTACCTTATATAATTTATTTTATTATTATTAAATATAATAAAAATAAATTAGGTTTTATTAATATATTAAATTAAAGTATACTTTGCTATTTACTTAAAAATAGAAATTAACTTATTATATTATTTATAAAAAAGATTCTTTAATATTATTATTAATTGCTTTTATTATATTAAATATCCTAGCTAAACTATAAATATACTTATATAATTATTTTACTTTAATAGTTAAAGTTTATAATAACAGCTAGAATACCTTATTAAGGACTCTTATATTTCCTTTATTACCTTTTATTATTATTAAGGTGGCTTTTAAGGTTTAAACTCCTTATTTATTATTATTTTCTAGATTTACCTAAGTTTAAACTACTTATTAATATTATAAGAAGATTATGCTTAAAAGTAAATTATTTATAAGGGGGAATTTAATATAATATAGATGGGTTATGGTAAATTTATAATGAATTCGCTATGAATTTATAGGTACTTGTGAATTTATAGTACTTTTATAGTGAATTTACCGTAAATATATGGTTTTACGGTGAATTTACCATGTATATATTTAAATAAAGAAATTCCCCGCGAATTTACCTTAAATTCACAGGAGATATTAAATTTCAAACCTTTGTTCCCATTAAAAATTATAATTAAGGGTAATTGCTATATATAATAATTAATATATAAGCTTTTAATAATAATAATAACTTTAATTAATATATAAATTAATAATATTAAGGGTATTAATTAATAGCATGATAAGTGCATACGATTTTTGGTGTGGTATGTTATGTGCAAGTCACTAGCGCCAATTTGATACGATTAATTGCATATGAGAGTAACGGGCCTCTTGGTGGAAACCTTCGCGCTAAGGATAGCACGGTCCAGGCTTGGCTGACAGCATCCCAAGGCTGCTGGCCTTGGATAAAGGCCAAGGGCACCGCCCCAGACACATCCTTCATCGCCCTGTTCTTCTTCACTTTCCCTTCCATGCTCAGCAGCTATCCATTGTGTTTCATCACCATCGAGCATCACCGTCATGAAAGCCTTCAGCCTCAGCGCGGTGCTCATGGCATCCGCCGCGGTCTCTGCCGTCCCGCAGGGCCCGCAGCAGCAGGTCGTCTTTGGCAAGCCGGAGAAGGGCGTCGGGCACTTCAGCGAGTGGAGCCGTTCCAACAAGAAGGAATTCCTCATCGACTGGCAGGCTGGCAAGGAGTCAGAATGGGTCATCGTGCAGGGCAACGAGGGCGGCGATCTGGACAGCATGGCTGCGGCTCTCACGTGGGCGTACCACTTGGAGCACAAGACGATGAATGACTCGGACCCGATCAAGGCGATAGCACTCTTGCAGACACCAAGCCACGCGCTGGACCTCCGGCCCGAGAACAAGGTCGCACTGGACAACTCGCAGATGACCAAGGGTCACCAGGACCTGCTGACGCTGGACGAGCTCCCCGAGGACCCTGAGACGCTTGGCCCGAAGCTCAAGGGGCTTGTCCTGGTCGACCACGCCGAGCCGCTGCGGAAGTGGAGGGGGGCCACCATCCAGAGCATCTTCGACCACCACGTCGACCGGGGCGTCGCGCCGGACGCCAAGCCGCGCGTCTTCGAGAAGGTGGCGAGCTGCACGACGCTGGTCGCGAGGCAGATGCTCGACGAGCTCGAGGCCCTGCCCGAGGAGTACCACATGCCGCACGAGCTGCTGGAGCTGATCCTCAGCGCCATCGCCATCGACTCGGGCGGCCTGACGAGCGACATCACCACCGACGACGACGTGACGGTGTCAGAGCGCATCCTCAAGCGCAGCAACTGGGCTCGCAGGGATCTCGACGATGTTATGGACGACCTCGCCGACGAGCTCAAGGGCGCCAAGAAGGACCTGGACCACCTCGAGCTCCGCGATCTGCTGCGCCGCGACTGGAAGGGCGACCTGATCGACACCCCGTCGCCGCGGACGCCGACCGTGAGCCTTGGGTTTGCTGTTGTCCCGTACTCGATGGACAACCAGATCACCAAGACGGATTTCGAGGAGCTGTTTGACTGGTTCGCTGTGCACGCGGCCTGGACCGCAGAGGTCGGCGTCGACATCAGTGTTGTACTGACCAAGTACAAGGTCAAGGAGCACGGAAAGAAGAGGAAGATCAGGGAGATCATCTTGGTCGTCCGCGACGATGTGCGGATCAACCAGACGCAGGCCGACTCGCTGTTCCGGGTGGCCAAGAATGCGCTGGAGAACGACAAGGGCCTCAATCTGAAGCCGTGGCACAGGGTGGACGAGCTGGCACCTAGACAGATGGTCTGGACACACGAGTCCGATGCTGGAAGGAAAATCATTAGGCCGATCGTCGAGGACGCCGTCACAGGCTGGGATGAGATCTGAACTACTTGCATAGCGATGGATCCTAGAGAAGGCGAAGGAGCGTGTCGGATATTTGGTTGCTTTACTTGTTTTACTTGTACAACATACTGTTCAATTTACGATCTAGAAGCTTCACTGCATTACCACTGCGACCTCTTTCTCTACCTCTGCGAACAAAAGCAATCGCAAACCAGCCTCCTCCAGCCTACTCTGTACTACCCAACTTCAACGCTCAAGCTTTGAAAGACGTATTCGGGTAATAGGCCATCTGAGCTCAGCCTAGACGCAACTCGGGCTGGTGAGCTTGGTCTCTTCTTGCATGACGATCTCAAAAATGTGTGGGATGTGGCTCTTGTTGCTAGATCGGGGTCGCTTCCCACAGCCAGGTTCCCACGAATTGCTTTCTTGGCACCTAAGCCTGCCTACTTCCACGGGCATTAGAGTCGAGCTTACACGAGGAAACAGTGGCCGGTCTAGTCTAGTCACCAAGGTGAGGTCTGTCCGTCCAGCTTTGCTGCATCAATGCTGAGCTGCTTGAGTACATATTTTTCCATCACAGGTATTCCACCTCGATGTTGAGGAAATGGCTTTGACCCATCCGAACTTGACCAAACTGGAGTCTTTCCACAGTTAGCCTAAGTTCCTAACTTTACTCAAGGAATTGTAAATGATATAGGGGGGAATGTCAGAATAAAAAAGAATAATGTAGGTGAGTTTTAATGAATCATGTGGAATCATAAACAGCCTCAATAGTCATCATTAGGATGGAAAGGGAAATGCGCAAGGGCGAGCACCAACTTACAGTACTTGGTATCATCAACGTCAGAACTGGGCATGTGGGCTGTGCCGCCGAATGCTGTCTTCGATTTTCGTCAGTGGTGAACTTGGGCCAAACACTGAGATGGTAGGCGATAGAGGATAGGACGTGGAATCAGAAGAAAAAAATTGAACAATGTAGGTGAGTTTAGTGAATCATCTTGAATCATAAACAGCCTCAAGGATCATCAGTAAGGGAACAAGAGTCAGAGAACTGGGGTACTTACTTTGGAAAGAATACTTGTAAAATAATCCGATATGTATCAGGGCCCTGGACGCTGCTGAAGTTAGCCTTGTGCAAGAACAGTAACGGACACAGTATTGAGGATCGGGGAAGTGTATCAGACAGAAAAATTGAACAATGTAGTTAGGTTAAGATAAACATGTTTGCGTAGAACAAATTCATAAACAGCCTCGAAAGTCATCATGTTGGTGAGGGAGGACAAGGTCTATTGTCTGGGGGAGACTTACCAAGTCAGGTCAGTAAGCAAGACGACCAACGTCACGCTCGAGAAACGGATTCACCGAGTAGAGCTAGACAGAGCTCAACAGTAGAGCTAGCAGCATTGGTTAAATTCCAATTCCATTTGGCTGTCGTCAGTATCCGCTCTGTGCGGACTTTCAGGGTTCTATTATGTACAGGTCGGAAATAGGCAGCATCTTGTCTATGAAGCCTCTGCCGACACGGGGCTGATCTCAACTCCATACTTCTCTCTCAGCCTCTCTCGGCGGCGCTCCTCGTAACCTGGTGGTTTAATGCCTTTGTGGTGTCAGTCAGGGTGTCCAACCGGGGGAGTACGAGTTTCACTTACCTCGTCCCTCTGCAACATCTGCTAATGTCTCCTCTAGTGGCCGCCTCCTGTTTGTCCGCAGGTGCTGTTTCCTCTCAAACTCGTCCATCCCCTCTATCTCTGGCTTCTTTCCCTTGAGGCTTCCACCTGTGTACTCGAAGGCTGCGAGGAGGATCGATGTGAAGGCGCCGTAGCCAAGGATGGCAGGCATGCGGCCAGCTGCAGGCAAGACGGCGCGTCAGTCCTCTGCAATTACCCACCTCTCCCGGTCAGGGCATAAACCTACCTCTGACACCCAGAATAGAGCCAGCAAAGAAACCTCCAATGCCTGCATTGTAGTGGTCCTTCTTCTCGCGCAGGTTGGCGGCTGCGCTGCGGGCGAACTCGTACACACCGCCGACGGCAGCTAGATGGGGGAACCGACGTGTCAGCGATTGGCCAATTGGTGCGGTACGTTTGTCGCTCAAGGCATTGGAGGTGGCTTACTGAAGGTGAATATGGTGCCGCCGCTGCGAGTGAAGATGCCCAATGCACCATGGTTCGTTCTCCTGGTCGCGTTCTTGATGCCGGCTGCGAAGACACCGGCGGCACCGGTGATCATGGCGCCCTGGATGCCGACCTTGAGAGCATCGACCGGGTGGTAGACATCATCATCACCGTGGGGCGCCATTTCTCAGTGTGGTTCGGGGGCAGGATCGTGTGGACGTCGTCGGGAGGATCGGTCGAAAGAGGCTGCTCGAGTCTGGCTGGGGGGGGGTTGGAAGCTTCTCCGTTCGGTCGACGGTTGACGGTGGAGCTCTTTGCTTGTTCCCAAATGTCCAATAGACTGCATCCAATTGGCACGGCAAGTTGAGTCAGCCACTCTGCACGTGATCTTGCCGCAACAGGTACCTGGGTACCTGGGCACCTGAAGACTACCCGATACGGTGGTAGCTGCTCTGGTGCTCTGCAGGCCAGGGGGAGCTTGCTGCAACAGCGCTACAGGCTGGAAGGCAGCCAGACACCAGTAGCCCCCCACCTTTCAGAAGGTCAGAGCTCCTGAGGTCCTTCCCCAAGGTTCCGTCATCCCTGTGTCGGCGCCTCTGACGGACGCTCATTGACACCAATCAAGCTGACGCAGCCTTGTCGCCTTGTGAAAGGACCGGGTCATCTGTTTCTGTTTCTGGGAGCAAGCGCCACCGTTCCGACCTCCATCATCAGCTTCTCAAACTCATGAGAGCTTGCGTTGCCTTGCAGCCTACATTATTCATCACATACGGGCTTGCAAGTTGAGGCACATTCTCACAGTAGCTGCACTTCCCCTCCTCCTGCCCCCCCCCCGGCTCCGGTCTCAGACTCCCATCTCGAACTCCCAATCCAGACCCTCACCAGTGCCCATCCATCAACCACTTCATACTACAGAACAGCTGGCGTAACTGCCAACCTCAGCATCCCTTCTCCTTGCCTTTCTTGGTCTCCAGTCGGTCTTTGGCCTAGCAGGCTTCGACCTTCGGCCTGACAGAGAGCAGCCAGATCATATCGGTTGCCGACAGGCTGAGCCGTCGTGGAAGACAGCATCTAGCATTTCAGCATCGACACCCAACTTAGCTCGCTACCCAGATTAGCCACGCCTTGCAGTCAGTACAATCATTCATCCGCCCTGCAATCCAAACCGCCCATCCCCCATGCAACTGTCCAGTCCACATGTGTCCGCACTCCCATACGAGCACATCACATAGATTGCGCCATGCCTCCGAAGAGACGCAGAGATTCGGGCGGCGTCTCTGCCACACTGCAGCCTCGCAAGCGTCCATGCAAGACTGACCTTCGACACAGCTGCTACAACCACTGCTCCTCCCCGAAGATGGGCGAGTATAACTATGGTCATCACCAGACCCGGTCACAAGGCCTCCCTGCCTACTCAGAGATCGATACAGCGAACGGTGGCGAGCTCAGACAAAGGGAGCTCGGCAGACCAGGTGCGTTCTTCTCCGTCTTTCATTGGACTCTTTCTGGCAGGCATGACCCCGACTGACCTTGGTGATATCTGTGCAAGGCCGTCTCGCTTCAAAATGGATTGTCGATCTTGTCAACGGCTTTCTTGGCGATGCCGGCATACCACCATGCGCACATCGTGCCTCCGCACATCCAGCGCGCCATGATCTCTACCGCGTTCTGAGCCAGTCCTCTGACTCTCCTGCAGAATGGAAAGCCCAAGAACACGACGAAATTCTGGCCGTTTGCATGTGCCGCGCGTGTAAGAAGACCTTCACGATCGTCTTGAAGTGCCAGACCGGTCGTCGGTGCGACAAGAACGTCCAACGCATGCACCATTTGGTAGCCACCACCGTTTCGGATGGAGGATCCCTTCACTCCAAGCACTATCCCATCATTGGAGAGGCAGACTTCATATGTTCTGCCATGGGCTGCGACCTGACTGTTCGCGTAGAAGTGTGCGATCGCCGCCTGCCTGAGGTGTGGGAGGCATCCTTAGTTGATCGCGAATCCATTCAGGCAAGGTTGAAGGAGCTCCTGGAATCCGATGACCGTGATAGGTACGAAGACTTCAAGTCTCCCGACAAGCGCGCGAAACTCTTCCCGGCACACTACCTGTGGCAGTACCTTAGCGATGTCCTCAAATCAGGGCCCGACAGTGCGGAGAAGAAGGTGTCCTATCGTAACAAGTTCTTCACTCTTTGCTTCTGGGACAGGTTTCAAGATATCTTCGACTTTCTGGAGTTCCAGACGGTGGACGGAGACGGCGACCAGTCACTGGTTTTACCGCACCTCGATGATACACCCTCAGCCTTCACTGATCCAATGAGCAGGAGAGGCTGGTTTGAGATTTGCCGGATACATCTCTACTTCCTCGTGGTGGACAATCTGCCTAAATATCTGGTTGCACCCATCGAGATGCCCGTCAACCCGCAGATAGACACCATAAAGGTCCTGGAAGACCTTCTCGACGCCAAGTACGCCAAGTCAAAACAGTCATTCGGCGACTACAGCCCAGATGATTTCGATCTCCTCGGCGTCAACAATGACATTCACGAAAACATGCTTTGGTACGCTTGTGCCTGTCAGGGTCAGACCGACCCTGCCAGCCGGGAGCTCTACTACGAGGCGCTTCGCCGCGTCAGCCAAAACAGAGAGGGCGTCAGCCCGGAGCTTAGAAAGTGGTTGGAGGGCGAGGAACTGGCACTCGTTATTGTGAGATCGGCAAGAGAGGCTGGGGCAGATCCCCTGCACAAGGCTTACAGGGCACTCGATTCGGAACAATCTGCTAGCAACGAGATTCTCCTCCGACAGTTTGACAACAAGTTGAAGTCAGCCTCCCAGCATGAGCGGAAGACACTTCGAAATAACCTGTTGCTCATCGGCAAGAACAAAAAGGACCCTGACATTGTGCACTACGCCTGTCGTTTCGAACCGGAAGAGGCCATGGCATTCCTGGGAATCCCGGAAGAGGCCGTGCAGGATGTCATCCCCAGTTACGTCCAGACTAATGTCAATGAGGTTTGTTTTGCTTGCCTGATCCCCCTGGGCCACTCCTTCGCAGCCAGCTAACGTGGAGATTGTAGGACAAGAGTATTGATCGGATTTTAGCGGCGGGTGCCTTGAGATCATTGACAAAGAAGTACAACAACCATGCAGAGCTGGAAGTTCTAGCTATTGAGCTGGAGAAGGAAGCAGGCGTGCCATGGATGGCGGACGACAACTCCATCACGGTTGCGCTGGGTTCCCCTTCCCAGACTGGCGCCAAACCTCCACTGGATGTTTCCCTACCAGTCGGCCTGGTCAACATCCGCAACACCTGTTACCTCAACAGCATCCTCCAATATTTCAATACCGTCTTGCCGGTACGTAGTGTTGTACTCAACTGGGAGGAGTTCAAACTGGAGCCGACGGAAGAGAACCTCAAGACTCGCCGCCTCGGGGGCAGCGGCTCAGCTCTGGACAAGGCTGAGGCTTTCCTGGCTGCGAAGTTCGTCGAGGAGATGAGATCCTTGTTTCTGGACCTTCAAAGCTCGAACGAGAGTGCTATCAGACCTCAGCAACGCCTAGCACTCGCCGCACTGAAGACTGCAGATCAACTTGTCAGAGGCAAACCTGCAGAGGCTTCCACAACGGCAATAGGTCCTCAGCCAAAACCTGACTCGTCAAACGTGGATTTGCCTCCTCCACCCCCTTTGCCCGCTAGGCCTTCGCCCAAGCCTCCGTCCCAATCGACTCAGCCCACTGTTACAGTCAATGCTGTTTCGGAGCATGCTGATACCGCTAGCAACGTCAGCTCCTCGACCTTGGTAGACCAAAGGGATGAAGACGCCGACCAAACCTACGTCACGATCTCTCAGAATTCAACGGAGGATAGGGATATTCCTCAGGTTGTGCCAGCCAAGCAGAGGGTTGCGCTCGAAGACGAAGACAAGGAGCAAGCAACCGGCCCAGGGGATGGTGGGCGTGGACGATCTGTGGATCGCGAGCAGGGTCTCTCAGGTGTCTCTGGTGCCAAAATGAGTGGCACGGATGAGAATGTGACTGCGCCTGTGACGGAAACCAAAGTCGAGCAGGCGCTCACGGTGGAAGAGAAGATCACAGGTGCCCTTAACGACGTCAGCGTCACTGGAACCGAACAGCAAGATGTTGAGGAAGTCATGGGCAACATTCTAGAGCACCTCCACGCTGCTATCAAGCCGACTGGCACAGATGAGCACACTGGCAAGCAGACGGACATCATCACGGAGACATTCTACTGGTCCAGCGTCAAGAAAATTCGGACCGTCGACATGAATACGGGAAAGCCCCAGTCTGACTTCAGATCTGTGCCTGATCTATCGAGGTGGATGACTGCGTTTCCGGCGAAGGAAGGGAAGATCGACCTCTACAAAGCACTTGACAGCAACTTTGATCAGGAATTTCAAGAGGATGGCCATGAGACGTACTCCTCCATCACAAAAGCGTCTCCAATCCTCCACGTCTACATTCAGAGGAGTCAGAATGTCGATGGGAAGCTAAGCAGAAACAACAATGTCGTCGAGATCCCTGGAAAGCTCTACTTGGATCGTTATATGGATGGAGACACTGACTCGGTTCTGTTCAAGAAGCGGCAGCGCAGCTGGCAACTGAAGCGGCGGCTCGACGCCCTGGATCGCCCATCGCAGCCGGAGCCTGTTCAGTCAAAGTTCAGGGATGAAAAGGACAAACCCAATGAGGCAGGCTACGAGGTCGTCGATGCAGGTGATGCAGTTGTTGATGCGTTCGAGAAAGAGATGATGACGGTCGAAGATGAGGACTACGTGTCTATCCTGACTCCCGACCTTCAGCATATGTTCGTTAACCAAGGCAAGCTACCCAGTCCCTCTCAATCACAGAACGAGGATGTTGCCATGGACGGCGCAACCTTGGGACCATTGGTCGACCTGAGCTCGAATGCTCGTCGCCATCTGCATGAGTTCAACGAGGATAGCAAGGAACGCGACCGCCAAGAGCTATCAGCCCTGTTCACCGACATGACGAATGTCGCTTATCGCCTCCATGCCGTCATCTGCCACGGCGGCGGTCTGGGCTCCGGCCACTACTGGGTCTGGATTTACGACTTTGACAAGAATGTGTGGCGCAGTTACAACGACGAGAGGGTCGAAGTCCATGCCGACAAGGACAAGGTTCTGAACGACTTGAACAATGGTGCCAGCCCCTACTATGTGGCGTACGTGCGTGAGGACCAGGTCGACCGACTGGTCAAGATCCCGGAGCGGAATCTGGTCACACCTAGCGAGCAGGTTCCCACTGCCGCCGATGAGGTCATCCAGAGCGTCGACGTCGACATGCAGGACGCGGCAGAGGTGTCACATGTAGAGCATCGCGAGTAGGACTCGAATAGTAACGCACATGATGATTTCACAAACCCGTTCATGGATTCGATGTTGGAAACGCACGCCGGCGAGCAGGGCGTTCTATACGAGGTCCCCTCGTCCAAGGAGAGAATCTCGGCAACTGGGCCATTCCACCCATTTTATACATCAAGCATCTTAGACGAGCCAATCGAGCAACTGCCTCCTGCTTGTAAATCTGCCTCACTCGAGCCAGGCGGAAACAACACGCAGGCTTTCCGTCCGGGTACCAAAGATCCAACCATCTCTACGGCTCTTTTTCTGGATTCTGTCACGCAGGACAAGGACGGGAGGACACAATCAGATACAGCTCCCGCCGCAAATGCTGCCATGTCACCCCTTTTCGAAGATATTGCTCAGATGGTATCAATGCTCAAGGAGGAACCTGAAGGCGAACGGACTGTAGCAGAGGGCGAAGAAACACCAGAGACAGGCCGCGGGAACGAACGGCCTCTGAGCGAGGATGATAATATGTCCCTTTCCCCCGGTGACCCGGCTGGTGACCAAAACACCTCTCAGGCACAGCGGGTCAACACAACAGGGTCTTCGGATATGCAGGTGCGGCCAGGTTTTGGGGCCCTCCCGCAGGCTCAGCCGTCCCAGGTATATCCACCTGTGCAGGCTTCTTTCGGCAACCTTCAGCCTATGCCTCACCAGCCTATGCCTCACCAGCCCTGGCGTCACCAGTCTCTGCCTCCCCAGTACCTGCCATACCTTACGCCTGGAAACACGCCTCTTCAGTTCTCTCAAGAAGTCGCCGCAGGTTTACCACCCCCTCGGCTTTCTCTGGCCACCCCTCAGCTTCCTCACATGCAGCCAGCTCAGCACGAAGGCTATGTCAACCAGGTTGGCAATTATGGACTTGCGTCCGGCGCCTCGATGTATGCTAACCGCGGTCGCTTTGCTTTAACCGCGTATGGCGGTCTGACTCTTCAAGCTCCGGCATACCCGCAGTTGCCCAGTCAAAACTCATCCGAGGGCGGACCGCAAGCAAGGACTCCTGCCAATACGCACGTTTCGATGAGACCAGGAAACGCTGCGGACAGATTCACGAATGCGTACAGGAGCGAGGTTCCAGCCAACTCTGGGCCGCCTCCTAGGATGAGTCTGCCGCCGAACACCAATGCCCCGATACAGCATCAAGTATGGAACAGACAGGCAGCTGGGAGTGGGCTAGAAGACTTGAGAATGAGAGACCCTCAACGGGGCCACACAGGTTTTCATCCTCAAAGCGGATCTGATTTCCGACCCCATCATCCGTCCCAGCTTGGTCCTCGTATGGGCACATTCCAGCCTCAACACGCGATTTCGTCGCACAGCCATCACCACCAAAATCATCTTTCAGTACAAGGAACCCCTATTGCTGCTTCAAGACGAGTTGAGGGGCCCGAGCCTGCATATTTCGCAACTGATGTTCCACGAGTAACTACCCCAGAGGCGGAAAATATACGCAATTCACTACCGAGTATGAGGGATGAATCGATTTTGAACGTGAAAATTGCCTTGCTAGCATCCAGTATAGCGGGCAAGCAAAAACGTGGACATCCCTACACTGGTCTTCCTGGAGTCACTGCTGAAGACATACAAGAATTCCGTCTACAGTACAGATCAATGCCAGTGTTCATATCATGGTCGCGAGAACTACGAATAACGGATGACATGGTCAAAGCCGCCCTTCAAGCAATGAAGATTCTTGGATTATCTCTTGCCGGATTGTGGCAGCTCAAGCAGTCGACTGGGCCTGCTCAGTCTGCTTCAAACACCCAATCTGCCAACCCTACTGAATCTGCTCAGCCACCTGGAACAGTTCAACCAGCCGATGATGGACACGTCCCCGAGTATTTGCTTGGTCGATTCATGGAAATCCTTGAACTCAGTGGAGAGCAAGAAGCGCTTCGTTTCCTGCGAGAATCGAAGGCAAAGGCTGCTCGGGAATCGCGGCGCTCAGACAGGTCGCGGCGCAAACGGAGAAACGCGATGATTGGGATTAGTGACGAGAGCGGTATGAGCAGCATGGACAGGGTGGTTGAAGATGACCTGTCCGCCTTCGGCATCACGGAAGTTCAGATCACGGGAGGTCAAGTAATGGTGGCGGGTTCCTCTAGGCGACGAGAGAATGTCAACAGCAGCCCGGCGCTGAACAGGACAATTGAGATCCACATTGACGACGACCTGGTGGGCGCAGCAGAGTCTTCAACTCCGGTGGAGAAGTTTAGACGGTTGATGAACTCGAGTCCGACTCAGAAGAGCCCAAAGAAGAGGGCTAAGGTGTGGATTTCTGATGCAGTCGATTAGGCCGACGGGGAAGACGGTGGTAATCCTGACAGTGCCTGATCTCTCAGCGGCCGCACACTCTTGATCGGTTGGCCAGGCCTTTGACTAGCAGCATGGTGATGCCGTGTATACACGAGGTACTCCAGCATAATAACTGTATGTAGTAGTTTAGGAATTGACAATTGAAAACTGTATGGCTCAGGTATTGCTGCACAAATGGTTGTGCGGGTTATGACGTGCTGGCGCGACGAACACATGTGTAGAGAAAAGTAGGGCTCAGTATGGAATCGATGTGAGGCCAAGTGGAGAACAATCACCGCAGAAAGTGGACAAGAACAAGTTAAATCTCTAGGACATTTGCCCCTTGACGGCAGAGTGTTTCGATTTCCTTCGGAAGACTGCTCCGAAGCGAAGGAACTATATACATGAACTCATATGTGCACGCTTGCGTCATTCCACATGTGTCGAGCGCTCGATAACATTGATCATCCACCACCAACACATAAACCTCGTTTGCCCTATGCCGAAGCAAGGCAGGTGCTGGTAGGGAAGTTGCAGCTCTCCTTGCCGCCGGTGATGTCGACATCCGTGAAGGTGAAGTCGCTGCAGGAGCCATCACCGCAGAGGACGTAGTAGTTGTAGGCGTCCGACTCGACGGTGCCCGTGACGTTCTCAAAGGTGATGGAAGAGATGTTGACGCCGTTGGTGGGCTCGCCGGTTGGGCCGCCGTTGAGGTAGTCCTGCTGGACGTCGAGGCCGTAGTCGGAGATGCCCGACATCTTGATGTTGCGGTAGGTGACGTTGGCGACGGAGCCCGTGGTGCCGCTGTTGGACTTGATGCGCACCCCGTTCTGGCTGTTGACCAGCTCCGAGTCCTCGAACAGCACCGTGTCCACCGTGTTGTTGGACTTGCCGCCGATGGAACCGATCGACAGGCCGTGCCCGCCCGAGCAGAAGAGCCGGGACACGGTGATCTGCGTGCCCGAGGTCACGGCCACGCAGTCGTCCTGGTTGTACACCTGGATGTCGGACAGGGTGACGTAGTCCGAGGCGCCGATGTCGAAGCCGTCCGAGTTGTGCGCCGCGGCCTTGGAGCCGGATGCCGAGTTGGGCGCGTCTCCGGCCGTGTTGTTGAGGAGGATGTTCTGGGCCGTCAGGTGCTCGTTGCCCGTCATGTAGAAGCAGTGAGTCGGCCAGTTCTGGATGTTAAGGCCAGAGATGGTTGCGTAGGTGGTCTTCTTGACGACAAAGAAGTGGTCCGGCTTCTTGGTGCCTCCGTTGCTGCCCTGGCCGTCCCAGTAGGCCTGCCCGTTCCCGTCGATAACGTGGCCTGGGGCACCGGTTAGGGTGATATGGTCGCCTGACACGACGATGGGGTCGAAGTCTTCATCTGCCGTGTATCCAAAAGACGTGGTTCCGCTGAAGGTGACGGAAGCACTTGGCTGTAGCTTCTGGAGGTCCAAAGTTGAGGAGGCCGGCATGGACAGGCTGTCCAGGAGGATGTTGGAGCACGAAGCGACCGCCGAGGCGACACCGGCGGCGGCAGTGACTGTACATGTTGTCCCACCATTGCCGGTCACAGTAGCATTTGTCGCAGTAGGGGCGGCTGTTGTGGCGGCAGCAGCACCAGACGAGGCACCGGTAGGCCTGCTGGAGACGGCGGCAGCGCTGCTGCAAGAAGCAAGCACGGCTGGGATAGCGGCAGCTGCCAGAACGAAGGACTTCATGTTTTCTGAGCGTGGAATTGGACGATCTCAGATGTCAAGTAGTCTCCAAGCTTGGATATATACAACGCGGACTTGCTCTGCAAGCCGGGAACGTGACGGAAGGGGAAATGTACAGAGGAAAGAATGAACCTGAGCGGACCTGTGTTACAACTGCGCAAGAACACAATAGGAGGAGCAGGTCAACGACAGACAAACCCTTGGTACTTATACGGACCGTCAGACTGTCAGTCAAGTCCGCACCTAGACCTGCATCTGGATCTCCTCTCAAAGTCCACATGGCGCAGGAGGCAGGGGTCGGAGATGGGAGTGAGGACCACCTGACCCACATCCCGTTTCTGGCATCGAGCATGACGGCGTGTTGGTGGTGGGCTCTGTGGATCGGGTTGAGATAGATTGAGAAGGAAGCATGACCCCAGGACGCCTCGGGAGATGCTCCGAGGACATTGAGCACCGGTCTGGTGTAGGGCACTGCTGCTCGAAGGCCGCACGACCTCCGCACCACAATGGTCATCCAGGTAGTGCTTGCAATCGAAGTCAGGACCAAAGCTGCCGACTGGGACAAGGCCTGACAGTACAACGACGAGGGAGACTCGTGCGTGGAGGGACCTTCGAGTCAAGCATCGGCTAAGCAATCATCAATTTCCGCAGCTGGGTCCCGGTGGGTGTGGTCCAGGAAATCCAGGAGGTCCGGAGCGAGAGGTGAGTGGTGGTCCCGGCCTGCTGGGCCCCACGAGAATCCCGCCTGGGCAAAGCTTCGCGGAAGCTTGACTTCTGGGCCCGCCCTGCCGATCCGTTTGTTTCGTCCACCCTAACCAAGGTGTGATGCGGCATGGCCAGCATGGTGGCCACCATCTTCCAGGCTGCAGGAAGGGAGGAACGATGGATCCTGGAAGGGAGGGGCAGCGCCGGATGGCCTGCTCCTACTGGTGGATGATCTGAATACCGTGGAGAATGAGACGGAAATCGGCAACGACGGCAACTCGCCAGGGCTGGCTGGTCACCGGCTGGGTGCTGAAGGGGCTTATTAATGCAGTAGAGAGAAGTTCCTTCAAGACTGGGTTTGATGTCAGGGGGCTGCCAAGGCGGCGGCTAGACTGGGAAGAGGCGGCTCAAATTCGTCAACTGAAGTCATGTTCTGCACATCGTGAATGGGGTCCTCATTTCGCATGCCTGTCTGGTCGCATGGAGACGCGCAATCAGCAGCACCACTTGACTGCAGGGAAGAGGCACGGTCGTACTGTACCTGTGAACCGAAGAAAATGCCGATCTCGGGTCCATCAAGAGGCGGATACAGCCGCTTCGGTACCACGGTCGGGTCGACCAAGGCGCAACATCGTCGCCTCGGTACTGGAGCTTGTGCCTCTAAGCGGTGGCGATAATCGAGCCCGGCCCGGGGTCGAGCCTGGTTGCTGTTGCGTGAACCGTGTTGTCACCGATATTGTCGATGATAAATGAGTTTAATATCATCGAAAAGACAAGCGCATGATGGTGCACTTTAGTTGACAAAACGTTGTTTCGAATCCAAACCTACCCGTCGGCCCGCCTGCTTGGACTGACTCGCCCGGCGGCCATCAAAATTACACCACGGAAGCATTAAAGCATACCGAAGTACAACAGCAGAGTGAGTATACTCGACTGTCGCTGCCCCTGAGGCTAGGCAGACGATTTATCCCATTGCAAAGTTCATCTACAGTAGATGAGGAATCCCGACTAGCCTTCAAACGCCAGAGCCACACGTCATGTCATCCCATCCATGTCCCCTACCACAATACAGCATTCAAGCATCTGTCAGTTCAGCCCAGATCACAAGGCTTGGACGCTCTCAAAAAATGGGTTCTTGGTCAGCCTCGCATCAGCCTTGACCAACTCCCTCAGCTTGGCCACCATCTCGTCCTTGCTCATCTCCCCGCCCTGCACCTGCTCCTTCCAGCGCACGAGCACCTCCTTCAGCATTGCGCTCCCCTCTTCCACATCCTGCTTGCTGTACTTGCCCACTGCCCCCTCCTCATGCTTGGTCGTGAAGTCCTCCAGTTCGTCTGCCTTGCGCTTCGCCATGCGGACCACCTTGTCCGGGAAACGCACCAGCTCGGCAACGTGGATACCAAAGCTCTGGTCGCAGATGCCCGGCTCGACCTTGTACAGCAGCGTCACCTCCCTCTTGCTGTCCTTGTCGTTGCCCGTACCGCTTATATGCGCTGTGACGTGCAGGTTCGTGACTTGAGGGTACTGCTCCGCCAGCGCCGTCAGCTCGTGGAAGTGCGTCGCGAACAAGGCGAAGCAGCCAATCTCTTTGACGATGTGCTCGGATATCGCCCATGCTAGCCCGAAGCCGTCATAGGTCGATGTACCGCGACCCAGCTCGTCGATGATGATTAGGGATTCCGCTGTCGCGGACTTCAGGATGTTGGCCGTCTCCAGCATCTCGGCCATAAAGGTCGAGACGCCCTTGAGTTGGGAGTCGCTTGCGCCTACTCGTGCAAGGATGGAGTCGAACACGGTCAGTTCTGCCTCGCTGCACGGCACAAAGCAGCCGACTTGAGCCATCAGAGCGATCACGCCGATCTGGCGGATATATGTGGACTTGCCGCCCATATTTGGGCCTGTGATGATAAGGAATGAGGACTTGTCCCGCGTGAGCTCCACGTCGTTGGTGATGAACTGTACGTCATCCTGCATCTCCATGCACGGATGGCGAGCCTCCTTGAGGATCGTTCGGCCTTGCCCGCGCTCATGTACCGTGGGCCGTACATAGGAGATCGGGGCGTGTGCAGAGCAGTGGGCGAAGGACACAATGACGTCCAAGTGAGCGAGGACACCTGCCAGTTTCTCGAGGACCGGGCAGTATGACGCCGCAACGCCGACGACCTCATTGACCAGGCCGCTCTGTGTGCGGTTGTAGTTTTGTGACAACTGGTCGAATTCGCGGCGAATGCTGAGAAGATGATTAGTGGTAAAGTAGACGCCGTTCTTCTGCGTTGAGCACTCCTTGTACTCCTTTTTGTTGCGAATACATCCCGCCTCAGCTCGCGTAAGTCGCATGCACCATCCATGTACTTTGTGATTCTCGAGGAAGATTTTCTTGTCCTGCTCTTGGCCGAGATCGTTGGCTGCGTTCACAAATTCCTTGTTCATGTCATGTCGGAGGTGATCCAGCTTCTTGCTTATGACCCGCAGGTTATCGTCGAACTCGGGCTTGATCTTGAATTCGTGCTGGTCCATCGCGTCAAGGTCCACCGTCGTCTCCACCATCTCCTGGAGCTTGACGAGACTATCAGATAGCTCACGCAGTTTGGTGGTGTAGGCGGCATCCAGAGGATCACGGTACGCCTCGTCCATCACTGCTTCAAAGGTTCCAATGAATCCGGGCAGTCGGATTATAACCTGGTATGCTCTTACAACATCTTCCAGGTTGGCCTTGTTCCGCTGCAGCTTTTTGGCCAGTCGGTAAAGATCAGGAACGGATCTGAGATGCTCCTCCTGCATGATCTGTCGAAGTTCAGTGTCATTGACGAAAGCCTCGACCAGCTGCTGGCGCTTCTCAATCTCGTCCTTGCTCATGAGAGGCTGCTTTAGCCACTGGGATAACAATCGGCTGCCCACTGGCGTCTTGCAGTGATTCAACAGACCATACAGACTCATGGTCTTGGAGCCATCACGTGCTCCTGGCATCAAGTTCAGAGCCTTCAGGGCAGCAGCGTCCAATTTCATGAATTGCGAGAGGTCATGTTGATACAGCTGGTACTGTCCGAAGTTGGAGGGATCCTGAAGGACAGCGAGGTATTTGATCAGCGCGGCGGCAGATCCCATGGCCAGCTTCAAGTCTGTCTGTGGCAACATCGAGGCGGAACGGTCGTCTTTCAGTATTCTTGCAAGATCTTGTTCAATGTCCTTGGTCCCGAAGTCCGCCGCAGGCCGCTCTGACATGGCAATGCCACAATTGCTGATGATCTGCTTCAATTTTGCCAACTCGGGGTCTTTGTCCTTGTCACTCTTGTCGAACTGTATCAGGCACTCCTTGACTCCGAGCTGGATTAGAAGAGCCTCGAAGTTGGAGTATAAGTCATTGTCGAGAAACTCGCTGACTCCCAATTCGCGAACACTGGCGTCCGCGAAGCACACACCGACGCTTCGTGCCTCGCTAGCCTTTGCGGAGAACTTGACGGCCATGATCATGGGCGCACCATCGAATTGGCCTCCCAAATCTTCTTCCACGTCTTGGAGATTTCCTGGAGAGGCTTGTTTGGCGATCTTCCAGTTCATGCGGCCGCCAACGCTTGACCAGATCTCGACTCGCTTGCCGAGCTTGAAGAGTGCTTCTCGGAGGAATTGTCGAAAGACAGTGACGGTCATGGTCACTGATGCCAGGCCGGTGTGGTCATTCTTGCCCAGCTGGCGGACCACGGAGGTGGTCTTGTAGACAGTTCGGGCAATGAAGTTGGCATCGTCGCCATGGGCAGTGTACCAGTCGCCTCGGTCGAATATTCGGACGGTCTCATCGCTTACTGTGGGCAGAGACTTGAAGAAACGGATGAATCCGTGCTCGTCGTCGACCTGGGGAGAAGCTCACGGTTAGAATGCGCCTTTCCGGGTTGGCAGGGAGTGAGTGGAGGCCGAACCTTCAACTCTGGTCTGGAAGACATGTTGAGCGAACCAGGGACCTAACAGACTCGAAGAAGAGAGACAGAGTGCCGAACACCCTCTATCGCGTCTTGGTCAATAGAGTCGAAAGTACATGTGTGGAGAGTCTGGAGTTTGGGAAGGTGCATCATGGAAGCTCGGTCGCTGAGAGCAGCAAGCACCCAACGCGTACCGCGACGCGACTCCATTAAGTTTCAGTGGGGCTTGCAGGGGTCCGGGGATCCCCAGAACCTGGGGTGGGAGCGTACGTGGATACGTGGGTACTCTCATTTGCAATCAATCGTATCGAAATGGCGCTAGTGACCTGCACACGACTAACATGCCCAAGATTCGTATGCACTTCTTTCAACTCTCTTAATTTAGCTTTAATCTATTTAAAACTTATATAAAAAGAAAGCTGCTTCTTTTCTAATTTTATTTCTTTTTTTATTATTAAATTAAGTAAGTGGAGGAGGAGGAATTTATATTTAAATTAAAGTTAAAAATAACTTAAGTTAAGATTAGATTTAAAGGGGGGTGAAATTTAAGAGTTATATTAAAGCTATTAAGGAACCTAGGGTAAATTTAGTTATTTTTGCTTAAAAACACACCCTCCTTAAAATTTTAAATTCTTCTTTAAAATTATATATTAATATACCTTATACCTTTAATATTCCCTCCGCCCTCCTTAAATAAGTATTAAAAGAATTAAAAAAAAAAGTAGCTTTCTTTTTATATAGGTCTCTATTAAATTAAGAAGGTATTCATTATATAGGAGGTGTAAATAGTTGAAAAATGAAGTGCATATGAATTTTGGGCAGGTTGGTCGTGTGCAGGTCACTAGCGCCATTTCGATACGATTGATTGCAAATGAGAGTACCTGATGAGCATGCCTCACCATGGCTGTGAGGCACTCCTCAACCACACGTAATTCAAAACATGCATTCAATTCACCGTCATGAAACTTCCCAACTTTGACCAGACTTGGTTAAACTAACCAATCCTTCTGATATACCGCCAGCAGCAGGCAGCAGGAAGATGATCCTACATACGCCATCAACGGCTTAAAAACAGCCCGAGCCCTTGCGCTTTCGGACACTTTTGGACACTTTTGGGTGATATATCACTTTGAATCATTCTGAGTAAGTCCTAATTGGTATTTCAAGATTGATATTTGATAGACCTGTTCCTTTGTCCTGGACCTTTTCAAGGGCACTTTCCCAAGCTAGACATACGAAAACAATCCTATCCACCAACATCTTTAACTCTTACAATGGTTTCTTATACAGAGATACAAGCCTCGAACGCGCTGATCAACGATGCTACAGCGCCGCGGGTCGCTGTCTTCGCCGGTGGCACATCAGGAATTGGGCAACTCACAATCAAGGCCTTAGTCGCCACAGGAGCTGGTGTGAGGATCTACCTAGTCGGGCGCAAGAGCTCTGAAGAGCGCTCGCTCGCCTTCGTCCAGGAGCTGCGGGCTACAAACCCAAAGGCTGAAATTATCTGGACCGAGGGCGAGATCTCGCTTCTTGCGGACACGAAGAGGGTGTGCGATGTCATCAAGCGCAAGGAAGCGCGTGTGGACCTGCTATTCCTGACCGCGGGCTACGCACCGTTCGGCCCGCGGGCGGAGACTGCCGAGGGCGTGGAGACCGCCCAGAGCCTCGAGTACTACTCCCGGGTCCTCTTCGTCCTGCACCTTCTGCCTCTCCTAGAAGCAGCAGAGGCCCCCAGGGTCGTCAGCGTCCTGGCGGGCGGGACGGAGAGGGCGAACGTCGACCTGGACGACCTGGGCCTCAAGAAACCCGGGAACTTCGGAGCCATAAAAGCCCAGATGCAGTACACGGTCATGAACACGATGGCTTTGGAGAAGCTGGCCGGCGAGAATCCCAATGTGACTTTCATCCACTCGTGGCCTGGATGGGTCAACACGGGGAACGTGAGGAGGGGCCGCGATCCGAATTCGATCGTGTCCTGGCTCATCTGGATCTTTCTTGAGCCCCTCATCGCTCTGTTCTCGTTCAATGACGACGAGTCTGCACAGAGGCATCTGTTTATGAGTACCAGCGCTGCTTTTGGCGGTCGTGGCGTGCCATGGAAAGGCAAGCCCGGCGTGAATTCGCTGGAGAAGCAGGCCAACGGATTGTTTCTCCCCAATTACAAGTGCGACTGTACTACGAATGCAAAGGTCTTGCCTCAGCTCCGAGAGAAGGCGCAGGGCAAGATCTGGGAACACACCCTGGGAGTTCTTCGACCATATCTATGAAGTAAGGGCTCACTTTGATTGGCTTGCATCCTCATCACGGTCTAATTAATGTCTTTATTTATGAATCTCATCAGTATTTGAGTGCGTCATCTACATGGGTATAATAGCATAATTCATCCCTGGCTGTACCTTTGACCAATTTGTTCCGTAGTCCATCGAGGCACCGGCTTGAAGACAATACTTGTATTGAACTGAGTGCCTGGCCAAGAAATCGAAATGTCTTCAAAACGTTGTCTTTACCATGTAAAGAATATACCGCATTTGGTGGTTCTAGCTATGAGGAATGATACCTACTCACCGGTTGCTGTCCGTCCTTTGCAAGGATGAAATAAATCCTCCGGCCATGAGAAGCCGTGCACTTCAGCTACGTCAACAGCTCGGAGGAGCCTCCGAGTACGACACAAGTACGACTGGATCCCTTGTGGCCCATCTATCCTGGGCCATTGATTCCTCTAAGCATGTCGAGGTCTGAACTACCTACTGGGCTAGGCTAAGAAGGCGTTAATCAAGAGTGACACACCATCATCCAACACCTTGCAGCTTACTATCACGAGGCTGTTCGCGTCGGGATTTATCATGCTCTTCCGGCAGCAGAACCATGAGTCTCCTGCAACTACCTGCCCCGGTGCTCATGTGTAGGCCAATTGCAGCATACACTACCATCAAATTACTCTCAATCATCCACAAGCACGGTCGACGAAGCAGCAAGCCAATCCAGTCACTCATTGCCCGGCAAATCTGGTCTGCCGAGTCCAGATCTGTCCAGCTCATCGCGCGGTACGATCCGCCGCCCAAGCTCGCCCCAAGCTACCGGCCACCACAGCTCCACAGATCAACTGGAAGAGCCCGCCTAGGTGAGGGACCCAAGCTTCAAGCTCCACACCGCCTACTCCAGTCGGATTCTGCCGCCCGAAACTACCAAAAAGTTCCAGTGGACCCCGCGACACGGCCGTCCTTGCACTCCGTCTCTGCCAAAAGCGCCTACCATATCCTGTGTTCCATACGTAGGACACCGCCAACAACTGTAAACATGGAGAACGACAACACAGCCACAGCTTCTGTGACCGCAAAAAGCTTGGATGCCCAGATGAACGACGCTCCAGCACAATCACCCGGCGCGAATCCAAGGAAACGAGCACGAGACGATCACGAGGACGATGCAGAGGAAAACGAGGACGAGCCAGCAGAGGACAACGGCGAGTCGAAGCCTTCCAAAGACCCAGCAGACGGTGCAGCAGACCAGCCCAAGATCTCAAAAAACCAATTGAAGAAATTGAAGCGCCAAAAACTCTGGGAGCAAAAAAGGGAAGACCGCAAGGCAATCCGAAAGGACAAACGGCACGAGAAGTCGGCAAGGAGACGACTCGAGCGCGACGAGAGGGCTGCCAAGATCGCAGAGGAACAGGGCATCGAGAAGAGCGAGGCCCTGAAGCAGATCCTGGCGGCCGAGCAGAAGGAGCCCAAGCCAAAGGTCGTCGTGCCAGTCGCCTTCATCCTCGACTGCGACTTCGAGAAGTACATGCGCGAGCCCGAGCTCGTGTCATTAGGAGCTCAGATCACGAGGAGCTACGCCATGAACAGAGCGGGACAGTACCAGGCGCACATACTGGTCAGCTCCTGGGGCGGCTATCTGAAGGAGAGGTTCGCTACGGTGTTGCAAAATACGCATCTCAACTACAAGGGCGTGCGATTCCTCGACTATGACTTTGTGGAGGCGGGCAAGACCGCGTGGGAGATCATGCATGGCCCCAGGGGCGGCGGATCTTGTCCCGCGTTGGGCGGCGAGCAACAAAAATCGGAGGAAATGCCCAGCGACAAGCCCACGGAAGAGGGAGAAGATGCTCCAAAAGATGAAACATCAACGAAGAAAGAGGCCGCGACCGCGCCGGCCCCGGAGTTCGCAACCGAGTCCATCGTCTACCTCTCCGCCGACTCCCCCAACGTCCTCGAGAAACTCGAGCCGTACACAAGCTACGTGATCGGCGGGCTCGTCGACCGGAACAGGGAGAAGCTCCTGTGCCAGAAGCGCGCCGAGGCCAAGGGCATCCGGACGGCCAAGCTGCCGATTGGCGATTACATGCAGATGGCGAGCCGGCAGGTCCTGGCGACGAACCACGTGGTCGAGATCATGTCCAAGTGGCTCGAGACGGGTGACTGGGGCAAGGCGTTCGAGGAGGTCATTCCAAAACGAAAAGGGGGCAAGCTGAAGGGTGTGGACGGGGAGGGAGAGGGTGATGAGGAAAATGGCAAGGATGCTGAGGCTGAGGCTGAGCAAAGTGACAACCAGGATGACCTGGGCCAGAAGCAGGACCAGCAAGGCGACAAGCAAGAAGAGGGACCGAGTGAGGCTGTGGCATAGTACGCTAGTTTTCACGCGCAACTTGTGGTCATCCCACAGTCCAGACTGGACCAAAATTTCGGTCACACATGAAGAGGCCGTGGTGTTCAAGCGATTGCACACATACCAAAAAAAGGTTTCAGCAGACAAATTACCATGGTGCACTTGGAGTCGTATTTACAGTCATATTAACAAGTGAGCTACCAACTCTTCCCATTTTCCTTTCTCTTTCCTTCCCTCACGACGAGAGCAGCCCCTCGATAGAGACCACCGACAGCGACACCTCGTTGGTGGTCGACGGCGGCAGCTTCCCTGCGCCATTGATAAGCAGCTTGTCCGGGTCCTCGGCGAAGACGCGCAGGTGGCGCGTGTACGCGGCGGGCTGCGGGGTCTCGCGCTCGAACCACTGGTCGGCGGCGCCGAGGGCCTGGTTGGTGAAGACGGAGCCGAGGTTGCCGCAGCTGACAATGATGGTGCCGTTCTCGCCGCCGACTGCTCCAGACGACGTAGGGGGAGCCGGTAGGGGTGGTGCCCGTGTTGGCGGCCACGATGCCCACCGGCTCGCTGTTGTCGAAGTCGAGCGGGTTCGCGTTGATGCGGTACGTCACCGGGAAGGAGTAGCTGCCGGAGAAGTTGTGGCCCCACTCGTAGGTCATGATGTAGTCGCCGGTCGGCAGCTGGGCAATGGTGGTCATGCCGGGGCGGTCCGTGTACTCATCGTAGGCGACGTCGTCGACGGGGTCGGCCCAGGTGAGCAGGTCGGTCGTCGTCTGGTGAATAAGCTTCTGGCCGTGGTCTGGGTCGCGCTGGTCCGAGTAGTACAGGACGAGCTGGTCCTCGTAGATCCTGTTGATCGCTGTTAGCCAAGACGTCCAGTCGGGATGAGCCCATGGGTGAAGGAGATTTAAACTTACTCGATATATGGCTCCCAGATAGGCGTCAGCCCGTTGTTCGGCAGCGCCTCGCCTCCTCTTGCAACACTGCTCACGAACTCCCAAGTGTACCCAGCATCCGTGCTCGCGTACACATCAATCTTGGTCTCGCTCAGGTCGGTAGGGATACTGTTACCCGCTACCAGGACCGTGCCGGCCTTGTACCCGCCAAAGTCAACGGGCAGCTCGTAGATGAAGGGCTGATACCTCAGGCCCCACCCGTTGACGTCGTCGGTCACGTTCGAGATGTACTCCCACGTCACGCCGTGGTCGACCGACTTGTAGATGGGGAAGTAGACCAGCGGCGGCTCGGGCGAGTAGTTCTCCCACGTCGCGAGGAGCACATTGTCGTTGAGCGTGAGCTCCGTGGTGCGCGGGTACAGGACCCGAGGGTCGGTGTAGTCCGAGGGCGGCACGAAGATCACGTTGTTGTCGAACGTCGTGACCTCATCCCGGGGGTGGTGCAGGGGGCTTGCCTGGGCGAGGGAGAGGAGGGACAAGAGGAAGACGATGGGCTTTAGGGATGCCATCTTGACGAAATATGCAGGGTAGTACGGGTTGCTACCTCTGGACAAAAATAAAGACAGGATCGTCAGGAGGAGAAAACTGCAAATGCAACCTTCTTACCAGATCCAGGACTTGCATCTTCGTCGGCGCGCGAACCTCTCATGCTTATATAGATGGAGTGTCGCACGGCGCCTATTCTACAAGAACCCGCCTTTGCCCATGATGGCATCATGCATGCCTGTCGGAGCCCACGTTCCTTACTGGGACAGGGTGCCCGCATGATCAGACCTCGGTGTATCTCGCGCAGTGGATGCCTGGTCGCATTGAGCTCCCTCGCCCGGGCGCAAAACAGGGTCGTCAATGACTCTTCGCGCACTATAGCGTGAGTTCCCGTAGCTAGAGTGCCGAGGCGTTTCTCGCTGATGGGAGAAATGCGGGCGGCGCGAGTTGGAGAGGCTTGGTGGGCGTTGGAGAAGGTAGCATCCGAGGTGGGCATGGGCAGGGATTCAGGGGTCACAGCCAGTGACGGTCTGGGGAAACTCTGGGGATGCCGGCGCGGTGGCCAGCGCGGAAGATGCGCACCAATAAACATCGCGCCCGTCACGCCGGCGCAAACACTGTTGATCTCGCCCAGCCTTGGGCTAGGACGGATGGACGGAAAATATGACCACATAGAAACCAGAATTATACCGAACGCCAGCCCATAGTGTTCCCTCCCCCATACAATGCCGCCCATTGTGGCATTGTGGCTGCGCAGGGCCAATGGTTGTCGCGCAGTCGCCTGGCCTCGCCTAACGTCATTACACACTTCAATGTCAACAGAGAGAGATCAGAACTCCATCGACTCGGGCTCTTCCCGCTCCCTCTTCACCTTGACGTCCCCTCTCTCATCCTTCAACAATGCGCTGACAAAGGTCCTGAACTGCTCGATATACGGCTTCAGGCTGGTCTTCTCCCAGTCTTGAATGCTGGTCTTGGCGTCTCCCGTGCCCTCTTCCTCCGTCCACGCGTCGATTTCTCCCAGGAGATTTTGCACTGTCGGTACAGCTGTAGGGTCAAACTCCTCCAGCTTGCCCGGTCGCGTATCAATGGGCACACAAACCCTTCCAGTGCCGGGGTGTACAACGAATGGAGATTTGAGCAAATGGTTTAGCTTCTTGCTGACCTCGATATCGAGTCTGGGATACGTGTATTCCAGCACGATGTCCTGTTTCGCCGCCAGGAGATCTTTTGTGTCGAGGTTCTTGCCTGCACCGCCAGCCTTGGTGATGGCATCAATGTCGGCCCACTTAGACGTCGAAGACCGCCCTGGCGCAGAAGCCCACTTCTTCCGCAGGGAGTCATTGAGGGTTTTGTCCGGCAACAGTTGCAGAAGCTTTTCTGCCCGATCGTCGGTGTCCCAGGGGTCTTGCTTCTCAAGAACATCCTCTGCAAAGTGCGGGGCCAGAATGTCCAGGCTCCGTCTGCGATCAATGTCAGTTTGTTTGGCTGTAAGTCATGTTGCGCAGAATAAGACTTACGTCAAATGTGGGTGCAATGGTCTCCTGACGTTTACTTTCTTCCCACTTTGTGCACCACCTTTGAGAACCTCCAAATATCCTGCCACGGCCCTCCTCTTCTGGTCCTCCATAGTCCGCGCCTTCTTATCGCAGACCCAGGCGTGGGCACCACGTCGACCCGAGTAAACCCACATAATGTGCTTGAAGCCGAAATCATCACGCAACGCCTTGTCTACCACTTGGATGGCCATAGTGATGAATTGCCAACACTTGATGCAGATGTTTGCCTTGTCGCAGCATGTCCGGATGTCGTCGTAATCTGTTAGATCGATATCGAAGCAGAGCTCTTTGGCCAGGGGCCGGAAGGCGGACAGGTTCTTGAGCTGTTTCCGGTCGCGTGGGTTGGTGGTGTAGACGGGGCCGATTTCGAAACGAGAGGGCAGGAGGCGCAAGACGTCTTTGCGGATGCTGTGACGGGGTCAGTGTGCGTCGTATCATCAACATGTTTGGACATGGAACGCGTACAGATCTGCCGTCTGGAAGGACTGATATCGCAAGTAGGCATCGTTCTGTAACGTGAAGGCAAATTCTCGGTGGCCAAAGTCGTTGGTTGGTGTGGGGCTATGGTTCAGCCATTGAAACAGATGTCGCCATGGGAAGAGACGTTGGTAGAAGCTGCGCATGACCTCGGGGTCACTTGCGCTGTCTTTGATCGGGGCGCCATCACTGAGTGAGCTGTGTCAGCCTTAGCCATGGAGAGGGCTGCGTGGATACAATATTACTGACTCCGGTGTTTCAGACGACTCTGGGCCGGGAGAGCTTGTGGGCAGCACCTGGCTCTGAGTCGTCCTGCCTGTACTTGGGAATTCGTCGTCGTCCGAGTCGACATCTGCGAACAGGTCGTCTAGCTTAACCTCCTTCTTTGGCTCCTCCTCTAGGCACAGGGCATTCACCTCAGCCATCGTGATCTCGGTGGTGGTCTCATTCTTGGCCGGAGAGTCCTGTTCCATTTGCTCGAGCTCGTCCTCACTCGTTGGTGTGGGAACAGGAGGAGTGGATGCAGGAGACGTGGAATGAGGCATGATTACAGCGGAACGTGTTCAAAACTAGGGATGTACACAAGTAACACGACGATGAAGTGGCTGGACGCCTATAATCGTGTCCGAAGTCGTGCGGTGGTTGTAATGTGAGGAAGAAAAGTCACTGGTGAGACGCGTCTGGACGCGTTGAGTGCCTGAATGGTGCAACGGTGTAACGCGACCTTGTAACGCGTAGTGGTCGCCATTGCCTCCACAGTAGATATAAATGATAGCCTAGCGCGGTTTACCACCTAGACCTAGGGACCTAGCAGCCTGGGGCAGGTACCAGGCACGTTAGTCGTTGGCGGTGGAAGCGGGGCTCGGGGCCTGGAGGACGTTGCATTGTCGAGCCGGCAAATCTTCGGGCAGCGACGTCACATGCGGCGGAATGTCGTCGTGCTCCAGCTGTCAGAAGATCCATTGCTAGATTAATGAATGGCGATTGCTGTGGCTCAAAGGATGAATGAAAAGCACCTTTCCGTCGGACGATTTCCCATCGAGGCGCACAGCTGAAGAGATATACCCTTGTTCAATTGCGAGGCGTCCGCTCTGTGACTAGGAAGCTCGTCCCGACCTCGAGCGTCCTGATCCTCTCCCCAAACAACGTCATCGACATCCGGAGCTTGAGTCGGCCGAGAGCCCGTTGCTTGTACTGCAGCATTGACTGACTGACTGCCGGGTGCCCTTACATTCCATCAACTCTGCTCCATCGACTATCTACATCAATTCAAGCCCAATCACTGCTTAAAGCGATCGAGTCCGAGTCCGAGTCCGAGGCTGTGTTCTCTGCAGATCTGGCCGTTGTCGGTTCCTGCATGACCTCCGCAGCTCCTATCGCTCGGTGCTGAGGAGCGACGGCTTGCGTTGATTCACCAACCCCGTACCCGTGTCCTACCACCATGGCTCCACTCCGTCTTCTCATTGAGCAGGGCAAGTTTGTCGATGCCTCCGGCCGACAAGTCATTCTCCGTGGCATCAACGTCGCCGGGGACGCCAAATACCCCAGCGAGCCCTTTGACCAGCCCTCCCAGGTCACGGACGACTTCTTCGACGGAGACAACGTTAGCTTCCACAAGAGGCCCTTCACAAAGGAGGATGCTCACGTCCACTTTGCGAGGCTGAGACGTTTTGGGTACAACACCATACGATATATCTTCACATGGGAGGCTATCGAGGCCAGGGGCCCTGGGATATACGACGAGGAGTGGATAAGCCATACAATCGAGGTGTTGAGAACAGCGAAGGACTATGGCTTCTTTGTGTATATGGACCCCCACCAGGATGTGGTATGTTCGGCCTTCGCTCTCGCAGTGCAAACTTGATTCATAAGCTAATTTGATACTCTGCGTAGTGGTCACGGTTTTCTGGCGGCTCTGGCGCCCCGATGTGGACACTCTACCTCGCTGGCCTGAACCCGCAATCCTTCGCCGCTACCGAAGCAGCCATCGTCCACAACACCTACCCTACGCCCGAGAGTTTCCCCAAGATGATTTGGTCTACCAACTACAACCGCCTTGCCGCTGCGACCATGTTCACCCTGTTCTTTGCGGGAAGGGACTTTGCACCCATGTGTATCGTGGACGGCATAAATGTTCAAGACTATTTACAAGGTCATTTCTTCAGCGCCCTGGAGCACCTGGCAAAGAGGATAAAAGGTGCCGGCGATGTGCTTAATGAAATTGTCTTTGGGTGGGAGAGCATGAACGAGCCGGCACGAGGCTTGATCGGGCTTGAAGACATGAGCGTCATCCCCAAAGAGCAGGCACTCAAGAAGGGCACGTGCCCGACCATCTGGCAGGCCATTCTTACCGGGTCCGGGCGCGCCTGTGAGGTTGACACGTGGGACATGGGTGGGCTAGGGCCTTACAAGGTCGGCAGGACGCTGATCGACCCTCGTGGCGAGATCGCTTGGCTGCCCGCTGACTATGATGATTCTCGTTACGGTTGGAAGCGCGATCCTGGGTGGAAGCTGGGAGAGTGTATCTGGGCGCAGCATGGGGTTTGGGATCCCAGCTCCGACACGCTGCTACGCAAGGACTACTTTGCGAATGATCCTAAGAACGGGGCGGTGGCGAATTACCCCTATTTCACCAACAACTGGTTCATGGAGTTCTACAGGAAGTATCGGGATATGGTCCGCTCACATCACCCTGAGGCGATTATGCTGTGCCAGCCACCAGTGCTGGAGCTGCCGCCCAGTATCAAGGGGACCGTGGACGACGACCCAAACATGGTGTACGCACCACACTATTACGACGGCATAACTCTTATGACCAAGAAATGGAACCGGACCTGGAATGTGGATGTGCTGGGTATACTCCGGGGAAGATACCTCACACCTGCATTCGGCATCAAAATCGGCGAGACTGCTATCCGCAACTGCTTCAGAGACCAACTGGCTGCAATGAGAAAAGAAGGCTTAGACTATATGGGTAACCACCCCTGTGTCTTGACAGAATTTGGCATTCCATATGACATGGACGACAAATACGCCTATAAGACAGGAGATTACTCCAGCCAGAGTGCAGCGATGGACGCGAACCACTTTGCTGTAGAGGGCAGTCGGATGGAGGGCTACTCACTATGGGTCTACTGCACTAACGTGAGCACATCCTTTTCTTACGGCAAGCCCCAAGATGAAAGCAAAGGATACTGACCTTGAAATACAGAATGTCCACCAATGGGGCGATCAGTGGAACGGAGAGGACCTGTCGATCTACTCCCTCGACGACAAACCTCTAGCCATCTCAGCTGTACCACCTCCCAAGGTCGAGTCTTCGACGTCGTCCACTTCCCGGCTCTCCGAGGACGTGGCGGTGACGCCAAGCAACCTCAAGAAAACACTGACCAACGACGCTCCCTCGGCATCCCCCACTTCGAGCCACATCGCCAACGGTGGCAGTCCCTCCCAGCGCATGAATACCACTGACCCATCACTAAAAGCAACTCCTGGCTATCGCGCCGCGGAAGCGTACGTTCGGCCGGCACCGGTGGCCGTGAACGGGGACATCACGCACTACACGTTCGACCTGACAAGCTGTACCTTCGTCTTGAAACTGCGCACCGCGAACGAGCCGGGCCAGGATGCGCCTACGGTGGTATTCCTGCCAGAGTCCCACTTCCCGCGCGAGGGCTCAGTTGTGCAAGTGTCCGGGGGCAAGTGGGAGATTGGCCAGGGTGAGGACGGCATCCAGCGGCTGCGGTGGTGGCACGGCAAGGGCGAGCAGGACATCAAGATCGTGGGCCAGGCCCGGAGGTATAATGCCGGGGATGGCAAGGAGGCTGCGTTCGGCGAGGAGCCGGGTTATTACGACATGGTCAACAATTGGCTGGGAAACGGCTGTGTGGTAATGTAATTTGAATGATTTTCGGGGCTGAGTCGGAGGTTCGGTGGACATGTTTTCCGAGGGGGTTGCCAGGAGCGTACATACTCAGCGGGCAAAGCATGGCTATTGTTATTGGCCAATTCGTATATAACAAATTGATGAGAATGCAGCAGCGATTTTGGGGTGGCTTGTTTGGGCGAGCAGAATAGGTATAATACGGACAATGTGGACAGTATTCTGACCTGATCAATGTTTCCTGCAGCAGTGTTCGTCCAAGTATTGGGTTTCGAACATGGACAGGAATCGTGCATTACAAGGGGATCGTGCTCGCGCGGCCACCCCGAAGCCATTGAGAATCCCGGAGGCCCTGACCAGCCGCCGCCGACAACGTGCTCCATTATGCAGCAAAATGAGGTCCCGTATTTCCGTCCCTGTACGGGCAAAACAAAGTCCCGACCACGAACGACAAGTCCCGATACATAGGTTACCAGGCTGTTTCCGCAAGGCGCAGGCGATCAGATACGGATCTATCATCAGCTCAGAGCAAGTTGATCCCAAACACATCCCCCCCCCACCCCCCTGGCTTCGTGACGCGCGAGCCTTGTGGGGACCCAGCCCTGCGTCGCATCTCACACACACACACACACACACACACACACACAATGCATGCTGTTTCTGTTTCGGGGAAGGGATGACGTCCCATTTGGGCCCGATACTGTGAGTGATGATTGATCTGATAGATGTGTGTGCCCGGTTGTGGTGTGGTGTGGAATCTATGTGTGTGTTTTCATGTATGCGATGCGGGCCATAAGGCATGGAAGTGGCGAGGCCAAGGAACAGGGCTCTATGGTATTTCCTGGATAAGCCAAATACCGCGTTGGTAGGTTGCATCGTTTAAGAGAGCCGGGATGGTAATTATAGAGTTGACAGGTGGTGACGTTGCCGGCCTTGCCTTGAACGATTGACTGATTGAGTGACCGAGTAATACACTACAAGTATAATAGTACTATAGGTAAGTCGGATGTCCTCGGCACGCGACAACTTCAATCAAACACAACTGAAATCGAGCATCTACGTAACGGATATTCGGACAGGAAAGAAATGTGAGAGGAAAACAAGCTATTCCCTCCCAGCAACGTGTTTTGTCCCGTGGTTCGCCGTGTCACACGTGAGGGACGAGAAACACGGAGCTTGCGAATCGTGAACGATGGGATGGATCTGCAGAGTGTATCTTGCGCCAGCTGCTGGGGGCTCCACGGGAGGGCATCCCTGTTGCGGCGACCCTGCAATGTGCACCCTAGCAGCCTAGCTGCCCTGGGTGACAGCTTGTCGATCGTGGTTGCCAGGTTGGGGCATGAATGAGTAGGGAAGGAGGGAGGCAGGGAGGGGGGAGGTATCCCGATTGAACAAGACTTGGCCTGACGAGTTGTGATTGATTTGATTGAGGGACTGATTGTATTTGTCTGCGTGTCATGTCAGGCCATATTTGGTCTTTCCCTACTTCCCCAATCCCCCGTGACAGCAATCGTTGTGTTGTTGAAAGTTTGTTTATCTAGTTTTCTCTCTGTATGCCCTACAGCAGCTCTCCGGCGTTTGATTGTCTGCAGATCTGCAGTACCCTCTCCTCCCTCCAATCCACCCCACCCCCCTTACAGGCCACGGTCTACAGTCTACAGTCTACAGTCTACAGTCTACAGTCTACAGTCTACAGTCTACAGTCTACAGTCAGACGGTTGGAGCAGCACTTTCGTCGAGCTACTGCGGTGCGACGTGACCTGACAAGGCCGAGAAACGAGTCGATTGGACCGAGCTGGTGGTCTGGCAAGATTGATGGCGCATACCGTACGCATACCGCACGCCTTTTCCCTCTGGTAGATGCAAGGCATCCGCCATATCCCGCCCAGCTCCTCTTCCCGGCGCGAGAGTTGGGCTGCAGATGCAGCCGTGTCTCCCCCTAAGTCCTTGATCCATCCATCCTTCGAGTCCTTTTTGCCTTCTTAATTGCCCCCATTCTCATTTCGCCCCAGCAACCAGTCGCCCGCCAGACGCCAGACGCAAGACGCCCAGCCGCAGACGCCAGCCGCTAAGCAGCAGGGCCAAGCCAGCAGAGCTACGAGCTAGATACAAGCTACAAGCCGCAGAGCTAGCGAAACTAGAAGCAGGCGAAGAACTCCACGCCGCCGCAGCCTAGTCGAGTCTCGACTCGCTCCTCCGCCAATCCCCTCCGCATCGCCTGGGGGCCTCAACCCGCCCATCCCGACAGAGTACCAGGAACAGGAAGCAGGCCTGCGCAAGTTTGTGTGTGTGTGTGCGCGCGCGCGTGCCTGTCTGTGTGCGTTGTGTTGTGTCCGGTCCAGCATCCAGCTCCCAGCATCCGGCTGCAGCTCCCTCTTAGGCCGCCCAGCCCGCCCGCCCGTGCCCGTGCTCGGATCGATCTTCTCGTCACGATAAGCACGTGGAGGAACACAGACGCAGACACAGATACGGACACAGAGAGAACAGAGATACACCCACGCACAGGGAGAGGGAGGGCGCACACACAGAGAGAGGGGACCTCGTCGTCTCCACTCTGTTCCTTCCGTGCCACACGCTTGGCATTCAATAATTCGTATTAGCTGTGAGTAACGCGGGCATCCGTACTGTTCTGTTCTCGTCCTCCCTGCCAATTGACTCGACACGAACGACATGACATTGACACAACACGAGTGGGTTGTGCCTATTGCGTGTGCGTGCCTGTTGTGAGCGTGCGTGCGTGCGCTGCTGCTGTTCTCTGGAGACTGGACTGGGCTTGGATGGGTTGGGCAGCCTGGCACCAATTTTGAGACCTCCCCCCTCCAACCCCCCTCCCCTTCCCAAAAATCCCCACGGGCGGAACTTGCCTCGGGCTCTGCTGTCGATCGCCCAAGGTTTCAGTTCCACGCTCTTTTTGCGATCCATTGTCGTGCAGTAGACTACCTCAGATACTGCTATCCCATCTCCACCAGCGCCCATCACCCAGCACCCACAACCCCAGCAATATCAGGCACGACGGCAGCACGGCAGCCCAGCACCACTGCGCCCCATCTTTGATTCGTTCCTGGCCCCCCTGGGCTCCAGAACCAGCCTGCTTCGCCTCCGTCGCGCCGGCTCGCCGGCCTCTCTGCCCAGCAACCGGATGCGCCATCTCCCGTGCAAGAATTGAGAATTGAGAATTGAGAATTGAGAATTGAGATTGAGAATGAGAATGCCCTCTGACCTTGCCGCGCACAAAGAAACCGCCCCCTCGCTCAAATGAGCAGGAGCATACAGCGCCAACGCTCCATTTCGAGTCTCTCCTCACGACAGGCCGATCGCGACAGAGAACACGCGAACGGCGGCCTTGGGCTGCTGAGCCCCTACAACTCCAGATCCCCCCTCGCGGGCCTCCCTCACTCGCCTTTGTCTCTAGATGCCACCTCCACAAAGCTCTCCCGGCCGACGTTCCTGCTGGACCGCAAAGGTACCGAGGACATCGCCAAGCTCGACGGCGTGCTCTTCGACGACATCCCCACCCTCGGCTCCAGCAGCTCCCTCCTCTCCAGCCTAGGCGCCGGCTCTCCCTATCCCTCCATCAACAACACCTCGGCCCCCTCGCCCACCTCACAGTACCTCTCCGCCCCATCGCCCGCCGGCCAGAGGAGAAGGGCAAACACCGCCAGCGGCCCACTCTCGCCTGCACCGCCCCCCGACTCCCCCGCCGATTCTCCGAGCAAATCTACGAGCCGCGGCCTCGTAGCATTCCCTCCCTCCACACGACCACCCCCCGCCCGCCGCACACCCGTGCCCGCTGCCGTTCCGTCTCCGCCTGCCCAGCCGCCGCCGCCTCCGACACGCCAGGCCACGAGCCCTCCTCCGCCCCTGTCGCCTCCTCAGCCGAGATCCCAGACCGCTCCGGCCCCGTTGCTGAACTCGTCCGCGAGCGCAAACAACATCAGCAGCATGTACGGGCAGCGCCAGGGGTCCGGGGTCGACCCCTCGAGGCCCTTCCAGGTTCCGCCCCCGCCTCCTCCCATGTCGCCGCCCGCAGCAATAGGGACGATGAACAACATCATGACCAACATCCCCCCTCCACCTCCTCGCTACCCCAGCGCGCCAGCCGGCGCAATGTCATTACCAGGGCCACCAGGCGGGCCACCCCCCAGCGGGCTTCCTCCTCCCCCGGGCCCGCCTCCCGGAAACACAACGCAATGGCAAGGCACCTGGAATAATGCCTACGGATCCTACATCCCCCCGCCTCCGCCTCAGCAAGCGCCTCGCCCGTATAACCCGCAGCCGTACAAGACTGTCAACGGGCAGCAGATCGCCATACCTCCGCCCCCACCTCCCAACGAAAACATGCAGATGTCGGCTACTTACATCCCGCAGGGTGACACGTACGGGGAGGGGGTTGGTATTCCTGGCCTGGGCATGGATGACATGTCGACGTGGTCCGCTACGTCTCAAAGCTCGTGGCTGGGTAGTTTAGGCAGTCTGGGAACAGCAAACAGCGACACGACCATTTCCACCCCTGTTGACACCTACGGAAACCACAACAGGGGCAATTCGACGACCTCGAACGCGACCACGGCTGGCGGTGCATCGGGCATCCCGCCCGAGCTCGCCTCGCAGTGGCCCTTGGAGCGCGTGCTATCATGGCTCCAAGCAAATAACTTCAGCAAGGACTGGCTCTCGACTTTCCGCGCCTTGGACCTGCACGGGTCCAGGTTTCTCGAGCTTGGGAGTGGCCATGGTGGGCGTGGTAACTTCGGCATGATGCATCAGCAGGTGTACCCACGACTAGCAACAGAGTGCACTAGCAGCGGGACCGGCTGGGACCAGTCGCGCGAAAGAGAGGAGGGAAAGAGGATGCGCCGGCTAATCCGCAGCATTGTAAGGGGCGAGACACCCACGGCGACGGGGGTGTCATCCCATGGGAGGAAAGACTCAACGAGCAATACCTCCCTGGTACCCACCAGTGCAGGCCCGGACAGCGGCTCCCCGGACACTCCTATCAAGGCCCCAGGCCCTGGATTCTCAGTTGGACGTAGGTCATCATCACAGATACGGACGCAGACCATGCCCATTCTTTGGAACGGTTTTAGTAACTCAGTCACTTCTTCAGACCCCGGAGGCAACCACAGGAGAATACACTTAGGTAACATCGACGATGAAGGCTCCCGCCGCCACAGCCCGGTCGCTAGCGAGTCCGGAGAGGTAGGAACGACCAACAATAACAACAACAGCAGCAACAGCAACAGCAACAGCAACAATAACGAACGCAGCAGCAACCGAGGCTACAGCCCCGCGGCGAGCCCGGCACCAAACCAAGGCCTCTTCTCGTCTTCTACAGCGCCCAATCTCGCTTCCTCACCCGGCGGGAGATTTGGGGGCCACCGGAACCGAAACTCCACTGACTCGGTTTCGTCAAACGCAGCTATATATGGGTCTGGTGTGCCGCCCGAAGCGAGCCAGGCTCTGCGGTCTCAGATGAACGTCGCCGAAATGGCCAAGGACACGCGTCGATACGGCCACGACGGCGGCAACCGGCCCAGCCCGCTCGGCGACAACTCATCGACCGGCGACCGATCCGCTGGCGCGAGCGAGCCGCCGGGGTCCGCCAGGGAGACCAAGTCGTTCCTGTCGTTCCTCAACCCGCGCAAGAAGAAGCATCACGATGATCCCGAGTCGCCTACGAGCCCAATGCAGCTCAAGGCGCACTCGCTGGGGAGCAGAGGGAATGCCAGTGAGACGTCGCTTGACAGGCCGGGGTCGAGCTTCTCCACAGAACAGCAGAGACCGGCATCGTCGATGAGGTCGAGGCGCATCACTAGGGGCAGGATATTTATTCTCGCAACATTGGACTACTGGAACTACCGCATGGTGGACGTGTCGGACATGGAATCCGCTTCAGACCTTAGAACACTAATATGCGTTAATCTCGGCCTACCAGATGCGGATGGTGCGGAACTATATCTCACGGAACTCGGCAAGTTTGACCACGATGATGCGCTGGACGACAACAGACTTGTCGCCAAGAAGAAATCAAGGGCGGACGCAGCCGGGTCTCTGAAGATATTCGTTCGGCCTGGAAACATGGGCGGCTTGGGAGTAAACATCGGCCAATCACAGAATGCACTCTCGCCAGCCTACCTACCTGCGGGCGCGAAGATGGACGAGGACACGTATGCGCGGCTGAACGGGCAGCGCAGGAGATCCAGCTCATCCCCGCCGGCATCCAGGCAGAACACCCTCACCGGAGGCGAGAAAGACAAGAATTCGGCGACCGGGGAGAATGACGGTGCCAATGACAACAAGAGCGACGACGGCAACCTCACGCAGCAAGCAGAGGCATACAAGGCTGAGATGATCAGGAAGCAGCAGGAGTATCTCGCCAAGCGCAAGGCGGCGAAAGAGAGCGGCAACTCACCCTCAGATAATGGCACAAGTACGTACAGTGGTATCGTGGGCCGTGTTGTTAACTTTGACGAGCCACGCAACTCGCCATTCGAGGACAAGAAGCCATTCGATGGCGCCTTTGCACCGCAAAGACGTGCCCCTGCGGCGCCTCTCGATCCGTCAGCGACCCTCATCAAGGCAAACTCGCTCTCGAAACGTGGCTCGCACCAACGGACGAGCCAAGGAAGCATGGATGGGTTCCCCACTAAGCGGCAGAGCACCGGAATATCCGAGAGCCCAAAGCAGATGGCCGAGAAGAGAAGACCAAACAATGAGCGCCAGGCCCTTGGCGGCATCGGTGCTGCGCTGGCTGGCATCGGCCGCGGCCTGGGCGGTATCGCACACCCTGGAGGTGCCGGAGGAAGGGGTAACTCACCAAACAGGGCGGAAGCAGAAGGCGACAACGAGTTCGCAGGAACTGGATCAGGGGAAGAAGCAGGTAAGGATGCTCAATCGAGCATTTCATTACGTGGAGATGACGGTGGTCCGCGACCGCGAACGCCACCCATCCCCGGCTCTTCGACCATGAGCCCGGGAGGTGTGGCGTTTGATGTGCCCGACTACTCACCTGGCGGAACCCGGTTGCCCAGAACATACTCACCCCTTGGAAGACGGAACGGGACGAGGAACAGCACCAGATCTGCTAGGTATCCGCTCAGGATTGACATTGAAGCTAAACAACGACAAACAGGAGAAGACGCCAAGTCTCGAAGACCGCCCCCCGCAGGCGAGGTCAGCCCGACAGCAAGGACCGTATCGGACAAGCCGCCACAGCTGCCCAAGGTGGTCGTCAAGCCCAGGATCTTTGACGGGGACTCCTCTTCAGACGAGGAAAATGATGGCGACGACTCAGACGATTCAGACGACGGACTCTTTGCGAAACCCCTGGCCGGTCGTGGTGTCCCCAGCACCACCAGCAAGGGTAAGGAGCTAATCAGCCAACCCGTGGCGAAAGCGTCGCCTGTGAGCAAGGACGGGACCTTCTGGAACGACGAGGACAGCGACGGCGATGAGGAAGAGGCCGCTCATGGAGCCAGCAGTCTCAGCAAGCGCCCAAGCTTGACTGTGAATACCAAGCGTGGCAAGAAGGGCCTGTCGGTATCATTTACGGATCCCAATCTGCCCTCGTCTGGAGGCAAAACTCCGGACGATGACCACTCGTCCAAGGGCTCCAAGAGAACACCGAATACGCCCCACTCCGAGGGATGGGACTCCAACGACAATGACGTGAAGCTTAGCAGACGCAAGAGTTTCATGGAGAAGGACACCTCGATTTGGGCTAACCGTCCACCTACCGATGCGCTAATCAACAACCTCGAGCACTTCTTCCCTAACCTGGATGTGGACCAGCCCGTGCTGGAAGAGGGCACCGAACTTCCAGGTGATCTGCCGCCCAGTCCGATAGCCGAGGAGACGGAGGAGCAACCGGGACAGCAGTCGAAACCTGTGACATCTTCAAGGATCAGTACCATATACAACGACAGTGACACCCTCGGTAGTGATGAGTCGACCCTGAAGGCGCTAGAACGGCCAGCGTCTTTTGTCAGCGCGGCACAAAGAAGCACGCGGCGCTCACAGGGCTTGGGCAGGATGAAGTCCATCAGAGAAGTGGCTCACAAGCGCTACACGCAAGGCGCCGGAATGGCGCCGCCGGTGCCACCGACTCCTAACAGCAGCACGTCAGCCGCTGCGAACAAGAACACGAACCTGATGCGACGCAAGTCGACCAAGATGTTCAACGCCAACATTGTGCAGATTCGGCCGCAACGGGGCTCGATGATCCTGCCGCAGATCCCACAGGACCACCTGCCTAGTCTGCCGCACAACGCCAACAACCAGATTCCCAAACGGCAGACGACGTTCCGGTGGTTCAAAGGCCAGCTCATCGGCAAGGGAACGTATGGGCGGGTCTACCTTGGTATGAACGCGACGACGGGTGAATTCCTGGCGGTGAAGGAAGTCGAGGTCAACCCCAAGGCCGCAGGGGGTGACAAGGCCAAGATGAAGGAGCTCGTCGCCGCGCTGGACCAGGAGATCGACACGATGCAGCATCTCGATCACGTGAACATCGTGCAGTACCTCGGATGCGAGAGGAAAGAGACTAGCATCTCCATCTTCCTCGAGTACATTCCCGGTGGCAGCATGGGCAGTTGCGTGAGGAAGCACGGCAAGTTTGAGGAGTCTGTTGTGGCGAGCCTTACGCGGCAGACGCTGTCAGGCCTGGCCTACCTGCACCGCGAGGGCATCCTGCATCGCGACCTCAAGGCGGACAACATCCTGCTGGACGTGGACGGAACGGCAAAGATTTCGGACTTTGGCATCAGCAAGAAGACGGACAACATCTACGGCAACGACAAGACCAACTCGATGCAGGGCTCCGTCTTCTGGATGGCGCCCGAGGTGATCCGCAGCCAGGGCGAGGGCTACAGCGCAAAGGTGGACATCTGGTCGCTGGGCTGCGTGGTCCTCGAGATGTTCGCCGGGCGCAGGCCGTGGTCCAAGGACGAGGCGGTCGGCGCGATATACAAGATCGCCAACGGAGAGACGCCGCCCATCCCCGAGGAGGTGTCTGCGGCGGTAAGCCCGGTGGCGCTGGCCTTCATGTGGGATTGTTTCACCGTGTAAGTTCACCCCTGCTTCTCATCTAAGCACGGAAATACTGGTCCCTTCTTTTTCTGTGGGGTGCGGTCTCCTCTTACTAACGCTGCGGTGCCGTTTTCCAGCATCCCGAGGAACGCCCGACTGCCACCAAGCTACTTGCGGAGCACCCGTTCTGCGTCTTCAGGGACGACTATGATTTCCATCACACGGACCTGTATGCCAAAATCAAGGGGACGTGGAAGACCGAGAAATAAGAGGGTCGACACCCGGTTTGCCCTCATCCACATCCGGCGACGGTACCTTCCACATAAGCGCGCACAGTTCTCGTTCCTGCCACCTCCGAACCACGAAAAAGCATCGGCCTTCTCAGACGACCAAAGCGGCATGTCCTTTTTCATCCCTTGCGCAACAACAACTTCCCCCATTTCTGTTGGGCGTGGGGGCGAAAAGATCCCGTCTCTCGCGACGTCTTCTTTTTTAGGACATTGTCGCATACACACATCATCATGCCCGCCCGAAATCGGCGGCCTCGTATAGAAACATACAAACTAACCAGTGACTATTTTGGATATACCCGGCGCGCGACCGCGTGCTTTTCCCCGGAGCTCGCTCACGGGCTGGGCTAGCGAGGGGAATGGATGGGGGCCTTTCTTGGATATACTATACTCGTACCCGTACTCACATACATTATACTCATACACATTGCTCCATACCCACTACTCTCCCCTGACATGCCTTTTCATCTTTCTTATACTTGTTGCTGGGATCCGGGGTAGCGCAGGGGAGAGCGGATAGGGAAGGGATACAGGCATCACTCAAGCATTGCATAGCGTTTCCTTTAATGTTTTCTGGGAGGGTAATGGGACGATGGATCAGATCAGTCAGCCAGGACGCGAGTATCTGACTGTTGGCTCAAGAGGGTGGTTATATGTCTGTATATGCCTGGGCCTAGATGACGACTCTTTCTCACTCTCTGTCTGTCTGTACCATGGTCTCACTCGGTAGCGAAATGCAAATCCAAGCGGTTTGAGAGATGATTGACGTTGAACATTGTTGAAGTACAGCTGATCATATATCTTGCTCCGTCGCAAGTGCCTTGCCAAGTGAACTCGGTCCAGTGGTCCCCGTTGGCGAGGATCACGTTGTCCTGTCCATCTTGATCCGTATGCTGGCTCCGCGGCAACAGGATGAGGAATCCCCCGACTCGTCTCCATGCAGCTCACAGCCTCGGTGTGAGAGAAGGCTTTCTTCTTTCCTCCTTACCGCTCTACAACTCCAGGCGAGACAGGCACGTCCGGCATCCTCTCCCGTGCAGAAAAAAGCACATTTCGACCGACCCAGCCAAGCACAATTACACGCCTACGAATGAACTCGCCCTGTCCTCGGCAAGCGTTTTCGTAGCCTTTCCCCCCCGGGGCACACGGCGTGCAGCCGCGTCCGCCTCCAGCACTCGGGACTGAGGCATGCTGGAGAGCCCTAGCGTTCGTGTGGTAGGAACATGGGGAGAGGTTTGTGAACGACTATGTTCTCTCGGGTGAGGTAGGGTGGAACAAAACTGTCCGGGTCTGTCCTGTCCTGTCCTGTTCTGGCGGCCATGTGCGTCGGTCCACTTCGTCGGTATTGTGATAAGACCTGGGGCCAGCCACTGGTCTTGTCTTGGAGGAATTGCCGCAAGAATAATGGAGATATCTACGACAGGGGCCCGGTCTAGGAAGACTGAGCAGAGGCAGCGCTCTCATGCAGGCCCTGTTGCGGCAAAAGACAGAGTCCTTGTGACGGAACAACCTCCAGGGCTCGCACGTGGGCCAGGTATTCTTCATGGGTGTGCTTATTCCTGGGCGCTTTCCAACGCATCAAAATCACGAAATATCAAGAAACCTGTTTGATGACACTTTATCGTGGACCCGCCTGCTACATTCCACTTCCTGTATTCGGGCCAGCTCAACTTACTCGCGAGCACCCTCCCCTATGTAAGCAAACCATAGATTGGAGTCTCGAGGTCTTACATGACGTGCAGGCCCTCTCCATGGTTACTACGCCTCTGTTAGTGACCCAGACGTGCGGTAATAGTAACAGCTTGCCTCGCGGTCTCCCACGGGCCAACGGCTTGCGATAACCGTGAGCCCTGTTGGAACGTGCCAGCCCTGGCGTCACGCTTCATGATGCTGGCTCTCGCGGAGAGCGGCTCGCTGAATTTAGATGCCGGTATCGCCGGTTTCTCCACGCGGACCTAAGATAGTATCGACGTGCAAGGCTTCCGACCTCAGGCGTAGGCAACCCCTGTTTGATGTCGCGATCCCAGAGCAAGAAGCACTTTGGCCCCACGATGGAGATCGGAACCGCAGCAAGCAACTGTCGATTAAATCAGGCTCGTGCTAACTCATGCTTGGCTACGTATGTGCCGTCCTTGAGTTTCGTGCTCCTGGGGCCCGTGGGCCCGTCGAGACTAGCTAGTGTTTAGCCGGCCTTACCAGGCCATGCATGTACCGGGCGTTAGGTGTGTGGAGCCACACGATCGGAGAACAGAATGAACAGGAGAAAAGCCTCATTCCCACAGGGCTTACTTGCCTGCACCTGCATATCCGCTGGGCAAGCTTGGCAACGGTGGTGAAGAGCGCATCAGGCTGAAAGGGGGCCCTTAGAAAACGGTCACGGAAGGAATAGGAGTCTGAAGATCCTGGGGGCGCCTTCTGCATGGCTGGCATGGTCACGCCAGTGCTCGGGCAGGGGCTGCAGCCAAGAGATAGTCAAGATAGATACGCGTGTAGGAGGATGTGACGTAGGTAGGCGAAGAGTGTCGTGAGAAGACGGGTGTGGGGCTGTGTCGGGACGACCGGTTCAGCTGGCTGGTCGGCGAGTTCTCCGATCTGAAGGCAAGCTGCTGGCACAGAGGAGATCGAAGCCGCGCCGCACCACCCGGCTCCGTGATCTCGGCGGAGACCCACCCGCCATTTCGATTCGTGGGTCTTCCACAGATGCTGTGTTGGATCATCGTGGTCAGGAATCAGGCCCAGTGCAAAAGAGGCCAAAGAAGCCAAACTCAGGGCGAGGAGCAGGGGGGCATGATGCGACGTTATTTTCTTCTTCCGGGGAAGGAAGGAAAACAAGTGTGCGCCTTCGTCTCAAATAATTCCAGCCGCATTTCAGGTTCACTTTCCACCGGCGCAGCCTGTTGCCTGGTCAGGGTCCAGCCAATGTTGCCCAAGCTGAACTCTATGGAACAATTGCGTGCAGGTTTAGCCGGTATGAAGGGTTCATTACCGACTGTGTGGGCCATGTTGATTCGAGAGAACAAAAGAAAGGTCGGGACGGATGTTACATGAACGCACGTTACGGCGGCTTCCCGCAGGGTACTCTTGTCGACTGGAAGACCCGCGGGCCGTCCATGGGTTGGCATGCCTTGGGTGACAGACGGGTGGGATTTGTTTCTCCGCAGAATGGCGTGGAACCTGTCTCGAAGGCACCTGACCTCGCGTCTGCGCCAGGCGGGAGGCGAGAAGCGTGCGATACTGCACACGTACAGATGGATGAACAGTTCCAAGCCCGCCTCCGAAACCCGAACCAGACGAGCAGACTTCCTGTTCTGGCCAGTCTGGGTGCCGCTCCAGGGGGACGCTGGTCACAGTGGGTCCCCGGGCGATGCAGCTTCCTCATGCCGGAATCACTGCGATTGGAGGAGCAGGAGATCGGGATGCACATGATAGATCGAAAGCTTGGCGGGCGAAGGGACCTTTGTTTTCTATATGTAGAAGCAAAGAGTCGGACTTAGGCCTTAGCAACTAGCGGTAACCCAGAGGCCCACGGGGCTAAGCCTAATGGCTGGTAGCATTGCGATGCGATATTGCGAACCTCTAGTCCGGTGTGGCGGGCTAAGGCTTGCCCAACCAATGTCTGTCACTGCAGCATCATTATTTCACTCAAGGGCCACGGCTTGAGATAGTAGTTGGGGCAGTGTGACCCCTTGCACCTTGCTGCCGTTGCCAATGCCGTTCACGTTGCAGTGCTGGTTAGACTGGGGAAGAAGCCGCGTGTCGAATCAGCAAGGGCCGCTCTTTCCCATCTGTGAAACCAACCTGTTGAAACAACCTGGGGCTCTTGCCCAGGGCGCCTGCAAAACAGGCTGGTATCACTGGGCTCGACCATGGCATCAACAGCGAATCTGCAGAGCTGGAATGCAATGTAATCTAGCACAAGCAGAGGCGGTACCACCAGTGAGATTGCAGCGTGCTTTTGGTGGGTTAGAGGCATTTCACAACCAACCCCTCCAATTCGGAATGAGACTGGCACTGCGTAGGGTACATGTCGTAAAGTGCACAACATCGCTTCGTGACTCACAGAATAGACAATTCCGTTCTGCCGAATAGGCCCTGCTGTTTTCTTTCTGCTGAGCAATGCAATCGCAAAGTGGTCTCATAGCCGAGTCGCCACCGTCACGGAGCCATGAACTAGCTAGCATCTTCTATGTGCTGTGCTGTGCTGTGCTGTGCTGTGCTTTGACATTTGGCAATAAAGAGAAGGGTGTCGTCAAGCAATAAGCCGGTGATCATATTTTGAGGGTAAAACTTCGGCTGCTGGGTTGCTGATAATGGAGAAAAGTCGGGGTCAGTAGCCACGTCGGCAGTACAGTCCCCGGCTCAGGACCACCGAGTGAAGGAAGTTGCCACGGCCCGTTGGAGACATTAGTAATCCAAAGAAAGGCGAAGATGCGGTGGTTAGAAAACACAAAGAGCAGGATCGGCATGTGGCGAATTTGTTGACGGGGCAATTGGCCGGGCGCGTGGGCGACGAGATTGAGACAGGACGAGATTGCCATGTCTGTTGGGATGGGATTGTGGAGAATTCCCATGCGTGGGTGTGGCCAGAGAATGCCTAGCACGGGCTGCTGGGACCTGGTACTGGTTGAAGAAAGGCTGGGTGACACCTCAGCCGTCCTGCTTGTCTCGTGCTGTCTCGTCGGCCAACCAGTAGACAAGAGCTGGGCCAGACAATTCCCCAGTGCGACGCTTGCACTGAAGTAGACGGGGGTGTTGCTAGGTGTTGGGCAATGCCAGTAACTGGTCAAGGGCGGATGGTCAAGCGGGATGTTCTGTGTGGCAGTTGAAGTTTGGAACATGACAGTAGTGCGAAGATGGGGAGAGACTATGACGGCGGTGCTGGCTTGGCCGGTGATGGCAGAACTGACGTGATGGTGTTGTACTTGTGCTTGTGCTGGTGCTGGTGCTGGTGCTGGCGGCGCTGCTTGGCTGCCAGCTTGTCTTGTTTGCTGTTATCTGGAAAATGCATGTGGAGGAGCTGATGGGACAGTGAGGTCAAGGTGACGGTACGGCGGCTGCTGTTCCGGTTGCTTGGAGGGTGTGAAAGGGCAGGAGGTCTAGGGACCAAAGGAATGCCCCATGGCGATCTCCCTTTCGACGGAGGATGGGAGACGGAGCAGGAATCCCATGCCCGCGCAGACACAAATGGCAGAAGGCTGTCCAAGCCCAGGTGAGGCGGAGACAGCTGCAGGGCAAGATGAGGGATTAGACGAGATGAGAACAACACAGTAGGTCCTCCAAGCTAGGACCCCAAGTGCTGTTGCAGGGTTGGGCCTTTGTCGCACTGTTAGTGTGCACCTTCCCCAGATCTGCCCAGATAGTACCTGCCGTCGTACCTCACCCGCACATGCTGGCCGGACAGTTTGTTCCGTCAGTTGCAGCCCGTCTCCCGCGCTGGCGCTCCGTTCCGTCCAGATGTGCCGCTTCACGTTCTAAGCTTCTGACGCTTTTGGCCTGGATGATCAACAGTGAGCGCACGACGGCTTCACTCTGCCTTCCTCGTCCACCCTGTCCAAACATCCTGCGGTTCGTTCAGAACAAAAAGGTGACCGGACAAAACCATCCAGGCCAGTCAGACCGTCCCGATCCAGGCGACAAGCTCAATTCAATACTAGGTAGGTGCGCAGGTGGGACGACAGCTGCTCAAGCGTCCAGTCCAGAGCACAGTCTAGAGCCAGAACCTACCGCCTAAAGCCCGGAGCACAGGCACAGGCTCAGGCCCAGGCACAAGCTTATAAGCTCAAGCACCAGAAGCCCACAGTCGACGGAGGGCGACCAACGAACCGCCGCGCTGGGACTGGTCGACCAACTGGCCCGTGCTAATGAATTCAACACAGTACGGCCAAGGGAGAGCATGCCGGCAGAGCAACAACAAAGCTTACTCCCAGCGAGCCAGCGCCAGCATTGCGGGGGTTTCGCTGCCCAACGCCAATCCTGCGGCTTTCAGTACCAGAAAGGCATTTGGACTTGTTCAACGACAACAACGATGCAGTACGGAGTGCACAATGGCCCAGCCCTCTGCCTCGCTCAAGCCAATATCATGATGATGCCCGGGTGATTGAAGATCTGGCTCGGTCCTGCCAAGTACAGAATGCAAGCCGGGCCCCGATCATCACCAGTCGGGGTCCAGGCCTGAGGTCCGGCTTCACCAGCGCCAGCACTGATGCTGAAGCTCCTCACCGAGGGGGCCGAACCCCGTCCCACTCATTCATACCTGCAATAACCTTATACTTGCCTTGATGGTCTTGGTCGTGGCGGAGCGGGGGCCGCATCACCAGGTGTGGCAGCCACTTCCCTTCCCCCAACGCATACATTTCAACTCTCTCTTGATTCTATACATGATCATGTCCTGGCATTGAGGGCGCCACAGTCACACCAGCCTGTTTACAGGCAGGAGATCGTGGGCTTGGGCTTGGACTTGGGCTTGGACTTGGACATTGATCTCAAAATGGGGTCGAACTTGAAAGAACAGCAGGATGAGCCGCAGGTGCGGTACTGCTCTCCATCGACAATACCTGACAGGTACTTGGCCCGAGAATCGCGGGCTAACAGGCCACTATGGCCCATCGTGTGGCCCCTGCAAATCGAGATCGATCTGCACAACCTCCCAACCGCCGTATCGGACCGGGATCGACAAAACTCAAGATCGAAAACACTTTTGCTCCGACTTCCCCCTACTGTCGCTGTGCTGCAATGCTGCATTGCTGCAGCACTCTGCGTCGTCAAAGCCCGTGAGATGGACGGTACTTGCCATGGCAGTCCTAATTCACGCTGGAGTCGAGTCACTGCGAGGTTCCGGTCTTGCCTGGGCCTGGACTGGGCTTCCAACACCCGTTATGCTATCAAGAGTGGTGCAGCTATGCTGCTGCTGTTTCTTCCACCGTTTCCATACCTAGTCCAGTAGCCTGCCAGAAGCTGCACTGCATGGGTGGGAGACATGCCTTATCGGCTCCTGCTTCTCTCATCCACACACGCAGGTCACCCAGCAGATGGACAATAAGATCGCAGGGCGGATTGGGCTTGGGGGCAGAGACACTTCCCGATCCAGTTAGCCGCCAGAGCAAAGACCGAGGAGCAAGAGAGCGAGGCACAAAAGGGCAAGAGCATCCCTGCAACGCAACGCTAAGACTAACGCTCGGGTGGATGGCCAGTGGGGCCCACTGGGACCCATTGGGGCAGGGGCAGCTCGGCCTGGTAGGGAAACCGCAGCAACGAGGACGGGAGTCAGTTCCCCCGCGCCCTTGCTGCCTTCCTAGACCGTGGGTAGAGCGGGCTTGTGGGCTTGCGGGCTGGCGAGGTGCATTGGTCTGCGGGATTGCTAGCTCAACTGCCAGTCCGTCCTTGTCCTTCTCCTCACATCGCCTCCTCCTCCTCGTCCCTACTGCTCGCCCGCGTCCTGACACAACTCAGATGTGGTGCGGTAGCAAACTTACCTCCTTGCTCTTTAACCCCCAGCCGCCACCATCCTCTGCCCTGTGAATTCTCCCTCGAACCCGAGCCTCCAGGTTTCTCATCTTACACAGGCCGGACATATACCAGATATACATATATCACGGCAAACCTATACGATTCGGATGCATACCAGGTGACACAACCACTCACCAAACCACTGCAACAGTTGATTCGCTCCTTCTATCAACACATATCACATCGCCGCCTCCGCCCGCAACCTGCTCACCTCCACCCGCCACCTCTGCTGAGCTTCCTTGCCTATCAACGTCAATATGCCTCCCAAAGGCTCTCGAATGTCCACCGGGAGTGCCGGCCCCAACGTGGGCGTCCCCAGGCAGGTGTGTACAGAACTAATACCCGCAGCTCGAGGCTTCCTCATCTGATTGTTTATCCTAGAGCGAGAGAACCGCCTCGGAGAACAAGGAGAGGGCATACATTGCCGCCTCACGGAGAGGCGACCGCAGCCTCGAAGCCCGTGTCCAGTCCGCCTATGCTGCTTCCGAGATCCACAAGCAGCGCACTGGCAAGGCCCTCAAGGTCTCGGAGCAGATCGTCCTGAACGAGGAAATGTACGAGGAGGAAGACGACCTTCCCGCCAGGTACTCGGCACTACTCAACAACAACGACATTCTGGCCAGCATGCCCCGCTTCCAGGCCTATGCCATTGCAACTCTCGGCACGCGAGCCGCAGCATACGACAGGTTTCCCAACCTCCAGAGGGACCTCCAACGAGAGGCAGACGTCAACGCGCAGTTTGCCGAGTTCTTTGGTCCCCGTGGCTTCTCGACCCGCCCGGCGGCAGGCTTTCAGACGCACGGCTCTAGCGCCCAACAGGCCCAGTCTTCGCCACAGATGACCACCGCTCCCTTCTCGCCAACGACTCCGTCCCACCAGCCTGCATTCCACTACCCCAGCCCTCAGAACGCACTCGCCAGTCCTGTCGACAGCCATGTCGGAAGTCCAGCCACAGCCAATCCCATGGCCTCCAACAGCGCCTTTCCCTCGCCCAGCATGCAAATGTCTATGCACCAAAGGAGCATGTCAATGGGCCACATGGATGCCCTGCAGGTGAACACAAATGCTCAGTCTAGAGCCTCAAGTATTTCGCCCGTCATCGCGCCTCAAGCCTCCCAAGTGGCGGGACAACGCCGAAGCTTTGGAGAAGCTTTCCCGGAAACACAGTCGCCCTCGTCGACGCCATCAGTGCCGGCCGCGTTCCGCCAGGTTTCAGGCATGCCGTCCCCAGGAATGCCAGCCCCCATGGGAACGCCCCGCCAGCAAAACATTCAGCGCCGAATGTCATCGCAGTCAATACCCATGTCGCCTGGTTCGCTCCAGCCGACGTATGGGACAGGCTTCACTAGCGAATTACCAGGTAATCTGCGCGGCATGTTCCCACAGGACACCGACTTCGCCGGATTCTTCGCCGGCGGGCAAGCTCCACCCACCACCGTATCAAACGCCACTCAGGCTCCTTTCCAACTCCAGCAGCACGGAGATTTACGTGAGCTACGTGCCAGGAAACAGTCCCGTGGCCGGAACACCCAGCAGAATCCAGCGCCCAAGAAGGAGTCACAGGTAGTGATGAAGCGCGATGGGGAGCCAACGCCAAATGTCAAGGCCGAGAAATCAGCAGATGAATCTTTCGTGAAGAATGAGACCACGACAGAGGACCAAGTATTCGACGGGAACGACCCATTGCATCTCTACACCGGGAGCCAGCCTCTTGGAGCCGTCAAGCCTGAGACAAGTCTTTCGGATGATACGGTAACACAAACCCTTTCTGACGGTCTCGAGGGTAGCAACTTAGGCGCGGACAATTTCCAGCAGTTCTATGATGCGGATGACTTCACTACGGATTTCTTCAACAGCAACTCTAATTTCGATCAGTTTGACTTCGATTCGTATCTTCAGATTCCCGCATCGCAGCCAGAAGTTGAGAATGACTAGTTGGCATCATGAAGGTCAAGAAAATCGTTCGGTCTGCACTGCAAAGTCGTGGCAAATCGAGCCACTCTCCGCCGCGAGGTGTTTTCAATTCACAACTACCCGCCGCGCCAAAGTCACTGGCCAAAGTTCGGTCTCGGCAGCAACACCACTCTAAATCAAATACTTCAAAAACAAAGCAAAACCGAAACAAAGAGAAAGAAAAAAAAAATGTCCAGAGCCAAAGGTCCAGATGTATTCTATTTCAACTGGCTCTGTGGAGTTGGGAAAATTTGCTTCGAAGATACCCTCGGGCTTTCCAGTTGCATCCGTTGGCAGTGTTGTCGGACCAGGCTTCCGTCTTAAGGGGCCTGGTATTATGTCCTGGCTCTATCCTCTCGGAATTCGACGTCATCGTGGACTGGAGAGCCGATGATGATTTTACGAATCATATGAGACTTGTGTAATCAACTGTTTTGGGGGGTTCCGGACTCCCCTTGAAAATATTGCATGTCGAATCATCCCGAACTGGTAGCGAAGAAAACAGCATTCGAACCTTTTAGGGCATTCGAAAAGGGATGGCGTTTTGTGAGCTTGGGCATATTTCTTTGGGGCAGTCTACTTGATTAGTGGAAAAGCTTGGCATCAGCGGTGTTGGAAAATATTTGACCTGTTTTGCTATTTCAACATATCGTTTCATGTCCACGCCTGGCCGGAGGGATGGCCTAGGACGCGGGAAAATTGGATAGGATACCCACGCCTCCTTTATTTCCGATCAATCACAACAACATTCTTTTTAAAACATGGCCATGAGAGTGCACACCGGGTGCATACATTGTTGACCGCTACGGGAGCGTGTCAGTGAGACTTAGTGTGAAACGTGCCTTCAACTTACGCACGAGAGAAAGGGCACGGAGGCAAGGCGAGGTGTACGCCCCCACATATGTGTACATGCCGGGCGTGTGATTTACTGTTTGTTCGGAACCACCTGGCAGACTTCCCACTCGATCCGGAAGCTGCTGTCTCAACGAAGGCGCGTGGACGACCGACCGCACGGAACCCGGAGAACACATAAAAGAACCAGAGCCTTGTGCGCGATGTGATGAGTGCCAAGGTGTGCTCAGTTACATGTAGATGTTCGCACCCTTCTGGGTCCACACTGTAAAAGCATTGAGCCACATCGCCGCCAGGACCGCCGTCTCTCGCCGTGGTATAATGATACAGATGAGAGGGAGTATTCAACTTGGCGGAGAAGGACAAATCAAGTTTGACCTGGGGGGGGGGCACGGAGGAAGCGTCGCGATTAATACACACTGGGTCTGACCACTAGGGCCTCGTGAATACTCCATATAGGCAAGAACCTCAGCCTTCGGTGCGTCTTGTCGATGATGTTTTCATTCGAGGTGTCCGCTCTATCTCTCTCTTTCTCACACACACACACTGTCTATCTTTCTCGCCATTTCCATTTCTGTAGTGGTCCAGCATTCGACATGATGATAAACCTCAACGTCTTCTCCCTTTCACCGCTGATCGTATGTCCATTCAACTTTGTTGATTGCGAGCTCGGGGCATGGCATTCGAGGATGGTCTGGATGGTGGTGATGGTTTGGCGTATGCTACGCGCGAGGGCGCCTTCACAAAGCCTGCGTCCACTGCCCCATTTTACCCGCCCGTTCGCGCGGTATGTCTCGTCGCTTCTGAGTGTTCTTCCAACCACCTGTGCTGCTGCCTTGTTACTCGACCGGGAGCTCAACTGTCAGAGCGCATCGTGCCCCGAGAGCCCGACATACCAAAACTAGTCCATTCGCTTCGTGAGCAAGTCAGGGTCTTCATGATTCATAGCCGAGAAGTCAAGTAATCTCACCACGGTAAAGCGCACCCTGTTAAGGGAGGTCGGCAGGAGCCTCAGAGCCAGAACGTCCATCCCCGACCTTCCAATGGGAGGCGCACATCATCAATGGTTTTGATGAGCTCCTCGGCGGTCAGTCCTCCATCCTTGCTTCCCCGTCCCGACTCCTGATCCTCCGTCTTCTGAGAGCCCTTGTCGTCATCATCTCGACCGTTGCCCTCTCCTCTGCCACTGCCTCCGCTCCCGCCACCACTCTCGCCATCGCTGTTGCCGTCGCCCCTGGGCTTGCTGTTCCTCGGCTTATCACTCCCGCCAGCAGAGGCCGCCGGTCGAGGGTTCGCAGCCACGCGCATGTTGGTCGTGTCGTACCCGCAACGCGGCATAGCGCCGGCGTTCCGTCTCCGCCGGTGCGGCCGGTTTCCGAGAGGCGAAAGAGTGGTTGGACTTGAAGGAATAATGCAGCGCGACTGGACGGGTTTCTGGCCTTTTTGCCTCCTGCGATTGATGAGACTAGAATCCGCTGTTCTTGAGACGGAACTTCCCCGGAGACAGTCTTCTTCCAAGACTTGGACTCCTTCCCACTGGTGGCTCTTGGGCGTCAGATACGCGGTGTTGCTGAACGAAGTGAGCCCGTGGGTGTGGTCGATCGTTCTTCTAGCTTGAGGTTCCGTGGTGGTTGGGGTAAATGGTCGCACCCTCAGAGAAGAGCTGCCGGCCCTGAAAAGGGAGGCAAGGCCCTTTGAGAAGTTGTGTGCCATCATGTGCGTTTGATGGGCGGTTGGTATAACTTGGTTGCACAGTATGCTCGCAGGCGTTTCTATGACTCTTCGGGAATTGGTGATCTTTGAAAGAGCTGCTTGCTCCACGTGTGTCAGAGTTTGAGAGCGTTTGCTTAGATCTTTCTGTTCCAGAATGGACAGTCCGTGTCAGGGAGTGTCTTATAGCATGAGTTTGTAAAGCCCACAATTTAAATCCTGGCGATTTGACCGCACCTTAGTAAATATTCGGGCTCCTAAGCCATATGCTTTAATGAGCACCTGACTGGTTATGGCATTCACCTAGTGGCACATCAAGGTGCTAGGTTGCGACTGAAGGACCGGCCCCGGGAGCTATAAATTTTGTTACGCGACCAACGGCTGGTGACTTGAGCCTCAGGATTGGAGTTTTCGTGCTGCGGCTAGCTCATATTCAACTTTCAGAGATAGCGCGTAGTGCAGGCATATTTCCGTATCCCAAGCTTGGTGCCCAGGAACCTCCAGTCGTGGGTGGCATCCTCCTCATGACGGACGGTCGGATATTGAGGTAGTAGTCTAGTTCAGCAGCTTTGCACTTGTCAGACACCGGTTCTGGCCAACAATCACGGATGGAATAGGAAAAAGCGAGTTGAAGAAGAAACAAAAACAGGAAAACATGACACACGAACGATCAAGATAAGGATCTCTCATCAGAATGACCAATTCACTGTCGGGCTTTGAACCGAGAACAAAATCACAAGTAGGATGGCATACCTGCAACAGTCCAGTCATTTTCCAGCAGCTTGCCGAAGTATTGTGCCTCAAGCCGACAGCGCCGAAGCGTCTCGGCCTCGAACAGCCTTCCGGCGCTGACAAGGGCGGCTTCGACCTCAAGCTGCCAGAAATCTGTCTTCCATCCTTCCCTTGCCTTTGCATTACAGGCAGCGGCACTCGGCATATTCCCTTGATGAGCAAAGTAGCACGCTAATCGATGGTAACAGTTGGACCGGATGTTTCGGTCGAGCATGTCCCAGGCCTCGAGCGGCAACGTCTCAAACTTTCCGTCGCCAGCGTTGCTGGTGCTCTCGATCGATACAGGCGTGATGGGGCTCGAATTTTCGCTTGCGGCGAGCTGGTACTTCCTCCCCACGTCCTCTATGAGCCTTTCGTTCCTCTCCGCGAAATTGTCTGTGAAGTAGTCATAGTTGAGCTGTGTCAGCAGGATCACGTCCTCCAGGTGTCTAGAAGCGGTGTGCCCTGCGCCCCAATGCTTTTGGACTTCGCCCAGGAGGTGGTCATAGTCGTCGCAGAGCGCCTTGACTCTTGGAGGGTCCGTAGAGTGCGCGTGTCGTATGTGGTTTCGCCTTGCAAGCAGAGTGCTGCGGTCCCTCGGACCCAGGAGCTCGGACAGAAGATCACACCAGAGACCTGATGCGCAGCCGATGTAATGACGTAAGAAAGCCGGGTTCGACTCGGCCAGGGCATGCAGGCTCGCAAAGCCCGCCCCGATGATCTTGTCCCGCAGGCCGACGGCGGTCAGCCTGTTGATGTGTGCAAGCAAAATGACGAAGATGTCGTGTCTTCCGTAGTACAAAAACAGGTCGGGCAGGTCGATGAAGAAAAAGTAGAAGGTTGATGAGTAGTCAGTCTGCAAGGCTTCTTCAACCTCAACAAAGGCCTGGCGGAGGATCCCGCCACCGTTGAAGTGCTCATTCTTGACGAAGCTGTCCATTGCGATGCGGAATGAATCATAAAAGGCATAATTATAGGCGGATATCAAGCCGGTACCAGCAGACTTTTGCCACTCGGGCTTTCGCGAGAAGAAGCTGTAGACGTGGTTCCTGATATCAGTGAGAACAGACTGCATGAAGCGAGTGCCATCATCGGCGTGTGCTACTTGGTAAGAAAGGACGCTTAGTTGAGGGAACTGTGGCCTGCGAATGACAGTTGTTGTCTGTTCCAGAGCTACTTCGGCTGGCGGAGAGGCTTCTTGTGTGGGTTGGGACGCCGAATGGTCCTTTCTTTTGGCTGCCTTGGTTGGACGTTGTCGTTTAACCCTGTGACACGATTTACCAGTCGACTTCTCGATGGCCTTGCCAGAAGATAGATCACGTCGCATCCTGAGCCGGAGAATTTAGCCTTCCTCTTGCCTGGAACAATGACGGGTGACTCATCTGAACAGTACCTTTTGCAGTTGTACTTGCTCCATGTCCACCTGGCAAATTGAGCCTTGTACATCCTCGGACTGAACATATAAAGGTCAGCTGGTCAGCTCAGGCCGAAACATGATATTGCATGGCCGGGGTTTGTTGCGGGAGATGAGTAATGCTATGGAATGAGAGCGTGCACGTGGGACGGAGGGCCTGCTCACGTGGCATGAAAGTTGTAGGATCTCATCCTCTCGACAACCTCACTGAGGTTGAGGTTCTGGCCCATGTACAGATCCTTGATGACCTGCTTATGCGCCTCCCAGTCCAGGGGCGCAGGGGCGACGGCGGGAGGGTCGTGCAGCGGCGGGCCGTCTGACGAGGACGAGGTCGAGGCAGGAGTCGTCCCATCGGGCGACGGCGTGGACATGATGGGCCTCTCGACCCAGGCCACATGGTGGACTGGCTGCATGGTCGGCAGGGCGGCGGAGGCCATGACATCGACATATCCAGGACTGCGTTCCATGTCGGCGGCGGGGTGTCATGCGGCCATGAAAGGGGGCTGTTGCAGCCTGTGTCTCGGCAGTAGGGGGATGCAGCAGTCCGCGAGTATGCGCACTTTGAGGACCTGCCCGGCGTGCAGGGCACATAAATGCCGTGGGTGCTGCTTTTTCTCAAGGTGGCGGGTGCAACTGATGACTCGAGAGGCGGTGCTCTCAGGGCTCAATGGTGTTGGTGGCAACTGGAGGCTGAGTACAGTATGTGTGCGCGATGAGCGAGTGTCAGGGGCACGTCGCGTCGGAGGTCGCGGTATCCCGAGGCCCGTAGCACCTTTCCGGGGGGCATCAAAGGGCGGAGGACATGATGATATGCAGCGGTCGTAGATGTGTGGGATGAGAGGAGCTGCGTCAACGTGTATGATGGGGCTGGATTCTGGAGGTGAGCGAGCGCAATGGCAGTCAGTGGCTCTCACACCCAACAAGCGAAGTGGTCTTGTCCGTCTTGTCACGTCGCCGGGAAGGAGCTAGCACCGGGGCAGTAGTAGTAGCGCAGCTGCACGCCGCATTAGCAGTTGATCTGGACTACCTGGTCTATAGCCGTGGCAGCTGCGGTTGGTCCACGTCGGTTGGTCCTGACAGTCCTCACGGTCCTCACCTCGACTTACCCCCTCCACCCCTGCTCATACCGAGGCACCCGAGTGTGACAGCGTCCATAATTTCCCGCGAGGCGAGCAGCCCGCCTCATTCGGCAGGAGCCCCAACAAGTCCCCATCACGCCTTACCTACTCCCCCCTTGCAGGGCGACCTCACCCCTGCCCTTTCCCTCCATGTGCCCCCCATGTGGCCTCCCCCCCCATGCGGCGGCCCCCCTTGCAGGCCCTGCCCGTGAGTTCGCCCACAGTCGCAAATGCCGTGCTTCAGTGTCACGCTCCACAGCAGGCGCCACCGCCAACAGCCACGGCCATGTGGTCGACATATCGCATCTCGTCTGGTTTGGATTGGTTCGGTTTCGTCCGGTTCAGCCCGTTGTGGTCCCGCGCTGTCGGTAGCGAGGCGTGTCATTAGATTCCACGTCTTGCTGCTGAGGACGTCGGCTGGACTGCAATATGCATCCTCAAATCTGGGCCCTGTACGTATTACCACGACACAATAAGATTCGTAGCATGGGTTTCAAACTTTATTCACTGGGTACGGAGCCGTACGGAGACCGGAGACGGCCAGTTTGACAGGCTCAGCTTCGGTCTCGACCTGTCCTCCAGCCGGGTATCATCAGATGTGAAGCAAGCATCCTTCACTCCCCCCACGCTCTGGCCTAGGCATCTCTGACTACTGACCGCTGCCTCTTCTCTTCTCGAATCTTCGACTCTGCCCCTTACTCTCCATCCCCGTCCTTCCCCTTCGGCCTCTCCTTACCTGCCTTGTTCTTCTTGCCCTTGCCCCTCTCCTTATCAGCCACCCTGTTCCACAGCTTCTCCTCGGGCTTCACGTCGGGGTCGACCTCCTTGACAAACCGCACCCAGTCGCTCCTCCTGAACTTCCATTGGTCGCCCTTCCACGTCCGCCATACACTCCTGCCCGTCCAGCTCTCCCGTAGGCCCTTCTCGCCCGCCCCGAGCGTGCCCATGATCCTCTCCTTGAGGTGGAACGGCACCACCCCGGCCTGCGCCTCGGGGCCCGCCGCCTTGGACGGAATCCCCACCACCGCGTTGACCACGTTGTGCCCTATCTGCGAGTGCGCCAGCTCCATCACGCTGGGCGCCAGCTTGGTCACGAGCGCCTTTTGGAAGTTGGGCACCTCTGCCGGCGACGACAGCGCCGTCCTGATGACGATCATGGACGGCGTGGTCGAGGTCGCGAGGTGCAGGAGCTGATCCGTGGAGAGTGACAGTATCGACTTTTGCACCGTGCTCGCGGGTGCGCCGGGAATGCTGAGGAGTGATGTGGCTAGCTGGCAGCCGTGCGACAGGGTAGCCGTCTTTTGCTTGTCGGTTTGCAGTGATGACTGGAACTTCTTTGCTGGGTCGTCATCTTTTGATGTTGATTCGTCATCCAGTCCGCAGAGTTTGGGGACTAGGTTGAGGCCGTCATCAGAACCATATGCAGCGCATACGGCCCATAGCAACGCTTCGATTTCTTCCGTGGCCTGCCGCACCTTGCACCGCTCGAAGAGAGCTTTCAAGACGTTGTACCGTTTTGCCGCGACGACTTTTGGTATCTCCGGTACCATCTTCCGGGCAGACTCGGCGACATCATCCCTGCTCATACGGTTCAGCGCCTTGATGGCCGGGTAGCAGGCGATGTCGTTACGCAGGTATGTGTGTATCCTCGGGCTGAAGAAGTTTGCGTTGAGGGCTTTGAAAATCTTGGCCGGCGCGTGGGTCACAATCGTCTCGAGTAGCCTCGACCCGATTGGGTCGTACATCATCGAGTTGACAAAGTCCGAGGCTGGTGTTGAATTGTCACTCAAGCTTTCGGGCGCGCCTGGGAGGAGCTTGAGAAGGAGCAGGTTGTCCCTCTTCTCCTTGTCCTTGCCGTTTAGTGATATGTCCAGGTCCACCAATAACTGCAGCACGGGGTTGCCTGTTGGGTGTGTCGCCAGCACTCGGAGGGCAGTCGAGTCCATAGACGCAGTCGTGCTCTCCAAGATCATTTGAGTCGCCAGAGTGAACGACTCTGGAACCACCCTGTTCTGTCCGTTCATCTCGTCTGTCTCGGTTCGGCCGCCCTGCACGGAGATGTGCTCCTTTCTCTTGCTCTGTAGTAATGACTTGGTCGAGACCTGGTCCAGCGGCCTCCCTGACAGAACCACAAGTAGCACACGGAGGGCATGCGATCCGAACCTGTCAGACAGCAAGTACGACAGGTGAACCTCGAGCTCGTCCAGGGTGAACAGGAACAGTTTTTCCATCGACTCCTTCGTCGCCTTCTGTTCGCCCTCTCTTTCGCCCTCGCCTTCCTCGTGCTCCTCCTCTTCGACGGCGCCGCTCAGCTCCCTGGTCACCACAGATGCCGACTGTATGAACAACTTCTCACAGCAGTGACTCGCGAACCGATGTGTGACGAGCGAGACAAAATGGTCAGCGAAGGCCTCGAACAGCCGCTTCTTCTGCCTCGTATTGCTCAGCAGTATCAACCTCTCCATCAGCCTCGAGCAAGACTGGCTGCTCGCGAGCTTCAGCTCCTTGCCCACTGCCTCGGTGTATATGCTCTGGAGGAAGTATCCCCTGTCCTCGTCGGACTCGAAGTCGTTGGTCTCGAGCTTCTCGTCCGCGCTGCGGAAATATTCTTGCTCCTCGTCGGTCAGCATGCCAAAGAACTCGCGCTCTGGTTCTGCTGCTGGGACGCCACCACCCCCATTGTATTGCATCTGTTCTGCGCCGCCGTCGCAGCCTTCGTCGTTGAAGGGAGCGCCTTCGTCGCCATCGCCACCCGCCGCCTCGACGCGCTGGCGCTTCCTCTCTTGTTTTGTCTCGTCATTTTCGACCTCGCGCTGGCGCTTCTTTGCCTTCTTTTCGTCGCGGATGAGTTGTCGCTTCGATTTCTTGTCTCGGGCCATTTTTGAAAAGTTGCTGCTACATGCAGTTGGTTTGCGCGAGCTTAAGTTTCGCCCGTTGCTAATTCTCGAAACTTTTTGAATCTGGGGTGTTATCGCAATCGTTATCGCAACCCTAGCAGAACGGGGGTTGTTGTTTGGGGGGGGGGGTTGCTGTGAAGCTCCCCTACTCATGCCTTAAAAAGTCGTTGCTGCAGTTTAGTGTGTAATGCATGTATCTAGGTACTTAGCAGTAAGTGGTCTACCTCTTCTCTCTATCAAGTGCTCCCATTGCATTCGTTGTGTGCCTTGCACGACATAACCAGGCGGGCTGCTCTCTATCATGATCCCGAGTCGATATCACGACCAATTCCTTCCAAGGCCGTGATCAGCCCGGTCAAGGTTTCCCTCCGTGTCTGCACGTTGACGACGACCCTGAAGAAGCTCCCCTTGGGCACATCTTTCCTCGAGCCGTTGAAGGCGGCGTAGTCAATCATGAAGCCCCGGCCTTTCAACCTCCTGACCATCTCGGCCGTCCTCTTCGTGTTCTCCTCCGCCACGTCTGAAGATTTGTATGTGAAGCACACCTGCAGACATGGCGGCGGCGTCTCCGATACCAATGCAAAGCCCTCCCTGGTCTCAATCTCCGCGGCCAGGTACGCAGCCATCTCAAAGGCGTGGTCGACCTGCCTCTCGAAGCCCTTGGGCCCGTAGTACACCCAGCTCAGCGCGAGCTTGAGGCTGTCGCCCCTGCGGCCGCACTGCAGCGTCAGGTCCGCCAGGTCGTAGACCTCGTCGTCGCCCGCGCCGTCGCCGTGGAAGAGGTAGTCAGCATCCGTCTTGTTGGCCTTATGAAACACGCGCATGTCCGGTCCCAGCAGGAAGGAGCAAGTGACGGGGGTGTTCATCATCTTGTGCGGGTTGACCGTCACCGAGTTCGCAAGGTGTGCGCCCTTGAGCTTATGGCGGAGTTGCGCGGAGAAGGCGACGGGCCCGCCCCAGGAGGCGTCAACGTGCATCCACAAGCCCTCGGCCCTACAGATGGCGGAGATCTCCTCCAAGGGGTCATACGACCCAAGTACTGTAGAGCCGGCGGTGGCGTTCACGTAGAGGGGCGTGAAGCCCTGCTTGCGCGCCTGCTGGATCATGGCTGCGAGCCGCGCTGGAATTATCCGCCCGGCCCTGTCCACCGGTACCAGCCAGACGTTGCTCTTGCCGATTCCGCACGTCATGGCGGCCTTCTCAACCGAGTAGTGGCCATGCTCGCTGGTGAAGATGACAAACTCATACACGCCGTTGCCGCAGGCCTTGGTGTTTGGATAGAGCGTAGACCGGGCGATGACAAGGGATGTCATGTTCGACGCGCTCCCTCCCGAGACAGTGACACCACCAGCGTGCGGTCCATCGAATCCGAACAGCCCGGCCAGTGTCTTAGCAGTGACCTTCTCGATGATGGTCAGAGCAGGCGAGACAGAGTATACGTGCAAGTTCGTATTCAGCGATGCCAAGAGCATCTCCGTGACGACACCGACGGCGTTGGTTGAGCTGTACAGCTTGTCGAGGAAGCCCTGGTCCCAGGTGTTGACGCTGAATTTCAAGATTTGCGAGATGGCAGCTGTGAGGCCGTCCTTGCCCAGGCCCTCGTCCGCCGGCAGGATATCGCGGAGGTTCTGGTGTAGGTCCTTCGCGGGGACGAGGTCGCCGCGGATGAGAGCATTGGCAGGCCATGTAGCGGCCTGGGAGTCCCCTCCTGCGGCCCTGATGGGTGCATTCTCGTCTGCTTCTCTGACGAATGGGACTATGAGAGATTTGACCGCATCGATGAGCTGTGATGTGTCAGCGTTGGATGATCTGTGGTTTGGTGGGGTTCGACTTGAGAAGGCATGCTCACTTCCGCAACCTCGTCTGCTCGTCCCGCCCCAATTGGGGACTGTTGGCTGTCCCAATTCATCTGAAAAGTGCTGAACACCCGATTGTTTCACGGTGTCCGAATGCCAGAGATGGATATTTTCTTAGTTGAGTCACAAATCCTGCTCAACTGGCCGGCTAGAATGTCAGCAAATGACCGATCGGGTCCTGTATCGGAGGCGATTTTGGCGTCTGGACAATCCCTAGAAGAGGATTTTGCGAGGGCAACAACTATGATGGTGTCTCATTCTGGAGACTACCAAGAATTATTGACGTAACTTTAGTAGAATGAGAACATTAACATTCCCTGTACCAAACATGCCTGCGAACCAAAAACTCTTGCTGTGTGCCCAAGACGTTGTGTCCCATATTTCGACGCCTGCATACATCACTCGTTTTTCGGGGGAGGGGGGGTCTCATGACCCGTCCAAACCCCAACCCCCACTCCAACTGTCCCTTCTGATGGGAAAAAAAGAGAAACCCACCAGGAGATTGAGCACGACTGTTCACCACCAGGTGGCCCGTCTCGGTCCCAGCGAGTCGGTCAATTGAACTCTCGCTCCCATCAAGTGGCTACCAAAAGGTTTCATGAATGAATACTAGTATCGGTCTTCTAGGAGCTCAGGAGGCGGCTGGTGAGTGACTGATCGAGTGCCGCGAACGCCACCAGGAGACGGTATTGGCGGCTCTGTTTTGAAACATCTGATAACGATGGGACGAACTTCTGCCGCTTCCGTTGCCCCTCCTTGTGCCGCTGCGTGGTATAGCTAGTCTATGTGAACCACTACGCACCTCGAAAGGGATTGTTTCACGCTAAGAGGGCAGAGCAGTGTGGTAGGCTGCAGTGTGTAGACTAGGTAGATACTGCAGACTAGTCGGCTTCAGCAGACACGCTGGCGATGACTACCCATCCCCTAACGGCCGCTACTAGGGATCAACTAGACTATTCGTTAAGAATGCGGGCGTGGCGTAGGCGGCTCGACGATCCCCTGGCCACACGTGGGAACGACGTGGCTCTTTCAAGGTTGTGCGGAGGGCTGATCCCATCAGCGAGATGGTATCGCGCCGAATAGCGTGTCCTAATAAAGGGGAATGGAGCCTTGTTGAGAGCCCGACCGTCGATCCCCATGCCCCTTGCAGAAGGAGGGCCGGAGTCTTATATTTGATACATACTGCAGAGGCATCCAGAAGATGAAAATTAGAAAACCCCAAAACCAAAAATAGGGGTAACAGAATCTGCATGCTCATCCCGCCAGCCGGCCAGGCCAGCCCGCATACACATAAGCAAACGCATAGCATAGCATTGCCTGTTGCAGGTGGCAGCTAGGGCGCAGCGAAAGCATAGTGCCAGCAAATCGGAAGGGGACGGCTGAGGTTGAGACGATGGGCGACCAAAGGCTGGATCGTTGCGAGAGAGGCACGCGCCAATAGTATATCATACAGTAGTATCATCACACATGCACGCACCGCAGCAGCCGATGCCGATAGCGAACCAACACGTGCACTGACCTGGGCTCACCAATGGGAAGGTTACAGGGCGACCGTGTCATCAGGAGGCAACGGACGGTACACGATGGACTATGGACGATGGACGACTCATCGACGGCCAAAAATACAACGGCGAGAAAAAAAAATCAGTTTGCTTGTTCACGGAGGCGGACAGCAGGCGTACGGCAGCCCCCAATTTGATCGTGTCATTCCATGGCAGTCCTGTGCTATTTTCCGTGTTGCAGGGCAGGCCCCGTTTTCCCTCAAAGACATGGAATCGAGAGTCCGTGGGTGAGGGGCGAGGTGGGGGGAGGGCAAGGGGGGGGGGTGGGCGAACGGGGTGAAGGCGAGGAGGAGCACGGATGAAAAATGTCGGCCGATGTAATGTCCAACCTCGGGTCATGTCTGGATCTTTCTACTTGTTATTGGACCGGACGGTGCTTGATCATCACACACACGACCCTCCACGGACAGCAGGCACAGCAGACTAGAGCAAGTGCTTGCTGGGCCATTCTTGCAAGCTGTCATGAGGAAGAGAGTGAGGGAGAGAGGGACACGGAGAGGGAGGCAGACGGACGGAGATGGAAACGGAGAGCACAGCACAGGAGTGGCCCAAGATTGCCATTGACACCTTGAGTTATCTCTGACACACAGACCTCATCCAGCCCGCATGACTTAGCGCATTTCTAAACGCAGACTCCCTATTAAATTTTAATAGGGAGTTTGCCAAGACTTATGTAATTATGGCTGGAAAGGTAAGGAATGTTATATAAGTAAAGAAGGTTTATAACTAAATTATAATTATAATTATAATTAAAGTATAATAATTATTTAATAAAATTAAAATTTACTTATATTATTATAAAAATATATAATTATTAAATATTAATATATATTTTAAAATTTATAAAATTAAGCTATTATTTTAATATTATTTATATTATACTTTAATTATTATATTATTAATAATAATAATTAATTTTTATTTAAAGTATATAAACCTTATAAACTTTTTAATAACTTATTAATACTTAATAATTCCTTTTATATTTAATAACTTATATATTAATACTTTTAAATTATTTTTTTTTTCTTTAAATTTATTAAACTTTATAAATATAAGCTAAGTAATATAATATAATTATAAAAATCCTTAAGTTAATATAAAGAATATTATATAATTAAATTTTAAGCTAAAGATTATTTATAAAAAAAATTTATTTAAAAATTTTTATTATAATAATTAAAATCTTAATAATAAAGAAAATATAAAAATTATATTAAAAAATATTATTTTTAAAACTTTAATATTTTAAAAAAGGCTTTATAAATTTATAAGTAAAAATATTAAAAATAATAAAGTTTATAATTTTTAAGCATTCTTTATTAAATAATTAAAAGATTCTTATTATATATTTATTATTATAAATACTTTAAAATATTTTGCTATTTATAAAGCTTTTTAATTATTTAAAGTTATTATTTATAATTTAAATAAAGATAAGAAAGATATTTTTTTTATTATAACTTTATATAAGGAAATAGCAAACCTTTTAAAGAAAAAACTATTCTTAACTTTTAGCTTATTTAATAAAAATAATAAACTTTTAAGTATATTAAATAATTTAAAAGTAACTTTAAAATTAATTGCTAAAGCTAAGTATATATAGCGTAATATTAATTATATATAAATTATTATAAAATAAAAGGTATTAAACTTATTTATGCTTTTTTTATAGCTCCTTTAAAATAAATATATAAATTATAAGAAAATCTTTAATCTTTTTATTAATAAAAAAAAGGAGTTATAAATTTACTTTATAATATTATATCTTTTGCATAAATTTATATATAAATAAAGCTTTTTTTTTAAAAAGCTTTTTAAGTTATACTTACTTTTTAATAATATATATATTTATATAATTAATATACTTATTAATATATTTATATATATAATTTATAATATTTAAAGTTATAATTAATAAATATAAATATAGGTATTTATTCTTTATATAATATATTAAAGATATTATAATCTTAGCTTAGCTAAGAAATAAAGATTATATATTTTTAATTAAGCGCAAACTCCTTACCTTAATTAAATAAAGAGTTTACGCTTAAAATAAATAATTAATTTAAAATTTTATAATTAATATTTATAAGTATAAGCATTTATTTATTATATTAAACCTTAAATAAGCTATTAAATTATATATAAGTAATTATTACTTAAAACCTTTATTAATATATATATAATTTAAAAATAATAGTTTAATATAATAATTTTAACTTCTTAAATAAAGTTTAAAACTATATTAATAAAAAGCATAATTAATTTATAAATCTTATAATTATAATATACTTTAAAGTATTTAGCTAAAAAGGTAAATATATTTAATAAATAAACTTTAATTTAAAATAGCAATTTATTATATAAATAATTTAAAAATATCTTTTCCCATAATAAAAAAGTTTTAATAAGGCATTTAAGTAACTTTTTTTATATTATATATATTAGCTATTTACTTATAATAGCAAAAACTTAAATCCATTACTACTTAATATTAAATGCATTAAAATAAGGTTCTTTAAAACCCCCTTCCTTTAAGTTAATGCTATATATAAAAATAAAGGCAAGATTTTTAATATTTATAATATATATAATAAGCTTTTTAAAAAGCGTTTATATTTAAATAAAAACTTTTATAAAATATATATTATCTTAATATATAATAATTATAAAATTATTAGCTATATTTAATATATTAAGTATAATTAATAAGAATTTTAAAATATTTATAAGATTTAAAAGTAAATAAAAGCTTTTTTTATTAGCTTTTATATTAAGTTAAATTATATTAAGCTTCTTTTTTATAATTATTATAATATTAAAAACTTAAAAATAAAGTTCTTTATTATTATTTTATATAATATATTATTACTTATATAAATTAAATTTATTAATAAAAAAAACATTAAATATTATAAGGTTATATTATTATTTTATTATAGTTTTAATACTTAGCTTATTACCTTTATAATTAATGTTTTAATTTAACGTAAGTTATTAATAATTAAAGCTAGCGAAGCTAATATTTAATAGTTTTATAATATAATAAAGTAAATTTTTAATAAGGTGCTTAATAATATTTTAAATAATATTTATTAATTAATTTTTAATTATAAAGGCTAAATAAGTAAATATAAAGATAAGAAAGTAATTAATATTAAGTTTTAAAGTTAATATTATTATATAATAAGCATTAAAATGCTGCTTATCTTTAATAAAGCTACTTAATATAATAATTATAATTTAATTTATAATATTATTATATAGCTTTTAGCCTTCTTTTAAAGTAAGAAGTTATATAATTATAAACCTAAGATGCTTAATATAGCATGGATTTTAATTAAGGAAGTAACCCTTAATATAAAAATTTATAATAATATTCTTAAAGCTAAGCTTATTAAATATATTATTATTAAATATAGCTTTAAGCTTATTAATTAAGCTAATAAATATATTAATAATTCTTATATTATAAATATTAAATATAATAAAAACTTTATTTATAATATTTAATTAATATTTTCCTAGCTTACTTAATGTAAACTATAAATATTAATTATATATAAAACTATTAAAAAGTCCTTTGGTATTTATTTAAAGGGGATATATATATTTAGAGATCTTAAGGATAATATTCTTTAATTTAAATAAAAGCTATATATTAATAGGGCTATAAGGCAATAATTAAGGCAATAAGGCTTTAATTTTCCTAACTTAATAATAAGAAAATAAGATATACTAGCTAATAAGCTAAATTAATGAAATGAAATATTCTTAAAGCTAAAAAAAGGTGCTATCCAAGCAAGGGTTCCTCTTATTAATAAGGAAAATATTAATAGCGAAAACTTCTTAGCTATTTTAAGTAATAATAACTATTTATATTATATAAAGGTTAATAATATATAAAATATTAATTTAAATAACTTAATATAAAATAATTAATAGCTATATAATATACTTATAAATTTTAATATTTACCTTTATTTTATAATAATAAATATCTTTTATAATAAGGAATTTATTAATTTTAATAATAATTAAGAGAAGTTGCTTTATCTTAGCAAACTTCCTATTAAAATTAAATAAAAAGTTTATTAAGATAAAGCAACTTTCCTTAACCATTATTAAATGCCTTTAAATATCTTTATCATTACATTATAAAGCAATAAAAGCAATAAGCACTTACTCGCAAAGCATTTTCCTCCTTATAAAAATAAGAATAAAAAAAAGAAGGATAATAAGAATAAAAAGGAAGATTATAAGCTTTAAGTCTTATCTTAGCTTTGTAAATACTTAATAAATAAACTTAACCTTTCTTAGAAAAAAATAAAAAAAAGGATAATAAGAATAAGAAGGAGGATTATTAAAAAAAGAAGAATTATTAAAAGTATTATATTAAAAGTATAAATTAGTAGATATAAAGTATAAGAGAGAAGATTATAAAAGAGAGAACCATAAAAAAAAGGATTTAAATACGCATATTTAAGATATTAACGCCCCTTATTGCTATTTTAAAATACTTTAAAAAGGAAAAGAACTGCAAAGAAGAGAAAATAAATATATATATATAAAAAAAAGATATATAAAAGTATTAAAAATAATTATTTAAATTAAAAGTTAAACTTAAAACCCCTTATATTTAAACTTTATTATATATATATCCTTATAAATATATAATAAATTAAAGGTTAAATTATATAAGATATATTATTATTATATTATTTAAGCATTTATTATAAAAGGGAAAGAGTAATTTATTTATATAAAAGGAGCTATCTTAAGCAACTTAGCTACCTATTAAGACTTATAAACTCGCTATTTAAATTCCAAAATTAATAAACTCCCTACTTAATTTAAATAAAAGTTTATAAATTTTAATAAGCTAAAGCATTAATTTATAAGATTTGCTCTTTAGCAACCTTTAATAATCTTTATATATAAGAGCAAGGTAAATATATTATAAAATTATAAGCATTAATAAACTCCTTACTTAAGTTAAGTAAGGAATTTATTAACCCTTATATACCTAAATATAAATTCCTATTATTAACTTCCTATAATAGCCTTAAGTAATCTTTATATACTTAGCAAGCTAAATATTATAATAATTATATTTACTTAAATAAGCGCTATATTTTACTTAAGTAGATTAATTAATATCCTTAATTATAAAGAGTAAATATAAAAAAAATAAGAAATAAAACGCTAATTATAAATATTATTTATATATTTATATAGCAATATAGCCCCTTAAGTTCCTTTTTATATGCTTTATATAGCGTTAAGTTAAAATAGTTTACCCTTTTTATCTTATATTTATTAATAAAGCTTGCTTTTATAAGCCTCTTTTTATTTTATAATTCCTTATAAATAGCAATAAATTAACGTAATAATTAATTTATTAAGCTTTGCCATCCTTTTAAGACTTAAAGAATAATCCTTTAGCCATTCTTAGCTTTAAAGTATTAAGGTGTCTTTAACTTTATTAATATTTATAGCCTTTATATTTAAATTAATAAATAGCTTTTAATTATTAATTAAAATAAATGCTTAAGCTAAATTTAAAAAAAGATGCAATAAATGCAAGTCTTTATTAAATATAGCACTAAAGCCTATATTATAATTATTTTCCTTTTTTTTCTCTTCTTTATTTCTCTTAATATTATATACTTAATGCTTATAAATAAAAGGCTAAGTAAGTTAAATAAATTAAGGTATTAATATATTAATAGCTAATTGCAATATAATTTAATAGTCTTTAGCTTAATTATTATATGTATAATTTAAATAAGTACTTCTTAGAATTAAAGGTATAGGATTAATATTAAGAGTCTTTATGCAACCTTATTATAAATTATGTTGCTAATAATACTTATTATAAGCAAGGCTAAATAAGTTAATAACTTAGCAAAGAATTGTAATTAGGTTTTTATTAATAAAAAATATATTAAAGGCAGAGTTTAATATAAAGGCTATATTATTTATATAGCAATAATTGTTATTAATAAGCTTATTAATTATTAATAAATTTAATAATTTTTTAATAAGTTAATTATTTAACCTTATTATTAGGTAGTGCATAGCTATTATAGGAATGTTTACCTTAATATAATTTTATATAAGTATTAGGAGAAATTATTAAAGATGCTTAATTAAGAGAATAAAATTAATATTATATATATCTTTAGGCTAATTAATAATTCCCTATTTATTAAATACTTATTTAATATATATTAATGTAATCATAGGGATAAAATATACTTAAGCCGCTATTACTTGCATTACCACCTTTTCCGCTGTCTTTTCTATTAATTACTTTAAAATTATAAGATATTGCTATATAAATAGTTAATTTAATAGTTAAATAAATGCATATTATTAAAGGATTTATAATAAATTAATTATTATTATTGCTATTATTATTGCTAATATTGTTATTACTGTTATTATTGCTAAGGAAGGAATAATAAATATTAAGAGTAGGGGCAATATATTTTAAGCTATAAATATAAGGCTATGTAGGCTTCTTATTAAAATATAATAAGGAGTTTGCTAATCTTAATTAAGTTAATATAATTAAAATTATGCTTATTATTATTTTATTTATAAACTTATATTTAATTACTTTATAGCTTTAATATTTTTTAATACCTTCTTAATTAAATGCTTATTATATTTAATTATAATAAAAGTATTTACCCTTTTTTAAATTATTAAGATAAAGTTTTTTAATAAGCTAAGTAAAATATTACCCTTATAATTAAGGAATTTTTATGCTTATAAAATAGGAACCTTTTTTAAAAGCTACTTAAAATTGCTTATTTAAAGAATAACTTTTTTAAATTAATCTTTTCTTACTTAAGTCTTTTAATAAAGATAATTAATGGCTTATTATATTATATTTTTTATAAATATCTTGCTATTAATTAGGCCTTAATAGCTTGCCTTTAATATTAAATCTTAAGCTTTAATAAAGCATTATAAAGATAGGATTTTAAAAGCTATATATTAAATAGAATTAATATATAGCTTTATATTCTTGTTAATTTAGCTAAAATTAATTATTAAAAGCTTAAATATTAAGCTATAATCTTTATAAGCCTAGCTATTATAATAAATTAATGTATTTATAAGCTGCTTATACTTTAATATAGGATTATTTAGCTTTTAAAGGAAACTTATAATATATTCTTAAAAGCAAGGGGAGTTTAAAAATACCTTATACTTAGGATTTAATATATTTTGCATTTTTATCTTTAATTAAAATTATTTTATTAATTTTAAATCTTAAAGGTTTTAAAACTTAATATTAAGAGCTTAGCTACTTATTATCTTAATTATAAGATTAATAATAATATTAAAAGCATGGCTTATTTAAAACTTAATACTTATAATACTTTATATATTATTTTTATTGCTATCTTTGTTAATAATATTATTTATTGCTAATATTATTTTATAAAAATAATTAGGTTAAGTAAGTTAATATACTTATTTATATTAAAAAATGTTAAATAATTAAGTTTGCTAAGTTTAATATATTTATTTCTTCTTTATACCTAAGTAGTTAAATTAATAAATAAAAATAAATATAATAAATTACCCTTAAGATTATTACTTTTTTATCTTATATTCGTTATATTATTAAGAGTTAAATATATTAAGTTGCTATAATAAATTAAATTATATAATAATAATAATATTATTAATATTTAAATTAATATTAAAAAATATAATTAAAATCATTACTTAATATTTAAAGTTTAGCTTTTTAAACTTTATAAATATATAATCTTAATTTAACTTATAAATATTTGCATTAAAGCATTTTAAAAAGTTTAATGCTTATTAAGTATTAAAGCTATAATACTTTTAAAGATATTTAATAAGTAATTTATAAGCTTATAATAGTTTATTTTTATTATTAATATATATTAAACTCTTTATAATAGCAATTAAGTTAAGGGGATTTACGTTATTTAATAAAAAGTATAAATATTAAAAGTTTTTTATATATTTATAAATAAAAGGCTAAATAATTATTAAAAGCTTAAAATAATTAATTAATATTTAAATTATCTTTATATTATTAATATTTAAGCTTATATGCTTAAAAATATAATTTTAATTTATATAATTAAAAATAGCTATATAAATAAATAATAATATTTAGCAAAGCATTAACTTTTTAACTTAATAAATAAAAAAAAAGTTAATTTAAAAGCTTTTTCTTTATATAATAATTATATATACTTTATTAATAATAATTATGCTTATTTAGCTATTAAATGTTAAATTATAAAAAAGCTTTTTAAAATAATAATTTTATCTTTACTTTAAACTTATAATAATATATATAAAATTACCCTTTTTAATTTATTTTTAAATTTAAAAGTTTTATAATTATATTAATATTGCATTATTTAGCAAACTTTCCATTTAAATTTAATAAAAAGGCTACCTTAGCTAGCATTATATTATTAAACTTACTTATATATATAAATTAGCATTAATTTAAATAAAATATATATTTTATATATTATTTATAATATCTTTAACTTATTTTTTTTTAAGCTTTATTAAAAATATAAAGTAAATAATAATTTTTTTTTAAAGTATAATAAATATATATTATAAAGTATTTTTTTTATATTTAATAATTATAATAAGCATAATATTTTAACCCTTAAATAAAGCTATAATAGCTTTTATTTATTTTTTATAAGCTAAAAAGTATTTAATTATATTCTTAATTATATTTATAATATTAATAAGTAAAATCTTTATTAATAATTATTTATAATTTAATAAATTAATCTTTAAATAAATACTTATATTTATAAATAATTATAATTTATAAAAATAAATTAATAATTTTTTAAGTTTTATAACTTAATTTTATATTTTTTATTAAATTTTTATACTTTTAAATATTATTATTAATAATTAAAATATAAGTAATTAATAATATATAAAGCGTTTTTTAATTTTATTTTTTAATTAAATATATTTAATTTAATAAATTTTATCTTAAAAAAAATAATAATTATATTAATAAAATCTTTATTTAAAATAAAAACTTAAATAATAATTTTTAAAGGTATAAATAAAGAGCATTATAATAATATTATAAAGTATTTTTAAAGTATTTTTTATATTCTTATATAAAAATAATATTTAAGTTTAACTTTTTTTATATTTTAATTTTAAATATTCTTTATATATATTTAAATTTAGCTTAATAATTATATTAGCTATAATTTTATTATAAGGCATAAATTCCTTACTTAAAATAAATAGGGAGTTTATATTAAGCTATGCATATCCTTAGCTTAGCATTATATACTGCAATAATTAATTCTTTAACGCAGCCTCCCCACCCAATATAAATAGGGAGGCTGCGCCTTTATATCACGGCCAGGCCGTAGGCCTGGCCACGCGTATAAAAGGATACCTAAACTTTTAAGATAAACCTTGAGATCTGCTCTTGGTACCGCACATCCACTCCTCGCATCCACCCAAACCCCCCCTGCGACGGCGCACGAGCATATTTCCCGTTTGGGTCCTGTCATATCTCGGGGAAGGCACCAGAGTGGGTAATCAATCCAAATATGCTGCTGCTGCAGTGCACAATTAATCTAACGAGACGAAAAGAACAGCTAGATCTGGATACAAGTTAGCATTTTCTTCTTCCTATTCCTCGCCTCTCACTTGCCCGACACCCAATCCTGCCCGGCCACAGCTCTGCATAGCTCGAGCACAACTGCTACTGCTGCTGCTGTGACGATTGCTGCTGCTCATCAACCACCGGGCGCACTTCGTCTCGCCTCCTCTTCTTGTTATTAATATTGTTTTGTTGTTGTCATTATCATTATTACCTAGTATTATTAGATCTACCTGGGTGGCACACCACGCTACCGCATACAGTAGACACTAGTCGATCGATTGCCTTCTACGCTACCTTCCTTCCCTTCTCCTCATCACCTCTTCTTACTTGGAGCACTTGTCATCGGCCCCACCCCGCAGTGAGACAAGAGAAGCAGAGACACCACGCACGTACAACGCACAGAGAGAGAGCTTGCTCTTCGGACCTTCTCTGCCTGCCTCATCGTGACCCAAGCTTCATCAGTTTCAACCAGTTCCAATCGCATCTCCTGCCCGACATCCACCACCGCCCACGGCTATCAATTGTCTGCCCCGTTTCAACGCGACACCATCGCTCTTCGTCCGACCATCCCTCGAACCGCCCTTTTCTCGATACCCACCGATCGCTCACTTCCTCCTCAAGCTTGGAACACTCTTCGGCCCGGCGTCGAAACAAACGATTTTACTTTGCAGCCACCAGACCAACAACCAATCTCCTCCTTGGTCACATCATCTTTTATCACTACTCCTCCTGCGCACATCCTCCTGCCGGTCGAATGCCATCTCGCTTTGGTGCATGAACCCGATCCTGTCCCCTCAACACCACAAAACCCCCACATAGCCAACATCCCCCGACATCGACGGCAATCTGGCGGCAAACGAGCTCTTCTCCATCTCGCGCAAGCACTCCATCCTGGTCCCGACGACCCCCTCCTCCTCGTCGCATAACCAGCCCTTCTACCTCTCGCACCGCTCCACCCTCACCCCGCCCGCCCCTAACGCCGCCGCCGCCGCCTCGCCCAACCTCACGCCCTCGCCCCTGCGCAAGATGCCCTCCTCAGCAAGCTCCGCGAATCGCCCGCGGGCGGCCTCGCAGAACACGACGCACGGCCACCAGCAGGCCGCCCAGAACCAGCCCCCGATCCCCATCTCCATAACCATCTGCGGCGACGGCGGCTGCGGCAAGAGCTCCATCACCCTGCGCCTGGTGCGGTCGCAGTGGACGTCCGAGTACGACCCCACCATCGAGGACAGCTACAGCATCACCCGCCGCATCGACGGCGCCATATACCACCTGCACCTGACCGACACCGCCGGCCAGGAGGAGTACCGCGGCATGTGGGCCACCTCCAACCTGGGCGCCGACGCCTTCCTCATGGTCTACGACATCACCGTCAAGGACTCGCTCGACTCGCTGGGCTACTTCAACGACCTGATCGACATGGAGGCCGAGACCCGCATGGACAACGCCCAGCGCGCCCGCAAGGCAGGCGTCAGCCCCGCCGCCGAGTACGGCAGCAGCTCGTCCGCCAAGACCGTGCCGCCCGTCAAGATCGTCGCCGGAAACAAGTGCGACCTGCAGGAGAGCAGGCAGGTCAGCGCCGCCACGGGGCTGGACTGGGCCCGCCGCCGCGGCTGCGGCTTCATGGAGACCAGCGCCCGCCTCGAGGTCAATATCGAGGAGACATTCGCCCTCATCGTCCGGAGGGTCGTCGAGGCACGCCGTCTGGCTGAGATGGGCGTCTCCGGCGCCGGGGGAGGCTCCTCCGGCCCGGGGCAGCTGGACAGGCGGGGCGCCACCAAGCCTCTGAGCCCGCTGCCGAGGAGCGACAGGACAAATGAGAAGCCCCATGACGGCGCCACGGCCAACGGGGACGAGAGGAGGGCAGGCGGTGGGTTCTGGAGGAAGCTAAGGTGTTGGTGAGAGAGTTTGAACAGAGAGCGGAGGATAAAGGGCGAGGAGGAAAAGGAGAGCGTTTGTGACAGAGACAGATGGTGGGAGGGGAAGATGACCGATCTGCGTCCGTGGCTTATTTACCGTTGGCGATGATGCGTACGATGCGGCAAAAAGTGTGGGTGTTTTTAATTTGGTTGAGCCCGGCTGGGCTGGTTCTCAAATGGGTTGTTTTCGCGCTGGGCGTGGGTCTGTTTTCCCTGACACGGCCAAAGTCCACTCGATCTCGTTCTGATCGATTCGTCTTACCTCCCCATTGTTTCTCCCCCGTTTCCTTTGTCTGTATACGTGTTTATGCACTGTTTGCTCTGGAGGGTTGTTTCTTCCCATATCCCCCTGATTCCCTTGAAGCCATTATATCCCCCGGTTTTGTGGCCAGGCGTTTTGGAGGACCAGGCGTAGCAAAGGTTGTTAGCTGAGCTGAGTGCAGGGCGGATCTCAGCTCCTTGGGATTCTTGGATTTACTGTTGCATGCTGTCTTCCTGCCTTTTGAGGCTCTGCTTGAGGGCGAAGTGTTGGCCAATTGAATGAGCCTGTGATGAGCGCACTCTTGTCAATAGATTTTCGGCTCGGGCTGTCTTCATGCGGATTCTATCACATCACGACCAGTATTGACCACCCTGGTGCTAAACTGCTTCTTGAGACCATTGCATCTATCCACTCACGTCTTGACTGACATGCCGGAAAAGGGAAAGAGCCCTTTCTATCCATTACCTCTCGCCCCATATCGCCCTCTCACCAGCTTGGCTGGCTTGCCGTAAATAACCCCGAGACGCCATGGCAAGATACCGTATACCACGTTTAACTCCATCCTATTTCCGAATACGCCGTCTCCCAGGCGCACGCAGACGGTGCACACTCTCTATTCCCCCGTCCCTCACTTACTTCTGACTCGAGTGCTCGTCGGCCCAGTCCCTCCAGCCCTTGAACTCGTCGTAGACGACCTGCTCCTTGTCGCCGCGGTACCTGACGACCTTCATGGCACCCGCGTCGGCGACCTCCCTCCAGCGGTCACGCCTGCCCTCCCAGCCGGCCTTGCGCATGAGGCTGACGAGGGTCTGCTCCTTGGTCCAGCCCTGCTCGGTGGCGACGTCGGGCAGGTAGGTCGCGCCGTGGCGGCGGCCGTCCCACTGGAACGAGATGCGGATGCCGTGGGTGCCCAGCTCCCAGTCGAGGACGTCGTCGGCGTCCTCGAAGTCGGTCAGCAGCGTCACGGCGACCTGCAGCGAGGGCAGCTCGCGCGCCGACACCCGGCTGAAGCGGCTGTCGTGCAGCGCCGCGATCACCGCGTACGACGACAGGCCCTCGGCCAGCGGCTGCGCCTCGAAGGTCCCAATGCAGCCCCGCAGGTGGTACTCGCCGCCGCCCGCCGCCTTGTTCCACGTCACGAAGAGGGGGTACTCGGCGTTAGGATCTGTCACGGGCTCTGACGCGCCGCCCGCCACGGACGTGGCCGAGGTGTTTGCCGAAAGGGAGGTCGAGCTCGAGCTGCCGGAGGCGGACTCGGGGGACTGTAGGGAGGATGACGAGGAGCTGGAGGAGCTGGAGCTCCCTACCAGGCGGCGGAGGGCGGGGAGCTTCTTGGCGGGCTTGCTGGGCTTGGCGGCCCCGGCGGTGGTGTCGTCGGAGGAGTCGAGGAAGGCGGAGTACTCGGCGAAGGAGCTCTGGACGTCGTCTAGGTCCAGGCCTTTGCGGCCCTCGAGCTTGGCGGCGAGAGTCTCGAAGCAGAAGAGGCAGTGCTCGACAGAGGCCATGGTTGGTTTGGTGGGGTTCTTTCTTTGGTGGTTTGTCTTTTGGTTCAAAGAAAGACGGAGATCGAGTGATGGACTGAAGTCGAGGAGGATGGCCAGGAGCAGAAGGCGGAGAGAGAGAGAAGAGCTGGACGAGGCCGCGGAGAGGCGGGGAGGGTGGAGAGCGGCGTCGAGCTGCTTGTGAGAGGCAGGGGAGAGGTTGGAGGGGCGGGGGAAGAGGAGTTGTAACGGTGCCTGACCAAGGTGCTGTTGTGGTCCAAGTGGTCAGTACAACTAATAGCTAGTGACGGAGCGAGGAGTGGGTGGGAGGGCTGGTGGTGAGACCATAGACGGGCTGCGTTAGGTTCAGCTGGAAGAGGAGGGGTTACGGCGTAGTCCACCCAGACAGCCAAGGTAGTAGTGGCCGAGCCGCGGGGTGCCCACTGCTCGCCTGTCCGCCTGTCCGCCTGGTCGGCGGTTCAGCTAGCGGCTGCCCATGACGGATCACAACGCCAGTGACCCAGCCTGGCCGGCCTAGCGCCAAGAGGTGCGTCAGCATCCCTGCAAGGACCCGGGAGGCTCCACCCCCGCCTGGAAACTGGGGGCTACCTAGGTAGCTTGGTCTCGTCCCGGCTCAGGAACGGAACCCCTGGACGAGCCGAAGCCAGTCGAAGCCACAGCAAAGCCACACATTTAAGCCACCTGCAGCAGAGACGAAGTGCTGGCGCTGGCTGCTCAACAAAGTCACTCCGGGACCGGTTTATGTCGTGAGATTGGGTCAGGAAGGTGGTCTATTGGCGTATTGTTGGTCCATTAGTTTCCCTTGAGGTTTGTATCTGACTGTGCAACCTTGATCCGTCTCACATACTTTGGTTCGTCGCAAGCCTTGCCAGCGTTATTCAGACACTTGCCTCATCTCTCGGACTGCGCAACCCGCCTCCCTCACTCACCCACCAGCGCTCTCATATCCGCCTTGAACATATCTCAACCACACAACGAACATGGCAGACTCAACGCCCTCCAACGCACCAGTCTCGGTGCTCAGCCATGTTGACCAAGTATGGGCCACAAAGATCACAACCTCCCAGCCATACAACATCCTCATCCCAACGATCAAGCCCGTCTCCGCCACCTCAGACGGCCGCGTCATTGGCCACCTGGTCCTCGAGGACAAGCACGTCAACTCGCTCGGTGGCATCCACGGCACCACCTCTGCCGCAATAGTCGACTTCACCGCCGGCATGTCCATCATCGCAAAAAGTGGCGGCCAGAAGACGGGTGTGTCGACCGACATCCACATCTCCTATGTCGCCAGTGCCAAGGTCGGCGATACGGTCGAGGTCGAGTGCTGGCTCAACAAGCTCGGCAGGAACCTGGCCTACACGAGCATGGAGATCAGGAAGGTCGTCAAGGCAGGGGAGGAGAAGAAGGTCTTGGTCACCGGCAGCCATACCAAGTACGTCGCCTGAGATGAGTCAGCCACGGCGATGAACAGGTCCGAAGCCAGTCGAGGATCATCTGTACAATGCAGTTGCTCCTTCTGACCAAATTGCAAGCAAATTGTAAGCAGAAATCCACGTGTCCCCTGTCCTCCTCAAATGCACACACATGTAACTCGGTCACTCGATCCAGTCGAACTGCGTCTTGTCATCCATCCATGTCACGTCTTTGAACGAGTCCAGAAATATTGACAGCGTCACAGTTGAATTATTAAGCGGCTGCCATTATCAATTACCAGAACCAAATGCCCTTACCCTTCCCTTTTCCCAAGATGAAACCCCAGTCCAACAGTTTTCCAGACCCAAACGCCAAAACGCCATACCCTCAATCCAATTCCCTCATGACTAGAGCATGAGCCTAAGCCCCATAGGCAGCGCCGAGCTTGTCGTTGAAGTGGGTATCGATGAACGGCACCACCTCGTCCCCGAAATCAGCAGTGGCCAGGGCCTCCTGGCTCGCGGTCGGCAGGCTGTCCCACGCGACCAGCGGCACGTCCACCACGCGGAGGGCTCTCCTGCTGGCCCTCGAGCGTGTCGTAGTACAGCTTGTGCACGTTGGGCCACTTGGACTCGTAGTAGATGAGCGGGGAGGCCCCGTCGAGCGCCGGCGTCGCGCTCTGGTCGTAGGACGACTTCTGCGAGATGGACGTCCCCAGCAGCGCCGCCTGGTCGCTGTCGTCCGACAGCCAAACGATGGCGTTGTTCCAGTTGTGCCGGTGCCCGAGGTGGGCCGAGGCTTCTGTCTTTGGCATATACCAGGAATACATGATGGCGAACCTGTCCCTGAAGGTCGCTGCCCGTGCGTAGACCTGGCCCTGGCTGGTTGCGCACGCCTTCCGAATCGCCCGTTGGCTTCAGGCCATCACTGTGACGCATGTTAGATAAAATTGTATTCCTCGGATAGCCTTGCGCTCGTCCGTTGATTGTATGGGAAGACAGCTTACCCAATGTTGCCCATCGAGTCGACCGCCGGGAACGGGACGCAGCCGTCCGCGATCCTGAGGTGTGGTGCGTATTTGGTGATCAGCTTGCCGACTGCACTGTCCGGAACAGCCTCCGGGAACGAGGCCACGGCATTGTGGTCGATGATTTGGCGGCTTGAGAGCTTGGCCGGTGCGGCGAAGGCGGAGCCGGCCAAGAGGGCCAGGCTGAAAAGAGCGGTGCGGAGAGACATGGTGATGGACTTTAAGTATTATTTATACTTGTGGGTGAGATATGAAGCTTTCTGGTCGAAATGAGTGACAGATTTGTTCGTAAAGAGAGTGATGCCGGTGAGGCTGAATGAGGGACGGTGAAGTTGGATTAGATGATGGTGATGAGAAGCGAGTGAATCCGTTATCCAACGCCTTTGCCACCGCTCACATTTATAAACTACAAAGACAACATTCTGTGCCCGTCAAGATCTTGACGTCTCCCCAAATTCTCCCTATACCGGTGGTAAACGAAATGATGTTTCTCAAGATAGATGCCCCCTAGCCACAGACCCTCCCGCCGTCCACAACACACGGTCGCCTTGTCAGTCGTCTCCAAAATAAAGTGGAACTACGGTAAGGCTGTGGTGGCCTATTAATAGGTCACAGTCGGACTGCGGACCGAAAACAGAACCTCCGGCCCGCGGCCTTCTCCTCTTCCACGAGTCGTTGCTCTTTGGTAAGTGGATGAAGAATCAACCGACAGGTTTTTGGTCTTGAAACTCTTCTCCTCTTTCGACTGTCGATGCTGATGTAGAAAATCCTGTCTACGAAATAAATTATTGTCTTAGTATCATGCAAGCCAAGACTTATTTTTGAAACATATTTGGCAGAGTACGACGGCCAGGCTGCTCAAGACTCACGGTGTTCAAGAATGCCCGCTGTGGGTATGCACTTGTATGGCGTAATTACTCAGGGTGCATGGCGGAGTTTGAACAATCGGCCCAGCAAGTTTTACAACTGAAGTTGAGAAGCCTGAAGTCTAATTAATCTCTTTCCAGGTTTGCAGACATGCGATTAGTCACCAGTATCTTGACGTGAGAGATGCAATGGGCCCACGTCGTCTATTCTCCTCCAGAATCTCCAATTTGTGCCGAACTACCTACAACCGCAATGCCTTCTATTCAGCAAGGTTGAAGAAAAGTTCTACAGTGATCTTCTCGCGCATTTTATTGCCGTGCATCCCCACGTCCGACCCGTGGTTGAGGCAGTCATATCTGGCCCACCAAAAGGCCATGCCTATTCAGGTGCCTTCGGAACTCTAGAAGAACCATTGCAGTGTCCGTTCAGCCTCTCCCCCTCGTCCCCCGACGCAGCCACAGCCGTGGCAGGCCTGTGCCCGAGCGAGGGCTTCCGGTAGGCGCGCGGGTCCTTCATCCAGGCCTCCACCTCGCGGACGGCGGCGCGCGGCTCGGCGCGGAAGTCCTTGAAGTACTGCTGCAGCAGGGCCGGGCTGAACTCGCCGCCCCGGATCCGGTCCGCGAACTCGGCCGCCAGCGGCGGGATGTCGGCGTCGACCCACTCCTCCATCTCAGGGTGACGCGCCACGGCCTCGCGCGACATGTGCTGGCCCCAGCGGGCGCCAGTGTAGGCGTTGGCGAACATCTCACCCGCCTGCTGCTTGGTGGCGTTCGTAAAGGTCACGATGCGGTCGGCGCGCCCCGTGCGGATCAGCGCCTCGTCGAGGTTCTCGATGTGGTTGGTTGTCATGATCAGGATGCGTCCTGTGTCACACCCGGTGAGGGTGGTATCCTGTCAGAAAATGAAGTTCCCCGTCATTGTTGTTCGAGTGGGAATATCGCATGCCGACTTACCTTCTGAGGCCGCGACCCCGTCAATGGCGTTGAGGAGACCGCTCAGTGTGACAGTGTTGCCGCGCTTGTTGCCCGCACGCTTGCCCCTGCGGCCTGGCGGCAATGGCAGCGGTGGCGTATCGTCATCATCTGAAGGTGGCAATGGCGGAAGGGAGGTGCTCTGCTCGTCGGTGCCCTTCGACTCCGCCAGCTTCCTTGACAGGGGCTGAGTCGCGTCGACGTCCTCCAGGAGGACGATGCAATGGCGGGGGACGCTGGAAAAGAGCGCTTCTATATCGGTGTCGCTGAGCCCCGGGGCCGACAGGTTGATCATGTGGACGGGAAGACCAAAGTTGCTGGCAAGGGCGAAGGCCAGGGATGATTTACCGGTGCCAGGAGGGCCACTGAATAGATAACCCAGGCGGCTTCCCGTGTGTAAGAATGGCTGTCCAATTTTGTGGAAACCGCCACTGTGGAAAAGAGCAGCGGGTACTTACAGAGGCAGTCCTTTCTCCTTGTGCCACAGAACCCCTGAGCGAGAGAGAAAGTTGGCGATATCGTCGACCACTGTGTCTTTCTGCTGCTGGTTCAGAATGACGGTGCTCAGTGGCCGCCTGTGGCGTGACTGAGACCTCGACCAGTAAGGCATGTTGCCGAAGGGACCCATTTGTTGCCCGGGACTCCATATGAGTGTTTTGTCGCAATTTTCAGCAGCGTCCTCTTTCAGAATTTGCAGGAGCAAGTCCTTTAAAGGCTCTTTGGATCCGGTCAGTAAAGAATAGCACATCTCATTCCCTTCCTCCGTCGGTATGTTTTGGAAACATGTAGTACGACTTTTACGAATAAAAGAGTAGAGGACTTACGTGTGCTTCGATTCCAGCTGAAGCAGTAAATGTCCAGCCAGTTGTCCGGCGCCTGCTTTCCGTGATACTCGAGCCTTTTGTCCTTGCGTTCGAACATCCAGATGTATGCACCTTTGTGCCAGAAGCGGACCTGGCCAATCTCGGGGCGGAAAGTGGGTGGCTAATAAGGGGATCAGCTTGTTGATTTTAGATGTCCGCGCATAAGCCAGCCTCGCAATTGAAATGACGTACTATCTCATTCACCATCCGTTCGATGTCAATGGAGTCCTCTGTATCCGAGACTTCCACCGTGTCGTCAATTCGGTCCATAATTTTGACCCTCGTGGCGGACTGGAATCTGGGGTTCTTGGTGACCCAGCTCAGCACCTGATCGTGAAGAGTACTGTGCTCGGAGAGAGAGCACTTGGTGTAGAAATTGCTCATCACGAGGCGCCAGGCGCTATTCCAGGCCAGGTGGAGGAGGTGGGCAGCCACGACTGAACCCAGAACGCCCAGCATGGAGAGACCGGTCCTTGTCCCTAACAGCGCGTGAAGCAGCTTCTCCGAGTCTAGTCCGTCGATGAGCCTTTCGACCGCCGGGAAGTAAGCGACGATTCTCCGCCAGTTCATCATTAGGACTGGCCCAATCGCCACCGAAGATAAGCCCCTTAGGGACGAGGAGACGTCCATGGCTGCCGTTCCGTGAGATAAGATAAACTTGGTCTTATTCTGAACTGGGCGTTCAGCTGGGCTGAAGAAAATGGCACCGCGTGGTGAAAGGCTGGGGTAATTACAGAGGCGAATGGAGAAGCCTTGAAATCCTCAAATCTTTAGATCGATTTGATCCGACAGAAAAGAAAAAGAAAGGAAAAGATGCGAGTTTCTCCAGGCTGTTGGTGGCTGTGCTTACATGGTCATGGTGTATACATAATGTAAACTTGGTTAGGCAGACACAAGGCAACACTGACGGCCTTCTCCTGCGGTTTCGCCTTGCGTGCATATGCCGTGTGACTTAGCTGGTGCAACTAGGCGCCGCAGGCCCCCAAACAACATCCCATGCGCTACCTGTTGGCATTCTCCACAGTCCTAAGTGGTCGAGTTGAGTTGCACTAGACTTATTCAGGCGGCTGGCAGACTTGTTCGCATTTGGCAGGTTTGCTCATACATAGTAAGCCGCACGAATGCTGCCCCAGGTGCTGGTTGTGTAGGTGCGGAAACATTCTCCACACCTGATGTCTATCCTCGGTGAGAAGCCTTGTGGACATCCATTCTGTCAAACTTTGTCGTTCGATGACACAGGAACAAGGGATGTTTCGGCTTCAAGAATATCAACAACTTTGAAGTACTCTGATCGACCGACATTGGTATTGTCATCTGTTTTGCCGTATGCACAGGCTACCTGTATATTTTGTTCAGTCTTAAAGGTCAATACAAGTACATGTGAACCCAACTTTCTGGTCTTGGTTCTGCCCTGGCTTGAATGGCACAGTATGGGGATGCCTATCTCATCATTTTGCGACCCTCAATGTACCTGGTGTCCTATCGGCCTCATCGTTGTTCTTCACTACAGGCTGAGGGAGTTGCCAGCCTCACGGTCTCGCCCTGCAAATGCAGTCTACCACTCGTGTGTGACCTTATGCCTTTGGAGTTTTTAAATAGCCGGCCAGTGTAATACAACCAGGCCAAATATAAGGTTCGGTTGCCCTTCCGACCTTTGACGGCTGGCATCCGTCTCATCTGTGTAATGCAATTTATGCTTGTACGAGTCACACGTATGACCGTCGAGAACACAATGGAACAAACAAGTCTTCACTGGTAGCTATTTACTAACGACGACACGTTCGTTCCAAAACCTATTTTTGTGGTTCACTGGCTATCCCATGTCATCGTCATCACCTTGTTCTTTGTACGAGCTGATCTCATATCGCAGTATCTAGGAATCTTGGTCATTGCTTTTTACAGTTACATTTATATTATGCGCTGATGTTCTGAAATGAACGAGATCAGCCAGTGAAAGTTACTGGTAGGAGACCGAGTTTTGAAGTGCATTGAAATCTCTTTTGTATTCTCACGCCACTCGCCACATCAGGACAAAATCAGCACTAATTTTTGAGTTCAGTGCTATGAATTTGCAGCGATGAATGACTTGAAGCATTGATTCTCGCCCACGTGGACATATATGCAAGTCTATCATCTTAGCGTCAAGCACATGATCATAGTTGCACCTGCCTACACCTACCTCATATCGATCATCGTGTATGACGGAGACGACATTGTGCATGTGTAGTAGTTGTATCCGCACTTGCGTCACTATTCCATATTGCACTTTGCTTGGCCGCCGATGGGCCTAGGTAATGCTCTGGATTGGTCAGATATAGTGCCCGATCGACCATTGTTCAGCGCAAAATAGCGAAACGAAGGTTACCTGACCATGAGGCTTTCAGTTGAGCAAGACCCTCTTAATTCGTTTCGCAGGCTGCTGTCTCGCGGTCTGGTTAGTTTGGAGGTTGTCTCCGTAGACGGCAACTTAGACTCATTCAGCTTTGGCCCAACTAAGCCTAGCCGGGCAGGAAAGATGTCCACATGCTCCAGGCTAGGCTCGCTTGGGCAGTAGCCTGGAAAAAAGGGGGGATGAACCGCTGACAGAGATGACGTCTTGGCCTCGACTCAGCTCCGAAACGCTCTGGACCCCTAAAGTTATTACAACGGCGGCTCGTTCACCGACCCGTCACGGAAGCGAGCCGAGAGACGGGATCGCCCAACGGGCAGCACCGAACCTGGACCACAGTCATGGGTCAGCGCTAGGAGAATAGGGGGGGCTGTGGCCCGGCTCTCGAAATGAAGGCCGCCATCGATTGGCTCGCGCACGATGTCGAGACGCAGGCGAGCAGAGCACGATCTGCAGCCTGCAGCGTGCAGCCGTGCCCGAAACCCTCGCAAGGGCCAGATTATCAGATGGCCCAGAATCCAGGACGGTGCTACCGTAGCATCCAACAAAGACAGCCAGGCCAGGGCGCTGGCATTCCGTCTGAGGTCTGACTGTGTCTGTGGGCTTGTGGGCTGAAGGCTCCAAGGCTGTGCAGGTGGTCGCAGGTGCTGGCGTCTCCTGCAGGTGGTCAGCCGCCAGGCTGCAAAGAATATGGTGTTCACTCCATTTCCCCAGACAGCAGCCTCCTTGTGACCAGCTACCTGAGTTGGCCTACGTCGCGCCCTCGACAGTACAGCTGCCGTACAAAGGAGCGCTGTTCGTGCAACTCGAGCATCCGGCTCGATGATTTCCCTCGTCTTGTTCTGCGGGCTTTTATTTCTCTTGTCTGCTCTCTTCACCTGTGTTTTTCGTTTTGACGGCTTCAAGTCCTGGCTCGACCCAGCTTCTCCTTCGCCAGCTTCGAGCATGGAGCCCACCGACGGCCCCATGCTCCGCCGCCTGTTCAAGTCGCCTGCCCTCCGCCGCGATGGCACCTCAGCTTCTGCCTCGTCCACGGCCTCGTCCAGCACGGTCGACTTCTACGGCAGCCAGGTCGATAACCAGACTGTCATCAACTACAGCTACACGGACAGGCCCTCGAGGCTGTTGCTGTGGGACATCTACTATTTCTTCTACTACATTTGGGCCCTCCCATACATCATTCTGCCTTGGAAGCCCTTCGACTCAGGGGATTTGTCCGAGCTCGCGCCCACCTGGGGGAACCTGTGGTGTGTCTTCATCCACGTCGTCCTGGCCATCCTCCAGCTGGTCATGATAATCTGCCTCCCGCCCGTGGCTCTCATCCTTCCGCTGTGGACGACATTGGCGATCGTGGCAGTCTTCGTGGGCGTGAACAAGGGTCTTTGCACTCTTATCAACTCAAAGGAAGTCTTGTTCTACTCAGACCCCGAGTATGCGGCGCCCGATCAAAAGAAGTTTGCCCACGAGCAGTGGATATTCCTGAACGGGGTAGCCTGTGGCGAGCACTGGCTGAAGAGCTGCCTGAACCGGCTGGCCTTGACCTTCGGCAGGCCTATCATTGGGGTTCATAACAGGACCGATGGAGTCATTTTTGATGTCATCGAGTGCCTGATCCAGCGGAACCTTGGCTACGCCACCAACGACGTGCGGGTGTGCTACCGTATCATCAAGGAGAAACTGTACAACCCGCAGTACTCCAAGATCGTCTTCGTACTGCACTCCCAAGGAGGCATCGAAGGCGGCCTGGTCCTCGACTGGCTGCTGCAGGAGCTGCCCCAGAACCTGCTCGGCAAGCTCGAAGTGTATACCTTTGGCAACGCTGCGAACCACTTCAACAACCCATACCGAACCGTGGCGTCCCAATCCAAGGCGGAAGAGAATCCCCTGGAGGCATCACTAGACGTTGTGGCACGCGATGGCGAAAACGCAGGACCGTCCTCGGATAAGTCTGGTGTCGAGAAGGCGAATGGAGGAACCGTGGACCCCGGCCAATCTCCACGCAACCGCATCCGCCGGCCGCCTACCCCGAGGTCATCCCCACCGCCGCCTATCAGGACAAGCACAGGCGGCCTGGCCCCGAACGGAAGCGCCCACCCGGCCGCTCCCCACGGACTGGCCAAGCAGGAGACGTCGCACTCGAGCCCGGCGACGCAGTCCGAGCGGGCGATCGGGCACATCGAGCACTACGCGCATACGACCGACTTCGTGGCGCTGTGGGGGGTGCTGCACTTCGCGACGTCGGCGACGGCGGACCGGTCGATGCCGCGCTTCATCGGGCGGCTGTTCTCGCGCACCGACGGCCGCGGGGGCCACCAGTTTGTCCAGCACTACCTGGACGGGATGTTCCCTCTTGCGAAGGACGCCGTCACAGGGAAGCTGATCGGATGCCGAGAGGTGGGAAACGAGTTCATGGAGAGCGAGATCGTCGTCGGGAAGTCGGGCGACGCCGGCGCCAACGAGAGGGAGGCGTTCGCGAGCAGTTACCTCGGGTGCTCGGACGACGATTCGGACGGGGAGGATGAGAAGAGGAAGAAGTCTGGGGCGGCGGCCGTGGCGGCTGGGGAGGTCTTGATGCACAATGGCGAGAGCCCCATCGCTCTGAGGAAGAGGCTGGGCCTGCCTACCGAGAAGGTGAAGGTGAAGGAGCTGAGTCGGCTGTGGAAATATCGGAATGGGAGGAGTCCGGTCGAGAAGCCGCCCCTGTTGGGAACCGGCATGAATGGGTTTGTGAGGAACGCGACGCTGTGAAAGGGGGGCAGTCATCACCATTGCATACAAAAGGCGTCTTTTGAAGCGGTTACTCTAAACATCACGTGTTATATACAAGGCAATCTGAACAAATCATATCCTCATACATATTAAGACAACTTATCTCAGAAATTCTAATGTCACTCCTCGTGGACAACTTCAGCCGCAACACCGGTTCTCACCCACCCGACTCTACGGCAAAAGAGAGAATGCAGCATGTCTGCTTAACTGCTCACCCAGAACCTACTTTGTATTAGCCTTGCCAAAAGACGCACTGCACCTCCTAGAATTCCTTGCATTGACTTCTACATCATATGTAATGGCACTAAAACACTTGACAGTCGCCGCACAACCGGCTCTTGCCTATCCACCGTCTGCCTAGCAGCATCTGCTTATAGACCAGCTACTTCAGTCCCGCTCATGGACACCACCAAAGCAGTGCATATAATTGTGGCAATGGTTTCCAAAATTCAATCATTTCTGCCGTCCAGTGCAAAGGAATTGCCCAAGCGCTGCTGCAATTCAAATCAAATCAAGTCCGTGGTGAAAGAGGCTCACCACAGCCTCTTCTTTCACACTTCACCCGGGCCTTGATGGACATGTGGCAGGGAACGAAGCAGCCCACATTTCTTTATTTTCGGAATGGCACTGGGTAACACGAAGATCCCGGGTTGAACGATCTTCCAGGTTACAAACTAGGATAGTGTAGGTGGCGTCTGCGGTTCTTTCAATTATCAAGAAACACATTAGAGGCGAAAGAGATGCCAGAAAACATTGTGGGATGGTGAATTTCGAGACGATTGCTCCTTATCGACACGGCCAAGCCGTCCGCTGATGTGCAGTACTTTTCAACCGGATCTGCTGAGGTGCTCAGAATCCGTCGATCGTACTTGAAAAGCCCCAGTGCTGAGAGGCGTGGTATTCCAAGCAAACTTATTGGCAAAGACTTCCTGCAGGAGCAATGTCTAAGGCGCATACAAGACATATCAACGCCACCTCCCACTAAGGTGATACCAACACTTCTCGCCTAGCACCATGTTAGTAGTCGGCTGAAATGCCGAGGATCTGCGTCCCGCATACAGTGAACGATGTCACCCGCACATGCTGGACTACTTGTGTTGGCGACACGACAAGAACCCAGTGGCTTGTCAACCAGTGAAAGGATGCGCAGTTGGGCGTTTGGTTCTAAATGCGCCTGCGCCTCCCGCCCCCAATCCTGCATGATCTGCCTGGACGTCAGCTGGTGTCCCTCTCAACGGCATTGGCGACCACTTTTCAGCATGAGTAAGCAGCTTGGGTAAGGCTCTGCGTTCTTCTCCTTGGCCATCTATATCTTATTGAAGCCCGGGTACCCGTTGGAGTGCTGTTCATTAGACTCACACCGTGGAAAGGGCAAACAGGTTCCTGGTCAAGATATTTCTACAACTTCCTGTCACAATCCTCGGGGACCCTGATTCAAGATGGACTTCAACTCGACAAGCATCCCGCCAGAAGTTCTCGCTGTGCTGCCCCCCGAGTTGCAAGCTCAGGTGCCACTGTACGACCAAACGGCACAACCCAAGATTCGTGCAACTCTGGCAGTCTGTACAATCATTGCCTATGTGGCACTGGGGCTGCGGCTCTACGCCAGACGCATCACGAAGCAGGCCTTTGGATTAGATGACCTTTTCGCAGGCTTGGCAGTGGTATGGAGATCTGAAAATTCCTAGAACCTGAGTTTTCTTCCGGCTGATATGTCTGCGACAGATCTTCACCACTATTGGCGTCGGCTTGGTGGCCCATGTCACAGATCTGGGCATGGGCCGGCATACAATCGTCGCAGTCGTCGAGCACATAGAAAACTTTGATGCCTTGAACAAGATGATAATCGCCTCGAGCGCCATGTATGCCCCGGTCATCTTCTGCATCAAGGCCTCCGCCATCTTCCTGTACCGCCGCATCTTCCCAAGCAGACGCCTCCACCTTGTGTGCAGCATCATCCTGGCCTTCACCGCCCTCTACGCCCTCACTGCCGTTTTTGTGCTCACGATCCCCTGCCTGCCGCCGGTCCAGCCGACGGTCGAGGCGCCTGTGGCCCAGCTCAAGTGCTCAGACCGTTATCTCATCAGCATCTTGCTGTTCTTTCTCATCACAAATGTTGTTTTGGACGCCATCATCCTATGTCTCCCGCTGCCGCTCATCTGGCGCCTGCAGACGAACCTGCGGAGGAAGTTGCAGCTTACTCTCGTCTTCTGTCTCGGTTCATTCATCTTTGTCATCTCCATCCTTCGCGTCGTTGCCGTGAACAAGCTGAACCCCATTGACGACACTTGGGACTCGACGGACGTGATGCTTTGGTCAATTGCCGAGTCGGCTGTTGTAAGTAACATGGTAACCAATTAAAGTGTCTCTTTTGTTGCTTCTAGACACGGGCGCTAATGTGGGACTTTTTTTCTTTTCTTTTTAAAAAGGGTATCCTTACAGTCTCCCTCCCCGTTATGCAACCAGTTCTGCGCCAGGCCATCTACCGGAAAGACGGAAGCTCCCGCATAAAGTCGACTCCGAAGATCAGCAACCCAAATCAAAACAAAACTAGCGATGGCAGCGGACCTATTTCTCTCCTGACGTTTGGGCGGAGTGGGATGAAAGGCCCGAGTGGCCGCAAGCCACGGGGGCTGGACAATACCACCACGGCGGCGGCCACTGTTGTGAACACCAACTTTGATGGCAGTGTGACGAGATTGGTTTCTGAAGACCGGGGTAGTCACAGCACAGAACATGTGAAGCCCTAGGGGGGCGTCCGCAGAAAGGTACGATCCAGACCTGATCTTCGGAGGTAATTACTTGTACCTTCGGAGCTACGTTGATGGCGTTGTTTATAGTATGCTTCTCTCGATCCATCAGCAGAATGCAATAGCCGGCTTCGGAGAGCTGCATGGGGGTATGGTAGCCGAACCAGCTGGCGCAAATGCCAATAGTCATTTTTTTTCGGGAGAGGAGGGGGTGAACTGCGTTGTAAATGAACAATTGTAAGAAGGCCAGGCATCTATACTACTTTGAGCTTACATATGTTAAGCATTTAAATAAGAGTCTCTTTATACCTACATATTCATTTAATCATAGCATCTCACCGGAGCTGTTAAGGCACAAGGTTAAGACTATCATATTCAAGATGGCCGGTAGCGAATGTGTAGATTTTGGACTATTTATTTACAATCTATCTGTTTTCCCCTTCTTTCCCAAATTAAATAAACTCCCTCTTACCCACTTTTTTTTAACATTTTCGGTTTTTCTCGGCCTTTTTTTTTTTTTGGTGTTTTTCCATTATGAGGTGTGAGAGTGGTGGACCACCAAGCTACCTTTTAAAAATAGGTAGTGGTTGTGGTGCAGGCACTGCAGCGGTTATGACCACAGCCAGCCCGAGAGCAAGTGTAAGGGTGATAGCGGCAATCGTTATTACTGTAGCACTCGCAGCAGTTCCACGTTGTTATCGCTCCCCCGCGTGGTCTTCCAGGGGCTTCAACGAAAGCCGTGGGCTGTTCGTGGTCCAGCACCCAGGTTGACGGAAAGATGGAAGACATTTTGCTGTTGCTTACCTTGGTAGCTAAAATCCGAGTTGTGTTTCAGGTTGATCTTAGTGTGTGGGGAAGAGTTGTTGGGATGTCAGTGATGATGCAGAGTAGTAGTAGTTTAGAAGCTGAGAAGAAACAACATATGGAGATATATATATCAGAGACCATTTCTTTCACAAGGGTGATTTGAGCAGGAATTCTTGGACTTTATCGATGACAAAACGAAATATTCGAATAATGCTTTGTTTCATCTGGCGGCAATAAGTAAGTACTTGTCTTGTTCGGGAGCTCTGCCGAGGATTGAGGATCTTTATGAGTTTGTAAGCTGAGACGGCAAGTCCTTTCTATGAGCGTTGTAGTAGCTACTCCCTTCAGCATCAACTCATCATCAATGTTGCTACTGTCAGGGCCGCCCCAAGAATGAATGATTCATTCAAAATATTACTGCCAACATCCTAAAACGACACAGTAAAGACATTATCTTCTGCTCCCAAGGTTCAAAGTAATAGGGGCCAGCCTTGGTTACAACAAAGCAGTTCTTTCAAGCTAAGCAATTGTTTCCCACGTGAACTTGAAGTTTTCCCCTGGTAATTATGCTCAGTTGATCCCCACGACGTCCTCCTCAGACAGGTCTTCAAGGAACTCCTCGGCGAAATCCTCTTCTAAAAGGTCCTCTTCGGAGAAATCTTCTTCAAAGAAGCCTAGCTCAGATCCCTCAATCTCGGGTGCCACTAACCTATTTCCGTCGTTACGGCACTAAGCATCTCTGTTAGTTGAGCAGACATCAAATATACGCGGGCTTTTAGTATAGCCTACATGCCGACTTGGTGCACGTAATCATATGTAGGTGAACTTACGCAGCCGCTGATGATGTTGCCTCCGCAGCTCCCAGCCCTGGAGTCGGTGCGGCAGGCGTAGGTCAAGCCCGTAAAGCTGTTTCCGTACCTGGTGAAGGTGATGGGGGCTGGACTGCACGAGAACATGCCATCGTTGCAAACATTGAGGGTAGTGGTAAGGCCATCGACGACCCTGCAGTTGGTATCATACACGTCCCCTTGTGATTTAGATACTGATTAGCCCCGTTGTAGATTCATTTGCAGTAAAATCTGCAGATTATCCAGCATCCGTAGGGAGATCGTTTTTAGCCTAGGATGGGCAAGGTGAGATGCGCAAACTCACATCTAGAAACGCCATTGCCTAGGTTGCGCACATGGCCAACACCATACTAGTAGTTGAAGCCAGGACAAATGGCACTGACGCTGGCGGCAGAGCCCAAAACGGTGAGCACAGTGAACTTGGAGGTAGAAAATCGCATTTTTAAATTGATGGGTGGTGGTGAGGTAGTCAGGGCTTTGGAGCAACGATTGTCTGCTGGAATGTTTGGTTTGTATCATGCCTAGAGTCACTATATCATTCCTGATGAAACCTTGAGCGGCTATGGCGGGTCAAAGGCTCCCGCGCAAAATTCTCGTCGAGGTCGAATAACCACCCAAGAGCAGTCACAACGCCACAATCCACCCGTTTTGGACATGGTCAGAAAGAGAAGTGACATGGTGTTCATGCAATGCGCTCCTTCACTTGACATGAGGGGCGCAAAGGCTGGGCAGCAGCATCTCACGTCCCACGTGCACCGATTCGACGCTCTCTATGCTTCGGCTAGATTTGCCGCACTGACATGTTGGGAACAGAGTTCACAGAAGAGGCGAGCGAGCGTCAAATCCGGTGACTAACAGCAATGCTCTTAAAGCCTCGTTGGTGACAGAGCAAAGGCTTGCCAAGACTCGAGAAAATCCACCGAGATGCGATTTTAGGAGCTGCGATTGACCAAAGCACGATTTGGAGGGGTACGAGGCCTGAGTTGTTGTTCCGCAGAGGACTTGAGCAATACCAGCGCCGCAAGCATCGCCAGGTAACACAACCAAGGCGACGGTGAATTGTACAAAGTGTCGAACATTCGCAACGTTTCGCCACGAGGCACACATGGATATGCGTGTCATTTTTCTTTTGAAACAAGGCTTTACATTGTCATTTGTTTGGAGTGGCTGTCAGCATGCCAAACAAAAGGCCTACCGAAACCCCACGTCCCGCCCAAAACCACCAAAACCCTTCGAGTTCATATGAGAACCCGAATTGTTGGTAGTATGTGCTCGATTCCAATTATGGGATGTTGAAAACCAGAACCTGGCTCCAATGGTATCAGGCTCATAGCTAGAATCTAAGATTACAGTAGGTAAATAAATGGAAGTACTGCGATGTATTGATTGTGCTACTACTGAGCTGTGTACGGTCTTTGCATTCTGACAGAGTGGATTCCCAGCCACCACCGAGGCCATTGTATGGTACCCCGAACCACTCTTTGCTGAGATGTTACCGGCTTAGTGCCATGAGTCACAAGGGGCTGTGCAACATTCCCACATGTCTTCTCCTGCCTCGAGTGCCCACCAGTCAATGAGCTGCCACCGCCGGCGCCTCTCCGTACAGCTGCTTGTTGATGTCTACTGCCTTCTTGTGGACGCTGGCCTGATAGTCGAGCAGTCGGATGTCCTCATCGTTCTCTAGTACCTTCTCGAGTGCTGCGAGGTTGTCCCTTGCCTCCGCAGTCCGCTCGATGAGGGTTTTGATCGCGGGGTCGGGCACGTCACCAGCTTTTTGGCTGTCGTTGATGCTTTGGACGGCCTGTGTGACTTTCGCGTCGGGATCAGGAATAGAATTTGACAGTTCCTGCCAGTGCCGTAGCGCTTCAGGAGGGATTCGGCATTGAGCCCCATGAACTGCTCGACAATGTGCACGGCGCATCGCGCGGTGCCAACACCCAGTGTCCAGCCGGATCCTCCGTGCCCGTAGTTGTGCACTAGGGGAAATTTAGTTTCAACGTTGTCGTCGGCCCTCACCTTGACATTCCTCTTGGTGAAAGGCCGGAGGCCTTGGGCGAAGGGAAAGCCGGGGACGGGCCCGGCATGGCGCAGGCGGGGGATAAAGTCGCCCGCCCGGTCCCACATGACCTCGACCTCGATCGAGTCCTGCGAGAGCTTGTCTGTGGCCTCGGGCTGGATGATCGAGCCGACGTAGAGGACGTCGTCGCTGCGCGGGACGATGAAAACGGTCTTGGTTGGGTTTCCGTTCAAGTCTCTCTGCGCGGGGACGAGGAAGGCGTCGTTGAGGTGGCGGAACTCGCCCTTGCGCGTGTTGCCGATGCGCCTGATGGCGCCGCGGACGGGGTATACGTCATCATCACCGGCCAGCTCCTTCGCTCCCAGGCCGGTGGCGTTGATGATGGCGTGGGCCTTGTGTTCCTCGAGCAGCTTCTCGCCAAAACCCCTAATGAGGCCCTTGAATGGTCGCGTCTCTAGGACTGCCCCTTTGGACTTGACAAGCGCCATGAGATAAGACATGGCCTTGTCAGTATTGATGATGGGAGCCATGTGAGTGTAGCCGCTCTTGAACTGGCCAGCCCTTTCCTTGTCAAAGTCCCGGGTCCAAGCCCAGTGCTCGGCGATAATGGTAACATGATAGCCCTTGTCGAGCAGCATCCAGGCCGGCAGGAGACCACTCACGCCGCCGCCGAGGATGAGAACGTGGCGCTTGCCGTTGGGGTTGGCTTGCTCGTTCCCCTTTACCAGGGGCTCATCATCGGTGGAGAGTTCCAGCGTCTCATACTTGACATGAGACTGCCTCTCTTGGAGAGTGACCTTGCTGGTTCGCTCAGCGGCGGGTGTGAACCCAGGTGCTTCGGGTTCAGACATGATGGATAGCGGGTAGCTGAATTGATAATGTGAAAAGTATGCGTTGTCTGGGATTAAAGATGTTTTGAGCGTGGTAGCATGGAATGATGGTGCTGCTCGCTGATGAGATGGGAGGAATGAAGAGCGGCACTGGGAGGAAAATATATCTCAAATGTCCCTTTTTATAACTGTTCATAGGTCTATGCTTGCTACGGCGCACTTGCCCACAACTGCGTATGTGGCGCTTTCGAAGTCGGCGCTCACAGGTTACACAATTGCACAATTGCACCAGTCTCACTTTGATGCTGGGCAGTCGCCGACGCATCTCGATATATCTTGTGCCCTCACGGCAGTGATCTTCGCAACGAGGTGCATCCTCCAGCCTCGACGTTTGGCCCATTTCCAAGCCATCGCCAACCTCACTCGTTTATGTGCTCAAGGGGCGAGGGCGCTGACAGAAGCCAACCGCCAACCCCCTCTCGTACTCCCGAATGCCCAACGGCGTGGCCGGAAAATATTCAGCTTGGTGAGGCTTGCAGGGAGCTCACCTGATCTTTATGGGAACACAAACGCGAGTCTCCAGATAGCGGGAAAGATGTGTGCTTGCATCACGGACCCGAGACGAGCTTCATGCAAAGCACCGGACTCACCTGGATAGGCAGCCAGCTCGAAGGGGAAACGGGGGTGTAGCTGGCCCCCGGATGTCAACCAACCACAGTTATGGACGTGCATACGAATTCCGCAAAATTAATCGGTCGCCGACCAAAGGTGCCAAGGGTTCCACCAAGGTAGAGACCTTTCAGTCGGCCGTGGAAACTCTCAAAGACTCCATGCAAGCCAGTCATCATTTGTCGCGATCGGCATATCAGTGTCAAGCTGAAGAACGAGGGGATGGTGACAGATGTTAGGCTGTTCGCGATCTCATTCGAGAATGGATGTCGGCTGCGTATATTAAGGCTGGCAAGTGTTATTAGTTTCAGAGCGAGATTGGGCATGGCAATTCCGACTGGGTAAGACTGTTAATGTGGCACCTGGGAGACATGGGAGCCCAAAAGAAAGACGAAGAGCTTCAACGCTACGATACATTATCATTGCGAGTAGTCTGTAGACGGTATTGGATGGATGGTTATGAGATACTGTTGTTTACAAGCGATATACAAGGACATACAGGGACTTTGGATGTACTTTCAAGCCATTTCTGGCGTTTTTTAGGCACACGTTGCTGTCATTTTGCTGGCACCTGTATTCCTGGCCCTGTCCCTGTCCCTTGAATTGGTGTACAGAGAACTCCAGACTCGGTTCCCACCCAAGATTTACTCCTTCGGAAATTCACCAACAATCCAGGTGTATCCATCCAAATCCTTGAACTGGATCCACTTCGGTTGTCCAGGCAATTCCTTCCATTGTCCAAGCTTGTACCGATGCTTATGTTGGTCAAGCACCTTCTTGACATTGTCGACATCTTGGACGAGGAGGTTGACGCTGACCGTGTGCTCGCCACCGGAGGGCTTGGAGGACATGGCCGTGATGAACTCAATGCAAGTGTTGTATAGGGGAAAAGTGGCTTTCTTGCCGTCCGGTGAGAGTCGTGATGGTGCCTCGGAGTCGGGTCGACCGAAGACATCGCAGAGGAAGCGGTGTGTATTTTCGGCGGATTGGACCCCTAGCTCAAGGGCATTGAGCACACACATTGGGGGCTGTTGGGGAGCTTTGTTCTGTGCTGGCATCTTGCCTCGTTGAGGTGGCTTGAGTTTTGTGTTAGATGGGTGTGGACCGTTGTCTTGTGAGTGATCCGATCTTTGTGGTATGTGTCATGTTGAGGAAGAAGGATGGAAAGCAGACAGGTCTCCTGGAACTTTCTGGCTTGATGTATTCTTTTCCAACCCTGGTGAATTGCTCAGTCAATCACTGCAATGAGTGAACAAGGGGAGTTAAGTAACACTTTAACATGCCTACCTAGGTAGGGGCCCCCGGTTGTGCGGGCCCGGCTGAGGGGAGACTATTGCTGTGCTTCGATTTGATCCCTGGACCATTCAGTCACATCTTCCTGTGACAAGATCTAACATCATCCCTCAGTACTTTCTTGGCATATTCCCTGCCATCCCAGCCATGCTGACCTCTAGGCCCAAGCTGTGGATGAACAACGTTGCCCTGAGGTGAAGAGAGGACCTGTATATATGTATGTGACTGTATTAATAGAACTCCAGTGCATATGGAACACCTTTGAGTCGGATGACATCTATGATACGGCCTCTTGCGTACTATGGGATATGTTAATGATACCTGTGTTCAAATATTGGTCTTCTTGGCCTCGTCATATAGCCATGGATACCTGGCAAGTCTTCAAAAGTCCTGGGAGCTCTACCCGTACCAAGGGACCGATTCACAAATGTACTTTTTATCCCTCAAGAGCTGTATTTCCAGTTTTGCATCATGGTTCTCTCTTCGGGCCTGGTCTGTATTTATGCGGCATTTTCATGTAGTCATTACAAGTGACCATGGTGACTGTCGTCTTTGTTGTTGTCATAGTTGGTAGGGAGTTGGTCATCTGGGTTTGGAGCAAATGACAATGAGCAAGCCTTTGGTCTGAAGTCCACCCATCTGTGCTGACAAATATTCTCTAAACGTTTTGTCACAAGTGGTAGTGATTGTGGAAATATTGGCTTGTCATATTCCCCATCCAGATCTTTCACCCTTAGAGTCAAATTTTTGATTTTCCACTCCATCAACAGCTGCTTCATGTTGCCATCCATTGTGTTGTGATTCTCTTCGGTGCAAGAATTCGGCAGCTGTACTTCAGAGCCCTCCAGACCGGATGTCTCGTTTCACCAGCCGGCAATGACCTTGTCCTTGATAAGACTCTGACAAATTGAGAGCATATCTTTTACGAGATTAGGGAGCAGTGGTGTTTTCATAACATGGTTATGATTAAGAAATATGTCACGCTTGTCAAAAATGGGTATCATTCCTCCACCTTCCTCATGGCTGATGCGCAGCCCCCCACGTCTTCCTCACCCCACCTTCTCCCTCCCCCGTCGGCGTCGCGGGCGGTGGCGTCACGATAAACTCGATAAACTCGATCGTCTCGCTCAGAGCCCTGGGCCTCGTAACACCACCGCAAGCGGGCCGTAAAGACTCCGGAACCGCACGGATCTCCTCAACCTCCGCGCCGCCACCGAGCAGAGCTCGACTCGCCTCGCTCACGTTCCTCTGCCGCGTATCCTCGTCGACCCCCTCCTGGCTGTCGTCATCGTTGTTATCGTCTCCTCCCTCCTCGGGCATGGACCCCACTGCGCCCCTCTCGCTGCCGTCGCTCGGCGCCCGCCCGAGGCTGTCCCGGACGGACTTGGCGCTGGGCACGGCCCCGCCGCCCACGGCGATTGCCGGCGGCTCACCCCCCGCCATAACGCTATCCAGGCTTGACGACCTGCTCCCCTTGCCCCAGCCGAAGGCCTGGCCGAGGGCGTCGTCCACGTCATTCTTGAATTTCTGCTGCTGTTGCTGCTGTGCCGCGGTGCGTTCTGTGTTGGACTGCGCACGGCTGCGGGTCAGGGGCGCGCTGCTGCTGCGTGCTCCGCCTCCGATGGACCCCTGGCTCGTCCGCTGCTGCCTGGCGCGGTGCTGACGGACGTACTCCTCGAAGGCCGTATCGCGGGTGTGGTTGTACGACGCGCGGCGGTCCATCCCCGTGCCCGTCACGGAGATGTAGGATGCTGGCCTCTTCGGGATGACCAGGTCGGCTACCTCATTGGGCGGCGACTGCGGCTGTGACTCGGAGATTGTGGTGATACCGCCCAAGAGGGCGGATGATGAGTTGGCCCGGCTCCGGCTGGCTTGCTCGTTCGCCGCGTCCACGTCGTTCGTCAGGCTAAAGTTGAGGCGTCCGCCAACCTTGACAAACGAGGACCCTCGCGGTCGAGTTTCGGTAGGGGCGGGCTCTGCTGATGGTGCTGTTGGGGGTGGTGATGTGATGTCGACGGCATTGCCCAGTGCTATCTCCCTGGAGGCCCAAGACGCGCGAAGCTCGACATCCCAGTCATCGGACTCGTTGCGGGAGTGGAGGAACTTTTCTTTGCGGTCGCTCTTGAAGCCGAAAGGCTTGACGTTGCCTGGGTGGTCATAGTCGTCGTATTGGGCGAGGCATCTCCAGATCCAGGCCGCGTATGAGCCGAGAGCGAGTACGGGAATACTGTTGCTTGGTCATCAGCATGAACATCCGGATGAGGAACCGTTGGGCCGTTCTTACATCAAGAGACCGTGGATGACCTGCGTCCCAGTTGTCCAGCTGGAGAGGTCCGTGTCTGACATTAATCCTCCCATGATCATGGACACGATGATTCCCGTGAGCTTGACAAGGCTGGAGATGACCATCTCTTTCGGTGTCAGGGCCTCAGCAAATGTCCTGAAAATCTCAAATGCCGTACATAATATCGAAATGGCTGCGAAGCCAATAGTTATTGATTCCCATCTAACCTGGCCATCAGCTTATACATGTTCATACTGATAAATGGTCTGCAGTACTTACGCAATTGCCGTTCCATTTGTTTCGTCGGAGACGCCTATGGCGTTGGCTAGGAGGTATGCTGATATACCTGTGAGGACGATATAAAGCGAGATCTGTATCAGCCAGGAGGGCACGAGGACCATAAGCCGCCATTGGGCCCGGTCGAATTTAGCCTGATCGCGGTGGTGCGCCATCGTCGTGGCCCCTGTCCAGAAGATGGGTGGGTGGTGTCTGCTTCGTGTGACCGGAGCTAGCTGATGTCGTGAGAAGCTTAACCAGACGCCGAGAGACGTGGGAATACGGGATATCGAAGAGTGCCGGAGCTATATAGTTGCGATGGACATGTGCCTCGAGTCTTACTTATGGCAGGAAGCAAGAAATGATTTAAAAGAAAAACAAAAAGGGCGGTGACGGTAACACCTCAGGACGGGGCGCTCTAAAACGACGCAGGATTTTAGCACTGCTAAGAATACGGCATCCCCAGATTTTGGGGAGAACAAAGAACGTACACAGCCCACTTTTGGATGCCCACAGCCCGATGCAATGGAATCGGGTCCCGGCTGGAGAAGGAAATTGAAGCTTCGACGACTGTGCTGAGGCGAGGCGTGCCCAGTGCCCACTAGGCTGCCACATTCCGAGAAGATGGAGCCAAGCCACCGGGGCAGGGCTGGTGGCCCGGCCGACTCATCAGCGACGAGAGACAGATATGAAGGTTCAGTGGGCAAATGACGCGAAGCAACAGACGCTCTGAGCATGTTGAGATCCGGCGACCAGGGGCGGCTCCACCTTCACGATATTTGACATCAAGGCCGCGCAAGCCCCCGGCCGGACAGTATTGTGTCTTTGCGACTGAGCGCATCTCGCCCGAGAATCATGACAGGCGGTCAGTCATGTTGTTTCTTGACGGCCAAGGGGGAAGGAATGATGTGCGATGCCATTGCGGCTGAGCTCATTAGCTTTCCTGACCTGCGTCCGGCATGTTTGGTGTCGGGGCGGACAAACACCACAGGCGTGGAACTTGGCACGGCCCAAGCGAACGGGTAGGATTCACGCATGGGTGGAGCCTCTTCACAAGGCAGATGTGACTCTGGTAGATTCTGGCGCGTCTTGCGTTGAAAAGGGCTGGGGACCCGGAAGCTTTGTTGAGGGCAAAATGCAGATCGCAGACAGCGTTTGCGATCCTTCAGGATGACATCGCAGCAGACAGCAGCAGCAACAACAAGGAGCTCCGCTCCATTCCCGGCCGCTGGTGGCCAATCCCCAAATGACAGCGAATCTCCGTAGGCAAAGTTCCGGGCTGACCTGGTTGGTGGCTTCTGGCAGACTGGAGCCAGTGGCTCACTGCGAGCCCACAGCGACGTGAGCCACTTCGCTCGTCAGCCGAGTCGCGCGTGGCCGGGCGGATCCGTTCTGCGCTGGCGTGTCTTGATGAGGCTCATTTACAGCCGCTGCGTGCCGGCACTGCAGAGGACTGTGAAATCCCGGTCCTAAAAATAGACATGCACCTGGGCAGCCCGAGCTCATGAATGGGCACGGACGGCTTTGGCCGTCTGCTCCGGAGCGAACAGCCACAATCCTACCGGCGGTCCTTGATCAGACTCCAGTGCCTCCTCAGAATGCTGATGAAGAAGGTGAGAGCTGCAGACGTCGACGAGGGACCCGCCGCTCTTGTTTTTGATTGATTGATTCGGTTGGAAAGTGGATGAACAGACAGACGGATTTGACGGATGGGGATTGCACGTTTCACCAGGAAATAAGCATGTACGGAGGTATCGTGCAAAAGGCCACTGCCTGTGAGACCCTGCAGCAGAGGCAGACGCCAGTGGAACCCACCCTACTGTACCGCACACCCTGTCCGAGTTTGCCTTAGCCTGCCCCAAAAACCGACGTGTCTCGGGTCAACCACGTGGAGTCGACGGAGACGCGACAGACGACCTCATCGTGGGAACACCATCGCGGCAACGCCTCACTGGCGGGGTGCACCGTGAGGAGACTGATCGGCGACGACGCGAAATACCTGACGACAACAACAAGAGTGCTCTGCAGTCAACATCGATCGCTCATTCAATTCCCAACCTTGGCTGCTTGAACGCGCCATCACACGCAGGCCGTCTCTGGACAATGGAAACTTGCTACCGGCAAGCACTCAGCGCCAAGGTTCAATCGAGCCTGTTTTGGAGCCATCGGTGAGCAGATTGTGTCCAACTCAACTAAGCTCGGACGCCTAACACCACGATTCGATGCACTTCAGATCGTCGCCCAGTTCTCATCCTTGTGTCCTCAGAGCAGTGGCTAACCTGGTAACTGAGCCTTAATTATAAGGACCTTCTGAATTACTCGACCAAAGGACCCGCGAAATGATGTTCGGGTCTCTCCCACATCCAACCGGAAAACCCACTGCGGAAGAAGTTGGAGCTGAGACTGGGTTGTGTCGACTCAGCCAGTCCACAACACAGCAATATCACATGACGGACACTCCCATTGAGGAGCAGGCCTCCGTCGGTGACTGACTGTTCTGTGTTCCTGAAACGCCATCAGCATGGAAGACCTCGACCAGGACAGCCCTGGTTCTACACCGAAGGCCCAGGGTGGAGGGTGCGTGTTCAGGGGAGCGGACAGCATCACTCAACACTCGAGACTCTCAACCCCCAGGGTTCTACCCGCCATTTCACGGTAGGCGTGCTGTGCAAAGAGCGAGACCTGTTTCGTGTTGCTTCTCACCTCGCGCGCATTTCCATTTTCGGAAGTTCACCCTCAAAGTTCGACTGCAATGGATATCCGTGAAGTCCTGCAGCCAAGGGCTGGCAGAGTAATGTTCTGATCCCAACAGGCGTGTGGCAGGTGGCAAAGCTGTTGTCAAAGCTCGCCTTGTAGAGCACACACATATTGAAGCAATGACACTCAGACCGGCACGAGAGGTGAGCTACGACACCGACTGGCAAGTCATGAAAGCGAGTGTGGTATTTCGGAAGAATGGGTTGGGCAACGCCACAAGTGACCGTGTTGAATGAATTCGCCGTTCGTTTAAAAGATACCACAACGTACTACTGCCCCCGACGTCTCCTCCCCTTTCCTTCCCCTCCTCGCCTTTCCTTTCCCTCCTCTGTTTGACGCCATCTACGGGGACGGGGGGTAATCTAGACCCCCCGGGCCACCCGGTCCAAAGCTCCATTAACAATAATAATGCGGTATTGTGTAGGCTGCGCGAGCCATCACAAGATCCCGTCTCTACCGCCAGGCCACCAAGCTAGGGGATCATCGTGAGGGTTGATGGCCTCACGTTGCCCTTGGCGACGTCCTCGGACCCTCTTCCACGCTCTTCTCGTTTCATGAACCGGGTCGTTTAAAGGCCCTTGGCGACGGAGTCGAGGTAGACGCCGGCTGTGTCGAAGGCGACGACGGATCCGTCCTGGGCGGTCATGGCCGGCTGTGAGGTGGTTGGCTGGCCACCTGCGGCTTGGCGCTTGACAACCACTGGAGATATCATGGTCAGTATGAGGACTTCAAGATCCGTTGATGCTCTTCTGTCATTGAACTCACAGTCTTCCTCTCCCTTGAGAGGGGCCGCGATGGCAGCGGCGAAGAGAGTGACGAAGGTCAAGAGTGTGAACTGCATCTTGGCTAGGCTTGTTGGAATGTCGGCCGGCGACGGACTGATTACAAATTGTAGTGAATGGGGTTTGTTGGCGAAGAGAATAGAGAGAAGGACAGTACTCGGTCTCGACAATAATTCAAAAGTGGGACGGATTGGAAAGAGAGTGATGCGAGAACGGAAAGTACGGGCTAAAGAGAATGTGGTATTTGTATGTTGCCCTGGAGGGCATGAGATGCCACGGCATGTCATCTCGTCCAAGCACTCCATCTCAGACTCGGGATGAAGATCCCGTGGAATTCGAGACCAGACTTCCCCGTCACTGGACTGCACGGGGTGGGACGGCATGGGAGGGGGGATGTATAGCCCTGCGGGGCGTTGCTGGGCGAGGTACCTGCTGCTCATCATACCAGGCTCAGGACATGCCATCCCAACAGCATGTAATTGCTATACCGTACCGGTATGGCGTAGCACAGTACAGAGACGGCACTAGGCAGGGCTTAGCAAGGGCAGCACGACGCGTGCTGCGCTTCTCAGTCTCTGACCGACTGGTGACTGCCAGCCAGACACGCCAGACGGACTGAGCATGGCACAGTACGACAGTGCGTGTCAGGATGTCGACCTCGAACTGCCCAGCCGGGATGATGACATGTCTGTCGCCTATGCTCCAGCACCCGCCGACGTATTCCGGCCTCGAAGGCAGCCGGGCCTCCTGAGTATCTCCTCAGCAGGGGGCCAAGGATATGACCAAACAAGCGGCAGTGGAAGGTTGGATCGACATGTGTTCGCGTGCGTGTTGCGCCCAGTGAGGAGGATGCCCCGAATGTGTGCGCCGGCCCCGCCCCCAGTCTCCAGTTCCCCACCGAACAGAGTATGTAGACTACCGCCGCGTGCAGCCGGTTCTGCCATGAATGACGGTGTGTAGTGCAGTGCAGGCAGAAAAGCTTGGTCCTGTTTCCACTGCGGCGGGAACTCTGGAGATTGTTGGGTGTGGCCCAGCATCAGATGGAAGCGGACGACAGGGCCCTCTGGTTTGGACGGTGGGATGGTGAAACATGAGTTGTGACGGCTTGTACCTGATCAGCCTCAAGGGCCGCCAGCCACAGCGGCTGCTCACCAGGGAACGCCTGCGTGGGGCCTGCCCCCTGCTGTACGGAGTATCCTGCTCCTTTTTTCTCGAGCCAAACCAAACGGGCAACACGGGATGGAAAGCTTGGCGATGCAGTCAATCTTGCTTGAGGAGGTTGATGATCCCCGCAGAGGCTCAGGGAGCCGCATCAGGACCGCCTGCACCCACGACAGGGATCGGCAGCGCCAGCGGCCGACTCGCACGCGCTCCCAGCACCAGCAGCAGCAGCAGCAGCAGCAGCAGCAGCAGCAGCAGCAGCAGCAAGCAGCGGGCCCAGAAGCAGGGGCTTGGCGTGGGAGAAGATCAGACAGCCTAAGAAGCCCTTCCCGTCCCTTCCGTGTTTCTGGTCTGGCCGTCGGGCTTGGAACACCCTCAGCTTTCCCAACCCATCGACTTCCAGCCCAGATTCTTCGTCCTATCATCCCCCCCCCAGCTGCTGCTAATAATACTCTCACTTTTCATCATGCCGTCGGGGCGACATTCACTGCTCTCATTACACAGCAGGCTGACTGTTATCCCCTTGCGTCGGGCCGGCTTGTGACACGTGGCTGTGAAGACGTGGCTGTGAAGACGGGCGGACGGACTGACAGACACGGACACAGCAGCCAGTCACTTAGTCGGACAAAGAAAGGCACCCGCAACAGCCAGCGTCTTGCCTCCCCGACAGTAACACCGTGACACGGTTTGAAGCATGTCAAATCCACAGCAACAACAACCTCCATCCATCTCATTAGTGGAGCCACGGCTTGTCACTGATCGATCGACTGCCAATCTTGGTTTCAAGACGAAAAGCCAGCAGCAATGCCAAGGAGCAGATGAACCCCGTCAAGGCACACTTCAATACGCTGGTACTGCACCTGGGGCCATGGTCATTATTACTGCCTGCACAGCCTGCCCTCACCGTCTCGTCATGGACAGGGAGCCAAGAGTCTGTCGACCCAGAGAACAGCCTGTCGATCGCCGGCGTCTCAGTTTGAAGGCCCTAGTGCCAAGATGCCACCCGCCCTGGCCGCCCTGGTGCTCGTCTCCGGCCCTGGATGACGACGCTCTTTGTTCCCGACCACCGCAAGCTTTGTCTTTGTCATCCAAGTTGTCACTGGGTGAACCACCGTTCTTTCTACCTGTGCAGGTAGCATACTGTCAGTCAAAGGCGAAGACGGATGTTGTCGATCCCGAAGCCTCTCCCAAGACAGCGGTACTGGCTCGAGTCAGTGGCAGGGCAGGATGCACCGCGACGTGTTTGGGCGACTTGGTCCTCCCATCTTATACCTCCTATCTCAGCTATCACACTCCTTCCACTCTGTCGGGGTATCACAATCCGTCTCTTGACTCGCTGGAGGCCTTTGTCGAAGTGCTCTAGGGGTTGCCGCTACAGGAGGCTACGCACACCCTGACTGTCCACGATGGCTTAATGACAACAGGGTGAACATAGCGGTATGCTCGACTCCTGATTGCGCCATGTTTCCTGTCATGGCCACCAACATTGGCGAGCGCCACTCTGAAGATCCGGGTCAACGCCCATCAGGTGGCGATCATTTTGGGAACGAGCACATTACGGTGTCAGTATTCAAATATTTAAAGATCCCGAGGACCATGTTGGCTGCCGCCTTACTTTACAATATGCCATCGACATATCGCCAGGGACGACTACACAGAGACAACAACATTATGGCTGCATCCCCCCCCCAAAAAAAAAAAAATGCCTACAGGTCATCAGTTCAGAAGGCCAAAGCCGCCAGCAAAGAATCCCCATCGCACTCGGAACAAGTCTTCAGGGGGCCTCTCGCCTACTGACAACAATCGTTCTTCGCGCCAATCGGGCAAATGGCATCGACCGCCTTGTTGATGAACGACTGGTTCTTGTGATCCTCGAGATACTCGAGAGTGATCTTCTCTAGCTTCCTCATCATAGTGTAGTCCTCGAGGCCAATCTCGTGTGACCTGAGGTTTGGGTTGAACCGGAGGTACTTCATCCTCGCGTACTTTTGTCGGGTATTCAGCAGGGTCGAATAATGCCTCGAGAAGTCCTTTCCCTTGGCGTTGGCGTTGGTGGCAAAGCTCATGACCGACCCGGCCGTTTCCAGGAGGCGGACTGCGGGTATATAATCGGCGACCCACGAGCCGCCGGGCCGCACGTAACCAGTCCCAAGGCTGATGAGGCACGACACGTCTGGTTCGTCCTCGTTGGGCCCCACAAGCTCGAACCGGTTGTACCACACCTGGTCTATCGGACAGTTGTTCAGAAGGCCGCCGTCCCAGAACGTCAGCGGCTTCTGGCCAGGTACTTCCCACTTGACCTCAGGGAAGTAGGTTGGCGCTGCAGACGTTGCGAGCGCCGCCATACCGATAGTAATACCCTTGCCCCCAGCCTTCACCATATCATTGACTTTAGACCTGGTGGCGGGCGAGTCGCCGGGCTGGTACGATTTCATCAGTACTGTCTCGGCCTGACTATGGGCGGTAGTGCAGAGGAACCTGGGAGTATCCGGTCAATATCTGCGTCCAGGTTCGCAAAAGAGAGTGGGGGGGGGGGGGGGAGGGACAGTTGATGGGAGCTTGGGACCTACATCCCGCCAGCCTTCTTGTGAAACAGAGGCGCCTGCCGCTTCTTCTGCTTGTCATTGTCATCAAGCCCAAACCTCTCCACGACGCTGTCGACAGCCTTTCGCAACGGCTCGGCGTCAAAGCGAGTGCTCGTGAACAGCAACTTTCCGTTGTTGACGTAAGATGCGCCCGGCAGCCAGCTGATATTCCAGCCCCATATCTTGGGGCTGAAGACCTGCTTGGCGATCTTGTAGTACTGCTTGCAGGCCTCATCCGCGCTCATCCGCAACCTGAACAGCATGATTCCGATTATGCCGCCGGTGCTGGTGCCGGCCGCCAGCTCGAAAAAGTCGACCGGGAGGCAGGGCTCTTCCGACCCCGGATTGACCCTGTCCCTCACCCTCCACATGATCTCCCTGAGCATGACCAGGGAAGCAATCCCTCGGACGCCACCGCCGTCGAGTGCGAGCAGGCGGACGCCATTTGGGTGCTTCTTGGATGGTAGTTGCGACACGAGTGACATGATCGAGAAGCAGGCTTTGGTTTTGGAGAAAATGTTTCGCTTCGTAGTCTATTGTGGACACTTTGACCCTAAGATGAACGGCCTGAGCCAGCAAGAGCCCAAGTATGCTCTTGGTTGCATGTGCATTCCGAGGCTTGCGGTCATATATCTGCATGGAACATCCAACCTCGACTCAGCTCAGCTTAGCTAGGACCCTGAGCTGAAGACTCCGCGTGCTAACAGCTGAAAGAAAGAAACAGCGATCATGTGCTTTCGCATAGAATGAGTTGTCCGAGCGCCTCAAACGGCGCACAAGAGGCGGGAGTTTGAACAAAGGAGAGACACTTGAAATCTTATCAACCTGATAAAGAGCTCGAACGCTCTTGATGCTAGAGCCCGTCGGGAAACGTCCATTCTCATTCAAGAAGCCGCCAATTGTGCAATTAGGGTAACAGACCTCAGTCTTGACCATGTCCGGCAGCATAAGCTGTCGGATTCCTACTACAAAAGTGTTCGTCCTACATCTCTAGCTCTTATTTTATTAATCATTCAAAGACAGCGTAGTCTGTGAGAGGATGCAGCCTAGGACATTTTGAACTTAAGTGGTCTCATTTTTAATCTATACACATATGCTTCTTAAGCAATATGCATCTAATCCCTTTATATAATAATACACGCTTAAACACCTAGCATTAAAAAAATATAGTATTAATAATAATAAGTTTTAAATATAATTATTTATAGCTTATAGCTAATAAAATAATAATAGCCATATAATAATTATATAAATAAAGTTAAAAAAAACTATTTTAACAATATTATAAACCCTTAATATAAATAACTTAAAATTAATTTTTATAGCGCTTTAAAATTAAAATAATTATTATAAAATAAATTTTATTAATATTATTTTAATTAAAAATTTAATTTCTTTTTATTTATATTATTATATATCTTTTTAAGGGAATTTTAAAAAAATTATAAGATTATATAATTTTTAAAGAAAATTTTTATTAAATAAATTATCATTATAATTAATATTTAACTTTAAAGTTATTAATTTTAATAAAGATTAAAATTAAAAAATGTTTTACTTTAAAATATTTAAATATTTTTATAAAGATATTATAAAACTTTTAAAGAAAAATGAATATAATATTTATATTAAAATAAATAAAAATATAAAATATAATAAAATTATTATTAAAAGATTTAAAAAGAAATTAAAAAATAAAGATAAAAAGAAAAATTATAATATTCCTTTAAAAAAAGAATAAGGATATATATTAAGCTATATATAACTTTATATATAAACTTAGGGCTGCTAAGGGATAGTTAAAAAGCTAAGCAAATAGCAAACAAACTAATGGACAGTTAATTTAAAAAACACAGTGTGGCTAAAGCCTTTGGAACTTAACACATATTGAATCAGGAAAAGTAGGCTTGACCTAAAATTAAATCTTGATCTCCCCAGGTCTATAGTTTTTAGACCATTATAGTAACTTGCGATAGCTTCACTTGGACTTACCACGCACTGACAGTGTTACAGAAGCAGAGTGCGACCTCACCGCCGGGCTGTCATCATCGCTATAACCTGCCCGCGGTAACTCTGAGAACATGGCACCAGGTCCAGCTGGATTCTCCATCCTGACTCCGTCTACCAGCTGAAAACCTGCACAGCAGGTGATACCAATGTCGCCATGACGCCTCAAGGCTTGGAGCACTAGTCCAGGAATTGTCCATCCCAACTTGAAGGATGAGCGGCTCATGTTGAGACGACAATGGGACTGCTCGTGGATGAGACGAACTGACAGGCGCCACTAGTCTAATGCACAAACATCTGATGCACAGTCTGGCCCGGCATTTCAACGCTGATGCGGGCAAGTGTAGGGCTGATCACGTATCCACGCGACCCGTACGGTCCTACCCGGGGCCCTTTCATTCCAGCGCAAGCAGAGGCTCCTTTCCCGTCCAGGAAGATGGGGTGAAATGATTTTCATTGTCATACCGCTCGCAGCCGCTATGCTTTGTTCGGAATTTCCCGTCCTTGAGTTGCCTAGGACCGAGGCCATGCCCCGTCCATTGAAGGTCCTCAATGAAGCTCAAGATCGAACTTGGCCTTCCACCTCTATGTCCATGTTGGTGTCTGTGCAACCTTCCCGCCGTCGAGTTGCCTGCGAAGTTGGAGACAGCGCCAGCGCCAGCGCCGCTGACTCTGCCTTGTTTTTCCTGAGCTTTGGCTAGTGTCAAGTCAGGTGCAGTGCAGCTTGTCGCTTTAATTGGGTTATGGAGACTGCCGGAGGTTCAACCGTGGGATACAGAGGCACAGGCCTTCGTAGGCCTGACGGGCAAGGACATGAAACTTCAAGGCATTTTGATGATGAAGCGCTGAATGATCGCTGATTCCCTCTCCCTAGCCTTTCTCTGCATCATTTTCGAGTGGACTTCGCTCCAGGATCTCGCAAGCCTCTCATCTTCCCGAGCTTTGACAACCTCCATCCCCCCGAGCAGCTCCAAAACCTCGTCCCTACCCATGAGTGACACCGGGACGCCGTTGATGGCACCACCGTCCCGGCCGAGCAAATCCACCAGATCCCGGCCACACGTCTCCTCGCCAGGGTCCAGCTCCCGGAGTGCGTCATCCACCGGGGTTGAACGGCTCGCAGAACGGAAAGTCTCCGCGTCGGCCACCGTGATCTCACCGTCTGCGCCGCGGCTGACGAAGGCGCACTTGAAGCCCAGGGGAGTCGTCTCCGTCCTGAGTATGTCGAGCGGCACTTGACGCCACTGCTGGACGAGGAACGCCGTCCACTCGCCGGGTTTGATCTCCTCGAGAGCCACCGTGGTCCAGTCTATGTTGCAGTGGTAGGACTTTTTGGCGCAGTAGAATGCTTGGCCGGGCAGGGGCTTGACGGCTCGGTGGTTCTGGAAATGTGTTAGCCTGAAATGAGGTTTGCATGCACGGTGTCGCTTACACAGGGCACTGCTTACTGGGCCGGCCATGCTGAAGAATTTGACCATGCTCTGATCACTGTGTCCGTGGGTGCAGTCAGAATAGTACTGATATTTCATCCTGCCTCCCAACTCCTGGGCGGTGGCTGCGACCATCCAGCTATGCAGCACATCAAGCGTCTGCCCTGGTGTGACGGGGCTATCGTCCACCTGGAAAGTGAAGTACTGGACTGCATTTTCTCCAAACCTCCCATCGCCCTTGGGCTCGTGCTCGGCGGCCCTGGCTTGCCAGGATGAGTCTTCTAATGACCCGAAGTAGAGAATATTGGCAACTTGTTTGACAGATGAGAGCGGGGCGCGGACCTCTGTGTCGAGGCCTTGGTTGTAACCGGGCTCAAACAGCCTGTAAGACTGCTCGAACGCCTTGTACAAGGTCTCAGCATGGTTGGTAGAGGGCGGGCGCCGCGATAGGGCAGGATGGCCCGCCGGGGACGGCCGAGGCACAATTCCCGGAAGACCCAAGTCGGCTCGCCGCCTCCAAGACTGCTTGTCTCCCGGAAGTGGCCATGCGCTCTCAAGAGCGTCCTCATCTATAAGGGGCGAGGCGGTCACAGTAGAGTCAATGGCCTCCTGGCCCTTGAGGATGTCCGTGAAACGGGAATGCGTCCTGGCTATCACCGCATCGTCCTCTGCTATACGGTAGTCTTCTTCGTAAAACAAGTCGCCGTAGAATGCGGCATACTCCCAGGCACTCAGAGGCGTGTTGCCGAACGATGTCCTTATCAGCCCCTCGGGTGGCCACTTCTGAGGCAGGACGAAGACAAACGCGTACCTGACCGCGGCCGGGTCCGTGACGTCCAGGATTGTACAGCCCTCGGGGGCGGCGGTGAGGGGCATGTTGAAGGGCTCATGGGTGGCATTGTACCCGTGGCCCGTCTCGGGCGTCACCGAGGCGCCCAGCAGGAGGCACGTTGCGACGAAGGGGAATGCAGGCCTCTCGTTGCGGTACTCCGGGGCCGCCTTCCACTTCTCCGGGGGCAGGCTGCCGGCGACCTGGAGCTCATGGAGCAGAAGGGCTCGGTTTCGGGGCTCCTCGAACAGTTGCTGTCTGTCCCAAACGAAACGCAGCCCCCCCCTGTCTCTTTGGTTAGCTATCCCCCCCCCGCACTAAAAGTTTACTATAAACATAAAATATATATTAATATTCTTAAGAATAATCTTATTATTATTATTATATACTTAATTTAATAAAAAAAGATTATTAAAACTTTATTTTATATATATTTTTAAAATAATTAAAAATAATATAATTAATTTAAGCTTATTATATAAAGAAATATATATTTTATTAATTTTAATTTAAAATAATTATAATATATTTAAATTAATAATAAATTTATTTTAATAGCTTTTAAAAAATAAAAGCTTAATTATTATAATTATATATTTATTTATAATATTAAATTATTTATTTTATTAATAAATATTATATTAATTAATTAATAATATTATTATATATAAAAAAGTTAATAATAAAAATAAAAATTATTATTATTATAAAAAAAAAGTTAATAATTTAATTAAAAATCTTTTTAAATAAATAAATAATTACTTAATATATTATTTAATATATTATTAAAAATATTAAAAAAATTATTTTTTAAAGTTATTTTTAATAAAAATAATGCTTTAATTAATTTAAATAAAATTAAAAATAATAATATTAATTAAAAAATATTAAATATATTTAAATTATTATTATTAATTAATAATATTAAAAATAATAATATTAAAAAAATTAAAAAGTTATTTTTTATTAAAAAAGTTACTTAAAAAAGTATTTTTTATATTATATATAAAAAATTATTAATATATAATTTATTTTATATTATTAAGAAAAAATATATAACTTTAAATTTAATAATAATAAATATAAAGCTTTTAATATTAATTTTTATTAAATAATGTTTTTTTTAAAAAAAAAAAAAGGAAAATTAAAATTAAGTTTATTAATATAAAAAATATAATAATTAAATTATTATAAGTTTTATTTAAAATAAATTATTAATTATAAATAAAAATATTTTTAATTTAATTAAATATAATAAAGAAAATTAAAAAATATTTAAAAAAAAAAAACTTTTTTATAATTAAATTATAAAAATACTTTTTTAAATAAAAATTTTTATTATTTTATAATTATATATATTTATAAAATAATATTTTTAATAATATAAATAATATTTTAAAATATTATAATATTAAAATAATAATTAAATATTAAAATTTTTAAGTTTTTTTTATTAATAAAATTAATATTTAATTTAATAAATAATTTATTAATAATTAAATATTTAATAAATATTTTTTTAATAAAAAAATTATTATTATTTAAAGATTTTTAAAAAAAATTAATTATTATTTATATAATAATAATAAAATATAATAATTAATTATTTAACTTTAAAGTTTATAAAAAGTTAATATAAATATAATAATATTTTAAAAATATTTATTATAAAATTAATTATTATTATTATAATAAAAAAAACTTTTTATAATAATAATATTATATTAAAAAAAATAATATATATATAAATATTATTAATATTAATTTAATAATATAAATATAAATAATAATTAATAATAAAATTATTATTTAAATATTTTTAAAAAAGCTTTTTATTAAATAAATAAATATTATTAAAATTAATAAAAATAATAAAAAATTTAATAAAAATAATATTAACTTTATATATAAATAAAAAAAGCTTAAAAAAATAATAAATAAAAAAAAGTAATATTAATATAATAATTAATTTATTAATTAATTTTTATATTTTTAACTTTATATATAAATATTTAATAATAATATTATTATTATTATTAATATTTTTATTAATATATTTATTAATAAACTTTAAAAAGTTATTAATATTATTAATAATAAAAACTTTTTATTTAAATAACTTTATATATTATTATTAATTATTTATATTTTTATTATTATTATTATAAATATTTAATAATTAAAAAGCTTTTAATAAAAACTTTATATTTAAGGCTTTATAAAAATATTTTTATATATTAATAAAAAAAATTAATTAATAAAAGTTATAAAAAATAATAAAATATAAAAATATTAATTTTTTAAACTTTATATTTAAAAAAAATATTTAATTTAATAAAAAAAACTTAAATAATATTAAATTAATTAAAAAGTTTATAAAGTTATATTTAAAAAAAAAAAAACTTTTTTTTTAAGCTTTTTAAAAGTAATAATAAAAAAAAAGATTATATTATTATTATTATATTAATATAAAAAAATAATAATTATAATTTTAAATAAATAAAAGCTTTTTAATATTAATTAATAATATATTAATAATAAAAAATAAATTTAAAATATTTTTTAATAAATTTTAAAAATTTAATTATTATTATTTATAAAAAAAAAATAATATAATTAATAAAAAGATAATTAAAATAATTATATATAAAAAAAAAGGTTTTATTTAAATAATTAAAAAATTAATTAAGAAAATTAAATATATTTTTTATAATAAATTATTATTTATTTCTTTTAATTATTTAAATAATACTTTTTTTTATTAATTTATTTATTATTAAAAAACTTATTATAAATAATTTTATTATTATATTTTTTTTTATTAATATTACTTTTTTTATTTTTATTTTAATTATATAATATTTTTATTAATTTTTATTATAATTATTATTTTTAATTTATTTTTAATATATATATATATAATATAAATATTTCTTAATTACTTTTATATATTAATTAATTTTTTAATACTTAAATATAAAAACTTTATAAATTTATTATTATTATTATAGTTATTTATTTTATATTAATATTAATAATAAATATATCTTTTTAAATTCTTAAAATATACTTTAATTAAATTAAAATTAAGAAAATATAATATTAAATATATTAACTTAATACTTTTTATTTAAATAATTTTATAAATAATTTAATTATAATATTATAAAGTATTATTTATTATAAGAATTAATTAAAAGCTTAAATAAATATTTATTTAAAAAAAAACTTTTTTAAAAAATTATATTAAAAAGAATTTTTTTATTATATACTTTTTATATATTTTAATATTAAAAATATTATTAATTATAATTATTAATAATATATAAAAATAATTACTTTATTTAAAAAAACTTTTAATTTAAGAAATATATTTTAATAATATTTAATTTATTTTTTTTATATTATTATATTTATTAAGTTTTAATTTATTATAAAAAATAAATATTTTAATAATATATTATAGTTTTAAAATTTTAAAAAAATAATAGCTTTAAAGATTTTTATTATATTATTAAGTTAATATATATATTTATTTATTAATTTAATTATACTTTTTAAAAGCTTTTAAAATAATTTTTATTAAATAATTAATTTAATATTTTTTAATAAAAAAAAGTATTATATTTTATTAAGATATATATTTAATTTATTAAAGAAAAGATTTTTAAGCTTTTATATAATAATAATTAAATATTAATAATGCTTAAAAAGCTTATTATATTAAAAAATATTATATATTTTTAAAGTTTATTATTTTAATTTAATAATATTTAATAATAATAATAAAAATATATTTAATATTATAATATTTATTATTTTAATTTTTTTTATATTATTAAATTATTAATTTATTATAATTAAATTTAATTTATAATTATTTATTTAATAATAATAAGTTTAAATATAAATAAAATTATAATATTTATAATTATATAAAAGTTAATTATATTATTATAACTTTTTTTTTATTAAATTAAATATATAATAATAATAAAAAGGTTATTTTTAATAATCTTAATATATATTTTATATTTATAATAAACTTTTAATATAAAAAGGAATAATTAACTAAAGAAATAGGGGGGGGGCTGCATTTCGTTTAGGATAGACAGTGGATAAGCCTGCGGCAGGCGTTGACGGCCCGCTTGCCCTTGTTGTTATAGTGGCGGTAGAGCACGGCGAGTGAGCGGTAGCGGCCGTTGACTTTAGCGATGACATACAGCACGTGTGGACTGCCCATGGTGGCTTGGACAATGTACTTGGCGCCCCTAATTGTAGATAATTTAGTATAAAGATTATCTGGGAAACTTATCCCGCGACCAAGATGGATGCAAACGCATCTTGTGTCGAGCTAATGCTGAGAAGTAAGCCCCGCTATGCCGCTGTCTGTCTTAAACAAAACGCAGCCCCCCCCTTGTTTCTTTAATTAGCTATTTCCCTTAGCATTAAAAGTTTATTATAAATATAAAATATATATTAAAATTATTAAAAATAACCTTTTTATTATTATTATATATTTAATTTAATAAAAAAAAAGCTATAATAATATAATTAACTTTTATATAATTATAAATATTATAATTTTATTTATATTTAAATTTATTATTATTAAATAAATAATTATAAGTTAAATTTAATTATAATAAATTAATAATTTAATAATATTAAAAAAAATTAAAATAATAAATATTATTAAATTAAAATAATAAACTTTAAAAATATATAATATTTTTTAATATAATAAGCTTTTTAAATATTATTAATATTTAATTATTATTATATAAAAGCTTAAAGATTTTTTTTAATAAATTAAATATATATTTTAATAAAATATAATACTTTTTTTTATTAAAAAATATTAAATTAATTATTTAATAAAAATTATTTTAAAAGCTTTTAAAAAGTATAATTAAATTAATAAATAAATATATATATTAACTTAATAATATAATAAAAATCTTTAAAGTTATTATTTTTTTAAAATTTTAAAGTTATAATATATTATTAAAATATTTATTTTTTATAATAAATTAAAAGCTAATAAATATAATAATATAAAAAAAATAAGTTAAATATTATTAAAATATACTTTTTAAATTAAAAGTTTTTTTAAATAAGGTAATTACTTTTATATATTATTAATAATTATAATTAATAATCTTTTTAATATTAAAATATATAAAAAATATATAATAAAAAGTTTTTTTTTAATATAGCTTTTTAAAAAAGTTTTTTTTTAAATAAATATTTATTTAAACTTTTAATTAATTCTTATAATAAATAATACTTTATAATATTATAATTAAGTTATTTATAAAGCTATTTAAATAAAAAGTATTAAATTAATATATTTATTATTATATTTTTTTAATTTTAATTTAATTAAAATATATTTTAAAAATTTAAAAAAATATATTTATTATTAATATTAATATAAAATAAATAATTATAATTATTAATATAGCTTTTATATAATTAATAATAAATAAATAAAGTATATAATTAATTTAATTATAATATAAAGGGTAGGTTATAATAAAGCTGCAGCCTTTCCTTATTTAACTATAGGCTAGCTATGGTGGTTTGTGCGCGGGGCACGTGACCGCCAGCTGGCAGCCGGCTGGCACCGGCTGGCAGCTGCTATTAATAAAACTAGTTTAAACCTTGCACCTTTAAATTTATGCATTACCTGCAACGCACCCATTACATGGGCACGTCACGCCCATATATATTATTCTTATAATAATAATAATAATAAATTTATAAATTTTTTATATTTAAATGCTAAAGAAATTAATTAATATATAAAAGTAATTAAAAAATATTTATATTATATATATATATTAAAAAAAAATTAAAAATAATAATTATAATAAAAATTAATAAAAATATTATATAATTAAAATAAAAATAAAAAAAGTAATATTAATAAAAAAAAAGTATAATAATAAAATTATTTATAATAAGTTTTTTAATAATAAATAAATTAATAAAAAAAAGTATTATTTAAATAATTAAAAGAAATAAATAATAATTTATTATAAAAAATATATTTAATTTTCTTAATTAATTTTTTAATTATTTAAATAAAACCTTTTTTTTATATATAATTATTTTAATTATTTTTTTATTAATTATATTATTTTTTTTTATAAATAATAATAATTAAATTTTTAAAATTTATTAAAAAATATCTTAAATTTATTTTTTATTATTAATATATTATTAATTAATATTAAAAAGCTTTTTATTTATTTAAAATTATAATTATTATTTTATATTAATATTAATAATAATAATAATTTTTTTTTTTATTATTACTTTTAAAAAACTTAAAAAAAAGTTTTTTTTTTTTAAATATAACTTTATAAACTTTTTAATTAATTTAATATTATTTAAGTTTTTTTTATTAAATTAAATATTTTTTTTAAATATAAAGTTTAAAAATTAATATTTTTATATTTTATTATTTTTTATAACTTTATTAATTAATTTTTTTTATTAATATATAAAAATATTTTTATAAAGCCTTAAATATAAAGTTTTTATTAAAAGCTTTTTAATTATTAAATATTTATAATAATAATAATAAAAATATAAATAATTAATAATAATATATAAAGTTATTTAAATAAAAAGTTTTTATTATTAATAATATTAATAACTTTTTAAAGTTTATTAATAAATATATTAATAAAAATATTAATAATAATAATATATATTATTATTAAATATTTATATATAAAGTTAAAAATATAAAAATTAATTAATAAATTAATTATTATATTAATATTACTTTTTTTTATTTATTATTTTTTTTAAGTTTTTTTTATTTATATATAAAGTTAATATTATTTTTATTAAATTTTTTTATTATTTTTATTAATTTTAATAATATTTATTTATTTAATAAAAAGCTTTTTTAAAAATATTTAAATAATAATTTTATTATTAATTATTATTTATATTTATATTATTAAATTAATATTAATAATATTTATATATATATTATTTTTTTTTAATATAATATTTATTATTATAAAAAGTTTTTTTTATTATAATAATAATAATTAACTTTATAATAAATATTTTTAAAATATTATTATATTTTATATTAACTTTTTATAAACTTTAAAGCTAAATAATTAATTATTATATTTTATTATTATTATATAAATAATAATTAATTTTTTTTTAAAAATCTTTAAATAATAATAATTTTTTTTATTAAAAAAATATTTTATTAAATATTTAATTATTAATAAATTATTTATTAAATTAAATATTAATTTTATTAATAAAAAAAAACTTAAAAATTTTAATATTTAATTATTATTTTTAATATTATAATATTTTAAAATATTATTTATATTATTAAAAATATTATTTTATAAATATATATATTATAAAATAATAAAAATTTTTATTTAAAAAAAATATTTTTATAATTTAATTATTAAAAATTTTTTTTTTTTTTTAATATTTTTTAATTTTCTTTATTATATTTAATTAAATTAAAAATATTTTTATTTATAATTAATAATTTATTTTAAATAAAATTTATAATAATTTAATTATTATATTTTTTATATTAATAAACTTAATTTTAATTTAATTTTTTATTTTTAAAAAAAAATTATTTAATAAAAAATTAATATTAAAAGCTTTATATTTATTATTATTAAATTTAAAATTATATTATTTTATTAATAATATAAAAATAAATTATATATTAATAATTTTTATATATAATATAAAAAATACTTTTTTAAATAACTTTTTTAATAAAAAATAATTTTTTAATTTCTTAATATTATTATTTTTAATATTATTAATTAATAATAATAATTTAAATATATTTAATATTTTTTAATTAATATTATTATTTTTAATTTTATTTAAATTAATTAAAATATTATTTTTATTAAAAATAATTTTAAAAATAATTTTCTTAATATTTTTAATAATATATTAAATAATATATTAAATAATTATTTATTTATTTTAAAAAGTTTTTAATTAAATTATTAACTTTTTTTTTATAATAATAATAATTTTTTATTTTTATTATTAATTTTTATATATATAATATTATTATTAATTAATTAATATAATATTTATTAATAAAATAAATAATTTAATATTATAAATAAATATATAATTATAATAATTAAGCTTTTATTTTTTAAAAATTATTAAAATAAATTTATTATTAATTTAAATATATTATAATTACTTTAAATTAAAATTAATAAAATATATATTTCTTTATATAATAAGCTTAAATTAATTATATTACTTTTAATTATTTTAAAAATATATATAAAATAAAATTTTAATAATTTTTTTTTATTAAATTAAGTATATAATAATAATAAAAAGATTATTCTTAAGAATATTAATATATATTTTATATTTATAGCAAACTTTTAATGCAGGGGGGGATAGCTAACCAAAGAAACAGGGGGGGGGCTGCGTTTCGTTTGGGACAGACAGCGGCTGCTGCCTTGAATGCGGTGGAGGCTGCCGCCGAGCCCAACAACCAACAATCGAGGATTTGAACATTGGGATACTTGAGCCAATTCCTGGTCGCTCAACACCTGGCGATCAATCTGCGCTTTGGTGCACGCGTGGAACCCATGCGTGGAATTGTGATGTTGGAATTTGATCATGGTTTTGGTAGCAAACCAGCGCGCAGGGTCTTGGTGGCCGCGACATGCAACGACGGAACCGAGTCCCACCACGAGCGCATCTCATGCCCCCATCACAACCTTGGAGAAAGAGTCGCCGACCCCCTTCTCCTTGAGCCACGCCTCCAGAGCCGCCATGTCGCCCCTGTTCTTCCTCGTGCCGTGCTTGGCGCAGGTCGTCCGTGATCTCGCTCATGCCCGCGAACTTCCTCCCCTCCGGCCCGCACTCCTCGCGGAACCTCTCGCTGACCTTCTTCTGGTGGCTGGGGATGTCGCCCCAGCTCTCGTTCTTGATCGCGTTCATGTACCCGTCGATATTGCCCGAGCCGCCCTCGAGGCACAGCACCCCGGGTTTCCCCGCCAGGACAAACCCCGTCAGGTCGTACGCGGTGGTGTACGAGACCAGGTCCTTGCGCTTCTCTCGCGTCGACAGGGAGGGGAAGTAGAACCACACCCGCATCAGGGGGCCTGCGTCCTTGCCCGGCCGCGAGGATTCTTCCCGCTGTGACTGGGATGCGTTGCGCAGGTACCGAGGGGCGTTCTCCTGGATGTAATCGAACGCTCCCAGCACATCGCCCGCGGGCATGCCGCTGCCCAGCTCCGCGAGTTCGGCCCGCGACATCCAGACTGGTTGGCGCAACGAATACGTGAGAGGGGGAGGCTCCGTCATCTCGACATCTGTCGACGTCAAGGGCACGGCGATGCTGATCTGTATCTCGGGTGACAGCGCCTCGGCCCCTTCGGTGTCCAGCGGGATGGTCATGTCGAAGCTGAACCTGGATGGGACGGTGCCGCTCCCACCGGGCGGGCATGAAGACTCGCACCATGAGCGTAACCTCTCAATCATCTCGTCTGTGGTCGAATCTGACTTCTCTGTTGACGATGGGTACATCGCCCTGATCAACTCGACCATCGAGAGTTGGGCTTCGAGCAGGTCCCCCGGCAGGGTCGCACCATCGCCTCCAGCCATCTCGTACTGCTTCGTCTGGCGGCCCGTCACAACCCTTGCTGTTATGCTCGAGATGTCTCAAGTATCATCATAGAGCAGACTCGGCACTTCTCACGGGTCTCTCATGCGGTCTTGAACGGGTGCTTTCTGCTTAGAATTCGAGATGAGTCCAAAATTTCCGAAGCCAAGCCCCCACATCTCCTGGGGTCAGGATAACAAGTCCATGGAAGATGACAGCAGGTCCGTGGAATTTCAACATGCAATAGACTCACAAATACAGTAGCGCATATGAACTGATCAGCCAACGTTCAATGGTCTGATAGTTGCACAGAGTTCCTGTCTCTTGCCGTGTTCAAGCGACGAACCGATTGTTGTGTGTCCTGCCAAGAACAGTTCAGGGTCCAACCCTTGAATCGACCACTGAGTGAGTCGGGTAATTATACGATCAGGCAAGGACATCAAGTCTGGATTTTGTAGCTGCATGTTTTCAGATTACAACTCTTTGCGCGATACAAAAAAATATGATTAGTGGACCTACGAACTCAGCTCAAAATGTAAAGAACACCTATGGCACGGCAGCCAGTGCTTGAGCTCGTGGCTGATGGTAAATCGTAGTGTATTCCTCTCACAGTAGTCCTTCGATAGCGTCAGTGTTTTCCGTGGAGTTTAATTTGTGCAGATGCCACCCTACCCTCTACCATGCGGTGATGGAGTTTCTTGGTATTATCGGACGGGATATAGAACCATGGTTCTGAGGTCAGCCACGGCATTGAGACTAACTAGTCAACGCGAGGAAGGACCGTGGCGCGATTCGGACAATTAAATTAGTTTGAGATCTTGTATCTATCGCCCTTTAATTGCCTTCTTTTATGATGATTACCTGGCTCCGCCTTCACGACGCCTTGCCAGGGATATTTCTTAAACAGCAGCTGTTTCTTTGTTCACCCCGCTCGTGAGAGTTTCCTCCGGCGTTTCCTCCGGCGGCTGGTTCGCTTGGGTCACTTTTAACTCTTCGTCTCTTCGGTCTAGAGGTATGAAAACGTCGTAGTACCTGGGCATCACAAAGCCCAGCAAGATTAGCAGTAGACCTAGGTGCGCCAGGATAAAGCCTGCGATCATCATCGGGTCATATCGTAGGGTGTAGAACTCCGGGTATGCGAAGCTGAATATGATGGATAGCACTGGACCGCTTATGTATCGAAGCAGGACCGGCCAGAAGGTCGGAATCCTCCAGTTCTTGCCGCGCCCGACTACCAGGTTGAGGTCACGCCGGAGTTGGTTGCCCTGTGACGAAATCAGCTCATGTCCAACCGGAAAGGTCAACTACTCAAAACCTACTGAATAGAATGCCAAGTACCAGAACCGGCTTGTCCATTCATTGGCCTTCCAAAATCGAGCGGCGGCAGAATCTGGGGTTTTTGCGATCAACACTGCCACCAGGGAGCAGACAATGTAAAGCCCGAAACCGGCCCCAGCTCCGGCCGCCGGGATACTGGCACCATGCGCAACAGAGACGCCAACAATCTGGCCGCCGATATATCCCACATTGTAGAGAACAAAAGCGGGCAGGCCCGTCTGCGCGACTACGTCCTCCCAGCGGTACACAGTGGTGGAGCTGACGACCTCCGACCAGACCACGAAGATCAAGGCAACATTGTTGATCCACCGGTCGATGCCGTCGAGGAGGTAGAAGCCGAATTCAGTGCAGTAGGGCAGGCACATGAGGAACGAGATGAGTGTCAACGCGGTGACTACGGTGGGCCGCGATACCTTCACCAGCCCTGAGTCACAAATGAGCGTCGCCACGACATCCAGCATCACAAACGCCGAGCTGAAGCCTAGGACGATGAGGGTAAAGAACAGCAGGACGGCCCAGAAGTTTGCGCCGGGCATCTGGATGACGGCCTCTGGGAGCGTCAAGAAGCCCACCACAAAAGCCCCCAGCCGCTCGCCTGGCTCGGGCCAAAGCTCAAGGAAGCCTACGACGCCGAAGATGGCAAAGGCGGCGACGTTCTCGAAGAGGACGTTACTGCTACAGATCAGGATGGCGTCCATGACTGCGTTAGAATACTTGGCGTTGTACGAGGCGTAGGAAGTGAAGTAGCCGAAACCGATACCGGTGGAGAAGAAGACCTGCCCAACAGCAGTCTGCCACACTGTCCCTGACGCCAGTTGATCACCCCTCCAGGTGGCCCAAAGCAGCCTGACCCCGGCGCCAGCGTTGGGCAGAGACACGGCGCGGCCGACAAAGATGATGGTGGTGATGATGGGCAGGCCCATGGTGAAGTAGACGACACGGCCTGTCATGCCGACGCCGCGGACGATGGAGACCCATATCAGGAACCAGACGAAGGCGCTCCAGCCCACCGTCTCGCCCAGCACACGCACGCCACTGTACTCGGTGTAGGCCGAGACCTCAGCATTGCCGGCTGTCAGGTTGCCGGTGACCGGGTCGGGGTTGTCGATGACCGTGCCCATGTAAAAGTCAGTCACCTGGCCCTCCCACGGCAGGGGGCTCGTGAAGGAATGCCGGAAGTAGGTCATGATCCAGGCCAGGTTGACCGTGAAGTACTGCACGACGATGAAACTGACAAAGACGGGCCCCATGCCGACACCCTTCAGCCTCCTGTTGACATTGTTGAAGGCGATGACCGTCCCGCCGCGGTAGGCCTGGCCGATGGAGACCTCGAGGATGAGGGCCGGGATGGCGATCAGGAAGACGGCGATGAGGTACGGGATGAACCACTGAAGACCGTGGTTGTTGTAGACGACAGAGGGGTATCGCAGCAGGTTTCCCTGGCCTGCACAGCCGCCCATGGCAGCAAGGAGGAACGCCGCCCTCGACGGCCACTGATCACGCCCATCCTCGGATTTCGGTGGAGGCGGGGCGAGCCAACCGCCGAGCTTCTTCAGTTGTCGCAGCCAGACCCTCGGGTACTGTGCCAAGTTCATTGTGGTTGTTGTAATTGGGACTGGAATGCGTGGGCGCCGACGGTCCCCACCCGCACGGGGAACATTTCTCTTATACCACCAACCCAACAATCAACCCAAGAGATGCGCATGCGCATGCACATGCGGCAGAGACAAAACCTGGAAGACGTCGGCTGCCCAATGGAGGTCAGATCGTACGTTCGCCCACGTAGGCCAAGTGCCCTAGGAGCCACAACGTGAGGTCAGTCGAATAATGAATCACGCCATCGCAATCTTGCCGTGCCCAGGCCGTTCTCGCTCTGGGTCGGCCCCGTGGCTAAGTTTATCTGTAGTCAGTGCGCGGTACCACTTCAAGCATATTACCTCGGGAAATACCAACCTTGGGATACCGATGTGATGTTATTGGTATGTGAATTATCAACATAGACACCTAACTCCGAGAGGGTATCTTCAGGAGAGCGTCCTCACCTCAGGACCTCTATCAAAACCCTACACAATCAAGCCGTTCTGCCCAGCGGAGGTCTCCTCCTTCCTCCTCAGCCGCACCCACCACTTGCCCCTCTGCTGAGCCGGCACAAAAACGCCATTCGCCACCCCATTCGTCGGGAGGCCGGCAGCGCTGGCTTTGCGCCGCTTCGTACCCCTCCTCAGGCTCATCCGCCTTCTCCCGCCGACGACTGCGGCCTGGGACTCGGCCGCCTGCAAGAGCTGCTGCTGGAGCTGGAGCCGTTTCTCGTGGCGGCTCCGCGAGCGGTCGCTCCACCTGCCCATGTTGCCCTCGATGAAGTCGCCTATTTGGCGGACTGCGCGCATTCCGGCGCGGGTTTGCAGTACGAATATTAGTAAGAAGAAGGGGACGCAGACTCCGACCACTACATTCCTGAAGTCAGCCACGGAAGAAATCCAAGTAGGAGTTTGGCATGTAAGAGAAGACGAAGTCCACCCATCATTGATCTCGCAAGCTGTGATCCAACAGAGCCGGGGGTGGGCATGTGCACCAGAACAAGGAAGAATGCTAGAAAACCGCATACTAGTAACAGGAAACCGCCAGTCGTTGGCTGAGAACGTGAACTCCGTGATGCCGAAGACAGACTACCCGGCAGTTAGACAAACCACTCGGAATTTTCCTGAGATCAAATGATCCAAGGAGGATATCTCCCAGAGGCTTACTCACCGTGACAAAAGTCAGAGGCAGGAACAGCATCGACACGCCCGTGAGGATCTTGATGTTGTCGCCCTGCTCGATGGCCCTACGGCTCTCCTTGACCGAGCTCCCGCTGAAGAGCTGCTCCCGCAGGCTGACGATCTCCTGCCTGACGAGCTCGTTCGCCTTGAAGACCTGCTTCAGGTCCTCGATGACCTGCTCCAGCTCCTGGCGCAGCGTGCCCAGCTGCGACAGGTAGTTCCTGCCCTCGGCGCTGTCCGGGTCCGGGTGCGGCCATAGTGTCCGGTCGCGCCCGGCCCAGAACTCGGGCGTGAAGGTGTCCGTGTAGGCGTTGATCATGGACTTGATGCCGTCGTTAATGACGCCGAGGGAGTTGTAGGCCCAGAAGTACCGCCGGCTGAAGGTGAAGTCCGCGTCCTCGAACAGCAGCTTGTCTCGGAGCTTGACGTCAAACATGAATTGGTTCTGTGCGATGAGCTGATGTTAGTAGCGGTAATATTCAGGAATCAATTGTGGGCTACTGCCTGGCCTGTAGGAAGAGAGCGTACCGGAGGAGTGATCAGTTTCTCGATCCGATCGTTGAGCTGCAGGTACCTTTTCGTCGCGTCCTTGTACTCGGCGACAAGACGATTCAGGAATACATATGGCCCATTGTAGTAGCACGGCTTTCTGATAGACTCGTTCTCCGCGTGGATATGATCTGGGAAGCACTGGATATTGAGCAGATGATATGGGGCAAAGGTGTCGTAAACAGAACCAAGCTTTGAGCCCTTTCTCCGGCCCCTTCGTAGGGGCACCTTGCCGACAGGCTCTCCTTCCAACGCAAGGGCTAGTATTGAGCTGCACTCCGTGATATTGATGTGGTCTGGAGCCTTCTTGTCTGCTGGGCGGTGGTCGTACTGCTGCCAGGGTGCCGGTGTGAGACCCTCGCCTACCACAGTGTAGTACTTGAAAACAATAAAGAAGGTACTCTGGTGTATAGGGTTCGCTTCAGCTGCTCTGTGCATGTACGCAGTAGTCTTGCCCTGGTTTCCATGGGGAGACACGAGGTGGGAAAATAACTCGTCCATGTCGAAATGCTTGCTCATTGCGAGGTGGATGCCCGCAAGAATGGGAGGTGACGGCTCCTGGAAAACTCTAGAAGCAATTGTCAGAATGCTGATTCGAGCAGAATAAGGGATTGTCTCACTGACGTAACACGCCCTACAGCATTGTCGTCAAGATTGACGTCCTACTGCCCGGTCAGCGCGCTGAGATCTCTGTGGATAATCACCGCATTGGCACACACCTTGATAGTCTCCCACACGGTAGCTGGGTCGAGCACTTCATCCTCGGCAGTGCCTCGATCATCATGCACAGTGGTTGACTGTCCATTCCTGTCGATATCATAGACCTCGTAAGTAGAAGCCACATTATCAGCAATCAAGGAGTCCGAGTCACTGCCAAACAGCGTCGATGCCTCGCACTGACGGATGACCTCCCCAAGCACCGCGACGGTCGCCTCCTTGTCATCCGTGATACTTTTCAGATGGCGAACCAGGTCGGGGCGTGTGTATGATCTCCGTGTCAAAGGCTTCTGGACACGCGGCCACCAACTCGACTCTACCGGGAGCGACGCACTCCGGGCCATTGTTTGCGGCAGCAGAGGCAGCGGCGTGAAGCTGCCGGAATCATCGTCACTCTCCCACCCTGAACCGTCCAACACCTCATTGGTCAGATTGGTAAATCGCCTCCGGTCTGCCAGCTCGTTGGTGAGTCGTCGGGGTCGTCTGTCGGCGGGACTGACTTGTAACGAGGCTGTCTCGCTGGGGAAGGTCGCTCTTGAGAGCGCCACGGGTGTCGTGTCTCCAGAGGTAGGAACCGCCCTCAGGTTGGGGGACTGGGGTGATCTGTCATTGCTCCCTGTCCTTTCCATGCGCTGACTCCCGGGCGCGACATGCCCACGGTGGCCGTTCCTAGTCTCGAGCAAGGCTCTGAGGTCTCTGAGGTACTGCTCCTGGGAGCGCTCCACGGAGCGGAAGAGCTCATCAACACTCCTCTGGTGGGTAGATGCCATTGCGGTCCGAAGTTTCGTGAGAGATAGAGGAGTGCGAGGAAACAAGACGAGAGCAAAGATTTATCCAGATGCTTCAACGGAGGACAGGAGGGTTTACTTATTTACCGGCCTTGCGCAGCTCTGCGAGCTGGCCATCACCAGCCGAGCTTGCCCTCAAGCCTCACTGAGCTCCTCTCCCTTTCAAACCCAAAGCACGGCAGATGGTGCCATGCCTGTCATTGGGTTGTGTTGGAGCTCAGCCGCAATCTGGCACCGCGGGTGCCTTGAATCGGCTGCCGATTCAGGACAGGACCGAGACGCAGCAGCAGCGGCATTCCAGTCACTTGACCAAGCAGTAGACGCCCAAGTCCTATGAGGGCGTTGCAGGAGCACGCCCGTTCCTTGTTCAGCTGTCCAGCCCCGTTTGGCTCGCCCAGCCAACCCAAGGCGGCATGGCTCCGGGGGATGCCAAGACGAGCACACACAGGCGTGGGGGGATGTAAGCAGCGAGGCGTGCTGGCGTCGGACGGAAGCGATCCCTCTGTTACCGATTCGCCCAAGGTGTTCGCCCTAAATCTCTCAACTCCGCCATCACTTTGCAGAGCCTCCCCTTTCAACGGGCGGCGTGACTCCCAGAGCCTACGTCACCAGCATAGAGGAAGATAGCCTGTGGGAAGCCCAGAGCAACCTCCGGTCTCGCAACGGGCCAGGCTGAGAAGGGCACCGACTACGCGGGTCACGCCTCGTTCGTTCAAAGGAATCATAGACAGTTCGGCTGGAAGTCAGGCAGAGAGTCATCATAGCTCTAGTAGTCCAGCACTTGGCTACAGACCGATCACTCCGCCAACTTCGCAATGAAGCTTTCACCGAAAAATACACGGAGGAAGGGAGGTCTATTACAATTCTGGACTCGGGTTTTAGTCTGAAGACAGCGCAATGCCACCCCATATCTTGGTTCTGAAGTCTAGGACAAGTGAAGCCTGCCTGTCGTCTGCCAAATCCATAGACCTGCTGTGACCCCATCAACAGTCGTACTGTATGTATTTTTCATAATGCATTAACCATCCATCATCCTGAGTCTAGTGTTTTGCCAACTCTGATCAAAGTAAGGGGATATCATGACATAAGGTAACGCCGGACAAGTGAGGTTAAAATGAGAAAACTGTGCAGTTAGTGGGCCATGACCTCCGGGTGTTGCGCACCTGATGCTCTGTCAGTACACTATTTCCACTTCTTCCAACAAAGAAGGGGCGGTGTGAGTGGCCCCGAAATGTCTCTGAAACCTCGCAAAGCCACCCCCAACGTTGCATAGCAAGGCAAAGAAATCCTGGAGTACTAACCAGAATCCGGGGCATCATCCATGTCGACATCCATGCCGTCTCCGTCGGCCGGCTGGCCCTCCAGCTCCTCCTCCTCCTCCTCAATCTCGTCTTCACTCTCGCCATCAATGTCCACGCTACCGTCCTCAGACATCTCATCGTCCTCACGTGCGTGCTCGCCATTCTCGGCGGTAATGCCGGCCATAGCGGCGTCCCCGCCAGCGGCAGAAGGCTCGCCGTTGGAGGGAGCGACTCCGGCCGCCTCCTCGCCATCGTCCTCGGCCTCGTCTGCACCGTAGTCCTCATCATCGGGAGCGAGGTCGGCCTCTGGTTGCTCAGGAGGGAATTCGGCAGGGGCGGTCGCATCGTTGTCCCTGGGTGAGTGGGAGAAAGGCGTCAAATGAAGTCCACTACACTATGAGAGGAACAGATGCGGAGCAGTACATACCACTTGATGGCAAAGCGAGTCACACGGGGCTTCTCAGCAAGAATGTTGCGACGAATCTTCTCGATGATGGGTTTGGCGGGAGGATCGGCGTTGAGCTCCTCAGACTCATATTCGTTGTTGACGTAGTATCCCACGCGCACAAACTCTCGGCCATCGTAGGCGCAAGTCAGGAGCACGACCGTCACACCCATGACCTCGGCGTCGGGGATGCGCTTAGTATCAGGGGCATCCGCCTCGAAAATGAACTTGTTGACGCCGACAGGGATTGGTCCTACCAGCAGCGTGTCCAGCTCCTGGTCATATTGATCGCTGATGGGGGCCTTTGTGTCAGTACAGAGACCTTCGAGTACGGGTCGCGTCAACGGTGACATAGGCTTACGAGGTAGCAGAGCCGACGTAGGTCAGCTTCCACTCGAGATCTGCAGACGGTAGTCAGAAGCGGCCAGGCTTTGCGGGCGGGGAAGGGGGGCTGATGGGAGTTTCACCCTTCTCAAGCTGTTCCAAACACTCGAACGTGATCTCAAACTGGTAGTTGTCGGTGAACCTGGCGGGGTTGTTGAGGATATTGACCCCGAGAAGCGACACGACAGACATGGTGGGCGGTTAAAGGGAACAGAGTGGAAATGATGGTCGCGTTAAGTGCTTTGTTGTGTTGCTTGCTTCGGCGTGAAGCTGCTGGGAATGCTGCTTTCTGATGCACAGAATGCTCGACGGCGATGCGACTGTGGTGTTTAGAACAAGCAGGACGACCACGACAGCCACAAAGGGCAAATGTATCGCTGCGACTGTGGTTGATGTAGTTGTGATTGTCAGCTGGTGGAGGTAGAGAAGAAGGAGGGAAGGAGAGAGTCGGGTCTTCAAGCAAAGATAAGTGCTGGAGTGCAAGTCAAAGTTGGTGGCTTGGAGCAGCAACGACGCGCCTCCACTCTTCTTGTGTCTCTAAGACCGCGTTTAATGGAGGGCGGTGGCGGAAGGTCGCGCCTGAGGGGGACAGGGGCTGGGGGGCCCTGATCCATCATGACAAGGTACCTGGGTACTTGCATCAGGACTGACGTGAATTGGCGTGATTGGTAGTATTCTGGGTTCTTAGCGTGACCTGGGAAGCTTAGATGCCGTCTCCGGCAGGCAGTCTCTCCATGGGTCCCACTTCAAGGAGTCCAGCTCTTTCACCGGAGCTGCCCAGGCCCAGGTTAAGCTGGTCGCAAAAACACGCTGCCAGGCCGGGTGTCAACCACCGGACATATTCTGCACGACCTACCTCGACCAGCTGCGTTTCCTATTTCACCCAGCAAGCTCGGCTTCCAACCAACAAAGATCGCATCTCCAAGCCAGCGTCTAATCATTTCTGCCTTCATTTTCTTCTAGTTCTGTCTATCTTTTTCTTCGACTCGCTCCCTTGTTGCTTGTTGCCAACCAGTCGTTTTCCCTTCTCAAGGCTTGTCCTGTTGTGAAGGGCCAGCAACTGTCCTGTCCGCCACCCACCGCTGCCGCAGCCCCAAACGGCCGTCCTTTGTCAAAGACCGACTGACCGCTCTCCACCCCATTTCGATGTGCTTCGTTTAGATACTGCGATCACCTGTTTCGTTGCGGCGACCAATCCTCGCGCGCGCGACTGCGACGCAAGCCGTTACTGAAGAGCGCCGATCTTCGTAACCATTCGTCCGCTGTCCAACCTACCCCTCTGCGAATCCCCCACGACCAGCACACACATCGCAATTATGGCGAGCGAAGCTGTCGAGGAGAACACATGGGCTCAGAGTGATGGCGACAATGATGTCGAGGGAGGCAATGAGAATATACAACTTAGTGACAACACACAAGACCAAGACTTGAATCGTTCCGCTTCCGCTTCTGCTTCCGCAGCCCCTCAAACATCTGGTGATTCCGCACCCAACCCTGATGGCGCTTCCGAAGATGTGGGTGAATACGACCCAGAGTCGGTCTCTGTGACTCCACTGCCGCTCGTCGGCCAGCAGGTGTCCCAGGTGCCTGCCCCTCAGCCTGCTCCTCAGCCGGCCAACAAGAAGCGCAAGACGGCCGGAGGTTTCCTAGTGGGAGACTCCGAATCTGAGGACGATGACTCCTCAACGCCTGCTCCTGCGTCCAATGGTGCCGTTGCTGAGCCAACCCAAGCTTCTCAATCTGTTTCTCACTCTTCCCCTCATGCTTCCACTCCTGTCCAGGAAGCCCAGGGAGCTGTGTCTAATGTACCCCCAACTTCTCAGGCGAATAATGCCCCAGCTGTGTCGGTCGAGGAACCAAACAGTGGCGCTGTTGCCCCGTCCGAGCCCGTCAACAACGGTGTCAAGCCTCCCCAGGATGTTGTCACCGCACTTGAGGCTCGCATCAAGGAGGACCCTCGCGGGGTTATGGATGCCTGGCTGGACCTCATGGCCGAACTGAGGGCGCGAAACAATATCGAGAGCATTCGGTCTGTGTACGAGCGATTCCTGGCTGTCTTCCCACAGTCGGTAAGTCCCCCCCCCCCCCCACAAAAAAAAAAAGAGCTGCTTGAATTTGCGCTGACAAGACTCAGGCGGATATATGGACGGCGTACATGGAGTTGGAGCTGAGCATGAACAATTTTGGTGGGGCAGAGGAGCTGTTCAAGAGGACTTTGCCAACTATCCGGAATGTGAGGCTGTGGACCGTGTATCTTGACTACATCCGACGGCGCAACGATCTGAGCGACACGACGGGTCGGGCTCGGGAGACTATCGCGCAGTGCTTCGAGTTTGTCCTCAGCAGTGTCGGCGTGGACAAGGATTCCGGGCCAATTTGGGCGGAGTACATCCAGTTCATCAAGTCTGGGCCAGGCCAGGTTGGGGAGACCGACTGGGCGAGTCGGCAGAAGATGGACCAACTTCGAAAGACGTATCAGCGAGCCATTGCCATTCCCACTCGGAACCTCAACACCCTTTGGCGCGAGTACGATCAATTCGAAATGGGAATCGACAAGAAGGTAGGACGGGCGCTTCTCGCCCAACATTCCCCGAATTACATGTCTGCCAAGAGCACCAACATGGCCTTGGACAACATCACTCGAGGGCTACAACGTACCAACCTTCCGCGGCTTCCGCCTGCGCCTGGCTTTGAAGGCGATGATGATTACACCGAGCAGATCGAGCTGTGGAAGAAGTGGATCAGCTATGAGCAATCGGATCCCCTTGACTTGAAGACAGAAGACCCAATCGCTTGGAAGAAGAGGGTGCACTACGTGTACCAGCAGGCTTTGATGGCCCTTCGGTTCTGGCCAGACATGTGGGTTGATGCTGCCGAGTGGTGCTTCGACAACGAAATGGTTGGCCCGGATGGAAGAGATACGGGCCTTGAGTTCCTGCTGCAGGGGATTGAGGCTAATCCAGAGAGTGTCTTGTTAGCTCTCAAGCACGCGGACCGCATCGAGGCCACTCATCCTGTTATCGAGGGGGATGAAGCCAAGGCCAACCGCGGCAATGCCATCAAGGCCCCTTACAATAAAGTTTTGGATACGCTGTATGACCTGGTAAAGAAAGCCAAGGACCAGGAGAAGGCGGTCATCGAAAAGATCAACGAGAACAATGCGTCTGATTCTGGACCCCAAGGGTCTGCAGATGACGAAGAGGACGCAGGCGCGTCGGAAGAGAAAGACGCCAGAAATGCCGCGAAACAGGCCCAAATCAAGGCCATTGAGCAGGGATTCTCGGCTCGGACGAATGTGTTGTCTCGGACCATTTCTTTTGTTTGGATTGCTCTCGCAAGAGCGATGCGCCGTGTCCAAGGCAAAGGCGTCGTGGGTAGCGCAATCGGCGGTATGCGCCAGGTTTTCACAGATGCCCGTCAGAGGGGCCGCCTCACGAGCGACGTCTACGTGGCCATCGCTCTCATGGAGTGGAAGGTGTACAAGGACAATGCTGGCGTCAAGATCTTTGAGCGAGGTGCTAGGCTCTTCCCTGAGGACGAGTTCTTCATGGTCGAATACCTCCAGTTCCTTCATTCGAGGGATGACTTCACAAGTGAGTTGATATTTGGCAATCATGTGTTCGAGAAAAAACTAACAGAAAACACAGATGCCAGAGTCGTCTTCGAAAATTGTGTGAAGAGGATGGTAGAGAAACCCGGCTCCGTCGAAAAGGCGAAGGCCTTGTTTGCCTACTTTCACAAGTACGAGTCACAATTTGGTGACAGGTCTCAGTTCGTCAAGCTGGAGCAGCGCATGGCCGAACTTTTCCCTGAAGATCCTAAACTGGCTCACTTCAAGGCACGCTTTGCAACAGCAAACTTCGATCCAATCGCAGCTCGCATCATTGTGTCACCATCTGCTCAGCTGCGCCCCAAGAACATCATGCCCTCGATTGAGCAACGAGGGTCCGTGTTGAACAGCCCCCGCCCCTCTGTTCGACAGCCGAATAGCCCTCGCCCACAATTCGTCAACTCGCCAAAGCGACCTCTGCCAGTCGAGGATTTCGACGACTCGTTGAACCCTCCCCGCAAAATGCAGCGGGGCGAGTCGCCGCTCAAGGGCGCAGCTGGCAGGCGTCTCAATCAGCAGAATCGCATGCAAGCCGCGCCCATCTCTCGCGACATCACCTTCCTCCTGAGCCAAATCCCGCCATCCTCGGCCTATGATTTCCCTCGGTTTGACTCGGGCAACATGGTACGGTTCCTTCGGGAGATCCCCGTTCCGGATTTTGCCTCTTGGAAGAGCAACCAGGACCGGGGTATCCGCGACAACGGAGCGCGGATGCCACCGTCGCATGCTCGCCAGGTTTCCGCCGACGTCAGCCAGTACCCATTCCAGGGCCGCAACTCTCCCCGGCCGCAGAGTCCCTTTGGCGCGAGCCGTGGACAGATCGCGTCTGCTGCTGCTACTTACAGACAGTCGTCTCTCCGTCCGGGATCTAGTGGCTCGGGCTACGAGCCACCGCCTCCGGCTGCAGTGTACGGGCAAACCGCGCCGGCTGGACCGCCGCCGATGGGATACGGTCCTCCACCATCAATGGTCCCCACTCCTGACGGAAGCTGGCCACCGCCAATTTATGGCGCTCCTCCAGGCCAGGCTCAATACACTGTTCCAACCCCTCCATTTGGCCAAGGTCCTCCGCAGCACGACCAATACAATGGTCGCTATTACTAGGCTGAGCAACAGGTCCTGGTGTGGAGAGGCGGGGAGACGGGGAGACGTGGTTCCGGGACCAAAACTGCTTCTTGCTGCATTGGCCAAGTTTCGAGCGGCAACAAAGCCTTCGACCCCGTCAGCCACCTTCAAAGGTCGACTCTGATCGGCACTAACAAGTATTGCGTTCGAGCAAGATTTGATTCTACGGATTGACAGGGGCTGCTGGCAGGAGTATGCAGTTTACGGAAGGTCTCGCAATACTCGGACTTGGGCCGAGTTTGATTTCCACGGTTTCATTTTGGCTGGGTCATCGCATTCGGTGGGACAAAAGCATTCCGATCGAATGCGCCATGTACTAATAAAAAGGAAAGGGGGGCTCAGCTGCCTGTTTTGGCCTGCGCTGTTTTCTCGGCCGGAGTTCAAGGATGGAAAGGAGTCTCCAGGTGACAAAATTGCATCGGGTGGGCGAGTCTGAAAGTCATTGTTCGATTAAGAGATGACAAGTCAACGAACGACCCCATGGTATGGTCTGATGGCTTGCAGTACAGGATGTGCTGGGTTCCGAAAGATCGATGACGATTATCGAAAACCAGCATGCACCTGGGTCTTTGATTAGGAAAATCACATCATGCGAAGGTAGTGAGATAGATAATGGATGAACATCTCATGGAACTTGTGATCCCGCCTGTTGCTGCGCATGTGCGAGAATGTCACAATGGGCGACTCTGAGGCTTACCATTTTGTGGCTATGTTCAAGTAGTGCCGTTGAGACCCTTACTGATTTATCTCCACAATCCTCAGGAGGAGCTTTGCAGTCACTTTCTATAACACTGACACCAGTCGGGGAGGGGGAGGGGGAGGGGGCGACCGGGGAGCTCAGCTACAGATCAAGCACAAATCATTGCCATCATTTCCGCAGTGCCGTTAGACTTGTACCGTCTTTCTTGAAAAGTCAAAATCATGGACGGTACACTGTGTAGTGGTATCTGACACGCCGCCTTTCATTACCTTCCGCCACGGACCCTACAGGAACTTGAAGTATTTGAGTCTTCTCAGTTGCAACGGCTTTACAGCAAGCAAGAGGTCAGCTGCTTCAGCTGTGTGCAAGAAGCAACACACATGCACCTAGTCTTCTCAAGATGTCTGCCACATGTTCCTTATGTAGGCTCGGGGCAATACTGCTCGGGACCTTCCACTGGTGATTTGGATTGTTCCGAGACTTTTTTTCTTCTGCGTTCCGGTAGACGACGCTCTTGACCCTTCGCCGTAGTGCCACTCTGCTGCCACTGTCGGATATCTCACACTTCCGTGCCTCTGACATTCTCCGAATCCTCGCGCTCAGTGGATCTCGCATATTCTAAACTTGATGGGGGTTTGCTTGGTAAAACGAGAGCAAAGCCATTTGCCGTCACTATCGGTTCTTCGAAGACTGTCACCCAGCTCCGAATGTCGATTCGGAGCTGTGCAAGATTGAGATGGTTGCTGAGTGCACCTTGCTACCTCGTTGGATGCCGCGGACAATGCTATGTAGCAAATTTAGGCAGTTGGTAGACACCTTCATTGCTTTCTTTACACGGAAGATGAATCTAGGATTCCCAACCCACGGCGTACCTTTGTCAAGACTATCGAAATCTGGACTCGGATCTTGCGACGTCCGCGGGCGTCTTCTTTTGCACTCTGCCGCCTCCCAGCCGCCGACTGACTTTTCTGAAGACAGTATCCCCCTCCCCCGTTGTTGTTCTGGCACGTGTGCAACCAGCTGGTGGGTTTCCCGCGTGCAAGATGTCCATTGCTTAATCCCGGGTCCTGCACAACAATACACTTCCACACCGAGATAATTGGAGATAATGTTCCTGCTCTCACAGTCTTCGGCTCTCGCCAAACCGATCGCTTGATCACCTTCCAAGTGCGCTTAGTGGGGTGGAAAGCTTCATTCGTTGTCTGTCCCACCTTCAATAGACGCAGAATCCTGTATTCAGTTTGGGCCATCTCGATCATTCATATGGCAAACAGCACTGGCACGCTACCGACGGCATTGTACACGTACTCTTGTGTTTTACTGCTTCTTGTTTGCACAACCTCCCAAATTACTGCCGGCCTGTTGAGGGCGTCATGCTGCAGTTTGTCGAGTGGTTCCAATCCAGACTGGCCAAGAAAGACCTTTCGATGATATTTACGGTTTTAGTCTACTTCAATTAAACAAGACCCCTAAGATGCTCTTTAACCTAGCATGAGCAGTACTCCTCATATGTGTAGACTTCTCGTAATCAAATTCCTCATGGACATATGCTGCTCGAGTCCATGGTAGTTGGGGCCTCCCGTTGGCTTCGAGGCTGCCCGGTTTTCGCATTTCCATAGTCGCCTTCTGCATTGAGCCTTGTGATCGAAGCCTGCTCCAGCTTCTCAGTGACACTGCCAACACTGGTGAGTTCCTCTGAATACATGCTGGACAACAAATGAGTGCTAGCCATTGTCAGTCTGCCCATGGTCGTAACTGGCTGGATCTAGGCTGCTGCTTAAAGTTTCCCCATTCAAGTTCAGACGGCGAGACTTGAGGGCCAACCAGAATCGTTGACTCTCCATCCAAACTCCCTCCCCTGCACTGCTTCTACTGTCCGTTCCATTCTCTTTTCGAAGTCAGTCATTCTTCGATCCCAACCCATCAGAGCATTGCGATACTAACCGTCTCTGCCCACTCTGTCCAGGAATACTTAAACCCTCTCCCTTTCCCAATTTCAGAGCTGACAACCTTTTCTTTCCTCAACACCAACCTGGCTTGGAACTCAGTACCATCAGTCAAGCACCAACCGCCCTGCCTCAAAGCAGACAGCACTCAGGTAAGCGAGCACTTTCCTCCTCAAATCTAGTGCAACCTGCCACTTGACTTCTCTTCTTTCCCCTTCTCCTCCCCCAACCCTGATCACTGAGGCCCATCAGTCTTCAAGCTTCGCATCAAGCTCACCACCTTCCCAAACTTCGCCAGTCAAACCATCTACATCACGAACGAAGTAAGCAAAACAGGCTTCTCACCTCGAGCAATCTGCCCATAGCATTACCAAGTCAATGCCCCACCGTTCCATCATCACACATCACACTCGTCTTTAGCAAGCTTCTGGGTCACCTCAGCACGCGCACAAACACGCATACACTCGCAGTGAGTTAGTTTCCCTGGCAACTTGGAGAAGTCTCGTCCAAACCAACCCCAAAGTGTGCCTCACTCCGCCCTGCTGGTTGAGAAACACGTCAACGATGGCCGCCGCTTTCAGTTGCCTAGCGAGCAGTGCTGCCTCAATCTACCACGGAGCTCTCCCCTTGACTGTTTACTTTTCCCCCTGCCTTGAAACTTCTTCTGCCGTACCATCTTCCCATCACTCATACTCCTCCTTCAGCTTGGGTGCCCACCTCCTTTGCCACTGACCTCGACCTACCAACCTTCCACCTGCCAGGTACACCTGCCCCCTTCCCCTGCTGTTACGCTACCAGTACCTGTCTTGAACCTTCCATCGTTGTCGACACAACAAGCTCTTTCAGCGGCTTCCTCAATCACCCGTTCCGTTTCGCGCAGCTTGACTGGTAAACTTTTCCTTTCTTCTCGAGTCTGTCTTGACTTATCCTACGAGACTTGCGTCATTTTGACGCGTCAATCCCTTCTCTCACTCCAGCACTTTGCTGTCTTCTTCTTCACCACTCTCAGCAGAGACCGCTCCTCTCGTTCGTTACTGACCCTGTCCACCAGACTCCCGCCAACAAACGGCTCATCAGATCCAGCGCCCACAAACCTCTTCAAGTCAATCAAGGTAAGCTCCACTGTACTCGACTTGCCTGCTACCTTGTTTCCCTACTTTGCCCCATCTCTCTCGCCGTTCACCTCACTCGCGCAATCAACAACTGTCGGTTTGCCTTCTGCCTTCTTCCCCCCTCCTCACGCAGCAACCCCAAGACAAGTGTTTGCCATCATCTAGCAAAACAGATTGGGCTTCTCTCCAAACTATCCCTCCTTGTCCCTGCACAATCAATCCCAGGTTTTCATCTGCACCTGCTTCAGTGGGTGGTCGCTCTCTAATCCTCTCCTGACTTCTCGCATTTGAAAACTCCGCAAACTTCCTCTTCCATCTTCCCGAGCATTCCTCTTTTGGCGCCTTTTCATCGCCACATCCACAACTCGTGCAGTTTCGTCTCTTCTTAAACCCCGTCTGCCATCCTGGCCCAGCCACCCACCCTATCTCTGAGCCATTCACTTCCAACCTCCAAGACCGCTCTCAGCATCTGACATCATCTCACACACAGACATTTACCACTCCAGACAACATGCCTCGTTACCCAGGTGGCTACCTCCAGGTCCCATCTTTTGATGGCCCCTCCGACACCCGCTCCCAGGGCTCTCACCACTCTGGCGGTGGCTCGCGTTCGCACTCGCGTCGCACCTCCCAGGTCAGCGGCTCTCATGTGTCCGCTTCCCACCCGGGCTCCCAAGCTCCGGGGTCTGCCCCACCTAGCAATATGGGCGCTCCCTCCGGTCCTGTGGGCAGCCGCCCATCTAGCAACGTGGGCGGTCGCTCTCCGCCGCGGGGCTACCCCGAGCCTCTTGGCTTCGACCCTGCTCGAGAGCCCAAGAAGTTCGGCGAGGATTTCAACAAGAACCTCGATCTGCCACCTGAGGCATATGTCCAGGTAAGCCATTCTTTTCGGAACAGGCCGTTGCTGGGTTGTTCACTGACACTCTCCTCAGGGCAAGCTCGATGCCCCCTTCACCAAGCGCCCCGGTCTGGGCAGCGTCGGAAGGAAGATCAACGTGCAGGTCAACCAGTTCCGTGTTACCGGAATGCCTGCTCATGACATTATTCAATACGATGTAAGTAACAGCAACCTCCTTATATACTTGTGCTTTCTCTGACGGTTTATGATAGGTCAGCTTCAGCCCGGACACCGGCAAGATCAGGCCTTCATTCTTGAACAAGCTCTGGAACACGAAGACTGTACAGCGGAGGCTCAAAGTCGACGACAAATACGGACCCTTCGAGTTCAAGTGGCTCCACGATGGCCGTGCCTTAGCATGGTCTCGGAACAACATCCCTGAAATGCGAATCAGGATTGACATGGACGCGGAGAAGAACAAGATGACTCGGCCTGGACAAGACAACACCTTTACCCTCTACATCAGGCGCAGCACCAGAATCCGCCTTGTTTCGCTGAAGTCCTACCTTGAGGGCCAGATTGAATGGGACCAGTCAGTCCTGGCCTGTGCCAACTTCTTCGACCACCTGGTGCGCCAATTCCCGTCAGAGAACATGCTGGCCATCAAGCGCAACTTCTACAACACCGAGCAGCCAGAATACAAGCCTCTTAACCGCCGAGGTACCGTCAATGCCGTGAAGGGCATCTACGCCGCCATTCGGATGAACTCTTCCATGAAGTCCGGCGGCCTCGGCCTGGGGATCAATGTCGATGTGACCAACACGGCTTTTTGGCGCGGAGGTCAGCCGTTCATTGAGTTGGCCGAGAACTACGTTGCCATGGCAAAGAAGGAGTGGCAGTACTTTGACAAAGAACGCATCTGCGAAGGACTGAAGCCAGATAAATACCAGGACCAGGTCACAAAGGAGTACATCCCAGGCATGTCTGAGATGTTCAAGGCGCTTCGGCGCTTCCACAAGTGCCACTTCAACGTGATGCACCGCGGCAAGTCGAACGATATGAAGACTTATACCATCAAGCAGTTTGTTTGGGAGCCAAAGAAGTTCGGCATGGAGGGCGCCAATGCGCGCAACTACAGGTTCACGATGAGGGACGGCACAACCACCTCCGTCGCTGACTACTTCTTGAAGCAGTACAATGTCAGGCTGTTCCACTGGCAATGGCCTCTGATCGAGACCACTCGGGCCGGCGTATTCCCCATGGAAGTCGTCATCATGAAGCCATGGCAGCGGTACAACTTCAAGCTGGATGGTGAGCAGACGTCAACCATGATCAAGTTCGCCGTTACGAGGCCCCCTGTCCGACAGAATGCGATCATGCAGAATGTCAAGTCCCTGCGATGGGTCGACGACCCTTACTTGAAGGAATTTGGCGTCAAGATCAACCCTCAGATGCAGCCCGTGCCCGCTCGTGTTCTTCAAAACCCAGTGGTCCAGTTCGGAAGGAAGACAATCGATCCAAAGACCAGCGGCAGGTGGGATTTGCGCGACCAAGTTTTCGCTGAGCCGAACCCCCGTCCTCTGAAGTCCTGGTCCATCATTGTTGTCGACGGATGTTGCGATGCCGCCACGGCCTCGCGGTTTGGCGCAGCATTTGCCGACACTTACCGGAGGCACGGCGGCAAGATTGAGACGATGCAGCCCAAAGTGTTCCCGCTGAACATGCAGATCAGCAAAGTCACTGCTGACGACATCCAAAAGCTTTACATGCAGACTGGCAACGCCTGCAAGGGAACCCCGGACCTAATCTTCTTCGTCATGTATGACAAGATCGCCGTCCCGTACGAGCGGCTGAAGAAGAACATGGAAATCCGTTTTGCAACGCTCTCCCAGATGGTGCAATGCGCGCATGTCAAGAAGTGCCAGCCGCAGTACTGCTCCAACGTGGCCATGAAGGTCAACGCCAAGCTCGGTGGCTACACCTCGAGGCTGGCCAAGGTGCAGTTTTACACGGTCCCCACGATGGTCATCGGTTGCGACGTCTCGCACGGTGGAGCCGGTTCAGCAGGCCTGACTGGACCACTGGCGTCCATGGCTGCTATAACCATGTCCATGGATCGGGACGCAATCAGATACCAAGCCGTGTGCGAAACCAACGGCCACCGCGTGGAGATTCTCACCCCGGACAACATCAAGTCCATATTCCCCAGCGCCGTTCGCCGGTGGTGTCAGAAGAACCAGCGTGCCCCCGAGCACGTCTTCTACTTCCGTGACGGCGTGGCTGAGGGCCAATTTGCCCATGTCATGGAGAATGAAGTCAAGGAGATCCGCAAGGTACTCGAGGAAGTTGGTCGCAACAAGCCCAAGATTACGGTCATTGTCGCTACCAAGCGCCACCACATCCGCTTCTTCCCGGGCAGTGGCGCTGGCGACAAGAATGGCAACCCTTTGCCGGGCACTATCATCGAGCACGAGGTCACCCACCCGTTCCACTTCGATTTTTACCTTTGTTCTCACGTCGCCATCCAGGGCACTGCTCGGCCAGTGCACTACCACGTCCTTCACGACGAGATCCAGTACCCTGTCGACAAGCTGCAGGCAATGATTTACCAGCAGTGCTACCAGTACATCCGCTCGACCACTCCCGTGTCGATCCACCCGGCGATCTACTACGCCCACCTGGCCGCTGCCCGCGCCCGGGCGCACGAGGACATTGCGGCCTCGAAGAAGGATCCCGATGTCAGGATCCTCAACCTCATGGCCAAGGGTCTGCCGACAACGGAGCCATCGTCGTTCGGCCCCGAGGAGCCAGCCAAGCCTCTGATGAAGATTGGCGGAGATGAAGGTTTGGCCCAGCAGACGAGCATCGACTTCTTCAAGAGCACGATGTGGTACATCTGAGTTGGCGAAGAGCATTCTGACTTGCCTTCGGTGTGATGGTTGGTTTTTTGAGAATGGCGATACTGAGACGGCAAGGATGACACTCTGGAGGGCGGCATGTGCGCTCGCATCCTTTGAGTAGTTTCGTCACGTCATTGAGGGAGGTATCTTGGCAGATAGGTCACGGTCTCTGTGGCTCGATAACGAAGAGTTACTGACACATAGCGTGCCAATCAAGTGCGATGCATTTATGAAATTCGATTGATCCTTGGGAAACGTGACATGTCTTCTAGAGAATCGAGATTACGGCAGCTCGGTTCTTGTATGTCCTCCCACCAGACAGAGTTGTCTCGGTTGTCCAGGAATCTGCGAGGCATCCGTGCAAATTTGTCAAGAGCACATCTCGTGACTGTGCCAGCGCAGAAGAGAGTCAATAAGTAATAGCCCACAGCTGTCCCATCTCTGAACTGCGATCAAGCTGCAATGCTGTCACGGTTGAACCAAATCAATACAGATAACTCGAGGAACAGCTATACACGCAAAAGTAGAGCGTGCAGTGGACGCTCTAGGAGGATGGATGGCTAATGAGGCTATGGCAGCGTTGGGCAACGGTCGATGGCTTGTTGGTGCGGGGCTTGGGCTTGCTCTGCTCGGAAGAGGAGCAGCAGTATGCGTGGAAGTCGGGGGAGGGGAGGGTGTTGGAAAGCCTGGATAAGTGTGACGGCCAGAGAGAATCTAGGGCAAGCAGTGAATTGTGATGCTTGTGACGGGGAGCAGGGCGTCCTGGTATGCTGCCAAGGGGTTTCCTTTCGGGAGTATTTGTACTAATTCCTCACATGCAGACTTATTATTACGCTGCTGTGCGATGGTATCATCTCTGCCTGTAGCACTGGAGCAACGCGGGAGGTGCGAGTGCTTCCATTCCCCGTGGACCACTCCAGCTTCTTCCATGGGCTTTTCCCCAGTTCGGCCTGCAGTGATTGACCCGCATAGCAGGTCCGGTCTAGTGACTGCTCTGACGGGGATTTTTTTCTTAATCTTGTGGTCTGCCCAGAAGAATTTCCTCACCAAAATGGAAGACTGTCCAACCCAGCAACTTCATGGCTTCCCGAGCGCGAGCTCTTGAACGCTTCATTCCGTTACCTTCGAAGGGCGAAACTTCCGAAAGGCTTAGCAAGAGTGCAATTACTCTTGTTCGCCCCAAGGCAATGCCATTCCAGAGCTCAGTCTGAGACGGGTGCCTACCCATCTTCGCGATCTCGGCAGAACCATGTCCCTACCAATGTTCCCCGTCTTCGCATGGCTCACAGCCTCTCTCTGCGTCGCCACCACGCCCCTGACACCAATCAACAGATCAAGGATGCTCTAAGTCGGATTTTAAGGATCGTCGACGATAGCGTAGGTGTCCGGGACAGCTTTGCCAGCCAGCTAGCCAGCCAGCCAGCCAAGCGAGAGCAATCGCACGGCCGACGGCAACGAAACCGACTGAGGTTGCACCGCATCCAGCAATGACCCGCCCTGTTGGCCCACCATCAGGTCCGTCCAGGTTGCTCCGATGGTTTCAGCTAGCGCCAGGAGGCTGGCCAGGCTGAGTGTTCACCGTGATGAAGAGTATCCAGGTTGTCTCGATTCCGTGGTCTTCAAAGGCGCCCCGTATCATCCGTGAGTCGTGCAGGTCCACACCTTGATATCAGCCAGCTGGTTTGTCCCTACTCGGCTTTTGGCAAGGCGACATGGAACAATCGAAGTACTTGTATCCAGCTTGGCCATCAAGGCATCCAGAGGCGGTTCTACGTTCTCTATGTACTTCAACATCGACGGGCGGGGGCTGCCCAAGGTTCTATATCTGTACCTCAGCCAACCATGCTGCCGCGGACCGGCTCTCACGCTCTGAGGCTGTGACTAGTAAATATCACACAGGTTTCCGATAGTTTTCCACAAATCAAGTAGGGTCAACACAGAAGACTATCTTTCCACTTTTGTATGTGGTGGGACATTGACACTCGTGCAGATACGCATAGGAATGGCACCGCCAGCGCGTGTCCCCAAAAGCTCACACAGTCAATGCTGTATCCTCCTCCGGGATTCTCGGGAATCAACCTGCTCTGTCTCATTGGACGGTGCTGTAACTTCACAGTCGTCGTGACAAGTTTCTGTGCCGCATGAACACGAATACGGCCCAGCAAGAGGAGAATGACCATGTCATGTGTGAACTTTTGTCGGCCCGGAATCCTACGCTATCAATCCCGCGTCCTCGGCCTGCACACGCACAAATCGGGTAGGTAAAGAAGTTGAACTGAATCCAGGATGTATGATAAGAGCTCTGACAGACCTTCCAAATCAAGATTCCATTGTCAAACGTGCAGTAGCGGGCTTTCTCCACGCAGATACATGTTTCTTCAAATCCGGCCACACGAAACCAACAGGTCAGCTCTGCGGGGGTCGCTTGATAAAGTATTGGCTGGAGGGCACGTGAATGTCATCTCTTGAGCCATCCCAATGAAATCAACAACTTCAGGACAGGATATCACCATACGCATCGTGGATAGCTCTTTGTCAAAGAACAGTAGGGCCAAAGCAAGACAGCGACAAGAATACACACCTAGTAACTAGTTTCAAACGCCGTGATTAAAGGGATCCACTACGTCTCTCTTCTCGACTCAAGCAGAAAGTTGGCTGAAAGCCCAAGATGGCTCACCCACAAGACCTCGTCTACCGCGGAAATTGTGTTTGTGGTCGGTACCGCTATGAGATATGCTTGCCTGGCGTGATACAGACGGCTTCCTCTTGCACATGCAGTGTCTGTCTAAAAGAGGGCTACCTGTGGCTTGCCCCGCCCGAAGGCAGTTTCAAGGTGATTAGGGACGATGGCTGCCTGCGGTAACACGCGTCAAAGTCAATCTCTCATAAGGTGCGGCCAACAATCTCGAGTTTTCGTCTTGATGCTAACGTCCTTGGCTGGCAGTTCTGTGACCAATGCGGCATAGGAGTAGTCGGCCAGCATATCGCGGGACCATCGAGCGGCCACTTCACTGTAAATGTACGCACCATTCAAGGGGTCAATCCGTTTCAAATCAGGTAGGTCCTCCGGTGAATAACTGACCTTATTCTGGTACTGGTTATCAAAGTGACTGAACCTTGACCTTTTAGCATCACGACCGTCGAGACGGAAGACGAGAGGTCCGAGATCCAACGGCCTGCAACCACTGAGCCAGCGGCACATCATCTGTTCTCCTGCCAATGTGGGGACGTCCAAGCTGAGCTTCTTGTCCCCATACACGACCAAGAGATCAAGGAAGACAACTGCAGCGGCTATATCAGGGTAAATCAGCACTGCCGTGCTCTTTAGTCAAGCGGTCCATCCTCCGTTGCAAATACTAACATCTGTTGGAGCAGCATGCTTACATCGGAGTCTACCCAACCCGGGACCAGGTTCGAATCCACGGCCAAGAACGCGGATGGGAGCATGGCGGTCTGAAGGCCGAACTTGGAGCGCTGAATATGGGCAGTGTAGTGCACTGTAAGACGTGCGGCGCGCAGGTTTTCACCAATCTCTACGGCCCACCCATCACCGTCTTTGATAAACTACCCCCTGAGAGAAAGGCATATGCCCTGGAAGTGTACCACAAAAACATGAGCCTTCAGCCGCTCAATGTGAGAGCCATCGAAGGTTTCCAGCTGCTGTCTGAGACTATCAACGTCAACAGGTCGGACGAGGGCACTGAGGGGTATGCCGAGCTGCTTGAGCCCTGGCAAGCTACTTCAAAATAAGCGAACCAAATCGGCGAGCACCGAACTTCAAACTAGTCAGCCACCTACATAGCATCTACCATGATCAGAGACCTGGACTAAATCTTTATCGTCTTCCTTTCGCTCTTGAACATCATAATGGAATCCATTGGAAACACATGCCGCCTTCAGCAGTGGATCTCATACCGCGTGTGCCAGATCTCTCAGAGCTGCGTCGATGAGTCTAACGAAGTAACCGGAATCCATGTAGACATACTCATGCGACTCCCACCGTGGATCTGACTCCCCTGGCAGCCAACCAGTTGGAAGGGGAACTTTTTTCACCGTCAGGTTCCATGCTTCCGGCCAGAGAGTTAGGCCCTCAAAGTAGCATGCACCGTTCGATTTCGCGACGTATCCCAAACTACCCGGAAACAACGGTGGCTTGATCTCTATCACGGCAGCTTGGGGATCCAGCCAAAACCTGCGAGTCAGGCTGCGTACATGATTTTTGTCCTTCTGCGTATATTATCTTCTATGCGAAAGAGGCCTCTGCATCTCTTTCGATTAAATATCTCAGGTCACCTGTTCTCGGCCAGTAGTCATAATTACCAGTCCCCATTTCTCCTAAACAAGTGGTTTCTCCGAATACATGGCCCGCAATTCCTCACCCATGAGAGGAGGAATTTCCAGTTAGTTCATTCTGTGGGTCTTTTTAATAGCACTAGTAGTTCCGTCCGTGGTAGTTATTTGTGCAAAGTCGAAACATGGTGGTGGGCAGGGTTGTAAAATTAGTTTTGAGTTTTAGTTAAACTAAATGTAGTTTTTAATTTTAGTTTTAAGTTAGTACTTTTTTAAAAACTTAATGTAGTTTTTAGTTTTTAATCAAGCCTATTAACTAAAACTAAAAAACTATAAACTAAATTGAGTTTAACTAAAAAACTAAAAAAGTTAAATTAAAAGAATTAAAAGAATTAAAAGAATTAAAAGAATTAAAAGAATTAAAAGAATTAAAAGAATTAAAAGAATTAAAAGAATTAAAAGAATTAAAAGAATTAAAAGAATTAAAAGAATTAAAAGAATTAAAAAAAGAATTAAAAGAATTAAAAGAATTAAAAGAATTAAAAGAATTAAAAGAATTAAAAGAATTAAAAGAATTAAAAGAATTAAAAGAATTAAAAGAATTAAAAGAATTAAAAATTAAAAGAATTAAAAGAATTAAAAGAATTAAAAGAATTAAAAGAATTAAAAGAATTAAAAGAATTAAAAGAATTAAAAGAATTAAAAGAATTAAAAGAATTAAAAGAATTAAAAGAATTAAAAGAATTAAAAGAATTAAAAGAATTAAAAGAATTAAAAGAATTAAAAGAATTAAAAGAATTAAAAGAATTAAAAGAATTAAAAGAATTAAAAGAATTAAAAATAAAATAAAATCCATTTCAAGGGTAATTTAAACCCTTAGCTATTAATATATTATATAGCATATAATTATAAGCAAGGAATTTACATTATATTTATATATTAATAGATTAATAAGTATTATTATAATTATCATGAGCAATTATTATAAATTTTATTAACGCTATATATAACTATACTATATATACTATGGAATTACGAAATATATATAATTTAGCTTCCTTATAAATACATATAATATATAAATATTACATATAATATATATACCCTACACCCCTCCCCTTCCCCCTACCCTTAGCGTAACCACTTATATATAACCTTTAATATCTTAATGGTTTATAAAGCTATAAATATAAATAAAAAACTTTAAAAATATATTTACTCTTTAAAAAAATAAATATTTAAATTTAATTAAGTTTTATTTTAAATAAAAACTTAAAATACTTTTTAATAAAATTATATAATAATATTAAATTTTTTTTAAATATAAATATTATATTTTTATATATATTTAAAAATTTCTATAAATAATAAATAAATTTATTTAAATATATTTATTAAAACTTATATATCCTTATAAATACTTTAACTTTAAAAGTAGCTATAAGGCTTATTAGCGCTTATTTACCCTTATAAATACTTTAACTTTAAAAGTAGCTATAAGGCTTATTAGGGCTTATTTGCCCCTGTAAATATTGTAACTTAAAAAGTAGCTATAGCGCTTGTTAAGGCTTATTTGCCCCTATAAATACTCTAAGTTTATAAGTAGCTATAGGGCTTATTTTAGCTTAAAAAAAGTTTGGGGTAATTAACTATTTGAATTGGATAGTTTTAAAACCCGAGATTTCGTTATAATAAAAATATTTATTATTTAAATTTAAATTAAACATATTTAAATAATTATATAAAATATATATAATAATTTTTCTTAAATTATCTTTTATTTATATATATTTTTATATTATTTTAAAAGCTTATTAATATTTTAAAAATTAAAATATTATATATTTCTTTAGGTAAATATTTAGCTAATTTGGAGGAATAAATTATTTAATTTGGAGGAATAAACTATTCGTTTTTTTTTATATATAAACCTTTCTTTCTTTCTCTTTCTTTCTCTCTTTCTTTTTTTTCTTTCTTTATTACTCCTTAAACCTACTTTACTTATTTATTATCTTTTTAACTATTTATATACTCTTATTATTTTATTTATTATATATAAATAAAATATCTTCTTTTGCTCCCTTATCTCTTATTAATTCTTTAGTAATTTCTATTAAGAATTATGATATTTCTTTTTTAAAAGAAAATTCTTAAATACCTTTTATTATAAAAGATAAATTTAATTCCCCAACTTATAAACTCCTTCCTCTTAAGAAAATAAATATTTATATTTTTTAAAATAATTTATTTATTTGCATACTTTTCCTTATTAAAGAGGGAAAAAATTAAGAAATATTAATATCTTGTACTTAATAAGTTATTTCTTTAATCTTAAAAGTATATAACTTAATATAAATAAAATTTATTTTTTTAAATACGTTTTATTTATATTTAATTATATTTATATTAAATTATAGTTAGCTGGATATAGCATAAAGGTATTATCTTAAAAAGCATTAATGATAAGAATATATTTAATAATATTCTTTAAAAGCATTTAATTATATAATTAATATATAAAATAATTTAAGAAAGATATTATTTAAAGTTTTTTTAATTAAATTAATATCTTACTTAGTTTTTAAATTAATATTTATTTAAATGTTCTTATAAATATAAAGATAATTTAAAGCTTTTTTAAGCTTTAAATTATTAATATTATTATAAAGCAAAACACCCTATTATTCCTTATAATAAGGAAAGTGAAAAGACTTAATTAAAAGTAAGTATTTTTTTTATTTTAAATATTAATATAAATATTAATATTATATTTAGGGGTTTTTTCTTTTAATTTCTTTGCTATTTTAATAAAGAAATTAAAAGAAGATTTTATAAATAATAATACCTTTAAAAAGATTTTAAATTTTATTATTAAAAATAATTTATTTTTTAATATATTAAATTTAAAGTTTTTTTAAGACTTATTATCTTACTTTAACTCATAAGTAATTTTCCCCTTGTATTATTATTTTAAAAAAAATTAATAAAATTTTAAATCTATCCTTATAATAAATTATTTAAAAATTAAAAGTATTTTAAATAATACTTTTAAAATAAATTTAGTAAGGCTTAACTTAAAATTAAAAGAAAATATTACCTTTAATAGTAAATTTTGTTTTATTTTTAATTATTAAACTTTTAAAGCTGGTATGGCTTATTTAGGGGTAATAATTTCTTATATTAATTTAGAATTTTAATTAATATATAAATTAATTGAATTTTTTAAGTTAAAAGAAAGATATATTAGCCTTATTCTTTTTAAAGAATTTTAAAAGTTTATTAAAAGTTATCTTAATATAACATTTAATAGCATTTTTAAGTATTTAATTCTTTTATTATTTAATAATATATTATATATTAACATTATTTTTATTAATTTTACTTAGAATAATATATTATTAGCGGGTGCAGGGAAATACATAAGAAATGGTATTGCGCTGAATTCTGGCTGGCTATAAAAAGTTAGCTTTTATGCTTATTTTAAATATTTTTTTAAAAAAAAACTCTTTTCTTTTCTTATATATTTAGTGCTTTAATTAAGCTTTTCTTATTTTTAAGAATTTTTAAAATACTTGCCTTTTTCCTTCTTTAGCTTCCTTTTATTCCTATCTTCCCTCTTTATTGCATTAAAGCTCCTTCTTAAGTTATTCTTAAGAGGGTTTAGCAAAACCTATCCCTTATTTATTTAAGTAGCTTATTTTTATTAATAATTTAGCTTAAATATAATTTTAATTTTATATATTTTTAATTAATAATAAAAGGAATAAAAAGTTAACTATAAGCTAATTATTTATTAATTTAATTTCTTTTTATTTTTATATTAAATATTATTAAATTATTTTATATATTAGCTTAAAGCTTTAATTAAAGCTTGCATTTATCTTTAACTTATTATAAAAAAGAATTAAGTATAATTAAACTTATAATAATATTATAAGTATTTTAAAATTACTTTTTAATTTTAAAATACCTTTTATGCTTTTAATATTTAAATAAAATATTACCTTAATTTTATATTTATATATTATTAAGCTTTAAACTTATTTTAAGTTTCTTGCTAAAGATTATGCTTAAATATAATAATAATATAAACTTAAAATTAAAATAATAAATTTAAACTTTATAAATATTACTTAATATTAATTAAAAGTACTTTAAACTCTTAATTAATATTTATTATTATTATTATAACTTTAAATTTAAAGTAAAAGGAATTATAATGTAAAATTAAGGCGTTTATTTTGCTTATTTATAAATTTAATAAATAGCATTATATTATATATTTTATATTAATTAAATTATATAAAAGGCTTAAATTTAAAGTATAACCCTACTTAAACTTTAATTAAACTTAAATTTAAATTATTAAGGGTTTAATATAATATTAATAAATAAGGTATTAAATATAAATTTAAGAAACTTTCTTTATTATTATAATTTTATAATACTTATCTTTTAATAAAATATTTTTTTATTAAGTTTATTTTATTTATTATATTTATTAATACCTTTATTTTTTAAGTTTTAATTTAAATATTTTATAATAATATTAAAGATAAATTCCTTAAAAGCAATTACTTTAATTAAAAATACCTTTGCTTTTAAATTTCTTTATTTTATTATTATTTTAATAAAAATTACTATAATATATATATTATATTTTTAAGCTTAAAGCCCTTTTAAATTTACTTTTATTTTAAAAGTACCTTTAAACCTTAAAAACTAATTATCCTTTTTTACTTAAAGTTAAAAAAGGAATTTTAAAAAAATTATTAAAAAAAAAACTTAATTTTACTTATTATTAGCTAAAGCATTAACCTTACTTTAATTAAACTTTATAATTTATTATTAGTAATAAATTAAGAACTTAAATTAATATTTTAAAAATCTTACTTTTTATTAATATAATAATTTTATTATAAATAATGTTAAGCACCAATAAACAATGCATACTAGCAAGCAATGCACTTTTCAGCACTAAAAGCATAATAACTTAAATTATAGCACTATAATTAGAAAAAATTAATTAAATTTAATTAAAATTAAAATCTATAAACTATTTTACATTTTTCTTATAGGTTTATATATTGTGCTTAGTTTCGCCGTAGTTGCTATATTATCTTTTTATTAGTTCGCCGCAAACTAACTCCTTAACGCCACTACTCATTTCATTAGCTAGCTACTTTCCCTTTTCCTTTTCATTAATTAACTCTTTAGCCTTTTATATAATAAGTACTTCTTTATTTTATATATATATTTTTTTAACCCTTTAATGCTTAAAAAGTACTATACTTATAACTTAAAGATTATTAATTTCTTAGATTAAAAATATAATTATATAAGTTAATAATTATATATTCTTTATTAATTTATTAATAACAGTTAAAATTAATATTAAAGAGCTTCCCTAATAATAAGAAATTTAGTTTTTAATTAAAATTAATTAAGAAACTACTTATATTAAGTTATATAATATTTAAAAAATTTAAAATGTAAGTAATGCTAAGAAGCTTAATATAGCTATTAATGTTTAAATCTTAATATTTAGCTTAAAAAGCATAGCTTCTTAGTTAAATAAGATAAGGCCTGCTTTTTTAAAACCTCCCTTAATAGTTTTTAGCTTAAAAACCCTTTTATATATAGCATAAAAGATAAGGAAAAACTTTATCTTATTAATATAAGTAATTTAAGCCTTGCTAAATTAGCTAATTTTTATATTATATACCTTTTTTAATAAATTAAAATACTTAATATTTAATAGCTAAAATAAATAAAATAAATAAAAAGGCATATAAAAAGTAATAATATTCTTAAATTTATAATATTATTTAAAATTTATAAAATGGTAGCTTTTATATTTATTAAGGATTAATAGCTAATAAATACCCTTTATATATAATGTAATATATTTTTTAAAGTATTAAATTTATTTTATAGCAATTTTATTATTTATTTATTTATTTAAGCTTATTTTAATTACTTAATCGTTTAAGAGGCCGCCTTTAATATATTAACTTATAAAGTATATCTTAGCTTTAATAATTAAGAATAGCGATTTATATTATTTATTCCTATTAATTAATTTAATAGCTATTACTTATTATTAATTCCCAAGTTATATTTATTTTACTTATCTTTATTAATTAAAATATATAATTATTATTTTAAGTAATTTAATGCTTATTATAAAGCTTAACTTATTAAAATTATAGGTATTATAATTAAAAATATTATATTTATTATATATATTAAATATAAAATTAAATTATATATTTATTACATTAGGATTTTTGCATAAAGCCCTTTAATAATTATATATATAATTAATATATATTTTAAAACATAGTTTTAATAAAATAAGTCTTTTTATTTAGTTAATCCTAATAACGTTGCCGTTATAATCATAAAGCAAAGAATTTACTATATCTTTAATATTTTTAAAAATAAGTAAGTATTCTTATAAATCTTAATTAAATATATATTAAATAAGCACCTTTTCTTTTATTTTTATTAATTTCTTATTATTAAGGTGGATATTATATTATATAGTTTAGCTAACCATTTTATAATAAAAGGTAAACTTAAGGATTTAGTAAATATTAGCTATATATTATTTACTTAATTTTAAGTTATTTTAAAGAGCTTAAATAGCAAGTTTAATCTTATCTTTTTTTATTTTATTTATTTTAAAATATAATGTGAGAAAACGCGGTTATAAGATGCATTATAATAATTCCGGGAAAAGTGCGTTGCTCGTTAATGTGCGTTGTTTGTTGGTGCTTAACGTTAGCTTTATTTATAATTTATAATTTAAATACCTTAAAGTTTAATAAAATTAATATTATTAAAATTTTAAATAGCCTTAAAATTATTATTTACTAATTTTCCTATTTAAATAATTAAATCTTAAAATTATTTAAGTAATATTATATTATTTTAAACTTAATAAAAGTAATTAAAAGTATTATTATTAAGCAATTTATTTAAAAAAATTAAAAAAAAAGCTTTTCATTTTTTATAAATTTAATAATTAAATTTATTATATAAACTTAATTATAATTATTAAAGATATTATTTATAATAACTTTTATAATAAATTAAAAGTATAAAAAGGGAAAATTATAAAATATAATTAAGAATTTAATAATATAAATAATATATTTTTCTTTATAATTTAATCCTTTTATAAGGTACTTTTATTATATTTAAAAAAATAGCTAATAAGGAAAGGAATTACTTATAAATTAATAAGAAATATTTTTTAGCTAAACTTTAAATATACCTTATTAAAAGTTATTAATTAAAAGCTTAAATATTTTAAGTAAAATAAGTATTTATTTATATAAAATAATTTTAATTAAAATTTACTTAATATAAAAAGGTTAAATTTTCTTTAAAAAAGCTAAATTAATTTTAATTTTTTAAATTATCTTTAAAATAAAAACTTATAAACTTAATAATTTTTATTTAAATTTAATTATATTAATATTATTAAAAAATATAATTAAGATTTATAAAATATAAATAAATTTATTAAAAGGTTTATAAAATTAAAGCTTAATTTAATTAAGTTTAAAAATAAATTTAAGGTATTTTAATAAAATATTAAAGCTTTTTTTTATAATAAATAATAAAGTAATTTTAAAATAATTAAGCTAAGGGCTATAAATTTTATTTAATAGCCTTTAATAAGACTTAATTAAAATAACCTTAATAATAATAAGGCATAAGTTATAATTTTAATACTTTTCTTTAAAAAGAATAAGTTATTTAAAGTTTATTATAGCTATACTTTTTAAAATTATAATATATATTAATGTAATAAGCTTAAGCAGCTTTTTTTAAATAGCTTATTAATAGCTTTAAAGCTAAAAAAATTATTTATATTCCTTAGCTTATTTAAAAATGCTTAAGCTAACTTTTTAAAATATTTAAATTTTATTTATATTTAATTATATTATAATTAAAATAATTATAATTTAAAAAAAATATATTTATAATTAATTAAAATTCTTATTTAAGAAGAAAAAATTTAATTTACTTTATATAATTAAATATTATAAGCTTATTAAAATAAATTCTTTATTTAAAGGAAAGGCTTTATTAAAAGCCTTAAAAGTAATTTAAAGGCTTAATAATTAAAAAAAAGTTAATTTAATTTTAATATTTATAAATTCTATAAATTATATAATTTATATTAAGGAAAAGTTTATAATTATAAGTAATAATAAGCTCCCTTAAATAAATATTATTATAATTAAAAAAAAGCATATAACTAAGAATATTAAAGATTAAAATAAAGTTATAAAAATTATAAAAGCTAATTAAGCTTAATTTAAAGATTTTAAAAAGGTATAAAATAATTAATCTTAAATTATTAATAATAAGTTATAGCTAAAAAATAAAAAAAAGATAAAAAAAAGAAAAAACTTATTTATTAATTAAAATTAAACTTAAAAGGAAAATGCTAAGTCTTTTATAATAAAAGCAAGCTTAATAAATATAATAAACTTAAAATTAAAAAAATATGCTTAATAACCCTTATTATTTAAGAAAAAAGCAGCTTAAGTAATTTTAATTATAATTATTAAAATAAGTATTATAAATATTTTAATATTTAATAATATTAATTTAACCTTAATTAAGCATTTATTAGCAATATAATTTAAAATATATACTTTATTAAAGATATCTTTTAAGTTAATGCATTTTAAGGATTATATTAAAAACTTATTTCTTAAAGTTAATATAATTATGCTTTTAAAAAATAATATTAAGATTAATACTTTAATTAATTTATTATAAATTATTTAATATTAAATTAATATTATTACTATATTTATTATAAATATAATTAATTAAGAATATTTTAATTTAGCTTACTTAATAATTTATATAAAAATAAATAATTATTTTTATAACTTACTTTTTTAAATATTAAAGCTAAAATAAATTTCTTATCTTTATTATATTATAAATATAATAAACTTTTATATACTTTGCTTAATAATATAAACTTAATAATATATAATAAGAATTCCTTATCTTTAATTAAAGTTATAAAAGAATAAATTTATATTAATTTAAATAAAATTAAAGTAATATTTTTTATTATTAATAATAAGGTTTTTAATACCTTATATTATATTCTTTTAAAAATACCCTTTTTCTTAAATATAAACTTAATATTTAAATAATTTAAGAAATATTTTTATACCCATTTTACTTTTAATAATATTAAAATAATACATAATTTAAGATAAAAAAATTAAAAGCCCTTTAAAGTAGTTTTACTTAAAAAAGCTTAAATTCCTTAAAAATACTTATTAGCTTTTAAAAGCATTTTTTTACTTTCTTTAAACCTTAATTAAAGCTTAATATTAATTAATATATTAATTAATATATTAATTATATTAATATATCTTAATATAATTATAAAAAAAGATAAAAAGGTTTTAAGTATCCTTTTAAATAAAAATATAAGAAGTTTAATTCTTATATTTATAAAAAACTTTTAAGCTAAAAGGAAAGGTTAATAAATATTAACTTATATTTATAATATTTATTTATAAAAAAAGCAATATATATTAAAAAATAAGTTAATAAGATTTCTTTTACTTTAATTACTGCTAAATTAATTAATAAAACTATTTAACCTTTAATTAAAACTTTTTATAAGTAAATAAATATTAAAGTTTATTTTATAAATAACTATTCTTTTAATAATATTATTTTTAAGGGTATAATTAATTAAAAACTTACTTATAAAAAGGAAGTAAAATTAGTTATAAATAAAAATTATAAAAATAAATATAATGCTTAAATTTAATTTAAATTCTTTTTAATTAATAAAAAATTAAAATTAATGCTTAATTAATTAAATACTTTTTTATAAAAAAACTATAACTTTTTTTTAAAGTAAGAAAAAGAAATATTTATTTATTTACTTTTTAATTAAAAGAAATCTTTAGCGTAAAATTAATTTTATATTACTTAAATTAATATTAATATAACGTTATTATAATTTATTTAAATAATTTCTTATAAAGCATATTAAGCAAAGATAATTTAACTTTTAAAAGCCTTAAGGAAAATAATTATTAAAATATTTAAAAATTAATAAGCTAATAAAGTTATTAAGAAATTTTATATTACTTATAAAAATTAATAATTTCTTATAAAAGAAAAGAATTTTAATTATTAATTTATTAATAATATCTTAAAAGCTAATAAAATTATAATTAAAAATATCTTTATTTTATTATTAATAAATAAGTTTATTAAAAAATTTATAATATATAAAATATTATTCTTTTTTAACTTTTTTTTAAGATATAATTAAATTAAGCTAAATAAAAAAAGCTAAAATATTATAACCTTTTTTATTTTAATTAAATTATTTTAATAATATAGCTTATTTATAAAAGCTATAAATTTTATTACTTAATTTATATAATATATAATTTAAATTTTTTATAATTTAATTCTTATAATATATAAACTCTTTTTTAATAATATTATAATTAAGGGTTTAAAAATAAGCTATAAAAATAAAAAAATACTTACCTTATTAAGGGTTTAAAAATATATAATTAAGTATATTAAGAATTTTAATAATATTCTTTATAATTTTAAGTTAATTAATAAGGTAATTAATATTATTAAATTAAAATAATATAAATAGCAAGCTAATATTATTAACTATATTTATAAAATATTTAGTTAATTTTTATTAAATATAAAAATTATTAAAATTAATAAATAAAATACTTATAAAAATATAATTAAACTTAAATTCTTTTTAAGCTTATTAAACTTTTATAAAGTATAAATGCCTTTTTATAAAATTATTATTAAATTATTATTTAACCTTTTAAAAAAAAATATATTTTATTAATAAATCTTAAAATGTTAAAAAGCTATAAATATTTTTAAAGTTATAATTACTTTAAAGCTATATTTAATTAATATTAATTATTTTAATAATAAGATTATTTTTATAATAAATATAAGTTTTAAAAAATAAAGTATATGCCTTATATAAATTAAAGATAAAATATAATATTTAATTTAATATAAAACTTATGCTTAAATAAAGGTTAAAAAGCTATATAATATAATAAAGTAAAAATATAAAGCTATTTTATATATAATTAAGTATTTATGCTTTTATATTTATAGTATTTACTTTACCTTAAAAATAAATTTAAATATCTTAATTTAATAACTTAAAACATTTACCTTAAATATATTAAGCGCTTATATTATAAGGTAGTTAATAAAAATTAAAATATATAATTTCACTATTTATTATATTAAAGGCTTTAAAAATATTATTATAAATGTATTTTTTAAAAAGCTATTAAAGCTATTAAATAAAGTAAATTATAAATTTAAAGAAAACATTAAAAATTAATATAATGCTTTTCTTAATTAATTATTTTAATCTTAATTATTTAATTAAAAATTATTATTACTTAATAATTATTTTTAATTAAAAATATTACTTAAAATTATTTAATATCTTTATTATAAAACTTATCTTAAAAACTTAATATTATAATAATAATTATTTTTTTATAAAAAGGTTTATTATTTCTTTATTTATAAAAAAACTCTTTAAAAATAACTTAAAAAGAATTTATTATAATAATAAGTTATAAATAACCTTAATTAAAAACAAGAAATTATTAAAAATTATTATGCTTCTTTTAAATATTATAAAAGGGATATTACTTATTTTTAAATTTAAGCTATATATTATTAAAAAAGAATATATATTAATATTAAAAAGGTTATTATTATTTATTCTTATTATAATAAATAAAATACTTAAATTTATAATAATAAAGTTATTTTAATTATGCTAAATTAATTATTTATTAAAATTTATATTAATATTTAATATTTACCTTTTAATTAAGAATATAATAAGCTAATTAAAAAATAATATAATTTAATAAGATAAGTTAAAGCTATACCTTTTAAGATAGTTAACTTAAAAAGCATTAAAAAGTTCTTTATTTAAAAATTCCTTTTTAAATAAGGGCTTTTAATAAAGATAATAAAAAATAAAAAATAAAAAAATATAAATTAATTTATTTAATATTTCTTAATAATTAAAATTAAAAAGATTATAACCTTAGCATATAATCCTTATGCTAATAATATTATTAAATATAAACATTTTATTATTATAATTATTATTAAAAAAATACTTAATAAAGAGATTAAAGGCTAAATGTAAATCTTATTTTATGCTTTTTTTGCTAATTAAACTTTACTTAAGAAATTTTATAAAAAAGTTTTTTTTATCTTTTTTATAGCTTTAAATTAATTATTTTAATTAAGATTATTATTTCTATATAATATATTTAAGCTTAAACTTTAAATATATTTACTTAAAATGCTTTTAATTCTTAGCTTTAATTATTTTTTAATTTCTTATAAGATATAAAGATAGTAATTAAATTAATTTTAAATTATAAGAAAAAAGCTACATAATAAAATATATATTATAATTTCCCTTAACTTATTCCCTTAAAAAAAGGATAACTTAATTTTACTTATTAATAAGTAAAAAGAAGTTAATTATTCCTTATTTAAGAAATTAATTTATTATTAATTTAATTCTTTATTATTTATAAGATTTATTATAATAATATTTATAAACTTTAAATATTTAATAATATTTACCTTTTAAGTATATTTTTATTAAAATAATTAAAAAGATTTATTAATTATTTTAAAATATAAGAACTTAAACCTTATTTACTTTAGAAAATTAAGCTTATAAGTATTATAAATAATAACCTCTTTTTAAATATTTTAATAAAATTTAATTTATTTAACCTTATCTTAAATAACTTTAACTTTAATTATTATTAAGATTAATTAAATATATCTTTATTTATTATTTAAATATATTAATTATTTATAAGCTTAAATTTATTAAATTCTTTAAACTTTAATATTTAAAATATTAAACTTATAATATATTTATGCATAAAGTAAAGAAACTTAAAAAATAAGTTTTTATAATTTATTAATATTTCTTTACTTTAATTAAATAACCCTTAATATTCTTAATATAATTAGCTTAGCAATATTTTTAAATCTTAACTTAAGTATTTATTTAAGGAAGAAGGGGTTATTTTTTCTTATATATATATATATATATTTATTATAATATAAAATTTCTTTTATATGCATTTATTTACTTAATTAAATTTAGCCTTAAGTTTAAATATAAAATATTATATTTTTAAAAAATATATTATAAAATTTATTGCATACTTATTTATTATTTTCTTATTAAAACTAAAAACTTTCTTTTTCTTTTTAATAACTTAATTTACTTTTTTCCCTTTTTCCTTTTATCTTAATTATTATTTATACCTTATTAAAAGCTTATTTTTATAATTAATATAATAAGAATTTTATATTATAAGGTTATAATTATTAACTTTAAATAATATTAGCCTTTTTATTTTAAATAATATTAAAATTAATTATTTCTTTTAATTATGCTATTTTATTAATAATAATTATAAAGCTAAGCATACTTTTAAACTTTATTTATTTAGTTATTATTACCTTTTATATCTTTTTATATTATTATATTTATTAAAGGTATAATTAAATCCTTTAATATAATAAATATAATTAATATAAGCATTATTATAAAAATTATATAAAGAGTAATAATTAAAAAAGGGGATTATAATAAAAACATTCTTATTTATAATTAAGAAAAAGTTGTAATTTATATATTTTAAGTAGTATTTATAAAGAAAAGTATTTTAATAATTATAAAAGGTTATAAGTAAAGCTGCTTAATAATAATAATTAAAGTAATTAAATATTATTATTATATACTTTTTATAAAAAGCTTTATTACTTTTTTTAATAATAATAATATTTATATAGCTTTTAATTAAATTCTTAATATTATTTAAAAATTATTTATTTTATAGCTTATTAAGAAACTTATTAAATAATTCCTTAACTACCTTTTAAAAGGTAAAATTAATAAATTGCTAAATAAAGTATTAATTTTATTTAATATTAATAATTTTATATATATAAATACTTTTTATAAAAGCATTATAAAGAATAATTTTAATAAATTAACTTTTATTAAAAATGCTTTTTAGCTTAAAAAAGGTATAAATGCCCTTAATTAAAACTTACTTAGCTTATAAGTTATAATAAATAGCTTAAAAAAAAGAAGGAAAATCCTTTTATATTAAACTTCCTAATCTTAATTAAAAAGGGTTTAATAATAAAGATATTATTATAAAAATATATTTAAAAATAAAAGAATTATAATATTTTATTTTAATTTTAACTTAACTTAAAGGTTAATTAAAGTTAAAAAAATATTAAAAAAAGAAAGAAAGAAAAAGGAACTTAAGGAAGGAAAGGAAATTTATATATATAAAGTTGCTATAATAAGAGAAGGTAAATAATGCTAATAATAAGCTATCTTATTATTAAAAGAAGTAATTTATTACCTTGCTTTTAATTAAGGTTAGTTTATTACTTAAAAAGAGTTATTTACTTTTAATTCCCTATTTATAAAAAAGTTATTTATTTTTTTATTATAAAGGAATTTTAACTAAATAACTTATTTTAACTTATGCTTAATAAACTTATAAATTAAAAAGAAAGTACTTTATAATTAATTATTATTTAAAAGAAATAAAAGATTATATACCTTTTTTACTTTAATTATTAATAAAATAATAAACTAATAGCTTTTAATAATAACTTATAAACTTTCTTATTATTCTTTTCTTTTAATTAATGCAATTATTTAACTTAAGGGCAATAAGTTACTAGCTTTTATTACTTTAAGCTTATATATATTGCTATATTTATTTATTTATAATTAAGCCCTCTTCCTATCTTTCTTTCTTTTTTTTCTTCTTACCTTTATATAATTATTAATTTAATATTAAAAGTTAATTATTATTTAGCTATTTTAATAAAAATACACTTTTAATATATTAAGCTTTTCCCTTATTTAATTCTTATTTAGGAATAAATAATAATTATTTATAAAAGTTGCTTTAAGTTATAATTAAATATTAATTATATTTCTTCTTTATTTTTAACTTTCTTTATCTTAATTACTTATATAGCAATTCTTAAAAGTATAAGGCTCTTTTTATTATTATACCTTCCCTTTTTATTACTTAATTTTTATTATTTACTTTTTATTTTATTACTTATTTCCTTTACTTTCTTTTTTTATAATTAAAAATTAAAATATTTTTTAATTAAAAAGATAAAATAAAAAAGTAATTTTAATTATCCTTATATTATAAGGTACTTTAAAACCTTAATGCCTTAATTTTAATAATTAAACTTATTATTTTAAAAAAAATAATCTTATATTAATAATTATAAAACTTCCTTACTTTAATAACTTTAAAAACTTACTTAATAAAGTATTATAATTTCTAAATATTATTAATATATAAAATTAATAAAACTTTACTTAAAAAGTAAATATTAACTTTTTTAAAGATTTTTTAAAATAAAAATTATTATAAATAAAGTTTATTTAAATAATATTTAATAAACTTAAACCCTTAATTATTTATTATTCTTTAATATAAAATAAATAGCATTTAATAATAAGCTTATAAAGATAATATAAAAATACTTTTTAAGTATTAATCTTTATTTTAAGCTAAGAAAATTAATTAAATTAATAAACTTAATAAAATAATATTAAGCCTTTTTTACCCTTAATTTCTTTAATATAAAAAGGATGCTTTATAAATATAAAAAATTAAAAACTTAGCATATTATAACCCTTATAACTTAGTAACTTTTTAATTTTTAAGACATTATATTTTTATTTAAAAAATCTTTGCATTATAATTATACCTTACTTATAAAATATTAATAATATAAATTAATAAAGAATTATGAATTTATTATTATATTTATTTATATACTTAATTATTAAATAATAGCAATTTTTAATAAAATAAAGAATTATTACTTATTATAAAATAATCTTATATTAAGAAATAAAAATAGTAAGATAAATAAAAATATTAAAGCGCTTATTTATAAATATTTAATAATTACCTTAAAAAATAAAATATAAAATTTTAATAATTACCTTAAAAAATAAAATATAAAATTTTAATAAAAAGTTTATATTAAAATTAAAATAAATTAATAAAGTATTTTATAAGTAATATATTATTAAGTTTATTAAAAATTACTTTAAGGAAAACTAAGGAAAGAATAATTAAAAGGTATAAAATTAAGCTAAGGCTACTTTAATTAAAACTATATACCTTAAAATGCTTAAAGCTATTGCTAGCATTGCTATTTAAATATTTACTATTTAATTAAAGCTTAATGAAATTAATAAAGTTATTTAAATGCCTATATTAATTCTCCTTATTAGGATTAATAGCATAAAAGTAATTAAAGTAAAAAATAAGCTTTTATTATAAAGAGAAATTATTTAATAATAGCTATTTAAATTATAATATATTAAGATTATTATTAATTAAAAAAAAGGTATAAGGGAAATAATATTTTTAATATAAATTAATTTAATAACTTAATTTTAAATATTTAATATATAATAAGGTATAAATTTTTATATAGCTTAAAATTAATTAAGTAAAACTTTAATTAAATAAGCCTTTAACCTAAGCATTATATTATAAAATATTTTAAAGCTAGCAAGGAATGCTTACCTTAGCATATATAAGGATTTTTTTTATTTACTTATTTTAATAATAAATATAAATAAAACTTAAAGCATGCTAGCTAACCTTAAGTAATTAAAGCAATAATTAAGTTTGCTTAAAAATAATTTAAAAAGCTTATAAATAAGTTAATTAAGTAATTAAATATAAGATATAAAATTTAAAAGCAAAAGCTTTATAAAAAGTAAAAGTAAAAATTAATAAAGTTAATATATTATGCTTAATATAACAATTAAAAAAAAGAATAAATTTACTTTTTATTTTATAAAAATATTTAAATTTTTAATAGCTATGCTAATATTAATTATTAAATTAAACTTTAATAATTAAAAGAATATAATTAATAAATATATTGCTAAGTAAGTTTTAAAAATATTTAAAGCTTTTATAAAAAAGCAAAAGCTATAATAAAATAAGTAAGTAAAAAATTAAAGATAATAATAATAATTAAAATTATAACAAAGTAAATTTTAAAACTTAAAGGCTTAATTAAAGGTAATAAGGCTTTATTTTAATAATTTTTGCAATAATTATTATAAAGTGCTTAAAAAAGAGTATATTAATAGGTATAAAGAAATATGTAAGAAATAATATTATATTAAATTCTAGCTGGCTATAAAAAGCTAGCTTTTACGCTTATTTTAAATATTCTTAAAAAAAAAACTCTTCTTTTTTTTTATATATTTAGTGCTTTAATTAAGCTTTTCTTATTTTTAAGAATTTTTAAAATACTTGCCTTTTCCCTTCTTTAGCTCCCTTTTATTCTTATCTTCCTTTTCTATTGCGTTAGAGCTCCTCCTTGAGTTGTTCTTAAGAAGGTTTAGCAGAACCTATCCCCTATTTATTTGGGTGGCTCGTTTTCAATATTAAATAATAATTCTTTTCTTATTTTATTTAAAAAGGAATTTAATTCCTTTTTAAATAAAGATTTTGAAAATAATACTTAATGTATAGCGTATATTATTAATTTAATAACGCAGGATATTTTAAAGAATTTTACTTTAAATTTAAAAGTTAAAGATTATTTAAATAAATATTCCTAAAATCTTAAGGAAATTATAATATTAAATAATATTATTAAAAATAGTAAGTATTTCTTAATTTCTTTATATTATTATATATTAATATTTTTTTTAAATATAATGATTTATATATAATAAATAATTATATTAACTTAATATAATATTAAGATTAATAGTTTATTATTTAATAATATTAAAAAGGCTATATAAAGTAAATCCTTACTAAAGGATTATAAAAAATCTCATATCCCTTTAAATATTTATTTAATATTTCTTTTTATAAATAATAAAAGAAATTAAATATTAATTTAATATTAAATACCTTTATATATTAAAATTCTACTTATATAATGTTAAAGGTTTTCTTAAAATTAAAGGAACCTTTAAATTATATAAGTAAGAATACCTTAAATTAAAAATATAAAGATATATTCTTTAGCACATTTAATTATTTATTCTTGCGCAAATTAAAAAAACTTTTAAAGTCTTTTTAAAACCTTTTATTAAATTATAAGGAGAGTTATATATAACTCTTTCTTAAGGGCTATTATATATTTATTAAATATATAATAAACTAAAGAACTTAATAAGAAAGTATAAAAGAAAGTATAAGTAAAAGCTAAACTTTATAAGTTACTTTTTATTTTATTTTAAAAGAAATATAATACTAATTATATAAATAAAAAGAATATTTATCTATATTTATTAAAGCTATTAAAATTAGCTTAAATAAATTAAAAAAATAGTTTCCTTAAAAATTAATTAAAAATAATTTAAAAGATTATAAATCTTTTATTTTAGCTTTAATTTTAAACCCTAGCTTTAAAATATCCCATTTTCAAGTAAATAGGTATTTATACTTTTATTTAAATATAAAAGAAGATATTAAAGCTCTTTTAAGGATTAAGTTTAATAAGTAAGTTTTTTTATTAATTATTCTTTATTACTTTTATATTTATATTAATATTTATTAAGGTTAAATTAGAAATTTCTGATTTAAATAAAATTATATTTAATTCTTTACTTATTAATTCCCCTTAATGAAACTATAATTTTAATAATGAATTATATATTAATTCTTTTTTTAATAATAATAAAGAAAAGTATATAATTTATTTATAAGAACCTACTTATAATTCCAAGGTATATATTTTTTAAAAAAGATTTAAACTTTTTTAAAAATAAATTTTAATATTTAAATAGTTGCATTTATTAAAGTATTGGAAAAATAATAAATTTTAATACCTTATATTAAGTATATTAGCCTAAAAATATCTTGCTATTTCAGCTATATTTATTGCTATAAAAAGAATATTTTCTATTACTAATAATATTATTATTAAGTTAAGGGTTAATCTTAATATAAAGATAATAAGGGAATTAATATTATTAAAGAATTAGAAATTTAATAGTATTTAAGAGTTGAAAAAGGAAATTAAAGATTTAAAGGAAATAATAAATTAATAAATTTTATAATATATTTTATAAAGTTTATTTAATTTATATTATATATATATTACTTATTTTAAATAAACCTTATAATTTAATTTATAAAAAATTAAAATATATAAGTATTAATAATTACTTTAAAACTATATAATATATATATATATAATATAAATTAAATAAACTTTATAATTTAATTTATAAAAAATAAAAATATATAAGTATTAACAACTGTTTTAAAATTATATAGTTATTAAAAGAATAAATAAAATAAATATATAGCGAAATATATAATTTACTTTTAAAATAGCTTATAATTAAAGCATTATATTAATAAATTAATAAATAACCCTGCTTCTTAAAGTTTAAATAATATAATAAAACCTAGATTATTAAGTTTTAAAATATCCCTTAAGGCCTTTAATAACTATAAATTAATATAATATTAGCTATAGCCTTTTAAAGAAAATAAATTAATCTTTTCTTAATAATAACCTAGGTAATTACTATAGTTACATGCTTTACCGCTAAACTACGGTAATACCTATTAGTAAAAAAAAAAAAACTTATAAACTAAGTTTAATATTTAAAAAAAAGAATATATTTTATATTATTAAGGAAAAATTTATTTATTAAAAATACTTTATATATTAATAATCTTTAAATTTTATTATATTTAATAAAACTTTTAATAAATATTAAATATTATTATATATAAGAATGCAAGGTTATAAAGTTTTGTTATTATTATTATTATATGAGTTATATAAGCTTATTAATTAAACCTACTTATTTTAAACTTTGTAAGTTTAATTTTAAGTATATTTATTATATTTAAGTTTTAAAAGTAATTTTAAAAATAATATATTTATAAAAATAAATAAGCCTTAATAAGCTTTATATTTAGTTTTAAAATAAAGCATTTATAAGGGCAAATAAGCCTTAATAAGCTCTATATTTAGTTTTAAAATAAAGTATTTATAGGGGTAAATAAGCCTTAATAAGCTTTATATTTAATTTTAAAATAAAGTATTTATAAGGGTAAATAGGTTTTAATAAACAAGAATAATAAAATTATATATAACATTTTTAAAGATTTCTTTTTATATATAAAAATAATATTATTATACTAAGAAAAGTTTTAATATTATTATATAATTATATAAAGTATTATTTAATTTTTATATTTAAGGTGAAATTAATATATTCTTTTATATTTGTTTTTCTAAAGAGCGAATAATTTTAAATAATATTTTATTTATTAAGTTATAAATAAAATCTATTAAAAAGTATTTTCTATATAATTTTAAGTTTTTTATGTAAAGAGATATTAATAATTATATTTAAGTAGTGACGTTAAGGGTAGGGGGCATGGGGGGGGTGGTTATGTCCTAAATAAGCAATTGCCATTTAGCAAATTTAATATAAATATATTAAAACCTTTATTTTTAAAAAGCCATAAGTATTTTAAAGAATTAATTATATAAAGAAAAATTATATTATATAAAATATAAAATTTTATAAAATTTAATAAAAATAATATATAGTTTATAAATAAAATAATAAATAAAAAAGAATTTAAAAATCTTTAAAAAAAGAAGTTTATTTCCTTATTATATAAGATACAATAAGCTAGTAATAAATATTACACCCCTTAATAATAATTTATTTTACGCATATTACGTCTTATTTTTCAGAAATAAACTAACGTTATATATCATTAGGCCATAGCGAGAGTTTAGGTTGTTAGTTCTTTTTAAAAGAAATTTAATACATATATTTAAAAAAAGATATTTATATTAATTAAATAATAATTATAATAAGTAAGTTAAATATAAAATTAAAAGTTAATATTATAATATTATAAATTAAATAATAAACATAAATTTAATTTTATTAAAAAGCTTTATTTATTTATTTATTTATTTATTTATTTATTTATTTATTTATTTATTTATTTATTTATTTATTTATTTATTTATTTATTTATTTATTTATTTATTTATTTATTTATTTATTTATTTTTATTTATTTATTTATTTATTATTTATTTATTTATTCATTTATTTATTCATTTATTTATTCATTTACTTATTTATTTACTTATTTATTTAATTTATTTAATTTAAAAATTATTTTAGTTAAACTTAATTAACTAAAAAACTAAAAACTAAAAACTAAAATTTTTTAGTTTTTAGTTTTTAGTTAAACCTATTAACTAAACTAATTTTTTTTTAGTTTTTAGTTTTTAGTCAGACCCATTAACTAAACTAAACTAAACTAATTTCAACCCTGGTGGTGGGAATGAACTCGGGCATGTTCGAACAGGCTGCCTTTGCCCGCGGATCTTGTTGGTTAGGAACCCATTGCCCCTTTTGCAAGAGAAGGCGGCTGTCTTTAGTTGGGGCCTTTTCCCAGACCTCGTCTTTGACCAACCCCGGCACATTTTTCGCCTTTTTCTCATGCCGTACATACCTCGTCCTCCCTACCCCGCCTATTTCGACCACCCACGGTCCGGTCGTGCACGGCTCGCGACTCGCGACAGACCCGGGAGATGATTGGGGGTTTGGCATTGATCTGGCTGGTTTTTCTCATGATGCAGCTGAAGCGATCCTCGAGGATCGGGCTGCCGTCTTCGGGGGGGGGGGGGGGGGGCGATTCATACGGCAGGTCTAGGACAAAGTCGTCCTCAGGGAGGTCGAGTTCGATAACGCGGCGTGGGAGACACTCCCGCCAGATGGCGTCTCGGAGCTCGGGTGGGAACTTACGGAATAGGTGGAACGAGGTAGCTGCGGTGGCCATGTTGGTAAGGGTTGTGATGAGGAGAAGAGAGTCGTAGCCTTGCGCATCACCTGCCGAGACTCTTTTCAGAGGGGAGAAAACCACAGGAATCGGTAAGTGCAGAGAGTTGCAAATGGCATGGGCGAGCTGGTGTTGGTGGCTTTATATAGTTCAAAGGTGTGGGTCCGATCTGGACTGAGACCGGAAATATGCCATCATCTACGGGCCCGTTCATCTACAATCTACCAAAGTCGAGCTTACTACTCTCATATATCGACTTTGCTGCCGCAACCAACTTTGTGCATGCTCATGCGACAGCAGCATCCTAGAGGAAAACATACAGCTTGTGTTACGTGCTTGATGGCCCTACTCAGGGGCAGTACAGCGGTGTCTGAACCAAACGAACATGCATTTCCATACAAGGCAGCCGTCACCGCATACGTACAGAATTTAGCGAACTTTGGATCTGGGCGGTGAACATGATTTTCGCGTGCTCAGTGAGTTTAGCACGCCGGTTATTTGAGTACCTAGGTAGAGGCCTCGCTTGTGACCTTATGTTGCCCTTGCCAATCTCCAAGATCACTCATGTCCATTCGTCTCCCCCAATTCCTTTTCTTCAGCCAAGAGTAACCAGTAGTCATGACACCAAGGACTCGACACCTTTCCAAAAGATCACCGGATCGCCTAGCTCCCTCACCTCCCCTAGTCCTCAGTTGGTTGTCATGTCGTTGATGTGATGCATGGGTAGTTTTGAGCTGCTTGACATCGACCCACCGTGCTCATTGTGCCTTCTGCCAACCATTCGCGCCGCAACGGCCGAAAGAGGAAGTCGGCAGAGAGGAATCCTCTGTCGACTTGGGCCTTGCTACTGTGTACATGCAGAGGTTCGCGCTTTGCTCAGCGAAACAGCGGGGCCTCGTATGAAAAGCAGCGAGGCTCCCGTGGTTCGCTAGTAGGGTCAAGGCGGGAGGCTGTATTTGTGAAGGCAGCAATGTCCCACTCCTCTCCTATCAGGACGAGTTGGACGGGCACTCGGGCGGGAGCGAGAGCCACGGAACAGTCTGGTGGGGGCACAGAATTCAGCATGAGAACGCCGAGGAGTCGATATCTTGCCCTCCTGAGACCAAGCTTGAACACGGGGAGGGGGACGTTGGACGACCTGGAGCCTCGGGGTTGACATGTATAGCTTTGATTATCGGGTGTTTGAGGGATGGATACGGTCCCTAGGAATTGGCATAGCGCTGCTGAGACTGGATTATTCCAGACGGCGGTCAGTGGCGGAAGCTGGTGCTGTCGAGCTTGGCGTCTCTGTGACCGGCGGAAGAAGCCGGGACTCTAGGTGATGTTTCACGGCTGTAATTCGATGGTGATCAGACTTACAAGGATCCAAGTAGCGGCCCCATGTTGCGATGGCAACCGTCAGCGACCAGAGGCTGGGCATCTGGGCAAGTTCGAAGCTGAAAGTGAAGCGCAGGAAAGTTGCCTCGGTTCGAGACATGTTTGCCCAAGAAATGCCTCCGCGTCCCAGGTCGCACCAAGGCGTGCAAGCCCGACACTATCGAGGAGGATGGGAGCCTCGCGTGTGTTCATATTCATGGTGTGCTGCCTGGATGGAACAATCGGAGCTTTTCCAGGAGCCAAGCCCAGGCGACAGATGCGATTGGACTCGATCAGCGCTGCAGTGCGGGTGGTTGGATTGCAGGGCAGGGCCAAGACCTTCTCGAACGTCTGGCTGTTTGACTGACTCTTCCATCTATGTCTCCCAGGGACCAGATTTGCATCTGAGATGGTAGACGATATCAAGATGCAGTGGAGAAACTCGGACGAGCATCTGAGTGCCGCGATGGACCGACATCCGTCTGTCCAGCTGCCACCTGGATCGTCAACGGGGGAGGGGGGGGGGCCCACAACTTCAGACGGCTCCTCCGTCAATCGTCACCTGCTGATTGATCGATCCATCCGTCCATCCATCCACCGACTGACCGGCACTGGCACCTGGCCTGGAGCCAAGATCCCGTGTGGTGGCCGTCTAAGTTTTGACAGCCGCACGACGAAATAGGAAATGGCCGCGAGGGATCGAGACGCGTGTCTACTGCCGTACACCACAACTTACTACCCACCATCTATCTCTCTCTGAGAAGGGATGGCAGAGAGGCTAGGGACGGTGTACCGAGGCAGGGGACGAGCCACTCCATCAGCTTCCCCAGATTCCGGGGGCTTGCCTCACTTGCGTGGGGACTGGGCCCTCCTCGGGCATGGTAACCGCTTGCAGCCTGGACCGGTCTGGGCAGCGGCTCAATTGCATTGCGCCCAGAGGGGACGGCCCCAGATTGTGCCCCGGCCTGCCCTACCCCAACCCCCGCAAACACAGTGGGCCCCCCGTTTCGTTGACGATGCCAACCGGGGACGAGGCAGGACCTGACAGCCAGCGCACTCACTTTCTTGATGGGCCATGATGCGCTACCCGTCTCCTCAGGGGGGGGGGGTTCTCTACCCCGCGCACCACCACCGCGCTGTGTCTTGGCTTTCTGGCCAGACTCGCCCCGGATTGGACCACACGACATCGGCTCCATTACATCGGGCATCTGGGCAAGGACACAGCGAGGAGGGACCTGGCAGCTCTGAGAGACCGGCGACGATACGAGGACACTCTGGGGCGGGCGAGACACGTCTGGAGGGTCTGCCTCGGACGAGGTGCTCAGTACTTGCAAATGTACATGAACGCCATGCTGCCCCCTTCCTGTCGCTCATTCGGGCACCCACGCATCAGTGTCACACCCGTCCAATGCTGACCGCCTGGCTGTAGTCGTCTGTAAGTAAGAACTCAACCATCACCTACTAGACTGCATCATATCTCCGTGCGCCTGCCCAGGGATCACGGCGATGCTACCCAAGTCAATCTTGTCCCCGGCGGTCAAAAGACTGTGCTCGAGGTTCCACATTTTGTCCCCAAAGCTAATTCAGCCGGCAGATAAAGGGCATTCCACATCCTCTTCCCCTTCTCCACGACGGAGACTCGGGACTTTTCCTCTCTCCCCCCCGCGCTCCATCCACTTGCCCAGCGCGACACAAGATACCCACCCAAAGGCGGCAACATGGACCGCAACAGCGAGAAGCTGGGCGTCGACCAGATCGACGACAACACGGCGTACCAGACCGACTCGAACATCCTCGACCATGAGTTCACGCCCGCCGAGCAGAAGCGCATCATCCAGCGCATCGACCGCCGCCTCGTCACCACCGTCGGCTTCATGTACTGTGTGTCCCTCATGGACCGCACTAACTTGGGCGCTGCCGTCATTGCTGGCATGGGGACGGAGCTGATGCTCATTGGGGACCGATACGTGAGTGAAGCGGCCATTCCAGACCTTGATACCTCTGGCTAACGCTGTCTGGCCAGTCGATCGTCACTCTTCTATTCTTCGTGACCTACATCATATTCCAGCCGCCTTCGACCGTCATCTGTCGTTCCATCGGTCCGAGATTCCATCTTGCGGGAGTCACCCTTCTCTGGGGCGCTTGCATGATTGGCATGGGCTTCGTCTCTAAATGGGATCAGCTTGCCGGGCTCAGAATTATCCTGGGGCTGCTCGAAGCTGGCTTCTTCCCCAGCTGCGTCTACCTTCTCAGCACATGGTACACACGATGTAAGTGGCCGGCCAAATCCTGCCTGTCTCTCATCACCTTCAGGATGAGCGCAAACTCACAGCTCGACCAGATGAGATGGGCAAGCGCTATGCAGTCTTCTACCTGCTGGGATGTGTCGCGTCCGCCTTCGCAGGCATCCTGGCCTACGGGCTCATGCAGATGAACGGGCTCGCAGATCTGACGGGATGGCGCTGGATCTTCATCATCGAGGGAACCCTCACCTGCGTGATCGGCATCGCCGGCTACTGGCTCCTCGTCGACTTCCCGGACTCCAAGAGGAAGTCGTGGCGCTTCCTGCCGGAGCGCGAGCGCGCTTGGGTCGTGGCGCGGGTCAACGCCGACCGCGGCGACGCAAAGGTCCACGCCTTCTCCATGGCCAGCTTCTTGCGCGGCGGCATGGACTGGAAGATCTGGGCGTACGCGCTCATCTTCTTCAACACCACCACCATCACCTACGCCCTCGCCTACTTCCTGCCCGTCATCCTGAACGAGTCCCTCGGGTTCGAGGTCGGCGCCGCCCAGTGCCTCGTCGCCCCTCCCTACGCCTTCGCTGGCTTCGTCATGTTCGGGACCGGCTGGCTCGGCGACAAGTACAAGGTCCGGGGCATCCCCATCCTCATCAACATGGCATTCTGCATCATTGGCCTGCCCATCATGGGATTCCACCCGAACCCCTCCGTCAGATATTTTGGCGTCTTCCTCGTCACCGCTGGTGCCAACTCCAACGTGCCCGCAACCATGTCGTACCAGGCCACCAACATCCGCGGCCAGTGGAAGCGGGCGTTCTGCTCTGCCACGCTGGTCGGGTTCGGCGGACTCGGCGGTATCGCTGGTTCCTTGGTCTTCCGGTAAGTTTTTCTCTTCAGTCTACCCTACCCCTCAGCAAATACGACTCCACGCGACCAACGGCTATCTAATGCTAACTGAGATGCCCGCAGAAACCAGGACAAGCCGTCCTATCACCCGGGCCTGTATGCCTGCATCGCCTGCACCCTGCTCAACTTCATCCTGGTCGGGATCCTCACCGTCTACTTCAAGATCGAGAACCGCCGCGCAGACAGGGGCGAGAAGGAGCTCGAGTCCAACGACGAGGACTTCCAGCCTGGGTTCCGGTACACGTGGTAGACTTGATTTGGGTCACGCGCGAGCGAATAGTTTTTACTGTAAATTGCTCTCGGTGGGAAGTTTGTACGAGCAGCATGTCACTTTACAATCTTGAGGCTCATCTCGCTAGAAGAAGAAGATCCATTATGAAACATGAATTACGAATGCCTTGTACCGATTACCGATTCAGTGCACTTGATGTGAATTTCAAGATGGGGCACCGGGCTTTTCTGCCAAGCCGGAGGGTGTGTGACAAGAGGCAGTTGTGCTCCGACTTGGCGGCTGAGATTGTCTTTCGTGTAGTGTACGTTATCGTGTGTCGTTTCCCGTATTTGCGTCACGGTGCAGCTCTTCTAAGTTGGGGGTGTGAGTGGGTACAGACGTCTACACAACTCGGAACGCTCGGAACTGGCGGTGATGTGGACGCGGCGTCCACATCCACGGTATCCGCTATGTTCGGACAGAAGGGCCAAATCGTACTGCCTTTGTCCAAGACTTTAAAATATTGGAGTTGGCCGGATAGTGCTTGGGAAGGATGCTTTTGGTCCCGTTAGGCGAAAGTATATGCCACCGGAGATTGCTAACCCCCCTGTGAGCACGACTAAAGCACCAAGCACCAGAGTTTTAACTAGCACTTGGCTGTTCTAGTGTATTCTTGATACTGTGTCACTTCACTTCTTCCCCTCGATTTGTAGTCAACACGAGAAGGTGGCCCGTGGAAGGGAGGTCAGTCTCTGCCTCGTGGTCAGGATGTGCAGGGCAGTCACCTCCATGTGCACAGTCAGGATGCTATGCAGCAGCTAATACCAGCATAACTAGTGCTCAAGTCAGGAAACATGACCCTAGTGGCTGTCTCGAAAGGCGCACTCGAACTATTTGTCCCAGATACATACCTGAGTGCATCAATCATCTGATGCAAGGCTGAGAATCAGTTGAGCCTTTCCCACAATGAAAATTATGTCGCCAATCACTAATTAAGGAGAGCACGGCTTGTAAATCTGAATTCCAGTCCGAACTGAGATCATAGTTTCCTGAGTGCTTGAATCCCCAGTCTGACGTGGGTTTGGACCATTCGAAAACAGAGTATGAGATCTGGGATCACGGTATTCGAGAGGTTGGACTTGAAAAAAACAAACCACCCTCCCAGAATGTTCTCGGGGCAGTCTACGGGTTGACTCCCATAGAGTCAATGCGGCCGATAGCCTCTTTGGTGCAGCACGGGTGTCATAATAACATGCTCTGAGATTTATAACGCAGCTCAAACTTGAAGTGTCTGGAGTCAGCTTCGACGAAATAGTTGGCCAGCCTATACAAACTCTGTCACAAATAACGAAATTGATACCGTAGACATTATCGCGGAATAATGATTCATTGTCAACAGCACAGATGAGTCCAGTTTCACTGGATAAATTTCGAGGTTGGAAAGGTAGAACCGGTGGTTGCTAATGTCGAAATCTCATCCAGGAACCTCACACTTGAGTTTGGTAATTCAGATATCGTGCCTGTCTTCTCTGCCAGCGAGGGGCATCTCTCCGGTGCAGAAAAAAGAACGTGAGTCCATCTTTGAGGATGATCTCGTTTTCATCCCGACACGCCTCTATGTACCTCAGCTGTTGCAGTCGTGCGTGTATCGTCTTCGGTTTGCCGCTTCATCAATTTACTTGCCATAAATCCAGGCCAAGGAGTCGAGCTATCTCGCAGCGGTTCATCACATCGGAACTTGAATAGCGCTCAGGGTGCGACTTTGTGTGCCCGTACAGTGTATCTCCTAGCTAATCATGCTCCTTTGAGGCCAGCCATTGATACTCGGTCTTCGTAGTGATTATCATGCTGCAGCCTCATTGTTGGGGTGCTGATTTCATCCATTCGATAGATGAGTAGGTTGCCGTTCTCTAGATCCTGGCTGGTGTTACCTTGGGAGTAAATGGTACCAAGAGAATCTTGGAGTCCTAGAGGTCATTTCTTCCGGAACGGGAGCGAGGGTAGCAGTACAATCTTGTCTAAGGGTCTGACCGGATCAGAGTTGAGGCATGAAGCTCAACATCAGTATAAGCAGTATTTCCCGGAAAGCCACAGCTCTGGCCATTATCACGCAGTGCTGCCGTCGTTCATGCTTGCGCGGACACTTTCTTTCCTAGAAGACGAAGAGTCAGGATTGTTCTTTTTTCACAAAAGAAAAAGATAATATAAAAAATATATGAAAAAAAAAAGGGCCCCAAAGGTTTTACCACAACATCTCAGTGAGTTATTGAGATGGGACAGCTACGTGGAAACGATGGGAGACACTGACATACCATGGCTGCAACTCCGCAACCTTTGCTTCCTCTCCCCATTCAATAAGCCAACCCTCAAGCTTGATGAGTTGCTGGAAGAGGAGCGGTTTTGCACCGCCACGCTCGACCCTTGTATCAATAGCAGAACGTAGATAAGCCTCGGCGAGCTCCTTGTCACCCTCCTCCTTGGCAATGTCAGCCATGTACAGTTCGCAGTTCAGCTTCGCGATCTGGCACTCTCCCTCCGGCATCCGCTGTAAAGTCAACACGAGGAGGGATTTCAGGTAATACTTGGATCCGCCGCGGGCCTCGACCCTCTGCCGCTCCAACTCGGTGAGGAAGAACAGCTCGGCGACGGCTTCAGGCGAGCCCTCGCCGAAGTCTGCTGCTTTTTGCCGGCATATATCCCGCTGCCTCTCGGCGAGGTACGCACCCGGCAGGGCATCATAGCCCGCCGACTCGCCCAGGTCCAGCCACCTAGGGAAGTTCACGGCGCATTCTGGCGCGCCTAGCGCGGTGTCTGTCGTCTCTAACAGACATGTCCAGGCCCGTAAAGCGAGGTTGTGTAGGGTGAGAGCATCTTGGTCGTTTAAAGCAGCCAGACCTTGAAGGACTTTGCGGAGAGGATGATGCTCAGACCAACCCTTGAGAGACTTTGGATCAGTGGCTGGGTTTATCCCTCGGTCACACCAATGAATGGGGAGGGATGGTCGCATACCAAATTTGGCTCAGCGGCTGCGGCTGCGGCGTAGTTCACCAGCGCCTTGATGATCCTCCCAACACGCTCTTTTTGCCCGGGGACGCTCAAGAGGTGGACAGCCATGAGGAATATTCTGTTGAGAATCTGAGGAGGCTCGTAGCGAAGCAGGGCATTTATCTGACCTGGAACTTGTCTCAGGAGAACAACGGCCTCGTCCATCTTCTCGTCCCGGACAAGATCCCTCAGGAGATGCATGGAGTCGGTTACCTGTTTCGAATCCGGGTGGGCGGTGCGGCCCAAAACGAAATCCGCATCTATCATCTGGGCGTACATGTAACCGCGCGTGTGGGTCAGCACGGCTTCGGATATGTAGAAGACATCCGGAGGCCTAATGGACGGCGGCCGTGGCGAAGAGGGCCACCTTGCCTGCGCTGTCGGCTGGGTAGTCTGCACGACGGTCTCTTTCTTACGTCGTAGATGTAGCGCCAGCCGTTGAGAGTCCACTACGCGTCCTGTTGCCAGCACGACAGGGCGTCTTGTCTCGCTCACGGTGCTCATGAGCGACCCGACGTCCTCGGTCGTAGTTCTGATATTCTTAGAATATCCCCACTGCTTGATCCGAACCTTATACATCTTGGACCTGGGCAAGTCAGATAACTGAGGCGGTCATGTGGTATCTAAGCAGCACTTACGACGCTACGAAATTGTAGTCCCTGGCCATTATATCCATGACCTCTTTGAGCGTCTTTCTCTCGTTGATATAGAGACGTTTGATGGTCGGCCTATGCCGGCTCCAATCATTGATGCTAGGGCCACTGCTTCCCTCACCCAGCGACCTCGTCGCGCCAGGCGTGGACGTGGTTGCCATTGCGCCAGGGGTGGCAGAACGCAGTATATCCGGCAAAGCATTAGTGCACCTTCCAAGGCCTCGCTCTATTCCATCGGGTGCTTACAATATTAAGAGCCGTGAGCGAGTTTTAGGTGCATTTTCTGATGAGAACGGATATTCACAGCGCTCAAATCGGAGGATATAGGGGAAATGCTTAGTCAGCAGCCGTCCAGTGGTTGCAGCCAATCAGAGCGCATCTCCCACTGCTAATTTATACGCCTAATTCACATGCCTAGGGCCTCTAGGTGTGTGAATTAGGTGTGTAAATTAGGCGTGCGAATTGGGTGTGCAAATTGGATACGACAGTTGAGCAGTTGAATCAATGCTCTACACACTAATTTGGGTGGTGGGCGTTATTGGTGCACCGGGGGCAACATGTACCCCCAGTATACCCCCCGATTTGAGCCCTGCGAATTTCCGCTCTCTTTCTGATACGTTTGGGAGTGAACTCATCTGCCATTGCTACGGTAATGCTTCTAGATTGGGGTATACGAGTTACTGCCCTTGGCTCACTTGCTTTGAGTTTATTCGGAACTTTCTTCGTCACTCTGATAGTTATACCTCTAATAGCCGCCTACGTGCATGGTCTCGTGGGGATTTAAGACTCCACGACCATTCGGTCCAGGGATAGATTACCTGGGTACATAACATTCCTAACCCAGTTTTCAACACTCCACGGCCGAGTTATGGTCCCCAAGCATCGACCTGCCAGGATGCTTTGCCCACCGCCAGCACAAGACACAACCAAACCCAGGGCCGTAGAGTCCAGGGGCCAGGGGACTAAATTTGCCTCTGAATAACTTCATAAAACTAAGGGCTCGTTCATTTCCTGGACTAGGGAGTTCCATGCACGACAAATATGTGCGTATGCAGAGGCATCCATTGTGGCTGCGTGTTCAACAGGCATTACGTTGCTTACGGTCAGATGGAAATGTAACGCGACAGAATTAAAAAAAAAAAAAAAAAAAAAACGAACAAAGATGCCGTGATTGCAATTTTGTGGATATCAATCTGTTCTCCCGACCTCGGTCTCCGTTTTTTTTTTTTTTTGGTTTCTTTTCAATGTGAATACCAATTTTCCATAATATCAGCTCCCACGACCAAGAGATTCGTTTCACGTGCCACATGTCTCAGTCCTTCGTCAACTCTTTACCAGCCTCCGTTGGGGCACTTAGAAGCACCATTAGGAGCCCAACCGCAGCATGAGCCGTCACCTCCACCGGGACCAACACACTGTAATGACCCATGTCAGTAGTTTGAATTGCTAGTGGAGAGGAAACCATGTGACTCACCGAACCAATATCGCAAGGGTAGTTGATCAAGCCCCATCGGCAAGAAGATCCATTGCACGACTTCATTTTCGAGTTAGCAATGAAAAAGCCAGGTGTAAAACCAGGAGCGACTCACTCCAGTGGAGCTGAAATCAGAAGGACAGTTCTTCCGCTTGAAAATCCGGCTAGGGTGCGTCTCCTCAGGAGAAGTGGGTGCGGCAATGGCAGCAGAGAATGCCGCAGCGAAGGCGAAGAGTGACACGATCGTCTTGTCGATGATAGTTGATACTCGAACAAGAATGGCGGCACCGGGACTCCGAGAATACTGGGGACTCAGAGCTGAGAATTCGAACCAACAGTGCCTTGTATTACTCAAAAGAGCCGGCTGAAGGAAGCAAAGGAGTGGATGTATCGTGTTCAGGACCCAGTCAGTTGGACTCATCTCGAGCCAACGGCATCTTGTCTTACTCTAAACAGCGGACGGAACCACAGGAGTGGATACACGGTGTTCAGGACCCGCCACTTGGGGGTGTCAGACAATAGAACTTGCCACCCTGTCTGCGATTCAGATGATGCCGTTCTGCGTCCGCTGGTGCATGTGCTTGCGTTGGAGCGGCGGCGGCTGACGGCATGCCTCTGAAGATCTCCGACAACGACCGGCGGATGTCGGCAGTATTAGACTAGCATGTAGTCAGCTTGGAGGAAGTCGGTCATCAGCCGTGTTCGGAAACCGCACCGTCCTCTCCCCACCGGTCTGGAGACTGCACGTAGAACACCATGCGCTCTCACTCAGCAGCAACAGCTGGTAAGTCTGGTGCTCTAAAACCACAACAACTAATAATGACGCCAGCCGTATGTTGGTCTCACAACTCTTCATGCGAGGAGTATCCCACCGAGAGCCACAGCTAGTCCAATGTCAGCGCAGCACAGCGATTCCTCAGCTGACTGGGCCTTCAGTGTACTTGACTCGGCCGAGATATACGAAGGATCAATGTGACCCTCAGAAGAACCCGGTATTCTTCACCAGCCTCGCCCGTGTTAGTGTTTTGCAGAACCCCAGTATTTTATGCATGTTGGTTGTTGGCCTGGTTCGTGCGCCTGGCTCGTCGGCCTGAGCTTGCGATCGTTGGCACCTGCTCATGGTGAATCAATTCTCTGGCATGTTGTCGTCCAATTCAACCCGTAGATACAGACCCGGAGGCGGAAAGTTGATGAGCAGATGAAGGGCGTTGAAGCCAGCTGAGCCCCTGCGCTAGTTAGAGCCACCCTCATTGACGCTGGTCGCTGAGTGGCACTAGCACTTGCCCCTGGAACCCTGCATCGGCCCGTACCTTGACTGAGGTGAGGACTTGAAAAGAGAGGGCGACACACGTTCCAGAACGGGCGACCGAGATGGAGAAGCCCAGGTTTGTCTCCCACAATCTCATCATCGCAACCCTGCCATGACATCGCAGGTTTGTTTGTCGTGATCTCGAGTGCCGTCGAGCTAGCTCCGATGCATCTGTCAGGCGTCCTATCCATAAAGACAGAGACATTTCCACACGGCTGCCTCAGTCTCTCTGCTCTCGTCGCTGTGCCTATCTGTCATTGTTCAGCAAGCATTGGCCTCGCTCGAAGAACAGGACCAGGATCCGAGGATATCTCCTCCGTGCTTGCCTCAAAGAAGCAGGCTAGTGCTCCAGCTTCGAGTGAGGAACCCCTTCAAACAGGTGCAATAATCGTTCTGAGAAGGATTCGGACTGCGAAGAAGCGTGCCTCTGAGGGTGTTGCCAACATGTTCTACTGATATCGGACTGCTTGCTCAATTCGACCAATCCGAGTGACTCGGACCTCGGAAACTGTGATGCGAATTTTGACTCGCCGAAGCGGCCTGAAACTGACAGCGGTAAGTCCGGAGGCAACGGATTTATGTCATGCAGTATGTGAGCAATTAGACTCGGAGTTGAAACCGTGAAGCACCGGCGGAAGCGCCAGCAAGGGAGACCAGAGAGAGCCTCCAATCCATGCCACATCCTGACCTTCCACGCCGATTCGACGGCGACCCTGCCCCTGGCTTACGCCTTTGATTTGGAAATATGGAATATAAGCTCTTATCGTCTGTTAAGCCCTCAACGGTCTCCAATCACATCGGAAGTATCAGAGCTGTGATCGTCCTGATCCAGAACGTTATGCTTTCGCCTACCTTCCGCTCACAGGCTTGCGATTCGAGCAAACCTAAAACTCCGTACGATGATGCCCCAGGGGTCGCATGGATTCCACCCTGATACCTCACAACGAACAGGCAGGGGCGGTAGCCTCGCGAAGAACGTGTTAAGCGATGGGTTCACCCTCACAACCGGGTTCCTGGTGCCCGGGGTTGATGTGAGAGCTACTGAGGCCCGCAGGGGTATCTGACGGGCTAGAGTATAAGTCAAAGCTTCAGCCGAAGATCTGGCATGTGTGCTGATCAGACACAACAACTCACACTCTTCCTCTCTTGGTACCTGCCGAGGCCACAGATCTCGCCAGTCGTCTGTCCTTTACTGTTTGCTCTACTGTCGCCGAGATGGCCTCACCCGCCGAAGAGAAGACTGGCCTGTACGCCAACACCACAGCCATCAAGCAGAACATGACTTCTGGTGGCAATCTTGCATTTCACAACTTTAACAACGATTTCGCCCACATCTCCAATGCCAACGAGCGACGCAGGCTGGCCCTGGCGGAGATTGATAAAGCCCCCTTTGGCTGGTACCATGTCCGGGCCATTGCTGTAGCAGGAGTAAGTGGTGGTGGTGATCATGACAATTCTGGAGACGAGGAGCGAATAGCTGACCAGTAGCGACACACAGATTGGGTTCTTCACCGACAGCTACGACATCTTCGCTATAGGCCTGGTCACCTCTCTTCTCGGAATAGTCTTTTTCGGGGGCAAGATTCCAGATGCCGACGACACAGCTATCAAGGTTGCCACCTCTGCCGGGACCGTTGCTGGCCAGGTGGGCTTTGGCATACTTGCTGATGTCGTGGGGAGGAAGAAGATGTACGGCCTGGAGCTCATGATCATCATCTTCTCCACGCTCGCCCAGAGCCTGTCGTCCGGCTCGCCCGCCATGTCAATTGTCGGGCTGATTGTGTTCTGGAGGGTGCTGATGGGTGTCGGAATCGGTGGGGACTACCCGCTGTCGGCCATAATCACGTCTGAGTTCGCGACCACCAGATGGCGCGGATTCATGATGAATGCTGTGTTTGCAATGCAGGGCTTTGGCCAGCTGGGTGCTGGCATAGTTCTTCTCACTGTTACTCAAGGGTTCAAGAACTCTCTCGAGCTGTCTGAGACCGTCACCGACTGCTCCAAGAAGGGAGCCTGCGTCAGTGCTGTCGATAAGATGTGGCGGATAATCGTCGGGTATGACTTTCCTTGGATGGATGACTCCCAGCACGGCTCACGCAAAAGAAAGCCCAAGCCCCAGGGACGCTGCAGAATACGAGTATGTGCAAATCACTGACATAAAGACTGGAGCAGATTTGGAGCGGTACCGGGGTGCTTCGCGCTTTACTTCCGCCTGACGATTCCAGAGACGCCTCGCTATACCTTCGATGTCGAGCGGGACGTCCAAAAGGCTGTGGAAGATGTCACCACGTACCGCCAGGGCAAGTGGGGCGAAGGTGAGGTGGACGAGCTTGCGCGGGCCCAAGCCAAGCAGTCGGCGAAGGTGGACCTTGATGTGCCCAGGGCGTCGTGGTCCGACTTTATTTCGCATTATCGGGAGTGGCGGCATCTGAAGGTGTTGCTCGGATGCGCCCTGTCGTGGTTCTTCCTGGTAAGTAGCACTCTGTTGGTTGCTGCCGAGGGAGATGTCTCGTGGAGACAGGCACATTCCGAAACGAATACTGACATGTACTGCAGGACATTGCCTTTTATGGTCTTGGTCTCAACAACACCATCATCCTGAGCACCATCGGCTTCACCGGAGGCAGCAATGTGTACCAGATCTACTACCGGACAGCCATCGGCAACCTGATTCTTGTTCTGGCCGGTGCGGTGCCGGGCTACTGGGTGTCTGCTGTGTTGATCGACACGGTCGGGCGCAAGCCTATCCAGCTGTTCGGCTTCTTCATGCTGACGGTGCTGTTCTGCGTCATCGGCTTCGGGTTCTGGACGCTGTCGGGCGGCGCCTTCATGGCGCTGTTCACGCTGAGCCAGTTCTTCTTCAACGCGGGGCCCAACTCGACGACCTTCATCATCCCCGGCGAGGTGTTCCCGACGCGGTACCGGTCGACGTCCCACGGCATCTCGGCAGCGTCTGGAAAGCTGGGCGCAATCATCGCACAGGTTGTCTTTGGGCCTCTGAGGAGCATCGGTGCGGATGCCGCCAAGGCCAAGACAGACCCACGCTGGGCTGCGCCTTTCATTGCCCACATCATGCAGATATTCGCCGCCTTCATGGCATTGGGCTTCTGCACGTCCTGGCTGGTGCCCGAGCCGGCGAGGAAGACGCTCGAGGAGCTTGCAGGAGAGGACGGGAGCGTTGTCAGTGTAGTCGACACCGTCTCAGCGGGCGACAAGGGCTTCGGTCAAGGCAGAGCAAGCCGCGCCTCGAATGGCAGCTAGTGTCCCTCTCATGTCACCAGTGTGCAACACTCCAGGCTACCTATTTTGAACCTCTTCTGCTGTGCAGAGAAAATAGACCATGAGTATGTTGTACAGTAGAAAGTTCTGGTATCTATCTATTACTAGTAGTAGATTAGCAATTCGCAAGATGAATGTGGAGGAGAAACAGCACCCAGCCAATGTCTGTCCAGGGCGCGGTCCCACTCAGTCTGGGGGATCCCTGCTCCCGCACAGCTAGCTCCATCTGACAGGACTGACGTAGCGGTGGTCAGGGGCTGAGGCTGAGCTCCAGAGAACCCCTCTGTTGTGTGTAGATCCAGAGCGCACCCTCCCCACCAGACACAGGATGGTAAACCGCAATCCGTCCATCGTCCAAACTCCCAATCTTCTGATCTGATGTCGTGAACTCCCAAGTTGCATCTCGCAACTGCAACCCCCCTCCCCCTTCAACGGGAAGCGCATCGCCGACAGACCGACCGACCCAGGCACGATGGCCTCATTTCTCCGTGGAAAGCAGGCGGGCATGCAGAAGGACCTGTCCGCCGCCATCCTCCCGCACCTCTTCATCCCGGACGAGCAGGCCCGCTTCGGCATCAACTCGCAGATCAGGTAGGCTGTTCAGGTTTAACGGGCGGGTGGTGGTGGTGGTATCAGACGGCTAGGCTAACTCGTGCGCACAGCTGCCTCGCATACGACCCCGTCCAGTCCCTCCTAGCCGTCGGCACCAACGAGTCCAAGTTCGGCAACGGCCAGATATACGTCTTTGGACAGAGCAGAATACAAAAGTACTTCCAGCACAACAAGCCCGGCTCCATCCGGAGCCTCCACTTCTCCGCCAACAGGCTCATCAGCCTCAACACCAGGGGCGAGCTGACGATATGGGACCTGGACACGGCCAGAAGAATCGCTGGTGGGCCATGTGGCAGCGGCGTTGTCAGCGTCGTCACAGATCCCATGCTGGACTGGGCCCTCATCGGCCAGTCCAGCGGCGAAGTGTCCGCCTACGACCTGGACCGCGAGAGGCTGTCCCCCTTCCGCACTCCCAACTTCTGGCGAGAGAAGGACCCCAAGTCCACCATGGCCCACCTCGTCTCCATCCAGCTACACCCTCGCGACATTGGCAAGTTGCTGGTAGCCTACACACACGGCGCTGTCATCTACTCGTTCAAACAGAACCAGGCCACCAAGTTCTTCGAGTACGTCTTGCCACCAGGGGCTCCAGGCGGCAACTCGGAGAACGTCGACTCCTTGCGCAGGCCGAGGTTGCTACATGCTGCCTGGCACCCTACCGGCACTTTCATCCTGACAGCTCACGATGACGGGAGTCTTGTGTTCTGGGACCCCAAGGATGGCCGGGTCGTCATGGCGAGGTCCCTGTACGAGACTAGTGTCGACCAGGTGACTTCGAGTCCTCCGCCTCCGAGACTCATCCAGCCATTCACCAAGATCTCATGGTGCTGCAAAGAGAATCCAGACGATACTGCTCTCCTCATCGCCGGGGGACAGGCGGCAGATGAGCCACAAAAAGGTCTGACTTTCTTGGAGCTGGGTCAGACCCCGGTCTACGCAACCTCGTCCTGGCAGGCACTGGGGGATCACTTCAAGGCCAAGCGCCAACAACTCCTACCCATTCCACCAGGCACCGACGTGACCAACTACTGCTTGCTCCCACGGTCAACACCTCACTTCTCCGGGGCTCAGGACCCGATCGCGATCCTGGCCACGCTGTCCTCGGGCGAGCTGATCACCATGAGCTTCCCCTCCGGGTACCCAATCAGCCCCACCAACCAACTTCACCCTTCGCTGTCATTCGTGCATCCCTTCGTTACCAAGGTTGTAGTCTCGACTCTAGACCGCGGTCGATGGCTGGGGATGATGGAGAAGCGCAGTAAAGGAGAGGATCTGCTCAAGGGGGGGGCGGAGGCCCCCAAGCCACGAAGGCGATATGAGGGCAGAAACATCATCCAGGTGGCCCATGCCGACAGCACCATTCGCCTCTGGGACCTCGGGCATGCTGATGAGATGGAAAACCCCACACAGTTGCAGGTCGATCTCTCCAGGGCTCTCGATCGATTTGAAAACGTCGACGTGTCTGCCATGCACCTGGCAGCAAACAGTGGTGATTTCGCTGCCGGTACTACCAGCGGCGACGTTGTCATCTACCGTTGGGGCGGAAATCATAGCTACGGCCAGGAAGATAACAAGCAGCTCGAAAGCAACCCCGGTGGCCTGGTTGACATCAGCTCAAGAACCGAGCCTTCGTTGAAGGAAGGTCTTCAGCCTTTCGTCTTGTATGAGACTGCGCAAGGGCCTATCACTGCTCTTTGCGTTTCTGACGTTGGTTTCGTAGCTGTAGGGTCTGAGGGTGGCGGTGTTAGCATCATCGACCTGCGTGGTCCCACCGTGATTTTCAAGGGGTCCATGGGAGAGTTGGCGCAGAAGGAGAAGAGGTCGTCATTCCTCAGAGGACACTCGAGCGCCACTGCGACAAAGGACTACCCGGTCGTCATTGAGTTCGGAATCATGACGCTCGACGATGACAACTACTCCAGCATCGCATGTTTTGTGGGTACCGCTCAGGGTAAAGTGGCCACGTTCAAGCTGCTGCCCTCTGGCAACAGTTACTCAGCCAAACTGGCCGGTGTTGCAAATCTGGGCGACAAGGTCATCGCTATCTGCCCGATTCAGGCGGACACTGGCCGGCCCGCCGCAGCTACTCCAGAGGTCATGGGTGGCCTTAGGAACGGCCAGCATGTTAATGGCGTCCTGGTCGTCGGTAAGTCTTCTGCCTTCCCCTCCCACTTCCCTCCGAACTGAACACTGGCTAACACGCCCCAGCGACTCAAAATGAGGCCCGCATTTTCAAGCCTGCTAGTTCCAAAGGTGCCTCGAAGTCCTTTGACGATGTTCTCTGCGACGCAGCCGCTGTCACCGAGTTCGAGCTACACGGTTTCGCATTGGTAGCGACCTTCGGCGACGGGAGCGCTCGCGCGTTCTCTCTCCCAGGCTTGAAAGAGTTCGCCAAGGCCCCGCTCCCCACGCTCGACCCCACCAGGAGCACTAGCAATATCGTCGCCTCGACCGGAGACATTATCGGGTGGGCTGGGCCTTCCGAGCTTGTCATCATTCCCGTATGGGGCACTGGCAAGGGCAAGGGCGCTCTGAACAATGACGACAAGCTCATCAACCCTGAGGCCATGATACCGCCGCGGCCAACGATTTCCAACGTGCAGTGGTTGTCCGGGACGCAATACGTATCACCCACAGACCTCGACCTGCTGATTGGTGGGCCCGACAGGCCGGCCTCGAAACGGATGATCGCGGCGGCGGAGGAGGAGGCGAGGCTGGCCAGGGGAGGCCCCGGTGCTAGCTCATCTGGGGCTGGAGCAGCGAGTCAAGAAGGATGGGGGGAGTACCTGCAGCGACAGCTCAACGAAAGAACGGAGAAACTGAATATGATGGGCGACAACATGGAGAGCCTCAACGATCAGAGCCAGGGCTGGGCTGATGATGTGAACAAATTCATTGGAAAGCAGAAGAGGAACGTGGTCATGGGAGGCCTGAAGTCCAAATTTTTCTGATCCCGGCGCTCAGGCTTATTTATTTGACGGCACGGCTTAGAGATATCCAGGTCTAATTTCTATTCTACCATTTGGCTATTTGACGCTTGCGCCATGAAGAAGCGATCCCTTGTTCACGAATCATCCTGTGTTTCGGTCCTGTAGAAACTCTCAGCCTTGCGTGATGAATAATACCACACAACCGGGCTCAACATGATTGCTATTCAAACACATGTGGTACAACAAAGTGCCATTATCACCGGGTCCGCCGTTGGACTGCTCGGGCTGATGTTGTGGTACTTCATGTGCTCGACGGCCCAGACCAGGCTGGCCAAGCAGATTGCTTGGACCCCTACCCAAACGCTGAGCCAGTATAGGATATCCCCGTCGGACATTGACTTTGCCATTGTCTCTCGTTTACGCTGTCACTTCCTTTCCGTTGACTCTTGAGCTGATAATCCTTTGAATATTGGGCATCTGAGATGTGTTGTGTTTATTTGAGTACGGGGCGTGAAGCAGTCTCAATCAAGGGCCCAGGAATAATGGGTTGAACTTCTGCTTTTATGTGTTCTCCAGCCGTGGGTGACCGCTCATTTCCAGCTATTTGCCACACATTGCGAGTCACGAGACTTGGACGAGAGTCGTTCCATGTGCTGTGATTCAGTATTCTGTGCAGCGTCACTGCTTCCTAGCCGGCGCGGGATTAGGGCTCACCGGCCTTGCCCTCTGCTGCCTATTTCGAGGGAAGTGCACATGAACCATTAATCACGTGGCTAATTGTGACTGAAACTCGATGGTCCTGACGCGCATGCTTTGAGTAGTGGCTTGGTACGAGATTGAGCACACTAATCCACGCTAATGAGAGAAATGACAGGATCAATCGAGCGATTGGATCGCAACAGTTGAATTACACTGTGCTTTTATAGACATTATACATCCTCGTGGTTGCTGTGGCGACTCGAATTCCAGACGACTCCGTTCAAAAGAATTACATCAACAGCATACCATAAATCACTCTTCTGACTCCTCTTCAGAGGCCGCGTCCAACTTTCCTTCTAGCTCCTCAGCAAGTGTCAAAGGGCCCGAACGAGTTCCCATCCTTTGACTAGTCACCGTTCCAGTCGCCGTCCCCGGAGGGAGCTCCGGCCCACCACTGCGGGTCCGGGCAGACTCGGCGGCCGAAACCACCGGAGCGCTGCTACTCCCCGAGCTCTCTGGCGCGGGTCCGCCAGGATGTGCGGGCTTCTTGAGGGGCCTGTGGAGGTCTTCCCATATCCTCTCGAAAACCTCAGGGTCCGGACCCTCACGTAGAGTTTTGTTTTGAAGCCTCAGGTCTCGAATCATTGTGTCTTGGTGAGAAGATAACGCTTCAAGCGATTCCACAAGCTCACTTGTCTGCTGCACCTGCGCTTCTAAATCTGAAATTTTCAGGACCATCAACTCATGGTCAGAGGCCTGGGCGGCTGCGTACTCCCTCCACTCTCTCGTCCCGAATGGGTATGGATTGGGCGGTGCCTGGCTCACGAGACGGTTGGAAATCCAGCGGTTGAGGAACCTCAAGAGGGAGGCCAAGACGGTTGTCATTGACTCCCATATGGAAGAGAGCATTGTAGTGTTGAATATTCTGGAGAGATGGGCCTGACTCTTTTCCAGAAAGCGTCTAGGGCGGAATTATAACCGCAATGCTGGATCTGTTTCGGGTCTGCTTCTTGGACGGGCACGGCTGATCTAGAGCCTCAGATGTAATAACGGCTTTTATGCAGATCACCATCTTGAAAATAGAACTCCTCAACAATGCAACGGTAGGACAATAGCCTTGTTGTGATGCCCCTGAGCGCAACAAAGAGCGATGAGCCACGTTGCGCTGTGAACAAAGACGGCAGGTGCCGATCCTCGGCCCAGAATGTGCAGCTTTGTAGGTCCTCGCCGCCACAAATAGACCTGTTGTGTAGATGTGAATGGGGAGCCGTGATAGAAGTGATCATCAGCTGCGAGCACAATGGTTACGGGGTGAATGCGTATCCTCGGAATAGAGGGTGCCAGCAGACAGCTTGGCATGGGCCGTCCCAAGCCAGAGTGGGGCAAAAACCATGTTATACGATTGGCCAAATCCGTCAAGTTGTTGTCGACACGCACTTTTGCCCCCTTGAGGCTTGAAACCACCTTCTCAATCGTGCACAGGCACGACCAATCAGTCATCTCACTTGAGATATATGCATGTCAATGTACGAGGTCTGCATTGGGTCCTGCGGATACGGATTTGAAAGTCAGAGCAGTTTTGTGGCGACATGCAGTCATGGACGTCTTCATTTACTTTGCTCGCAACGTCGAAATCTATCGACGTCTCCTGTCGCCTGCCAGCGAGGCAACAAATCCCACTGCAGCATTTTTAGCCGAGTGCTGGGCCCAAGTCAGAGGAATCCGCATGCCAGTACTCCCATGTGGCTGTCTCGGAAGTTCAAGCTCAAGTATGCGGCCAATTCGATATTGCTATGACAGGGGGGGGGGGGCTTGGATGGTGTGGACACCTGCGAGGTCGCATAAGCGGAATAGCTGAGTCTTGAGAAGCGGCGCTTTCTGCAGGTTAGATTGTGGCACCGGTGAAGTCTCCCAACGAAGCGCGGCCGCATGCCGGGCGGCCAGCCATCCCCATCTCCCCTGCAGCTCCTCAAAACCCGCAACTCTCGCTCAAGCCACCTCATCGGTGAGCTCCGGTGCCTCGTCAGAAACTGGGCAACCTCATAGCCTCTGTCGAAGGGCACAGCTGGTGCTTCCGTTCAGGTCTTCGTCCTTTGAATTCGCCCTGCTCCATCGGACACGCGAATAGATGCACCAATTTGAACCGGCCCCGGCCATGAGCATTTTCTGCGAATCGCAGTGTGTACACCGGTAGGCGCCCCCGCCCCCAAGCGTGAGTCCTCAGCTTTGGCGGAGATTGTGTTTCCTAAAGACCACCGCACACAGGCAACTCTTAGGCTGTCAGCCAAGTTTAGAATGCGTATATCTGACAGTGTCATGAACGCGCCAGCATCGTGACGCCATTGAAGCACACCTCCAACGTGCCAAGCCCAGTGCCTTCATGTAGGCCTTGATTGCCCAGTGGGATGGTCGAGCCGAGCCTTCTTTTATAAAGGATGGGACGCCTTGCAAAGTCCAGCTTGTGTCCGGGGCAATCAGATGAGAAACCAAGCACAGCCCTTTTTTCAGTAGAGAATTCTACGCCTGAGCCAACAGCAGGTCATCATGTCCGAGACTCGTTCCTCCTCACTCGACGTCAACCTCAGTGCGTGTGACGGGTATGCCGCTCTAAGTGTATTATGGGAGTCAAATGGTTCTAATATCATTTCAGCTCCCAACGCCGAACAGATTTGACGTCGGAAGAGCTACAGCAGCTTCAAGATGAACGTTTGAGGATGCACACAGCCGACAGCAGCAGTAGTCTCATAGAGCGCCTCTGGAATCGAGCGAATGGCCAGGGTCGAGCTCATGCTCCTGCTCAGGGTGGCAATGAACAGAGAAGTTCTCGTCCAAATGCATGAGACAGAGGATAGCGCGTTGGACCTCGGGTTTGGTGATACGGTGGCTGACGATACTCGAACAACGGCTGGTCACATCCTACCTAACGCTCTGTCCACCCCTGTATCAATGAACCTTGTTGTACTCCCACATGAGTATATCTCGCAGACTTGGTTCAGATCACTGTTCGTGTCGCACATGCCTTAGTCATCGCATATCTATGCCGTTTCCCCCACAATCCTGCCCGGGAATCCTTCAACGAGGTCAGCCACTCCATCATGTTTGGCCGAATAATTTCTCGCCCGGAGCTGCCGTTCTATGGCGGCGAATGCCGATGGGATATTGGGCAACAAGGGTTGGACTCATTTGGCTTGAGATGTTGTGGAATGGTACACAGCTTACGCGCTGCATCGAACTTCAGCTGCCACCGAGTTCGGCCCCTGAGTTCCCGCTGGCACCCATCCCACACCCCCGAGGTGGACATGGGAGACACAAACTTCACTGACATAGAAAATCACCTCTCCCGGACCTGGCCGGGCTTCTCATTCATGACTCGCTTGTCTTCCTTACGTGATTATCTTGTTCGTGGTAGGTAGATGTCGCGGTTGTCCTCCCCATGTGGAGACTTCGCGGCCCATGCCTATTGTTCTGTGATACCTTCGAACATGTCGCACATGCCTTGTTGAATCTCAATCTTGAGCAATTTGGTTGTCATATGGTCGCCGAGGAATCACGAGCTCGAGATCTGGAGGAATTATTGGGAACCAAGAGAAAAGATGCCCCCACACACCATAATTGCCGCCCACAGGTGCTGATCTGCGGGATCGACCCCTTTCTTGTGGTGATGGGATCACGACTGGCCCCCACGACAGCCATGGATCAAGAAGGCGGTCCGCAAGATTTGCCACGCGCTGGACGATACATTGGCACACAGGGGGCCTCATAGCCTGCTTTGATGGCCTCCCGCCCAGTTTCAGCCCTACAAGCCTGTCATCGGGTGGCGTGCATGTGCAGCATGTCTTGATAGCCGAGAAGCTGTGCGAGACAAGTCCCTGATTCGTTCGGGCTTCAAAATCATGCTGCGAGTTGGCGCCACAACCAAGTGTTGCCCGCGCCAGCACTCCTGGCCTCTGCTTCCGGGTATTACGTTGCACAGCATCTACGTGGAGGTCGTCGCCCAAGGGGGTGTCCATGTGTCGGATTACGGCCAATCTTGTCCTAGACCTGAAAAGGTTGACAGGCAACGGCGTGACTTGGGTCCCATCCCACGGTGGCATGCCTGCCGCCCACTTAGCAAGAGGAACACGACACCACAGAAGCATCGGACCCCCTGGACCCGATAAAATCCCGCCGACATCAGCAGAGTCGATATGGTGCGGTTCGCGGCCCATGACAGCAAAAGGAGAAGAGATAATTCACATCTCAGAAGCCAGCTTCTCCTATGTCTGCGATCAGCACTACATGACTTCTCACTACCTCTCCATATTGCCGATCCTCCAAGGAAAAAAGCCTCGCGGACCGGGCCGTCCAGACATAGGGATGGTGCCGAAGGCCGATGAGGTCCTATCAAGGCATCAAGAAAGCCTGGGCAGAATAAGCTGTATTCCACACAACCTGTCCCGGGGTGAACTGGCCAGTAAGCCGGGTCAGGGGCCGCGCGGGCGACGCCGAATTCGAACCCGGAAGAAAATCCACGATGCTCTCGTGTGAGCTTTTGCTTATCCGATGACTTGGGAATAGAACGATATCACATTTAACCACCAACCCTCGATCTTGAAACAGGGGGGCTGGGCTAGGCAACATTTCACTGGTCACCCAAACACATCTCCAGGATCTCCAGCACCTGCTCCTTCCTCTCCAGAGGGATCGCGTTGAACTGGCAGCAGGGGTCCTTAAGGCTGCTCTCGGCGACGGCCTCGAGTTTGTCCCTCCCTATGCCGTACTCCCGCAGGGTTCTTGGGAAGCCCAGCTCACGGATCACCGCGTCCAGGGCGTCGCCCAGGTCAGCCTGCCCCCTCACAAGCGAGTGCTTGGTGAGCGCGGCTGCGACGTCTGGGTCGTGCCAGAAGGCGTCTACCACGAGGGTCTGCTGCTGCGCGTTGATCTTTGCGTTGAACTTCTGCACGGCGGGGAGACATATGCACGTCGTTTCGGCGTGGGGGACGCCCATGGGGCCGAGCTGGTGCCCGATCCCGTGCGAGCCGCCTTTTGTCTTCCATCAGCTCACTCGTCCGGGATGGCGACGGGGATCTTGTACGAGAGCAGGACTTTTCTGCCAGGTCTGTGAGCCTGGAAGTAGTCTGACGTACCGACTTTGACTCCATAGAGGTTCGCCGCGCGCATACTCTCTGCCGCACCCAGCTGGCATCTCAACCGAGCGTCAAGGTCGTTCGGCTCCTGCTTTGTCCTCAGCAGGCCTGGGAGTAGCAGCTTGAGTCCCCTGAGCGAATGCCTTGTACCATCAGGGTTGGGATTCGAGCTGCAAATTGTCTCTACGCAGTGGTCCACGGCCCTCAGACCGGTGGAAAGCCACACTTTCTGCGGAGTTGTCCGTGTGAGGGCAGCGTCCCTGAAACCATGTTAGCGAGTGTTGCTGTGGTCTCGAGTATATCTCAATTGGTCCGAGAATACCCACATAACAATGACAGATATGCCTACCCTTCCCGGGTTCTGGAAAATCTGCTTGTGATGCGTGGCATCGTTGGTTGCGCCACCCGGTGGGTTGAACTCGCCGGCGCTGAGGGTCGTAGTGACGGACACGACAGGAACGACAGAATTATGGACTGTCTTCGGAGCATTTTCAGGCATGGGTTTGTTGTACCTGAGTGCAAGGCTGGTCCGGAAGAGGAGGTCCATTTCATCAATGTTGTTGACGCCGTTCGCCAGAGCCTGGGGCTGGTGAGACCAGGACTCACTGTGGTCACGGGCGACTTACAAAAGAGACGGCCTTGGCCCCATCGATGAGACTTCCGCCTCCAACGGTGACGATGGCGTCTGCCCCCGAGTCTTTCACCTCGTGCAATACATGCAGGACTTCGGAGTAGTACGTGTGCGGTCGCATGCCGATATGAGTCCCGACGACCCTGACATTACCGCTGTTCAGAGACGAATTAAGCCTCTCGACGACGTCTGTCGTCTTGCTGAGCGACTCAGATATCACCAGGAACGGCTTGAGGCTGTTGAGAGTCGTGGCCAGGTGCTTTGCGCAGGCTTCCGGATAAGGCAGCCCATGAGTGATGATCGGGAACTCCTTGTCAGGGTCGAAGCGTTCTGTGCTCTCAGCTGCCATCTTGATTCAGTCAGTCTGAATCTGTTCCGACACGTTTGCAACAACAAAGCACAAGATGAGTCGAGGTTGGATAAGCAGGACAACTACCGAGACCGAGAGCTATGGGGCGGGGTCGAAACTAGACAATTACATGCTGACACATTCCCTGTAATGTTCCCCTTCGTCACATTTACTAGTCCATGAAACCTAGACATAACATATCGTCCAATTGCAGGTACGAGCTGCAGCATTTCTCCGAGACTGTATCACTCGTTCTCATTAAGATGCCCAAGCATGCTACGACCTATAGGAACAGGAGCGAGGATGCTCAGAGAGCCTCAGGCAGTACTGATCATTGTACACTGGTTTACAGCCCAAATTTTGAGCGAGGCAGGGCAACATAATTCAGAGCGGCAGAGAAGACACTCTGACCCCTGGTGCACAGGTCATTAATCTATTGACTCAGAAGCTGCGGCACGCGTTCTGAACACACCCCCTTGACTTGGTCATCACAACACGCACACTGTGCTTTTGTACTCAGTCGTTGTTTCCACAGTCACCAATGCTAGAGGCCGGATCCCGCGAAACGCCGCTCATACAGTAGACAATGGCTCATAATGCTGCAGCTAGTTCATTGCATTTGGCGGTAGGCTCGACGGCGGTCAGTGTAATCGGCCTGTCAAAATAATCAAGTCAGCCGAAGCCCACACGTTGTTTTCCCTCCGAGATTCGGGAACTCACGTTATTGCCCCACCAAGCTGGCATCGTCACACCTGGCAAATCGATAGCGAACATGATGATGGTGGCGCAGACCTGCGTTCCGCGGTCGAGACCAGTCCCCAGCAGGTAGTTGTACTTCCGGAACCACACAGGGTGCACCCGAAGGATGTAGCCCATAAACACCAGAGAAAGCAGAGCAGATGTCATGAGGTTCGTGGTCTCATAGACAGGGAAGATGGTGCCGCCGTAGAGAATCATTGCCATGTTGCAGCGTGTCTCGATACTCCAGCCGGGCTTGTACTTGTGAACGACATAGGTGATGGTCACCAGAGCAGGGCCGATGAGGAAGGAGTAGTAGATCCAACTGTAAGGGGAGCCTTTATCGAAGAGCACCTTGGGGCCCAGGACACCCCAGAGCACTGAGAGAGGGTAGCAGCTCTTCGTCTTCAGGGCGAGCCATGCGTTCGAGTCCATCTTCCCAGTGAGGGTCTCCTTGCCAACTGGGGTTTTGTCAGCGACTCCTTCCTACTTCAGCCTCCAAAAGCATTACATCTTCAAAGGATTGCTTACTACGATCTGTCACAAGACGCATGATACCGTAGTTGACGAATGGTCCAAGAAGAGTTCCATAGACTTGGCCCCAGAACATCTCCTTCTCTGGGATCTTCATGTAAAACCCAAACTTGTAGTCGGAAGTTAGATTCAAATTCTGCTCCAGGATCTGGCGTCCATGCGTCATGCACGTGAGGACAGCCGTCGGGTTCCCCGGGAACATGGCGCCAGCCATGAGCTCTGAGAGAAAGGCCATGCCGACCTGAACATTGGCAACACCCCAGAGAATACCGTTCGGAAAAGTGCAAATGACCGAGACGAGCGTGATGACGACGAATCCCCACCATGGCAGACCCATATCCGCACCGTAGATACAACCTAGGGACAAGGCCAGGCAGGGGACCAAGAGCGCAATGTACCATCAGTGAGGCACCCGCTCGGTACGGCTCATGAGCTTCAGGTATGGATCGTTGTAGTCGTCTCGGACATTCTTCAGCGCGTCGCGGAGGGCCTTGTACGAGTCCTTTCCGTACCAGAGGATCGAGTAAGCCAAGGCGCCGGTAGATGCGGCGAAGCCAAAGAAGAAATACATGGCGTATGATGTGGACCAGCGAGGAGGGGAGTAAGCGTCCATAGCCGTCTGGTTCAGGGAGCGTGTAATCAGGCGTGAGGATGCGAGTGATGTTGTAAGTCTGCCCTGTGAGATCGAACGTGCCAGACGACATTTGGGGGGGGGGCGGGTGGCTAATTCTGCGAGTTGATCGTGGTGAAGTACATGATCGGGTAGAGGAGCCAGCAGCAGAAGATCGCCCCAGCGATCTGGTGCGCATTGGCCCATAGCGGCGTGTACAGAGGGGAGAGGAAGCTCGCGTAGTTCCAATCCAGTGTCACGTCGAGCATTCCGAAGCCATCTTCTAAATGCCAGCTGCCTGTGTAATAAAATAAGGTGATTCAAAGCAAGATGCCCGACGGGCACTGGGGCCAGTTTCTAGACCAAACTTACAATTACCCGAGCCCATCAAATAAGCCTTCCACTGCCCATGTCCAAAGTAACATAGCAAGGGAAGAGACGAAAGGAGGGGAAATATGAAGCCAGGAATCCATTGGTAGCAAAAGGTAGCACAAGCGACTATGGCGAAGAACCCCAGGGATTTCTTGGTGACCGACGGATTCTTATGCATAGCATTAAACAAGGCCACATTAGGAAGAACTGCATCGGTGTCAGCTCCAAACTCGAAGTGTCAAGATTAGGGCTAGGTGAAGAGCGTTTCTTACCCCCGGGGTAATAGATCTTGGGTGGGCGGACCAAGATATCACGGTATATTCCAGTGAATGCGTATCCAATCATCTGGGATGTCAATAAGAAGCGAATGCCCCAGCCAGGGTTGATCTTGCGGCCATAGTACAATTCCAGTGCTGACAGCGGTCCAAGACCTGATCGAGGGTCAGTCGATCCTCTTGAGCATGGCATCCAGGGATCGCGGTCACCCACCATAGGCAGCATAACAAGAACCGCAGCACGCAACAACAATCAAGGCATGCTCCTTTGCGTTCCATGGCCCTGGATTCAGACTGAATGATTTTCCAAAAATGGTAAATGTGCTTTTGGGGAGGTATCTGGCCACTGTACCGTCGTTAGTGGCTTCTCTGTGTCCATGTGGGAACAGAACAGAACTTCCAAGACTTCGTATCAATTTCACTTACTTGCATCTCCCATGCCCCACGACAGCAACTGGACCGCATAGGAGCTAAGAGTCTGATAGTATGGTTTGAAGTAGTACATAGCCGAGATGGCGCAACCAATGACCACCCAGAAGGTGGACAGGAACCAGAAACGGAACGTGAGAATAGGCTGGCTGCGGTCCTGTCAGACAGGCGTCTCCCGAGGTAGGGTCCAAAAGGGCCCACTCACTTGAAGTCATTGTGCAAGTCAACCGTCTTCGCCACCAGAGGGACCGGATCTAACACAAGTCAATACACTGCTATCGACTGTGGTCCCATTCGTCTTCCCGACAAAGGCTTTGAGCAGGAGGGTTGTGTGATCCACAAGAGGACTAATATCATAACGTACAGTCCTTCAGACGAGGGTCGACAAACTCTTCATTGTCCTCCGGCACGTATATCTTAGCAGCATCATCGTAGTCAGAATCGGGACCGGTGGACACGACCTCGATATCCGGGTTCTTCTCATCGTAAGGCCGGGGCGATGGAGTGGTTCTGTCCCTAGATGGTTCGTGGTGCGGTGTGATCTCGGAGGTTACAGTGCCTTCCGGCCCACCTTCCAGGAACGACGGCCACGACGGATAGAGATTTGGATTCAGTCGGAAAGATAGAGACTCCCCCTGGTCACAAGCATGTTACTGCTTCTCAGAGAGGACTGCGTTGTAGCAGAGGATGGGCTTGGCATAGCCTTTATACCCGGCGGCCAAGATGCGAGGGAAAAGTAACGACATGCTGCACATGGGCGATAACGCACTGGCATGTAGTATCCACACCTCGCCGTCGAATTCGGCAGAGGTATCGACTTCCCGACACACGTCCTGCAGAGAGCGGGTGACCCATAGATCTGGACCTGGGAGTCGAGGCGGTGATGCGACATGCTCGTTATCTCCCGCCACATGGCTCTAGAACCCCCCCCCCCCCCGGTGCCTTCGGTAGCTTCCTCTTTCAGCAGTGGTTGGTGGAACCACATCCCAAGGTCTCTACCTCGTTATCAGCAACCAAGGCCACGACAGCGGGTCCTCAAGTCTTCCGGCAGAGACGACAGCAACAGGATTCAACGAAGCGTGGGTGAGCCATGGCGACGCACAGAAGGGCGAGACGCAAAGCTTCTGGAAGCAATCCAAACGAGGACGACGGTCCGAGATTGGGGCCTGGTGGGGTCGACTGCAAGGGCAGCATGGGTAGAGGGAGGCCAATGCCTTCACACCTGTCGTTGTCCGTCTTGAGAGAAACTTCGTCGACCATTCTGACAATGTGTTTAGCGGACGGTGAAGCCATGCCTGTCCCCACGCGACGGCGGCATTGCGCAATGCACGACACGCACGCTCAGGCCGTCTGAAGACGAGCTGGAAGCGACGATGTTCCCGTGACCATTGCCATACCAAGCCCACGCGGCAATCGAGACACCGATCCTCGTCTGTTCCATTCGACTCTCGAGAGTGAGGTCGTATCTGGCACCACTCGTGACCAATGAGAAGGGTGGATGATTGCAACGCAAGCTCCATGGGACCCTTGGGACCCAGAGATAAGGACGAGCCATCCATCCATCCATCCATCCGACAGACAGACAGACAGACAGACAGACAGACAGACAGACAGACAGACAGACAGACAGACAGACAGACGGACGGACAGACAGACAGACGGACCGACCGACGGACCGACGGACGGACCGACCGACCGACAGAGTGGTAGTAACAAGCTCGACGAAAAGAGATGAATCCTGCCTGAAGTTAGCTAGGCCTTGAGAGACAAAAGCCCCTGTTGCCAGGCAGTAACCACCGATAGCAGACCGAGGTGGCAGGGGAGGAAACTGCCGGACCAGCTATCCGCACCGGGCGAGATTGCCGCCGCGCCGCAGCACAAATCACGCTCGATGAATTGAATTGCCACTACCAAGCCCACGCGAAGGGGTTGATGAGAATGCCATCTTATTATCTGCCGTTGTTCATAGAGGCGTGGCATGCAGAGTTCAAGAACATACAAAGAGGGCAGGTCGTTTGGCCACAGCACATCTTGTAACCTTGTTGGGTAACTAAGGTCTTGGTCCTGCAGCCCTTTCCCGGTCAAGCTTCGCAGCAAGACATCTTGGCCGTTGCTTGATCGTTGCTTGATCGTTGCTTGACCGTTGCTTGGCCCCAGACTGTTGCATCCCGCTCGCCTTCAGTGCTGCGAGACTGCTAAGAATCCATTGTTGTCTTTCAGGCCGTCGGCCTGAATGTTGCTTTACCAGTAGACCGAACCGGGAACCGGGAAGACATCGTGCCTGCGAGAAGACGCCTTCAGGATTAAAATGTCGTAACATTGCCTCAAGCTACCAAGGTAGCCATATATCAGGCGAATAACAGGCAGGCATCAAGCATCACACACCTCCAAGTTCGAACCCCTGAGCCAGGCCCAACACTTGAATACATGCATGCATCCACCCCCCCCCCCCCCCCCCAAAAAAAAAAGGAAATAAAAGAAAAGAAAAGAAATAAAAAGGTTGAAAGACCTGAAAGAAATGAAGCTCCCCGCCCAGCTAACCCAATATGAACACTAAATGTCGATGGCACAGAATCGTAGAGGAGCAAGGGAGGGCCAACGAAGAAAAGTAGCACCCCGTCCTGAACACCGGACAAAAGCAAACTCGTGGGGCCATCGTACAGTCCTCATCATAAAGTAATCGGGCGAATGAGAGCCACCATCCTCCATCACGATCCCAGCTCACGCAGACGGAGCATTGGCAGTTCCTATCCCCCAGTACTGCTCCGCATAGAACGTCGGCGGGTCCGCCTTCTTCCACAGGTCGTTGAAGGCCGAGAAGAGCACCATGTCCTGCGGGTTGCTGGCGAAGGCCGCCCGGATGCTGCTGATAGCCGCCGCCTGCTGGTCGACGCCGGGGACCGCCTGCCCGTTGGCCGACCCCTGCCACGGCCAGCCCGACTCGGTCACGCGCACCCGCGCCGACGGGTCGCCGAGCTTGTTGCGGATGTTCTGCACCTGGTTGGCCACGAACACGCCCGCCTGGCCCGGAGCCGTGTTGGGGTCGAAGAAGGGGTGGATGTTGCACGCGCAGTAGTCGCTCGCCTTGCACAGCTCCGGGTGCGCGAGCACGGCCACGAACGTGTCCACCGTCACCACGGGGCCCGTCCAGCCCGACTGCTGCAGCAGCGCCCTGCCGCTCTTGAGCGCGTCCAGGATCTGCTGCGGGGACGCCTGCCCGTTGTTGACCAGCTCGTTGCCGATGCTGACCGTGTCGACGATCGACCAGTCCTTCTGGATGCCCTGCACCAGCGTGGCCACCTGGTCGCCCAGGTTGTCGAGGCTGAAGATGCCGAAGAACACCTTGAGGTTGTTGGCCTTGGCGGCGGCGTAGACGTTGGGGATCTGGTTGCAGTCCATACCATACACACGCACGAACCCGTAAGTCTTGCCGATGACGCCAAAGTCCTGCATGATCTGCGTGGCCGACTTGCAACCCCCGTCTGCGTTGTAGGGCGCGTACGCGACTCCGAAGAGACCAGAGCCCGTGGCATTATTGACGGGCGAGCCGGGACCTTGGGGCGGCGCGCCACCTGTGGGAGCTGCCGGCACTCCAGTCACCGTACGGGTTCCGGAGGCCTGATGCGCTGCCAGGCCCGCCGCCGACGCACTGCTGGTGGGCGGGACGAGGACGACCGTGGCCTCCGCGGTGGTCACGGGCGTGCCATGCTTGTCGACAAAGACGACAATCTCGGGAAGCGAGGTGGCTTTGGTGCGTGTGTGGTCTACGATTGTGACCGTCTGGCCCGCTAGGTTAAGCGACCTGGCGGCGAGGTTGTTGGCGTGGCCATGGTCATGGACCCTGCGGTGGTGGTGGTGGTGATGATGCTGGTGCTCTGCAGCGGCTAGGGAGAGCGCAGCAAGGCCGGCAACTGCTGTGGTGTTGAGCCGCATCTTGGGACCAGTCTGGTTGTGTCAAGGGAGGCTACGAGGTTGTCGGGGTTAAACGAGCGTGTGACTGATCGAGTCGTCGAGACACCAGGAAGTATCGTTGGGCTTCTTTAGGTGGTGCAGGATGGGAATGGTCAGCTGGTGAAGAGTGTTCGTCGGGAACGTGATCATGGTCAAGTATAGGGATGGACGGTGCTCCTCTGTCCATGGTGCTTGCCGACTGTTGATATTATGCATTCCAGGAGACGACAAGGCGGTCGCGCCTCACTCTGGGCGTCCACAGCCCGTCCACAAAACACGGGAACGAGCGACCTTCTTGGCTCCATCGCACCTCCTGACGACTGTTTTGTGCCTTCTTCGCAGTACGACGGCAGACCAGCCACCCCGTCGTTTGGCCTTTGGTTCAAGCACAATTGCATTGCCTTGATCGTCCTCCTTGTTGTCACCATGCTTTGATTTCGGCTGACTATTCGAATGCCTCATTCCGGGTCAGCTTGGCCTCGCAGATCACACCGGGCTGGCCTGGCTGGTTGCCTGGGCATTTCGATAGGAACGGGAGGAAATGGGGTGTGCTATTTCCAATTTCACCACTTGTCTCGCCCGAGCACGCAAGTGACGCACCAAGTGAGACAAGACAGACACAAGCTGGCCGGATGACCAAGCAAGGGCGCATGGCACTTGAAGCTGTATTTCTCAATAATTAAATTAGTCTAATTCCTCATGAATTGTTGTCGCACCGCCATGCTTGGGTTCAGAGACCTCGCTTGCAGCGACCACCGGGGATGCTCGGCTCGTCTCGTCTATTCCGGGCTGCCAAAGCTGCGATATATCAGGATGCATAGCGTCATTACATAAACGGTTGCGGTTTAAGAATTTGAATACCCAGTGGTCATGAGCCAGGCAACGACAGCTTGCTGCTGGTCTTTCTCGTCATAACCTTTGTGATTGCATGCCTGATGGTTATTGCTGCCTTCTCGATCTCCTTCTTGGAGAGGCCATTCGTAACGCACACTTTCAGAGCAGGCTGAGTGTGGCCGCCGCCAACGCTCTTGTTGATTAGGGCGGTCTTCAGCCGCGTGATCATGACACCGTTTGCGAGGGCCTGGCACATCTTTACTTAGCCACTCGCGAGACATGGGAGGGGATTTGCGCTCGCAGGAACAGGGCTCACCTCATCAACGCATTCCTGCAGCACTCGGTCCTGGTCCTCAAGGGACAATCGCCTCGACTGGACAACATTCGGCTTGATGACGAGCATGAGAATTGGGTTTTCCGGAGCACTCGTGCACATGACCCAGTCGCTCCGTGGGTCCAGTTGCGCCCGCGCCGCACGTATATTCTCCCGCGAAGAGGCAAGGATTTCGGGATTAGTCTGCAGCATGTTGAGGGTCTCGCTCGCTGTGACGGCGAGCATGGCGGGCAAAGCCGCAGAGAAGGTATACGCCATCGAGGCGATCCTCTGGTGGGCCACGACGTTCTTGTCGCCTGCACAGAAGCCACCGCCAGCGCACAAGGGGCCAGCCAGCGAACCGATAATCATGTCGACCTGAGCAGGGTCGACGTTTTGCGCCTCGGTGACGCCGCGGCCTGTTCGACCCAGGACACCGAAAGACCAGGTCTCATCGAGAATAATGCGGAACTTGTACTTCTCTTTCAGTTCAATCTGTGCGGTGAGGGCAAGCGTCAGCGTCCAGTGAGGGCCATCTTGGCGCGAGTTCCTGTCCTTACCATGCGTGGCAGGTTAATCGAGCCGCCCGTGGTCTCGGAAAGACCCTCGGCCACAAGGAAACGTCTCGTTAGCTTCTTCTGCTTCTTCTGGTCCTGGGCGACCTGTCTCATGACGGTTTCCAGGTCGTCCCAATCGCCCGGGTTATACCACTTGATCGTACACCTCGACAGCTCGATGCCCTTGCGGACGGGATAGTTGGTTGCGCGGTCGGTAACAATGACGTCGCCCCTCTTGCAGAACGCAGGGATGACACTGGAGCTGGTCGAAAAGCCTTGAGCATACAAGATGCATGCCTCGGTTCCTAGGTAGGCGGCAACGTCGGATTCGGTCTTCATGTGCACGTCCTGTGTTCCGTAAAACTGCGGGGGTCCGCAGGGGCCGACACCGTAGGTGCGAAGGGTATTGATGGCTTTCTCCTTGATCTGCTCGTTGGCATTGAAGTTGTACACGTTGTATGAGGCCAGGTTCGTGACAGTTCGGCCATTTGCCAGTCTGACCTTGGGACCGGTTGCCCTGCACGAGGCCGCCCTCTTGTTAGCTTTGCTTTCGTTGACAAGCGTCCCCGACACGCAGAGAGACAGACATACCCGACTATGACAGGAAGCCTCTCCATCTCCAACTCTTCGGTAGTATTCTGCTTGCCGACCAGAGGCTCGGGCTGCCACTCTTCGACGAGCTCCTCGATCTCATCCTCGCTGAGCTTGACGTAGTTGGAGTCGTTTGTCGCGTAGGACGGGCTTAACAGGTAGCGAATGAAGAAGATGAGCAGGAACAGTTCGAATATGGAGCGGATGGGGTCGTTCTGGTAGCTGGCCTGGACGTAACGGATGAGCACGGCGGACCCGGGGACCTTCTGGAAGGTCTGCGAAGCCTCGCGCAGCAGGACGGCCACCTGCGCCTGGATCTCGTGCAGATCCATGATGGTATTCTCGCTGATGCTGCTTGCCGCGATGAAGAAGACACTGACGGTCGCACGCGGGAAATATCGAAAGCCCCTGGGGTTAAGGGTGACCGGAGCCGGAAACGGAATGTTGGTGATAACGGGGAAGAAGGACAAAAAAAAAACCGTCTCCAAGGCAGGATGACGGTGATCAATAGAAGCGCGTCGTCGCTGCCGTGACGGGGGCAGGATCAGAGGATCAGGGGGCAATCTGCACTAACAAGCGGCAACCCACTCACTGCATTGGCGTGGGCCGATGAAACCCACCCACAATGTCAGCGTAGCTACGCACCGAGCGAGTACCGAGTCAACCACCCTTCCACCGTGGGCTTACATAACAGGCCGGCCGCATTCAGTCTTTGTACATGGACGCAGGGATTGATTCCAGTCTCGTAGAGTAGCGGGCGATGCGCAGCTTCAGATTCATAGCATTGCAACCCATGTATATTCATCTAAACTCACGCCGGCTCCACACATTACAATATGCCTTGAGCCTGCGATGCCATCCCACGCGCAGCATGAGATTACAAAGGAGGCCCTCTCTCTGCGGCACCGACCATGCCCAACGAAATCAACTGTCGAGTGGCTGACAAACCCATGCCACAAAGCAGATCCTTGAGTATAGCTTCCAGACTTGAATTAATTATGCCATTCATGATGCCGCCTCGGGTCATCAAGAAAACGCATCCAGAGAAGTATAGAATGCATGCCGTGTGAGTTTGCGTGCGTGCGTGCGTGCCGAGAAGGCGAGTCTAGACAACCATTTACCATGCCCATGATCCTTTCGTGTACTTGTCGAAAGGACGCACAAAATCAATACAATGTACTCCCTATAGCCCCCAAAGGTAAAGCAAAGAGCAATAAAAACACCGTGCCATGTGCAAAGGCCTTCCCGCTCTCCCCTCCAAAAAGAAATCTCTCCCCTCTTTCCTTTTATGAGACAGATCCCGGCACTTTAGAAGAGACGGATCTTGGCCGCGTCTCCCGTGCTTGACGCCGAAGCAGACGCAGTCATCGTCAGCAGCGCTCCCGTGTAGGATGCTGCACCTGTGCCTGTCTCCGTCTCACCGACGGTGTTGTTCTTGTCCTGGTCCGTGGGTTGAACCAGGTTCGTGCTGTCAAGCATAGAGAATACCGACGACGGCACGTACTTGCCCGCGAGGCTTGGGCCCACCATCAGCACCAGGAACAGGATCAGCAGCAGAAAGTAGAGCAGCGCATAGCGGAAAACACGCTTCCTCCTGAGCTTGGACTGCTTGAGCGAGTAGATTGGTGGCCGAATTTGCCGGCTGAGATGTCATGTTAGCGTTTCTCTCTTCATCAAAGAGCATTTGAGACGTACCTAGGACGGAGCCAGAAGAGCATGATGGAATGCAGCTTGTCCACCTGAGGGATCAGGATCACCGGGCACATTATGAACAGCAGTGCGTGTCCCAAGATGAAGTCCCCAGCAAAGAAGCTCAGCTCGGTGATCTTGCAGAGGAACTCTCGTGCAGGTTGCGAGACCGAGTGCCAACCCATCGAGTACCATTTACCGGTCCAGAAAGCGATGTTGGCCTGGTCAGTCTTCATTTCTCTCGTCAGGGCGAAGGTGATGATCAACTTCATCACCCAGCGCTGTACGGCGATGACTGCGATCATGCCGCTAATCGTCCGGGTGAAGTTAAAACCCTCGAGGACGTACATCACCTCGAAGAACACGAGGAGCATGATGACAGCAATAGCGTGCGCGATAGCCGCCAGTACGCTGCCGAACTTCTTGCAGCACATGCTGAACAACGGCCCCATGCAGCAAGCCATGGCGAAGAAGATCGCACACACGCCAGCGTTGACGGCAACGGGACCGAGGGCAACGATACCAACACGCATGAGGGCGGCGGTGGGCTTGGCGTCCGAATCGTTGTCCTTCAGGACACCACCGGTGTCGTGGACTCCAGTCTGCGCGTTAATGAACAGGTAAGGAATCAAGGTAACGACGGCGAGGAGCAGCGGGGCGATGATCTCGGCAAAGAACGTTAGTCACGTGAGCACGGTTCACATCAGCCGACAGCTTGCCCGAAGGCTCGCCCACGACCTTGCGCTTGTATCCAGTGAGTCGGGTACGAGAAAGACGGCAGTAGGCGATCCAGGACGACGCGTGAGACACCGAGTTACCACGGGAGAGCCAGCGGAGGAACTCGCGGTAGTCGATGAAGAAGTCGTTCCATGCGAACTGATGGGGGTTGTAGAGGAACGGCGAGATGCAGAGGGCGAGCAGAGACATCCAGAAGTAGATCAGGGCGGCCTGCCAGACAGTCAACGTTGCAAACAGCAACATCAACAGCATGCGAGCTCCAAAGTAGATAGACGGCCCAGCAAAACGCGAGAACAAGATTCCGAAGGGTATACGAGCGGTGGCGAAGCCACGGCCCGTACCGATATATCTGGCACCTCCGAATGACAAGTTCTGTTGCACTGCATTGGCGTAGATCTGACAGACGAACACCTCAAAGAAGGGTGATAGAGAGCAGATCTGCTTGGCCAGACGGGTCGAGGCACGCAGGACTCCACGCTCAGTCAGCTCCTGCACAACCAGAGGCACGAAGGCGAGGAAGATGACGAAGATAATGGAGATGACACTGCGATAGACCCAGTCCATCAGCGCAGCCGTGTTGTTGCAACCCGTCGGGTACATAGGGTCCGTAATAGGGACGTCCCGGTTGTAGCTGCAGGCGATGGTCTCATGTCGGAGGGCACCAAGGTTGATCAGACAGAGCATGAACATGTGGACTGAGAGCATGATGAACATGTTGTTGACGTGGAATCCGGGATGCGCGTAGTAGAACGAGAGGAATCGGTCCAGAGGCAGCTGGGTACCAAGGTAGTAGTACTCTCGAGACAGCATCTGTTCACCCATACCCGTTCCGATCTTGGTCGTGAAGTTGAGAATCGAGCCAAAACCCAGATCACGACCTTTACCGCACTGGAAGTATTCACAGTGCTTGATGCGACCACCACGTAGGACGGCGTTCATACCAGCATAAATATCCTCGTTCAGATGAAGACCCTTCTGCGCCTTGGAGACACCTCCTCTCGTGGTCATGTAAATACCGTTGAGGAAATCAGGATGACCGTAATGGAGCTTGCCGCCGATCTGGGCCAGCGTACGAGCGAAGAGAGTACCGAACGTTTGCTCCTTTCCTGCGGCGACGTCACCAAGAATACCGATGTTCTCAGAGAAAATGTATTCACGTGCACCAAGGATAGCAACAGGAGCGGGAGAGTTGTTCTTGACCCCGGGAGTGTAAGGAGAGACGTTTTCGGTCTTCATCTCCTCGAACTCGGCGAGTACGCTCCGGATCTTCAAGCACTCCTCGAGATAGTTGTCCTGGTTGGCGTCGATGAGCTGGATGTATTCGCCGCGGTAGAAAATGATCGAGTGGTTCTGGTTGTCGGATTTGCCGTCTCCCAGAATGGGGTTACCAGAGAGTTGGATTCGGAACTTGGGCTTTCGCATGCCGTTCTCCATGAGCTCACAGTGGCCGTCGATAAGAGCCGAGTACAAACGTGGCTCCTCGCCCTCGTTTGCTGGCGGCTCCTCATCCAGGTAAGCGATCTGCAAGTCGGGATACGCACGGAGGAGGAACTCGGCGTTCTCCATTTCCTCCTTCTTGAACTTGGCATACCGTTGCATGGAGACACAGATCTTGAACTTGCGGCGAGCCATGCGCTCGAGCTCACGTTCGAGCTTGTCAGAGTTGCCGCCGAACATCTGCACGACCTCGGGGTTCTCAACGCGATAGAGCAGCTTGATAGCGCGACTGTAGTTCATGAAACCAGAGATGGTACGGTAGAGAGTTTGGAAGCGAAGCGAGGCCCAGATCCGGGTGCGAAGCGTATACTCCGGTGCGGAGGACTTGAAACCGATGCAGTAGAAGGGGAGGTCATCAATCTTGCTCTTTGCCGTGTCCTTCTCAGGCTTCTCCTCGTCACCGTTGTACTGCGCAGTTTCATCCGACAGAATCTTGGTATCCTTGACAAAGCAGTCCCACTCGTGGGGGTGCAGTTGCTTCAAGTACTCCAGCAGGGTGACGCGCGAGTACGGCTCATCCTCACGGATAATTTCCCGGAGAGACAGCAGGATCTTTTCGCTGTAGTGTGGGATGAGGACCGTGAACGTCGGCATGTTGTCCACAGGAAGCGGCTCAGGGATTGGGGTGGACAAGGACTGCGCGAAGAAAGAGATGCGACGCTCTGCTTCGCTGTGGCTCGGGAAAAATTCCGTCTTGAAGGAGTGATCTTCCTGCGAGACGAAAAAGGTTGGAGCACGCAGTGTACGCTTCCCCTCCTGTTCGGACGGCACCTGATGGTAGAGAAGCTTCTGCACATGGTCGATGGCGAGTAGATGCTCTCGGTACATGGAGATGACGATGGCGTTCCAGATCTGAGAAATGAGCACCTTCGGCTTGTACTTGATCTCCATGTCGGTCGTGGCCAAGACCTTGGAGTAAATCCTCTTGGGTAGACGCGAGAAAACGTTCCTCCAGGGTGTCATGATGGAGGAACCGAGATAGAACGATCTGGCGATAGAGACCACGGCGTTCAATATGACGTAGAACAAGTAAGTATCGAGGAAGAAGAAGACCAGGTCCGTGAATGTCATCAAGATAAGAAGAATCGTCGGCTGGTACTTGCAGAGATTGTTCCCGATGATAGTGTCACCCAAACAGCTACTGGTGTCCATTATGGCCAGATAGCGAATGGTGTCTCGGAATGACAAGGTCAGGAAGCCGTAAGATTCACCGAACTTGCAACCAAAAATAACACACCACATGCCATAAGACATAGCCATGTCATTGCCCTTCAGCCGAGGCCAACTTGCGGTAAAGGTCTGGCTGGCCACATAGCGTCGAGACTTCTTGCTCACCAGATAGCTGCCAAAAAGCCCACCAAGAGGCATGATGGCAAAGAAGAGCAAGGTGATGAGAGCAATGAAGAACTGTGCAACGCCAAGAGCCAGGGCAATGGTGGAGTTTTGGTGTGCATTGTACTCCGCAATCGTAGCCTGGGGCAAGAACACGTACACGCCAGGAGCAACGTTGATGACAAAGACCAGGATGAGGAATAGCAGCCGCTTGGTAAGATGTTGGGCACCGGCCCATCTCCTGGGAACGTAGGCCCATTCTGCAAGCGTCGCCAGGATCTGGATGAGAGATGCTATGCCTCCACCAAAACCGACAATAGACCATGAGGCAGAGCGGGCGGGTTGCTGGTTCACCTGCTGCTCGTAATTAGGAACAAGCAGAGACGGAGCGTTGTTGGCCGTGAACATCCAGAAAACCGTCAGGTGGATGACCCAGATGCGGTTGAAATTGACAATCAGGTGCATCCAAGACCGAGTCTCCTTGTACGTCTTGAAGAAGCATTTCTTCCAGTTCACCTGGTTCAGCTTCAGGTACCGCTCTGCAGGAGGCACGTCGACCAACTTCGACTTGTCCTCGAGGACGATACGCTCGATGCCCTCGGGGTACCAAAACAGCTGGTTGCAGTCATCATAGCCAATAATCTTGTTGTGGTCACGCTCACGTCGAACATAAACACCGTTCGTGATCTCGTAACCCTGGTCTCTGCAGTACTGGTACAGAGGTGTGATGACGTTGTTCAGGAACGTGAACTCTGGCACGGGCTCGACGGAGTTTTGGCACGCTGGCGAGTTCAAGTAGTCGTCGGCGCACTTGAAGACAAAGCATAGACACTCGGGCATGAAACGAACTTGGTTGGCTTCGCCCCAGCAGAGCAGGTAAAGGCCGAGCTGCCGCACACGATCGTGCTGGGACATGCGGTTCATGCGAGTCTTCCAACGGAACTCGGCAGCCTCGAGCGAGTTGTCGCCTTCGAGATCTTCAAGGGTCTGCTCCTCGGCCTCGTTCTTGCTCTTCTTCTTCTTTTGCTTCTTCTTTGACTTGGAACCCTTCACGTTGGAAAAGCCGACGGCATCGTCGAGATCAAGATGTGCAGCGAAGTACCACTTGCGGAAGTTCGCGTTGTCTCCGCCAATGTAGTCGGCGTGGAGGGAGAGAAGCGCTTGATTGGGAGTCATACGCGAGGCCCGCGAGTCCAGCAGTGTCATCAGGTGATCGTACATGTTGCGCATGCTGTCTCTCTGGAAACCGAACTTGTTTGCAAGATCGATGAAGATGTCCTCAATCTCCTCTTTGGAAAGAGGGATCTGGGCTTCTGATGTCCATGCGGGATACGGCTCTCGGGAGCGTTGGCCAGCCGGGAGAACATTGCCATAGTCCATAGCATAGTTGGGCGTGGAGGCGCCCGACGAACGGTTGCCGCCATACGATATCTGTGAAGACGGCGGGCGGTAGCCACGGCCCTGTCCATCTTGATAGCCGCCGTAGTTCTCGTCGCCTCGACCATAGTAGTCCATGTCGGCGGCTCGGGCCATGTCGGACCTCATCGTGAAGTCACTGAAAGTCTCAGAGTCTTCCTCGGAGCCTCCACGGCGCTGGCCATGGCCGCCGTAGCCACCTTGGTCGTAGCCTTGGTCGTAGTAGCCGTTGTCGTAACCGTCGTTGTACTGGTCGTGGCCCTCGTAGTAGCCGCCATCTTGGTGGTAGGGGTTGTTCGGGTCGGAATTGTAGTAACCCCTGGCAGAGCCTGTCAGATTCATTTGGGACTGGGATGGATGGTCAGACGCGACAAACTTACGACTCGTCGTAGTAGCCCTCCTGCCCGCCATGGCCGCCGTGGGCATCATAGCCGTTGTCGTAGTATTGACCCTGGTCATTGTCGTAATAGGAATCAGTATTTCCTTGCTGATGATGGCCGTAGCCATCATCATAGTCGCGGTTGGCCGGATAGCCCGACATATTGGATTAGATGTCTGGGCCGGGGCAAGTCAATGTCAGCGAGTTGATCAACCATCTGGAAACAGGACGCGGCTTGTGATGTCGGCAGGGTGGGACCGTTGCGTCGATTGTTGTTGGCGCAGCAGTCAGGGGTGCAAGAGCAGGACAGGACCAGCAGGGGGGCGTGACGTGGTTCCTTGGCTCGCCCGCGTTTGAAGTTGCTGGGGAACAAAAGGAAGTGAAACTCACCAATCAGACTCATGTGGCCTGGAATGGAGGGAACAACCGAAAGAGACCGACTTGAGAGTCGATTTATTAAGTATAGTCCGTGCTGTGCAGTAAGCCTCGGGATGATTAAAATCAAAAGTGGCTGGCCAGAGACTCGATGAGGGTGCTCGGCGAAAGTGAATAGTACGCAGGTGCTGAAGAGCAGTCGGTATAATTAACCTTGCGCGGTCGTGACGTGAGTGTGAACGTTCCGTTGCGGAGGCTGAGCAATCCAAATTCCAAAACAGGAGGTGCCGAGCGATGGAATAGAGAGGTTGAAGAGAGGCGTGTTGGCAAGAATCCTTGTACGGGATCGCTTTGTCCTTCTCTGGTCTCCTTCTCTTCCACGGGTTCTATCCTTATCCGCAGCTGTTCCTGTTGTACGATCCCACAACCACTGTAGGAGCCTGGGATGGCCGAGGTGCTCGGTTGGATTGAGGTTCTCCCAGGTCGAAGGCACCCAGAGCGATTGGGTTGATTGATCGGCGCTAAGTGAATCAGCGAACGGCAAGTCGGCGACGCGCTAGGTAGGCGGTGCCGGCAAGGGAGAAAGCACAGCAGAGGCTGAAAGGAGGAAGAAGGGGGGAGGTCGGGAAAGAGCGAGTGTAGAAGGAGAAGGGTGGTGAGGAAGGGAAGGTGAGAAAGTCGAGATTTCAGGAAAAGTATGGTCCAAGAAAGCTGGCAGACCGGTTTTCTTGGTCATGGAGAAAAAACCGAGCTGGGGAGAGAGACGGAGTGCTGCCAGGCTAGAAGGAGGGTGCGTGGTTGGTGTGAGGCCTGTCCTGTGGTGGGCAGCGGGAACTTGGAAAGGGGGAAAAGGAGGCTGCAGGTGCCAGGAGTGACTTCGGTGGCAGGGGGGTGGCCAGGGCGGCAGGGGCCACACCTTGCTCTTCCTCCCATCACTTCCAATCAGGGCCGCACCCACACCTACAGTGCCCTCCAGTGTTAGTTAACACGGTGGAGGAAGTAGGCCACTGTCGTCCTCTTGTGAAAGGAAATGCAAGCACACCCACACCCCTCCTCCCCCTCCGATCGCTGGCTCGTCCGCACCCGGGCACTACACCTAGGTACAGAACCTTATCTCTCTGCCTTCGCGGTGCTGGCTGTCCTGGCTGCTTCTAGGGACTGCCCTGCGTGCCCTGCCTGTCCTCCTGAGCGGCCTTGATTGAAAGCCTCCGGCTGGGAGATGAGCAGAGGAGGATTGGCCGACAACTGCATACCAACCTGGAACATCGAGTCCGTAGCTGGTGGGGAGTGGCTGTGCGTAGCTCATTCATCTTCCTCGGCGTACTGTGCTCTACTCTTGCGGCCGGGTGGGCTCGCAACGGCAGCATGGAGTTCAAACTCGGGCTCCATTCGTTCCATGTCCTGTTCTCTGCTTCCATGACTGCGTGCTACATCCTCTACTCCTGGCAAGGTTTGATGAGGACCCGGCTGTCATTTATCACACATCCAACCGATGGATATCTACGATGTACTGTACAGTAGGCCAGCCTTGTCCTGCGCTTGGCTGCGCAGTGATGTGCCGTTCATGGGACAGGCAGCACATGCGATGTTGGACCGGATGAACTGAAAGTGCTGGCTGGCTGTGTGTTAACTCTGATGATGGAGAATGATGGGGAGTGGTTTGTCACGAGCGAACATGCCCTCGCGACGATGAAACACGCTCGCCTGCGGTCTGCCGTCTGGGACCCCCGGCAAGAAGCATTGAAGCAATCATTTCATCCACCCCTTGATGGTAGTCTATGTAAAGGACTGTATCGTATCCTTGCTGCCCTGCCAGGCTCACGATCGACAGACACAGCCGAGAAGCAGACGATCCATCCCGGCTGGCCAACCCGCCCGGGCCACGGACTCCGATCCGACGACGGAATGGCGACCAACGCTACATGGAACAGCAGAGAATGACCGCTGGGACCACCATGTACACGTGCGAGCGGCCCGTCAACCATCACTTGGCTCCCAGCCGCCATCATCGAATGCTGCGTTCGGCCTGGACTTCAGACCGTGTGGGCGTTCCTCATTCCATCGATGGGTGCTGCTCGGGCTGTAACGGTAGACTAGACGTGCTAGACTATTGTGTACAGGCGGCGATTGCGCCAGTCGGCGCTCTCAATTTGCCACCCAATGCTTCTTTCTCTGCGTGCACGCTACTGTGTAGCAAACTCGCAGATCGATGGGTTAATGAGCCTCAGTTGGCCGGCTGCCACCCGTCAATGCCGCATGTCAGGATGCGTGTGTTAGACTAGTCTCTGTACTGTGCTGTGTAAATGGACGCATTCAGTAGATGACCGTGAGTGCTGATCAGGACATGAATCCCTCCCAGGCGTTGCTGGCGAGTCCCTCCGGTTGATACCAATGGCTGGCAGACCTGGCAGATTGGCCAGAATTGGCTGCTCGAATCGCGTCCTGTTGATCGTGTTTCGCCACAAAGGAGCTGCCCATTTACCCCTGACGCCTGCACGTCGGGGCACCCATCTCCAATTGACCGAGCCAGGCTAGCCCGACTAGGCTAAGCGACCCCCCAATGCAGGAGAGCTCGTAATGGGAATCCGAGGGACACGCAGCCACAACCGACCGTGCAGCCGTGCAGCCGTGCTGCAGCCTGCAACAGCTCAACGCGCAATAGTGGGCCGTGGATCGCACCGTCGGGGCTGCTTTGCTCTGGGCCTGCAAGTCCCAAATAAAAATTTATAAAAGAAAAATTTAGGAAAAAAACAGTCGGGGATCTCTATCACCTGTCTGCCACCCTAGACGTCATCATGAGAAGCATGCACGGCATATCGAGCTTGTGATTAACAAATTGCGGTGGCCAGGTGGCCGCATAAACACCACAAAAGACCGCAAATCATCTCCTCGAGGCTAATTAACTGGCCCGTCCGTGCTGTTGGCCCAAGGACAAAAGATTCGGACGCTGGTGGGAGACTGGCAGGACTCGGCTGCTCGCACGTCAACAACAAGCCTTGGGATCCTACTCATGATCCTCCAAAACACACAGTAGACTCCATTCCACAGTGCTGTCGTATTCGTCGACTGCCACCACACCACTGATAAAGTTCATGCAGGAGGGCAGACTGGCAGACCGGGTACGGTACAGATAGTGCTGTGCTCTGCAGACGTGCATTTTCCAATACGAAGGCCCGCAGACCGCGTCGGTATCGGCTTATCAGTCCCAAGTCCCGCCTTCCCATTGCACCGGGCACGTCTCCCAGAAATTTGGATGCGCTGGTGGCCCGCCACCCGGACGCGGTGGGTCTCCATGTTAAGGAGCGACCGTCCCATGGGCCTATTTTAGATCGGCCAGGGATGCAGGGATACCGCGCGGCGTCGTTGCCCCTCCCGCTGGCACTGTGTTCCCTGTCCATGTAATTCCCGGCACTTCCGTCCCTCCTGCACGGCTCAATGGCGCTGGCGCGGGTGCTGACGCCTCCCCAACGGCCTCCCAGGCAACTGACGACTCGCCCGACGCGCTGAAGCACCCACTGAAATCAGTGGTTTGGAGACCCGGGCACACGTTCAGACGTGTGGCAGCCTCGCCCGTCGTCGATATGAGTAGTCGATGCGCTCTGCGTGTCGCCAGCAGCCACAGTGTTGCGCGGGGCGCCACGCTCTCATATGCTGTGCTTGTGTCCTGTAGCCCAGCGCTTTTCTTTGCCGATTAAGTGCACATGTTGTCTGTCGTCGTCACCACGGCCAAGCAAGGAGGGACAGACATAGATGGCCAAGTGCCTATCCCGCGGGGTCTTGCGGCAGTCCGACCGGGCAGCGCCGCGGCGCCACCAACTGCTGGACGCATCACGGTTCGACGCCTCTCAAAGTCACCATCCGTGCCAGACCACGAGATTGACACGCAACTGACAAACATACGGATCCGACATTGAGGCCTCCCCGCTTAGCAGTACGACAGGCGGTGATCCTCTGATCAGGCTTAGGCGTTCCTACTGGTCATATCATCACTAAGCTTCATGTCTCGTACGCACTGCCTTCTCAACAATCTTCTGCGTGGGCGCAGAGGCTGCTATGTATGATAGTATAGTCCAGTTGGCCATTCACATGGCAATGCAAGATAGGTGTGGTACGGCTGTACAGCATCAATCCCAGTTAGAGGTGCTGTAACACACGATTTGGCGCCAAACCTGACGCATGCCCGACGACGCTTCGTGTCTTGCGCTGTCGTCTCAGACAGAGCCTGCGCCTCAAGGAGACGCAACATAGCTCAAGTAACACAGTTTCGTGGCCAGAAGTAACGGTCGTGGAACAGGCCGAATCAGGTGCGGAGCTTCCAAGATTCTGAGGTCACGTACATACTGTAGTATCGTCAAGCCAGAACTAATGTGTGCCTACGTGTGCGCGGGGATCATGTGTGCGTAGTTCTAGGTAGACCTGAAGGTGGCAGTCCAACAGGAGGAGTTCGTTAGGAGCCAGTCGGGGCAATGAGCCAGCCACCAAGAGACTAAGCACACATATCGCCTCTCAACAATACACAATAAGATTCACAATCAGTGGCAGACAGGGAACGGCCTTCGCGGGTACAATTTCGGCGGCACCCGGTTACGGCAGGCCGTTGCCCTGGAAACATGTTTACTGCACTCACGGACAGACCCCATTATTTTGTCCAGCAAGAACTATCTGACATGAGAATGCATACACATTTTGCGCTCACATGGGCAAACTGCATCTGATATCTCACTCTTAAAACATTTGTCTTCGTTGACGTCTTCGGGCTTGGAAGGATTCGCAGCAATGGCTAGAGGCAGGCGCATTGTGGTCGACTCGGACGACGACGACGACGACTTCCCCGAACTGCAGGATTTGGGCAGGAACAGAAACCAGGAAAGCAGAAATCTCGGCGGCCTATCAGAATCACAGGCAGAGGATGCTACCGGCAAAGGCACGGTCAGGCGGCGCAAGCTCGGGGCACTGTCCGACAAGACGTTGCTCCGACCCAAGATGGACAGAGGCTCGTCGCGGACGATCTTTGACGACGATGGAGATGACTTCACCAGACCTCGGCGGACTGAGCTCCGGACCACCAAGCCGAGACCGGTGGTCAAAAGTGTTGAGATTGATCGCTGTTCAGATACCGACTCGATGCATGAGGAGACGATCATCGAAGACTTCTGTGACGATGACGGGTCCGACTTTGAGGCCAGTAGGATCTCAGGGTCGGATGAGAGCGACTTCTCAGGCGAGGAATTCCTACAAAGGTCTCCATCAAAGTCGAAAAGACCAGGCACCGAAACGAAAGAGAGGAACAGGCTTGGGCAATCGAAGCGAAGCCCCAGTCCGAGTGCACAATTATTATCGGAAGCGATTGAGGCACAGGAGCGGAACGGTTTGCGGCAGTCTGGCAGTGAGGGCGATAGAGCCAACAGCAAAACGACTTCCAAGAAGGCAAGCAAGTCAAGAGACATCACGCCATCAGACCTCGCAAGACCGCTCTCGAAACTGACCATGTGAGTTTGTCACTTTTTTCATTGGCATGTTGGGTTACTGATGAGGCCCTGTAGACATGACTTAAAACCACCCAGCTCTCAGGAGTCCTCATCAAGTATCGAGCGACCAAAGACACCGACATCTCCGCCTCCACAGCCCAAGACATCAGGCCTGGTATCTCCAAGCAAGAAGATACCGCGCATACCAGCAACGCCCCATCACCCGAATGTGGAAACCTTTTGGGACCAAGAGTTCATTGATGACTGGAACGACGAGCACTCGCCCAAGAAGCAGCTGTTCCTCCCGTCCGTCGGTGGCAGCCCGTCCAAGAAGCAGAGCAGTCCCAGCAAGAAGGGCGAGCCCAGTGCGGCGGCGATAGCCAAGGCCGCGAAGAAGGCGTTCGAGCAATCCAAGCACGAGCTCGCCGATAAGTTCCTGCACGAGCTCGACACACACATCACCGATGGCAAGATCTCGGAGCTCTCGGCCGCGACGGGCGGGATCCGCATCGACTGGACCAACAAGCTGAACACGACGGCCGGCCGGGCCAACTGGAAGCGCGAGACGATCAAGCGTAAGGACGGCGACACGGGCGCCGTCACGTCGGTGCGCTACAAGCACCACGCGTCGATCGAGCTGGCGGAGAAGGTCATCGACGACGAGGGCCGGCTGCTCAACGTCATCGCCCACGAGTTTTGCCACCTGGCCAACTTCATGGTCAGCGGCGTCACCACGAACCCGCACGGCAAGGAGTTCAAGGCCTGGGCGGCCAAGGTCACCCGCCGGTTCGGCGACCGCGGCATCGAGGTCACCACCAAGCACAGCTACGACATCGACTTCAAGTACGTGTGGGAGTGCACCGCGTGCGGGCTCGAGTTCAAGCGCCACTCCAAGAGCATCCACACCGACCGGCACCGCTGCGGCGCCTGCAAGAGCGAGCTGCGGCAGATCAAGCCCGTGCCCAGGGGGAAGCCCGGCAAGGAGTCCGAGTACCAGAAATTTATGAAGGAGCAGATGAGGCTGATCAAGCAGGAGAACCCGGCGAGCCCCCAGAAGGACATCATGAAGATGGTTGCGACGCGGTGGTCTCAGAAGGAGAAGAACACGGGGTCGGGGCACAAGAAGTCGACCTCATCCTCGCAATGTAGCAATGACGGCAGCAGCAGCAAACCTCACAAGGTCGAAGGGGTTGCACAGGCTCTGGACCAGCTGGCACTGATAGATCTGACATAAAAATCTAGCCTGGCCGCACAGAAAGCGTCTGAAGTTGTTTATTTGTTGATCAGCATGGCCGAGCATCTTCTCGAGTGCCCTGTTCATAGTTCCAGCGTGCAACAGCATTCAATGATATCCGTTTTCTATTGATATCTGAGCCATCAATCCGCACTGTCGTAGTAACGGTGCAAGAATGCGCCAGGTGACATGTATTCAGGGGACAAAGTTCATTCGTGATTTCATGATATTCGTTGCATAACAGTTTCCACGCGCATATCCCAGCTCATGCATTAGGGGGTATCACTCTCACTCTCATTCCAAATGTCTGCTGTCTCCTTCCCTGGCCTCCTGGCTCTCTTAGATCTCATTGAACAGGTTCCAGTCGTTCACCCTGAACGTCTCCCAGATCCTGGCCGCATCCTCGACCGCGGCGCCGATCAGCTTGCCCTGCTTTCCAAGCTGCAGGTCGACCTCCTCGTCGTCGTACTCGCCCTTGATGTGCGGCACGTTGACCGTGATGAGTATGTCGGTCAGCTCCTTCTCGAGGCGCAAGAGCGTCAGGATGATGGCCGTGAAGTCCGGGGCGGCGGATCTGCTGGACGGGTCGGGCGGCGGGGTCTGTGTCGCGATAAGCGTGTAGGCGGGGATCTGTGCGCTGTGCAAAATCAAAGAGAAGAGCGTTAGTCAACGGTCGCATGGGCTGGGGCTGGGGAGCTCCAGTCGTGCGTGCGTTCAGGCAGGCGTACTCAAGCTTGGAGAAGACCGTCTCTGTCGAGTTCCACACCTTGACGGTGTCGACGTCGGTACCGACCAACTCCTCCAGATGTGTGGTCAGGGCCTTGCCATCAATCTCCGGGGAGCTGCCGGCCCCTCCAACGCGCTCAGTTATGTCGAAGATGATGCTCGTAAACCCATCCTTGTCGATGAAGACCTCTTGGGCGTCGGGGACCTGGCGAAGCGTACTGTTGTTGTTGTTGACAGCCAGTCAGCACTATCAACGCATTTGGGTGCAGAGCCGTGTTGGATATGAGAGCGAGCGCGGTGCTGCCCCGCCTGAGTCGCAGTCAGCGACGGACTCGCGCGTACCTGACATCTGCGAACTGCTCGGGTAGGTCGCATTCCAGAGCCCCGCCAAACAGCTTGGTGCGCTTGTAGACAGTCTCGGCCATGTTTACTTGGTGGATGTCGGCGTGCTGGGCGAGCAGTTTCGTGGGTTTGGGGCTACTGAGAAATATGTCTAGATGCAGGTGGCCTTGTCATCCGTTATGTGCAATGCGACAGAGTCTCATGGAGTGTTGGGCAAGAAATGTAAGGCAGGCGCAAAGACGTTTCAAGGCAAGGCAGGGCAACTCAGCCTCCAAGACAGCGGGGCTGGCGATGATGTAAGAAGCCCAGGTGCCGTGGTCCGGCCTTGGCTCAGGTTGACACATTGCAACCTACCATTAGACACCCAAGGAGCAGGGTAATTAAAATAGCAAAAACCTGCCGTACATACCTCAAAGTTGCAGTTTTCAAATGGGGAAACCTAGCAAAAAGGAAACACACTGTGAAAACAATGGCAAAACGGTGATCGAATCCGGAGTCTCCAGATGAGAAAGTGCCAAAGATTGGTAGAATGGAATTTGTTGGGTCATCCCACGGTCACATCTGGTAAAAGGCAAGAGGTGAGTTCGCTGGGGAGATCCCATTCCGACTTGGGCCACATTCTGGGGCCTTATATACCCACAGATAATCACGCCGCTGTTCGTCTTGATGTCAGACCCCTCACATCCAAACCGCAACCTCGCCGACACATCTCCGTTAGGATCTGTACTACATTCCGTTCTTTCACAACTCTAACCTACCTCTCATAAACCCAATTGTCTCTCATCCACCAATTCACTCGCAAGTACCCGCTCATGTCCAGCAGAATGGCAGCCTGTATCTTCTGCAAGATCATCAAGGGTGTGTGACGTCCTCGCGGCCCAAGGTGACATGACATCGCATGGGCACGGCTCTTAAACTGCCCCCAAGAACCTTGATGGCTCACACGACCGCTTAATGCAGGCGAGATCCCCTCCTTCAAGCTCTTCGAGAGCGAGAAGACGCTGGCCTTCATGGATATCCAGCCCCTGAGCAAGGGTCATGCTGTATGTCTAGCCAGTCCGCCCTGGACTGTCCCCGCCCGATCAGTCATACATCACGTATCTTCTCACCTACTCACTCACTCGCAACAGCTCATCATCCCCAAATATCACGGCGAGAAGCTGGCCGACATCCCGGATGAGCACCTGACCGAGCTCCTGGTACGTCTCGCCCATCCGTAGTCTTTGCTCTCGGTTTTACCGTCTCGGTAGACTTACAACGCGTACACAGCCCGTTGCGAAGAAGATTGCTATAGCGTCCGGCGCGGTCGACTACAACATCCTGCAGAACAACGGCAAGATCGCCCACCAGGAGGTTGGACACGTAAGTCCCTCTCAAGAGAAGCCACGAGCTACCAGGATGGCTAACGTTGATGCTATTAGGTTCATGTTCACATTGTGAGTTCCTGGAATTGTATAAGCCCACGCCGCTCTCCTCCCTGGGGGCAAAGTAGTCGACAGTGCCCCATGGGGTTGGGAAGGTTGGTCGACATCGCGATGATTGCTAACATGTGCCGGTGCGACTCAGATCCCCAAGCCAAACGAGACTGAAGGCCTAGGCATCGGCTGGCCGACGCAGAAGCTAGAGATGGATGAGCTGAAGGCTCTCGCCGAGCAGATCAAGAGCAAGGTGTAAGAAGTTGGCCTGCGGAACGCAGCTGCGAAAACCACCCACTGCTTCACTGTCCATAGACTACTCACTGCGCTTGAAATCTCCACATTCTCAAAACAAGCACCGGAGCAGCCAGAGACCTTGTTGTCTTTCTTTCAGCAGTGTCGCAGCCGCCGGAGCCTCTATTTTTGATACTGCGTGATATATACGTCTATGAGCGTGATCATTAATCCACGTCGTCCGCCGTCGTTGCCGACTCGGCATTCGCCTTCTTGGGGTACGGGTCGACCTTTTCTCCTTGCAACCATCCCGTCCGGTCATAGAGCGACCTCGCCCTCACGTATGGGTCCAATTTCCAATAGTCATCCCTGAGCTTCGCCGCGATGCTGCCTCGCTGTACCTTGACTGAAGCGTCGTCGGGGTACTGAATCCATTTCAGAGTCGCGGCCTCGTAGTCCTTGTACAGTTGCTCACGGGCGGCCAACAGGCCATCTCTCGTAGTCTCATCCTTCATCTTGTCATTTTCACCAGGTGTGGGCTCCACGTATGTGTAGGTCCAATCCTCCTGCCCGTCGAGTTCCTTCAGCACCCGGCTGGAGTGGATAAACTGCTCGACGTCCTTGATGTTGTTGGTGAAATGCACTTTGCTAGCCACCACTGGATCCAGCCAGCCCTTTATGATCTTCCATATTCCTATTGTTTGTGTCAGCCCAAGTCACTTATCATCAGTGGGGAACACATCAGTGGTAGTACACTTCATACCTTGGAAGATCCATGGTGACTTGTGTACGAGCACTGAGCCCAGCGACTCGGGATAATTAGCCTCAAAACACTTAATCATGAACTTCACCGGCGTGTAGTCCTATGCAACCGTCAGTAATGGTCTCCAATTTCTGAGTCAAAACCCTGGCTTACCATATTAGCCATTGAGAAACCAGTCATATCGAACAAGATGGTGGCGGTATCAACAGGTGGGCATAAAACCATGCGCGCCGTTTCGATTAGGTACACGGTGTACCTCTCAAGAGACTCCTCACACTGTTCCCCTTGGTGATGCAGCCGTACCCTTACAACACATATCGGGCGTCCCTTGTCGTCGACACCATGGAGGAAGCTCTTGCCCATGCGGATTTGCGCCATGAAGTCCTCTCCTAGCTGCTTGGCCTTTGGGTCGCTTGACTGCGACTTCTCGACCATCGCAGCCTCGCCATTTTTCATAATGTCATCGTCGACGTGGACCTCAGTGGAGCGCCAGTTCATGGTAGACACCAGCATGACAAGCGCGTTGTCGACGTCCCATTTTCTTGCTCGAAGGAAACGCAGCACCAGGGCATCGGGGTGGTCGTGCTTGATCATGGCCCAGAGCGTGGCGCGGATGACCTCGGGCGACGTGGTCGCCAGTGTATCCAGGAACTGCTTGTTTTGCCCGTACTTGTCGTCGGCATCGTCGGCTTTGATCGAGGCGCTCACACCACTCGCGGTTGAGTTCGAGTCCGCGTCGGTCTTGTCCTTGCTTTTCCTGGAGAACAACGTAATCTTCTTCTTCTTTCCTTTGTCTCCCTTGTCTTTGGAGTTCGTCTTGTCTGACAGGGTCGCTGGCGACTCTACTGAGGCGGCATCGTCCTGTTCGCCGACTGCGCACACCTGGAAGATGGCAGCCCAGAGCTTTCGCACCTTCTCCTCTTGCTCAGGGGTCAGGTTTCCAACGCGCCCAGGTAGCAGCTCGGTTGTGATCTCTTGCGCCATTTCGCTAAAATCTTGCGGCTCGGTCTCCTGGGACGTCTGGGGTACAGGTCGAACACCGACGTAGAGCAGGGCGACAGCAACAAGTGCTGCTAATGACAGGAACGTAGGGGAGACGCCTGATCGAAGAGGCCCTCCGAAAGGATCTGGAACGGTGTTGGGGAAGTGCGCAGGACTGCTGTTGCGATAGAACAGTGGTGTGCAGGACGAGTTCGTGTGCGAAGTTCCCGGACGCTTGTAAGGCGAAGGTATAACGATGGGATACTGTCTGTGGAGAGGCGGCGCAAAGAGGCGCGCTGCGCGACAGGGTGACTGCGGAAATCTGTCTACTCGGGGGAAAGGTGCTCGCATGGGAACAACTGCGATGCAGAGTAAGATATACTGTCCGAGACGGCGTAGGAGGCGCAGTTCGGAGGATCAAAGAAGCTACCTATGTCAGACGGCCGTCAGCAGTCTGCAGGGCCAACGAGGAGCTCAGATGGCAATCGCAGAGGCACGAGCTGAGACGTCCCAGCAGACGGGAGTGAAGAGGAAGCCGGGAACGGTAATGGGGACGGGGATGATGGGATGGGGCCGGAGATGCAGATGTAGGCGCAGGCGTATGCTTATGCGTAGACATACAGTAGATAGATGTACAGTCCGGCCAAGATGATGGACAAGACAGCTAGCTCGGGGCCAGCTTCAGAGGATCCGGAAATTGCGATTGCACCACGTCGTGGGTAACGAATAGGCTAGGTGGGCAAGCGATCAAGGCCGAGCCCCAGGTCTCGGTCCGAAGAATCCAAGAGCTGTCTACTTAGGCATATGCCCGTCCGTACTCGTATAGTTTTCGTATACAGAGCGACAATGGCAGAGGAGGGACGAAGGACGAGGCACGAGGGGCGGGACGGGGCAGTGGAACTAGCCCCCGAGCGCTCCGTGACGAGGTGAAGGGCGGGAGCAGGGAGAGAGAGAACAGCGCGGCCCGTTGGGAGTGATGGAGCTGGGACCTGGGGTACTTGATGAGGGACATCTGGAGTAGGAGGGAGCGAGAGAAATTGGTCCCGTGCCTGGGCCTGAGTCTCCAGGGCTGGCGGGGTCGGCCAAGACTGGAACCCGCAAGCCCACATCGCATTCGGCCTTGGAATGATCATCGAAATCCAGAATGAGATGTGCGTTCCATGCCTCGCGCAGGTAGGCCGACTGCGGGACTAACTGGACAATGCAGCACTCCAGGGACTGGGTTCCCGCAGCCCGTCTTGCAGCCCGGGACTCTTCGGCAGCTGGGGCTGGCAGGCTGGCCCCTGGAGCAGGGACCCCTCCAGCACCGGGGAGCACGTGCCAAGGCTCCAAATTGGGGCCTTGTGGTGGTTGTCGATAGCTGCCCCTCCAACGGCCCCAAAACAGCTTCAGCAGGTCAATCGTGAGTCGTGACAACAACGCGTCAGAGCTGGCCAGGGACACCGCACTCAGCTCATTCATAACGACCCTGGGGAATGCTACACGACCTCTTCAGCATCCCACAACCACAAACGCAAAAAACAATGTCACAGGAGCGAAAGCGGTCAACGTCGCGGACAAGGGTCTCGCGCCCAACAACGCCGCTGCGGCCCTCATCTCGCTCCTCCTTTCGCGAATCAGCCAAGGCAAGCACCAGCGGCGGGCCCTCATTCCCTCTCAACGCCTTCGAGCCCGCCTTCGCTGAGCTGTCTGACGCCATGTCCGACCTCGAGGCCAACATGATGCATTTCCAGCTCATGCATGAGAGCCTCGCCCGTTTCAGCGAGAGCTTCGCCAGCTTCATGTATGGTCTCAACATGAATGCCTTCTGTGTCGATTACCCTGAGGTGCGGCCCATCTGACCATCTACCTCGACCTCGGTCGGCAGTCTTACTGTCCTATGGACGCAGCTCGTTAACATGACAGGCAGGGGCCCATATCAGAGTCGTTCCGCAGGGCAAAGCAACAAGAGGAACAGGCGACAGCACAGGTACCTGACACAAAGCCTGCAGGGGACCCCGAGGGCGAGACCACATTTATGTAATTGGCCCGACCCGCGCATGACTTGACCGCACAGTAGGCTGAATGATCGTGCTTCTAGGACCACAGACACGTCCTTCGTTGACAACCCGTCTTCAACGAGGACGGCTGTCCCCAAGTTCCAAACCCCAGCCCCAAAGACGAGGACGTCGCGGGTGCCTGCGCCGTCTACCCGTGGCGGCAGCCAGACCCGAGGAGGCCGTGGTGGCACGCGTGGCACGCGGCCTAGTAGGCTTGCGGCACCGAGGGCCAGAGGCATTAGATGAGGGACTCGCCAGCATCGGAGAGCAATGTGCGATGGCAAACCGCGAGCGACTCACCGCAGTGTGATCTGTAATGATTCTATGGGCCCTGGTGATAGCACCAAAGAGGCACAGGCAATTGTTGATGAAGCCTCTTTCACCGGAGAAGCATTTACGGAGGCTAGCAGCCTCGCCCATGGCGTATTCCGTCCGCATGCGGCAACTGCGTGCAGCGCCGAGTATGAGGGCTGGGATTCACTTAGACGCTGATCAGAAGGATCAACAAATGTGTTTCTTTGGGACCAAAGACGTCCAATTCATCAGCATTGGCAGTCCTAGACGATTAAGAAGCATAGCCGTTGATGAGAATTTATAAACGCGCTGTATATGTCCTTGTTTCTGAGTTCTATGTGCCCAACTCGCCTTGGTCACGCGATGTGGCCGGTCGACTCCATCCCGGAGCACGTTCCCAGCGTCCGCGCCGGGTCGCCGAACGAGACCCACTCTCCGCGTTCCTTCAACGGCAGAACGGACAGGTACTCTCATCAGCCTTCTCATTCCCATCGCCCGCGCGTCAATGTCAGCCTGAACTAGGTGGTGGATCTGTTCAGTGAATTCAACGCTATCTGTTGCCAGTCTCTCTTTGTTTGAATTTAATAACCACATGGCTTCTCAACGGGTCCTACAGTATGTTGCTGGAGCAAAGAAAAAGCCCCCGACGGTGTACCTGCGGTGTCACGTCAAGCCAGGCGCAAGCAAAGTACGGGAGGGCATCACCGCGTTAACTGACAGCACCATCGAGCTCTGCGTATCTGCCGTACCCAGGGGTGGCGAGTCAAACAGGGCTGTACTGGCCGTCCTGAGCGAGGTGAGCGAGTCCTTCACACTCAACCCGCCTCTTCGTCGTCTTGTACACCTTCGGGGCCACGCCCACCCTGTGGTTTCTGCACGAGCCTCATCGGTTGAACTCGTCACCCGCAGCATGGAAGCTGACACCGGACTCAGGCACTCGGCGTCCCAAAGTCAGATCTGCAAATCACCCGAGGTGCCAAGTCCAGAGACAAAGTCGTCGCTCTCGCTGGCAAGGCCGTCCAGGACAGCGAGACGGAGTGCGTCGATCGGCTTTTGAAACGACTTGACGACGCCATTGAGTCGGATGGCCCTTGATCCTCAGGATACGGGAAAGAGGACAGCATCGAAGAGGTTCGGTCCGGACCATGGAACCACGATCCGATCATATGGAACCCGAGACAGATAAGCTGATGGCCAAGATTTGCCCTTGGGGGTGCTATATTCCAATGGGACAGGCTGCCTATCAGACTTCAAAACCACTCACAAGGAGAATTACATGCAGTTTCTGGCAGCAAAAGCAACGCGAATTGTGTTCAGGGTTGCAACGGGCAGTCATGGAATGATCCACACAACAGGCCAGCAATGATTCACGACACGCATTCGCGTCTTCGTCCGCTTATGGGCAGCATACGCCACATATGACACCTCAAAGCATACACGGCAATATTGACGAGCCAATATTTGATAAGAGTGGCCATGTTGGCAGGATGACTCTCTGCCACCTTTCGCACGCGAGAGAGCAGAGTTCATGACTAGCACGGCGGCGCCCTTCCGTTCTATACATTAGTTCCGCTCATACTGCGGCCGCCCGGTGCTCAGGGGCGTACCGCGGAAGTATTCATGGGCCACTACACCGTCATCACAAACTGAAATCGTGAACTGTGCATTGAATTTTAAAAATCTGCAAAGATGCTTAATTAATCATACAAATGCCTTGCTGGCCTCTGCAACTCAATATCTTAAGCATTCCAGTTAACCTTGGAAGAGGCGCTGAGGACTTTGTCGGCCAGGGACTTATTGGTGCCAGTCCCATCTATGTTACGGCATAAGAAAGCCTATTGCGCTAGACACCCAAAAGAGGGACGTTGTAATGCCGAGAACATTACCATGGCTATTACCTATATGCATATTATATTTTTACTTAAAAAAGTTATTATTATAAAAGGTAAACCTTATAATATTTTTATATTTAAGGGTAATAAAAACGGTATTTTAAAAGTTTATAAAAAGGTTATGATAAATATAAAAATAATATTAAATATTATAAATTTAAATAATAAAGCAAGTAATATAATAAAAGTAATAATAACTTTTATATAATGCATTAACTTAATATTTAAGTAAAATAATTAAACTTTTACTTTTTTAAATAAAATAAATTAAAGTAATAATGCTTAATAAAATATTATTTATTAAAGTTAATAATTAATAAAAAAGCTTATAAAGTAAATAATTATAATAATAATTACTTATTAAATATAATAAGTTTTTAAGGTTAAAGGGAAGGTATTAAAATTATAATTATAAATATTAAGTATTATGAGCTTGCCTTAGGTTGTTTGCTGTAAAGTGCCTAAATAAGGTTTATATTTAAAGTGCAGAAAAAAAGGTTCGCTTCTTGTTTATACCTGCGCCAAAGCCTATTCTTATAGGGTTAAAGCCTACTAATTAATTACAATGGGCAAAGCTTAAACCATAATATATCCTCCTTTTCCAAGTCCTTATAATAAGCCCTAAAGAGCAGCTATATAATAAAAAATAAAGAACGCCATAATTTAATTATAAATTAAATATTACTTTTTACTTAGCCATTTAATTACACCTTAATACCTCTTAATTACATTAAAGGCCTAACTTATAATTTATAATTAATATACCTTAGCTTTTATAATTTAATATATTAGCTAAAATAAGCTAATAAAAGATAATTATTTAAGTATAAGTTAGTGGTTAAATTAATAGCATTTTTATAATCCTTTAATATAAGTCTTTTATATAAGCTTTTTTACTTAAAACCTTAAAACCGCGGATTTATTATATAATTTGTAATTAATTAGCGTTTAATTGCAAGTAATTTACTTTATTAGCGGGAATTTCTTAAATTTTAAGTATTTTTATAATGCTAAATTAATTAATATATAATTAACTTACTTTAAGCTTAAGTTAATATTAAGCTAATAATATTTTTAAGCTTTATCTTATAAAAAAATTTTATACCCCCTTAAATAAACTCCTTTCCCTTATTAGCTTTAATTAATAAAAGCTATATTTTTATTCTTTTATAATAATTAAAGTAATTATGCTTATAATAATTAAATTAACTATATATAAAATACTTAACTTTGCTTATTAAAATTATTATAATATTAATATTTATTGTATTAGCTAGGTTACATATTATAATACAACGTTTAGTTAGTATAATAGTTAATTATTGCTAACTATGGAAGGGAGGAAAGCAAAAAGCCTAACTATACTAGCTATTTCATAGGCAGCGCCAAGGCTACTGCTTATTAAATATCTTAATAAATTAAAGCTGCTTAATCCTAAACAATTTTTCATATAAATAATACTTATTATTCCTATACTAGCAATCTTTATTTTATAAATGTATATTACTTTTAAAAAGTATAAAAAAAAGGAAAGTATTAAGTTAAATTAAATTTAAAGTTAAAAAGCAATTAATTAATTATATATATAAATTAAATTATAAATGCGCTATCATTCCGCTATGCTATATTATTATAAAAGGCAAATATATAAAAAGGCTTAAATTATTATTAAAAGGTTAAAGATTAATTAATTTCTTAAAGTATATAATTAATAAGCAAAAGTTAATTAAGTATATATATATATTAAAACATCTTAATTATATAAATTTAAAAAGCTTAAAAAGTTATAATTATTATATAAATATTTTATTTATAATATATTTTATAAATTTATACTTTTATTACTTATAACGCTTAAGTTAAATAAGAATTAAATTAAACCCCTAAATTATTAATATAATCATTTAATTTTTAAATAACTAACATTTCTTAATTTAACTTAACTTAAGCTTTGCTATGCTTAATACCGCTTATTAAATAAAGAAATTAAAAAATATAATTAAAAAATAAGTTATTAAAATAAAGGTTAAGTAAATAAAGTTAATAAATTATAAGGATTAGTAAATAAGGTATTTAAATAAAGGGAAAAGTAAGGTATAAGATGAAAATTATTAATTAAATTAATAAATAGCAATATTCTTAATTTTAATATATAAATATTAAATTATAAAATTTAATTAAAGATACTTATTAAATATAAGTTAATAACTTAAGTATTTATAAAATAATAATAATTCTTATTATTTAAACCCTTAATGCATAAGCATTATTATAAAAATCTTAAATATAAGGTTTACTTTTAAAAAGAATATAATTTAAAGTTAATTAATTACATTATATTATAAAGTAATTTATAAGTAACTAATAAATATAAATTAAACTTTTATACTTTTATTATATATTATCTTTTATTAAAAAAATTATTTTATTATCCTTTATTAAAAGTCTTTAGCAATTAATTATCTTTATAATTATATAATATATATATTTAAATTAATTATATTAATATTAATATAATAACTTTATAATATATAGTATAATAATAATATTTAAGATTATATTAATATAATTTATTAATAAGTTATTAAATTATATTTTAGTAATTTAAGTTTAAGCCTTAATATATTATAATTTTCCTACCTTTTTATTATATTTAAATAATTACCTTATCTTTTTAGCTATAATTTATATAGCTTTATATCTTAATTATAATATTATTTATATTTATAAAGTATTAAAAAGTGCTATTAAAAATACTTTTTATAAAGGCATTAATTAAATTGCAATCTTTAATAATTTAATAAATTTTAAAAATTTTATGCTTTTTATATAATTATTAAAGAGCTATAATATTAATTATAAGGCGCTTTTTTTTTATTATGCTAAGCTTAATTAAGTACTTATATAAGGAGTATAAATTAATATATATTATAAAAAGAATTATTATAATATTTAAATATATAATAATTTAGCGTAAAATAACCGTTAATATTATAACTATATTAAAGCCGTTAATTATGTTATAAATCTTTAAAACCAAAACGCTTTAAGTTACTCTTTAATACTTTATTAAGAATTAATAAATAATATTACCTTTAATATTTTATTTAAAAGCTTATAAAGTTTATATTTTATTTATAAGTATAATAATAAAATTAATTTATAAGCTAAGGTTTTTATTATTAATAAATAAGTTATTAATAAAAACTATTAATTTAGCTTAAAATAAATTTAAGGGTATATATTAAAGTTTATATTTTAAGTTATTAGCTTATTATTATAATTAATAATTTAGCTTATTATAATTCTTATAAAAAGGCTTTTAAATTTAAGTTATTATTAATAAGTTAAATGCTATCTTAAATTAATAAATAAAAGCAAAATATACTCTTTATATATATTGCTTTATATATTATTAAGCATAATTATTAGCTTTATTATTAATAAGCATAATTTTCTTACCTTAACCCTTTTAATAAAGATATAAAATACTTTTATTAAAAATGCTTATAATTATATTATTAAAGATAAATAACTTATTAAAGGTAAGTATTTCTTTTAACTTATATTAAATATTTACCTTTTTAATTTTTTATTTTTTTCGCTTTAAGAATATTAAAGTATTAAGGGATAATATATTATTAATTTATATAATAATAATAATAAAAATATCCTTTCCTTAATTTGCAATTAAAAGCATAAGTTATATATTAAAATAATTATACTTAAATCATTATAATAAAACTTATAATAAGTTGTTTATTAATATATATTAAATTTAATAATATTATATAATAATTTAATAATTTATATAATAATCTTAAAAGAATATTTATTTTAAATTTTAAGGGGTAAATAATATAAAATAAGTTGCTTAAGCTTAAACTTTAATTAAGAATATATTTAAATAATATTTTAAAGCTTTAATTAAAAGCTTTATATTAAAAGAAATAAAGTTAAAGTAATTAAAAGCCTTTAATTAATTTTTTAAATAATTAAAAATTATATAAAGATATTATGCTTATCCTTATTACTATATTTAATAATAATAAATTATGATTTTTTATATAGCTTTTTAATCTTGCCCTTAATCTTATAAATAATATATAACTTAAAAAGCTAAATATCTTTATATATCTTAAAATTAAAGCATTTAAAGTAAAAAATATTATTATTAATTAATTTTATAATTTTCTTATAATTAAATTCCTTAAATAAGTTACTTAAGGTATTAATTATATTATTATATTAAGGCTTTAAAAAAAGATTAAAATTTTTAACTTTTTATTAAGTAAGATATATCTTTTTTAGCTTATTTTTTAATTCCTTAAGCTATTTATATTATTAAGGTTATAGCGATTTTAATATCTTTAAAATTAAATTTAATTTAAATTAAATAAATTTATTAAAAGCATTATTTAAGTTAAAAATTAATTAAATATTATCTTTATTATTCTTACTTTAATAATATAATTAAATTAATATTAATTAAAAGATTATTAAGCTATTTAAAAGATTTAATATAAGGTTATATTTATTAATGCTAAGTAATTTATATAATCCTTATTAATTATACTTTTCTCGCTATACTTATATATTACTTTATAATAAAAAACTTAATATTTTTATAATATTTAAGTTATTATAAATATTTAAAGTTATATTAATTTATTATTTAGCATAAATTTTATATAGCTTTTTTATAACTTTTTAAATAGCTATTATTTTCTTAAGAGTTAAGAGAGTTAATATAAAGTCTTTTATAAGTTTTAAATATATATTAAAAATAAGAAATATTAAAATAATATTATTAAGGCTAATTATATTATTTATTACTTTAATAACTATTTATAAAATAGCTTTTTTAATATAAATTCTTAAGAGTTTAATATAAAGAATATTAAAAGCTTATTAAAGTAAAGCATAATACCTTTTAACCTTATTAATAAATTAATATATCTTTATTAATACTTACTTATAAGTAATGCTTATAATTTATGCAATACTTTAAAATTTTATTAAAATAAAGTTAATTTTAACATTATAAATAATATAATTTAAAAATCTTAAATAAGTATTTATTTAGCATTATTAAATAGCCTTTTATATATTCTTTATAAAAAAAGATAAAAAAACATTTACCTTAAAAAAAGGTTATTAAATTAATAATTTATAAAATAAATAAAGCAAGTAAATATATAATAATTATAAAAATCTTATAATTAAAATTAATATTATTTTAAAGATTAAACTTAAAATATTATAATATTATAAAATAAAGTTAATAATAACGTTAAGCACTAACGAATAACATATATTAGCAAGCAATGCACTTTTCTTGAAATTATTATAATGCATTTTATAATTGCGTTTTCTCGCGTTATATTTTAAAATAAATAAAATAAAAGAAGATAAGATTAAACTTATTATTTAAGCTTTTTAAAATAATTTAAAATTAAGTAAATAATATGCAGCTAATATTTATTAAGTTTTTAAGTTTACCCTTTGCTATAAAATAGCTAGCTAAACTGTATAATGCAATACCTATCTTAATAATAAGAGATTAATAAAAATAAAAGAAAAAGTGTTTATTTAATATGTATTTAACTGGGATTTGTGAAAATATTTGCTTATTTTTAAGAATATTAAAGATATAATGAATTCTTTGCTTTGCGATTATGGCAGCAATGTTATTAAGATTAATTAAGTAGAAAGACTTATTTTATTAAAATTATGTCTTAAAATATATATTAATTATATATATAATTATTAAAGGGCTTTATATAAAGATCTTAATGTAATAAATACATGATTTAACCTTATATTTAATATATATAATAAATATAATATTTTTAATTATAATACTTATAATTTTAATAAGTTAGGCTTTATAATAAGCGTTAAATTACTTAAAATAATGATTATATATTTTAATTAATAAGAATGAATAAAATAAATATAGCTTAAGAATTAATAATAAGCAATAATTATTAAATTAATTAATAGGGATGAATAATATAAATCGCTATTCTTAATTATTAAGGCTAAGATATACTTTGTAAGTTAATATATTAAAGGCGGCCTTTTAAATAATTAAGTAATTAAAATAAGCTTAAATAAATAAATAAGTAATAAAATTGCTATAAAATAAATTTAATACTTTAAAAAATATATTATATTATATATAAAGGGTATTTATTAGCTATTAATCCTTAATAAACATAAAAGCTACCATTTTATAAATTTTAAATAATATTATAAATTTAAGAATATTATTACTTTTTATATGCCTTTTTATTTATTTTATTTATTTTAGCTATTAAATATTAAGTGTTTTAATTTATTAAAAAAGGCATATAATATAGAAATCAGCTAATTTAGCAAGGCTTAAATTATTTATATTAATAAAACGAAGTTCTTTCTTGCCTTTTATGCTGTATATAAGAGGGTTTTTAAGTTAAAAATCATTAAGAAAGGTTTTAAAGAAGTAAGCCTTATCTTATTTAATTAAGAAGCTATGCTTTTTAAGCTAAATATTAAGATTTAAATATTAATAGCTATATTAAGCTCTTTAGCATTACTTATACCTTAGGTTTCTTAAATATTATATAACTTAATATAAGTAGTTTTTTAATTAACTTTAATTAAAAATTAAATTTCTTATTACTAAGAAAGCTCCTTAATATTAATTTTGGCTGCTATTAATAGATTGGCAAAGAATATATAGTTATTAGCTTATATAGTTATATTTTTAATTTAAGAAATTAATAATTTTTAAGCTATAAATGCAATACTTTTTAAGTATTAAAGGGCTAAAAAAATATATATGCAGGATAAAGGAGCACTTATTATATAAAAGGCTAGAAAGTTAATTAATAAAAAGGAAAAGGGAAAGCGGTTAGCTAATGAAATAAATGGTAACGCTAAAGAGTTAATCCGTAGTAAATTAATAAAAAGATAATATAATAATTATGGCGAAATTAAGTATAATGTGCAAACCTATAAGAAAAATATAAAATAGTTTATAGATTTCGATTTTGATTGAATTTAATTAATTCTTTTTAATTATGGTGTTGCAATTTAAGTTGTTATGCTTTTGATGCTAAAAAATGCATTGCTTGCTAATATGCATTGTTTATTAATGCTTAATGTTAATAATAAAATTTAAAAATTATTTTTAATATATTATTACTTCTTATATTAAGGAAAATATATAAGTATTCCTACTTTTAGGTAATTAAAAAGGTTTTCTTTAAATATTTATCTTTTTATTAAATTACCTTATTAATAATATTTTAAAGAAAGAAAAAGTTTTTATTTATATTTTAAATATAAAGAAAGAAAGAAATAAGCTTATTTATAATATAAAATATTAATAGCCTTATTAAAGTATTAACTTATGCTATATTAAATAACTTAATAAATAAGCTTAAGTTAAATTATATTTATATTTTATTAGCTTATATAATATTTAAATATATAAAAGATATTTAATATTATAAAGCTTAAAATTACTTATATTTAATTATTAAAAATATTGCTATAATTATATTTAACATAATGCTTTAATATTATTAATAAAAATATTAATCTTAAATAATAAATATTTTTATTATTAAATAATCTTTAAAATTAAAGTAAATATTAAAGCTATTTATATTATTAAAAAAGTTATAAAGGAAAGCTTAATTTATAAGAAAGGTATAATAAATATATTTTTATTATTATTATTAATAATTAAAGTTATTATAATGTTAATAACTTTAAAGTTAAAATCTTTAAAGCTAATAAAAAATATATTAAATTTATTATTATTAACTTATTATTTAATATTCTTATATATATAAATATATATAACTTTAGTATATTATTAATCTTTAAGTAAATAATTTATTAATTAATATCCTTCTTTATAATATATAAAATATTTCTTTTTTTTATATTATATATTGCTATTATTACCTTTATTAAGCTAGTATTTATTATTATAGCTATTTTTATAAGGTCCTTTATTATAATTACTGCCTTTAAACTAATAAGATTAGCTTAAATAAAAGTTTAATTAAAAGCTATTACTTTTAAAAAAAGGTTAAAAGTATCTTAAGCATTAATTATTATTATTATACTATTTATTAAGATAATATTACTCTTTATTATAGTTTAAGCTTTGCTTATTATAATTAATTAATAAGCTTTAGCCCTATAAAAATAGGCTTTAGCATAAATATAAACAAAAAGCAAACCTTTTCCTTTGCACTTTAAATATAAACCCTATTTAAATACCTTATGGTAAATAACCTAAGGCTAGCTTATGATATATATTTAAAGTCCTTTTATATTATAAACTTATAATATAATTATATAAAACCCAATATAATAAAACTTAAAAAAAATAATAATAGCCTATTAAGCTCTTTCTTATTTAAAAAAACTTTTATCTTAGGAATACTTAATAATTTAATTAATAAAAATAAGGGCTAAGTTTATAATAAATAAAGAAATAATTAATATTAAAAAGGCTTAATTTTTTTATATATTTAATTAGCTAAAAACTTTTTATAATTAATTTTTACTTTATATTAATTTTATAAAGATATTTAAAAAGTAATTAAAGAGCTTCTTAAAAAAGATTTGCTTTGCGCTTAAAAACCTTTTTAAATAAAGATATGCTAAGCTTAACTTAATTATATTATAATAATGCTATAAAAAGAAAATAGCAGAATTTCTTGCTTAATTTAATTAATTAGCTTATATAGCAAAGACTTAAAATTAATTAAATAAATATAAAATATTATTAATAGCTAATAACTTAACCTTTATAATAAAAGCTTAGCTTAATTATAAGGAGTAATTAAATATATTTAAGATTTTTTGCTTTACCTTATGATAATATAAGAGCGTTTTTATCGCTGCAATAAGGGAAAATAATATTTAACCTTAAAATAGCAAAGCAATAAATATTAATATTATAGCGATCTTAATAAGCAAAGTTAAGTATTTTGTATATAATTAATTTAATTATTATAAATATAACTATTTTAATTGCTATAAGAAAATAAGGATGCAATTTTTATTAATTAAGATTAATAAGGAGAAAGAATTTATTTAAAGGGGTATAAAAATCTTTTTATAAGATAAAGCTTAAAAGTAATGCTAGCTTAGCGCTAACTTAAGCTTAAAGTAAATTAGCTATATGCTAATTAATTTAGCATTATAAAAATACTTAAAATTTAAAAAATCCTTATTAATAAAATAAATTACTTATAATTAAGCGTTAATTAATTATAAATTATATAATAAATTTATAGTTTTAAGGTTTTAAGTAAGGGAGCTTATATAAAAGGCTTTTATTAAAAAATTATAAAAATGCTATTAATTTAATTATTAGCTTATGCTTAAATAATTATTTTTTATTAGCTTACTTTAATTAATATATTAAATTATAAGGGCTAAAGTATATTAATTATAAATAATAAGCTAGGCCTTTAATATAATTAAAAGGCGCTAAGGTATAATTAAATAATTAAGTAAAGAGTAATATTTAATTTATAATTAAATTATAATATCCTTTATTTTTTATTATATAGTTGCCCTTTAAGGTTTATTATAAAAACTTAAAAAAGGAGGATATATTATAGTTTAAGCTTTGCTTATTATAATTAATTAATAGGCTTTAGCCTTATAAAAATAAGCTTTAATATAAATATAAATGGAAAGTAAATCTTTTTCTTTGCACTTTAAATATAAACCTTATTTAAATACTTTACAGCAAATAATTCAAGGCTAGCTCATAACACTCTTTAATATTTATAATAATTAAATTATTATTATTTTAATTATTATAATTATTAATATAACTTTATTTATAAGCTTATTAATTATTTTCCATAATTATATATTATAATATAAAGTTTTAAGCCTTTAATACCTTAATATATTATTATAAAGTAAAGTAAAATTACTTAATATTTATTAACGTTATTAAGATAATATAATAAAATTTAAGAATGCCTTATATTATTTATAAAATTATATCTTATAAAAGGCTATCTTTATAAATAATATACTTAAGTGCTTTATAATAAAGCTATATTTTATTAATAAGCATTTAAAGAATATTTATATAGCTTTTATTTAAGTTTTTTTATTAAAGAATAAAGAAAGTTAAAATATTTTAATTTATAAAATAATTATAATAATTATTATTTATATTAAATTAATTCTTAAGTTTCTTATATGCTTAAGTAAATAAGTCTTTTTAATTAATAACTTAAATATAATATACTTTTATTAATTTCTTAAATATATATAAAAGAGCTACCTTAAATTATTAAGGTTAAATTTATAAGTTATTATAAGCTTTATAAAAAAAGAGGATCTTATTATTAAAAATATTATATAATTCTTTAATAAATATTTTATTTTTATAATAATATTTACTTAAGTTAATTATTATATTTAAATTAAATAAAAAGTTTTTTATTTTTATTAAAAGTAAAAAGGTATAATAATTATATATTATATAAAAGTTATTAATTAAAGGAAGATTATTGCTTTTTCTTAATAAATTAAAAGGTTTTAAAGGGTTATCATTATTTTTACTATTATTATTAAGTAAGTTAAGTGGTTTAAGTAATTTATAATTAAAATAATTATTATTATTAAGTAATTCCATAACTTTTATTAAAGCATACTTATTATGGGTTGGCCTTGAGCGTCTGCTAAAAGGTACTTAAAAAGAATTATGAATTGCAATATTTAAGAAGTAAGTTAAGCCTTAAAAGGGCCTAATTCTAAATCTATCTTTTAAGTATATACCTTATTATATAAGAAAGTTAAGTATAATATAAGCTTAGCATAAATATATATTATAACTTAAGCAATAACCTAAGCTTATTATATAGCTCCCTTTTTACTTTTATATTATGCATAATAAGAATTAAACCTAAGGCTTTTATAGTTTTATATTAATTATATATTTACTTTATTATATACTTATTTTAAGGCTATATTTATTTACTTTAAAAGTAATAATTATCCATTTTATTTTTATATTAACTATATTTATATATTATGCTTAATATAATATAATATAAAGTATATATTATATATATTATAAGTTATTATAATATAATAATATTATTATTATATATATAATTCTTTATTAATATATTATAATTATATATAAGCTATATATATTATTAACCTTAAATTATAATATATTTTTATTAATATATTAATATTATTTATTATAATTATTATCTTTGCATTATATTTATTATTATTGCTTAAAATAACTTCTTTATAATTATATTTCTTTTTATAATTTCTTTTTCTTAATATTATATTATTATTATAGCATATTTATTATATACATTATTTTATTACCTTTATATAATCTTTTTATTACTCTTATAATTATCTTTCTATTTATATTAATTACCCCTTAGCTTTATCTTATCCTTAATTAAAAAGCCTTTTTTAATATAATTAATACTTATATAATTCCTTAGCTTCCTTATAATTTAATCCTTCAGCCATTCTTCCTTATGCTTATTATGCTCTCCCCATAATTACCCTTTTTTATTAAGAAGCTATTACCTTAATGCATTAATACCCTTTTAATCCCTTAATAATTCTTTAATATACTCTTTTTTATTTATATTTTATTTATTAAGCACCTTTCCCTTAGCTTATTAATACCCTTTTAATTCCTTAATATCCTTTTTAATACTTACTTTTTTCTTACTATATAAAAAGAAGAATAAGAAATGGCTTTTATTATAAGTTTTAATAATTAATACAGCAGCTTTAATATAATTATTATTAATAATAATAATAATAATAAGCTACTTTATTATCTTAATAATATAACCTTTAAGATTACTTTATCTTTTTCTTAATATAAATTTATTATAATAATTAATTAAATATAAGAATATTATATTATAAAATTATATTAAGTGCTTAGTAATTTTAATAATAAGAATTAATAGCTTATTAAGCAGCTATTCTTTTTTTATAAATTATATATTATAACTTTTTATAAGATTAGCAAGCTACTTATTTATATCCCTAAAAGTTATAATACATTTTATATTAATTATTATTATTATAAATATAAGTGCATTTAATATATATATATATTTATTAATTTGCTATTATTATAAAATGCATAGCATTATTTAAAAAAAGTAATTATTATTAATAATAGCTATATTCTTATTTTTAAGTAAATTAAGTTTATTATTCTTACTTATAATAATATAGCTATATTTATTTTAGCTTTTAATTATATTATTATTAATTTTTATAAAGCTATAAGCATTATATTAATAAAATTACTTCTTGTTATTCTTATTATTTATTTAAGTAATTATATTTATTTTTATAATATAATCTTAATTAATACTCTTATTAACCCTATTAAAAATATATTTTTAACCTTATTATAACTTATTAATATATTTTTATTTCCTATTAATATTAATATAATTATATATTATATTAATAATATTAATGCTAATAATTATTAATTAACTTACTTTATTTAAAAAATAATAAATATTTTTATAACCCTTAATAATAATTAAAAAACTAAGATTAATTATTATATTAATAATATACATGCCCTTAATATAAATACTCTTTTTATTTTTTTTTTATATTTATATTAATTTAGCCTTAAATATACTTTAATGCATTTAAGGATTATTATTATAAGGAATTTAATATAATAATTAATACTTTAAATATTTTTATTAGCTAAGTTTTTAGCGCTAAATAATATAATTATAATTTAAGTTATTATTATATTTATAATAAATTTAAGGAAAAGAAGTAAAGAAATAAGAAAGAAAACTTTAAGAACTTATTCTCCTTTAATTATAATGCTCTTTATTATAAGCATTAATTAACTTAGCTTATTATTATAATTATAATAAGTTTAAATAATTAAAAGCTTTATTTTTAAATAAAAAGTTTATAAATTTAACTTTTATTATTATTAAATTATTATAACCTTATTATTAATTCTTATAGTTTTTAGTTTTATAATTAAATATTTTTAATATACTTATTTAAATAAATAATAATAAAGGAATTTTAAAAAGATAATATGCTTAATATAATTCCACCTTATGGAAAATTAGCTATATAGCTTAATTTTCTTTTAGCTTAATATGCTATTTAATTTTTTATAAAAGGGGAATTTAATTTATTTATTAAGCAAATATATAATAAGTTTTAATTAATTAAAAGTATTTATATATAAATAAGGTTATAAGTTTAAATTTTATTATTATTATATCTTACTTAAGTATAATAAATATTTAAGGCTTGCCTTATAACCTTATTTAAATAGCTTATAATAATATAATAAGATTTTATTTATTTTTATTTTATTTTTATTTATAATTTTTATTATCTTATATTATATTTTTAAATAAGCTTATTAAGCTTAATATAAGCTTATTTTATAATTATCTTAAATAAGCAATTCTTTATAAATAATAACATTCCCTTATTATATTTTAAATAAGTTAAGAGCTATTAATTTTTATAAGTTTTTAAAAGGTTTTTATATTAATATATTTTAGCTTTTTTATTTAATATAAACTTATTTCTTAAGGAAATTATTTTATAAATATCTTAATATATTTTTAATTATTAAGATTTTCTTTATAAAATACTTTTTATTTTAGCTTTTATTTACTTTATTTAAAATTAATATAATACTTAATTAAATATTTATAAATATTTAAATAAATAATAAATCCTTTATAATATACTTAATTTAATTAATATTAAAAGTAAAATAAATTTAGCTTAATATATTTAAAATAATTATTTAAGGTATAAAAATATTTATTATAATATATTTTTAATATAGCTAATTAAGCTTTTTTATTAATTAAGTAATTTAAAAGTACCTTAAACATAGCTATACTTAGTTATTAATATAAAACCTTTTTATTATTTAATAACATTTATTAATTATTTATTTTTATTATTGCTAAGTAAAAATAATAACGGCTTAAGCAATATTTATTTTAATTTAAAGATAGTTTAGGAATATAGCTGCTTAGTTTTTAAGATTAGCTATAAATGCTATTATATTTAAGGGGCTTAAAATTACTTATATATTAAACTTATTTATTAGCTAATTTAAATTTTAATTAATTATTATTAAATTTTTATTATTTAATATTATTTAATAAGCTAAAAGGTAATTAGCTTAATTATTTTATAAAAAAATAATAATATTATATAAGTATTTTTATACTTTTTAATTTATTTACTTTATGCTATTATTTATTTTAAAGTAGTATATTATAAATAAAAGGCATTTTATACTTATTTAAGCATATAAAAAAGCTTAAAATACCTTTATTTAATTAAAGCCTTAATTATTAATAATAAATATAAGAAACTTATAATAATGCTATTATAAAGTAATAAAATATTATATATAGTTTTTTATAATTATAAAGTATATTATCTTTAAAAAAACTTATTTTAAAAGGTAATTTATAATAATTATTAAGTAATATAAGTTGCCTTTATAAGTTAATAAATTTATTATAAAGTTAATAAATATTTAAGATTAATAATAATTTAAAAAAAAATAAAGTAAAGCAAGCTTTATTATAATTATTAATTAAGCTGAATTTAGTAATATATATTATAATTTTAAATAAAATGCTAAATTACTTATAATATATTATTTTAATAAAAGTTATATAAAAGGACTTAAAAAATCCCTTTTTATTTTAAATACTTTATTATAAGAAAGTTATAAGCTTATTATAATATTAATATAATAAGTAGTTTTTAATTTAAAAGTTATAATTAGCCTTAAAATTAAAGCATATTATATATATTAAGGGTATAATTAATAATTTAAGTTGCTATTTTAACTTTCTTAAAAAACTATTATTAGCTAAATATAATTACTTTATAATAAATTTTTTTATTTTAAAGTATAATTAATATTAATTTATTAAATAATTATAGCCTTATAAATATAATAATATAAGTATTAAAAATTATTATTAAGATTAATTAAAATATTTTAATTATATAATCTTTCTTTAAGGTTATTTTATTTTATTCTTATTATAATAATATATTAAAATGCTATATTTATATTTTTAGGCAGTATTAAAGATTATAATAAAAAAAAATAAAGTTTTAATTTATTAAGCTTACCTTTTTAAAAAGAGTTAAGAGTTAATAAAGTACTTAAAGCCATTATAATTTATAAATATTATAAATAAGCAAAATATACTTTAAAGTATAAATAATTATACCTTTAAGGCCTTAATTATTATTAATAGCTTTTTATTATAAATAATATAATTTTATTATATTAAAAAAAGCTTTATAAAGTAATAAGTAATTAAATAAAAAGCCCTCTTTTTTTAAATTAATAAGCATATATTAAAAGCTATTTTTAAGCAATTTACCTTTATTATTATATTTAAGTTTAAATTTTATTTAATTAAAATTAATGCTTTTATAAATGCTGCTTTAAGGTAATAAAAAGCTTTATTTTCTTTACTTTCTTATTAAAAAAAGTTCTTTTAATAATAAAATAAAGAAAGGAATTAATAATTTTAAAAAAGTTTTTAATAAAGTTATAATAAAAGTTTATAAACTTTATAAAGCTTTAAATATTATAAATTATTTATAGCGTTTTTTATTTTTAAATTACCTTAACTTTTTTTAAGTTTACTTAAATACTTATTTTAATTATAATAATAAAGCTTAAATACTTTATTTTCTTTATTATAAACTTATATTTATCTTAATTTAAATTTAATTTAATATTTTATAAATAATATAAAACTTTTTATACTTTCTTTATATAATTTCTTTTTAAGCTTAAAGAAAATATTAATATATTATTTAAATATATTATTATATAGTTTTTTAAAATATTAGCTAAGATTAAATTAATATATTATTAAAATATAGTGGGTGCATTAAATAAATTAAAGAAATAAATTAATTATTTAAATAATTTAAATTAAATTTAAAATACTATTAAGTACTCTTATTTTTTTATTATTTATATTTAATAAAAGGCTATATAAATATTTAACTTTATAAATTATTAAGCATTAAAAAGAAAGCATAATATTTTCTTAATAAGAAAAAGAAAGTAATAGTTTTATTAAGTTATTTTATTAAGAATATAATAATTTATATAAAACTATTATTCTTTATTTACCTTATATATTAAGAAAATTAAGGTTATTATAAATAAAAAGCTAGCCCTTATTTAGCTTTTATTATAAAATTTTATAACTTATTTTTATAACTTAAGTAGTTAATCTTAAGATATATTATATAATAAGCCTTATAATAATGCTAATATAAATTTATTCTTTATTAATAATAAATAAATATAGTAATTAAATTAATCTTAATATAATAAAAAGGTAAAAGCTTATTTTTTATTAAAAAAGCTAATAAAGTTTTATATTTTCTTTAATAAAGGCTTAATTTTATATTATTTTATATTATTATTATTTCTTTTTTAAGGAGCTATAGCTTAAAGAATTTATATAACCTTACTTAAGCTTATTTTTATTAAAATAATATTTATTATTTTATTATAAGATAAGCAGTTTATTTATATCTTTATAATTGCTTTAGAAATTAATTAAGTTAAATTACTTATATCTTATTAGCTTTTCTTTTTTATAATTATCTTTTAAGCTATATTAATTATTATATAGCTATAAGCTGGGTTTAATAAGACGTTATAATAATATAATTAAGGCAAGCTTAATAAAAAGGGATAAGTTATGCTTAAAATTATATAAGTTAAGATAAAGGCTTATTATATATTAATATTTAAGGAAAGCTATATTATATATATAATATATTAATTTTATAATAAGTTAATAATTATTCTTAAGTTTCTTAAAATAAATAAAGTTATTAACTTTAATTTTATTTTTTATACTTATTGCTTATTTATAATAATATAATAACTATATTTATTATTTACTTAAGTAATAATAATATACTTATAATTTATAATAATAAGAATTAAAAAAAAAAAGCTTATTTAATTTATTTTATATTTATTAATATTATTTTTATATAAATTAAGCTTATAAAAAAGGCTTATGCTTTTAAATAAAACTTTGCTTAAAAGCTAATCTTTTTTCTTAAATTAATAAAATCCTTTTTATAAAGTATAATTAGCTTTATAACTTAAACTTAAATTAATATAATTATAAAAAGGAATTTATAATTTATTATAAAGTATTCTTATTAACTATAATATAAATATATTTTATATTTTTATTAAGCTTTTTTTTTAAATTTAAAAATTTAAAGTGCCTTAGCTTAATTATTAATTAATTAAAAAAAAAGGTATTTTAATACCCTTATAACCCCTTATTTTTAATACTTCAACCCCTTATTATACTTATTATAGCTATATTTATTATTATTATATCTTAATTTATTACTTATTATTCTTAAATTAAAAGCTTTAAAGAGTATAAGATTAAGCTTATATATTATTAATGCTTAAGATTTTATATTTTTAACTTATAAGTAATTTAATAATATATATTTATTACTTTATTATAATTTATATATAAAATTAATGCTTTAATAACTTTATTATAAAACTATAAAGAAAGTTAATTATAAAAGTAATTTAGCTTTACTTTACTTAATTATTTAAGGCTTTTAATTTATATTATTAGCTATTTAAATTAAATATAAAATTAAGCAAAGTTATTATAATTTTATATTTAAAATATCTTAAGCTTAATTAAAGTAGTTATTTATTAATATAAGTTTTTATAATAATGCTTTAAATATTTAAAGAATTTATTTATATTAAAGCTATTTTAAGGCTTATTTTGCTTATAAAATATTATAATGCATAATTATACTTTAATAAATAATTAATTTTATAAAAAGATTTAATATTTTTAAAAATTTTTAATAAAGTTTATATTAATTTATAGCTTATATTATATTATAATCTTTTAAATTAAAAAGTTATTATAATTATTATTAAATAAAGGCTTAATTAAAAGTAATTTATATTAAATTAAGGGTAAATTAAAAGGATTTATATATATTTTAAGCTTTATAAATTAATAAAGTATTATTATAAGGAGAAATATAATAGTATTATTATTAATATTAATAAGCATTATTATAAATAGCTAAGGGAGTTAAGGTACTTTTTAAGTATTTTTATAATTTAATATTAAAATAAGTTAAGGGATTTTTAATTATATATTTTATAAAAAGGTTAATATCTTAAGTATAAAATTATTTATCTTTATAATATAAGTATTTTTCTTAATATAATTTAAAGATTGCAATTTAATATTATAAATTAGCTTTAAGTATTTATTAAAAGATATTTAAAAGGAGTTATAAATTATAATATTTAAGAAATAAATTAGGCTTTAAAAGGGCTTAACTTTAAATTTATCTTTTAAATATATACCCCATTATATAAGAGGGTTGGGTATAATGTAGGCCCGGCATAGGTATGCATTACGGCTTTAGTAATAGCTTAAGCCCATTATAATACTTAAAGTTAAGGATAATATAAGTATTTAAATTATAGCTTTAAATTTAATTAATCTTAAATATAATGTAATATTCTTACTTTTAATTTATTAATTATTTAAAACAATTTAATACTTTAAGAATATATATTAATTCTTTTAAAGTATTTGCTTTTTAAGTATAAATACCTTTAATTTAAAGGGTTTTCTTAATAATGTGCAGCAAGTTTTTATTAATTTATATAAATATTAACTTAATTTAGCTATAAAAGTTCTTAATAAATACTTTATATGCCTTATTATTTAATATATATATTATAGCTTAAATTTAGCCTTAAATATAAGTATTTAAGTATTATTTACTATTAAGGGATCTTAAGGAATTTATTTATATTAAAGGATTAAGTATTTTAATAATACTTTTAAATATAAGAATATAATTTATTATAATTAATATTAATAAACTATTTTAATTAGCAATATTGCTTATTATATTTATTATATTATTATTATTTCTTATTATTTTAATAAAGTAATAATAAAGATATGTTTAATTTAAAAAAGAAAGTAATAAAAAGGGGAAATGAATAGTATTAAAGGAAAATAAAGAAATTAAGGGTTATTTTTATAACTTAGCCATTAAGAAATAAATTAATTCCTTTCTTTATATTTATTTATATAATAAGATATAAATAAATATATTATTAATAAAAATAAATATTAATTTAATTTTTTTAATTATAGCTATTAAATTTAAAAATTATTATTAAAGTTATTTAAGCCATAATAAATATATATATATTAAAAATAAAGAAGTTTATTATAGTTTCTTATTATAATAATTACTTTTTTATATATTAAGTATTATTATTATTATAAACTATGTTATATAAGTTTGTAATATTAATAATATTAATTAATAAAATTAAAAGGTTATCTTTTTAAGCCTTGTTAATTTATAATTACCCTTATAATTATTAATTAATATTAGCTAAGTTATGTATTATAATATAATGTTTAATTAATATAATAATTAATTATTGCTAATTATAAAAGGGAGGAAGGTAAAAGGCTTAATTATGCTAGCTATTTTATAAATAACGCTAAGGCTGTTGCCTACCAAACATCTTAATAAGTTAAAGCTACCTAGTCCTAAACAATCTTCCATATAAACAACACCCATTATTCCCATATATTGCTTTATTATTTTAAAGTTAAATATTATTTTTCCTTATTATAATATTAAAAATACCCTTATATTATTATAAGATAAAGTAAAAGGCCTTAAATATATTTAGCTACTTTTATAATTAAGGTAAGCTTTTATTATAAAAATTAAATTATTAATTATTAATAATATTTTATATTTATTTAATTAATTTTAAGTCTTTATTATATAAGTTAATTAATTAAATGAAATAAGAAATTTTATTATCTCTTTTTTATAACATTATTATAATATAATTAAGCTAAGCTTAATATACCTTTATTTAAAAGGGTTTTTAAGCATAAGGTAAACCTTTTTTAAAAAGCTTTTTAACTATTTCTTAAATATTTTTATAAAATTAATATAACATAGTTTACTATTAAGTAACGGATATTATAAAGTAGCGGATTTTTCTAACTTTACTTAACTTTTATTAATTATAATATTATATTAAAGTAAATAAATTAATAAAAAGTTAGTATTAATTAATGTTAATTATATTTAATTCCTTATTTTTAATTAATTTTATTAATTTAAAAGCATTAATATAAATGCAATGCTAATTTAAATAAATTAATTTTTAATAAGAAATATATATTTAGCATTAATTAATGCTAATTATATTATTAAAAATGCAGTTTATTATAAATTAATAAAATAGCTATATTTATATTAATTAATGCTAATTAAGCTAAATTTATTATAATATAATTAAAATTTAATTAATTAAACCCTTCTTTATCTTTTTCATAAGTTTTTGCATTATACTTAATCTTATCATAATTACTATATTATTATTTAATTAATTTATTGCAAACCGCCTTCTTAGCACTACTACTTATTTTACTAACTAGCCGCTTCCCCTTTTATTTCTCTTAAATAAAAGCTTAAGATTTCTTAATAATAAATGCTTCTTTAAGCTATATTTAAGTTTTTTTAGCCCTTTAACATTTAGTAAGTATTATATTAGCATTTTAAAGCATATAAATTTATTTATGTTGGCTGGGTCATGTATTGCAATACAATGTTTGGTTGGTGTAGTGGTTGATTATTGTTAATTATAAAAGGAAGGAAGGAAGAAGGCCTAACTATGCTAGCTATTTTATATGCAGCGTTAGGGCTGCTGCTTGCTAGGCATTTTAATAGGCTAAAGCTGCCTAGTTTTAAACAGTTCTCCATATAAACAATATTTATTATTCCCACATTAATAATCTCTATTTTATAAATATATATTACTTTTAAAAAGTATAAAAGAAAGGAAGGTATTAAGTTAAATTAAACTTAAGGTTAAAAGGTAATTAATTAATTATATATATAAGTTAAATTATAAGTATGCTATTATTTTATTGCATTATATTATTATAAAAGGCAAGCATATAAAAAGGCTTAAGTTGTTATTAAGGGGTTAAAGGTTAATTAATTTATTAAAGTATATAATTAATAAAAAGAGGTTAATTAAATATATATATATATTAAAACGTTTTAATTATATAAAGTTAAAAAGCTTAAAAAATTATAATTATTATATAAATATTTTATTTATAATGCATTTTATAAACTTATGCTTTTATTACTTATAACGCTTAAATTAAATAAGGATTAAATTAAATTTTTAAATTATTAATGTAATTATTTAATCTTTAAATAATTAAAATTTCTTATTTTAGCTTAGCTTAAGCTTTGCTATACTTAATGCCGCTTATTAAATAAAGAAATTAAGAAGTATAATTAAAGAATAAGTTGGAATAAAGGTTAATAAGTTATAAGGATTAATAAATAAAGTATTTAAATAAAGGAAAAGTAAGGTATAGGATAAAGAATATTAATTAAGTTAGTAAATAGCAATACTCTTAATTTTAATATATAGGTATTAAATCACGAAATCTAACTAAGGATGCTTATTAAATATAAGCTAATAACTTAAGTACTTATAAAATAATAATAACCTTTATTACTTAAATTCTTAATATATAAGCATTATTATAAAAATCTTAAATATAAGGTTTGCCTTTAAAAGGGATATAATTTAAAGTTAGCTAATTATATTGCATTATAAGGTAATTTGCAGGTAATTAATAAATATAAACTAAATTTTTACATTTTTGCTATGCATTGCCTTTAATTAAAAAAATTATTTTATTATCCCTTATTAAAAACCTTTAGCAATTTTTTATTTTTATAATTATATAATATATATACTTAAGTTAATTATATTAATATTAATATAATAACCTTATAATATATAATATAATAGTAATATTTAGGGTTATATTAGCGTAATTTGCTAATAAGTTATTAAACTATACTTTAATAATTTAAGTTTAAGTCTTAATGCATTATAGTTTTCTTAACTTTTTATTATATTTAAATAATTACCTTATTTTCTTAGCTATAATTTATATAGCCCTATACCTTAATTATAATATTATTTATACTTATAAAGCGCTAAAGAGTGCTATTAAGGGCACTCTTTATAAAAGCATTAGCTAAGTTATAATTCCTAGCAATTTAATAAATTTTAAAGATTTTATGCTTTTTATATAATTACTAAAGAGCTATAATGTTAATTATAAAGCGCTTTTTTTTATTATATTAAGCTTAATTAAGCACTTATATAAAGAATATAAGTTAATATATACTATAAAAGGAATTATTATAATATTTAAATATATAGTAATTTAGCGTAAAGTAGCTATTAGCATTATAGCTATATTAAACTCATTAATTATATTATAAATCTTTAAAGCTAAAATGCTTTAAGTTACTTTTTAACACTTTATTAAAAATTAATAAATAATATTACCTTTAATATTTTACTTAAAAGCTTATTAAGTTTATATCTTATTTATAAATATAATAATAAAGCTAATTTATAAGCTAAGGTTCTTATTATTAATAAATAAGCTATTAATAAAGATTATTAATTTAGCTTAAGATAGATTTAAGGGCATATATTAAAGTTTATGCTTTAAGTTATTAGCTTACTATTATAGCTAATGATTTAGCTTATTATAATTCTTATAAAAAGGCTCTTAAATTTAAGCTATTATTAATAAATTAAATATTACCTTAAGTTAATAAATAAAAGCAAAATATACTCTTTATATATATTACTTTATATATTATTAAATATAATTATTAACCTTATTATTAATAAATATAATCTTTTTACTTTAGCCTTTTTAATAAAGATATAAAATACCTTTATTAAAGATGCTTATAGTTATATTATTAAAAATAAGTAACTTATTAAGGGTAAATATTTCTTTTAACTTATATTAAATATTTGCCTTTTTAATTTTTTATTTCTTTAGCTTTAAAAATGCTAAAATATTAAGGAATAAAGTATTATTAATTTACATAGTAATAATAATAAAAATATCCTTTTTTTAATTTATAATTAAGAGGTATAAATTATATGCTAAGATAATTATATTTAAATTATTATAATAAAACTTATAATAAATTGCTTATTAATATATATTAAATTTAGCAATGTTATAAAGTAATTTAATAATTTATATAATAATTTTAAAAGGGTATTTATTTTAAATTTTAAGGAGTAAGTAATATAAAATAGGTTGCTTAAACTTAAACTTTAATTAAGGATATGCTTAAATAATATCTTAAAGCTTTAATTAAAAGCCTTATATTAAAAGAAATAAAGCTAAAATAATTAAAAGCCTTTAGCTAGCTCTTTAAATAATTAAAAATTATATAAGGATATTATACTTATCCTTATTATTATATTTAGCAATAATAAGCTATAATTTTTTATATAGCTTCTTAATTTTATTCTTAATTTTATAAATAATATATAATTTAAAGAGCTAAATACCTTTATATATTTTGAGATTAAAGCATTTAAAGTAAAAAACGCCGTTATTAATTAACTTTATAATTTCCTTATAATTAAACTCCTTAAATAGGTTATTTAGGGTATTAATTATATTATTATATTAAAGTTTTAAAAAGAAATTATAATTCTTAACTTTTTGCTAAGTAAAATATATCTTTTTTGGCTTATTCTTTAATTCCTTAGGCCATTTATATTATTAAGGTTATGGTAATTTTAGTATTATTAGGACTAAATTTAGTTTAAATTAAATGGGCTTATTAAGAGTATTATTTAGGTTAAAAACCAACTAAATATTATTTTTACCGTTTTTATCCTAATAATATAGCTAAATTAATATTAATTAAAAGATTATTAGGCTGTTTAAAAGATTTAATATAAGGTTGTATTTATTAATGCTAAGCAACTTATATAATTCTTGCTAATTATGCTTTTCTTGCTATACTTATATATTACTTTATAATAAAAGACTTAATACTTTTATAAATATTTAGGTTATTGCAAGTATTTAAAGCTATATTAACTTATTATTTAGTATAAGCCTTATATAGCTTTCTTATAGCTTTTTAAATAATCGCTGCTTTTTTAAAAATTAAGGGAGTTAATATAAAGTCTTTTATAAGTCTTAAATATATGCTAAAGATAAGGAATATTAAAATAATGCTATTAAGGCTAACTATATTATTTATCTTAATAGCTATTTATAAAATAGCTTCCTTAATATAAGTTCTTAAAAGTTTAGCATAAAGGATATTAAAAGCTTTTTAAAGCAAAGCATAATACCTCTTAACCTTATTAATAAATTAATATGCCTTTATTAGCACTTATTTATAAGTAATGCCTATAATTTATATAATGCTTTAAACTTTTGCTAAAATAAAGTTAGTTTTAGCATTATAAATAATATAATTAAGAGGTTTTAAATAAGTATTTATTTAGCATTATTAAATAACCTTTTATGTATTCTTTATAAAAAGAAAGATAAGAAATTGCCTGGCTTAAAAAAAGGTTGCTAAATTAATAACTTATAAAATAAGTAAATTAAGCAAATATATAATATTTATAATAATCTTATAATTAAAGTTAATATTATTCTAAAGGTTAAACTTAAAATATTATAATATTATAAAATAAAGTTAATAATAATAATAAAACTTAAAAATTACTTTTAAGATAAAAGGATTAATATTACTATAATTAATATTAATAAAGAGGTGCGAAAAATAGTTAATTAAAGGGTATTTAAACCTATAATAAAGTTATTAAAGCTTTATTTTTATTAAAAATATTGCTAATATATTATTGCTTTTTATATTAAGGAAAATCCATAAATATCCTTACTTTTAAGTAATTAAGAAAGTTTTTTCTAAGTAATTATCTTTTTATTAAATTATCTTATTAATAATATTTTAAAAGAAAAGAAAGTTTTTATTTATATTTTAAATATAAAAAAGGAAAAGAATAAGCTTATTTATAATATAAAATATTAATAGTTTTGCTAAAGTATTAACTTATATTATATTAAGTAATTTAATAAATAAGCTTAAGTTAAATTATACTTATATTTTACTAACTTATATAATGTTTAAGTATATAAAAGATACTTAACATTATAAAGCTTAAAATTGCTTATATTTAATTATTAAAAATATTGCTATATTTATATTTAATATAATATCTTAATATTATTAATAAAAGTATTAATCTTAAATAATAAATATTTTTACTATTAAGTAGTTTTTAAAGTTAATATAAATATTAAAGCTGCTTATATTATTAAAGAAGTTATAAAGGAAAGCTTAATTTATTAAAAAAATATAATAAATATACCCTTTCTTATCATTATTAATAGCTAAAGTTATTATAATATTAATAACTTTAAAATTAAGATCTTTAAAGTTAATAAGGAATATATTAAACTTATTATTATTAACTTATTATTTAATATCCTTATATATATAAATATATATAGCTTTAGCATATTATTAATCTTTAAGTAAATAATTTATTAATTAATATTCCTCTTTATAATATATAAAATACTTCTTCTTTTTATATTATATATTATTATTATTGCCTTTATTAAGCTAATATTCACTATTATAGCTACCTTTATAAAGTTTTTTATTATAGCCATTGCCTTTAAATTAATAAAGCTAGCTTAGGCAGAAATTAAATTAAAAGCCATTACCCCTAAAAGGAAGTTAAGAATACCTTAAGCATTAATTATTATTATTATACTGCTTATTAAAATAATATTACTCTTTAATATTTATAATAGCTAAATTATTATTATTTTAATTATTATAATTATTAATATAGCCTTATTTATAAGCTTATTAATTATTTCTTATAACTATATATTATAATATAAGGTTTTAAGCTTTTAATACTTTAATATATTATTATAAAATAAAGTAAAGTTGCTTAATATTTATTAATATTATTAAAATAATATAATAAAATTTAAAAATACCTTATATTACTTATAAAATTATATCTTATAAAGGGCCATCCTTATAAATAATATACTTAAATACTTTATAATAAAGCTATATCTTATTAATAAGCATTTAAAGAATATTTATATAACTTTTATTTAAGTTTCTTTATTAAAAAGTAAAAAAAGTTAAAGTATTTTAATTTATAAAATAATTATAATAATTATTATTTATATTAAAGTAATTCTTAAATTTCTTATATATTTAAGTAAATAAGTTCTTTTAATTAATAACTTAAATATAATATATCTTTGCTAATCCCTTAAGCATATATAAAAGAATTACCCTAAATTATTAAGGCTAAATTTATAAATTGCTATAAGCCTTATAAAAAAAAAGAATCTTATTATTAAGAATATTATATAGTTTTTTAATAAATATCTTATCTTTATAATAATATTTACTTAAGTTAGCTATTATATTTAAATTAAGTAGAAAGTTCTTTATTTTTATTAAAAGCAAAAGGATATAATAATTATATACTATATAAAAGTTATTAGCTAAAGGAAGGTTGCTGCTTTCTCTTAATGAATTAAAAAGTTTTAAAAAGTTATTACCGCTTTCGTCACTATTATTAAGTAGGCTAAGCAATTTAAGTAGTTTAAAATTAAGAGAATTATTATTAGCAAGTAATTTCTTATCTTTTATTAAAACATAATTAAAGTTAAGAATAATATAAATACTTAAATTATAATCTTAAATTTAATTAATCTTAAATATAATGCAATATTCTTGCTTTTAATTTATTAGCTATTTAAAATAATTTAATGCTTTAAAAATATATATAAGTTCCTTTAAAGTATTTACTCCTTAAATATAAATGCTCTTAACTTAAAAAGTTTTCTTAATAATGCATAATAAATCTTTATTAATTTGCATAAATATTAGCTTAATTTAGCTATAAAAGTCCTTAATAAACGCCTTATATACCTTATTACTTAATATATATGCTATAGCTTAAATTTAGCCTTAAACATAGGTATTTAAGTATTATTTATTACTAAGAAATCCCAAGGAATTTATTTATATTAAGAGATTAAGTATTTTAATAATGCTTTTAAATATAAAAGTACGGTTTATTATAGTTAATATTAATAAATTATTTTAACCAGCAATATTGCTTATTGTATTTACTATTTTATTATTTTAATAAAGTAATAATAAGGGTGTATTTAATTTAAAAAAGAAAGTAGTAAGAAGGGGAAATAAGTAGTATTAAGAGAAAAATAAAGAAGTTAAGGGTTACTTTTATAACTTAGCTATTAAGAGGTAAATTAATTCCTTTCTTTATATTTATTTATATAATGAGATATAAATAAATATATTATTAATAAAAATAAACATTAATTCAATTCTTTTAATTATAACTATTAAATTTAAAAGTTATTATTAATATTGCTTAAAATATAATAAATATATATATATTAAGGATAGGGGAGTTTACTATAATTTCTTGCCATAATAACTACTTTTTTATACATTAAATATTATCATTATTATAAATTACGCTATATAAATTTATAATATTAATAATGCTAATTAATATAATTAAAAAATTATTTCTTTAAGCCTTGTTAATTTATAATTACCCTTGCAATTATTAATTAATATTAATTAAGTTATATATTGCAATATAATATTTAATTAATATAGTAGTTAATTATTATTAACTATAGAAGGAAAGAAGGAAAAAGGCCTAATTATGCTAGCTATTTTATATGCAGCGCCAGGGCTGCTATTTACTAAGCATCTTAATGGGCTAAAGCTGCCTAGTCCTAAATAGTCCTCTATATAAACAACACCCATTATTCCCACAATTTACTTATTATAATTAATAAGTATATTATTATTTATGCACCCTTTGTTAATTAATTAATAACCTTTATAATTAATATAAGGAAGCTTCTTTAATAAGCAAAAGTCTTACTTTTAATAAAACTTAATTATTAAATAATTTATTAAGCATTTAATAATATTTAAAACTCTTATTTTTAAAGAAAAATAAGGAGAGATTATATTAAAGTTTATAAGTAAATATTAAGCTTAGAAATTATAAAATTAAGGTTTTAAAGAAAGATTCTAGCTTTTTTAAATATAAACTTAATATTTTTTATTATAAAACTCTTATTATAAGCTACCTTAAATATAAGAAAGAATTTAAATTTAATAATATAATTAATAAAGGCTTAAATAAAAAAGTTAATCTTATTGCTATATATATACTTTAAAGGTAAATATAACGCAATATTTAATGGCTAAAATAAATAAAATAAATATAGCGGCATATTAATAGTAATAATTTTATTATCCTTGTAATTATTACGGTTTAAGCTTTGCCCATTATGATTAGTTAATAGGCTTTGGCCTTATAAGAATAGGCTTTGGCGCGAATATAAATAAGGAGTAAACCTTTTCCTTTATACTTTAAATATAAACCTTATTTAAATACCTTATAGTAAATAACCTAAGGCTAGCCTATAATATATATTTAAAGTCTTCTTATATTATAAATTTATAATGCAATTATATAAAATTTAATATAATAAAACTTAAAAAGAATAATAATAGCTTATTAAGCCCTTTCTTATCTTAAGGAACTCTTATTTTAAGAATATTTAATAACTTAATTAATAAAAATAAAGGTTAAGTTTGCAATAAATAAGGAAGTAATTAATGCTAAAGGGGCTTAATTTTTTTATATATTTAATTAATTAAAAACTTTTTATAATTAATTTTTATTTTATATTAATTTTATAAAGATATTTAAAAAATAGCTAAAAAGCTTTTTAAAAAAGATTTACCTTATGCTTAAGAATCCTTTTAAATAAAAGTATATTAAGCTTAACTTAATTATATTATAATAATGTTATAAAAAGAAAATAATAAAATTTCTTATTTAATTTAATTAATTAATTTATATAATAAAGGCTTAAAGTTAATTAAATAAATATAAAATATTATTAATAATTAATAGCTTAATCTTTATAATAAAAACTTAGCTTAATTATAAAAAATAGCTAAATATATTTAAGGCTTTTTACTTTACTTTATAATAATATAAGTATATTTTTAGCGTTATAATAAAAAAAGATAATACTTAATCTTAAAATAATAAAATAATAAATATTAATATTATAATAATTTTAATAAATAAAATTAAGTATTTTATATATAGCTAACTTAATTATTATAAGCATAATTATTTTAATTATTATAAGAAAATAAAAGTATAACTTTTATTAATTAAGGCTAGTAAGGAGAAAAAGTTTATTTAAGGGGGTATAAAATTTTTTTTATAAAATAAGGCTTAAAAGCAATGTTAATTTAGCGCTAACCTAAGCTTAAAGCAAATTAATTATATATTAGCTAATTTAATATTATAAAAACGCTTAAAATTTAAGAAATCCTTATTAATAAAGTAAATTGCTTATAATTAAGTATTAATTAATTATAAATTATATAATAAATTTATAATTTTAAGGTTTTAAGTAAGGAAGCTTATATAAAAGGCTTGTATTAAAGGATTATAAAAATGTTATTAGTTTAATTATTAGCTTGTATTTAAATAATTATCTTTTATTAGCTTGTTTTAATTAGCATATTGGATTATAAGGGCTAAGGCATGCTAATTATGAATAATAAGCTAGGCCTTTAATGCAGTTAAGAGGCGCTAGGGTATAATTAAATGGCTAGGCAAAGAGTAATATTTAGTTTATAATTAAATTAAGGTATTCTTTATTTTTTATTATATAGCTACCCTTTAGGGCTTGCCATGAAGATTTAAAGAAGAAAGATATATTATAATTTAGGCTTTGCTTATTATGATTAATTAATGGGCTTTGGTTTTATAAAAATAGGCTTTGGCATAAATGCAAATAAGGAGTAAACCTTTTCCTTTGCACTTTAAATATAAACCCTATTTAAATACCTTACGGCAAATAACTTAAGGCTAGCTTATAATAATAATATTAATTAAACTTAATTAATATATAACTTTTATGGTTATTTATAATTAATATTTAATAATTAGCATTTTTCTTTAGCTTAATATGCTTATTAAAGTGTTAAATTTATTTTAAATTAATTTTATTATTTATTTATTTATTAAAAGTAAGCTTAATAACTTAATTATTTAAAAAACCTAACTTTATTACTTAATTAATAAAGTAATAAGCGCCTTAAATAATTATAAATAATAAAATTTATAACTTACTTACATTAATACATTTAATAATAATTACTTATTCTTTATTATAAGTTAGCCTTAAGCATTTGCTAAAAGGTACTTAAAAGAAGTTATAAATTGCAATATTTAAAAAATAAATTAAGCCTTAAAAAGGCTTAACTTTAAATTTATCTTTTAAGTATATACTTTATTATATAAAAGGGTTAAGTATAATATAAGCTTAGCATAAATATATATTATAACTTAAATAATAACTTAAACTTATTATATAGCCCCCTTTTTACTTTTATATTATATATAATAAAAATTAAACTTAAAGCTTTTATAATATTATATTAATTATATATTTACTTTATTATATACTTATTTTAAAATTATATTTATTTACCTTAAAAGTAATAATTATTTATTTCATTCTTATATTAATTATATTTATATATTATACTTAATATAATATAATATAAAGTGTATATTATATATATTATAAGCTATTATAATATAATAATATTATTATTATATATATAATTCTTTATTAATATATTATAATTATATATAAGCTATATATATTATTAACCTTAAGTTATAATATATCCTTATTAATATATTAATATTACTTATTATAGCTATTATCTTTATATTATATTTATTATTATTACTTAAGATAACTTCCTTATAATTATATTTTTTTTTATAATTCCTTCTTTTTAATATTATATTATTATTATAATATACTTATTATATACATTATTTTATTATCTTTATATAATCTTTTTATTACTCTTATAATTATTTCTTTATTTATATTAATTACCCTTTAGCTTTATCTTACCCTTAGCTAAAAAGCCTTTCCTAGCATAGTTAACACCTATATAATCCCTTAACGTCCTCTTTAATACCCGCTTCCCTCTTACCACGTAAAAAAAAGAATAAAAAATGGCTTTTATTGCAAGTTTTAATAATTAGCATAACAGCTTTAATGCAATTATTATTAATAATAATAATAATAATAATAAGCTGCCTTATTACCTTAATAATATAACTCTTAAAGTTACCTTATTTTTCCTTTAATATAAGTTTATTATAATTATTAATTAAGTATAAAGATATTATATTATAAAATTATATTAAGTATTTAATAATTTTAATAATAAGGATTAATAGCTTATTAAGTAATTACTCTTTTTTTATAAATTATGCATTATAACTTTTTATAAAATTAATAAGCTATTTATTTATATCCTTAAAGATTATAATATATTTTATATTAATATTATTATTATAAGCATAAGTATATTTAATATATATATATATATTATTAATTTATTATTATTATATAAAATATATAGTATTATTTAAAGAAAGTAATTATTATTAATAATAGCTATATTTTTATCCTTAAGTAAGTTAAGTTTGCTATTTTTATTTATAATAATATAATTATATTTACTTTAACCTTTAATTACATTATTATTAATTTTTATAAAACTATAAGTATTATATTAATAAAGCTACTCCTTGCTAATCTTATTATTTATTTAAGCAGCTATGCTTATTTTTATAATATAGCCTTAATTAATACCCTTGCTAACCTTATTAAAAATATATCCTTAACCTTATTATAACTTATTAATATATTTTTATTTCTTATTAATATTAATATAATTATATATTATATTAATAATATTAATATTAATAATTATTAATTAATTTACTTTATTTAAAAAATAATAAATATCTTTATAATTCTTAATAATAATTAAAAAGTTAAAGCTAATTATTATATTAATAATATATATACTTTTAATATAAATATTTTTTTTATTTTTTTCTTATATTTATATTAACTTAGCCTTAAATATACTTTAATATATTTAAGGATTATTATTATAAGAAGTTTAATATAATAATTAATGCTTTAAATATCTTTATTAATTAAGTTTTTAATATTAAGTAATATAATTATAATTTAAATTATTATTATACTTATAATAAGTTTAAAAAAAAAGAGTAAAAAGATAAAAAGAAAAATTTTAAGAATTTACTTTTTTTTAATTATAATGCCCTTTATTATAAATATTAATTAGCTTAGCTTATTATTATAATTATAATAAATTTAAGTAATTAAAAGCTTTATTTTTAAATAAAGAGTTTATAAATTTAATTTTCATTATTATTAAATTATTATAACTTTATTATTAATTCTTATAATTTTTAATTTTATAATTAAACATTTTTAATATACTTATTTAAATAAATAATAATAAAGGAATTTTAAAAAGGTAATATGCTTAATATAATCTTACTTTATAAGAAATTAATTATATAGCTTAGTTTTTTTTTAGCTTAATATATTACTTAATTTTTATAAAAGAAAGATTTAATTTATTTATTAAGTAAATATATAATAAATTTTAATTAATTAAAAGCATTTATATATAAATAAGATTATAAGTTTAAATTTTATTATTATTATGCCTTATTTAAATATAATAAATATTTAAAGCTTACTTTACAACTTTATTTAAATAGCTTATAATAATATAATAAGATTTTATTTATTTTTATTTTATCCTTATTTATAATTTTTATTACTTTATATTATACTTTTAAATAAGCTTATTAAGCTTAATGCAAGCTTACCTTATAATTACCTTAAATAAGCAATTCTTTATAAATAATAGCATTCCCTTATTATACCTTAAATAAATTAAGAGCTATTAATCCTTATAAATTCTTAAAAAGTTTTTATATTAATATATTTTAATTTTTTTATTTAATATAAACTTATTTCTTAAGGAAATTATTTTATAAATACCTTAATGCATTCTTAATTATTAAAATTTTCTTTATAAAGTACTCTTTATTTTAACTTTTATTTACTTTATTTAAAATTAATATAATACTTAGCTAAATATTTATAAATATTTAAATAAATAATAAATTCTTTATAATATATTTAATTTAATTAATATTAAAAGTAAAATAAACTTAGCTTAATATATTTAAAATAATTATTTAAAATATAAAAATATTTATTATAATATATTTTTAATATAATTAATTAAGCTTCTTTATTAATTAAGTAATTTAAAAGTATCTTAAAAATAATTATACTTAATTATTAATATAAAACCTTTTTATTATTTAATAATATTTATTAATTATTTACTTTTATTATTATTAAATAAAAATAATAATAATTTAAGTAATATTTATTTTAATTTAAAAATAATTTAAAAATATAATTATTTAACTCTTAAAATTAATTATAAATATTATTATATTTAAGAGGCTTAAAATTACTTATATATTAAACTTATTTATTAATTAACTTAAGTTTTAATTAATTATTATTAAATCTTTATTATTTAATATTATTTAATAAGTTAAAAAATAATTAACTTAATTATTTTATAAGAAAGTAATAATATTATATAAATACTTTTATATTTCTTAATTTATTTACTTTATGTTATTATTTATTTTAAGGTAATATATTATAAATAAAAAGCATTTTATATTTATTTAAATATATAAAAAAGCTTAAAACGCTCTTATTTAATTAAAGCCTTAATTGCTAATAATAAATATAAAAAACTTATAATAATATTATTATAAAGTAATAAAGCATTATATATAATTTTTTATAATTATAAAGTATATTATCTTTAAAAAAATTTATTTTAAAAAGTAATTTATAATAATTATTAAGTAATGCAAGTTATTTTTATAAGTTAATAAATTTATTATAAAGTTAATAAATATTTAAAATTAATAATAATTTAAAAGAAAAATAAAATAAAGCAAGCCTTGCTATAATTATTAATTAAGTTAAATTTAGTAATATATATTATAATTTTAAATAAAATGCTAAATTACTTATAATATATTATTTTAATAAAAATTATATAAAAGGACTTAAAAGGTTTCTTTTTATTTTAAATATCTTATTATAAGAAAGTTATAAGCTTATTATAATATTAATATAATAAGTAATTCTTAATTTAAAAGCTATAATTAATCTTAAAATTAAAGCATATTATATATATTAAAAGTATAATTAATAATTTAAACTATTATTTTAGCCTTTTTAAGAAATTATTATTAATTAAATATAATTACCTTATAATAAATTTTATATTATAAATTTTATTAAACTTCTTTATTTTAAAGTATAATTAATATTAATTTATTAAATAATTATAATTTTATAAATATAATAATATAAATATTAAAAATTATTATTAAAATTAATTAAAGTATTTTAATTATATAATCCTTTTTTAAAATTATTTTATCTTATTTTTATTATAATAACGCATTAAAATATTATACTTATATTCTTAAGTAATATTAAAGATTATAATAAAAAAAAGATAAAGTTTTAGCTTATTAAGCTTATCTTTTTTAAAAAAAATTAAAAGCTAATAAAATACTTAAAGCTTTTATAATTTATAAATATTATAAATAAATAAAATATATTTTAAAGTATAAATAATTATATTTTAAAGCCTTAATTATTATTAATAGCTTTTTATTATAAATAATATAATTTCATTATATTAAAAAAAGCTTTATAAAATAATAAATAATTAAATAAAAAGCTCTTTCTTTTTAATTAAATAAATATATATTAAGGGCTGTTTTTAAGTAATTTACCTTTATTATTATACTTAAGTTTAGGTTTTATTTAATTAAGATTAATATCTTTATAAATATTATTTTAAAGTAATAAAAGGCCTTATTTTCTTTACTTTTTTATTAAAAAAAAATCCCCTTAATAATAAAATAAAGAAGAAAGTTAATAATTTTAAAAAAGTTTTTAATAAAGTTATAATAAAAGTTTATAAACCTTATAAAGCTTTAAATATTATAAATTATTTATAATACCTTTTATTTTTAAATTACCTTAACCTTTTTTAAATTTATTTAAATATTTATTTTAGCTATAATAATAAAGCTTAAATACTTTATCTTTTTTATTATAAACTTATATTTATTTTAATTTAAGTTTAATTTAGCATTTTATAAATAATATAAAACCTTTTATACTTTCTTTATATAATTTCTCTTTAAATTTAAGAAAAATATTAATATATTATTTAAGTATATTATTATATAATATTTTAAGATATTAGCTAAGATTAAGTTAATATATTATTAAAATATAGTAAATATATTAAATAAATTAAAAGGGTAAATTAGCTATTTAAATAACTTAAATTAAATTTAAAATACTATTAAGTATTTTTATTTCTTTATTATTTATATTTAATAAAAAGCTATATAAATATTTAACTTTATAAATTATTAAATATTAAAAAAAGAATATAATATTTCTTTAATAAGAGGGAAAAAGTAATAATCTTGCTAAGTTATCTTATTAAAAGCATAATAATTTATATAAAATCATTATTCTTTATTTACCTTATATATTAAGAAAATTAAAATTATTATAAATAAAGAGCTAATCCTTATTTAGCTTTTATTATAAAGTTTTATAACTTATTTTTATAATTTAAATAGCTAATTTTAAAGCATATTATATAATAAGCTTTATAATAATATTAATATAAACTTATCTTTTATTAATAATAAATAAATATAATAATTAAATTAATCTTAATATAATAAAAAGATAAAAGCTTATTTCTTATTAAAAAAGCTAATAAAGTTTTATATTTTCTTTAGTAAAAACTTAGCCTTATATTATTTTATATTATTATTATTTTTTTTTTAAGAAGTTATAACTTAAAGAATTTATATAACCTTACTTAAGCTTATTTTTATTAAGGTAATATTTATTATTTTATTATAAAATAAGTAATTTATTTATATTTTTATAATTACTTTAAAAATTAATTAAATTAAATTACTTATATTTTATTAACTCTTTTTCTTTATAATTATCCCTTAAGTTATATTAATTATTATATAGCTATAAGTTAAGTTTAATAAAATATTATAATAATATAATTAAAGTAAACTTAATAAAAAGGGATAAGCTATATTTAAAATTATATAAGCTAAAATAAAAGCTTATTATATATTAATATTTAAAAAAAGCTATATTATATATATAATATATTAATTTTGCAATAAGTTAATAATTATCCCTAAATCTTTTAAAATAAGTAAAGTTATTAACTTTAATTTTACTTTTTATACTTATTACTTACTTATAATAATATAATAGCTATACTTATTATTTACTTAAGTAATAATAATATATTTATAATTTATAATAATAAAAATTAAAAAAAAAGCTTATTTAATTTATTTTATATTTATTAATATTATTTTTATATAAATTAAGCTTATAAAAAAAGCTTATGTTTTTAAGTAAAACTTTATTTAAAAATTAATTTTTTTATTTAAGGCTAATAAAATCCTTTTTATAAAATATAATTAGCTTTATAACTTAAACTTAAGTTAATATAATTATAAAAAGGAATTTATAATTTATTATAAAATATTCTTATTAATTATAATATAAGCATGCTTTATGCCTTTATTAAGCCTTTTTTTTAAATTTAAAGATTTAAAGTATTTTAGCTTAGCTGCTAGTTAATTAAAAGGAAGAAATGCTTTAATGCCTTTATAATCCTTTATTCTTAATGCCTTAGCTCTTTATTATACTTATTATAGCTATATTTATTATTATTATATTTTAACTTATTATTTATTATTTTTAAATTAAGAGCTTTAAGAAATATAAGGTTAAGCTTATATATTATTAATATTTAAAGTTTTATATTTTTAACTTATAAGTAATTTAATAATATATATTTATTATCTTATTATAATTTATATATAAAATTAATACTTTAATAGCTTTATTATAAAGCTATAAAAAAAGCTAATTATAAAAGTAATTTAGCTTTACTTTGCTTAATTATTTAAGGCCTTTAATTTATATTATTAATTATTTAAATTAAATATAAAATTAAGCAAAATTATTATAATCTTATATTTAAAATATTTTAAGCTTAGCTAAAGTAGCTATTTATTAATATAAGTTTTTATAATAATGCTTTAAATATTTAAAGAATTTATTTATATTAAAATTATTTTAAAGCTTACCTTGCTTATAAAATATTATATATATAATATACCTTAATAAATAATTAACTTTATAAAAAAATTTAATATTCTTAAAAACTTTTAATAAAGTTTATATTAATTTATAGCTTATATTATATTATAATCTTTTAAGCTAAAAAACTATTTTAATTATTATTAAATAAAGGCTTAATTAAAAACAGCTTATATTAAATTAAGAATAAATTAAAAGAATTTATATATGCTTTAAGCTTTATAAATTAATAAAGTATTGCTATAAAAAGAAATATAATAGCATTATTATTAGCATTAATAAGTATTGCTATAAATAACTAAGAAAGCTAAGGTGCTTTTTAAGTATTTTTATAGCTTAATATTAAAGTAAGTTAGGGAATCTTTAATTATATATTTTATAAAAAAGTTAATATTTTAAATATAAGGTTATTTATCTTTATAATATAAATATTCTTTTTAATATAGTTTAAAAATTATAATTTAATATTATAAATTAGCTTTAAATATTTATTAAAAGGTATTTAAAAAGAATTATAAATTATAATATTTAAAAAGTAAGTTAGGCTTTAAAAGGGCTTAACTTTAAATTTATCTTTTAAGTATATACCTTATTATATAAAAGGATTAAGTGCAATATAAGCCTAATATGGGCATGCATTACGGCTTAGGCAATAACCCAAGCCCATTACATTCTTAATTATTAAATTAAATTAATTTAGCCTTTTCATGCTTATTAATGCATATAATAATTATTAATAAGGCAATTATGCTTATTATAAAGCTAATCTTATTAAAGTTATAAAGGTTATTATTAATAATTTAATACTTAGCCATTATATTATAAAGAAGCCTAAACTAATTCTTAATAATCTTTAAATCTTTGCAAAGGGCCCTTTAATAATTATATTAAATTCTTTATATATTATATAGTAAAACCCTTATATTGTATATTTACTTATAATTAACTTTAATAGTTAATATAATAATATCTTTTTTTTATTTTGGGATTTTAACTTAAAGCAAGGGGCTAATTTTAACTTATAAATCTTAATATCTTAAGCATTTATTATAAATTTACAATAAAATGCCAGTAAATTACTATTTCTTAGTAAATTTATAATAAATTTATTATAAAACCGTTTAATAATAATATATTTATCGTTAATTAAATTTAACATACCCCCTTAAGCAAGTAAATATTAAGAGTTTAAACCTTTAATTATCTTTCATTGTTAATTACCATTAAATTATTAAATTTTTTATTAAAGTTTCCTTATATAAATTGTTTTTAAGATTTTAAATTTTAAGTTAATAAAAAAATCCATTTTATTTTCCTTTTAGCAATGCCTTTATTAATTTATTTATAATTATTTATATTAATAATATATATTTTATTATAATTATATTATTTTAAACTTTTTATTTTAATTAATAATTATAAATATTTATATATTAAAGTTTTATCTTAAGCATAATAATTTTAAATATTATTAAATTAATTATTTAAATATTATTATACTTAATTTTAATAATCTTATTATTTAATTTTATAAATAGCTTAGTAAAAAGATGGCTTATAAAAAGGGTTTCTTTCGCTACTTAAGCAAAAGCTAAAAGTTTTACTTTTATAATAAATATTATAATTATATCTTGCTTATTAGCTTTTTATTTAATAAGTTTATTAAATAACTTTATAATAAATACTTATAAACTCTTTTTATTTAAAGAGTTATTTATAAATAAAGCATCACTAGCAATAATAAATCCTTTTAAATTTTAAAAGCATAAAATAAGATACTTAATATAAAGAAGGTATAATAATACTTTATTAATAGCATTATAATATTTTTAATTTAAATTAATTATAAATTAAGCAAGCCTTAAAGTAATAAAGGCAATATTTAATTAAATAAATACTGCGATAAATAAAAATAATTTAATTTTCTTTTAATAAAATTAAACTTTAACTTTTATAATAATAATAATGCTTAAAAATAATTCTTTAAGAATTATAAGAACCTTATAAGAAATATTTATTTTATTAGCTAGTTTAGCAATTTTCTTAATATATATAATTTAAGTTAGCTAAATTTAATAATTAATATAATTTTATATAATCTTTATGCTAAGGAATTATTAAATAGGATTTTTACTTATAATTTTATACTTTTCTTAAAATTATAATATAAACTTATTTATTTATTCTTAATAATTCTTTTAATATATAATAATAATATTATTTATATAAAAGAAAATTAAAATATTATTCTTAATATAATAACATAATTTATGTAATACTTAACTATATTTATATTAAGCAAAGATTTTAATAAATTTTTATTATTAAAGTAATAATAAAATTTAAAAATTATAAAGTACTTTATTAAGCAATAAAATAATATTTTTTTATTAATATCCTTATAATATTTATATAAAGATATTTTAATTAATTAAAGCATATATAAAGGCATTAATAATATTATATTAAATAAGTTTTAAGTTAAACTTTATTATAATTATAATTAATATATAAAAAGATTAGCTTATTAAAGTAATAATATAAGTTTTTTATATTTACCTTTTTATTTATTAATTTCCTTAAATTATAAAATAAGCTTTATATTATTAAAAAACTTTATATTTATTAAATTTATATATATATATTTATATATAATTTAAGATTTACTTTCTTATTACTTAAAGATCTTTTTTATAAATCTTAGTTTATAATCTTATCTTAATATAACTTTATAAATAATTAGCTTTTATTTATTTAAATAAATATTTAAATAAATAATTCTTAAGATCTTTATGCTATCTTAATAAGTTAAAAAGATTACTTTTATATAATTTTATTTCTTAATATAAGTATTTCTTAATTTATACCTTATTTAATATTTTTCCATTAGCTATTGCTATAAGGATAGCTTTAATACTAGCTATAAATATAGCTTGCTATAATATGCTTATAATAAATTTATTATTTAATAAAATCTTTTTATTTAACTTTATTTAAATAGCATAAATTAAAAGCATTAATAAGAGAGTTTGCAAAGATATAAGGAGTAATTTAAACATTATGTTTATATAGGCATTAATTTATTAATTTATTATAAATTGCCTTTTTTAAGCGTTTTTTATATTTCTCTTTAAAAGCTTTTCTTTTTTATTAATCTTACTTTTATAATTCACTGCAAACCAACCATTTTTTATAATTTCTTTTGGGAAGTTATCTTTAAATAAATCTTCTTTTTTTAGGTTTAATATTTCATTATTTTCTAAAAGGGCATGCTTTCTTATTTACTTTATAAAATGTTTAATATTTATAATATAAAAACTTATCTTTAAAGTCTTTTTATTTATTATTAAATACTTTATTCTTATTAAAAATTATATTTCTTATATTAATAATCTTTTTAATAAAAGGGATTTATATTTAATAAATATTTAAAAAGAAATATTTAAATAGGTATTTAATTTATACTTAAGGTTTTAAGCGTTAATGTTATTTCTTCTTTAATTAAGCATTAAAAGTTATAATATATATTTTATATTTAAATACTTATAAATAAGTTTAATTTAATTTTAAATTTAAATATAAAATACCTATTTATTTACTTATTGCTTTATAAAATATATAATATAATATTTATTAATTTAAGCTATATATTAGCGTTTAATTATTAAGATATACCGTTATGCATTTAATTTTTAATTATAGGGAATAAGAAAGCTTTAAGTTTATTTACATTACTTACATTTTTTCTTTAATTACATTCCCTAAGCGCTTAACACCATTATTTTATGCTTAAATATTTAATACTAAGGGCTTAATCTTAATATATTTTAATTTAAGGAATTCTTTTATAACTTATTTATAATTAAATATTTTATTATTATATTTAATGATTTTAAGCTTTATTTTATATTAAACTTTTATTATATTATAAAAAAACTTAATTACGATACGTAATATATCGCTATTTTAATTAATAAGGTAATAATTTAAAATAAATCTTAAAACTTTATATATTCATAAAAATTATAATTAATAGCTATAAATTCCTTTTTTAAAATTATAAAAGTTTAATATAATTCTTTTGCTTAATTATTTATAAATCTTTCTTAAAGTTTAATAAATTTACTACGTAATTTTAATAAAAATATATGCTTTGCATTTTATAATAATTAATTTATAAATTTATACTTTTTAAAATAAATTCATTAAATATTTAAGTACTCTTAATTTTAAGTAACTTAATTATTTATATTAAAGAATAGCCTTACTTATAAATAGCTTCCTTTTAATATAAGATATATATTTCTTTCTTTAAATATTAAAGGAGCTTTAAATCTTAATTAATTAATATTTAATAATATATTATTTATAAATATTTATAAGTAAATAAAATATTAACTGATTATATTATTTAAAAATAATTAAATTATACTTATTATCTTAAAATATACTTTTTTATTATAATTATTTTAATAAAATAAAAGTAGTTAAAATTTATAAGTATAAGGCAACATTTTTAAAGTATAAAATAAAACTACTTGCTTAAATAAACATTATTTTATATATAATAATTAATAATTATTAATTCCCTGCAAAAATATAATTATTATAAATAGCTAGCTATAAATTTATTAATTATATATTAATATTTATAATTAATATTATATTTATAAAGTTTAATATTACTAAGTATTTTAAAGGGTATTCTTTTATAACATTTATAATAAAAGCTTCCTTAACTTTAATATTAATAATATAATACCCTAAAAGTTAATCTTTAACTTCTTATATTAGTTCTTCCTTAATTAATCTTAATGTTTTAAACTTTAACTTAAATTATAAACTTTAAATAGCTTAAATCTTTACTTGTAAATTAACATTATTTTTAAAAGCATAATATATCTTTTCTTTTATTTTTTTACTTTTTTTAAACTTTAAATATACCTTTTATAAAAATATATAAAAGTAATTAATAAAAGCATAGCTTTTATTATAAGCCTTATAAATATTAAAAAAAATTTTTAACTCTTAATTATATTTCTTATAATCTTAGAAAAAGCTATATAATAAATTAAATTTATCCAAGCCTCTTTAATATAAGCTTTTTTCCTTAATAATATAAGCATCTTCTTTATTATTATAATCTTTTAAGCCATTATAAGTAATTGCCTATGCTCCTTTTACAGTTTTTACAGATTTATATTATATGCTTAAAGCTTACAATTCCTTATAAAGGAGATTCCTAACTTCCCAAAATTTAAAGTTCTTATTTACTATTTTTTATTTTTTTATTTATTAAAATATAATTACTTATATAAGTAAAATGCTTTATATAACTTATAAGAAGTTTAAAACTTATAAAATGATTTATCCTACTTTTATAATTCCTTATTAAGTAGCTTTAAATATTATAGCTTCTTATTTATTAATTTAAGCTAAGGTTTTCTTTAAATTCCTTAATAATTTTAAAGCATTCTTATAAATTATTCTTATTTATAGCTAATTATTTGCTTTAAATAATTTATATTTTTATTATAAATTTAAATATTATTATTAAAGCAATATATTAAATAAATAGCAGTTAAACTTATAACTAAGGGCAATTATTTAAAGCACCTATTTATATAGCTTTTAAACGGCGATTTATTCTTTAATATATTCCAGCTTATTCATTTTATATCCTTATAAATTAAAATTATATATCTTTAGGCTAGCTTTAATTAAATTAAATAATTACCATTAATTTTATCTCTTTTCTTAAATAACTTTAAATGTATTTAATTTAATATTAAAATTGCTAATTATTTAAAAAATTACACCTTAAACGGCTATAATTATTTTAATGTATTTCCATAAGTAAATATTGAGTTTTTATAGTTTTAATAAGAGTTTTGCTTAATTATAAATATATTATTTAAATTTATAAATCTTAACTTAAAGGTTAAATTTATAATTTTAATTATGCTACTTCTTTAACTTAATAAAGAATGCATTTTAAGTCTTAATATTAATTTCTTTAGCTATTTTACTATAGCATAAAGTAATAAAACTCTTAATTATTAAATTCTTTATATATTATATAATAAAATCCTTATATTATATATTTATTTATAATTAACTTTAATAATTAATATAATAATATCTTTTTTTTTTATTTTAAGATTTTAGCTTAAAGCAGGGGGCTAGTTTTAACTTATAAATCTTAGTGCATTAAGCATTTACTATAAATTTATAATAAAGTGCCGGTAAATTACCGTTTCTTAATGAATTTATAATGAATTTATCATAGGACCGTTTAATAATGGTATATTTACTGTTGGTTGGATTTAATAAGTTATAAAAATGGTTAAACTTAATCTTTAAGCTAAGTTATAAATCTATAAAGCGTTAAGCCCAATACTTACCTATAAGCTTATTATCTTAAAATGCTAGCAAAAAGTTAGCTATATCTTCCACACGAAAAAATTATAAAGGGAATCCTTAAGCATTTTAATTAATAATGTATTAAATAAGCGTTTACTCTTTAATTAAATTAAGTTTATGTTATTTAATGCATAATTCTTTAAGACTGCATTATTAATTTATTTTGCAGCGTAAAGTTGTTTTAGGGATATTAAAGATCTTAATAGCTTAAGCTATAAGTAGGGGTTTAATGCAATTTTTTTTAAAGTATTAAATAGCTTAAATAGTTAAAAATATTTTATTTTCTTTAAATAAAGAATATATATCTTTATTGTTAATTTCTTATATATTAAATGTTTAAGTAGGTGGATTAATGCAAAATTAATGCGAAAATTAAGAATGCAATTAGCACTAAAAACAGCCTATCCTATTAAAACCTTAATAATTTCTAATTACACTATACTACCTCCAGCCCCTTTAAATTAATGAAATTAATTAAAAATAAGGAATTAAATATAGTTAGCATTAATTAATGCTAACTTTTTATTAATTTATTTGCCTTAACGTAATATTATAATTAATAAAAATTAAGTAAAGTTAGAAAACTCCGCTATTTAATGATATCCGCCACTTAGTGGTAAACCACATTATAATATTTTTTAAATATTAAAAAGCTAAAAAAACTTAAATATAATTTAAAAAATACTTATAATTAAGAAATTATAAGCTTTTATTTAAGAAATATAAAAAGAAAAGTAATAAATTAATAAAATAAATAATAATATTAAGAAAGTAATTTATAATAAATTAATTAAATAATAATACAATAATTATAATAAGATTAAATATAATATAAAAACTTATAAAAAAAATAAAGAAAGATTTAATTAAATTTTAATTATATTATAATAAATTTAGCTTAATTAATATTAAATAATATAAATAAATTTATTTTAATAATTTATAATAAATTATATTTTTAATAATATAATTAATGTTATTTAATATAAAATATAAATTTTTTATTAAAATTATTTATTTTAAATTTATATTATATTTATATTAATTAAAGTTAAATAAACTTGTAAAAATTTATTATTTATTAATATTTATTATTTATTAATAAATTATGTTAAGCATTAAAACATTATATAATTAAGTATAATTAAGCGATTTGCAGCTTTAAAGGGTATAAAAAGGGATAAATTAGCTACTCTTAATATATTATAGAGCTGTTAAGAGCAAGGTAACGTTGCCCCATATTAATTTGGTGGCAGGGCATTGACCGTACATTGGCAGCAACATGTACCTGTATACCCTCTCTTTTTTGCTCTGCGAATCTCCGTTTTCTTCATTATTATCATCATCACCACAAATGATGCGTGACGCTCTGATTACTGCGCTCACTTAAAAGTGAAATCGCCCCGCTCAGGGAATGGTGGCAGGGAGGGTGGTGGGTGACGCTCCGCTGTGAGTGACGGCGCTCCGCGCTCAGAAAATGGTGTGGCGTGGCGGGATGTCCCGAAAATTTAGGGGAAAAGTCTCTGTCCTCAGCCTTGTCGATGGCCCCAGATTCTATCAAGGGATCATTGACGCTGACGACAAAAGACGTTGGCCAGCACCCTTGAGGCCCTGGATGGGGCGAGGTAGCTGGGGAATGTGCTTCTGAGAGAGCACCCGGGGCCCCCGTGCAGCACCATCAGCCTACATGAACACGGCACGGCTGGGAGGCCAGGACGGGAACAAACATCCTGAAGGCTCCCCCGGAACACCGATTATGATGCCATCCCCGGCGGAGAGTTCCTCGGCCCAAGTTAACGGTATTTGCGGGAGAGCCCTCTCTGAGGACGTCCAGGTAGGGGACGCTGTCGCCGACCTTGACCGGTGCGGCGGGGGGTGTCGAGTGGAAGGCCCTGGCGGTCCTAACAACGGTGGAGGCAATGCCGGAGCGGGCCGCTAGGGCCATGGGACGAAGGGACGCTCTGAATGCCATTGTACACAGTTGTAATGGGGTCAGGTGGTTGTCTGTTTTTGGGTGTTTGTCTGTCTGCTGATGGATGGGTCAATGGTCACGAGGCCAAGGATTGGGCGTGATGCGAGCTCAAGACATCCATAAGAATGCCCAGCCTCCAGCTTGTTTGGACCTGGAGCAATTGACGGACGGGTCGGGCCTTCCTAGCCTGTCGTTCTGATGACATCACCGCAACACCCCTGCAGCCAGTGGCCATTACTATGGTGGTAGTCTCAGACGGAATGCCCGTCCAGAAGCGAGTCTTTTACACTCGTTCGCTCCCTTCCTCCTTGCCGGCCAAAATGCCCAAGAGGAGTAGGTAAGCATCAAGGGAGCAGGTGCAGGTTGGCTAAGAGGTCATACCGATGTCCTGTCCTGGTCACGTCTTCTCGCGGTGTCTGCCTGCTGGATTGATCCACCCGGTGTCGTACATAGCGTTCAACCCGTCAGGCCAGAGAGGAACAGACTACTAGATAGATAGGTATATACTTTCTACGGAGGCGCGAGGTGGATAGGATTCAGGACCTTTTAGGAGTATGAGTACAAGGGAAAAGGCCAGAAGGCAGTCGAAATGGTTTTGCTAGGGTGGCAAGCCCTCAGTTCCGGCCTGCTCTGGAGTGGCTCGAGGCTCGAGGCTCCCTCCCGCCCAACAGCTCTCGTGCTCTTGACCTCGGTCCAGCAGCTGTGCCTCTTGCTCAACTTCTCACCCGGCCACAGGTCTTTGCACTACCAACATTGGTCCTAAACTAAAGACTTCCCTTCTACCATGTACGTATGCATGCAGGTTGGTCAGGTAGAAACACTAGGTACCTGAATGTACCCCCTGCTCAGCTTCCAACGTCGCTGCGGCTGCGGCTGCGGCTGCGGCTGCGGCTGCGGCTGCGCAGCAGGAGTGCAGTCACAACCGGCACCATTATCGGCGCCTGCAGCCTGCCTCTCGGTCCCTCCCTATCGCCCACCTCTGTTACACCCTGCTTACTTGCTACCACTTCCAACTCCGGGCCGTCAATGACTGTTCACTGGTCCGTCTCCGTCTCCCTATTCCCATTTCTCGTTTGCTCGTTTGGTACGGTAACCTTGCCCCTCATTAGACCATTATTCTGGTCTATCAGGCGTATGACACGGGTCTTGACTGGTCACATAGGCCGCCTGCACCCAGCTGGCCCATCCCATCTCCAACCGATTCTGTCCAGACCACCACAGTGACCACCACAGTGACCATCCACGACCGCCATCACAACCATCGCCTCGTGTCGATCCCATCCACACCTCACCCTCCCTCCTGCCTGCCTCCCCGCCTGCCCGCCTGCCCGCCTGCCCGCCTGCCCGCCTGCCCGCCTGCCTGCATACCTCTCTACGCGATACTGCTCAGGCTGCTTCGACCCCCACCGACCTCCCTCGCAACCTAGCCCAACCCATCTCGTCCCATCCTCTCTCGTCAGGACCCCACAATAACCCAGCGTCGGAGCAGCAAGACTCGGGTCTTTGCCTCCGAGTCGCCCGTCACCATTCCTCCTAAATCTCGCAAGAGAAAGGCGGCTGAGGCGAAGTTATCCTCGACAAACAAGGACCTCCATCCCAACAAGAGGACTTCTGCCGCAGCTGCCCATCCGACACAAGGCTCTCCCCCAACTCCAGTCACCACCGCCTCCACCAACATGGACTCGGACGATGACATGCTCTCCAACCTCTCCAGCGACGACGACGTCCTGCAGGATGAAAGCGACAACTCTGCTGATGATGGTACGCTCGAACCTCAGCCCCTTCCTCGTCTGACCTCGCATCCCGGCTGGGACCAGCTGACTAACCCCACTCGCCTACAGGTTTCGATTTCGAGGAGGAGCCCGACACCGAACTACCCGGCCAGAGCGACTTCAGTCCGAAGAAAAAAGTCTCGTATGACTTGACGTACAAGGTCTACGAGCCACAAGACATCCAGAGGCAGCAGGACGAGCTGATCGACGAGGTGAACATGATCCTCGAGCTGTCCAAGGAGGATGCAGCCATACTGCTTCGCTACTTCCGCTGGAACAAGGAGAGACTGATCGACGACTACATGGACAAGCCCAGGAAGGTCCTCGAGGCTGCTGGGCTTGGGCCCGGTTCCAGTGCAGGCCCGCAGCTCGAGGCCAGGCCGGGCTTCATGTGCGAGATATGCTGCGAGGACGACGACGACCTTCAAACGTTTGCCATGAAGTGTGGCCACCGCTACTGTGTGGATTGCTATCAACACTACCTGACACAGAAGATTCGTGAGGAGGGCGAGGCTGCACGGATACAGTGCCCATCGGATGGTTGCCATCGAATCCTCGACGCTCGATCCCTGGACATACTGGTCGCCCAGGACCTGCAGAACCGATATCGACAGCTCCTGAACAGGACGTACGTGGAGGATAGCAGCACGCTGAAGTGGTGTCCTGCCCCTGATTGCGAAAACGCCATAAATTGTGGCATCAAGAAGAAGGACCTGGACAAGGTCGTGCCTACTGTTGCCTGCTCTTGTGGCCACCGCTTCTGCTTTGGCTGCATCCTCAACGACCACCAACCTGCACCTTGCGAATTGGTTAAGCGGTGGCTCAAGAAGTGTGCTGACGATAGCGAGACCGCCAATTGGATTTCCGCAAACACCAAGGAGTGCCCCAAATGCAACTCCACCATTGAGAAGAACGGCGGTTGCAACCACATGACATGCAGGAAGTGCAAGTATGAGTTCTGCTGGATGTGCATGGGCCTGTGGTCGGAGCATGGTACCAGCTGGTACAACTGCAATCGGTTCGAGGAGAAGAGTGGCACCGATGCACGCGATGCTCAAGCCAAGTCGCGTGTGTCACTTGAGCGGTACCTGCACTACTACAACAGGTATGCCAACCATGAGCAATCCGCACGCCTAGACAAGGACATCTATCAAAAGACGGAGAAGAAGATGATCCAGCTACAAACGGCGTCAGGCATGTCCTGGATCGAGGTGCAATACCTGAACTCCGCGTCACAGGCTCTTCAGACCTGCCGGCAAACACTCAAGTGGACCTATGCCTTTGCCTTCTACCTCGCCCGCAACAATCTTACTGAGATCTTCGAAGACAACCAGAAGGACCTGGAGATGGCAGTCGAGGCGTTGTCGGAGATGTTTGAGAAGCCTATCCCAGAGCTGTCCGACCCGAAACTGAAGGTCGAGATCATGGACAAGACTGCATATTGTAACAAGAGACGAGTCATTCTCCTAGATGACACCGCCGAGAACCTTGCGAACGGTAAGTCACCTCGTTGACAACTTGCGTAGTGGATGGAACATGGCGCTGACCGTCCTTATAGGCAAGTGGAAGTTCAATGTCGACCTTCACGCCCCCGGACCCGCAACAGCCAGCAACAGCGGTCAACGATAGACTCGGGCTTTGCGGTGAGAATTCCACGAAGCGGATGATTAGACCGCTTCCCTCCCTCGAAACCCTTCACAGTGACAGACTAACAGGGAGGGTTCGGGACAAACTCGCGAATGACAGAGGACATTGACCTAGCATCGTGAAATTATGGCATCGAAGAACCAACTATGGACCGGCCATCGCAGGAAAGTCTGGGCAGAGCAGAGCAAGTGCACTGTACCTCTCCAGACCGGGACCAGCGTGCTGGTGAGGGCGTTGACGGTTATGGCGAATGGTCAAGGGGCGGCAGCGTGCAAATGTACAGACAGAAACGCATCACACGGGATATGGACCGTCATGATAATTAGAAGGGACATGGATGTTTTACACTTTTTTACGCAGACGTCGGGACCATCCGGAGTCGTGGCTTGCACGTGGCATTGCATTACCAGGGCTGGAAACGGCGGGTATCTTGCTCAGGCAACAAACCATTAGACCTGTATTTGTCCTCATTTCGCTTTGATGTGTATAGTAACAAGCCGAGCTTCTGGTGACAGGCGCCGCATCATCCACAGCGTTTTACAGTCCAAGGACAGGCAGGGCATGGCAAGTGTGCAGGATCGACCATCATTTGTCAGTTGTCAGTTGACCTGTCTGTGCCGACTTGTACGACGAAAAGGCGCTCACGACGTTGCAAAGCAGTCATGTCAACAGTGTGTTGCAAAAACATTCATCCGACGAGGCGGAAGCTGCCCGCTGCCGACCCTCGGGTGAAGCCAAAGCCACCCTTTGGTTCCGCGGAAAGTGGCGGGTCAATTCTTACCCCCGGGCTGCAGTAGTGCCGAGGAAGGCTCCCGACTCCGACTGATGGCACCCGAGGTGGGGGAGAGGTCGAGCTGGAACCTGGGGAACAAGCCGGCCGCTGCTTTCCGGACAGGATCATGGTGAAGCTGCTTGGCGACATCGGGAACTCTTGGATCGTCGGCTAAGTGAGCCTGGGTGGTCTACCGGACCGGAGAGCAAGTCATTCCTGTCTTCAACTTCGACTCAGTCAAACTGGCCCCCTTTCCTTCTCAATCTTCAAGATCTTGGAGACTCTGTGACTGTGTGGATCCGCCTTGCTCAGACACACCCGCTGTCGTCGGTTACCGCACTGCACTTGCCAACATCCCCTGGAAGCGTCTTCGTCTTCTTGTCTTGCTGTCTTGCTGTCTTCCTGCCTCGTGCTGCTTCCATATACGGACTGGAAGGTCATCCCCTCACTCGTAGCCCTCGAACGATCCCAAAGACCGGCCAGGCGACGCGACGATGCCGTCCGCGGGTGTGTGTATGCGGACCCTCAGGGCATATTCCAAGTATGGCTCGAATGTGCGTGCCCCGGTGTTTCTTCAGAACGAGTAGCCTTGCTGTTGATGTGTGAAGCGGTAGAGCTGACTGCGTTGGCACGGAACAGCATGCCCTCCTCTTCGCCCGCGCCTTCTCGGCGACCTCGCGGCGGTTCGAGATCAACAAAGTCTACCCGTCTGCCGCCAAGGCTCTCGAGGACATGAAGCCCAACACCACCCTCCTCTGCGGAGGGTTCGGGCTGTGTGGTGTTCCCGACACGCTCATCGACGAGATCCTCCAGAAGCCCGCCATCAAGGGCCTGACGGCCGTGTCCAACAACGCCGGAACGGACAACAGCGGGCTGGGCAAGCTGCTCAAGACGAAACAGATCAAGAAGATGATCGCCAGCTACATCGGCGAGAACAAGACGTTCGAGCAGATGTACCTGACGGGCGAGGTGGAGCTGGAGCTGACGCCGCAGGGCACGCTGGCCGAGCGGTGCGCGTCGGGCGGGAAGGGCATCCCGGCCTTCTACACGCCGGCGGCGTTCGGCACGGTGGTGCAGACGGGCGACCTGCCGCTCAAGAACAAGGCCGACGGGACGCCGGACCAGTACAGCTACCCCAAGGACGTCAAGGTGTTCAACGGCAAGAGCTACCTCCTCGAGCACAGCATCGACGGCGACTACGCCTTCGTCAAGGCCTACAAGGCCGACAAGCTGGGCAACTGCCAGTTCCGCCTGGCCGCCAACAACTTCAACGGCGCCATGGGCCGCAACGCCAAGATGACCATCGTCGAGGCCGAGCACATTGTCGAGCCGGGCGAGATCCCGCCCGAGGCCGTCCACCTGCCGGGCATCTACGTCAAGCGCGTCATCCAGAGCACGGCGGAGAAGAGCATCGAGAAGTTCACCTTCTCCAAGGAGCCGGGCGAGGAGGAGGGCGCGGCGGCGTTGGGCACGGGCGACACGGCGGCCAAGCGGGAGCGCATCGTGAGGCGGGCGGCCAAGGAGTTCAAGAACGGCATGTACGCCAACCTGGGCATCGGCATGCCGATGCTGGCGCCCGGGTTCGTGGGGCCCGAGGTCGAGGTGCAGCTGCAGAGCGAGAACGGCATCCTGGGGCTGGGCCCGTACCCGCGCAAGGGCGGCGAGGACGCCGACCTGATCAACGCGGGCAAGGAGACGGTCACGCTCAAGCCCGGCGCCGCCGTCTTCGGCAGCGAGGAGAGCTTCGGTATGATCCGCTCCGGCCGCATCAACCTCACCATCCTGGGCGCCATGCAGGTCAGCGCCACCGGCGACCTGGCCAACTGGATGCTGCCCGGCAAGGTCAAGGGCTTCGGCGGCGCCATGGACCTCGTCAGCAACCCCAGCGCCACAAAGGTCGTCGTCACCATGGAGCACACCGACAAGAAGGGCCGCCCCAAGATCATGAAGCAGTGTGCCTTCCCCCTGACCGGTCGGGCCTGCGTGTCTAGGATCATCACGGAGCTGGTAAGTCTATTGTTTCCATGTCGAATCTGGACGAGGAGACTCTAACGTGGCAACAGGGTGTTTTCGATGTCGATTTCTCCCACGGGCTCACGCTCATTGAGATTTCCGAGGGCGTGACGGTGGACGAGATCAAGTCCAAGACCGAGGCACCATTCCGGGTGGCGGATGACCTGAAGCCTATGCTGTAATCCAAGTATGGCGTGATTTGTGGTGAATAAGCTGTCTTCGGTGTAGCAGTGGAGGGAACGTATTACCTCGCGGCGATGGCAAGAGTGCGGTCAGATGGGAGGACGAGCGATCATCCTTCCGACCGCAGTGACGGAAATGTGAGGTATCAACCGATATGTGAAGGAACTCAGGACAAAAGACGAGTGGGCATCTTCATACACTCCGTCAATTTGTTTTTTAAAAAAAATATTCTGAAATCAATTTGTTGCAAAAAGACTGGGATGAAAATGACTTCCGTCTTGAACGAGGAGTGATCAGACGCGCAAAGACCCTAAGTAACGATCTCTTGCAGGAGAATTTGCAAGTTCGCATTTTGGGCAATATTATCCTGGCCTCTGCACTGTTCCGAGTTGGCGATCCCGCAAACAGTACGTGTCCTGCGAGATGACATTCAGATAAATTGCACTTGGAATCCGCAAAGTTCATATTATACTTTCACAACCACTTTAACACTCAGTCAACAGGCATGTCCACCCCAACAGCCGGCCTGATACCTCTGAACCTCTGAGCATATCTCCAAGCTGCTACTTGCTGGTGAGATTAGATGCATATTACAAGATGAGACTTTCACGCAAGATGAGGAGAGCAGCTGGAGCCTGGTGATTCCTCTTTGAGTAGTAGCCATTAACTCCTCGTCGAACTGCTTCACAACGCAGCTGCATTGACAGAGCATGCGTGCGAATGACTTGGGACAGTTAACGCTTGGGCATCCTTCAAATCTGCGCGAGCCTGGCGAATGCTTTATTGAAATGGATACAGGCTTAGGAGGCTTCGCCAGCTGAAACAAACATCACCCAAGCGAGAAGCCTGCCAGTAGGCGTTTTGATCGGATATGAGCCCTGTCTCTCGTCTGATAAGAGTCTTTCCGCGATATTGAAGCCTCTGGGTTGTTGGAGTCGTCATCTCCCTTCAAAATGAGACAGCGCGTCGCTGATGGAGCTGGCTGAGCGCTTCTTACTGGATCGTATGACCGCAGGAGCAGATTTGTCAGGTTGCCCTGTCGAAGAAGGTGTCTTTTGAGGTGCTTCCTGGTCCCTTTTCTTGGGTGCCGGGTGTCTGACCCCGTCCTGCCAGTATCGCCAGAATATCATCTTCTCCTCAGGCGAAGAGCGTCGATGGCCGCGGATGAGTTTTCGGTCTCGACCTAGGGTCAACGACGCCAAGGCGCTGGACCAGGGGAGTTTACAGATGAGGTCTCCCTGTTGCAGCATTTCTGAAGCTGGCATCTCGAGTAGATTATGGAGCTGGAAGCCGTGGGATTCAGTATTCCCGCAATTGTTCCGTGCGATCACCGGTGGTGGTCCAATGTCAACCATGTCGAGCCCCAGAGACAAACGCATCCAATCCTTGTGAGACGTCACACTGACCTTGGGCACGACGTCGGGATCGCCCTCATCATCGTCGTCGTTGTACCAGCGCTGAACTTCGGCCCAGTTGCAGTATATCCAACCGAGGGCATTGGCAAGGGACTCCGAACGTGTCCAGTCCGCCCTTCCAGCCGTAATGTCGAGCATTATCAGTGCCGGAAACTGTGTGAAATACTGGAGGGACTGCTCTGTAATGGAGCTGTGGGTGGAAATTCCGATTCCTTTCAACTTGGGGAAAGGGTCATCATGCAGACTCCACGCCTTAAACACGCGGTCATTCAGCCGAGGAAAAGGAGTTTCGTTGTCCATGGGCTCCATGAGCTCCAACAGGCCGAGGTTCTTAGACCATCGTGGGAGGTAGAGCAGCTCCTCGACCTTGATCAGGCAGGAGCCAGCAAGTCGTAGGTGCGATATGAAAGTAAAGTCGGTGGACTGGAGAGGCGCCAGGTAGACACAAAGGTCAGCCGTTGGCTCCTTGACATGGTGCAGGAACTGGTGCAAGGCCAGCTTCTTCTTGTTGTCGAGGTGGCCGGCGCGTCCAAGCTCCTGTAAGGCCTTCCAAGTGCTCAAAGAGATAGACCTGAAGCATGGTCAGAATTTACACTCATGGGATATTCTGCCGGTATTGGATGGGCAAGAAAACATAGCAGATGATCTCAAAAATAGAGAGTCTGTTCTGGCTGCAAAAAGTGGGCACATGATTGCTGTCGACAGTAATGGGAGAGAGGCTTCTGGATGGAAGGCAGGCCTACTCGAGGTCCAGGTGCTTCAAGAGGAGCTGCAACGCTCTTGGAGGAAGTCCGCGAAGGTGTGAAAGATCAATGTCTTGAATGTTAGCTGCAGCAACTCTGGCTGCCTGGTCGGCCAGTGAGGCAGGCATTCGAGGTCGGCGATGCTGTGGACGGTCACGTCCTGGCGGGCGTGCCCGGTGCTGTGGTGCTGACGGGCTACGATGCGGCTTTGGTCTGCGGTCCCAACCAATATCGGCACTGTTAGTCGCTGGCGCTGACCACTCTCTGGCCACGAAAGGATCCATCACGGATGTAGTGGCTGCGGTCCACAAGCTGCTTGAATGCGTTGCTGTCGAAGCCGTATGGTGTAGAAGATTGTCCGCTGCGCCATGGCACGAGAGCAGAGTTCGAGGCAGGGTCTCATTCAACGTGCCTGCCGCCGAGGCTATTGACGCGTTTGCATTTCATTTCAATGTATCCCTTCACACAGATGTGCCAACCAAAAGCAGCCTGGCAACCCAGGCCAGGTTCCAACTACGCAGGAAGAAGTCTCCGAAAATACCTGGGTAAATGATAGCTGGTAGGTCAGGGATAGCAGCATCGCAACAACGATCGAACAACAACGGATTGTTTCGTTAAAATAATTTATCTGGTACCCAACTTGAGCCGAAGCTGGTTACAGGCCAGAAGGTAAGCAAACGATGTTTAATCTAACCCCCGGTTTCCCCTCCAGCTGCCACGGAGAAAAACAGGCCAAAAGTCAGAGTGAATACGGGGGTCTTTTAGTTTTATGTTGATGAAGAAGAGAAAAGAGAAAGGAGAGACAGCGGACAGCACTGCAGAGGTTTTCATTGCAGACCAACCCGTGTGGGCCATTCGCGCAGCCCTTACCTAAGCCCCTGGAGGCAGCCAGCCAATCAAGGTGGAGACGAACCTTGGTGTCAGCACTGAGTTCCTGGCCCAGGCAATGTGGCGGTCCAGGGCATTGTACCATACCCACCTAGGTAGGTAGTACAGTCCATACTATCGGGTACCTATTACCTCTGCCTGACTGGCTGCCTGGCTGCTACACTAGGTGCCTAGGTACCCAGGTAGCAGGTGGAAAACGGTCAGCAGGCAGGGGCAGCGCTCTCACTTGGATCTACTGGCTTGACCGAGTGTGAATCATTTCTTGTTGTGCCCCTCCTTCTTTTGTTGCTGTTCAAGACCGTCTCGATTCGCCCACCCCCGGCCGACTCCAATGCTCGAGTGCGTCCACAATACTCACCACACGCAGCAGTGCCAACAACCTGCCTATACTCCTCCCGGTCAAATTCGACAACTTTGTGCGACTTGTCTGCGCCAGGCTCTCACACACCACACTCCCCGTCTATCTATCTACCTAGGTATTCAGAATGGCAGGCGGTCCTGGAGGCAACTCGCGCGGCCGAGGCGGCAAGTTCAAGAAACCCACACGTGGAGGTATGTTTCCTGACACTGGCTCCGTGCATCCTGCCCAAAGTTTGCCGTTCACCATCGCTTACACAGAACTCTACAGGCGGCAAGCACTTCTCGCGCGACCTTCGACCCCTGGATGCCGACGGCAATGAGATCTCCATGTGGAGCACCGATGCCAAAAAGAAGGACGAGTCGGACTCTGACGAGGAGTCCGAGGAGGAGTCTGAAGAAGAGTCCGACGACGAGGCCGGCCCATCCAATGCCGCCGCCCAGGAACTGAGCCGTGAAGACCGCAAGAAGGAGAAGAAGGCCCGCAAGGACGCCGCCATTGCAAGGGCGAAGGCTGCCGCTGTTCAGGTCGGCGACCTGCCCCCAAGCGACGGCGACTCTGACGATGACGACGACGACGACATGCCCGCCAACCCGAACCACTCCAAGGCTGCGCGCAAGCAGCTTGAGCCCGTTAGCGTTGACGAGGCGGCCGAGGCTGTGTCCGGGCTGAGCGTCAAGCAGCCACAGAGCCGGCGCGAACGGGAGACTCTCGAGGCTGCCCAGGCCCAGGCTCGCTACAGGAAGCTGCATGAGGAAGGCAAGACTGACCAGGCCAAGGCCGACCTAGCACGGCTGGCGGCCATCCGTGAGAAGAGGGAGGCCGACAAGGCCCGGAAAGAGGTATGTCCCCCACCACTACAGTGCCTTCCATCTTGGTACTCGCTGACCGTTCTCGATTTGCCAGGCCGAGCGTCAGGAGAGAGAGGAGCAGGAGAAGGCTAAGCGGGCTGAGATTGAGGCTAAGGAGGCCAAGAAGCGAGAGGCGGCCCTCGGCAAAGGGGCATCAGGCAAGAAGTCGGGTAAGAAGTCAAAGTAGTGCTCTGTCTTCGATAGCGATCACGAGACAGCCACATGGGAGAAAAGACCCTCCTTAGAGTTGACGCGGGCCACGCATAGACGGCAAGCGGTTGTGGGTCCATAAACAGCAGCACCTGGTTTCTTTCACGTTTGGGTATCACAGCATACGACGGCTTGTCCAACCGAGAAACTTAATTGCCCGGTCCCTTGACCCTCGCATTGTCAAGATCAGTGATGTTTTCTTGATTGGTGATAATGCATCGCATGCTTGGCCTCATGCTTCTACATGCTTGCGAGCCCGTCTGAGCCAACACTTTCTTTCCAAAATTCATCAAAATCGATACCCTGTTCTTGAAACAGGTCTCTGATCTTCTGTGCCACCTCCACTTGCTTTTCTGGACCAAACCCGCCCGGCTGTGAGGACTCGAACTGGACAATCTCGATCCAGCGATAGAACAGGTCCTCCTTGCCTGCAGCAGCAAGGGCATCCCGGAACGCAAAGACCTGTGTCCTTCGCTCATCGAACGGCGCATCATCCGGCGCAGCGTCCGCTCTCGTCTCCTTCAGGTCCAAAGATAGCCACCCATGACCTTCGTGGTGCACCAGAACCATCAGCTTGAACGCGTCCAGCTCCACGTCCTTCTTGTCGACCAGCCTCGTGGCGTCGACCATAGCAGCCCAGTCGAGATCCCACTCGTTGTTCATGGTCAAGTAGCCCGTCTTCTCGTTCAACAGCATCGGGTTCACAGCCACCCCGATGTTGGTCATGAGCTGGCTCCTCGCCTCAAAGTCGGTCCCCTTCACGGCCTCGCGGACCTTCCCATCCCACGTGGGCCTGCTGCGGCGCACGTAGATCTCCTTGTCGCGGAAGCCGACGTTCCACCGCCACTGCGCGGGACTGCCGTGGGTCCTGCCGAAACAGAACTCGACGGGCCAAGGCCAGACAAAGACGAAGAGGAGGAAATCCAGCAGGAAAGTGAAAGCTCGGCGTGCAATGACCCGGGCGATTACGCCCCAGGAGGACTCGGATGGGGCAACGGTGGTCTCGTTACTGTGGCCGAGGCCCGAGGCGAGGAGGGCGAAGTACCAAGGGCTCACATAGTAGACGCGCCAGGCGAAGATCAGGGCAATGGCGATGTTGATGGCGACGGGGACCAGGAAGATCTTGCGCTTGAAGTCTGCGGGCTTGGAGTCGACGTGCGCTATGTAAACATGGGCTGGCGACAGGGACGCATAGAAGGGGGCCAAAGACTTCAGGGGCTCGCTTGAAGGGCGCGGGGGGCTCGGAAGAGCTTGCTGGCGAAGACTTGGGGGGCTTCCTTGAGAGCACCTTCTTGGGCGGCATACTGGCGGCTTCTGAACAGATGTGGCTGAGAACGGATTTCCTGGAGGAAGGAATGCAGCAGAATGAGAGCTCGGAATGGCCGGGTGAAATTGGGGCCCAATGGCTTGTGACCACAGAGGCAGAGAGGGCGTCGAGATGAGACGGATCTCTGTCTGTTCAACTGTGCTATTCTTTGGAGCTTGTATCGCGTGCAAGTTGATGACCCCTGAGGACGGGTAGCATTGAGTACGTACAGTACCTAGGTAAGTAGAGAGACCACACTACAGAATCTGAAGTAAGGAGCTTAAGCTTGAGCTGGCCGGAGCTTGCCTGCCCATGGACGGGCGGGTGCATGGGTACCGAGACAGCCACTCAGCCAGCTAGCCCCCGGTGCATATCCGACCCGTCGACTCGGTTCCTGCCTGTCAAGCTCCATTAAAATTCCCGGCGCGGTCCCGGTTGCGCGCATCGTCTCGTCTCGTTGACGACAAGAAATCACCCACCTGGCATTGCGTGGTAACAACCAATTGCAAGCCTGGGCACCAGCATGTTGAGAAGTCAACTTCAGGTATGTCTACAAGCCTGCGGCACATTGTACGAACCGGGGAGGCTGACGGGCGCAAAATTGCAGAAGAAGGGTGGCTTCTATGTCTGCGCATCATGTCGCCGACAAAACCTCCACAGCTTGACCCAACTGCGCTCTAGGGCCACGACGCCAGGCCGCGCACCCTCCTCCGCCTCGCGACTGCTATCTTCGGCTCCTGCTCGCACCCTTCACTACCGACATGTACCGCGAAACCCTCGAGATGCAGCCCCGCAGACACATCACGAGTTCCTCAGCGGGGCGAACCGGACGGGCGTCCGAGGGTACAGCTCATATGGAAAGTTCGGGTCAGGCACCTTGCCCGGCCAGACAAACACGGACTGGGCAAGAGCAGCCTCCCCGCCGGCCTGGGGAGGAAGAAAACCCGGGGGATTCCAAGCCGGCAAGATACCACCGGCCAAGTCTACGTCCGTAGCGCCGGCCAAACCCACGTACACATCCATGCCAGACACCCAATCTTCCGCTGCCCAAGAGGCGCCTTTAGCCATGGCTTCCGGTCAACCGAGTGCAGCAACCGCGATACCAAGCGACAATATCGCCCAAGACAGAGCATGGCAGCCGACGGAGCACAAGCCTTTCTCTCCCAAACCTGGATTCGCAAATAGAAGCCCAATTCGGCCCGCGAGGGACACTAGTACGATGGGAAAATTCAAGTCCGAAGCAAGTCCGCTCCCTGAAAACACACCAGCGGCGAGAGGAACGCAGGAAAATGCGCCAGAGTTTTCGCAATCGGCCTCCGGGGCGCACCATATAGCGCAGCAGCCTGAGCCCACTGATCAGAACCAGGGCTCTCAGAGCTTCACTGTGAGAAGAAAAGTATTCAAGCCGCCTCCTGGGGCCGAGTACGGTCATCTTCGCCGGAGATCGCCAAGCGTGGATGAGTTCGAAACTCTGAGTCCGTTCAACCTACCCGGTGAAGGTAAGTCCTCCTCGCCACTACCAAGAAACCCCCCTCGGGAAGGCCCATCAACGCCCTCCTACCAAGAGCTGCCACGCAGGTCGCTATTCGGCTTCAACAGACCAGCTGGAGCTTCAAGTGGGGACAAGTCATCGGCTGTTGGCGGATCCGCTCCAGCTCCAGTTGATAGCATCGCGAGTTCCGGGATGGACAGGAGCCCGGGCCTTGAGGAGGTGCCGCTTGAACAGCTGGATACTGCCCAGAGTTTGAGCAATACGGAGAGCCGTCAAACCTCACAGCCCCGAGATCCAGTCGACCAGTTCTCGATAATGCGGAAGGTAGCTGCACCATCACGAGCTCCTCACAGGAGCGGCGGCAAGCAGAGTGATTGGGGTCTTTCAGAGAGCGACCTCGCCCCCTCCGAAGAGCGATATTCACCGAGGGGTCGCGAGAGGGACCAAGGTCTTTACGAGAGCGACATGGCTTCCCCTGAAGAGCGACACGCACAGAGACGTCGCCAAAATGCTATGAATCAAGCAGAAAGTCGAGCGCAGGGAAGGTTTGCTCGCTCTGCGGGCAGAGACAGGGAGCCTGAAAGGGATGTGCAACAGCGCAGCAGGGGCAGAGATGTCGAGCGATTTGAAGACCGACCGAAGAAAAGGCAGAACCACCGAGCCCGAGACTATGACGAGGATGAAGACGACGACATGACTCTGGATTCGACTATGAAGAGCATCAAGCTCGAAAGCAAGCAGCCAGACGGCGGAAGGAAGAGAAAAGGGCTGCCAAGGAAGCCGAGGCCCCGAAGACGATCATGCTGCCAGAATACATAACCATCTTTGATCTGGCACAGGCACTGGGCGTCAAACCGCAGCAATTCCTCAGCGACCTTGGAGAACTTGGATTCGAGAACATACTTCACGACAGTATCATGACGGGCGAGACTGCTGCGCTAGTCGCTGCGGAATACGGTCTCGATCCTGTCCTCGACACAGGCGATGACATAGACTTGAAGCCACGGCCTCCACCAGAGGACCCGTCAGCGTTGCCGCCCCGCCCACCAATTGTTACCATTATGGGACACGTCGACCACGGCAAGACCACCATGTTAGACTGGCTGCGGAAGTCATCTGTTGCTGCACAGGAGCATGGCGGCATCACGCAACATATCGGTGCTTTCTCAGTCCGTCTCTCCTCGGGCAAGGTCATTACCTTCCTGGACACGCCTGGACACGCCGCGTTCTTGAGTATGCGGCAGCGTGGTGCCAACGTGACCGACATTGTGGTCCTCGTTGTGGCCGTTGACGACAGTGTCAAGCCACAGACCCTCGAGGCGCTCAAGCATGCCCAAAACGCAAAGGTTCCCATCATCGTGGCTATCAACAAGATAGACGTGGATGAAAGACGTATCGATCAAGTCAAACAGGACCTGGCAGCAAACGGTGTGGAGATTGAGGACTTTGGCGGCGACGTGCAGGTGGTCGGCGTGAGCGGGAAGACGGGCAAGGGCATGGATGACTTGGAAGAGAGTATCTTGACCTTGTCCGAAATCCTGGACGTCCGTGCCGAGACGAACGGCATGGCTGAGGGCTGGATTCTCGAGGCGAGCGTCAAGGTCGATGGCAAGGCGGCAACGGTACTTGTCAAGCGCGGGACGATACGCGTGGGCGACCTGATCGTCGCCGGGACCACGTACGCCAGAATCAGGATGATGCGCAACGAGGCCGGTGTCAACGTCGGGGAGGCCGGGCCGGGAACGCCTGTCGAGGTCCTTGGATGGAGAGACGCCCCAGTCGCCGGAGATCTGGTCCTCCAGGCGGAGGACGAGGACAGGGCTCAGCTTGCAGTTGATTACCGAGAGGAACTCGCGGATCGGACAAAGGCTGCTGCACAGAAGGGAGAGGAGGAGCTCAAGAATCGCGAGAAGGCCGAGCAGGAGGCGCTGGAGAAGATGATGGAGGAAGAAGGCGAGGACGCTGTCTCAGCAGAGGCGGAGGTATCGGGGCCTAAGACGGTAAATACCATTGTCAGAGGCGACGTGATGGGATCCGTGGAGGCGGTCTGCACGGCAGTCATGGAGATCGGCAACAACGAGGTGCACGCCCGGGTCCTGAGGTCCTCTCCTGGTCAGATCAATGAGTCCGATATCGACCTCATGGCTGTGGCCAAGGGCTGCATCATCAACTTCAACGCCCCGATACCGAGTCACATCAAGAGCAAGGCGGAGGAAAAGGGCGTCAGGATCCTCGACCACACTATCATCTACCACCTTGTCGAGGACGTCAAGGAGATGATGTCAGAGCAGCTGGCGCCGATCATCAGCCAGAAGGTCCTGGCCGAGGCTGAAGTGCTGCAGGTGTTCTCGATCAACATTGTGAAGCGGAAATACAGGAACATTGCCGGTGTCAAGGTGAAGACGGGCACACTGACGCGGGGCGGGATGTACAGGGTGATGAGGGACGGCGAGAAGGTCTTCGAAGGTGCGATACCCCGTTCACTTTGCGCGTTCCGCGTTATGACATTTGCGCTGACTGACTAACCCACTTGCACAGGCAAACTTGATGCTCTGAAGCAGGGCAAGAAGGATGTGAAGGAGATGAGGAGGGGCACCGAGTGCGGTGTCTCGTTTGAGTCCTGGGATGAGTTCGAGGCGGGCGACGTCATCCAGCTGTTCGAAGAGGTAACGCAGAAGAGGTACCTCTGAGCAATCAGACACATTGGCAGGGCGAATCACATTCAGACTTGAGGGGCAAGTATGTTCGCTGCTCGAGTGCCGAGCCATGTAAAGATATGTCACAAAATGTACATGAGATGTATAGATATATACATAGATCCGGGCTTCACCACGTGGCTGAAGAAGGGTACAAGATTAGACTGGAGGTGCTGGCCGAGGAGCTATACCGCACGGTCGGGTCCTACCACCGCTTTGGCGCCGATATGCTATTCGACATGAACGTCCTACTCGTGACTGTCGCCTGTGACCTCTCCCTCTCCAGCTTGCTGAGCCCTATCCTGTCGGTCATGGGGGTCGCTGCTATAATATTATCAAACTCGTCATCCTCCTCGCCATTGTCGGAATCTGGCTCCGCATCCGAGTCAACCTTTGTCTTCCCACTTGGTTGCTGCGGTCTTGATATCGTCTCTGGCCGCTTCTTCTGATCCGAGTCCTCGGGGTTGGCGAAGGGTTTCGACGCCAGGACTTTCCTTCGGATCTCTTCCATGGCAGCGTCTTCTTCTTCACTGTCATCTGATATGTCAAATGGGTCTTTCTCGTCGATGGCCTCCTTTGGCGTGGGGTCCGGTCTCTTGCCGAGATAAATGCAGTCCACGGAACCGTCGCCATCTTCTTCATCCTCACCACTCCCCTCCTCGTCCTCGTCCTCGTCCTCGTCCGAGTCCGAGTCTGGAATCGCCCGTCGGTTCACGTTGCCGCTCTTCCACATGTCATCGTCGGAGCCTCCCTCGCGATTGTCGGCATACTCCTTCTCGAGCCGCTCTATCCACTCCTCCTCGGTCCTCTTGATAGCCTTCTCATCCTCGCATTCGGCATACTTCCTCAGCAGTGACGCGTTGATCTTTAGGAATGCCTCCCCGTATGAGAAGGGCTCTAGCACCTGTGTGGCCCAGTCCAGGTGGCCACAGATGGCAAAGGCAGCGGCGAGGGCCTCGGCACAGTTCAACCTCCATGGCTTGCCGTAGTTGACAGTGTTGGCGGCGACGAGGTACGGCAGAAGCCTCTCGCACCTGCCGCCGACCTTGTTCCACTGGACCTCCTTTGTCCTGGCCCAGGAGCACTCGACGACGGCGGCGCCGTAGGTCTCGAGCAGCTCCTTGTCGGCGGGCGAGACGACGTGTTTGCCGTTGGGGGTGATGATGACGCCGTTGAAGCGCTGGCCGAGGTGGAGGCCGCGCATGAGCCCGACCTTCATGAGGCGTTTCCCGCTGCAGCGCTTGGGGTCGCAGTGGCCCAGGTCCCAGCAGGCGGCCTTGAATGGCGGGCGCGATCGGCCAGTTGACGAGGCGCCGGTGGTGGGGTCGTCGCCTTGCTGGTTCTCGGCATGATTACCCTGTTGCGCGTTGCCGCCGCCGCGCTTGGGGTGGACAGTGAATGTTTTCTTGCTTCGAGGGTCTTTCTTGTGGCGGACCATGGTGACTGCGGCGGGAGTGCGTAAAGTGTGTTGTGTTATGTTTCTTCGTGGGTTTTGGTGGTTTTGGTGTTGAACTTGCATTCAGGAACGGCGACATCTTTTTGGAGGGGCGATTGCTCGGCATAGTATGAATCGGGTTAGAAGTGCCCACTGCCCAGAGCTACGCGGTAGCTGGCGGTGCTCAGGTACCTTGCTGGCTGGAGGGCCCGCCTCCATGTACTTGTACCTCGTTTGGCGGCTATCCATGGCACTAGCTGGGTACATGTACTCCTGTGCCGATCCCCGCCGTTTTAGCTGACGTCCAACTGTGTTCATCCGGCGGCAGGGAGGCTCAGCCGTTGGCCTTCCCCAGCTCTCCCCTCAGCGTACGGCCAGAGTGCAGGTCGAAGCTTCAACAGGACAGCAATCCAAGCCAGCACCACCTCTGCGACCGGCACCCGCCATTGCGACCTGGCCCCGGAGCCCGCGGCTGTGAGACTGCATCCTACCATTGGAGCCATAGCCATAGCCATAGCCATAGCCAGAGCCGGAGCCGGAGCCGGAGCCACCACATCACCGCACCGTCAGGACAGCAGCAGCAGAAGACGGGGCGAGAGGCGAGCAGGGCGCGAACACGTACAGAACCGGGCACGACTCCAGACAGGCCACTGCGCTTCTCACCACGCACCACCCACGATGGAGGCGGCGAGCGCCAGGGCCGCCGCTCGAGACCAGTGGGGGGGATACGGCGGCCATGCCCCCTCGCAGCTCCAGCGCTTCATCCAGGCCGCCTGCAGCCCCGAGAACTACGAGCCCAACCTCGCCCTCAACCTCGAGATCTCGGACCTCGTCAACTCCAAGAAGGGCACCGCCCCGCGCGAGGCTGCCGTCGCCATCGTCAACTACATCAACCACCGCAACCCCAATGTCTCCCTGCTGGCCCTCAGCCTGCTCGACATCTGCGTCAAGAACTGCGGCTACCCCTTCCACCTCCAGATCGGCACAAAGGAGTTCCTGAACGAGCTCGTCCGCAGATTTCCCGAGCGCCCGCCCATGCGCTACAGCAGGGTCCAGATGAAGATCCTCGAGGCCATCGAGGAGTGGCGCAGCACCATCTGCGAGACCAGTCGCTACAAGGAGGACATGGGCTTCATCAGGGACATGCACAGGCTGCTGAGCTACAAGGGCTACACCTTTCCTGAGGTCAGGAGGGACGACGCCGCCGTCCTGAACCCGAGCGACGTGAGCTGCTGTCTTCTCACCCCCCCCCCCCCCCCAACCCCCTAGCAATACCATCTAACAAAGTGCGCCGTGCAGAACCTCAAGTCGGCCGAGGAGATGGAGGAGGAGGAGCGCGAGGCGCAATCAGCCAAGCTTCAGGAGCTCATCCGGCGAGGCGCCCCCGAGGATCTGCAGGAGGCAAATCGACTCATGAAGATCATGGCCGGCTACGACACAAGGTCCAAGGTTGACTACCGCGCAAAGGCCGCCGAGGACGTCTCCAAGATCCAAGCCAAGGCGAAACTGCTCGAGGAAAGGCTGGAGGACTTCAAGGCGGGCGACAGCATGACAGACGGTGATGTCTTCGAGGAGTTGGCGTCTGCTCTGCAGAGCGCGCAGCCCAAGATCCAAAAGATGTGCGAGGAAGAGTCCGATGACCACGAGGCTGTCGCAAGGCTACTGGAGATTAATGACAGTATACACCGGACGGTGGAGAGATACAAGCTGATGAAGAAGGGCGACCTCGAGGGGGCGTCCAAGATCGCGCGCGGGGAGCATGTCGCCTCACAGGCCGCCGTCAAGAGTGCGGCGCAGGAGCTTAACCTCATTGATTTCGATGGGGAGGCGGAGGCCAACGGACCGTCGGGCAACGGATCCGCGGGTCCGAGTGCAGCAGCCAGCCAGTCCCAGCCCGGAGGTCTCGAAGACGACTTGCTGGGGCTGTCCATGGGCGATGATGCCGGAGGTGGCGGCACCTTTGGCCAGACCGGCGGGATATCGCTGGGATTCGGGAACAACAGCAGTAAGTCGATGGTCAACGTCCACACACAGGGCTCTCGCTCACCAAAACCAACAGATGTTCCGGGACCGTCATTGCTCTCCTCAGTGACACAAAGTAGCACCGCCCAAGGTGGAGGGCCATCCACGTCCACACCTGATCCGTTTTCGTCATTCAATGCCTTCAACTCGGCTCCGTCGACTTCAAAGAACAACACCCCGCAACCCCCCAACTACCAGCAATCAGCGTTTGCCGCCCCAGCACAAGCTGCAGATCCCTTTGCCGCCCTGTCTTCTTCAAATTTTGGCACCGGCTTTTCCAACACCTCGAAGCCGGCCACTCCGGCCCCAGCACCGGCTGCAGCACCGGCCGCGGCAGCACGACCTGTATCGGCAGCACCGGTGCCCCAGGCCAACGATGATGACGAGTGGAACTTCGCGTCCGCTTTACCCACAGAGGCACCGGCGCTGCCTCGAGAACACAGGGCTGTGGTCAACAACACCGCCCTAAAGATCGACATGCTTGCAAATCGGACGACGGGCTCCTCCAACAGCATCAACCTCTTATTTGCCTTCAGTAACAACACAGCGCAGCCAATTTCAGAATTGCATTTCCAGCTGGCGGTGACAAAAGTGAGTTCCACCTGGCCCGGCGCCTGGTAACCCCGAGGAGTTGCGTAACTGACAAGAGCCGTCCAGGGATACGAGTCTCAACTCAAGCCCCAGACGGGGCGGTCGTTGGAGCCAAAACAAAGCCGCGGGATAACGCAGTCTATCGAGGTCTGGCACGCAGGAGACAAGACCAAGAAGGTCGAGTCCATCAAGCTGAGGTGGAGGGTGGCATACAAGGTCGGGGCGGAGCTGAAGACGGAGATGGGTGAGATCGCAGACTTCGGTCTGGCATGATGGCCCCCATGGCTTCTCCAGGGTAGGTAGAATCACGGTTGAAAAGAGATGGAAGCTCCGGCGGCGGCAGCAGCAGGTCCGGCAGGCTCTTCTTTGATGCTAGCGTATCACTAAAGTGCAGACGAATTACGAGACAAGCTCACCGGTGAATATCAGTAGGTAACAGGTCGGCGCAAAAGCGCCAGCCCGCCTGTTACGCGTAGTTATAATTGTACACTTCTCTTTACACGTGCCAGGTTATCATCTGTACACTCCGTGCTGCACAAATGCGCCTGTCCCCAATCCTCTGCGCGTCTTGACCACGACACCCTTCTAGCACTCCTTCCACGGGGATGGTTTCCGGTGGTTCATCGACAGCGGCGTCACCGCATATGATGAGATTTTGTATCTCATTGCATCAACTATTCTTGGCTGTGTACGTAGGCACCATGAAGCCGCTGTCACAGACAGTAATTAGCAACCATCCAGGCTCCCTTCGATATGTACAATCACTCCGTCTCATGCATGATACCCAACCCAACACCGCCAGAACTACTCCTACTCATGGGCGGCGCGCTCACGGCCTCCCTGGCGAGTTCCATGTTGACAGGCAACTCCCCAAACCCAATTATCTTCCCATCCCCGACAACGATCCCGCCAGAGCCGGACCGCGCCATGGCCTCGCTGCCCCCATCACCCGCGGACCCGGGGTCCGGGCTGCCGGCGCTGTGCACGCTGGCGCCGCCACTCGAGACCCGCAGCCCCACGCTCGGGCTCTGCGACTGGGCCCGCCCGCGCAGCCGCCCAGAGGCCCGCTTGTACCACCTCGGGCGCACGGGAGGAGTGCCGTTCCCGCTGGCGCTGGCGCTGGTGCCGGTGCCGGTGCCGGTGCCGGGCGTGTTGGACCCCGCCCCCGGCCGGGGGAGGGGCTCGGGGAGGTAAACTCGGGCCTGGCCGGCAGGCAGCTCGGGCACCTCGTACCTTGGTCGGAGGCGCGGGCTTGGCTCCGTAACCACCGAGGGCGGTCTGCTGTGGCCGCGTGCCGGGAAGCGGGAGCCCGGCGGCGGCGCTGAGCCTATGGGGCTGGACAGGGGGCTCGAGTGCCTCCGGCCCCTGAGCGCCGTGGCCGAGGTCGCGAGTGCGAGGTTGGCCCCGCGCCTCCTGCCGGTTGACGACTGGTTGCTCGACTGCTGGCTCGAGTTCCTCGACATTGGCGCTGACACTGCCTCCGGGGCCGGAAACCAGACGTTTGGTGGGAAGGGGTATGGCAATGCGTTGGGATCCTGGTCAAGGCCCTGCTGCCCACGTGGAAGGTTCAAGGGTTCAAGCCGTCCCAGGCCAGGGGTGTAAGAGCTGGTGTTCCACTGGTGGAAGTTCGGTGGAGGGTTGCGGCGCCCATCGCCAGTCATTCTCTCAACGGGTAGGCTGGGGGGGTAGAAGGGAGTGACTCCGCCGGGACTGGACCTAGCAGTCCGCGTGCCTGTCACCTGCGGGAAAGGCGGCATGGTTGCTACTTCTTCTGCTCCGGGCGAGGTGTGGACACTCCCAGGGGTTGGTGCCGTCCTGCTGTTTGAGCTCCCAGTGGATGACTTCCTGCCGGTCGGCTTGAGGCCCTCCTTGAATCTTTTGACGGTCTCGGCAGTCCAAGACGACCCGGGCAGAGGTTTACCGCCAGAGCCACGGTAGAACTCGGCTGGTGATGGCTTGTCGGTGGGCGTCAGCCCGGATGCAACTCTCGCGTAGTTATTCTCTCCACGGGTCATGATGTCCCGTGGTCTGGTCGTCGTGCCGGAGCTCAGGCTCCTCCCCTTGTCCTGGACGGCTCTTCCACCACGAGGGCCCGGTGGCGATACCTTCCGCACCTTTTGAAGAGCCAGCTCGGCTTCGCTATGCACGCTCAAGCGTCCCTTGCTGGATGACCTAGATCCACCGCGCGGCGATGAGGTGTGAAAAAAGGGTGGCCTGGCGATACCGTGGCTGACTCCAATTTCCGAGTCGCTCTTGTGATGCCCCCTTTGGTTGATCAGAGAATCGGTCCTGGGCCTTTGGTTGCTCTGATGCACAGGGACAACTGTCGTCCAGCCGTTTTGGTCAAGGTCCGGCGAGCCCTGGCCAACCTTGGGCGTAATCTGTGGTGTCCGCTCGTGCTCGTCCTCGTAATGATAGGGCTCGGCCGGGATGGTGCTCCCGTCTGGGTATGGAAACGGCATTCCGTACGCATCGTACTGCTGGCCAGGCGCGAATGCGACTGGGGAATTGTACAACCGAGGGTCGTCCTCATCCATCCGGGCCCAACTGTCCTGCTGGCTCTGGCTCTGGGAGCTGGAGGTGGCCGAGTCCGACTCTGATAGGCTGTTTGTCCTATCGAAGATCGAGGTTTGTGCTATCTCATCGGATTGATCGACGATCATGGCCTGTATCTTGCCCGATAGCCCGTGGATCTTGTCGTGGATCTCTTCCAGTTTCGTCTCAATCTCTTTCCTCAGCGGCTGGAGCGCCGAATGCCTCCGCTCGTACCGTTTGAGGTGCTCTGCAAGCTTCTTCCCGTGAATGTAGAATCTCCGGTAGTCGTCCGGGAGGCCGACTTTGGGTTGCTCTGATATGCGCCGGTCTGCCTCGTCATAGGACTTTGAGAAAACCTCGACGGTTCGCTCGAGCCAGTATGCATGTTGGCCCTTCCCTGCGAGGGACTCGATGAAGTATCGCTGGATGACACTGTGTATCCGCAGAGTGTCCAAGCTCTCCGAGTGGATGGGAAAGCTTTGCCTGGAGCTTCTCGAGCTGGTTGGTGACACGTCCTGTGTCTCCGTCCTCTCAACCAGCGCGAAGGCTATCAATACTCTCAGGGTATTACTAAGACTCCCCTTGCCATGGGTGGAGGCGTCACGCGTCTTGTAGGGTATTTCTTTGCCGAGGGCATGAAGGCCTGCAAGCGTCTCCGGTCAGTCCACCCACGTAGTCCATGATGCCAAGCACCTGGGAAGCCTCTGGGGTCCCTGCGAGCTGTGGAAGGACGAGTTTGAGGTTGTGACTTACCTAGTGCCATCATCTCCACGGGTATGTTTTGGTCAAAGAAAACCAGTATCGACATGACGTTCAGAGCGGCAGTGGCGCCCCTCGACTGCAGCTGTTCCAGCACGTATTCGTAGGCCGGGACTTTCCCCACCTTTGGCCGGGTGCGGTATCTCTTGAGAAAGGTGGCCAGGGGCTCTTGGTTGGCCTTTATCTGCTGAGAAATGAAGTGGATCATCAGTGGAAGTCGTCCTAGGATCTGCACCAGTTCGGTCGCCTGGCTGAGGTCTTCTTGGCCCCATGGCTTCCTTTTCTCTGTCTCCAGGAGCAGCAACTCCTGGGCCTCTTGCGCCGGGAGGAGTGGCAGTGGTAGGAGTTGAGGGTTGTTGAAGTGGTGATTGCCGGTCGCTGCGGGGTCCGTGGATGTCAATATTATGCTCGAATTGGCCACGTCTGGGACAAAGCGTTCTATGCCTGGCGAGTCGAACATGATCCCGTCCAGGATCATGAGCCATCCCTCGAAGCCATTGAACCATTCTCGAACAATGTCTATGATCTTGGTGTTGTCTCTCAGCTCGTCGTAGTTCTTCTTGTCCATGAGATCCTTGAGGGCAGCGGTCCTTGCAACACGCCAGAACTCGCCCTCTAGTTCCTGGACCGATGTTGCACGCAGCCAGAAAATGCCTCCTGGATAGTCGCTCTTGTGCGCGAATACGTATTGTCTGGCCATGTGTGTTTTCCCTCCTCCTGGGAGACAGGAAATGAGTACAGTAGAGGTACCTTCCGACCTCCGCCGCTTATCCTGAAGCATTCTGTGGAGGTCATCAAGCTCCTCTTTCCTGCCGACGAAGTAGGAGTTGGGGCGGAACGCCTCGGGATGGATGAAAAGGGCCTCTTGCGAAACAGTTTGCTTCTGCGAGCTTTGTGTGCCTGGCTCAAATTGTGCTGGCTGGGCTAATAGAGGCAATGGGGAAGGAGGAGCGGCTGGCTCCTGTGGAGCTGGTAAGCTCGAAGTAGTCTCATTTTGTTGATCTACAAACAGAAACATCAGCCCATATACCCTGCGGCTTTAGCGATTACCTCGACCACCTGGCGACTCCGCGTCGTGTGACTCCGCCGGCTCAATGCTGAACGGGGCGGCGCCACTGCTAGGCGACGAAAGCGTCGGGGTCTCTGACACCTGAAACATACCAGCCACTTGTGAGGAGCTTCCGGACTGTGCAAGCTATGGACAGAAGTTAGCAAGTGTGTCCGTGGACGGCAGGTGTGTCTGTCGAAGCCACTGGCTCATCCGCTTCTCGAGGGCTCGAGGGCGCGGGTCATTCGCACACATGTAAAATCATACGTATCGATATTTTGGCATCTCTTACAAATGGTCTCGCTCGTTCATTCATCTCTAGTTGGGCTCGGACACGGCGACCATCGTCCTCGACGTTCCAACGAACGCTGGTGACATCAGGCGCTGCTTGGACCCATTCCGCGATGGCCGTGGAAATTGTCCGATATCCAGGCGCATCGAATCCGGCGAATTTACACATGTTCGAATGCTACAACGGCCAAGGTCAGCAAGATCACCAGCGAGTCTCCCATGAGCTCTATCTTCGGAGGCATCTGCGGGAGACAATCAAGAGACGAAGAAGTTATCGTCTGTAGTGTTCAGACCGCGAAGAATTCAGTGATTACTCACATCTGCCTCCACGCCATAAGATGTGACGCCTGGTAAGCGAGGTGCCGCAGACTTCGCGTCCACAATGAGTGATTTCGTCCCCTTCAGGTCGGTCTTCTGGTTCTCGTGAACCATCTGGATCTTGAATCTCTGATAGATGTTGAGGAAGTTGATGTTGATGTTGTCCAGTGTCTCATTGTCTTTTCTCAGGGTCTCGATCAGAACGGGCTCGCTGTCGAAGAACTTCCTCGGGACATGACCGGCCATGCCCTGCAGGGCTGATCCCCAAGAGGCGAGTTCAGAGCCATCATGGGGTGTGCCCAGGAAGATGATGCCGTATGTGGACACGTAGATGGAGCGGTAGTCTTCGTGGTCGGCAACACGCACGCTGTCTGAATGCTCCAGGGCCCGCTTGACGAGGATGCCCCCGAGACTGTGGGCCACCCATATGATGGGGTTGCGCGTGGTCTTCTTACTCTTTCGATAGGTCGTGAGAAAGGTGACCAGGGTCTGGGCATGCTGGTGGATGTAGTTGCTGCTGGGGCCGGTGCCGTGTTTCTTGGATGACACATCGGCATTGTACCCATACACAAGGACGTTTGCATGCGCGTTCTCTGCCTCCAGAGACTTGGGAAGGAGGTCGACTGGCCAGAAAGCGCCGTTCCCGTTCGGGCTCTTGGCCGTCCAGGTCCTTTGTGGGTCGCCATTGAGACCGTGGACCAGGACGATATCTACCTTGGCGCTTGGGTGGCTGTAGACAGCCGTGATGTCGAACCTGGAGATCTTCCTGTTGATGGTCCCCTAAAACGGCATCAAGTCAGAGATGAAAACCCCGAAACAGCTGGAATCATGCAGTAAGAGCAAATGCGGGCCGTATCAAGTGCTGACGTGGAGTGGCCAGCGGCATGCAAGTCGTTGCTGACGAGTAAACGATTCGATGGCAGCGTGAGCGGCCCGCTCCGTCGGATATGTGATGTTGCGGGACTCGGCCCCGGGTCAGAGGCTCGGAGGATGATCCAGGGTGGCCAGGCATGAGTAAATCCGTGTCGAAGCTTAACACAAGCTTGCCTGGCCAAGACCGCAGGCAGTCCGCACAGATGCACTGAGCATAAGGAGGAAGACTCACCATGTTCGCAGTATGTGATGCTGCGACGAGGAGCCAGAGCTTCTCTGTCGCAGTGATGTGTGTCGACGACGATGGTGGACCGAACCAAGACGGAGACAACAAGCAGAAAAACTTCCCCGTCCGGTGAAAAGTGGTCCTTGGCGCCACGTAGGATGCTGTCAGGTACAAAGACTAGGCAGATTGGGAAGGTTGGCGGTTATAATGGCTGACCGGCGATGTGCCCGGCTGTCCATGTGACCATGAGCTCAGGAGCTCCAGTGTAGTCAAGAGTCTGAGACAGTGCAGCCACGCGCCCACGGGAGAGGCGCATGTGCGAGGGTATAAGCCGAAGACACCCAGACGGAAACCAGGCCAGGGGTGGCGGCCCAAGATAGATCAGATCGTAGCATCTGCCTGGCATGGCTGCAGCATGGGTACGACTGCAGGGATCCCGAGAGGATGCGAGGTACTTGAGAGTACTGGCAGCTTTGCCACAATACCCAGGTAGAGGGAGAGACATGAAAGCACACCTGTGTGCATTCCGGCGAGATATAGGAGGTTAATTCTACAGGCGGGTTATCCCACAGCCTGTTGTTCCATGACGGTTTATCCCACAGGGCATTGTCCTGTAAGAGAGTACATGCACAGTAATAGCCAAGCCGTGGCCGGCAGCCTGATCTACTGGACAGCCTGCCAGAGAAAGGACTGCATGGTAGTACATCACATCGGCCTTGTGACAAAAAAAGAGGAAGAATGATATGGCAAAAGGGATTGTGTGTAACTGTGCAGAGGGCCTCCCAGGACGAGGCCTCGTGGTTGGTTGAGAACACAGCGGGCAACACCTGCACACTCTGGCCATGTTCGAGCGAGATGCAGCGATTCAGGGGGTCCTGCATCCCGCCTCGTCTGCAGAGTAGCAGTAGCAGCAGCAGTTCGCGGACGCCACCCATTCACGTGCTGCTGTCAACGGGTGCTCATACCCCTGCTCCCGGCTGTCAGCCGTCCCCCGGACACCAGTCTGCTAGTGCATTTAGGCTGTGTGCGGTCGGGCTGGTTTGCGTACTGGACAGATCGGATCACCAGCGCCAGGTGGATCTCGGGGGCTCAGCAGATCAGAAGCATAATCATCCTCTCGGAGGGCCGGTTGATGGAGGGTAGGAACAAAGGATCAAGCTCTGTCCCATGACTGAGATTCGTCGTCCGTCGCGGTGGCGGTTACGCTGGAAAAGCCGTTTCGTGTGACGCACCGCTCGACACGGCTCCCTCCACCACCATGAACACCTTCTCTCGTCAAGGGTTTCCTGGAAGTGATATATAAGCTTGGTGATACCCTCCCCAAGACGCGCCAGACCGACCGCCTTGGAGTGCACTTGATGCTCCATGACTCAGACGGACCAACTCATCCTCCTGTCCGGCGATGTGACGCCATCTGATTTCGCCGTGCTGTAGGTCAATGTCCAAGTTTGCCTCGGTTGCATGTCATGGGCACAGTTTGTTCGTCTTGCCTCCCACAACAAGACTCTGTCACAAGCGAAGAGAGGCCACCCGTGTGAGAGACGCTGGGCTACAGGGCATGTCGTACAATGGAACCTTGATGCTATCTACTCGCGCCTGTCAACCTTGCGCCAGTTGATCGATCAACTTCACCTGAAGAGGCTCGTGCGAGGTACGGCCTGTCCTTGAAAGGGGCTGTGGGACGTGGGCCAGCGCCTAAGCAAGCCATTGTTTCTCGCGTTGCGGCAGTCAGCCTCGCCTGTTGGTGTCACGGTCGGACAAATATTGTGCGCCATGGTATCTAGGCTTCCCTATGAGCCCACGTGGGCAGGGCGACGCCTGCAAGGTAACATCTCGCCCATCGCGGGCCTCATGCAACATCTATGCCACTGCGCCGGGTTGCCGATGTCGGTGTTGGATAGGAATACTGTGTAGGCCATTATACCAGCCCATCAGTCTCTCGCGAGCATAATGACATACTCCCTGGTGCTGAGCCCGAACTTGACCACATCCTTGGGCCTCAACTCCAGATAGCGCCGGTCTGGCACTTTTTCACCGTTCAGCTCGGTGCCGTTTGCACTCTCCAGGTCGATCAGGAACGGCTTGACCCTCCCGATCTTATCGCCAAACTCGTTCCTCTTCTCCGTGTACCGGAACTGGACCACAGCGTGCTGCTTGGAGATGCTGGGGTGCTCGGCGACCATGTCCACGACTGTGGTCTCCCTCCCTACGAGCCAACAGCTTCGGCTACCCAGCTCGATCGTGTCCACGACGTCGTTTCCCTTGAACACGAAGAGCTTCCATTGATCCCGCGCAGGGGGTTTTCTCGCCTCGGGTGGCTCGTGGTACTTTAGCGTGATCGTCGTCCCGTCTGCTTGGGTGACCGAGTTGGATGCAGCAGCTAGGGCACCTGTGTTGCCGAAGTTGGGTTTCTCCTTGGGCTTCTCGGGTTCTTCGCCGTTGCTGACCGCGAAAGAATCCGCTTGCGACGGCAAAGGGCCAGATCGCCTGGCAGCTGGCTGGCTGTTCTCGCGGTCGCCCTTGTCCGGGCTCGAATAACGATGACGGCTGGTCCCTTTATGTCGCACCTCGTCGCCAATGTCAGCTCCCGCAGAGCGTGAAAGTCTCCGCCCTTGCCTACGTGACTCTGTACCTCCAGGCGACCGTGAGCTCCGCCTTGTTCGCCTGCTGTCGCCATCTCGGTCTCTTGACCTCTGCCTCGTGGGATGGGGGCTCCTGGAACGCCTCCTGTGACGGTGTCGGTCCGAATATCTCTCTGTGGACCTATCGCGTCGATCATGGCGTACTGGCGAGTCGCGATCCCGATGGCTTCGCTTCCTCGGCCGATCATAGTTTCTGTGCTCGTCGTCCCCCTCGTCGGTTCGATGCTTCGTCCGGCGCGAGTCATCCTCATCGTAGATCCTTCCAGAGCCCATCTTGGTGAATAGTCGGTAGTGGGCTGGGCCCGACGGCCGCGGAAGAGGTTCGAGATGTTGTAGGTGTGTGGGCCGAGCTCTTTCGCGAAATGCAAACTGCAGCCAGTTCGAGTGATACTTTGACTGGCCGGGATGGTTGCTTTGAGCGGTGTGAAAGGGAAGGGTTACTGCAAGGCCCGGCTGGCAGGGGCGGGAGATTAATAAAGATGTGATGACTGCTGCATGTGAGCGATGTCTTTTTGCATATATGTCTGCTGCTCGAGCTTGTATGAACCCAAAGTGTTACTAGGCGCGAATTGCAATTAGAAGGGAAGAATCCCGTGAAATGTGAGAGGTTATCCTGCGGAAGCTGTGGAGACCAGACTATCCTACTATGTCCTGGAACGATGTACTCACTGCACAGGCATTAGGGATCCCTGAGAAGGCGGCCGTGCAGCAAGACGGCAAGGGCAGCAGGCTGCTTGTAGGGTGAGCTTTGTCCAGCCTGCCTACCTAGGTACCTAGGTACCTTCTGGCTGGGCCACCTCGCAGCCAGCCAGCAGCCAGCCCAGTCAGTCAACCAGGCCTGTGCGACATCTCACTTCGCAGTGGACTGCAGCACAGCACAGCCTAGCCTGGACAGAAAAGAGAACAGCACACACACAGCAAAGCACTGCACCACACTGGACTGGCACTGCGCAGCCACAGGGAGCAGGAGCACACGACCACACTCCCTTTCCTCTCGGCTTGAGACCTCCTGTGAACCGCGAACCTCCCTTCCCTCGAGGCTGTCTTCCCTCAACAGGTATGTCAATCGACGTGGTCTCTTCCAGTTCATGCTCAACAACTCCTCCAGGCCCTGGCACCTCACCCTGTCACAAGGGCGACGACACCTTCATCTAGTGTAGGGGTCTCTACCTCTACCTCTCTACCTACCTCTCTGCTCTACTGCACCTTAGCCGCCTGCCTGCCTCCTGCCTGCCACCAAGCCAATCTCCGTCCGTGGGGCTGCACTGCGAAATACGGGCCATCTCCATTTCGTCGTCCATACTCTCGTGCAATTCATCACGGCGCCTGGCCTTTTCCCACCAGGCAGCACAGCGCCATTGTCCTTGGAGCAATTAGACCCTCTAGCCTCCGTTACGTACTTGGCCTGCCACACCGTCACGGCCTATATTGGTCCCCTCGTCCCGCTTCATACCCCCGATCGCGACACCTTCCGCAACTCGGCTCAGCCACCGAGCCCAACACCTCGTCCACGGCCCCCCGAGAACCCGCCCCGAGCTTGGCCACTCGTCGCCTTGGCCACCTCGCTGCACTCCACGGCCTGACGGTTCGCGATCGAGTCATTCCGGCCGACGACGAATTCTGGCCCTATCCTACCCGCCCAACACACGCACACTACTCACTTCCACACCGCAATGTCATCATCTTCGGGATTGACCAGACGCAGGGGCGGAGGCGGAGGCGCCGCCGCTGAGGGCGAGAGCAGCAATGGTGGCATTCAGCGAAACAACTCCTCGAGCAACTTCGATAATACCCCGGAGACGAGCTACGAGAGCAACGAAAATGGCCACAAGATCGCATTCGACCCACGAGATATCAGCGAGAGCACAGAGCGTAGCAAGCAGCCCAAGTTGACTCTGATGGAGGAAGTTCTTTTGCTGGGGCTCAAGGATAAGCAGGTTCGTTCTATTCCCTCTCTTGATGGAAATGCTGGCGCAATGGCTGGACCCGCCGCGGCCGCGACCGCGCTGCATTTATATATGCCTCTGTGTCTGTGTCTACCGTGTTGCTAATGTCTCGGGCGGGCAGGGATACCTCTCTTTTTGGAATGACAACATATCGTACGCCCTTCGAGGCTGCATCGTCTTGGAGCTTGCCCTTCGCGGCAGGATCAGCATGCAGAAGGACCCCTCGAGGAGGCGCTTCCCCCTGCCTGACCGTGTCATCGAGGTCGTTGATGATACATTGACGGGAGAGGTGCTGCTCGACGAAGCTCTCAAGATGATGAAGGCGAGCGAAAAGATGAGCGTCAGCTCGTGGATCGACCTAATGAGCGGTGCGTAAGCCATTGGGCACGAGGCCCAGATCAAGACCCCAGCCGGGGCTTCTTTCCTTGCTGTCGGGCCGCTGACTTGTGTTTTGGTTGTTGTAGGCGAGACGTGGAACCTTATGAAGATTGGGTACCAGCTGAAGCAAGTCCGTGAACGGCTGGCAAAAGGGCTTGTCGACAAGGGAATCTTGCGCACCGAGAAGCGCAACTTCCTGCTCTTCGACATGGCAACGCACCCGGTCGCCGACGGCGGCGCCAAGGAAGAGATTCGGCGGCGCGTCAGGAACGTTCTCACCCAGAGGACAGTCGTCCTTCCGGCGACGCAGTGGCTCCCCGAAAACCTCGAATTCCGGTACACACGAACAATCGCAATGGTGTGCGCGGCCTACGCGGCTAACGTCCTCGAGAATGCGCTTTCCACCCTAGGCCATGAGGCCAGGGAGCGTGCGTTCGCCCAAACGGACGAGCTGCTGGCCGAATACAGCCAGTTCCCATTTGGAAAGAAGGCTACTGGGAACGGAATTGGCGCCAATTTGCCACAAGTCATCTCTGAAGTAGGTTTCCCGTCGCCCTTGGCTCGTGACCGAATCCGGCATTAACAATCTCCCAGGAGGTCAACAAGGCCAAAGACAAGGAGCTTCAACTCGAGGTTGTGGCTGCCTGCCTCAACGTCTTCACCCGCCTCGACTCCCTACTATAATGGGCGAAGTTTTGCGGGCACAATGTATCAGTACAACCCATAATGACAGTCTTGCTCTGATCCGACAGGAACGAGGCCCCCAAGCTCCAGACGATTCGAAGGCGTCGATGCGACTGGGCTGGCACCCGGGAGAGACTTCACGGAGCATTGAAAGCCCCGAGGAACGACGGCAGGAGACGGACGGGTGTAAGCGGGCGGGTGTTATTCTGCGAACGGCCGGGCGTCCTTTCAACTCACTCAGCGGCATGGGGGACCTGGATGAACAACCGGTAAAGGGGGGCTCTAGGGACGCAAAACGAACGAGAATGGCATTGTCGTTATGACCACAAAACAAAACCCAATTTTTCCCACTTCGCGGGTGGACAAAAACCAGGAGTTTCTGCAGGCCATATTTTCTCAAAACACTGGCATAATTTTCAATCACTTCATCTGACACGCTGGCCGGCACTTGCCTGCAACTGGCTAATGGACATGAAAGCTCTCGTGTGATTAAGTATCCGATTACCAACTAACGCCGGTGTTCCACTATCACTTTTCCGCAGCTATGCTGGTGACCGCTCATATGACGCCGTGGTTGTAGAAGCAAGATATGTACAGTTCCCTTCCGAGCCTACTCTTGTTGGTGGACCGGCCTTGGTATGAGAGCCCCCCAAGACTTCGGTCGCTGGCCCCCCGTCTCTCTGGTTCCTTTTTAATTTTTGGTTTACTTTCTCCTGCCAAACCCGCTGCCCTCGAAGCCGGGGCGACTCTTCTTGGCCGGCAACTTGCCGCCCTTCTTCTTGCCTCCCTTGCCCGCCTGCTTGGTCTCCTTGCGCTTGCGAATGTTGTCTTCGCGCTTCTGCTGGCGTTGTTTCTGCGCCTTCTGCACGCCTTGTACACGATCGCTCCACTCCTTCTCGCTCTTCTTCTTGGCCTTTTCCTTACGCTTGACAGCCTTCTTGAGCAGAGACTCGTCATTGTGGACCTTCTCGCCCTCGGCCTTCCGTCTTGCTGCGAGCCACGTCTCCTTCTCCAAGACTTCTTTCCGCTTGCCGTCGTCCAAGCCGGCCAGACGCTTCTTTTGAGCCTCCACCTTCGCGAGCGCGCCCTTGGGGTCCATCGGGCCCTTCTTCTTGCCGTTCTTGTCCTTCGTATAGCTCAGGTCGTGCGACATTTGCGTGCCGTCCGCGAACGCCACCCGTCCGAACGAGAAGTTCAGGTCATGCTCCGGCGAGCCGAAGCTGAGCATGGGCGAGTTCCGCGCGCTGGCCAGCGCCTCCTCGCGCTTCTTGTCCTCGGCCTCCTTGGCCTGCTGTCGGAGCTCCTTCTTGTGGGCCTTGCGCTCGGCGAGCTTCTTGCGTCGCGATTCAATGAGTTCCTCCCGCGTGCGAATCGGCTTACCGTCGGGTCCATCTGCCTTGCGGGCCGCGCGCAGGGCCGCGATCTTGGCCGCCAGGCGGGCGCGGAGCTCTGTGGTGTCCGACGGGACTTTGATCTTTCTGGACTTGTCTGCGGGTGTGTTCTCGCTGGCTATTGACGTTGTCGTGCTTGCGGGCTCAGCGGATGGCTCGCCGGGTTCAGCCGTATCGAAGGTGGGAGATGAAGGTGTGGACGCTTGGGACGACGATGTGTGATTTGTGTCCCCGTCCGCCAGACCCGACACATCGATGGGCCTCATGTCCCTGTGTGGTTTAGTCTCCTCCATCTCCGCTGTTTCCTTCGACTGTCTAACACCATCTGGCATCGCCGGGTCATCTTCGTTTCCTGTTCCGGCGTCGTCTTCTTCAACTGCGTCGCCCTTGTCCACCGCTTTCGCCGTTTTTGTCTTCTTCTTCTTCTCGGCATTCTTTTCTGCCTTTTTCTGCTTCTTCAGTAATTTTTTCTCCTGGTGAGTTGATAGCTTCTCTGCCTTCGCTTCGTCGTCTGCCTTAGGCTGGGCTGCCTTGGATTTCTCATTCGCTTCGTCATCGACCACTTTTCGTTTCTTGAGGCCTTCCCCTGGCGCCTCCTTGCTGATACCCCGCAGCTGGAGCTCCTGGGCATCGTCTTCGTCCTGGACGCTTCCGTCCTCACTTGACTCAAGCTCCTGTGCCTTGCGCTTATTCCGAACCCGTTCGTCCAGAACCTCTTTGGCATTTCGGTTCAGCGCGCTATCTGGATCCAGCTTGCTTCGCTTGGCAGCCCTGGCTTGCTCCTTCGTCTGCTTCTTTCTCTGCCACTGGTCCTGCAGTGCCGGCGTGCTGCGTGAGCTGGCTGAAAATAAGGGGGAGCGCGTGGCCTGGTAGGGGCGGAGCAGACTGAGGAATGACATACACTTGTGTCTTCACCGTAGTAGAGCTTGGCTGGTATCAGGGACAGCAGGCTGTCGAAAGCCTCGGAATGGTCGCGCAGGCGATCCTGTAACATGTGCGCGTCAGTCGCCCGCCCTGTGCCTGTGCCCTCAGCTGCGGGAGTAAAAGTAGCCGAACCTTTAATGACGAGTCCGCCATTTCGAGAGAGGGAGATGTCTGCAGTTAGGGAAAGCGCAGTTGACGGCAATTCGTTCGAGCGGCTTTTCCACTTGATGTCGCCTTCTCTAAGGGCACATACGACCCATGGTGGTTGGAATATTTTTTGGGTGGGGATTCGAAATCTTGGCGCTGCCTTATCTCAGGGTGCTGCTCTTATCTAACCAAGATCGATGTACCCTAGTACCTATGCCCCACCAGACCCACCGCGGAACAGCTATGGAGGTCTGCGCTGAGATACGCGCTCCTGCATTAGTAGTACAAGCTTCTGTCATGGCTTGCACTTTGGAATGTACATGCACTCACAGAAAATCCCGAACGTCCAGCTATCACCCAAGTCGCTCACTTTCGATGGAGGAATATTCAGCGGGTAGTTTTGTGTGAGTTTGCATACCATCCCGACGATTTCATTCGCAGCTCTTGCGGTTGAACCTGCAAGTTGGACGCAGTTTTTATTCGCGGCTGTGGCATCGCATTAGCCCGGATAGTGACATTCTGCAGAACGAGGAAGCCTTCCATATGGGAGACATGAACATTCGTCTGCCTTTTTCTGGCGCGGTGTAGTTACACAAAAAAAAAAACTTTCTTTCGTTTCCGTTCCCCATACCCCTCCCCGTATGGTTGACTCCAGGACTCCCAACATTAACTCGTAAGCATGATACTATGTTGCCATGTACTTGGTTCCAACCAAGCAATACCCGCAAAACTCCTAACGCCATGCTGTAGCACACATCACCATCAGCATCCTTTTTTGAGCGCCTAGTTGATACCTCTCTCCACGGATGCCCCATGCCCTCTCATTCATAGTCTCACATTCATACACATCAGGCTCCTCGTTTGCCGAGCGGAATCGTTTCAGCCGTACACAAATCTCGAGAGGTCCAGTCGGCTGCTCAAATGGTGGGATTCTTCGACAAGTCCAAGCGGTGGATCATTCTCCTCGTCACGATCCGGGATGATTTGATCCTCGCTACCGCCCGGCCTGTTCAGAGCCTCAACCTCTGCTAGATCAACCTTGGGCAACGGCACAAAGGCCGGATTGAGCGGCATGGAATCTATGGCATCCTTCAGACTCTGCCGCCTCTTCGGTGTTCCGGCAGACGGCTTCGCCTTGAGGAAAGGCGAATGGTTGCCCTTGCCTCGCTGTAGGGCCTGAGCACCGATACGTTGCAGAGGTGTTTGAATCGGAGTATCCGCTGGCAATTGGCCACGTGATCTCGACTCTGAGCCCTGGGCGCTGGACGCCGGCGTGGGAAGTCCGAAAGCCATGCGCGTCTTGTTTGCAGTCTTCCGCAAATCTGGTGTGCACGAGAATTCTTTGATCAAGCCGCGCAAGGACTCCGCGGATCCCCCCTCTTCGCCGGCATTTGCTTCAGCTCCCACCTTGTCTCCAATGCCGTCGGATGTCTTTTGGGACTTGACTGGGCTGTCTCTGACAACATCCTCTTCGTTGGTGTCATGAGCCTCCGGAATGGCAAACGGTTCCGAAGAGGTTCCGTCCTGGAAGATCTTCAGCTCCTCGTGGTCTCTCGATGCTCTTGTTTCGCTCCATTGCCCGCTTATATCAGGCAAGCTCGCGAGAGCCTCCTCGATCGAGTCGTCCGACAAGAGAGTGGCATCATCAAAGGTCTGACGATGCTTGGCCGACTGCTCACAGGGGAAGAACTTGCTTTTCTGAGGCGACTGATCTGCCGTCTCACTTCCTTTCTCGTCCTCACAAAGTCGTGCCTTTTTCAGCGGTCTCCCTTCAGTCAGCGAGATACGTCTGGTTGGGCCAGCTGTTCGTCGTCGGGTCGTTGATAGATTCATGGATGGATCGAGATCTGAGAGTGTCTGAGAGACTGGCTCCGTTCGGCGGCGTTGGATCGAAGTGTATTGCCGAGCCGCCGGAGAGCGGGTGCTCCCATCAATATATGGCCTTGGCAGGGGAAAGACCCGCGGCGTCAGTCCATTCTGCGTGAGAGCAGCGACTCTCTCGGCATCAATAGAGAAGCAGTTGCGATCCATCTCTGCCATGGCGATGCGTCTGTTGTTATGGAAGTACGCATCCATAGGCTTACCCAGAGATGGTCTGCTCTGTTGGGCCATTGTAGCTGTCACGGCCGATGTCCTTGTCGTGCCAGTCGGCCTGCGATTTCCTGGAAGCGGAGCAACGACAATGGGCAGCTTGGAAATCGGGTTCACATCTCCCAAGGCGACAGCCCTAGCAAGTTCTCGGCCGACTCTCGCACCAATGTACGGCATCTCCTCGACGTCCAACGGTGATGAGGCAGGTGGCTCAGTCAAGAGGACAAGATCCTTTTTCTTGGGACAAAAGACACGTTGATACACGAAAGTCAACTCTGCTTGCTTATACTGGGCGAGATAGTTCTCCGAGATGCGGAACTTGCCGTCAAACTGCAGCATCCGGATCACGCGCTCTGGCGTCTTGTACTTGCGCATCATCCGGTATGCTGTCTTTAAGCCCATGTTGTTGATGCCTTCGAGGTAGTCGCAACCGCTGAAGATGGTCATCTGACGGAACTGGTCGTCGGTCCAACCTGTGAGCGATATTTCGCGCACGGCGCAGAAGTCTCTCCGGTTGATCTCGACACATTGGCCGTGCTGGTCCATCTTGGTGAGCAGTCTCTTGGCTCCGAAGACCAACAGATCAGAGTCTTCCGAGATGATGCCGTTGATGAAGCCATGCCGCTCTAGGTAGACAAGTTGGGAGTCAGCCTCGTACGGAGCGACTACATACGGGACGTCTGCTTTCTTCAGCTCCTCGATGAGGTGCCTGGCCATTTCCGGGGTGACGTCGATGGCCTTTTGGAGCTCGAGCTGAGCCTGCGAGGGCTTGCCGGCCTTGAGGAGCTCGAGGCCGGCCTTTCGGCTCTCCTCGCGACGCTTGGCTCGAGCTGCCTCGGTATGGGCCTTGCTGGGAAGGAAGTCGCCATCAAAGACCAGGTATGGGGTGACACCAAAATGTTTGACCATCCTGACGCGGTGCATGGCGAAGTCGACATATCTACCGGACGGCCGGACGGTCAGACACGAAGCAATACAGGGGCGTGAGAGTGATGTTGACTCACCTGCTGGTCGGCTTTCCCTGGGCTAGCTCTATGGCACAGCTAACAGCGCCCCGATGGAGCCATCCATAAGCATCGACACCGAGGACCTCACCGGAGAACTTCTTCAGCTCGGTGGGCTTCTGGATGGATTTAAGCAAAGGGAGGAGCCCTTTTGGCAGGAGTCAGCAATGTGGGTTTCAGTCTGGGTGGTCAGGGAGTAATGCATAATGTGTACCTTGGATGCCCATTTTCTGCGTGAAGGTACCTGCCGGTGGGTATATGAGTGGAAAAAGGGCAGGACTGTCTCAGCCGGGTCATGAGGAGGCCATGCGTTGGATGTACTCTACATAGAGGCTCTTGGATCTCGGGCGGAGCGTTGGGTCCAGTCCAGTCCAACCCGCAGCGGGACGCGGTTGGAGCGAGGTTGTGTGTATGTGTTGGTGTTGATGTTTACTTTGCAGCGGGCGCGGCACAGGTCAGGCCACACAGTAGACAGGTGCAGGTGTAAGTGAGCAAGATGACCCGGCAATGGCTGGACAGAGGGCAACTCTCGTGGCCGTGACAGATGGGACATGCACGAGATTGAAGAGGGCTCTGTTACCGAGGGCACGCGAGAGGAATCCTGAGGAGATGGATAATTGCTAGACCATTACTAGGTAGCCCACATCAGACAGTGGGCACTGGGCAGGCGCGTCTGTTGGTCGCGTTTTGGTGGGCCGTGGGCTTAGAGCACTCCCCTGTTCTAGTCATGCCAAGACCTTCCCCAGCAACGAGCTCTGCAGGGGCACTCCCTGCTCGCGAGTGGCCCTGCCGAGTCCCGATAAGCCCGCCCTGAAGGCCGAAGAACAAAAAAAAAAAAAAAAAAAAAGGCCGATAGCTTTAGGCCCGACGTCTCGATCTGAAATCCGCAATTCGACGCCGACGTACTGCAACACATTAGCATCGACATTGGTATCGATAGACCAGCACCCTTGCCCGCACCACACTTCTACTTTTCACAATGCCCAAGTCCCTGGAGAAGACGAGGAAGCGCATTGCCAAAAAGCGCAATGGCAACGTCGTTCTTCATGAGTTCTCCCGCGACACGAAGAAGCTTCATAAGGCCCAAGTCCGCGACGAGCGCCTTGAGAAGCTTGCTGCCGCCAGGAAGAAGCACGATCAACCCCTGAGTCCGCAACGCCCCTGTCCTTCCCTGACCTTTCCTATAAGGATCCCTTACTGACAGCCATGCCCACTCAGTCCACAGGATCGCTTTTTTTCAGAAGGCTGCCCAGGAGAATGAGAGCCAACCTTTCGATCTGGCCAAGATACAGGATCTCATCAACCAGTAAGTCCTTATGCCCCATGTCGTCTTGCCAGTCACTCACTCACTGATCACCACACAGATATGTGCATCAGAATGATCAAGAGCTCGAGGAACTCAAGAAATCGCGCCGCCCAGGCAGGCCGGCAAGCGTCAAAGAAGACCTTCTGAGCTTGAAGGTCGATACTCTGCGCAAGGAGCAGCAGAACGGGTTTTGTAGGTTGCAACACAATCACAGACTCCATCTCCAAAGCAAGCACTAATTGAAGCCGCTCTAGTCCTCCCAGATCTTAGAAAGCAAAACAATCTTGATCTGCTCAACAGATGGGAAGGGGCATGGTCTTTCCTGGCCGCCATGTCATACGTTCGTATAACCGAGGCTGGCAATCTCAAGCCATCCAGCTTTCCACCTAGCAGCCAGTGAGGGCCAGCTCCTGGCCTGTCGATCCTTTCTCCTCCGACGCCACCTGAGGTGCCTGCTTCCAGCGTTTTGGCTTTGTCTGCTGCCCTACCCAGCTGCCAGCCATCTGTCAAACATAACGAAGAGAGACTCCCTCTAATGGGTGACATCAGCCCCGCGCCGTGTAAGACCGCATCGCCATGCAGACACTACTCAGGCTCAGATGGCTTCTATTGACTCCCTGGCCACGGGAGAGTGCGCCGAGGGAGTCAGGGGCATCTTGGCTGATTACGGCTTCTTTCAGTGGTGCGGCCGTGTTGAGAGAACAGCCGGAGGGGCTTTCCAAAGGCGAAAAGCACGCCAATCCGCACACGAATACGCTGCAAAGTCTCACCTCATCGTATCCCGGGGACTGCCACGGACTGCGGTGCTGCAGAGCTAATGCACCTTGCCCACAGCGTTGCTGGTTCAAGATACCCCAGAGCTTCATCATTGGTCTGTCACAGGCTATCTACATGAGACCCGTGGTCATCCGAACGTCAGCCACGAAACCTTCTAGTAACCCCGAGGTCGAGCTCGAAACCCTCGTCTGAGGCAAGGGTACTCGCACATTGCCTGGAACGCCGCTCTGTGCCCAGTATCCAGCGCGCGTGGAACTCTTGTGAGCGAGGCAATACCACACGACCACACGGCCATCGTCCATCACCCCTTTCCCCTGTCGTTTAGATTTTCAGCCCCGGCCTGCATCCATGTCCGAAAATACTTAGGACTAGGTGGAAGCTCCAAGTACGATGTACGGTGGCTCGGTCTTGCTGTAATGAAAGGGCCTACTTGCTGGGCTTCTAGCCAAATGATTCCCTCCCGAGACCAGGGCGGTAGCTGAGATCAGCGGGTCTCTTGTAGTTATGCCAATGACTTCATAGCTATTGTTTGACGTGAATAGTCTATGATGAATAGCACTTGTACTAGGAGACGAGATGTGAATTGAAGGCGGGAGCGAACAAACGCTGTCAGCTTCCTTAGGCTGTGAGAAGCTCGCCTCAACTTCGAAATGGTTTCCTCTACTTTTGTTCCGGTCTCGACGTTCCAGCATCACGAATCGGGTTTTAACGAATATCACTCGTAATTTTGTGGCGACCGTCTGTCGGACTGCTGGTTCCTGCTTCGGTGAAAGAGAGGTCCTTGTGGATCCAAGCCGATGTGGGTAGTGACTGGCCTGCAGATCGGCCAAAAAAAAAAAAAAAAAAAAAAAAAAGATGGATTATGACCAGGCCTATCACACGTTGTACTCGACTCGCGAACTACCAGAGAGGTGGAAACATGCAATTGCCTTCAGAATGTGCTGGATACAAGCCCATGTTCTCTTCAAGGTTGATGTTGATGAGCCTTGTCGCATGCTTAGTCATCACCGGACGATAGACCTGCTTGGCTTATCGAAAAAAAAAAGCTCCCAGCCCAGCTCCACCCGCCTAACATCATCATCAGAAGCTCGTCTCGGCCCTCAATCCAGCTCTTGCAACGAAAAATTCAACCTGTTCAACCAAGCCCTGTCACGCGTGATCTAATTTTTCGATCGCGCCGTCTGCTCACAGTCTCTTTCCTTTCTATCGCTGCAAAGTCCTTCCTCAACACCACACAGCATGTTCTCAGCACGAAGTCTGGCGCGCACTGCGCCCCGGGCCGTCGCACGCCTTTCTTCAGTCGCCAGACCCGCCTCAGCCAGACACAGCGCTCTTCTGCGCGACCAATGCAGAACTTTGCGACCGCAGGTCTCTGCCTTCTCGACCTCCCTGCTCCGGCGGGCCGCTTCTGGGGTCGACAGTGAGCTGAGCGCGAAACTGAGCAGCGAGATCTCGTTCGAGGCCGAGATGAAGGAGAACGAGCCGCAACCAGTCAGCATCAAGGACTTCCTGGACAACAGCCCATTCGAGATCCAGGACATCCCCGGCGCGCAGAACGTCGTGCTCACACGCACATACAAGAACGAGAAGTAAGCTGTGCCACCCCTCCGCGCAAGCGGGGCTGTTTGGCGCCGATGCTAACATGCGGGGCCTGCAGGATCACCGTGACCTTCTCAATTGCCGACATCGCCAACATGGAGAACGAGATGTTCGACGAGGACTCTGCCCTCGGCGACGAGGAGGGCGCCCGCTCCCAGGAGAACGAGGAGATCGACGACGCCGACACAGGCAACGAGCCCAACGTGACGTGCCGCCTCAACATTGTCGTCGAGAAGCCCGGCAAGGGCGCCGTGAACATCGACGCCATCGCCCAGGACGCCAGCATCATCGTCGAGAACCTGTACTACTACAACGACCCCGCCGTCGCCCACGCTGCGAGCCCCGAGGCCGAGCACAAGGGCCGCGACATCTACCCGGGCCCGCCATTCGGCACCCTGGACGAGGACCTACAGCTCCTGATGGAGAGTTACCTGGATGAGCGTGGAATCAACTCCACCCTGGCCGTCTTTGTGCCCGACTACATGGACGTGAAGGAGCAGCGGGAGTACCTGGCCTGGTTGAACAATGTCAAGGGTTTTGTGGATGCGTAAGGACTCGCTTGGAGTTGGATGCGGCGCCGCTTGAGTGCCTGACCTGGATTGGGGACAGGCGGACGACCCCGGTTGTCTCTGAATGAATTTTCCACTCCAAATCATGAGACGATGTATTATAGGCAACGGTTGGGGGCCAGGATATCACTTCACATTCGCAGCACCACATACCCCCAAAAAATGAATAGGAAGCGGCGTTGGTCAAGTATCTGCGAGGATCAATTTATGCGATACAGCTTTGCTATCTTTCGGGCAACTGGTGACTCTACTTGAGACGCATAAAATACCGTTCTGGCCACTGCTCTACCAACTGCAAGTGCGGACTCTGAGTCCCGAATCATCTTGGATAAGATGCACGTGCCTCCTTACCGAGTTATTCGAGCTTCGTATTCAAAACTATATTCTATCTCTCATATGATGCTTTCTAACTGTGAGCATCCATCACCAGCCAGACGGGAGTAGAAAAGTATCCAAAAGGCAATGTGACCCTCAGCGCGCTAGTTCAGCTAACAAATGCATTATTTGGTAGCAAATATCTTGTATAAGGTCGACTCGTCTGTCTGGTTCGGCTTCTTCGCACCCTGACGGGTTGGAGGCGACTGCTGCCCCGGTTGGATTACTCGGCTGTCTGCACTCGCCGTGCCGTGTCAGGTCTTGGTCTCGGGCGCAACGCATGTATATTGTACTTGCTCATCTTCTCGGGCGGAATCATGTTTAATATATTTCTGTAAGCTATGCCTTTGGGACACGCATGAAAGGCGATAGACTGTGCTGTTGCATGATGCGGAAATACGCCTCTCCCACCCCCCAGGCCCCCTTTTGGGCCAAAAGATCTGTCTCATGGCCTAAGTTCGCGCAAAAATACCAGGAGACGACAGAACTGTTTGACACATGTTTTAATCATTTATCTGTTAACTCTACGCTGAGCGTTCTGCCCTAGCCCTTCTATGCCCTCGGTCCATCTGCAGATACCATTTCTAGGTGGTTTGTCCAAAAAATGGCTAGTCTCCTGGCTCGCGTAGACCACGGGGGTCTCTGCGGACTCGTGAGTACCCTGCCTTCTATTCTGTATTGCTTTGTCCTTGACTTGCCTGGAATTGCACGCTCTTGGTTGGTAGGTGCAGGCGGCCGCCGGGGAGAGGTGCAGCAGAACGCCTCGTGGGAGGAGTGGGCTACAGGGTGCGCCCAGTCATCTCATACATGGCGAGCCCTCATGCCGAGTCCTTTTCCAATGTCTCCAGCTCCTTGAGGACGGACACCTTGGTCCCAATCTTCTTCATCTGCGTGTCCTCCAACTTCTCGCCCCCGGCCAGACGCATCTCGAGATCCTCTATCGCCCGGATCTTCTTTTGCAGGCCCCTCATCTTCTTGGCGTTGGGGTTCTGGGCCTGATTCGCACCAGAGTCATTACCTTGTGCCGGGGCTTGTTCTGCCGTCTCTTGCGGCTGGTCTCGCCCGGACGGAGTATGGTCTCGAATCCCGTTGCCGCGGCCATGCTCGTTGTTACGTTGCGTGTTGCTGCGGCTACGGCCTTGACCGTTCTGTGGGTGGCGCGAGCGGCTCCGCGAGTTGCCATGCTGTTGGCCTCCACGGCGATCGCTCCTTCGGGTATCACCTCCCGAGCCACTGCCGTAGTCCTGCAACGGAGGTGCTAACCCACCCTCGTTGCTACCTGCAGGCTTTCCCTCGGTGTCTTTCGCCTTCTTATTCCCACGCTTTTTCTTGTTCTTCAGAGCCGTCTTGGACAAGTTGTCATCACCTCCGACAACCTCAGCGCCGGGGACAGAAGGGCGAGCATGTGCTGCGCCCGGGACCTGGTTCTGTTCAGCAAATTCGGCGCCAGGGACCTGTCGGCGAGCTCGCCCGAATCCGTTCAAGCTAGCGGAGGGGGCACCATTGCCCATCACATGAGCAGCGCCGCCTTCATCCTCACGCTTGAAATGTAACGGCGTCGAAGTGCCCCGAGCACCTGGTGGGCGGTAGGCACCAACAGGCTTGGATGGTGTCTTGACCGTGCCGAGATAGGCGACCGCAGACTCGTGCGGTGTCGGGACCGGGTTGAGGGGGTCCAGATTCTTGGGCAGCTGGTCGGCCGGCAGAGGCCGCCACATGACGTTGTAAAGCTCGACCATCTCCTCAGTGTACATGATAGCTCCGCCGACGTGCCACAGCTTCACACCGTTGTCCACACGCAAGCGCGGCGAGGTCGTCGCCGTCATGATGTAGACGCTGTCGGGGCTCCACTGGCACACACTGGGGTTCCCGCTCTCAATGGTGCAAACCTTGCGATGGTCCTTTTCGAGGTCGTACACGTCGATCTGACCGGCCAGGTTACCAAATCCGGCAACCAAGACGAAACGACCGGTGGGCGAAAAGATGATGGTGTTCCTAGGGCCCATGGGGAAGGAATGGGTCGCAACACCTCGATGGTTGAAAATGGTGGTCTTGGCGGGCATGTAGCCGTAGATCACCCCGAACTCCCTGCCATTGGGAGACCAAGCCACATCGTGGATTGGGCCCTCCTTGTCCAAAGTGACGCGAGCGTCGAAGGCGCCGTTCGCACTCAGCAAGTACATCGTGGTCTCTCCGTAATAGCTCTTGTTCGACTTGTCAACGTCTGTCTGGGCCAGCACGATCAAGCTGGAGCCCTGCTGGTTCCACTTGAGCTGAACCTTGTCACCCTTGAAAAATGTTTTCTGCGAGATGGGGCTCGCAAACTGGGGCACATTGAATACTTTGACAGCGGCGGGTTGGCCCTGTTGCCGTAGCCAAGAGTCAGCCAAGACACAACATTACAAAATGATCCCGAAAAGGAACAGTCAACGGGGGCAAGGCTCGCTTACCTTTCTCTCCGGCACAAAGACTGCCAGGTTGTGGGTGGACCCAGGAGCGAGAGCGAAGTCTGTCACGCCCTCGATCCTCAATTTGTTCCAGACGGTCTTGAGGTCGTTGCTGTCGTAGAACTGGACCTCATTTGTGACGAGGCGGGCGCAATACTGCTCGTCAGCTGTGTACTGCAGGTTCCAGCCATTTTGCGACTTTTGCACAAACTGGCCGAGCGGCAGCTTGGCCGCTTCATCGGTGGACGGCTCGATGGTGCGCCAGATCTTGAGGTTCTTGGTGGCATCACCAGCCTCGTCCTTGGAGGGCCGTTCCCAGGTGGCGATGAAAGTGCCCCTGGGGGAGAAGCCGAGCTCATAGACCGAGGTCAGGGGAAGAGAGGCCAAGACCTGGCCGGTGGAGGCGTCAACAACGCTCACGCCTTCGTTAGAGGCCCAAGCGAAGTATCGGCCACAGGGAGAGTATATGCAGCAGCGGAGGTTCCCTTCCGGCTTAACAAATCCAGGCAAAGAAGCGTAGACAGGCGCGGCGTCAAAGACGCCGATGGCCTTCTGGGTCCGGTAGGCAAACTGCAGTGGATTGGCCATGACTAGTTAAAGCCACAGGTGATCGTGATGCAGAGTGGATGGATGGGTGAAGAACGGTCGGTCTGGCACTGTTCGGCTGGTTTTCGTGTGCGGTACAGGCAGGATTCCCGTGGAATCGCTGTCTTTCTTCGCGTAGGTCAAGCTTTGCTTGTCGAGAAGCGCGGCTGGTCGGCGGAAGAGATACTGGCTTGGACAAGGTGCAGACAGGCGCGGCAGAGTCCACGGCGCGTGAAACAGAGATGGAGTGGGGCGGGTGGCGTGGGAGCGGTTGGCAGTGCTTTGACTCTGACCCGTCGTGTATCTTTCTCGGTGACTTGTTGGCGGGGGCTGCGCTGGTGGCTGAGGAGCCGAGACGAGGAGCGTTAGTGAAAGGTTGACGACAGAGTGCAGATGGGAGTGTTCGAGCCAAGCCAGGCACAAGTTGTGCACAGTCAGCCTGGTGCCAAAGATACGGCTCCAGCTTCGGGCCCCTCACGCAAGCAACGTTCTCGCCTAGCAGGACTTGCCGGGCATCGAGGAGGCAAGGCACTGTCGGGCGGACAAGAGCAGCGCAAGGCACGAGGACAAGACAACGGCGGCGAGGCGAGGCGAGGCGGAAAGGGTTGAGGTGACGGGACTGGGGACAAAGAAGAGGAGGCTACCTACCTGGGCTATGGCTGACCTGGACCGCACGGAGGAGGACAGGGAAGAATGAAAACCAGGTGAAAGAGAAAATGCTAGGGAAAGCACCCGCGGAGGGAACAATTGGCAGCGCGGCAGGGTGCGGTGGGCGAGCGTCTTGGACCTTGCTTGGGCTGAGGAAGGGAAGGGGAGGGGAGGGAAGGGGACGGGAGGAGAGGGAGGACAGGAAGACGCGAGGCAAGGCAGGCGAGGCAGATGCAGAGTTGCAGCCGTGCCCGTGGGTGTTGTTTTGGCTCGCCAAGTTTTTTTCCCTTTTTATTTTTTCTCCCTATTTCTCTGCCACGGGCCCTATGGCGCCCGTGGACAGGTACCTGGATGGCAGGGCCGGGCTGCTTGTGTAGGGACCACCTGCGCGCCTGTGCAGCTCAGTCAGCACGGCCTGGGCCTTGGGCCTTGGGCCTGGGCACCGGGCCAGGTCCCGCGCAGGTAATGTCGCCCGTTAGTGCAGGGAGACACAAATCAGCTTATGACTAACACTGATGCCAGCCTGCCCAGGGTGTCACTACCTAGGTAGGTAAACACCTAGTGCCTTTTTTCCGCCTTCAGGCCCAAGATCGATATTTGGGAGCAGGACGGCGGAGCTATTCTCAGTTTGGCATAGCTCCCGCATGAATTGCCGTGCAAAGGTGCATGCCTCGGTACCTTAGTACCTGACCCCCAAGCCAAAAAAAAATCAAAAAAATCTCTACCTACTTAGGTATGCAATACCTGCCAGGTGTTCAACATCACATGGTCGAATCACATTGCCAAATAATTCATCACCGGCTCTTGCTATCTGGCAAAGTCTATTGCTTTCCCCTCCAACTCGTCGACCTGTGTGCTATCTGATAGGGCAGTGATCCACCGTCTTCCACCCCATCCACCACTCGGCCGAGTCGAAGATCCGGCCCACGAGACCAGCCAAAGCCGGTACCCATGCACGCTGCAACGTAGGATAGCATTTCTCAGCGAGACATGTTGGCCCGTCGTCTCAATCTTGTTCTCCTAGTTTGGCTTGCACACTTGCGCGACTTTACTGAGGCATGCCGTGCGCCGATGGCTACCTAACTACCTAGTTCCAGCAGAACCTTCGTCCCAAGGCGCTGCTTGCTCCTTTGGCCCAACGCTCAGGGCCAACAAGCCTGCTCCGGTCTGGCATCAATAGCTATCCGCCCTCTTTACCATGGAGACTGAGAGAAATCCCGGGCGGGAGCAATATCTGAACCGTCCTTTGACTTTACTCTCCCGATGATTTACTGAGCATGGTTGTGCTAAACAGCTCAATTCTGGCTCGACAAAACGCCCTCGTGTCCTTCGGGGATCTGTTGGCTCGAGACGGCGATGCCTCAGCTGTCTGAGCCTGCCTCCGAGATCAAGTAGCGGGCTAGCGAGGGGCTGTATATAAGTGTGTCCCGACGCGCGTGCGTGCGGGCCTTTTACTGAGCCACCGTGACAGTGGCGGTTTGACGAAGCATTTGTAACCCGGGCAAGCAGACAGAATGTTCTATCGACCACAGACAACCCCGGTAGGGACGATAATCCCCTCCTCCAAGGTATGGCACGGGTATCTGCTTTTAGTAATTTACTCTAACTGGTGGCCAGGATGCTGCTATGTTCCCCGGACAGCTTCAATACGCATCCCATCAATCGGTGCACTCAAATGTCCGCTCAAATTTCCTCAAGCAAGCAACGCGCTGATGTGAACCACTTCAGGCGAGACGGTTATTCGATATTAGCGGTCTCCGGGGAACTCCTCTCCACCTATGGGGCCGGCTGGATTGTATGTTTTATAGGTGACTGGCTACAGAAAGATATCGATCGATCCCAGGTACGGTACATCTTCTCGTGCATAGGCTCAATCCTGCTCCCATGCTTAGGCTCCTTCAAGATGAACCCCGATCTCTCCAATCTAGTCCGCCCAGTATCTCACTATCCTTTTATAATCATCTACACAACCACGGAAGACCAACTCAGCAGTTCCGCTAATTACATTAACTACCATAAAGCATGCATAGGACTATAATGATGCTCCTGCTGTGGGTAAGTGTCTGTATGTCTCGATATGAGTGACTGAATTCCGGGAATACATATTACTCCGGGGTGGAGTGCAGCTTTGGTTATCCAACTCGTGGGGTGAAGTTTTCCTTACACGAAAGACGTCATCTCCAACCAACGCTGCAAATGTCTTCGTCGTTATAAGGAGAAAGGATCAGAATGTCTTCAACAATACCCGAAGACTTACAATAGTGATACTTGGTCGATTGCGACCTCCTCTAGAATCCTTGCCGGTACTATGGAGCCAGACACCCATCGAGTGATGGCCCCCAGTCATGCAAATTATTTTAGGCGGGAGATCTTCCCAGCGGCATAAACCCTTTCGAAATGAAGAAAATCTGCTGCTTGGGAAGCACCCCATGGCACAATGTCATTTTGTAAGAATATCCCTTGACAAGGCATGCTCACTATCGAAATCTCCGTCTTTTCTGGTTGGCTTTCCCTGCCACTATGCAAAGTTCCGCTGCAAACGGTGTTCTATTTGGCTCATCTGTGGAAGTTATCACTTTTGGAGCTCCTGAGCCATAATCTTAAGCTCCTACCTTCTAGTATAGCCCGGGCTTTCGAAGTCCCAAAGTTCATGTTGCTGGAAGCGCTCTTTCATTTTCGTGGCTTCGCCCCAACCAAGTCGGACTATGAATACTTTACCCGGAGAGCAAGATGCTGCTTCCACTACCTAGCTACATATGTAGAAGAATCCACTGTGTCTTCTATGACCAAATTCAACTCGGACGCTTCCGCCTCCAAGACTTTGCTTCGCCTTCGAAAGAAAAGTGTGCTTACGAAAATGACCAGGGTTTAACACTCTTCTGCGTCCCGACATGCCCACGCGACTTAAAATAGTCGACCTTGGTACTCCTGTGACGCTGTTTGTTCGATTGAACGCAGAAAAGTCCCGTCGACCAGCAAGTAGCATAGTTGTGGCCATGGTGACTAGTTACCTACAAGAGAGCTTGATAAACACGAGTGCCCTCGGCTGTCCATAAATGCTGGGTTCGAGTGCCAGCCAAAGGCCCCTTCTCAAAGATCAGCCAAGCTGTGCGGCTGACGAGTTTCTGGCAAAAAAAAAAACATCGCGTGCTTCGAAAGTGCTGTGTGATAACCAAATACAAACGAAAGGCCAGAACATCTACTTCCCACATCTAGGGCCAAGCACACCGTTTCTGATCATCACTCCAGCAAAGCCACTATGTCCTAGCTCATCCACACGTTTACAGCAAATACGAAACGCGCTGTGCTGATCACTCGGGATCCCGGGATCCCTTAGCAAGAAGGGAACGCTCGCCATTGCAATATTATAGTCGACCAACACGTCTCCTTAGCCTGAAGCGTATCGGCCAACTTCATTCTGAATACACTTTCGAGTATAGCACTGGTTTGATACATCTTCAAAGCTCAACATGTGGCATGGTGATCTGAATATCTCGCTGTTCCTCACTTTGCAGTACACAACGCCGGCCAGGTGCGATGGCGTCACATTCGATCCAACCAGGTACAACCTCGCCTTGGGACATAAGACGACACACAATTTGGCAATGTAGGGTTCTCAAGGCGCGTCCAAGGTACAACCTACCTAACGCACAGTCTTCCGCACGACAATATCCTGCAGAATAACTCCCGACTTTAGATAGAATCAGTTTGTCTCTGTATGGTTTTCCGAAGCACACAGCGACGGTGGAAGCCCTTGGGATACCCGCGGGCCAAAGCACGCAACTGATACAATTATGCACCTACAAAATAGTCATGTAATTATATCACTGCTAAGACGAGAGCCGAAAGCTTGTTTGACATTGGAGATGCAGCCTGGTTCTATCCTGAACGCCCAATTCCAGATACCGAGCGGCGAATGCGCGCGCGTGTATAAGCTGTAAGTATATGTGTATGTGTGTGTGTATGTGTGTGTATGTGTGTGTATGTGTGGTCGCGCGTGTGTGTCTGTGCCTGACCTTGTATCGCCAGTTCTTGTGCGAAACATGAACCCGAGAAATGACGGGTGTACAAGAGAGCAACGCCGCCCCCGATCCAGAGAGCCATGCAACCTCAGATGAAGTGAGGGTTAGAGCCCCCGCTCACCTCCAGAACAGCCCGCGCTCAAGCGGCCGAGACCTGCCTTAAACGATTATAAAGAAGGAAGGAATAACCAGATTAAAAAAAGTCGTGTCGCACAGCTGCTCACTCACGGCACAACGCCATCCAGATCCCATTCCGCCTTCTGCGCTCGCCTCAGTACCTCCCGGCCCTTCTCAGTCAACTCGGGTTGTCCGCCGTTGCCTGTGACCTGTTTGAAGAAGACCGGCTTGAACTCCTCGCCCGACTTCTCCCTTTCCCTGGCCTTCTCGCGTTGCGCTTCCTCCAGGTCCTGCTTGATTGTTGTGGCCTTGGAGAACTGTTTGCTCACAATGGCATCTGTCACCCCGCTCCAGAGTTTCAACGACTCGTGAGGAAGCTGCTGATCCATGGGCGGGAGAGACTTGGGGGCCACACTGAGGGGTTCGATATCTATAATAGTTGTTCTCGCCTCTGGAGGGTGGGAATCCTGCAAGAAGGCGGTCAGCACGCACAGTTGACAAGCAGAGCGGAGCACCCCAAAACGTACAAATGGCTTGGGTCCTGTGGTAAATTGGATCTTTTCCTTCCATGCGCCGTGCAATCTTATCACAATGTCCTCCTCAGGAACGTCCTTGATCTTCGTCTTGTCGTCGTTGTCGGGGTCGTACTTGAAGACAACTCCGTCCATTTTGTTGGTCGAACCCCGCAGCCATCCCTCGTCGTAGTAGTTGAGGATTGCCTTCAGCTTCGTCTGCGGACAAGTGATATAGGCCATGTCCCCCACGCTCACGCTGAGGGCCCCACGGAGGAGACCGCCCAGATGAGCTGCCGGGTGCTTCAACTGGTAGGTCTCATTGTTCCTCCTTTCCAACGTGATGAAAATGCCCAAATTGTGCTCTCCTGGGCTGACCTTGATGGATGTGCCGGTGAACTTGGCGCTGATCTGATCGAACCCGCAGGCATGAAGGCCCTTGTCAGGGCAGTCGACATAAAAGGCACTAACCGGAGGATGGTGGGAGGTCTGCTCAGTCAGGTATGAGATGCGCACGACTGGGGCTGTCGGGTCCTTGGCCGTCTGCGGGACTGATACGGTAGAGGCTGCTCGCGAGCCACCGGAGCCCAGTCCAGCTAGCTTGCCAGACTTGAGGCTGGATGCACCACTGCCAGGGACACTGCCGCCGGCGGTGACGTCCTTGGTCTTGATCCTCGGGGCATTATCCTCGGCCTCCCAATTGCACTACACAACGTCATACAATCAGCGGCACGCCACGAAAGGCAAGCGAGCGGGACATACCCTGAAAAACTCGCCTAGGCAAGAATTGTATGGCTTGCATGGCTTTCCCTTTGCATATTTCAGATCCTTTGTGAACCAGAAGCGCAGAGCCTCCAGCATGCGGTCGACAGGGTCGTCGGAGGTCCCGATGGCTATGAACGCATTGGGCGCATCGAGATAGTTCCAGTACTCAAGGTTAGGCGTGGGCTCCAGGAGTTGGGAGGGCAGAGAGAAGCGGACAGAGGCGAGGTCGGCAACACCAATGAACCTGCGCAGTTGCATGTCAGCGTCGTCAACACCACTCCACCGCGTCCGCGCAGCAACGCAGCATCGCAGCGGCACCACAGCCAAGCATCGGACAGCGAGGGCTCGTCAAGGCAGCCCCAAGTCTGGCTGGGGTCGTGGACCTGGTCTGGTGTTTCGAGTTGTCGCAACCCATGCCAAACACGATATAGGCCAGGGTGGAACGGCGGCACCGAGCGAGATTGAACGGGAGGCGGTGGGCGGTTCGAGACAGACACTCACTTCTTGAGGATACCGATGAAGATGCGTAGCTTGGAGCTGTCGCTGTGGTTTTCCTCTGGGGGAGGGGCTATCGTCGGAGGGGCACCCGATGCTGACATCTTGGAGGGCAGGGGGGCGGCGAGACAGCGGGACAAAGGGGCAGAGGCCCGGCTTGCGAGGACGAAGCGTCTCCTATGATCACCGCTGCGTGTTCCCGAGGCGACAGACACGATCAGGTGAAGAGTGCGAGGGAAAAGGGGGCAAGAAGCACCTTCTGGCTTCGTGAAAGGTGTCTAGACCTTGGTAGGGGTTAGGGAATGGCGGTGATGCAGACAGATCCGCGAGTCGTCAGTCGGACCAGGAAGAATATGTGATGGAAGGGGGACTGCGCACGGCGAGGCGAGGCGAGGCCAGACCGCAGCGTAGCAGAATGCGCAATCGGGGGACCCCGATAAGATAAGCAGCTTGGGCCTGAATAGCATCCCGTCTCACCCACGCAGTCGGTAGGCCAGTCTACCTCGTCTCCTGAACATCTGACTACCTAGGTAGACTATTACCTAGGCCGGTAGGTAGGTGGCCTACTGCAATAGCAGACTAGATGGTCCAGGTGGTCCAGGTGCCTTCGCTGCGACAGTCTGAGGACCCAGGCTGGGAAAGATGGAGGGGCAGCTGAGCCTGCTGCGGCTCGCTATCGCAGCCTCGCCCGTTGCACATGACGGGCGAGACACAAGGAAACGTACAGGTGCACCGCGACCAATCATTCAGCCACGAGCATACTCTCCCCCGTCCTACCCGTCGACAACCTCACCTCACAGAACACCACTCACATCCGCCTCCCCTCCTTGTGTGATTGGGCAATTTCAAGGGTTCAAGTATGGGTGACGAATTCAGCCATCGCAATCTTGGACGGGCATGGCTCAGGGAGACATCGCAGGATGCAGCAGGATGTCCGCGGGGTTGCCTGTTATGTCAGCATGCCAATGCCAGGCCGCCCAGCAGCATGCCTCGGCACGTTGCCGTCGTCTCAGACTGTGAATCTCTCCACGGCCGGGATGAGGCCAGCAAATGGGCGGACCACAGCTCTTTGGGGCCTCGAGTCCGTCCCAGGGTCAGTTGGCCGGATCTGGAAGGCTGTCCACATGGAGATAACTATGTCCGTTTGGAGATGAGGATTCATCTACGCATCTCCCGATGGGACATGGACGGAGACGCTTTGTTCTTTTTAACCAACCCAACTGACAGACCATTGCACGCTTTCTGCGCGGTTTCAAGCGCATCGTGTTTGTACCCAATGTTGTACCCAATGTTTTCCCACCCGGCGTCATCGCCCGGCCCTGCGCCCATGGGATTTGGGGACCCTGAGTTTGGGAACCGTGACAGGAGGTTCCTGCTCACAAATGCAACCAAGTTGTTCGGTACGAACTCAAAAACTGACTCGGCCCCTGACGTCAAATCGCATACTCTGCTCTTTCCACGCCGCTGGGCTCGAGGGTGTGTGTATCATTCAAGACGCCCGCAGCGCTTTGATGACCATTTACCGTCAGATACGCGCGCAGACATGGCTGATGCGATTCAAGCCTGTCACAGAGTCATTGTGGCGATATCTCGTGAACCAGGGATGCCTTTCTCCAAGCGATCACCGCCGCCCAAGATGAAGCAATAGGGCAAGGATTCGTCTTTGAGGGGCTCGTGATCGCACAGGTAGGAGTGTAGATCTTGTGCACACAGACGATGTCACGAGACAAGCAGAGGTATAGACTACCTGCCTACAATTGTACCGAGCATGCTGCGATATTGGATGGACTTCTTTAGCCGACGGGAAAGCAAGACAGACACGCACACACTCACTCACACACACACAGTATAATTTTATTTCTTATTCCCATCCCACTCTTGGGGACCCCGGCCCACGAACGCCGAAGCCCCGGGACGGGCACCCACTGCCGAAGCTCCCCCGTCCCGAGACGTCGTATCCGGACAACACATTGTTGAACACGAGGTCTCTTCATCTGGCTCACCCACGTCCGTGGCAACCGGGGGCGGGCTCTGGGGCCGGAGAGAAGGTTTGCGCCAGCGGCCGGTCCCATACCTACCGACCGTTGCTCGACGAACCCCTGAGCATGTCATCCATCCCACTTTACACAGTTCACTGTACAGGCTGGCGGTACCATCTCGGTTGGTTAGTGCGCCCGAGGAGGACCCAACACGACCCAGAGATGACCGCCGTGATATTCAGGGTCCAACAAGCCGCAGGCTGGCTGGGTAGCCCGGAGGGCAAAGCTTGGACACAATGGGTACGTACAGCCGTCACCGATCGAGTTGACAGGTCAACTTGAGCCCAGAGAGCCCGATCGTCGTGCCAAAAATAAGTGATGCACTCATGGAAACATATCTATGGTTATCTGGGTACGAGGATGGGACGCAGGGCCCATGCGCGAGCCGTTGCATTATTGACGCCGCGGCCAAGTTTGCGTGTGCCGCGTCGAGAAATGATCGTCGACCCATCTCCGGCCACCAGCTCAAAATTGACAGCCCGCCCGCCAGCCCGCTTACACAGCCAGGACACATCCGGGACGGGAGCCGTGGGAACCACGGTCAAGGGTACCTGTCATCCCTCCCGTCATCGCCAACACAGGTTGCGCGGCCGACCCCATCTTGTGCGATCGGTGGTCCTTGCCGGAGTGGGACGCGGAGGAGAGCACACGAGCTCGTATCTCGGCATCCAAACATGTTGGGTATATGTGTGGGAGGAAATCGTTTGATGATCGGCATCCCCAAGGTGCTTCTAGAAAAAAATCCTGGCTCTAGCTCTTCGGCATTGTTGCATGGTTTCTTGGACCCTGGATCAGCACGTTGGGGCTGACGGGCTGACGGGCCCAGTTGGGGCGGCCAGCACTCGGTAGGTGTGTGTGTGTGTGTGTGTGTGTGTGTGTGTGCACACATGCGGGTGCACACACATGCGGGTGCACACACACTTTGGGCACACAGAACGCTTTGGTGAAACCTGCTCTGAGATACTGACCGCATCGCGTCCATCGAGACAGTATTTTACCGGGCACTGGTTGAGCCAGGCCGGTCGGGATATGGTGAGCGCCTTAGTTGTTTGAGCACATGCAATCCCAAAGCGTTCATCCAGTGAAGCCCAGACGATGTGTCGTGCACAGCCCAATCAGGCAGGACATGTCGGGCCAAGGGATGAGTACTTGGTCTTGGATATTCTTATTATAACCCAATTCTGCCGCCGACGAGGTGGTAGTCTAATAGGGTGGCGTTTGCGCACACAGGGGGAGGCCGGCCAGCGGTGGGATTTGCCTCTCGTTGCCATCATTGGTACCGCGTACCGAGCACAATGATGCTGACGGTGTGGAATCCGCCTTGGTTCGCAAACCCCTTTTGTAATCAGTGACAAAGCATGGTGGCCACATGGTCAGGACGCAAGACGCACGCCGAAAGACGAAAGAACCAAAAGGGCCCCGTCCTTGCATGCAGTCAGTCCCTGTCGGGGCGCCGCTCGGGAGGTTTCGATGACATCTCGCGTCGCTGGACGAAAAGAGGCTAGGGCGGAAGAAGCGAGCTGTCACGTCCCCACAATGACGACATTCTTATGATCTTGGGAACTCCGTTGCTGGGGTCCTTGTTTGCACGGTGTACTGCGACAGCCGATGGGCCGGGCGGACGTGCACAGGGCCCGTCTAACCGGACAGAGAGGGGCACGCACTTATTTTCCCTCTCGAGAGGAAAAAAGGACGGGATGCAGGGAGCAACAAGAGTGGTGTGCGCTCACACCACCCACCCTCGGCAGGTCCTCCCACGACACCTAGGTACGGTACAAGTATTTCGGTACGTACAGTAGGTCCCGGGGGGCCCTGATACGTCCGTACATGGACACATAGAATAAGACAGCGGCGTGCGGAAGGTTGCGGGCGGGGCCTGTCTCCGAGAGCGAGTCAACTTCCCTGAGCCGACTGCTTCGCCAGGAGGGACTCGCGCCGCAGATGTGCGTCGGCCGTGTGAATTGTGACGCAAGGGGGACGCAACGGGGTCCCCATCCTGCTGGTGAAAAGGAGGGTATTCCGAGGCCCTTCCACTGGACGGTAATTGTCAATTGCCATGGCAGGGGATGCAAGTATGGTTCGGTCGGTCACTGCTGTGGTGCAGCCGAGGCAAGTCGCGCTGGTGTGAGAAGACATCTATCTACATACGGCCCGGCACGGGCGCATTACACACAACTCTGGAATCTTGCCATGGGGACTTGCTCTCAGTTTTTGTGCCGTGCTGCACAGTGGACCGCGTAGTGGGCGCGGGTGAGCGGTCGTCTGCTGGGGCGCTGCCAGTCGGAGGTTTTGGGTTTTAGGCCTTCACCCTCATTGCGCCAGGTCGCGGTGACGTCACAGCGAAAGCCAATTCGCAAGTCAGGCAAGTCAGGCTCTGCAGGGGAGCAGGGGAGCAGGGGAGCAGGGGAGCACAGCCAGTGGGGGTTAGACAGTTCAGATTGCCGGGCAGGGAAGCTGGAGCTCGACGTTCGCTGCACAGGTGGAGGTCGGTGTGGCAGTTGTGGTGGGTTCTGGCTGGATTGGATGCCCAGGCGGTGGGGACTGGAGACTGGAGACGGCTTGATGGAAGCCAGCCTTTGACCCCTGATTGGACGGCTGGTCGATGGGGAATGGCATTCTGCATTTCCGTGCCAGACGAGACATGCTCCTCCCACCTGTCTGTCCATCTGCCCATCTGCCTGTGTGTGCTCCAGTCAGTCAATCATTCAGTCAGTCAGTCAGCCAGCCAGTCAGTCAGGTGTCTGATCAGGCTCAGGCTCAGGCTCAGGCTCAGGATCAGACCGCGTGGGTCGCCCTGTGGGCCTCGAGCTCCCCTCACACTCACGCCGAGCCTCCCCCGGGGGCCCAGCGTTGAATTTTGTCGATGGGGCCTGGCATGTCAAGCATGTCTGCATGCCCACCGTAACCTTCTGCCGTCCCACGGACGCCGGCTTGTGTGTCGGCTTGACTCGAGACCGGGTCTGCTGTGACGTCAATACCTCCGCGATCATGGTGAAGATTCATCCATCATGGCATTTTTCGATCCTCAGCACAGCCCAGGGTCCAGGGACTCCCGTTGCTGTTTGTTACCTGCATTCTGTATCATGCGCGACTTCTCTCTTTTACACTCAAGAGACTTTCCTCCACCTGCGACCATCGCAAACAGAATGTACCCAGTACCGGTATCCAGCACAGCAACCCCCCTCGCTCAGTGAGTGGTGTGCACCCAGTAAACGAAACCAATCCCAGACCCACGACCGTTGCTGTCCCTGCCGGCCTATAGCATACGCTGTGAGGAGATATTTCTCCCGGCGGCAAGTCGAGGTGGGCCCGACGAGACATCCCAGCCGTACGTGGAGGGCGGGCCGACCTGGGAGCCTTGACACCGGAGGCACAGCAGCCAGCATTCAACCTCGACGTCGGCTCCCTAGGTCCAACGGCGCACGATGTTGGGGTTGTGCTATTCTGGGTAATCAGCCCTACAGTACGCTGTGGCTATATCAGGTGCAGCCGATAATTGGGGTAACGGAAAGGCGTCTGTTGCACTAGAAGCGTGTTTCCACATCGTCAACAAAGAAAGCATCGGACCAGACTTTGGGACCCTGCCGTGCATTGTCTAACCCCTTCCGCTAGTCTCAACGTCTTCGCAGGGCCGTAATACGCCCGACCAGGCTCCCAGGGATGGCGATGCCTATAGCAGTCGACCCTGGCATCTGGGCGTTTGTTGTAGACCAGATGGGAATGCCCGACACGCGCTCTGCTGTGGAAGTCTGGTTCGCCGAGATTGGCAAGCATCAATGTCAATGCATCCGAGACAGGAGCATTATGTTTGTGGGTGTGGTCGTGTACGCTTGCCAATGCCCAGGATGATATTTCTAGAAGGTCCGTGGAAGCCATCCTCGCGTGCTTGCTCCACACACGGGCTTGGGATGGAAAACGGGCTTTCGCGAGCGTCTTGGTAAACCAATCCGCCTGTGCCGTGTCCAAACAGGCACGGGGACTGGGGCCGACAGACACACAAGGGCAGTTAGTGATGCCGTCTGCTTTGCTTAGGGCCTAGTGTGCCTATTTGGAAACCTTACAGAAGTACCTACCTAGGTACCTGTGCATGGTGCAACGCGCCAAGGGGGGTCACCTGAGTCCCAAAGCAAGGTACGTTCTTTAGGAAATACGCCGGCGGCCATTGCCAGTCAAATCTCGGGCCGCAGTGGTGGTACAGCCTTTGGAGGGCCTGGGAGTGAGAAAGTCACCTGCTCTGGCATTATCGGTTCTGCGCTGTAGGGGCGAGGGGGCCTCGGCTAAGCTTATCTGCCTGTGCATGCGGGCGGCGGGCGGGCGTTCATACTCTGTGAAGGGTAGGCACATCTACGTCTGGCATGTGTGCCCCCCATGGGATCCTACACGGCACGCCGCGTAGGCGAGGCAGCAAGTGCAATCCGAGCCCAAGATGACAATAGGCCCTGAGCATACCACTGTGGCGACGTCTACGCAGCACCAGCCACGCAAGCCACAGGCCTCCAACCTTTTAATTCGATGAGGACATTCAAAGTCGGGTTAGCGATCTGTTTAAGTTTATCTGCACGGCGATCTGCTAACTTGGCAGGGTAAGGTGCTGTCGATCAAGCCTTGTGGGCTCTGTCATTCCGCATGTGTCCTCTGCCCTTGCCGAAACCTAATAGTGTAAACCGCGCGCAGGTAGCTAAAGGTTGGTTTCTCAGCAAAAGTATATGCAGACTATGACTATGTGCGAAGCAGTCTAGTCCACAGCGACCCGCCAGCTCGGGGGAAGGGGGCGCACTCACCCACGGGCCGTACGCACCACTGGGACATCCAAACCTCATGAACACAGCAGATGCTCTGCCACGTGCTCCCTTGTCACACCCACCCACAGCGCACAGCCCAGACAGCCCTGATGCTGTGGTGTAGCGCAAATGCTCGGCTTTTGCCCCCAGCCTGCGACCGACGGAGGATGGACACCAGCGAATGGCCTACTGCCACCCAGACCGCTCTGAGACAAAGTTCAGCAGCAGCCGCCTACAGCCAAACGGAGGGTGGAGGGGGGGGGTGCCCAATCGCGCATAGTAGCACACTACGTAAGCTGTCAGTCGGCACGCACTACTGCATTTGGCAGTCCGCAGTCCTGATTCGTCCTTTTATCGCTCGCTCACTGCCGGGGACATGGCAGCAATTCTGGCGCCCGTCGCCTGGCTAATTAGCGAAGAGCAGATTCAGGGGAGCGGCGTACCGCGGTGACACAAGGGCCTGTGGCGAAAGCGGCAGCTGCACCGCCTCACGGCGCCCCTATTAGGCAAGGGTCCTCTGGCTTGGGCGAAGATGCAATCGGGATTCTCCAAAGATTTAGACGACGCGATGTAACGGCGCAGGTCGTGCCCAGGGGTCAGACTGTCGTCTCTCTTCTCTGCAATGTTACGGCCTCGTCTTCGCCGAGATGAACCCGGACGAACAGAGCCAAGGCATTGCGTGGCAGGGGCTGGCAGGGAACGGGATTTTGGGCTGGGAGATGGGGGATGGGGAAAAGGGAGAGGGGAAACGTTGATGGGCAGCAAGAGCTGAGGCGCCTGTCTTATCTTCAGTGGCGTGCATGTCGATATCAGACCCGGTGATATTGTACGATGCTGTGTGGTAGTAATGCGGCCTGGGATAGCGCAGGCTGGGAGACCCTGCATGAGGGAAGGAAAAGCACAATATGGGACGGGCTCGGCCAGGAGAGGCAAGGAGGTCCTGCACCCAGCCAGTCCCCGAGAATTGGCCTGGGGCCTGGATAGGCAGTGTTCCCGGCGTGAGCGTGGTATAACGCTCCGAATGAAGGTTTTAGCCTCTGCATAGTTGGGACTCTAAACCATATATTGACACTTCGTGGGGTTCACGTGCGTCCTTCCTTGGCAGCAGACCTTGTCGACATGGCCAAGAGAGCGACCGAGTATGCTTGCAATGTAAACAACAAAATCCGGTGCAGGCCCACCACAGCACAGCATCAAGTCAACCAGCCCAACCAGCCTCCGCGCAGCAACACCTTGAGAGGATGGGGGCGGGTCTGGATAGTCTGGTGCAAAGTCCCACATTGCCAAGGGCCGGCACGGTGGGCTCCCACAGGCACACAGGACCCCACCATGTCTCGAAGCGAGGGCAGCGATCTTGATGCACAATATCTGCTCAGCCACATGAAAAGCCGGAAGTGCTCAAGCCTCGGGGTGTCCTTTCGCACCCCAAGCTGCACCTTGTGGCCAGGCCCTCTCTTCAGACAGGAAGGATGATGTGGAGTGGATGTTTCTGTTGCCGTTGCTGCCGTCGCCGCCGCCGACTCCTCAGCGGATTGAGGATATCGCTGCCGCTGCCGCCGCCGCTGGTGCTGGTGCTGGTGCTGGTGCTGGTGCTGGCGCCTCCGCCTGGTCGCCACCAGGAAATGACTGATCGAAGAGGGAGTGAGTGATGAGTGATGATGAGTCGGGAAGCCTGCCGCGCCCCGAAGCTGTGGTACAGGACGCCGGTGGGGCCCTGGTCCATGTGTCGACATGGACCGTGGACCGTTGGCTGTGCACAGTACCATCCGCCGGATCAGATACTTGGTACTTGGCCGCGGTAGACTGGCATCAGACGGGTGTGGGTGGCAGGGCGAGTGGGTTGGATGGATGGATGCATGGATGGGTCAGGCTGGAGGAGCCCTGCAAAGCAGATTATGATTGCGGTGACATGGTGGGTTTGTACCCCCCGTCCACCCCCTTCTGGTGTCTGTCTCCGAGTGTCTGTCTGGCCACTATTGACGCTCGCTTGGTCAACACACCGCGCCTGTCTCCTGGCTGCTGTCCTCGACGTTCCGTCATCCAGCCGTGCGGGAGAGTGCAGTGCGAGCGTGGTGTGGTGCATGTGGGCCCGGCGTACCTGTGACCGGCCCGATAGCCCCACCCCCTCACCTCGCCGGGCGACAGATGCTGCACACAATACCCGCACACCCCCTCCCCGCTGACCTCTGCCTCCGTACCGAGTACCTGCCTGGTAGTCGGTACCCACGCAGCCAGCAGGTGGACCCAGGACAGCCGTTGCCCTTTTACTGTTACTGCGTGCTGGCTCCTCCTACTGCTGCTCCCTCCCTCCTCCTTGGTTCCCCTGCCTCTGGGTAACTGGTACTCTGCGACCGCTTGCCGCTCCCGCGCTCAAGGGTCAAGGAAGGACCAGAGGTCAGGTTCAAGTCCCAAGGCCTATGTCGATGTCGATCGCTGCGCACACTGTTCTTTTTATGTCTGTTCTGCTGTCACCTCTTCAGGATTGAATACAACAAACAGACCGCTCCCGGACAACGTCAGTCTGGATAAGTTCGTGCCTCCTTCTCTCGAACATCGCCCGCAGTCACTCGTGCAGCACCAGTCGAGGCAGTAGCCGGTCGTCAAAGCCGTCAACACCGCACACCTGTGCTGCTTACACCTGCCTCGCCTTCTCTTCTCTACTTCTACCTCTCTTCGCCCGCCCTGCCTGGGCCCCGACTCGTCCTGTCTATCTGTGTCTGGCACTCTGTCTACCTGGCCACCTATATCCGAGGAAGCACGGCTCCACCTCCCGCCTGTCGGCATTGGCCAGCCATTCTATCCTATATTTCGCGCCACGCCTCGTCCACCTTGCGATTCCACTTGGACCCGACTTGGCTCGACCTGCCTGGCTGGGCCTATATACCTACCACTCACCTACACGCGCACACACACACACACACACACACACACACACACACAAGCGCGCGTGCAGTACATATGGTGCCTTGCTTCCCGCCGCCCGCCCTCACCGTTCTGGCTCCCACTCTGACTTATACTTATTCGTCTTGACCTTCTCGGGCCTTTTTGTTTAAGAGCCTGCTCGACTTCTTCTCCTGATCTGCCTACCCTTGCCCGGCCTGCGCGCAACCCGAAGCCCTACCCTGCTCTGCCCCGGCCCTGACCTTGATCGTCTGGCGCATATTTTCTCTCCGCGCCTCTCTGCCTCCTCTACCTCTTCTACCTCTGCACCTCCACCTGCACCTATCTGCCTTTGCATTTGCCTCTGCGTCCGCATTTACGGCTACATCTACGCGCATCCGTGTGCTGTCGTTTGCGACCCAACCTTGCGACTACTTTGTTTCCTGGACTGAGGACTTCGAACTCGGGGCTCTATTTGCCTCTCACCACTCGCTCGCTCGTTCAATCACCAATTCGCTCGCTCACTTGCTCATCCACCCACCCTAAGCTTACGGGCGCTGTCTCTCGTTTTTCGCACCCCCGCGACCCTCAGGCAAAGACAAACTCAAGGAAGGAACGCATCCAAGAAAGAATCTCCCACGGAAGAAAAAAGAGAAGGAAAAAAAATCATCTGACAGGGTTCACGATCGCCAACCGCTTCATTCGCTCCCAACGCCACGCGGTTGTTTCTAGATTTATTTCGGCCCAGTGCAGAGTGGATTGTGACATCAGGCACACCCGCAGCTCAGGTCTTAAAGAGGCGGGAAAATAAGGTCATTAACTAAAGACGCAGCACCGCGCACTCCCATCACTGCACCACACCACCGAGGGTGTCTCACTGGAGGTTGACCCACTGCGATCAAGCCAATCCGGCCAGGCTCGAATGCGACTCGGCTCGACTCGTCCCAACCTGGGAGGCGCATGACCATTCATCATACCTCACACTTCACTCGAACCTGCTTAACGCGCGATCCCGCGTGCTCTATGAAGTCGCAGCCTCGCCATTTCTCCAGGCATCCTTCCCCACACGAATCCGAGACACTGCCGTCACCGCCACCACGACCGCCTGGCCGCCATCCTCCCAGCCTCCTTGGTCTGACTCTGCAGCCCGTCTAGCGGTCCCGCTGGTGCTGCCATCACAATTCTTACCCTACGATCCAAATCCGAGATAGCCTGTCTACGCTTTAGCTGGGAATTCTTCCCCGGGCAACGCGCCGACCGTGGTCACAAGCCAAATGTTCCGTCAACGGTGAGTACTAAACATCCCTTTGGCCCGGTTCACCTCGCTCCCCGTCCCCATGTGCCCGCTCCTCGCACGATTTAGGTGTGCTGGGCAAAAGTGCCTAGCGCGAACAAGCACTCCCTCGTGCCCGATGGGTCAGTGCTTGTGCGAGCCGAGGACGAGGCTGGATGCGAGCTGGCGTTGCCCGTTGAGATCAGTCCAGGGCGTGGACGCTAACGATTGCTCTCCGCACCCACAGGACAAGCTCGCAAAAGCCGGGCGACGACCTGATCGCCAACTTCAGGCAACACTTCCCTGAGGTCGCAGCAGGCTCGTCTGCCGCCCCCTCATCGTCCCAGACGACTACCGCCGGAGTTCCAGGAGCCGCACATAATGCGCAAGACAGGTACGTGTGTTGTTCTGGTGCCTGCGTGTTTTGTGCGCTTTGTGCGCTACATGCGCCGTATGTGGTTGCGCGTGCGCCCGAGGAAGAGAAAGAGAGAGCGTTCGCGTCGTGTCAGGCTGTGTGAAATACTCGTTGCCGGCCCACAAGGCAGGAGCATTTGATTCCTGGCTCCTCAGCGATCATCTCATGTCGCGCCGGGCCCGGCTTGGCAAGATTTCTCCAAATCTCCTACTGCTGCCGCGAGACTGGGAAGCAGAACGCGGGGTACAGGCAGGCGCAGCGCCCTTCACCCTTCCAGCCTCCTGTGGCTCTTGGGGATTTTGGGGGAATGGGGAGCTCCAGTCTTGCCCTGAGGGGCAGTTTTGGGGCACCCACGCCCAGCCTTTTTTGGCTTTTGTCACGGGCTCAGCCTTGTGTTCCTTTTCTACTGTCTGGAGGGCCGCGAACACATCCGCGAGCAGCTCCACGAAGCCAATGTCCAATTACTGACTGCCACTTTTACTACACAGAGCCCACGGCTTAGGTCATGATGCCTTCCATGACCAGGATCCCACTCCCAGGGCTTCAAATGAGCCCTGGAGGTTCACTCCGTCCCTGATGGATCCCAACTCCTTCTCCTTCACCAACTTCGCCAATGCCCCGCCCGGCTACTATACTCCAACGCCTGGCGGCACGAACACTTTGTATCATCCCCAAGCTGGCGACCTGCACACCCCTGGCCTGTTTGGCATGGGCCTGGGCACGCCGCTGTCGATGCCCACGACAGAAGCTGCCATGCAGTCTGGCCCCGGCTCCGGCCCGGGCACAGTCCCAGGTCCTACCCCAGGCCCTGCTATGATGGATCTCGCTGGCTTCCACCACGGGCCCACGAACCTGCATCCCGCCCAGTTCCATCAGCAGCCGCAATTCAACCCATTCGTCCAGCCCCATCCGCAGCAGCAGTCTTTCGCCCCCTCCACCTTTGTCCACCAGGATACCGGCTACGAGACCATGGATCAGGATGGCTCTCCGATGGGTTCTGACCAGGGCGACGAGCGCATGGGTTCCATTGATAGCGCCTTCCATGGCCAGTCTCCCATGATGGGCTTCCAGCCCAGGCAGCAGTATGGGATGGCCATGCCGCTCCCGATGCATCCCTCAGCCGAGAAGTACCGTTTCCATGTTACACTCAACGCTCCGACTGCTATGATCAAGCACGCAGATGAGATCCCAGTCACATACCTCAACAAGGGCCAGGCTTATTCGCTGTCCATAGTGGACACGCGGCCCGCCATCCCTATTGCGCCAGGAACTCGCCTTAGGACATTCGTCCGCGTCTCGTTCGAGGATGAACAGCAACGCCAGAAGCCTGGTGTCTGCTGGAGCCTGTGGAAGGAGGGCCGGGGTACGAACGAGGCACACCAGCGGGGTGGCAAACTACAGGCCGTGGAATACGTCGAGGCGGGCCAGCCCGCGGAGGGAGACGACAAGCGGACGAGGGTGGAGCTGGAAAGCGCTTCGTTCGATGGTTTCTCTGTCATATGGACCCCCGGCGTCAACGGTGCCGTCGAGTGTAACGTCGCCGTCCGCTTCAACTTCCTCTCTACGGACTTCAGCCACTCGAAGGGCGTCAAGGGAATCCCTGTGCGTCTTTGCGCCAAGACGAGTGCTCTGGACTCCGAGGGGCCTTCTGCCACAGACACCACGCCCGAGATATGCTACTGCAAGGTCAAACTCTTCCGCGACCATGGCGCCGAACGGAAACTGTCCAACGATGTCGCACACGTCAAGAAGACGATCGACAAGCTCAAGCAACAAATCGCGCAAGCCGAGAGCGGCCTGAAGGATTTTGGCAAGCGCAAGCGGGCCGGTGGGTCACAAATGAAAGGTACCGACGGCAGCCAGAGGCCTGGTAAGGTCCAGAAACACAAGCGCACGTGGTCCATGTCGTCTGCCAGCTCGGCAGGTGGCGGGAGCGGCGGCGCCCGAAACGCACTCGAGGACGATCTTCATTTCAAGCTGCAGACCCTACAGGACATGTTCACCAGCACCCGGCCAGTCAGCGTACTTTACCTGAAGGGTGACGACCTCGACGACCCAGACGCGCACCCGGTCTCACTGCCCGGCGATTCGTCTCTCGACCTGGTCAAGGTCGAGTCCCGGGACAGCACCGCCTGGAGAGACCGCAGCACGCACAGCTCTGTGACTGGGTCGCTCGTGTCTCCGTCTCCCAGCTCGCTGTCGCTGCACTCAGCCGCATCTGTCGCCGTACCGGGCGTGCCGTGGCAGGAACGTGCGGCTGTAGGGTCAGACCCGTCGTCGCGACAAGGCTCCCTACAGCCAACTCGCGTCCAGAAGGCCTCGGACGCAGGTGGACTCAGCGGCTGGATCGAGGCATTGGGTGTTGATCCGTCCTACCGGCCACCGCCCGAGCGATCTGCGAAGCCGATCGCGTGCTTCTACGTGCTCAAGAAGAACGGGGCAGAGAAGGAGGCGCGCGAGTACCACAGGGCCATCTATCTCATGCAGCGCACATTGCCCGAGTTTGTTGCACGCATCGCGTCAAAATGGAACATCGACGTCAAGCGAGTGTCCCGGGTTTTGCATACCTTGCAGAGCGGGCTGGAGGTCGAAATGGATGACGACGTAATCAAAGAGCTCTCCGAGGGGCAGGATATGGTCCTGGACATTATCGAGCAAAAGCAGCCAGTGAAGCGTGAGTGGGAAATGTCACTGGATGACGCACCCGGCGAAGAGGACGACGCTTCAGGGACGCAAACGCTACAACAAAGTAATTACGAGCTCCGGCTTGCCTTCTGAAGCACAACATCTGGAAGAGAAGAGCAGGGGGGGACCGGGGGTTTTCTTTGTGGTGTTCATCGGACCAAGAGCTACCTAAACTCTTGGGCCTTGTAATCATTAGCAGGTCGGCTCCTCAAAAAGAGTTCATCAGCAAACACGAACACGGCCACAACTAACTATACACGGGTTGGGTGAATATGTGTTTTTACGGCGTTGGCAAAAACACTTCTCGAGATACCAAGTCCCTCGTCGGGGGGGCAGTTTTTTGTTGTTCTTTTTGGGATACGCCTTCCCTGGCCCAGTGATCTGGCGCGAACATTTACTACATCATTTACGTCGAAGGAGACGTGCGGCTCGGAAGACGCACGCGGCATACCAGAGTTGCAGCTTGTGAGTGGGAGCCATCTAGGGGGTTAAGGGGCGCCGGGGCAAGGACAGAAGGCATGCGTGGGCCGGGCTTCGATGTGCATTGTGCGTGGTGGACCACGAGGACACATAGGTTGACAAGGTTCTGGACAAGCAGGACCAGACAATACCAGAGCGACGATGTTGGTGTCAAGATTCGAGCCGAGTTCATCCAGGGCGGTAAAATGTGTCCATCCAGTGTTGCGCGCATACTGAGTGCTGAATACAGGCGCATCAAGCTCTCCTCTTCTTCTCTACCTCTCTCTACTTACCTTTTCCCTCTTCCACCAATGCACCGGGACTTGCTCGGGGTGGGGGGGCGCGGGGGGATGAGACGTGACGATGCTCAGCTATTCATGTTGATTGTGAGACAAGGGGAGAAATAATGACGCCCGAAGAATATGCTCATCTCCGAGCAATGTCCTCTCGTCACCTGCAACTGTCGTCCCTGGCTACACAAGTCGACCGGCACTTCAAGGGGTGGTGGGTGCGCCCAGTTTTCCCTGTGCTGTAGACTTACTTGTAACTAAGTTCAAGCACCACCGGGGGTAGGTCTGGCATGCAGTCCATCCAGCTCGGTTGCAGCAGGCTTGGTGCTGACCGCGTGCTGATTCAACGGCCCCAGCTGCCCACTTCACAACCGCCAGTAGACCAGCGCGGAGACAGGGCACGCCATCTTAGTACTACCACTCTGCCCTCGCTGTCATCACTACCCGGGCACATGCACTACTGCCGCGTTGGGTGGCGCCCTCAACGGCCACCATGGCCCAAAGAAGGGATGGACCGCGAAATGGAGAAGGACAGACTCTTCTGGGTCCGACGTCACCGTGCAAGGTGGCAGGCTGTGTGCAGAGCAAGAGTGATAACACACACACACACACACACACACACATAGAGAGAGAGAGAGAGAGAGAGAGAGAGAGAGAGCGAGCTCAGAGTTTCCCGGGCGGGGCTGCCGTTCTGGCTCGGAGATTCCACGCCGGACGGACTATTTGAAGTTTGATGAGACTCGGCGAACCAGCCTAGCCAAGATGCCTGCTCTGGGCCGTGGGCGAGCGGTGATTGGGAGGGAAGCCACGAGGCGCTAGGCACGGGTAATTTCGCCTGTCACTCTCCTTATTTCAATTTAGTGTGGTGTTTAGCGGCTCAGGGAACTGACTGACTGACTGACTAACTGACTGACTGATGTCATCGGCGCGCGGCATGAAACAAAATACGCTTAGCTCGGGCGGGTACCGCACGCACAACAACAGAGCAGCAGCATGACGGTGTCATGACCCTTGTACCGAGTAGTCTATACCGTATGGTCAGTCGACAGCAACCGTGGGTTACTTTGCAGCACGGGCGTGTTCCACACAAGATAACCTAAGCCGTCCACGGCCAAGTCGAGCGTCACTTAACTGACTGTGGGTTGACGATATTCGTGCTCGGTGTTGGCTCGAAAACCGTCCTATAGAATAAGCTCAGATACATTGCGCGTTACTGCAGAACAGCCTGTACAAGGAGACGCTTTTGGACAAAGTCCCGCGCCAAGAGAGGTTACGCCAGCTGAAGGTTTTGCCATACTGTGAGGTACCTGCGCTGGCTCATCTTGGGGATCCTTGCGAACGGTTTTGGTTTATTAGCGATGGCCGACCGACCACCCAGCCAACCCGGCCGTTGAGGCTCACTCAACCGCCATTCGCCTATTCTCCCGGGACGTGATGCCGTGTCGCAGCTGTTGGTTGAGATGCACGCAGCGGTGTGGTGTCTCTCGGTTCGTCGGCACAGAGTAGCATTGGGGACCAGGACAGCGGTACAGTACCGACTGCTATGTACCCTGGTGCATCTGCCCGGAAGCCGCCCATGGGTGACAAAACATCATCGGTTCTGCCCACAATCTGAGGCCGCCGGTCGTCCTCCATCGGTACAGCACACAGCACACGGCACTACGGATGCAAAAGCGAGCACCGGCGTCTCTGGTCTGGACGAATCGTGAGGAGGAACCTCGACGAACGACCCAAGATAGGCTCGAGTGCCTGCAGTATGACGGCCCATGACGGGGGTGACGTCGGATGGCCGGTCAAGCCACAGTGATCGACACTCTGTCCCCCCCCCCCTCCCCGAAAAGCCACACCTCAGCTGTGGCGAAGGTTGCGCGTCAGAAGATGTTCTGGCCGGGTTGTTTATCTGCGTGCATATGCTCGGGTGATGGATGGATGGATGGCCTTGTGCTGTTGCTGGCCGGGCGAATCACCGTGGGCGGGCCGCTTCGTACGAGCGAGGCGCATAACCAATTGCACTTGGGCGCCAGGCCCGCGACGAGGTGGTCAAAGTGAGACAGAAATCGACACGGGGACGACGCCATTTCGACGGCAGGACCCCGTGTGATGGCCAGACACGGTCGTGACTTTGGGGGGGGGGCCTCGCATCGCGAGGGAGAGCGCGCTGCGGTGCGACAATGCTTCGGATTAATAAGGCGACGAGTACAGTACATGCTCTGCTGCTGTACAGACTGACTACCTAGGTACAGTGGTTCGTGGTCCAAGGCCGCAAGGGACGGCTGCAGGCCGAGGGCCTGGGTCGTTCAGCACTCGCCACACTTGCTCTGGACCACCAGTGGCTTTCACCCCCTCCACGAGAGATTGGAAGGGGTGGAGGGGGCGTGTTGGGCAGGGGGGTTGCCGAGAGGTGCGAACGCAGTGAATCGACAGGATCGCTCTCGAACCACACACTGAGAAGCTACGGTAGCAGATTGGCGGCTGCTCGGGTAGATGGCACGCTGGCTGGCACGCTTGTCTCTCTCTGGCTCCCGTCAAGTCCGGGGTGGTCATGTTCTAGATGATGCCCTCCAGATGCGGATAGCCGTCTGCCGATCACATGTGCGGCCTGTGGTGGTCTCGACGATCCCCATCGAAGGGGCTGGCCCGCGTTTTTCGCTGCAGGACAGACGGGGGAGACGCCACGATCCCGCAGGACCTGTGTCTGGCGGATGTTGCTTTATCCTACCCCATGGGCTCACACGCGGAATATTGCTGGCTGCGTGTGATGGATCGATCCGATGGAGGGGGCAGCACCGAGGCCGCCGCCACACCGAGAACGCCCCAGCCGCCAGGGAGATGTATGGAACTGCCTTTGATGCCTGCTGAGCCACAGGTGAGGTACTTGAATCCCTTGTACCGGCCCCCAGCCCTGCCCGAACGGTACAGTACAGCAGCTTGTGCACCGGGAGACCGGGCACACTGGAGACAGCTTCGATGTGGGACGACGTCTTGGCGTCACTAGCCACAGTCCTGTCTCCTCAGGATCGTCCGTACTAGACTGTCCAGTCTAGCCAGCCCTGGCTGTGACGGACCCTGACGAGGCTGCTGTTGCATGTGCGACTGCCAGCCGTGCAGCCAGAGCCGCCATGCTGCATGTTTCAGCTGTCCATGCCGCCCATGCGCACTCAGGATGGGCTTTCGACGTGCCACGGCACGCCGGGTTTTGGGAGGGCTTGCGTTCCGGTCGCACGGATACGCGTTGCCACGCAAGAGCTTCTTCTTCCCTCTTCGCCACATGCCAGGATGCTGACCAACGGCAGTCCGGGGCGTACAAACACGGCGCTGTCAAGCCACAGGACGGGAACTGTTTCGCGCCAAGCAGGCGTCAAAGGGCCAATGGCGGCGTCTCGTCGAGCTCAGGCATCTCCTCATCGGGCAATCGTTTCAAGTGCGGTGAACTATGTTTCCTCTTCGCCACAGTTGGGGCTGGAGGCCGCCCTTTAATCACTTTGGGCCTAGCCGGTCTAGTCTCCATCTCGCAGATGTCCCAAAACTTTGTTTGCACAGCTTAACCATTCTCCATTGCACAACTCTCCTGTTGGACAGGCACAGTGGGATCAACTCTAGTGGGATAACCTCTAGCGGGACAGGTAAGATCTAGTGGCGTGGCCCATCATCGAACAACCTTGGGATAACCTTGTGAACCCCCCTGTATTGTAGAATAGCCTGTGAAACATTTTTTTCTTCCTTTCTTTTTTTGCGGGAACAAGATGATATGAATGAAATTGATGATTTAATACAGCTAGTCTCGCTGAATGGGCAATGGGAACTAAATGAGCAACAGTATTATAGGACAGCTATGAGACAGACAACTCATGCTCGAACCAAAGAACGTGACTGGACAGCCATCTAAACTTGACCAAGTTAGTTTGCGCAAGAAGGAGAGCCTGCCATCGCCTATCACGTAATCAGGATCAGTCCGACAACGAGTCCGATCAATCCGGCCTGTACGGTGTTCCGGGACGCTCCCGCAGTGAGATACGTTGGCGAGGCAGACGGCGGAGGCAACGGGATGTTTCCTGACGGGGCCGAGACAGCGACAGGGCCGGAAGCACCATCGCCCGCCACCTCGCCCAGGGAAGACCCTCCCACCAGAGACATCGTCTCGAGCTCGTGGTTCTCCAGGGTCATGCTGGCAACGGGGTCATCTGTGCCCGAGGGCTGGCAGCCGTAGCACCGCGCGCCCGGGGTGAATCCGAGAACCGAAGTCTTGAACACGGACGTCTCGCAGGTCGAACATGCCTGAACAGTAACGGCAGGTGTCGGGTCTGGGGACGCCGTGTTGGACGTCTGTCTTCGTGTCAGCATATGTGTTGTCCGTGGCATCGGTCCGGTTGCCAGGTGCTTGCTTACCGTGGAGACGGTCATCAGGTGCACGCCGGTCGGCAGCCCAAACTCGCACACATAGCAGGGCAGGCTCGGCATGGATGTGTGGCAGATGGATCGAGTCATAACCTCGTACGTCTCTGTGGACGTCGTCGTCGCTGTGCGTGTGCTGTTAGCGTGTGTATGCCACCATCATGTAGGATGCTTGCGTCACTCACAGGTCTGTCCGTCAGGGCAGATCTCCACAAGGTCAACCATGACGATGACCTCGACACCGACCCATTTGCCGCAACCGTCTGTGGGCGCCGGGCCGCCAGGAACAGACGGAACCAAGGTGTTGGACGTCGGTGCTGTGAGGGACCCTGGCCAACTGTACCCACCAGGCAGAGACTCTGTGCCCGCCGCCACAGAGATTGTGCTTGTGGATACCGTACTTACAGAGACAGTCTCGCTAGTCACCGTTGAATAGGATGCAGAGGGCGTCAGGCTCGACGGTTCGGCGCTAGCTGGAGCCGATGAAGTCTGGATCGACAGGGTGCTTGAGCTTGCTGATGGCGACGGAACACCAGATGACCCTGGGCTCGTGGCAGCCCAGGAGAGCAGAGTGCTACCAGACGGGCTCGTTGACCCCGGAGGCAAGGGGCTGCTCGGTGGAGGAGCGCCGTAGGTGGGGAATATCACAGATGATGGTGCTGCTGGTGTCGATGCCGACAAGCTGCTTTCTCCGGTGCCTGAAGGTACACTAAAGCTTTCAGTCGCGGGTACTGATGGCGTCCCCGTGGAGCCGCTCGAGACCGGCCCAGAAGGTGAGGTTGTGCTCGGCCCTGGGGTGTCACTCGAGGCCGGGCTCGACACCTCTACTGAGCTACTTGGGCCTTCTCCAGCTGACGTGACAGAGCTAGAGGCCGGTGGGTTCGTCGCGCTGCTCTGCGGCTCCGGGCTAATTGAACTTGCCACGGAAGAGCCGGCTAGTTGCGATGAAGTATCCAGTGATGAACTAGGAAGACTTGTGCCTGAAGATAGCAGGGGATTCGTATTGGTTGGCTGTGCCTTGGGTCAGTCTTAAACAAGAGATTACCGATCTTCGCTCAGGGTACTTACAGATATTGAGGTCAATTCAGAGAAGGGAGCCGACGCTGTGTTTGACGTGCTCGGTGCTCCAGTTGAAAGCCCAGGCCCGGTCAGTGTACCGGACAATGGTGGCGATGAAGGACCAGGACGACCAGCAGATGGCGACGAAGCACTCTCGGACAAGTTCTCCGAGGAAGTGGAGGCGGGGACGGAACTCGAAGGCCCCTCACTCTCTCCGCTCGACACGGAGCTTGTTGGCAGACTGGAGATGACACTGTTTGATGCCGAGCTCGGCGGTTCCGTCATGGAGACGCTCAGACTTTCGCTGCTACTCGGGCTGGGAACTCCGAGGGACTCGGACGGAGTAGAAGCTCCAGGTGATGAAGCAGACACGGCCCCACTGGTTGAAGTCGGCAAGCCCGGGGTAGCAGTGCCAGAACTTGAACTTCCAGATGAGGTAATCGACGATTCGGTGCTCTGCCCTGTGCTTAGACTTGTGCTTAGACTCGCGGAGGTCGATAAAGTCTCAGTGGTGGAAGATGGAGACAAAGTATTACTCTCCCGACTCGTAGGGCTTGTCTCGACGGCAGAGCTGGCGATACTGCTCGCCGATCCTGAGGGCTGAGAGGATATGCCAGCGGATGTTGGGCTCGAAGTTGAAGATGAGAGCGGTGCAGAAACATCAGTCTGGGTCGATAAAGAGGGCCCTGCGCTTGAAGATGAAGGGCCTGACACTATAGCACTCGAAATTGTACCGCTTGGAGACGAAGACTCTGTGTATGGCCCTCCAGTCGACGATGTTTCGGCTGAAGATGGATTGCCACTTGGTGCAGTACCTGTGCTTGATATACCCAACACTGTGGACGATGAACTGATTGTCCAGGTCTCGACCCTGGTGGTGGTAAGATCCGTGATCTGGGAGGTTGACAGATTTGTGGCTATTGTGGTGACAAGGCTCGTGGTGATTGTCAGAGGCAGGCTCGGGGTGAGACTTGCTGTGCTCGAGCTTGGACCAGAGGATGGGGGCAGGGCCGAGCTCGGGCTCAGAGACGAAAGCGACACTGAGCTCGCAAGAGTCGAGGGAGTCAGCTCTGATGACGACGTCTGCGCTGGTGGCACTTCCGAACCCGGTGTAGTAGGCGGGCTTGACGGTGCCCCCGACGACGGGCCGCTTGACAATGCGGTTCCTGAAGACGGTACCGCCGAGGTGGAAGCCCCGTTCGAACTATGGCAAGTAGTGTCAGCACCATCCTATGTGAAAGGGCTAGCATTCACTCTGACCTGAGACTTGACACTGAAGTGGTCAGTGATGTAGATGGCGGTGGGAACGTCCTTGGCAAGTCAGCGCCGTGTCTTTGCATTTATCATTGATCATGGCCGCTCAAATAGATGGCAAAGAGGCCGGCTCCGGTGTCAAAACACCACCCATTTACTTCTGGCTATACATACAAAGTCGTAGACTCAGTGGTGACTAAGTCAGTAATTTTGTGAGGTGGAAGAGTTCGTAGCGATAGTAGTGACAAAGCTGCTCGTTATTGTCGTCGAGATCACTGGCGCTGATACGGAAGCCGATGGCGCCGTTGTGGAGACCGAGGAAGACCTTGGGCATCATTAATTCTTCTTCTCTCTTAAAAGAAATCGAGTCCCAGGGACCTACTCAAGGCTAGCACTCGATGTTGGCGGTGCTCCTGTGCTTGGCACGCTGGAAGGCGTCGTGGACCCAGTCCTGTACAATCTTTCAGCCTTTGTTTTCAGAGCTAGGGCCCTCTCGAATATTTACCCAAGGCTGCTTGGCGGGAGCAAAGATGAAGGAACAGACGAGGCCGGTACAGTCACCGACTCAGTAGCACCGCTTTGAACTCTCAGTTCCAGCTCCAAGAAAACATACGGGACTGAGGGAATTTCCTACCTAGAGCTCACGGACGATGGAGGTGGAGCGACAGAAGAGACTTCAGTGGAAACACCATTGCTTGGTACGGCTGGTCCGGAGCTGTGATAGGAATGTTGAGCATCAGGTCGGTGAACTGCTCATAGAAAGGCTTACCTGGAAGGCAACGTCGATGGGATTGCCGTGGCTGACGACTCCTGGGGTGCTGGGTGTAGGAGAAGAACTTGGCACGGAGGATACGTTCAATGAGGACGAGGGAGCAATCAACGGTGGGTTACTGCTTGAGCTACCGATTGGAGAAGATCCCGGGAAAGTAGAAGCCGACGAGACAGGGGCAGAGCTAATTGGATCGACGGTCAACAGGATGTCACACGGGAAGACGGCTGATCTACGAACCTCGAGCCTTCGGAAGGAATACCAGTGGAAATGGTCGACACTGCAACAGAACTTGAGATTAGTATAGGGGATGATAGTGTTGTTACTGCCGTGGTAGCGCCTGTTCCGGTGGATGTTGACGAGCTCAGTCCTAGTGAGGTCGTTCCTGTAGGCACTGAGACGGTAGGGAATCCTGGTGGGAGTTCCGATGTGGTGGCAACGGTGCTAGGTCTTGCATGAGCATCTGGGTCGATACACTTGTTTCCCACACTCTCTCTTACCTCGGCGTGTCTAGAGACGACAACCCCACACTTGATGGAAGATCGGTTCCGCTGGTCACAGTGCCGCTGCTTTCAACCGTACTCGGCAAGGGCGTTGACGATGGTGGGCTGAGAGTTTCTGTGGAACTGCTCTAGGATCAGCACGAAGTCCTTTATTTCAAAGTCCGAGTTGCACCCACCTGGAATTTGTGAACGGAACTGACGAGGATGTCGGCGGTTCCAGGGAAGAGGTGCCGTTTATCGATGAACTAATGCTACCAGACGCCCCAGCAGACGAACTGGAGAGCGGCGGCGCAGGTGGTGTCGATGTCGTCGGACGGACCAAACTTTCACCAAGATCAGCCGGAAAACCATCGAGCCAATTTGTATCTTGCAACGTACCCTGAGCTTGCCGCGGACGAAGAGACGACCAAGGGAGGAGTCGGGCTGGAAACGGTGCTCCCCTCGGTGCTAGAAGAAGTCAAACCATTCGAGGAAGAGACAAGTGGTGTTCCGGGGGTGGGAAGACTATAATTGAGTTAGCAGTAGGCAAAATAAGTAGCCAGTTGACCTTGTCACCTCGGGCTTGCTGGTGTTGACGGAACTGTTCCGGTAGGCGGCACGCTGCTGTCGCAATTAGTACAAGGACATTAATCCAGGGCACCCAAGAAGCTTACGTCGAGTTGCTCGGCGCGGAGGAAGAGGACAGCCCGGATGGCCTCGTGCTGCTCGAAAGAGCAGGTGATGAGCTGTTCAGGCCTGGCGCAATCGGCGTCGATGACAATGCCGGTGGAACGCTACGCCGGTGGTCAGCCCGTGAGCCACGAACGTGTGCAGGACGGACACTCACCTCGTGCTGCCCGGCACTGTGGGAGCAGAGCCTGTCGGGACGGGGACGACAGGGCTGCACCTGTGTCAAATTTGTACCGCAGAACCGAACAGAGGACGGAGTGGCTCTTACGTTTCATTCGTCACGGCTGTTGAAGACAGAGATGAAGCCTCGCTGGAAAGGACAGCTGAGGATAGAGCAGCGCTTGAAAGCGATGGAAGCACTGCAGTGGTGGAAATTGGTGCAGAGCTGCCATTGTATCAGCCAAAGAGCCGAGCATATCCCGGGGGAGGAGACACAAACCTCGAGTTCGTGAATGAACCTGAGGGCGAAATAGGCGCCGAGGACGAGACGGTCCCCGTGGATAGTGAGCTGGTGGCCGATGCTGGCACACTTGAATTCGACTCGTCAGTTCTCCCTGGTGAATGCACTTCTGGTGGCAAGTCTCACCTAGAGTTCGCAGATATGGGTGAGAAGGTTGACGACGGCACCACCGAACTGCTTCTTGTTAGTCGGGACGCCGCGCGTTGCGCATCTTGTGGCATACCTTGAATTTGTGAGGGCAGGCAGTGATGTAGAGGACGGAGTGGGCAGAGACGAGCTGGAGGTCGAATTTGAGCCCGGTGGCCGACACACACCCGGAACAACGGCCCCGTTGAGGCATTTGCAGGACGACGAGCAGGAGCTCGCAGGCGTTCCGTTCAAGGGTCCGGCATCACACTCCTCCTCCAGAGTGGGGTCCCAGACACCATCGCCACAGCCATCCGGAGTGGCCCCTTTGACAATGATGTAGGGAATTCCGGTTGACCCATCCGCGAAGTCCTTCTGTCCATCCCCAATGGCATCCTGTGCAATAGCAAGTGGCACAAACCCATACTGACCCGTGGTGGGGTAGGACGAGAAGACTTCATGGACACTACAGGACCAGTCACTCAGGGCGGCATCATCGAGGGTGCCCAGAGCCGTCGAGTCGGCGACCAGGTGCGCGTCATTGTAGCATGCCAAATTCCCGCGAACGGTGATGGTGCCAAAGTAGGACAGGGAATCGACGGCCGCCGAGTCGACAGAGCCATAGTAGCAGGACAGCGCAAAGTACAAGCCAGTTCCGTTGCCAGAGGCAGAAAACCCAAGAGCGTTGTTGATGAGAGTCAGCGCGCCAGGCTGACTCGAAGAGTGGAAAGTAGGATCAGTGCCGATGAGGATAATGTTCCCTTGCACGGCAGGGCCCCAGGTCGCCTTTGTCGAGTCGAAGAAATCGATCGTGTCGACAGTACCACACATGGGATCCGGGATCACGATGGCCTTGTACTTCTCGAAATCAGCTGTGGTATAGCTGGCCCACTCTTCAGGGGTTGCAACATGGGCTGGGGTGGCCGAGTCGTCAGCATGGAACACAAAATAGCTCGCCCCGGTGCTGCCATACCTGTCAGGCCAAGAACAGTCGTTGCTTGTATGTACTCCTGGGTGTCAGCCATGGTGCTGTAGAAGAGGAGGTCCTCGGCCGCGACAATGCTTGCCAGCCCGGCCGAAGCCAGCCTGGCCACCGAGCTGAATCGCATGACCGCTAATGATATCTGCGAAATTAGGCAGTTGGAGACGATAATATCGCAGTAATCCAGAGGTAGAGACAGGTCAAGAGAAAGAGAGACACAAGTTGGATGATATTCAGAACAAGTGATATTACTGGGAGGGTCACTAAGAGACGAACAAACTTACTTTATATTAAGCAAACCACGACGAGGCGGGATGGCAACATCACATGTCTCGGGCAACACGAGTCTGGCTCCCAGTGTTCGCTGCGCCATAAACAGCACCGCTCGCCGAACAGCGTTGCGTGGCGTCGAGGACACCCCGCCATGAGCAGAGAGGACTCAGGTTTTGATTGCGAAGAATCAAGTTAACGGGAGACAAGAGTCATACTGAGTGAATCAGCGCAATGAGCGTTCCAGAGGCTGAGGCAGCCTGGTCTCGCGCGCGTCTTGGGACTGTAGAGACGCGGAGAGCCAGCATCGAGCGTCCGAGAGCACCGTTCAGCCAGAGCAAGACCGTCTGGGTTGCGGGCCCCAGATGAATGGTCCGGATACCGAAATAGTATGTGACAGCAGAGCTGCAGCTATGGGTTGTCCGGATCTCGTTCAAAGTCCAGACGGAAGTGCTTCGCTCTCGGACACCACCGTGGAGGTGGCCATGCACGGCGCACCGCGCTGACGGACCGACATCCACGGGCCCGACCCGGAGGTGGCTTTTTCTGACAACTGCAAGCATACTAGCGCCTGGACATGGAGAACGTGCCGAGACGGAGGGTTCATGGCATAACACGAGCCATCAACGGGCTGTCAAAACGGGCAGACAGGTGCCACGACGTTGAAGCCACGCGGCAGTTGTATGCAGACGGCAAGACCAGGTCCAGGGGACGGTGGTACAGAGCGAGGGCGAAATTACGGCCCAAGACAGAGAGCGGCGACATGTCTTGCGACAATGGCATGAGCAGGTACCCGGAAGTTGCACCATTACGATGGAGTAACGCTAGACGGCGTATGAGTGCTCATGTTCGAGGCCGAACCGAGCAGTCTGGGCAGCTCCAGCTCTGGATCAGCGCGAGCAATGCCTCCCGTAATCGCCGGGCGGGTAGGCTTGGTCGGAGCTCTCGAGCTGAGGTTTCGTGCCTGCACGTGTCTCGGTGTTGATCCAAGCCGTGTGGAGGCAATTGCATGACCGACCCAGACCACAAGCGACGCTCTGTTGACTGCGCGTCCAGTGCCTCGCGTCTCGAAGATAGGGCCGAAATGTCGGATTGTCTCTAGGCAGGCATATCAAGTCGTTGTTACACAGCATCGGAAGACATGACTGAGTGGTCACTGGCAAGGACCACGATCTGAGTGCGCTGCATATCAGCTCCAGGCCCGACAGAAAAGGTATAGAACTGGACTTAGCTGGCGCGTATTAACATCATTGGGGTGTACTGTGATGAATCATTTGGCCACACAGGTCCGCTCAAAGTCCACGGTGTGCAAATCCAGGCTCGATCTGATCTGCCGTCTCGAAGACAAGGCATGGTGCATTCGTCGTGGGCCGCCTATATCAGAGGCGAGGACGGCGGTCAACCCAGCCACAGCTGCTCAGGGCGACGCACCGCGGGGAGAGCAACGGACTCACTGAGACCAAATGCAATCAAGTCTAGTTACATAAAGGACAAATGCTCAAAAATGCCTGTAAGGGGTCTCCTCATGACACATGCAACACACCACGATGCCCTTGGCCAGACGGCTCAAGCCCGCCCATGTGGCAGTCCCTGTCGTCCTCCATCACACTGCGCTACACAGCAGAGCCAATGCTGCCATTAATACCACCGGAGACTTGGCGAACTTGCCGCCGCAAATCGTGTAATGTCTAGACATCACCCCAGACATCCTCCCACGTGATTGCCCCAGCTGTTTGTGGGCTTGGCGGCCGGAGTGGGCTCTTCGCAGCACGGTTGCACATTGCTTGTGCTGAAATGGCCAGCAGGCCCGAGTGCCTAGGGGGGCCTGAGCCGCGATCCCACGTGCTCTGTTGCCCTGGCTGCCTTGGAAAGCATGCGACGCGGGAGGAAAGCGACCGGATCTGGGAGTGAGCCGCGTCCTCAAGGCGGCCGGCTCAAGTGCTAGAGAAAGGTGGTTCTCAGGCAGTACTGCCCTGAACTTTACCATCCACAGTACCGTCAAGGCGGGGCGCATCGTCACCAGTGGCAGCCTTTGCCTTTTGCCACTCCTCGGGTGTCTGGCATTTTGCAGTCCATCTGTCGGTCATGACGAGTCAATAGTGGATTACGACGACCAAACCAAAGCACCGGGGCAGAGATGAGGATAGCGGTGATGTGCTCCCGGGCCGGACCGGACAGGATTCTACTTACGCATGGATGGCGGCAATCTCCTCCTTCAGGGCGGAATTGACTGTAATCGCCACGTGTTAGCGAGTACGGGACGTGTACGGGACGTGCGAGGGCGTGAACAGGCGGTCACCAACCTAGGCGGTGTCTCTTGAGCGAGTTCTTCCCGGCGAAGTCGGGCGAGACAATCAAGGTTGAGAAGGCCTGGCCACAGCCGCCTACAAGAGTGTTAGCATCAGTGCATGTGGGAGACCGGGGGGGGGGGCGGGGCGGGTCTATGTTGTTGGGGGACGAACCAGACATGTCGGTGATGTCGACATGGATGGCGTTGAGCCGCTCTATGATGGAGGCCTTGAGCGCGGCCTCTGACACTGCAGTGTTCTCCATGGCTGGTGATAGGTGATTCGATTTGGAAGGAGTGTTTGTCGGTGAGTGGGCAAATCTGGGTCGTCGACGTTATGTGCCTGTGTGTGTATAGGGGCCTCGACTTGATTGCTCTGATAACTCTAGGTATGGGGTCCGTCTATGAATGACAAAAGATGCGAGGGTGGAGAAGGGCTGTCGGCAACTTATCGTAGTGTTGGTACGCAAGCGTGGCAGGTACACATACGCTATGTCATGAACGGGGCGGAGATCAAGGTACCAACGGCCGCTACCGGTGGGTCAAACTTGATAGGTACCTACCAAGGTACCTACCTAGGTAGGCAGGAGTTGTGTCTATAAGCTCTGCCTGAGCTGTCGACGTCAGTGTTTACTGTCCATGCCGAAGCAATGACTTCTCTCACGACACGGCTCCGCCTTGCCATACACCCCTCTCCTCGCCTCCGTCTCGCAACTGCAGGCCCAGCCTCGTCGTCGCCAAGCAGCCGCTCTCCTGCCGTCGCCGTTCGCACCTGGCCAAGGACCAAGGGCGCCCCCACCTCCGCCAGAGCTTGTTCCTCGACGCCATCTCCCGTTGCTGTTTCTGCTCCAGCCCCACTGTCACCAGGACCACTGTCACCGGCAAGAAGGATGGCATCACTCGCTGCACAACCACTGCCACCACCGCCTCAGAACACCCCCTTCACCCGGGCGGTGGTGCAAGCTCTGAGATCTCTGTACATGCCACCGACCCCAACCCCAACTTAACCCCAGCTTCAGCCTCAACCTCAACCCCCCACCGCCCTCGCTGCTTGCCATCCGGACGTGTCGAGCTGACACCCCCCACTCCAGGTACCCGGAAGAGGTCGCCGACAGGGCTTGGGACAATGTCGGCCTGCTCCTGGGCAACTTCGACGCTCCCAGCCAACAACGTCTCGGTCTGGAGTCCACCCCGGAGCACAAGACCGTCCTCCTCACCAACGACCTGAGCCCATCCGTCGCGCAGGAGGCTGTCGACAAGAAGGCTTCCCTGGTCGTGAGCTACCGTACGTCCGCATCTCCACACTTTCACGCTCCTTGCCTCGTGCCTCCTTCACTGACCAGTTGCACCCGGCTGCTAAGATCCCTTTATCTTCAGAGGGCTCAAGTCGGTCGACCTCGCCGACCCTCAGCAGAGGATCCTGCTCCAGTTGGCTCAGAAGAACATCGCCGTTTACTGCCCCCACACCGCCGTCGACGCCGTCCCTGGTGGCCTGAATGATTGGCTCGTCGATGTCATCTGCGGCTCGCAACAGCCCCAGAGCCGTTCCGCTGTCCAGCCCACCTCGGCACCTCCCCCGGCCGGCTTTGAAGGCGCCGGCTATGGCAGAAAGGTCGAGTTTGCCCATCCGGTCGTGGTGGGCGACCTGGTCCGTCGCCTCGCCGCCGGCATGGGCGGCCTGAAGCATGTCATGGTGGCAGCGCCCAGGCATTTTGACGCCGCCGCAACAACGGTCCAGTCCGCCGCCGTATGTGCGGGCTCGGGCTGGGACGTCCTCAAGAGCTGTCCCGTCGACGTCTTGGTGACGGGCGAGATGAGTCACCACAACGCACTCAGGGCCACGATGGAGGGCAAGCTGGTCATCACGGTGTTTCACAGCAACTCTGAGAGGGCATATCTCCGGCAAAGGATGCAGCCGGCCCTGGAGGCGGAGCTCCGCAGGATCGGTGCCGAGGCACAGATCTTGGTGAGCGAGGCGGACAGGGATCCATTTGAGGTCTGGGACGTGGAGCGCCTCGGTGCCGGGCCCGCGTCATGACTGGCCACTGGAACAGATCAGGAGCGAGATGGCACACACTTTCGCCCGACCAGCTCATCTAGCATACGGCGCGTTGAGGGTGCGTCTTGGGACATGTACGCGTAAACGCACAAGGGCTAGTCCGGGAGCGCAACCGCTGAGTCGGGCGCCGGCAGGACTCGGTGGATGAGTGAGTGGGTTTTCCATGAACCTCGGGAAGATCTAGACTATCGGGCGGGCTGAGGCCCGGGGTATCATTTCAAAAGCATCATCCAACCTACGCTCTTACGACGGCGAATCCGCGCCCTTGACGGCTGCATCCCCCTCCGCCAGACATTCATCAACATCAGCACCCCCGATCCCCTTCTGCTTCCAGGCGAGGAGCAGCTGCCTGGGCTGCGTCCACGCCTCCCTGGCTTCTTCGACCCTGCCCTCTTGCGCCAGTACCCGTAACCTGTCCGGCGTGTCCAACACCCCCGCGACGAGCTCCCTGGCCCTCTTCTTCCTCGCCTGCGCCTCCTGTTGGCCCTTGGTGTCTTTCGGCTTCGGGGCGGACTCCCTCAGCGCGTCCCTGATGGAGGATGCCTGTGAGTAGATGTGGGCGATGGCTGGGTCGAGGGTGGCGGCCATGGGGTTCAGAGGGTCCATGTTGGAGCGCATCTGGCAGGAAGAGACGGTCAGTTACACGGTTCCAGAGAGCCCCGGATTGCTTCGAGACCTGGTGACTTAGTACCTTGCGTATTGTCTCGGTGGCGGTGATGAGCTTGCTGTAGTTGTCGTAGACCAGTGCTTTCTTCTCAGCGTCGAGCGCCCGTATCTCGCCCAGGACCCGCGTGTAGGTCTTGAGCAGCTCCTCGAGGCTGCTGTCCCTGAGCTTGGACTTGACGTAGGCGTCGGCGTCGAAGCCATCGGCATCGACCTCGGATGTTGGGACGTCTGAGTGGAGGAAGTCGGCGGCGTCGGCCAGGGAGGCGGAGTCGGTGTCGGTGACCTCGAGCAGTGGAGGCGTGGCGGCAGCGGGTGTCTTCTTGAGGTTGTAGTACTCGCGGAGGGCGGCACGGTTGTTACGCTTGCTGGGCGCGGGCGCAGAGGCGGGTGCGGACGGGTTGGGAGAGCTGGTTGCGGACCGGGGGATGTCGAGGCTGGGGCGTGTGGACGAGGTGGGAGTGACAACGGCCTGGGAGGAGGGTGTTCGCCGAAAGGTGGAATGGGGGTCTCTGGGCGAAGCTATGGTGGACATGTCGGCGGCAGCACGTACGCTCCTGTGTCCAGGTGGTTGAGGGCGGAGGCTGGTGCTGGCGTGGGCTGGCTAATGAATGGATGATGATGCACCTGCAGTACCCAGGAATTAATACCTAGGTAGAGACGAGGTCCACGACGGCGGAGTTGTCAACACATGTGTGTAGATGACGGGGGTTCTCCAACTACTGCCCTCGGTACGTACCCACGCAGGTACCTCCCTGCAAGGGAGCAGAGGTACCTCAGGGTGGGGCTCTAGCCGCCTCGTCTGGACCTAGACCCCCGGGACGTCAATAATCATCAACTCACCTGCTCGTGAAATGCTCCTCGGTCCACCACAGTCTCGATACTCTATTTAGTCGTCCTGACAGGCTGAGAAAGTCGACAGTGCGGTCGTGAGTAGCCCGGAGTGTTGTTGTTGTCTGTGCGTGGTCTTGGTGGTCTTGATGCTCGTCAATGTGAACGTCTAGATGCACACACATATGCGGACAACACACATACACCCGTACACACCCACACGGCTTACGATGACCAAAGGTCACGTCGCAAATACCGCGTGGATCTCAGCCTCCCGAGTACGATGAGGAGCAGTCGCAGCTACCCATCTCATGATGAGCCTCTCAGCCCAGATCAACACCCAGCTGCAGAGTCTCAACCTCCCCCCGCCCTCGCAACCATGGCTGCAGGCTCTCATCTCCGCCCGCGACCCGCCTCCTCCTCTCCCCTCGCTGGTCATGACGGCCAAGACACGCCTGTTGGCCTCGGATCTCACCACCCCCGGCCTGCTGGACCCTGACTCGGTCCCAATCATATCGCTGCCGAGCGACATCACCAACCCAGCCGTCAAGGAGACCCGGCTGAGTCGCCATGTCTACGTGCAGGTCGTCGACATTGAAGACCTGGCCAAGAGCAGGTGGGAGCAGGTCGAGGAGCTCGAGGCCATCGAGAGAGGCGAGCAGACCCGCGGCCGGGAGATCATTCGCCTCCCCACCAGTGGCGCTGATGCGGAAGAAGCCCAGAATGGAACCGGCGACGGACCAGAGCCACGAGCGACAGGGCCAAGAGGGGGAGCCGCCCAGTCTGGCCCTGCAACTGCCGCCTCCAACAAGGCCACCCATCGCCTGGTCTTGCAGGACTGCAAGGGCCAGACGGTGTATGGTATCGAACTGACACGTATCCCCAGGATAGCTATCGGGACACTCAACATCGGCGAGAAGATCATGCTCAAAAAGGGAACCGTTGTCGCCAGAGGAGCCGTTCTACTAGAGACCACGACTTGCCATGTCTTGGGCGGCAAGATCGATGCGTGGTAAGTACTCTCGTAACGTTTCCTTCCCACTAGCAATCGAGATGAGACACCCACGCCATCACTTCACTCGTAAGGAGCACCCAAGCATCGACTAACATCGTCCAAGGCAGAAGGCTTGGGTGAGCACTCGGCTCACCAGGTTGAGGGATACGATTAGACTGGTTCAGCAAGGCTGAGGAGAGGGCTGATCAAACCCATGTCAAATGTCACGACATTGTCGTCCGCTGATGACGGACAAGCACCAGAGTCTACAAATGCACGACGCGCTCTTAGCTAGTGCATTTCCACTTGTTCGCTCCCATGAGGAACAATTGTCTCTGTAAATTACTTTACTGCTTGCGCAAGACACCGACAAGATCTTGCCACCCCTCCTTCATCCACGGCGCCAGCACAATCGAGACCTGCGAGTTGAGGGCTTTTCCAGTCGAGCCGTACGTCTTGGCCAGATCCTCTGCGCCAAGCTCGCCTTTGGGCGGAATGCCCTGTGACGCCACCCGGACCGCCATCTCTCTTGGGAACACCTCACCATTGCCTGCCAGGTCCCCGAGACTCGACCAGCCGTGTGGCAGCTGAGGGTAGAGAAGAACGTCCGTCTGCGCTTGGGCCAGCAGTCCCTGTCCCGTGCCCGCGTCCGCCACGGCTGCAGCCGCCTGTAGAACCTCTCCTATGTCAAACTGTTCCGCCGACGTCGTGTTGTCGCTTGTTCGGAGTCTCTCCAACTCAATGCGTACCGCATCAAGACTCTCTTCGTCGTCATCTAGAATTGCCACGATGCCCAGCAGGACGACTGACTGCACATGGTCGGGTCTGTCGCCGATGACATCGAACAGCGAGCTGCGGGCCTTCTCCTGGGCAGACTCGGACCCCGTTGCCCACAGTACCTGGGCAAGCAGACAAACGGCGTCAGGATTGTTATCCGATTCCTGCAGGGCAGAATCAAAGTATGAGACGGCCTCGGTTAGGTTGTTTTGGTGGTAATGGGCGAGGCCTACTGTCAGGTGTGCAGACAGCCTCGCCTTCTTTCGCTCTTCTGCAGTCAGCTCGTTGTCCGACTCGTCACTGCTGAGCTGCAGCGCCGTCTCGCAGCAGTCAACAGCCTGGTCGTAGGACCCAATAGCGAGATAAGCCCTGGCGAGATCTGTTTTTGCGAGTGCAAATCTCTTGAGGGACTGTGCAGACTCGGTCACCTCGTAGTCTGCTTCTAGTACCGAGCACATCTCTTCTAGGACATTTGCCGACAACCGATGCTCATGGGTTCGCTCTTGCAGCAAGGCGCGCAAATGCCCCAGAGCATGATTCTGTGGCCGCAGCCCCCGAAGCTGGCCGAGTGCAAAGATGGACTGGATGAGAGATGTCATAGTAGTATCCGCCGTAGTCGTCAAGGTCTGGTCAAATACTGATGTAGAGAACTGCTGCCTTGAAATGGACGAGGCCTCGGCGATTTCCATGGCATGAGCAAATAGACTGCGCGCCTCCTTAACATCGCCATAGATCAAGGCAACGATGCCTTGGCCGAGCCATGCATGGGCGTAGTCGGGATCGGTGGATTGTGCTCTTGTGAATGCCTCGTTCGCTAGCTCCAGGTCGTTTTGCAGAAGCCCAAGAGTACCCAGATTTGTCCATGCCTGAACGTTTCGCTCATTCAAGTACAAGCTGCGGACAAAGGCATGTTGCGAAACAGCCGCATTGACCTGGCTTGTCACCACACCGAGTGCGTTCCAGAACTCCGGGTTGCCAGCTTCCAACTCTATGGCCCGTTTGAAGCATTTGATGGCGGCTTTCAAGTATCGACTAGACCTCCTCTTGAAATCTTCAGGGAGGTTGACGTGCGCGCGTTGCTCTGCCCAGCCGAGATTGTAGTATGCTACGCTCTGTGCATGTGTATCGTGGGCTGAAGCGTGGATGGCACGCTTGTGGGCAAGGATCGTAGCGTGGAGGGCACGGGTGAGGTCGACGCCAAGTTTCTCATCGTCGGGGAAAATGCCTTTGGCGAAGACGACACTGATTCCGACCCCGTCAACGTCTTTCAAGGCCTCGAGTTCCGGACTGTCATCATCATCCCCGAGCAGGCTCCGGATGACCTCAATGGGGAGTTCTTGAACATGTCCCTGGATACCGGTAAAGATCGAGCAAGAGTCTGCCACGGTCTTCCAGAAGTTGAATGTATCCTTGATGCCCTCCGGAGCCTTAGTGGCGAATTCCAGGGCACTCTTTGCCATTACAACAGATTTTCCAAAGAGGCCCTTTCCAAGACAGTCCGCCGCGTTGTCAGTAAGTGTCTGCATCAGGGCGATGGCCACGCCCTCTTCACTCGGCCTGTGCAGCATAACATGCCGATACAGCTCGATAGACTCGTCAAAATCACCAAGTTGGCGCTTGATATTAGCAAGCATGAACTTGGTGAACCAAGTCTCCGCAGAACTGGTGTCATTCGACGTTTCCTCTAACCTCCGTGCATTCTGGATGGCCTTGGTGGCCGAAACGTAGCGGCCGGAGCTGTAATAGCTTTCCCCAAGGCCCACCCAGGAATGATAACCGTCGGGAGATATTCGCAGAGCGGCTTGAAAGGATACAATTGCTCTGTGAAAATCTTGCTTGTGTAGTTCTGCGACACCAAGGGCGGCAAAAGGCCAGCTGATCCCCTTTCGTTTGGAGCCCGGAGGCGGCTTGACATTGCCCGAGTCGACAATCCGCCGAGCAACAAGTTCGACTCGATCCCAATCAGCCTCATCTGCGAAAGAGCGTGCGAGTCTCTCTGCCGAGACGATCTCGGATGGTGACAGCTCGACTGCCTTCTGAAAGCACTTTCTGGCCCTCTTCTTGTCCTTGGCATAGTCGGCATAGTACACCCCCAGACTAGTGTACGCCGGCGCGAAATTCAGATTACTCTTCAGGGAGCTCAGGAAACACGAGTAAGCGCTGCCAGGTCCGCGATTTTTTCTGGCAGCCTTTGAGGGGTCCAATGCCCATATGCAGCTACCCAGTCGGTGTAACGTCTGCGCCAAGAGATCATGAGCAGCGTCACCCTTGGCTGCAATCAAAGGTATGCACTTCTCAAGCTCTGCTGCGCTGGTCGAGTAGTCGCCCTTGAGGGCCTTCACCCAGGCTGCCTCGGATTTGACACGGAGGTTTTCGGGATCCCTCTGCAGGGCTCGGTCCAGGAAGTCAACGGCTTCGCTGTATTCTTCCTCCTCCTCAAAGATTAAGCCCACTCCGATCAGGGCGGGTGTTGAAACAGGATCTCGGCTTAAGACGTCATCGAATAATGCCTTGGCTTCTTCGTGATGGCGTGGGGATTGGTAGAAGACCAGCGCCGTAGCGAGGTGTAAGTTGAACATGTCACTGGTGTCCTGAAACGCCATGCCTATCTTTTCTCGTTCGTCTCTTAGCAGACGCAGAGCTTTGCGCGTCAGCTCAACATTGCTCTCGTGCTCCTGCAGTGATTCATAGTATTCGGCCACCAAACGGTGGGCGAAGAGGGATTTAGTTGTCAAAATCGCTTCCGACATCATAAGCAAACGGTCCTCGTCAGTCAATGGGATGATGGTTGTGGGCGCGCCACCATCGTCGTCGTCCTCGCTCTCATCACCGGAATGTCCACCACCGTCGGGAGTTTCAGACTGCGGCTCAAGCTTGGGGAATGGCGAGATATCGCTGCTGAGGTAGCCCGTTACGACTCTGCACAGGTCGCTGTCCGGGAAAAAGGTGCAGTAGTCACGAAGAACGGCGTGGTCCCAAGCTCCTGTCTCTTTGGCGTCCTTCCAGTCGATACTTATCTCCCAGGCGAGTCTGTATTGATGTTTGATGATGACCATGTCATTGGCCAGCTTGAGGACAACCTGCAGCTCCTGGGCCTTCTCTTGGCCATGGGGGAAAGCGAGGAGGCGGTCATGGCAGTGTTGCAGCAGCTTCTCCTCATAATGGCGACGAACTTCATCATCGTTGGACCAATTGACGAGTTCGCGATAAATGTGGCCCAGGCGGCTGCGGCCGAGAACCTCCCGCTTGACCTCGATGGTGACTTCGCTGACCTTTGCGCCCAGCCTGGTCCTCCGCTCGCCGATCAGAGTGTTAATCTGCTTCTTCTCATCTGCCTCGAGGAGCTTGGCAATGGTCTCGTACGTCTCGGCAGGACGGGTGCGGCCCTCGACTGCCGAGTAGATAGGGCTGTCGGGGAGGTTGAGGCCCATGGCGGCGACCTGCTGTTGAACTGTCCCATGAGCACGAGCAAAGTCAATGAAATCGTCGACAGTCTTGTGGCACTTGTAGGTTTGCTCAGAGGCCTGGAAGATTTCAGCCAGGTGGACAGTGGCCGTCTGGAAGGCAGACAGTTTCTTTGGGCCCTGCTTTTCATAGAGCTTGACGAGACCCTGCCACGCCTGAGCATCGTTGGGCTTCAGCCTTGTAGCCGCGTCGTACGTTGTCTCTGCCTCATCCAACCTGTTGGTCTTATCCAGGGCGAGGGCCAGCAGAACGAGACTAGAGCGTTGTCAGTGAGTGAGGTGTAAAAGTAAGCATGAGCGTGAGCGTGAGCAGCCACGCAGGGCGGCGTGACGTGACGCGATGCTGCGGGATGGCGGGTATAGGGTGTGGTTTGGACTTACGCTTGGTAGTTTCTAGGCTCTCTCTGTGTAAAATCCCGAGCCTGTTGGAGGGCATCGTCGTACTTCTGCTGCTTGACGGCATCAGCGATGGCCTTCAGGGCCGCCTTGGAAGACGACATGGCCGGAGATGCGAGGGAGGCGCCGGGCTGACGTCTCGCGGTGAGACAGTGGCAGTGAGTGACGGCGAAATGACAGGGGCAGAGTCAAGGTCGAATTCGGTTTCATTATCTCCAGATGCAACACACCTGCGTCACCTGGCCCGGGGGTCAAAGGTCGAGATGACAGTGTAGAAAGCCAAGGGCTTGCAATTTTGGTGTTGCGCAACTTCAATGTCTGAAATTGCTGCATGTCATGCCAGCTACAGCATGCCACACGTACCAAGCACACGCTGCTCAAAAGGGCCACCAATTCAATGACGTTGGACTCAAGCGGCCCTGTGGTTTACTTGGCAAACGGTGCCGCCCAGCATGTGGGGTCTGCTTGACTGCTAGCCTGTCCAGGTGCCTGGGTATTCTCAGTAGATACCTAAGTGCCTGCGAACCTGGACGGGGTGGTACATCCACCACACGCGCGCTAACCTAGACTACCACTGTCTAATCGATAAGGAATAAATTTCCAAGCAGTACTATTCGCAACTTGACTCGTCTTGTCTTGCCTTGCCTCGACTTATCCAGCATTGCCACGCCGAACGCGAATTTCTCTGCGCAGTTCCTCCTCGAGGCTTCCAAGCTGCGTGGGCGAGCGGCTACGAAAAGACCACCAGGTCCTCCATAATCAATATGGACACAAATCCTGCGAAACGAAGAAAAGTAGACCACCACGAGTCCCGCGGTCCTGTCGCAAATGGCAACGCCGCTCTGGATGCCGTCGCCCAGGCTGGCACTGCCCGATCAAGCACCTTCGTTCTGCAGACACAAGAGCTCCTGCGCGAAGTTCGATTGGACTACAAAAAGACTTTTTCCGGTGCCGACGAGCTCTTGCATCGCATCAAGTCCACCCTAGAAGCTACCAAGCCTCATGACCTTACTCCTGTGAGTCCCCCCGGCCGTCCAGCCTCATGGCCTGCGACTGACCACCTTCTTTCTTTGCAGATACACCAGGCATCCAAGAGCCTCGAAACGAAACATGGTCTGGTCGTGCCCTTTCCCGAGCCTCGGCCGCCCCAAGACTCGCATTACAAGGTCTCGTTCGCAGCTCCGACCCAGTTCAATGTTGTCGGGAGCTACGTCTCCAAGACAATGGTCAAGTCGCAAAGCAGTCATGCTATCGACATGATTGTCGAGATGCCCAAAGAAATCTTCCAGGACAAGGACTACCTCGACCTCAGATACTTCTACAAGAGGGCCTATTACCTGGCCGTCCTGACTGCCTCCATCCGGAACGAGCTTGGCTCCTCGGTTGTGTTTGCCTACGAGCACTGCAACGGAAACCGCCTACTTCCTGTTCTCAACCTGACTCCTCAGGGCTCGCCCAGCAGATACAGCATACGAATCATCCCGTGTGCACCAACGGGTTGGTGTCCCATCCGGAAGCTGTTGCCCACGGCTTGTTGCATTCGGACCGCCCCAGTCGCCGAGGAAAGCCCCAGAACCCCAACGCCTTACTACAACTCCACCTTGAAGGCCGAGAGCTGCTATTCTTCCCATCTCAAGGTCCTCCGCCAGGCAGAGAAGGCGTGTCCGGCATTCAAGGATGCCTGTATTCTGGGGCGTGTCTGGCTACTTCAACGCGGTTTTGGGGGCTCGCTTTCCAGGGGCGGGTTCGGTCACTTCGAATGGGCCATCCTGACTGCCCTCCTCTTAAAAAGTGGAGGCCGGAAAGGGGCTGCGGCACTGTCTGCCTCGTTCAGCTCTACTCAGATTTTCAAGGCCGTAGTGCAGTATCTCGCCGCTGTTGACCTTTGTCGCAAGCCTCCTGTCCTCGGCTCCTCTAGCGACGGTCGGGATGCTTTGAATGACCCTGGACCGGTCATTCTTGATGCAGCTCGGCAGCTCAATCTGGCTTATAAGATGAGTGCTTGCTCTGCATTCACTTTGCAGCAACATGCCAGGTGGACGCAAGCATCGCTGGCTGATCAAGATGCTGACCAGTTTAACCCAACCTTTATCATCAAGGCTGATCTTCCTCTTCACAGCTATGACGCTGTCGTCCAGATTGCGCAACCAACAGGCACAGATGCACGCAATACTGGCGATTATGGAAGTGCCGCTGCCCAATTTGGGGAACAGGCTGTGGCCATCCTGAGGAGAGCGTTGGGCGACAGGGTGGAACTCATACATGTGAAGAGTGCCGACAGTTCAGATGAAGCTGCCTGGGAACTCACCTCCTCGCCTTTTCTGGGTCCCTCAACCTTGCTAGTGGGGGTGCTGTTCAACACGGCCAACATGGCGCGCCAAGTCGACCAAGGTCCATCAGTCGAAGAAAAACAGGCCGCCAAGGAATTCCGTAAATTCTGGGGTCAAAAGGCCGAACTTAGACGTTTCAAGGACGGCAGTATCCTGGAGAGCTTGATCTGGACGCAGGCTACCCCACTTGGCCTCTGGGAAGAGATCACCCGGTATGCTCTCGAAATTGCACCTGAAGATACAGGATGATAGTCTCGAGTTCTACGGGGCCGGCTTCCCAGTAATCATTCCCATCAAAGCATCAGACACGCCCGCGTTCCAGGCTGCTACGGAGGCCTTCGCCGTTTTCGAGGCAGATCTGCGCGAACTTAGCCACCTTCCCCTCCAGATCAGACAGGTTCGCGCGGCGGCGCCCGAGATGCGGTCTGCGTCGGTGCGGCCGCCATCTCTGAGCACCTCGAAGGCCGCAACGCTGCCAATGGACGCTGTGGTCTACTTTGAGGCCTCGGGCAAGTGGCCTGATAATCTCGCCGCTATACAGCGCACAAAAATTGCCTTTCTTCTTAAGATCGGCGAGCTCCTGACCGAGTCCAAGCCCGAAGTGGCATGCCGCGTCGGGCTGGAGGAAGCAGAAACAGAAACAGAGAACCTGGCCTTCTTAGACGTAACGTATGAGGGGGCCGCCTCATTCCGTCTGAGGATACACAGTGATCTTGAAGAGAGCCTGTTAGAGAGACGAACCATGGATAAAACTCTTGACCAGCGTGTGCGTACCCAAGGCGCCCAGCTGCATGCCTCCTTCAAGCGCCTGTATACACATCTCCCCCGCCACACGCAGACCATGTCGATACTCTGCACTCGGTTCCCTGCCTTGTCCCCCACGATCAGGCTGGTCAAACACTGGTTCAACTCCCACAAGCTCTCGTGCCACTTCCTGGAGGAATTGGTGGAGCTGCTCGCCTTGCGCGTCTTTCTGGAGCCCTACCCGTGGCAAGCGCCATCGAGCGCGATGACGGGGTTTCTGCGGACGCTGCAATTCTTGTCCAGGTGGGACTGGCGGTTGGAACCGCTGGTTCTGGACTCGACCGGGGAGCTGATGGGCTCTGAGCGGGCCGCTGTCGCTACTCGGCTCGAGGCCTGGCGCAAGATCGATCCAGGTATGAGTCACACGACGTTGGTTGTAGCCACGTCCAACGAGACCTCTGGCACCGCCTATACCATCCACGATGGGCGTCCCATGCCTTCAAGAGTCGTTGCCTCCCGTTTAACCACTCTAGCCAGAGCAGCGTGCAAGCTTGTCAAAGACAAGAGCATCGAATTGGACCCAAGAACACTCTTCCAGCCCTCTCTCAAGGACTATGATGTCCTGATTCGCTTGCACAGCAAGGCCGTCAAAAGAGCCGCTGACCCCGACGATACCGTGAAACAATCTCAGTTCAAAAACTTGGATGGCCGGACAGGGCGGACAATACAGCCTGCGTTGTCGCATCCCGCCAGAACTCTTCTGACGCAGTTGAACAGCCTTTTCTCTGGGCCGCTCCTCTTTTTCCACGGGGCACCGGAAGACACGGTCGTGGCTGCAATCTGGAACCCTCAGGTACAACGGCGCACATTCAGGGTCAACCTGCCTTGCTCATACAAACCCGCGGCACGCGAAGACGAGGGGGGGGCTGGTACAAGTGGCGAGCATGTTGATGTCAACCGTGAGGCAATTCTTGCTGAAGTCGCCAGAATAGGCGGGGATCTCATTGAGGCAATCGAACGTGTGAAGTAGTTTTGATCTATTGAGTTCTTTGTCAGTGGCATGATGTCACTCGAACAAACAACCGCAACGCATTCAACCTCGAGCACTGCCTGTGACAGTTTTGTGCCTTTGGTTCGAGTCGCTAAACCCAAGCCAAGCGCTTCGATGGGCATGACGGCAGATGAGAGCCTGTGGTACACACAAGAACAGATAGACATGTTGTTCAACGAGTGTATTGTTTCAAACTATGGCACCTAAACAATCTTCCAGTTGGTCACAATGAGCATTTGCACAATTTGTCGAGCATGTTATTTATGTCGATTCCACACATCCTTGACGTATTGTTTAACCGAACGGCCTGCCGAGTGAGAAAGAATGACACGCAGGTGGATGTGCTACTCCTCGGGTGACCGAATCTCACCAGAAGTGTCCGCGGCTTACTTCGCGCTCTCAGCCTTCCTCAGCTCGAAGACCTTGAGTGCTTCTTCGGCCGCCTTGACACCACTGAGGGCCATGGCGCCAAACGTAGGTCCTGTTCAAGGTCAGCTTCTTTGCCATGGCCAAATCCCGATCTAGAGGTAGCTCACCCATGCGGTTAGCACCGTCAACTTCAGAGAGCTCCATCCCTCCCACGATAAGTCCAGGGACGATCTCCCTGGTGCCTTTGACGATTGCATCCTCCGCCGTCTGCATGTCAAGGCCACGCATGCCCCCGAGTTGCTCAAGCTGCTTCATGCTGACCAGTCGCTTGACAGAGAAGGCGCCGAAGGGGCCGTCGTGTCCAGTGGTGCTGATTATGAGCGGCGCGTTGATGGTGTTGGGGTCCATGCAGGACTGGTCGTCGTGGTGCATCGACACCAGGGTCCAGTTGGTGACCACACCTGCGATGCGCACATCGGCAGATCCAGCAACGTCACGACGAGTGATGAGATCCTCGACGGTGGTGGCGTTGAAGAGCTTGATGTTGGGAAACTCCAGCACTTTGGACAGGACCGTGGAGGTGAACAGGGCAGCGTGCTTGACGACGACAAAGTTGCCTTCGTCCTCAAAGGGGACGCCGATCTCAGTGAGGAAGGCATCCTAGAACCCAGTCAGCAGTGAGAAGGCACGCAAGGAGCCATTGAAAGGACATGACGCGAGACAACGGCGCATAAGGCCTGGTCTCCTGTGCTGTCGCGCAGGACAGAGCAGGGGCCCCGGTGAGATGAAATGTTTGGATGCCTCAAGCGATGGTAACGATTGAGACGCTGGACTTTTGGGGATATACTTACGGCCGGCTTACGCATGACCATTGCCGAGAAGAGCTGTATAATGACTCTGGTTAGCGGGGCATACCAAATGAAAGAGGACGACCTCGACACAGTCACTCGTCACCTCAAGAGACTTGGTGTGAATGCTCGCGATCCTGAAATGATAACTCACCTGGCCACCCAGCCAGGCACCCCCACCGGGCGCAACGCCGGCTTCGATGATTGCGATCTTGAGGTCAGGGCGCATCTTTCCGAGCGTGTAGGCGGCCGACAAGCCGCAGGAGCCCGCGCCGATGATGACAATGTCAGACTCGGCATACGTGTCAAGGTCCGAGAAGTACCGGCTGGTCATGGCACGGGACACCTGACTCTCGCGGATCGGCGAGAAGGTAAACGAGTCCCACTGGCCCATCATACCGTCGATGGCCTTGGAATCAATGCCAGCCTTGGCAGTGGGCTTGTTGATGCCCCTGACGGCCAGGCTGTCTGTGCCAGAGTCGGGCATGGTCACGATGGCAGAGGGGGCCATTGTATATCTATGTACCGTTTGTCAGCGTCACCTGTCCTCGCAGGAGTAGGGGGGGGGGGGCAACGCATGATCCTTTCGCTGGTATTATCCAAGATCAAGTTCCTAAGCCGTATAATCTCAGCCGCTCCACCCACGCGCCAGTGTTACTTGAGGACTGCAGCAGCAGGAATCTCAAGCCTGGCACGGGGGGATTGGCACCGGCTCATGCGTGTTAACTTTACCTGGATACTGATCATCCATCTTGGATGATGTGACCAATGAAAGACCTCATGGCTTTTGACTGAGGGACGGTAGTACCGAACAGTGCGTGTGCCTTTCGCCAGTGTCAGTCAACCATATATGAGTCATCACACCATGTTCAGCTGGGTGAGGTACTTTGTTGTGTCTAAGCGACCGAGAGTTGTTTTGTGCGGGGCGGGGATGGCAGAGTCGGGTAGCAAGATGAGGATGAATGCTCAAGTCAAGACTACATTCTTTGAAAAAAAAAAAAAAAAAAAAAGAAAGAAAGAGGGGGAGCGGTTTAACCTTTTATAATGGAATGACGACTGGATTGTCCTCCGTGAGCGGGACTGATAAGATATCGTTTACTTTCGGGTTTTCCAAAACATGACGACACGATGCAGCTAAAGAGGGGAAGCGTGACACATGTGCTAGAGATTATCACAAACGCAGCTACGTTGAGATAATTCAAAACAATTCTCTTGATGGCGGAACTACTGATGTTTCTTTCTGTGGGTGGACGGGGACGACACCGTTTCCCTACGGATTGACCAATTCTATTGTGCTTTCAGCTACCTCCGTGCTCATTGGCCTTCTCTCTCGTCTTGTCGTCGAAGAAGGATGAGTCACTTGTGAGCTCAGTGAGGCATTTGTTTGAAAACATGTCCCACATTCAACAGCATCAAGCCATCCATCCACCTCAAGTACCCTCCCCTGACCTGTCACCGGCCCTCCATTTTCCTCGCAAGCGACACTGCACAGAACATGTCTGGGACGGTGAGTCAACTCCAGCGCGTAGCACTTTACGGCCTCTTGATCTCTTCAATATGCTCGTTTCGCTCTTTCCCAATCACCTCGGTCGCCATCGCCTGCGTTGCTGCACAAATGAAACCCCTGAACTTCTTGGACGGGACTCCTTGCTCGAACATTTCATGGATCTCTTCCAGGGTGCGGCCCCGTGTTTCCGGCATGAAGAAGTATATGAACAAGAACACAATAGCGTTTGATGCGAACCAAATATAGCTGTAGTCAAATATGTTAGTTGGTGTTGGGACGTGCAAGATATTCAATGTGCATTGGGTTTGGAGGGGGGGGGCAGGGGCGGGAGGGTGCACACCCATATTTTGCACTCCATCCCAGGCTTGCAGGGTTGATGAAGTAGGGAGCAGTGAAGATGCCGACCCAGTTACCCAGGAAGTTCAGAGCTGTGGCGAGCCCAAAGGTATGGGCACGGAGGTGGTTGTTGGGATACTCTGCGCCCACCATCCACGCGTACGGGCCTAGCAGTAGCAACAACAGGTTAGAAACTCACCACCTAGGGTGTGCAAATACCGAATCAAACCTACCGAAGGCAGTGTAAAAGAAAGTAAAGACTGCGATGAGACCGACTACCACCTTACCAGCGGTCTCGGTTCCAGGAGCCGCAGTCCAAGCCACAGCAAAACCCAGCTGCGCGAGCCCGCAGACAGCAACCCCGATCATGAAGATAGCTCGCCGGTCTAGCTTGTCTGCCCAAAAGAAGCTGGAGAGGATCCCGAGGAGGCCCATGCAGGTAATCATGGTTGAGAACTCGAAGGAGCGGTCTGCTGGAATGCCGGCCGTTGTGAGGAAATAAGTCGTGTATATCGTCAGGTAGGAGGATCCTGTCCAACAATGAGCCAGGGTTCTGGGACGCATGATGGAGAAAAGCAAGGAGAGAGGAGAGAGTATTGAAGTCTGAATGGGCACCCACCTGCAGCACAGTGGAAGCACACCACCGCGATAGAGAGCAGCGTCCTTCTCCGATTGCCCTTGTTCCAGATCTCGAGCCACAGCTGCTTCTTCTTCCGCTTGCTGTGCTCGACCTGTTGCCTCGTAGAGATGCGTATCTCGTTCAACTCTGCCTGAAAGGCCGCCTCCTCAATGGTACGACCGCGCAATTTCCTCAAGGCCAACTCGGCGCTGTCTTCCCTGCCGTGGGCCATGAGCCACTATTACAGCAAAAGGAGTCAGCTATCAAAGAACTAAGGAAGAAGTTTCATCTGGATATAGGGAGCAACGGGCCACAGTACGGCCATGGCTTGTTTCAAAACCTGCAGCTTAACAATACCTTTGAGGTACATGCTACAGATAGGAAATCGATTCTCCAGAGAGGGTAAAAATTGTATCCGGAAGCTGCTTACCCGGGGGCTTTCGGGGAAGAAAATGAGCGAGATGGACTGGACCGTCGGTGCAATGAAGAAGAGTGCCAGGGGGATCCGGTACGCCTTCTTGGTCTCGATATTGTGTGTCCCATAGTCCACTGCTGCACCTATGACGGATCCGATGCTGAGCTGCGTCTGGTAGACGGCGAAGACGATGCCACGCAGATGTGCCGGTGCTGCCTCGTTGATGTAGACCTGGCCAAAGGTGAGGAACCAGCCCACGGATATGCCTTTCCAACTCACGACCGTCAGACGAGCCAAGTCGACGACAAGTGGGAAGTGAACTCTCACCAAGTAAGAACCGCGCAAAGTAGAGCGGCCCCACAGTCGTGGTACCCATCATGATCCCCGTCGAGATTGCATTCAGAGCCGAGGCGGTCCAGAGACCATTCCTCCGCCCGAAACGAGAGCTAAACGGCCCAATGGCGAGCGAACCTACAAAGGTGCCGACGGTCATGAGCGACGATATAAGCTGCTGGACGGTGGTGTCGATGGCCCACTTCTGGGCTGATTCATCGAAGTACCCAAAGACCCGGAGGAAGCCCGGCATGGCCATGAAGCCGCCGACAAGTGCGTAGTCCAGGCCATATTGGAAGCTCGAGACGGTAATGACGGCGCAAATCGCGAGGCACTTGCTGTGGCTTCGGTAATCGAGCTTGAGCGGATTGCTCGAGATGACTGCGCCCGCGCCCGCAACCATGGTGAATTTCTGGTTGCTATGGCTCAAATGAGCCGAGTCAAATGCAGATTCGAGTGTTGAACACGGAGCATGCAGCTGTTCGTTCGCTATTCAACTCATCCGGGATGGCCACAGCCATTGGGGTCCGTCTTCTCTCTCGGGGCAAAGGGGGCCACAAGATTGTTTTGCCTTGTGGGAGAACATGCTGAACCCGGCGGGGACACTAGGTTTCTCCATATGTTTCCCTTTCTGCTGAGCTTCAAATGCTGACGACTGCCGGTAGATGGGTCACATTGATCGACTGCATTCCCTGCGTTAACAAGATTCCCCGCACACGATAGGCCGACGGCGTTGCTGACTGCGTGATGGTCCTAGTTTTCCAACACACGAGGGCCAAAGATGGCCCGAATTGCAGCGAGCCAGGTGGCTGTCCGGTCAACTGATTGATGGACTGGTCTTGATACAGCTCCTCTTCGCTGTAGATCACCCAAGATAATGCGGTGCATGTCTAGTATATGAACAAGCCTGTCTCGGCCGCCTGACACGAGGTCTCCGTTCCCCAACTTGGCGACACCAAGGCACGGATTGGCTTGTAGGGATTCCACTTCGCTGAGAGTGCCGACGCAGGCTTTCTGGGCACCTTTTACCCCAAGGCTCCTCTGAAAACAACACGCGATGGGGTCGGTGCGACCTGAGAATTTGAGGCGTGCGCCCTTGACCAAAGGGTCATCGATTGACTATCTCGAATATGTCGACGTGACTCCAGTCATCGGCCGCGAGTATCCCACCGCCAGGATCAAAGACATGCTCGCGGCAGATAACGCTGAAGAACAACTTCGCGACCTGGCCATCACCATATGCGAGCGGGGCGTGGTCTTCTTCCGAGCTCCCCAGGATGATCTGTCTATCGACGAGCAAAAAAATGTCACCGATCTTCTTGGCAAACTAACGGGACGGCCGGACGAGAATGGCCTCCATGTCCATCCTCTGTACAACGACCCAAACAATGTGCCCATGGCTGATGGCACCACGGACAAGAACATGTGAGTCTCCTCGGCCAGAAGGGAGAGGGACTATACGAGCAGCCGATGACAACTCTTCAAAGCTACGTGATCAACTCCGAGGCCCAAAAGAAGCTGTACGCAACCATGAAAAAGCGTCCTGGCACCTCCCCTGATGAGCCCAGAGACCTCGGACGCGAGTGGCACAGCGACAGTCTTTTCGAGACCTGCCCCTCTGATTTCTCGTTTTTGCGGATGCAGGCCACTCCGGCCGCCGGGGGCGACACGCTCTGGGTGTCGGGCTATGAGCTGTACGACCGGCTCTCGCCGCCCTTCCAATGCTTCCTCGAGACCCTGACGGCCGAGTGTGCGCAGCCCGTCTTCAAGTCGGCGTGCGAGGCCGGCGGGTACCAAGTCATGTCGCCGCGTGGCTCACCTCTCAACGTCGACTTCGCATTCGCGCCCCACCACCCAGTGGTCCGCACCCACCCGGTGACGGGCTGGAAGAGTGTGTTCGCAGGCGTGGGCTTGCACGTGTCGAGGATCGATGGAGTGTGGGCGCATGAGGACCAGATCATCAGGGACTACTTGATGCGGCTCATCACGCGAAATCACGACTGCGTCGCCAGGATGCACTGGACCAAGGGGGCTTGTGCTATATGGAGCAATGCTTGCACCCTACATGCGGCCACGGTGAGTCCTCGGTCTTAGCACGACGCTCGTAGAAGGTCGATGGCATCAGGATACTAATCAGAATCTCCAGCCTGACACGCACCTCACTGATGGAGTCAGATTGGGCGTCCGGGCATCCGGTATTGGAGAAGTACCGTATGTGGACCCTGCAAGTACAGGACGGCGAGAGGCTCTGGGCATGCCTCGCTTCTAGATCGCCATGGGCGATACTCTGCAAGCAAGATCCGTAATCTGCATGGGATCTTGTGCGATGTGGGTACGCAAGCGGGTTAATGTACAGCGAAACCTGACAAAGAAGCCTAATAATTTGTGACTTCTGTGGCGTTGGCGAAGGGTCCCTTACCTCTCCTTTCTTATCTATGCGTCACCACAAAAAAAAATACCAGCTTTTTAAGGTAAAAATAAGGGAGAAAAAGGTAGCTTATTTATAGCATTACATTTTGAATGTGCTATAATAATATAGGTTTAATCAAGGAAAGGATAAATCATAAGCTGTTATTAGTTGGAGATTGTTACGTTCTTTGTGGGGCGTTGTAGCGACATGGATGATCTTTTCCGGGTCGCCCTGTACTACACTTGCTGCTGTATGCGGTGGGACGCACTCAGACTGCAACTGCCGGCCTCCTATGTTCCATCAACAGAACTCAAAGTACTTGTCAGCGTTGTGAGGAAGGTTGTTGCAGTGGCCGGTACTGGATTCGGCGGCGAGCGTGATCGTCGTAATGCGATGAACTTTCCATGCGCCAAGTCCAAGGTCAGAATGTCAATGGCATTTGTCACACAAAGGGGGGAGGGAGAGCGGGCCGAGAACCTAACATAAGCTTTTCGCATTCGCGACGCGAAACAAGGTGAATAAGTGCTTCGAACAGGCGAGCAAAGCGGCGGCACATGGGAAAGCCTAGGCTCCAGCCTCCCCCTTTTCTTTGCATACCAGGGGTGAATAAACATTCAGTCTGGTTTGAAATATTCCAAGACAGAGCATTGATTCCTTTGAGCGCACTTCCTTTGCTACTGCAATGCACTGCACCCTCGGGGAAGATTAAGGTTCGTCGCATGTCAGAGAGAGTTCAAGGAGATCAGCAGACCCGGCGGCGTTACCCGCGCGCGCTCATCCCCGTCCCCATGGTCTCCCCCCCCCGGGTCTCCCCCCCATGGGTATGCAACCGTGGACACATATGAAGACGCCAATGTGACACGTCTGTTGAGTATTTGACTTGATCAATCGCCGCCTGGAAATACCCCTTTGTATTGTGAGAGAGCAAAGGGCAAGTTCTATTCAGAAGAGATTGATATCACCCAGTACTTCCAGGACCACTCCGTTCAACGTTATTTGTTTTTCCCCGCTGCTGCAACTTATAGATTGATTGCGTCTAGAGATGGTCCAAATCGCCCTCGGCCGTGGAGCCAAGCATACACAGGCAGAAGCTGCCCTGGCTGAAGCTCCTGAATTCGAGCCGGTAGTATGGTGGAAGGACCGTGGGCTCCGAAGGTTATACTTCTGGTGCGGTATTCTGATGTGGATGTCAGCGTCGACAGGTTTTGACGCGTAAGTCGGTTCTGCTCACGAATGCCAAGAGAAGCACTTCAAATTGAGTCAGATCATTGCTGTATTATGACCAATCGCGACTTGTGCGTTGAATACACTGACATGATGATCCTCCAGGAAGCTCATGAACACGTCCCAGGTCATGGACCAATGGCAGGTCCATTTCGACAGGCCCACTGGCGGTAGACTTGGCATCATAGTAGCAATTCTCGATATTGGATCTCTGTGTAGCTTCTGGATGGTGTAAGTAGACCCCGTGGAGAGGATGCTAGCAGCAATACGATTGAGTGGTCGCTCACTGGCTATATGTCAAACCCGCACAGGCCCTTCTTCGCGGACAACTACGGGCGGAAGACGCCCATCATCATTGGCTGTGTCGTCGAGGCGATTGGTGCCTTCATCGGCGCCTTCTCCAATGGCTACGGGAGTATGGCTCTTCTTCTCCGAGTTGGGCAAGGCTGAAGGCGAGAAAGGCTAACGCGAGGCGGTGTCGCAGTGTATATGGCCGGCCGATTCATTCTTGGTTTCGGAAGCTCCTTCAACGGCGGAATGGCTGGCCTGCTTATTACCGAGGTAGCCCACCCTCAGCACCGGGCAAAGGCCTCGGCCATTGTGAACTGCATGTATGGTGTCGGGTCCACCTCGTGCGCCTGGCTGGCGCTGGCCACCATCCGCATCGCGGGAGACTGGTCCTGGCGCTCGCTCACCCTCCTACAGGCCTTCCCTGCGGTACTTGTGCTCGCCTTTATCCACTGGATACCCGAGTCGCCGCGCTGGCTGGTCGCCAAGGAAAGATACGAACAGGCCGAGGAGATGTTGGCTCGGTACCACGGCAACAATGACAGGGCCAACGAGACGGTCGCGTTTGAGTTCCAAGAGATGAAGCAGACGCTGGCGCTCGAGTTCCAGACTAAGAAGTCAAGCAGCTTCCTTGACTTTGCGAGAACCGCAGGGAACAGGTATCGCGTTCTTTTGCTCGTCTCGCTGGCGATGGTATCGCAGTACAGCGGCAGTAATCTATTCTCAAACTACGCCAACAAGATATACGAGGGTGCTGGTATTCATGAGCAGACGAACAAGATCCTCGTAAGACGGCGCGATGACCATCGTCCCTCCTGCTCCCCTTGGCCCCATCTTTCGCCTGGCACGGGGACGAAAGCTAATAGATGAGTCCTACAGCTTAGCGGAGGCCAGACTATACTGTCTCTGGTCGTCTCGGTCACCTTCTCCCTTTTCATTGATCGTCTCGGGCGCCGTCCCCTCTTCCTCGCGTCGACCGCCGGTATCGTGCTCGCATACATGGGCTGGACCATTATTAGTTCGCAGTATGAGCGGACCCAGGATCTGGCGAGATTCGGTTATCCTCAGATCGCGTTTATCTGGTTGTTCACAGTCGCCTACCAGATTGCCTGGACGGGCGTCATGGCGGCCTATGCGCTAGAAATCATGCCGTATAGCCTGCGAGCAAAGGCCGGTGTGATCCAGACCATCTTTGTAAAGGGGCTCATTGTCCTAGGAAGGTAGATCGGCCCAGCGTATTCCTTTCCATACATGCACTTGTGGCTGATCCGTAATTGTCAGTTACACCAACCCAATCGCTTGGGATAGCTTCACCGCTGCTGGACATGCATGGACGCTTGCGATGTTCTATACTGTGAGTTGATGAAACACTGGCTGATTGCTGTCCTACTGGATACACATCTAACTCCTCATCCAGATACTGGACTTCTGCTATCTCGTCTTTGTGTACTTCTTCTACCCTGAGACAAAGGGTCTGACGTTGGAGGAGGTCGCAAAAGTGTTCGATGGCGACGACGCCAAGGTCGCTAGGATGAACGTCGGGGATGTCAAGATGGAGCTCGAGACAGAGAAGGATGCAGCCATTTCCACCGTCAAGGCTCTGTGAGCCTCGGCGCAAACGAGCTGCTTTGGAAACATGATAAAGCTATAAAGGGAGTGAAAGATGATGGGAGGGAGAGAAAAAAAACATCCTATTCCAAAGATGATACTGTATGTGCACGATGGGGTGTGTAGGGCTTCTCTTTGTAGTGCAGATAAATTGAGTTACTTCTGTTGTTTACAAACTCCTTACCTGCTAGTTGAATGCATGTTCTTGAGAGTGTAAAACTGAGTAAGGTAGCAGCGTTTATAAGGTAAGGTATAAAGTGTATTAGAAATTAAATATGTTTAAATAAAGGGCCCTTAAAAATTATTATAAGAATAATTATTATATTATAATTATTTTATAATTTTTAAAAGGGTATAAAATTTTTAAAAAAGCTTATTTAAAATTTAAAATAATTTATATAATTATAAAATACTTTTTTTAAATATTTAAATAATTAAAAACTTAAAATTATATTTTTTTAAATTTATATTTATTAAATTATATATATTTTATTAAATTATATTTTAATTAATTTATTTAAGGTTTTTAAAAGTTAAAATATATTAAATTTAATTATATAAAAAGTTATAAAATAATAAATAATGTAATGGGCTTGGGCTGGAAGCCCAAGCCTTATAGTGGCTGGCTAGGTAATCCAAGGGAGCTTGGATTATTATATACCTTTTGGCTTAATTAAAAGGTTGCTGCTTTGCAGCTTATAGGAGAAGGCGCTAGCCAGCCTATAGCCCCTTTAGGGCCAGCTTATAATAAATAATTTAAGCTTTAGGGTTAAAGGTTTAAGTTATGTTTATTGTAATATATAGGTATCCCTTTTATAAAGAAGAACCTTAGCTTAAAAAGGTAATATTGTGAATAAGCCTTAGGGGTAATTATGCGCCATTAATAGTTAGGGAAGGGGGCTATGTAATGGGCTTAGGCTAAAAGCCCAAGCTTTATAGTGGTTAGCTAGGTAATCCAAGGGAGCTTGGATTATTACGTACCTTTTGGCTTAGTTAAAAGGTTGCTGCTTTGCAGCTTATGGGAGAAGGCGCTAGCTAGCTTGCAGCCCCTCTGGGGCCAGCCCATAATAAATAATTATTTTTATTTTATATTAATAAAATAATATAATTTATTAATAAATAATAAATATTAATAAAAAATAAATTTTTATAACTTTATTTAATTTTAATTAATTAATATTAATATTACTTTAAAGTTAATAAATAAATAAAAAGTTAATATTAATTAATATTAATTACTTTTAATTCTTTATTTTTATTTTAATTAATTTAAAATAATTAATATAAATATAATATAAGTTTAAAATAAATAATCTTTAATAAAAAATTAATATTAATTATATTATTAAAAATATAATTTATTATAAATTATTAAAAAGAATACTTATATTATTTAATGTTAATTAAGCTAAATTTATTATAATATAATTAAAATTTAATTAATTAAACCCTTTTTTATCTTTTTTATAAGTTTTTATATTATGCTTAATCTTATTATAATTATTATATTGTTATTTAATTAATTTATTATAAATTACCTTTTTAATATTATTATTTATTTTATTAATTAATTATTTCCCTTTTTATTTTTTTTCAATAAAAGCTTAAAATTCCTTAATAATAAGTATTTTTTTAAGCTATACTTAAGTTTTTTTAGCCCTTTAATATTTAGCAAATATTATATTAATATCCTTAAAAATATAAATATAATTTTTTAAAATAATAAGTTTATATATTATTATTTATATATTTTTTATTATTTAATTAATAGCGTTTATAATTAATATAAAAAAGCTTTCTTAATAAATAAAAATCTTGCCTTTAATAAAATTTAATTACTTAATAATTTATTAAGCATTAAATAATATTTAAGATTTTTAATATTAAGGAAAGATAGGAAGGGATTTTATAAGAATTTATAAGCATATATTAAGCTTTAAAATTAATAAAATTTAAGTTTTAAAGCAAGATTTTAATTCCTTTAAATATTAATTTAATATTATTTTTATAAAGATTTTATTATAAGTTATTATAAATATAAAAAAGAACTTAAATTTAATAATATAATTAATAAATACTTAAATAAAAAAGTTAATTTAATTATTATATATATATTTTAAAAATAAATATAATATAATATTTAATAATTAAAGTAAAAAAAAATATTAATATATTAATAAAGATAATAATATTATTCTTATAATATTAATTAAACTTAATTAATATATATAACTTTTATAATTATTTAATATTAATATTTAATATATATTCTTTATTTATTATTTAATATATTTATTAAAATATAAAATTTATTTAACATTAATTTTATTATTTATTTATTTATTTATTATAAATTTAATAATTTAATTATTTAAAAAACTTAATTTTACAAATTAACTTATATGGTAATAAGTACCTTAAATACTTATAAATAATAAAACATATTAACTTTTTATATTATTAACGGGAGCAGGGAAATACGTAAGGAATGATATTGCGCTAGATTTTAGCTGGCTATAAAAAGGTAGCTTTTATGCTTGTTTTAAATATTCTTTTAAGAAATTAACTCTTCTCTCTTCTTATACCTTTAATGCTTTAATTAAGCCTTTTTTATTTTTAAGAATTTTTTAAATATTTGCCTTTTCCCTTTTTTAATTTCCTTTTATTCTTATTTTCTCTCTTTATTACATTAAAGCTCCTTCTTAAGTTATTTTTAAAAGGGTTTAACAAAACCTATTTTTATTTATTTAAGTAGCTTGTTTTTATTAATAATTTAACTTAAGCTTAATTTTAATTTTATGCATTTTTAATTAATAATAAGAAGAATAAAAAGTTAGCTATAAGCTAATTATTTATTAATTTTATTTCTATTTTTATTTATATATTAAATATTATTAAATTATTTTATATTTTAACTTAAAGCTTTAATTAAAGCTTATATTTATCTTTATTTTATTATAAAAAAGAGTTAAATATAATTAAATTTATAATAATATTATAAATATTTTAAAATTACTTTTTAATTTTAAGATACCTTTTATGCTTTTAATATTTAAATAAAATATTATTTTAATTTTATATTTATATATTATTAAGCTTTAAACTTATTTTAAGTTTTTTTGCCAAAGATTATATTTAAATATAGCAATAATATAAACTTAAAATTAAAATAATAAATTTAAACTTTATAAATATTACTTAATATTAATTAAAAATACTTTAAGCTTTTAATTAATATTTATTATTATTATTATAATCTTAAGTTTAAAGTAAAAAGGGTTATAATACGGAATTAAGGTACTTATTTTATTTATTTATAGGTTTAATAAATAATATTATATTATATATTTTAATATTAATTAAATTATATAAAAGGTTTAAATTTAAAGTATAACTTTATTTAAGCTTTAATTAAACTTAAATTTAATTTATTAATAATTTAATATAATATTAATAAATAAAGTATTAAATATATATTTAAAAGGCTTTTATTATTATAACTTTATAATACTTATTTTTAAATAAAATTTTATTTTATTAAGTTTATTTATTTATTATATTTATTATTATCTTTATTTTTTAAGCTTTAATTTAAGTATTTTATAATAATATTAAAGATAAATTTTTTAAAAGTAATTATTTTAATTAAAGATATTATTATTTTTATGGTTATGGACGTGCTATAGGGGGATAGCAGCACTAGGCACTATGGGCAATTAGCACTAGAGCACCGGCAGGCAAGGGTCACGTGCGGCAGCACGTAATTACCCCTAGATAGTTTATAGCCAGAAGGAAGTTTTGCAGCCTATGGCCGCAACCCTCCTTCCTTTTATATAGCTAATTTAAATATAACTAATTTACTATTAATTAATATACATTAACCCAATTAATATTAATTAGTAATTACCTATAAGTAATTATAAATAGCAAGGTAAGCAAGCAATAAATTTATATTATTATTAATTAAGCAGCAATTATTAATAATAGGAATTATTATAATTAAGTTGCAATATTTATATTAAATAATTAATATTAATATTATAAAGGTAAGCAACTATTAATAACGGAAGCCTACTTAACTAAGTATTAATAGCTATGTTATAATTAAAATTAATAAAAAGAAATTAATAATGCCTTAACTTTTTTATTATAAAGATTTAACTTATTAATTAATAAATCCTTAATAATGCCTTGGATTTATTAACTATATAGCGCATTTCATTATATAATTAATGCTAAAAGTGCTTATAATTACTTTACTTTAGCATAAATAATAATTTATATTTACTTAAGTTAATAAATAAAACACTCTTTAATAAACACTCTTTTATTGCACAATTAATACTTTCTTTCTATGCTTTAAAACAACCTTATTACATCCCTTTAATTACCCTCTTTCTTTTTTCCCTATATATAAATTACTTAAACATTTTAATAGCTTAATAAAATAACTAAATTTAATAATAATATTAAGAAAATACCCTTAAATATTAATAATGCTTTTATATAAAAACTTTAGTTACTTTTTAACCTTAATAAAAGATTTTAAAGCTAATAAATTAATCTTAGCTATTAAGATAAATTAATAATAAAAATAAATAATATAATTAATTAAGTAAATACTGCTATTCTTAAGTTTATAAAGGAAATAATAAAATATTAAAATATAAATAATAATTTACTTTAATGCTTTATAAAAGACTTTACTTTTTAAAATATAATAATGTTTAAAAAGTTAAGTATTATTTAAAACTTTAAGAAATTCCTTTAAAAAAAAGAAATTAATATTAAAAAAAGCGCTAATAAGCAATATATTAACTTAAAAGTATTACTTATATATAATAAATATCCTTTATAGCAAGAAAAGGAACTATATAAGGCAGCTAATATATATAAACTTTTTAAATTTTATACTTAATAACTTTAATCTTAAAAGCTAAAGATAATAAATACTTAAGAAATACTTATTATGTAAAAAATTTAAGAAACCCTAGCTTTAAATATAATTTTATTATTTATAACTTTTACTTCTTTTTATTAAAACTTAAAATAATTAATTTTCTTTATTAAAAATAATAAAGGATTTTAAAAATTATAACTTTTATATCCTTAATTATTTATAAAATTAAAATAAAACTTTATTTAATTAATTCTTTTATAGCAAGTATTATAATTATTATCTTATAAAAAAAACCCTTAATTAATTAAATATAAGGGCTTTCTTAAAATATTAAGAAATATTATTTTAATAAAAATTAAGTTTATTAAAATACTTAAAAACTTTATAACTTAAGAAATAATTTATAAGCATTCCCCTTAAAAAATTAATAAAAACTTTATACTTAATATTATTACTTATTATAATATTAAAACCTTTATAATTATATAATTTATATTAAAACCTACCCTTTTAAGAAATAATAAATAATTTTCTTAATATTAATAATAATATATAATTTAATAAAATATAAAATAAAAATAAAAATTAAGAAAATAAATTATATAAGTTATTAAATAATAAGATAAGGATTTTTCTTAATATTTATTAAATAATAAATATTAAACTTAAATAATTTTATATAATATTTTTCTTAATTTTTAAAAATTATATTAAGATTTATTATATTTATTATATTAATATAAGATTCTTTATTTATAATATATACTTAAAGCTTAAAGCTTACTTTAATATAAAAATTAATTATTAATAATACTTTTATAATTAAACTTTAATTATATTTAATAAAATATATATTAACTTAAAGAATATTAATAAGCATTTTTAAAAAGTTCTTATTATAATATTTAATAAATTATAATTATATTAATAAGTACTTAATATACTTTATTAAGAGAATAACTTCTTATAAATAATAATTATTTATTCTTATATAAATATATTAAAACTATAATATATACTTTTTAATTTTAAGTATTTATATAAATTATTATTTTTAAAATTAAAATTTTCTTTTAAACTTAATCTTTAATATAATATTAATTAATATTATAATAAAAATAATTAAAATATTAATAATAAGAAAAATAAAGCATATTATATTAATTATTAATATTAAAATAATAAGTTATTAAGTTATAATAAATATAACTAAAAAAGCTTTAATTATAATAACTTTAATTAAAGTAACTTTAATTAAAATAACTTTAATAATAATAGCTTTTATCCTTAATATAACTTTTATTATAATAATTAATAAAATACCTTAAAAAATAAAAAGTATTATATTTATAATAAAATTAATTATTAATCTTTAAATTACTTATTAATAAAATATTAATAATATTATAATTAATATTTTATATAAATAAAATATATTAACTATAAAGCTATTTATATTAATTATATTATATTTTTTATTAAATATAAAGAACTTAATATAAAAATTACCTTTAATAAAAAAAAATTGTAAAAATAATATAATATATTATTAAATTATTATAAATAATACCTTTTTTTATAATTTCTTTTTAAAAAATATAATTATTAAAAAAGATAATATTAATAAAAATAAAAAGAATATAATATTTACTTTTACTTTTTAATTTATCTTAATTAAAAAATATATTTATATTTAATTTTAAGGCATTATTCTTAATATATGTCACGAAAGAAAATATAGAGACAAGGTAGCTATCCTTAATATATTAATTTAAATTAAGATGGCGCTACCTTTTATATAAGGAAGAAGTTTTATGGAAATCGCAAGGCAAGGGTTTTATGCTTAAGGGGTGTAGGGCTTAAAGCCTTAATAAATGCCTGCAATTAATAAGGTTCTTCACCCATATACCTACTTACATTACTCCCCCCTCCTTGCCCTTACGGTAAAAGAAAATATTAATATATAAAGGGAGTTAACTTAAGCAGGAATTAAACCTATAAATAATAAATTGCTTTTTAAATAGGAAGGGAGTGTTCTTAGCTATACCATTATGCTAAGGGCCCTTATACCTTAATATATAATTAGTATGATTATTATAATAAGGTAATAAGAATTGCTTATAAAGTAGCTTTATATTTAACCCTTGTTTATAATATAATTATTATATCTTAACTTTATTATATTAATACCCTTTTTTAAAAGCAAAAAGTTATCCTTAAGGTAATTCTTATTATACCTATCTTTTAATATAACTTATTCCTATATATTTAATTGCTTTAACAATCCTTCCTTATTAAGATTCTTTATATAAAATTATTATAATTTTATTATTACGTTTTTAAAGTTAAATATAAAATAATAAGTAGGATTAAGATTTTAACTTATTCATTTTACTTAATACTTAAGTTATTTATAAACTAAATAGGAAGAAAGAATATATTAAACTTTTCATTTTTCTTTATCCTTATATATCTTAAACTTTAAGTAAGGGTAATCTTAATTCAAAAGAGAATTTTTAAGGTCTTTTTATAATTTATTAACGTAAAAGATATTCATTATACACTATCCCTTGGGAATTATAAGATAATAAAAATAGCTGCATATCTTTAAGATTTTATATAAGCATTTAATAAAGGGAAAGTTTAATTTATCACTAAGTTAATTTATAAACCAAGACTTTTTAATAATAAATATATAATTATTAATATTAAAGTTGGGCTTTTAGCAATGGCGATTTACTTAGTTTATTATTTGCTTTTATAAGTTCATTAAGGCTTAGCATACAGTCTTAATATATTTATGCAGAGTTTTAACTATGCATTAAGCGTCTTTATAGTTAAGTTTCTTCTTAATAAATAAACCCTTTATATTAATTTGCTAAGTTTAATTATACTTAAGTAGCATAGAATAATTGCGCATTACTTTAAAAGGGGATATATTACTTAGCATTTTATAAGGAAGCAAGACCTGCGCTATATTAAGGGCAGGTAATATAAGGTTTTAATTATCTTAATAGTAATTAATATATATCTTTAGGCGTTGATTTATCTACTAATAGTAATTCTTTACTTATTTTAAGGTTTGCAAGTAATTAAAGAATATAAGTTTTTACTTAATTCTTAAAATGCAAGAAATCTTATTAATAAAGTTTACTATAAACTATAATCCTTTATTAAATATTATAAATTAAGGGAGCTTATAAATATAAAACAAGCCTTAATAATATATTTAAGTAATGTTCTTTGCTATGGCTATTTTAAAATAAGTAATTAATTAAGGAAGCTTAAAGAAGCAATTAATTATATTAAGGGTATTATTATAACCCCTTTTACTTTTTAATATTTCCTTAAAGTTTATTATAATATGCTGCCATAGCCTTTTAAGTATAAGGAAGGGATAAAGTAATTTAGGGGTTTTATTACATAGGTATTTAGCAAAAAAGCAAGGGCAATTCGCTATAAAAGTATCCACGTTTCCATGCAAACCAAGCCATTAATATAGCTTTGCGATTATAGTTTTCATTTTACGCACCCTAGGATATATAAATATTATGCAGCTATATAGCTTTTAAATAATATAAGTATATAAATAATTATAGGCAAGAATTATTAATCTCCCCTTATATATAAAGTGCTTATTATTTAATATCTATTAATTATTATATTTAGCGCAAGCCTTAACGCGGTTATCTTGCAAGAAAGGGTGCATTATATTTACATTTAAAACCATATCCACAAGCAGCATATCCAAAAGGGATGGCGGCTTATCTTCATAATTAAGGACATTTAACTAAGTTACTATATTAATATTAATAAATTCTAATACATAGATATTAACATTAATAAGTTAAAATATAGCTATAATATATTTAACCTTTTACTTATCCTTTAATATTTTTATTTCTTAAGTTTTTCAAGAAAGGAAATTAAGAACTATATTATTAGCGCTTAATTAATATATAATAATAAAGTGAAAGTTAATTAAGGCAGCTGCTTAATTTACTTATTGCATATTTAAAAGTTACTTTATTAAGAAATATTTTAAAGGTTAATGATTAGTTACAACCTTAAAGAGCTTACTTTGCTATAGGTTAATTAGTTTTGGTTTCCATTTTTAAAGTAAGCAAATAATAACCATTAATTCCTTATTATAAATAAAGTAAATTAACTTAGCGCCTTGCATAAATTATAAGTAAAACGCCATTAAGTGCTATTCATCCTTATATTCCTAGCATATTATATTAATTAAAACTTTATTAAAAGTATTAGTTTTAACATGGGTTTATTTAGCGTAATTAAAATATTTAAGCATAGGCATAGAAATTATTATTGCCTTAAGTTTTAAAAACGCCTTATATGGCTTTTTATTAAAATTTCATAAGGCACCCTTTTAAGTAAGATTAATTAGCGGCTTAATTATTTAGCTATAAGCATAAATAAAATATTAATAGAAATTATAAAACCCTAAGAAGGCTTAAATAGCCTTAATAAACTTAAGCTCTTCTTAATTCTTAATAGCTTTAACTTTAAAAGGGTTTATAAATATACCATTAATATTAATAATAAAGCCAAAATATTTAATCTTTATAATATAAAATTTATACTTAGTAATATCAGCTTATAAGCCTGCATTTCTTAGCTTCTTTAAGATCCATTAAATATACTTTTAATATTTTGCAAGCAACTTAAAATAAATTAAAATATTATTTAAATATACATAATAAAAGATATTAAGGTTTTTCCATTGCTAATTATTAATAAAAGTTTAAAATATAGTTAAATTATTAATAAGCTTAAAAAGAAGGATCTTATATTTAAATAATTTATATTTAGTTTTAAATATAATTAGGTTAATATCTTTATTTATTATGCAAACTTAATAAAAAGCTTGGTATATATTAATTTTTAAAAAGATTTTGTTATGGGCTGGCCTCAAGGGGGCTGCAGGCTGGCTAGCGCCTTCTCTCATAAGCTGCAAAGCAGCAACCTTTTAACCATTAAGCTAAAAGGTATGTAATAATCCAAGCTCCCTTGGATTATCTAGCCACACTATATAAGGCTTGGGCAATAGCCCAAGCCCATCACAGATTTTAACCTTAGTAATTTTACTTAAGGTTTTATTAATTAAGAGTAAGGAATATTAATTCCGTTTTATAAGCGCATTTAGCTTGCAATAATTTATATAAAACCGCAATCCTCCGTTAAACTTTTTAGTAAATAAAATTAATGCTGCCTAAGGGGTATTACTTATCTTAATAAATTCTTTTTATAGGGCTTTAATAATATACTTTTAGCACTGCTTTAATTCCTTTAATAAAAATTTATAAAGTAAGGTAAAGCTAAGATCCTTTAAGCGCTTTTCATTTATTAATTTAATTTTATAATTATAATAACGGTAAGGCGTTAATATATTAAAATTATGCTTACTAAATATGCTAAAAATGTTATAATATTTTAACAAAACTATTTTATATACCTTTTACCGCAATTTATTCTTATTATATAACAAGTTTTCTTAGCTTTACTTTTATTTTTTATTTTATATATTTTTTAAATTTAAAAAAGCATTATAATGCTTATAATATTATCCTAAATTAATTTAATAAAAGATTTAGGGTAAATAATAACAATATTAATATACTTCTTATATTAAGTTAATCTTTTCTTAAGCATATATTTATATTTTATAGCATTTTTTAAGACTTTTAGGATTAGTTTTTCCTGCCCGCTTTTATTAAAGTTATGGGAATTATTTATTATAAGGGTTAACGGAGAAAAACTATAATTAAGTAGCTATTAATTTATTTTTATTTTTTTTATAATAACGCCCTTTAAGGGTTAAGGCAGGATCTTAAAGAATGGTTAAGCTAATATTAATGCTAAGGCGGCATTATAAGGGGTAACGTTTAGCTTTAAAGTAGCTATATTACTTAATTAAATGCTTTATTATTTACATATATGGGCCTTTTGCAGTTTACATATATAGGTTTCTATTTGTTTAATAATGGCCTAATTAAGCCATAATTAGCAACCATTATTCTTATGCTTTTCATTATTTATAAAGGCTTTATTATATTAATTAATATTAGCTTAATAGATTGGGTTAGGCGAGGGCGCATTCGCTATGTTATTTATAGGGATGTTAAGCAATATTAAGTTTAATATTTATAAATTAGGGAAGAGCAGTTTATGCCGTTATGTATCAACTTAAATGTTATGCTCCTCTAGCCATTTACAACCCAGAATTATATTATATTTTATATTTAAGATTAATAGCTTTATGCATTTAATTTGCTAATTAATTCTTAGGGTTATATTAAGGGCTATGTTAATTAGCTATAAGGCTTTATTATTAAAGCTGCCTACCCTATGCGGGATAAAGTTTATATCTTATGAAATATAAAAGTATTTAATAACCTTTCTTGCTATTTATATACTTATAAATATAAAGCTGCTTACTCTTATATTAATTAAGGCATTATTTATTATTAAAGATAATTTATTATACATTATGCTATATAAGATTATAAAAGGTAAGCCCTTAAGCTAACCTCTTAATTTATCTTTTAAAACGTTATTCTTTTTCCTTAATAATACTTCCTTTAAAAGGAAGTTAATTTACCTTAAGGTAAGGTATTTCTTGTCTTATTATTTAATGCATTAAGCTTTTTATAATTAAACGCTAAGTTAAACATTAACTATTTATTACCATAGAATTTATTATATAAGTTGTTAATACGCTTTTTATACTCCTTATTAACTTTATTAATAATGTTTTTTATAGCCTTAAGGCAATCCTTAAATAAGTATCTTTTCTTATAATAGTAAAAATAATTACCGTTTTTTATATTTTTAGTAAACTGCTTTTAAAAAGGCAGAGTTTTAATTTAAGCTGTGCCTTAATTACCTTTTTTTTATTTATAATTGCCTTTATAGCTGCTAGCTTATCCGCTATAGCCTTTATATTTAGCATTATTTAAAAATAAGCTAAATGCATTCTTATTAGCCTTGCAATAAGCATAAGCATTAATATTAACGCTTTAGTTAATATATTTAATTTTTTGCATTAAAGTAATGATCTTAATAAAATTAATTTTATTATTAAGGAATTAAGTAATAAATGCCTTTATAAGTATTAATGTTAAGCAGCACTTAAACTTATTCTTTTATTAATCCTTTGGCTTTTATAATTAAGCCGCTAAGCGAATAAAAGTATTGCAAAACTTTTAATAATTAATAATTTTCTTCTTAGCATTTTTTAGCTAATATATTTTAAGGTTTATTATTTATAGCTTTTTAAATTAAATAATTACCTTTTATTAACGGTTAGCGTTATAATAATTTTGCTTAAGGTGCTTAATAATTTTCTTAATATTATTAAGGGCCATTAAATTTTTAAAATTAATATATAAAAGAATATTTAAGGTAGGCTGGCTAGCTAAATAGCTAGTTATATATTAAACTTTTACTTAGTTAAAGTTAAATTAATCTTAATTAATTAAAGGCTTATAATATATTTATATAATTTATAGCTTAAAGGGTATATTATTTTAAAAATTATTATAAAACTTTAATAAATTATTAACCTTTAAAGTATGCTTAACCTTAATTCCTTTGGTAATAAATTAGCTTATAGCTTAAGATGCAGGGGTTGCATAATAGCTTTCTTAACTTAAGCTGCTATTAGCATAATAATTAAAATCATTATCTTTATTAAAGTTAAAGTTATTATTATTAAGGTTTAAGGCGCCTTTGCCTTTAATATTATTATTATTATTATTATTATTATTATTATTATTATTATTATTATTATTATTATTATTATTATTATTATTATTATTAATAATAATAATAATAATTAGCTCTTAGTTTTTCTTTTTTTTTAGCAATTTAATAATAAGATTAATAATGATTTAATTAAGTTATATAATCTTTATATCCTTTTACTTAATAATTATATTTTTTTTAAAGATAATAAATTATGCTTTATTAAAAACTATAGCATTTTTATTAATAAGGTTATTACTTAGTTAATTAACTTATTAATATAGCATGTTTATATTAATGTTTAGTTGCTTAGTTATAATATAAATATTTATAAGTTAAATTATAAAAATATGTATTTTAAAGAGGTATGCCTTAAACTTAGCGAAAAGTGCATTAAGATCTTTCTTATATAAGTTGTTAAAAGCAGCTTAGTTTAATGTTTTATTAAATTGCAATTAAGCCTTTTTTCCCTTAGTGATTAAAGGATAATAAGGGCATTTGAGTTTATTCTTTATCTTAGCATAATGCATAGCAAGATAATTAAGCTTTTTTATAAAATTATTTATAATATTATATATAATAATAATGTATTAATACTTCTTAAATATCTTTAAAGGTAATTGCTTTATTAATTAATTATAAGTTATTTGCTATTAAATTTTATAATCCTTACCCTTATTAAGTATAATAACTATACTAATTACTACCTTATTTAAACTTAGCACGCTATAATTAAAAAGCTATTATTATATAATTAAAAGCAGGGTATTATGCGTTAAATTATTAACCGTTTTATAGGCTAAGGTAGCCTCTTAAAATGCAAAAAAGACTTCATTTTAAGCATATATTAGGCGCTCCTTATTAAGCCTTGCATTATTATCTTTTATTATTATGGCGATAATTTATTATTATTATTTATTTATTTATTTATCTTATTATATTAAATAGCTTTATGCTTTTTAATTATTAATCTTTAAGGGGATGATTTATATCTTCTTAAATAAAAAAAATTAAGTTTAGGGTAAATATAAGTAATTTAAATTATATTATAAAAGGGAATATAAAGATAAAGCAGCTATCCTTAATATATTAATTTAAATTAAAATAGCGCTACCTTTTATATAAGGAAGAAGTTTTATGAAAATCGCAAGGTAAGGGTTTTATGCTTAAGAGGTATAGAGCCTAAAGCCTTAGTAAATGCCTGTAGTTAATAGGGTCCTTCACCCATATACCCACTCATAATATAAATATTATAATCTTTTTTATAATAAAATATAAATAATACTTTGCTTTTTAATATAAAACCCTTTTTATTTAATTTAATACCTTATAAATAAGAAAAATGCTTATTAAATTTAATAAGGAATTATAAGCTTTATTTTTAAAAATAATAATAATAAAGGCTATAATTAATTTAATTACCTTTTATATTATTAAAAAATATATTCTTTTCTTACTTTATATAAGTAATATAAATAAGTTATATATTTATTTATAAAATATAATAAATAAATTAATTTAATAATAATTAAATAGTTTTAAAAAATTATTTTTAATTACTTAAAAGTAAAAATACTTATAATACTTTTTATATATCTTTATTATATTTTTTATAAAAAAGGAATTATATTAATTATATTAATATTTTAAATATTTATTAATTAAATATTTTAATTATTTATTAAAAAACGCTAAATATAATATAAAAGTAAAGACTTTAAAAATTATTATAAAGTTTTATTATTATTATTAGCTTTATAATTTTACTTTATAAAGATTTAAATTTATTTTAAAAAATAATTATAACTTTAATTATAAGATTATTATTAATATTATATATCTTTTTAAAAATAAGCTTATTCTTTATATTATTAATTTAATAATAATATTTTAAGTAGCTTAATTTCTTAAATTACTTTTAATTAAAAATATATAAAAAGTACTTTATAAATGCTAAATTAATACTTATTTTAGCCCCCTTAATTAAATCCTTTATAATATTAATATAAACTTTATATTTATTAAGTTTTAAGGAATAATATAAGTAATAAAAATTACTTATAAATAAGTTTTAATAAAAGCTTATTAATTTATTAGCAAGATTAAATATTATTATACTTTTTTTTAATAAGTATTTAATATCTTATATATTAAATTAATTATTACTTATATAAAAAAGGCTATTCTTTAAATAATAATAAAGACTATTAATAATACTTATAGCTTTTAAAGTATTATACTTATATTGCTTATCTTTAAAGCTTATTTATACCTTATAAAAAACTTAGCTTTTACTCCTTTAATGCAAAAATAAGCTAAAGCTATTAAAATAATAAAAAAGTCTTTATTTATAATAATAAGTTTATTATAAGTATTAAAAGCTATATTTAATACTTATAATAAACTTATTATTATAAAAACTCTTAATTTATTATTATAAAGTAATATAAAATATAGTAAAAAAAAAAGATAAATAGCAAGGCTTATATAAACTTTTAGCTTTTAATAATTATAAACTTACTTTAAATCTTTTAAATAGCTTAATAGTTTTTTAATTTATAATAATATAGCTATATTATTATAATAAAATAAAGAATACTATAATTTAAACTTTATAACTAAATAATAATTTATAATATATTATATACTTTAAGCTAAATTTTTTAAATATATATTTAAATTCTTTAAAACTAAAGTAATAAAAATAACTTTTAAAAGTAAAAAATAAGTTAAAGATTTTTATTAAAATATTTTTAATATAAATATTTATTATTTAAGCATTTTTTAATTAAATATTTATTACTTAATATAAAAAAAATAATTATAAACTTATATTAAAGCTTTAATAAAATAATATAATTACTATACTTAAAAACTTATATTAAAGCTTTAATAAAATAATATAATTACTATACTTAAAAACTTATTTAAAAAATTTAATTATAAAAAAGTATTAAATTTAATTAAATATAATATTTTTAAGTTTATACTTTATAATAAGAAAATATATAATAATATATAACTCTTTAAGTTTTAAATAATATTTAAAATTAAAAGTAAAATTAAAAGGCCTTATAAAAAGTTATAGCTTATAATAATTAATTATAATAATTATAATAAGAAAGAAATGCTTACTTAATTCCTTATTATTTAATAATTAAGTTAATAACTTTTTATTACTTTAATATTATTTTTTTATTAATAAGAAATATATATTAAGCTTTAAAATATTACTTAAGCCTATTTATAAATAAAGTTAAAGCTTAAATATATAATACTTATAAAGTTATTATTAAAGATTTATAATAAGTATTCTTTTAATATTATTATATATATTATTAAATCTTTATATAGCATTATTAAGTTTAATATATATTAATAAATAATATATTATAAATATTATTATAAGAAATTAAGCATAATTATCTTTACTTATAATTTATATTTCCTTATTTTAAATAATAATATAAATAACTTTAACATTATAGCTATATAAATAAATAATATTTTCTTTATTATTATTTTAGCATTTTTAATAATAAAAAAAGAAAAGATTAAAAAGATAAATATTTAATATAAATTAAAAATAATACTTATCCTTAAAATAATATATAACTTTAATAATATAAAGATTATTATTATAAAGAATAATATTATTAATATATATTAAAAAGGCTAGGGTATAAAGATTGCCTTTATTTAAATTACTTTTTTTAATTAAGAATAATAATATATTAAGCAATAAGCTTATAATACTTATTTAGCTTTTATTTATTAATTAAAAGCTATATTTAACTTATTTATAGCTATTTAAATTATTAATTTAAGCAAAAAAGATTATATTAAGCTTAATAAAAAGCTTTAATAATAAGCTAATTATTTTAAATATAATATATAATATATATTACTTAACTTAATTATAGCTAAATTACTTATCTTTATTAATAATTTTTTTATTAATAATTAAAATCTTAACTTTTAAATAAGCTTTATTATTACTTTTATTAATAAAACTTAAAGTAATAATTTTATAAAATTAAATATTTATAATAATATTATTTATTAATCCTTTAAATATAAAAAAGTTATTAAAAGTATTTTAACTTTTAGGATTTATAATATAGTTTATAAATTTAATATAAGTATTATTTTAATAACTACTTTATATTAAATTATTACTTATCTTAATATTAATATTATTTTTCTTATAATTTATATAAATTTATACTTTTTATATAAATACTTAATTAAGCTTAACATAATTAAAGAAAAACGCCTTATAATTAACTTAATAATACTTTAATAATTATATAAAAGATATAAAACTTTTAAGATTTAATAAATTATTAATAATTAAAACTTAGTTAATGCTTTTATAAAGAGTATATTAAATAAAACTTTTAAGCAATTTATATTTATTAATAAGATTATAATTAAAATATAGGAATATATTAATTAAGAATAGTTATTTACTTAAGTAAAAAAAAAAGGTATATTAAAACTTAATGCATTACTTATTATTAAGGAAAAATATTTAAATAAAAGTTAATAAAAGTTAATAAGTTAAATTAATTATAAATAAGGTTGTAAAAAAAAGATTATTAAAGTAACTTAGTTTTTGCTTTTATTTAGCAAAAATATATAAAGTTAATAAAAATTTAAATCTTTCTTTTATTAATTAATTATAAATTACCTTAAGGAATAATATAATATAGCTTATATTTAAAATTACTTTTTTCTTAAAGGTAAATCTTATAACTAAGATTTTTGTAATAATGCTTATATATTAAGTATTTAAATAATAAGAGTTATTATTATTTTATAAGTACTTAAGTTATTAGCTTATATTTAATAAATATCTTTAATTAAATTTCGTAATTTAATATTTATATATTAATTTTATATATATTTTTATTTATTAACTTAATTAATATTAAATAATTTCTTAATAATTCCTTATATTTAACTTTTCTTCTTTATTTAAATACCTTATTTACTAACCCTTATAACTCATCCTACCTATTTTTCCTTTATAATTAATTAATCTTTATTTAATTATAGAAATTAAGTATAATTAATCTTAAGTTAAATTAAATCAAGGTATATTATAAGTTAAAAATTAAATAATAATATTATTAATTTAAGGATTTAATTTAATTCTTATTTAACTTAAGCGTTATAAGTAATAAAAGCATAAGTTTATAAAATGCATTATAAATAAAATATTTATATAATAAAAGCAATAATTTATGCTTTATTAATTAACATAATTAAGGTAATTTACTATGCCTAATTATTAAAATAACCTTTATTTATTAATTATATACTTTAATAAAATAATTAACTTTTAACTTCTTAATAATAACTTAAGCTTTTTTATATGCTTACTTTTTATAAGCACTTAGCATAATTAAATAGGTATATATTTTTAATTAATTTAATTAATTAATAAATTTAAACTTAATAGCTTTAAGTTTAATTTAATTTCTTTTTCTTATGTACTTTTTAAAGGCATATATTAATTACTTAATTAAAGATTGCTAGTATGATTATAAATATGCTATAGGGGGATAGTAGTATTAGGCATTATGGGTAATTAGCATTAGAGCATTGGTAAGCAAGGGTTATATATGGTAGCACGTAACCACCCCTAGATAGTTTATAGCTAAAAGGAGGTTCTGTAGCTTATGGCCGCAACCCTCCTTCCTTTTATATAGCCAATTTAAATATAACTAATCTGCTATTAACTAATGTACGTTAATTTAGCTAATAATTTTTAAGTTTCTTTATTTTATTATTATTTTAATAGGAATTATTATAATATATATATTATATTTTTAAGTTTAAAGCTCTTTTAAATTTATTTTTATTTTTAAAGTATTTTTAAACTTTAATAACTATTTTTTTTATTTAAAGCTAAAAAAAGAATTTTAAGAAACTTATTAAGAGAAAAGAAAAACTTAATCTTGCTTATTATTAATTAAAATATTAATTTTACTTTAATTAAACCTTATAATTTATTATTAATAATAAATTAAGGGCTTAAATTAATATTTTAAAAGTTTTACTTTTTATTAATATAATAATTTTATTATAAGTAGCTTTATTTATAATTTATAATTTAAATACTTTAAAATTTAATAAAATCAATATTATTAAGGTTTTAAGTAGCTTTAAGATTATTATTTATTAATTTTCTTATTTAAATAATTAAATCTTAAAATTATTTAAATAATATTATATTACTTTAAACTTAATAAAAGTAATTAAAAGTATTATTATTAAATAATATATTTAAAAAAATTAAAAAGAAAGGCTTTTTACCTTTTATAAGTTTAATAATTAAATTTATTATATAAATTTAATTAAATTTATTATATAAATTTAATTATAATTATTAAAGATATTATTTATAATAACCCTTATAATAACTTAAAAATATAAAAAGAAAAGATTATAAAATATAATTAAGAACTTAATAATATAAATAATATTTTTTTTTTTTTTAAAAACTTAACCTTTTTATAAAATACTTTTATTATATTTAAAAAAATAATTAATAAAAAAAGAAATTACTTATAAATTAATAAGGAATATTTTTAATTAAACTTTAAGCATACCTTATTAAAAGTTATTAATTAAAAACTTAAGTATTTTAAGTAAGATAAGTATTTATTTATATAAAATAATTTTAATTAAAATTTATTTAATATAAAAAGGTTAAATTTCCTTTAAAAAAGTTAAAATAATTTTAATTTTTTAAATTACCTTTAAAATAAAAATTTATAACTTTAATAATTTTTATTTAAGTTTAATTATATTAATATTTTTAAAAAAATATAATTAAGATTTATAAAATATAAATAAGCTTATTAAAAGATTTATAAAATTAAAGCTTAACTTAATTAAGTTTAAAAATAAATTTAAGTTAATTTAATAAAATAATAAAGCTTTTTTATATAATAAATAATAAAGTAATTTTAAGGTAATTAAGTTAAGAGTTATAAATTTTATTTAATAATTATTAATAAGATTTAATTAAAGTAATTTAAATAATAATAAAATATAAGTTATAATTTTAATGCTTTTTTTTTAAAAAAAATAAGTTACTTATAGTTTATTATAATTATACTTTTTAAGATTATAATATATATTAATATAATAAGCTTAGGTAACTTTAAAGTTAAAAGAGTTATTAATATTTTTTAGCTTATTTAAAGATGCTTAAGCTAACTTTTTAAAATATTTAAACCTTACTTATATTTAATTATATTATAATTAAAGTAGCTATAATTTAAAAAGATATATTTATAGCTAATTAAAGTTTTTATTTAAAAAGAAAAGGTTTAATTTATTTTATATAATTAAATATTATAAGTTTATTAAGGTAGATTCTTTATTTAAAAGAAAGGCCTTATTAAGTACTTTAAAAGTAATTTAAAAGCTTAATAATTAAAAAAAAGTTAACTTAATTTTAATATTTATAAATCTTATAAATTATATAATTTATATTAAGAAAGAGCTTATAATTTTAAATAATAATAAGCTTTTTTAAAGGATTATTATTATAATTAAAATAAAGCATATAATTAAGAATATTAAAAATTAAGATAAAGTTATAAGAATTATAAAAATTAATTAAATTTAATTTAAAGACTTTAAAAAAATAAAAGATAATTAATTTTAAATTATTAATAATAGGTTATAGCTAGGGAATAAAAAGAAGGTAAGGAAAAAGAAAAACTTATTTATTAATTAAAATTAAATTTAAAAGGAAAATATTAAGTTCTTTATAATAAGAGTAAGTTTAATAATTATAATAAACTTAAAATTAAAGAAGTATGCTTAATAACCCTTATTATTTAAAGAAAAAGCAATTTAAGTAATTTTAATTATAATTATTAAAATAAGTATTATAAATATTTTAATATTTAGTAATATTAATTTAACCTTAATTAAATACTTATTAATAATATAATTTAAGGTATATATTTTATTAAAAGTATTATTTAAGTTAATATATCTTAAGAATTATATTAAAAATTTATTTTTTAAAATTAACATAATTATGCTTTTAATAAATAATATTAAGATTATTATTTTAATTAATTTATTATAAATTATTTAATATTAAATTAACTTTATTATTATATTTCTTATAAATATAGTTAATTAAAAATATTTTAATTTAGCTTATTTAATAATTTATATAAAGGTAAATAATTATTCTTTATAACTTACTTTTTTAAATATTAAAGCTAAGATAAATTTCTTATCTTTATTATATATTATAGTTTAAGCTTTGCTTATTGTAATTAGTTAATGGGCTTTAGCCCTATAAAAATAAGCTTTAGCATAAATATAAATAAAAAGCAAACCTTCTTCTTTATATTTTAAATATAAACCCTTATTTAAGCACCTTACGGTAAATAACTTAAGGCTAGCTTATAATATATATTTAAAGTCTTCTTGCATTATAAGCTTATAATATAATTATATAAAACTTAATATAGCGAAACTTAAAAAGAATAATAATAACTTATTAAGCCCTTTTTTATTTTAAGAAACTTTTATCTTAAAAATATTTAATAACTTAGCTAATAAAGATAAAAGCTAAGTTTATAATAAATAAAAAGGTAATTAATATTAAAGGGGCTTAATTCTTTTATATATTTAATTAGCTAAGAACTTTTTATAATTAATTTTTACCTTATATTAGTTTTATAAAGATATTTAAAAAGCAATTAAAAAGCTTTTTAAAAAAGATTTGCTTTATATTTTAGGACCCTTTTAAGTAAAGGTATGCTAAGCTTAACTTAATTGCATTATAATAATATTATAAAAAAAGAATAGTAAAATTTCTTACTTAATTTAATTAATTAATTTATATAATAAAGACTTAAAGTTAATTAAATAAATGCAAAATATTATTAATAGCTAATAGCTTAACTTTTATAATAAAAGCTTAGCTTAATTATAAAGAATAATTAAATATATTTAAAGCCTTTTGCTTTACTTTATAGCAATATAAGGGCATTTTTAGCGCTATAATAAGGGAAAATAATACTTAACCTTAAAATAATAAAGCAATAAATATTAATATTATAATAATTTTAATAAGCGGAGTTAAATATTTTATATATAGCTAACTTAACCATTATAAATATAATTATTTTAATTATTATAAGAAAATAAGGATATAGCTTTTATTAATTAAGATTAGCAAGGAGGAGGAGTTTATTTAAGGGGGCATAAATTTTTTTATAAAATAAGGCTTAAAAGCATTACTAGCTTAATATTAACTTAAGCTTAAAGTAAGTTAATTATATGCCAGCTAATTTAGTGCTATAAAAATGCTTAAAATTTAAGAAATTCCTATTAATAAAGTAAATTACTTGCAATTAAGCGCTAATTAATTGCAAATTATATAATAAATCTATAATTTTAAGATTTTAAGTAAGGAAGTTTATATAAAAAGCTTGCATTAAAAAATTATAAGAATGCTATTAATTTAATTATTAGCTTACGCTTAAATAATTATTTTTTATTAGCTTACTTTAGCTAATATATTAAATTATAAGGGCCAGGGTATGCTAATTATAAATAATAAGCTGGGCCTTTAATATAATTAAAAGGCGCTAAGGTATAATTAAATGGCTAAGTAAAGAGCAATATTTAATTTATAATTAAATTATAATATCTTTTATTTTTTTTTTATATAGCTACCCTTTAAGGCTTATTATAAAGACCTAAAGAAAGAGGATATATTATAGTTTGGGCTTTACTTATTATAATTAGTTAATAAGCTTTAGCCCTATAAGAATAGGCTTTAGCGTGAATGCAAATAGGGAGCGAACCTTTTCCTTTACACTTTAAATACAAACCCCATTTAAACACCTTACAGCAGACAACCCAAGGCTAGCCCATAATAGCTAGCTCATAATATTATATTATAAATATAATAAATTATTATATACTTTATTTAATAATATAAATTTAATAATATATAATAAAAATTCCTTATTTATAATTAAAGTTATAAAAGAATAAATTTATATTAATTTAAATAAAATTAAAATTATATTTTTTATTATTAATAATAAAATCCTTAATACCTTATATTATATTCTTTTAAAAATATTCTTTTTCTTAAATATAAATTTAATATTTAAATAAATTAAGGAATACCTTTATGCTTATCTTATTGTTAATAATATTAAAATAATATATTATTTAAGATAAAGGAATTAAAAGCTTTTTAAAGTAGCTTTATTTAAAGAAGCTTAGGTTTTTTAAAAGTATTTATTAACTTTTAAAAGCATTTCTTTACTTTCTTTAAATTTTAATTAAAGCTTAATATTAATTAATATATTAATTATATTAATATATTTTAATATAATTATAAAAGAAGATAAAAAAGTTTTAAATATTTTCTTTAATATAAATATAAAAGGTTTAGTTTTTATATTTATAAAAAACTTTAAAGCTAAAATTTAAAAGATTTATTATATTAAAGGGAAAGGTTAATAAATATTAATTTATATTTATAATGCTTATTTATAAAAAAAAGTTGCATATATTAAAAAATAAGTTAATAAAATTCTTCTTATTTTAATTATTATTAAATTAATTAATAAAATAATTTAACCTTTAATTAAGATTTTTTATAAATAAATAAGTATTAAAGTTTATTTTATAAATAATTATTTTTTTAATAATATTATTTTTAAGAATATAATTAATTAAAAACTTACTTATAAAAAAGAAATAAAATTAATTATAAATAAGAATTATAAAAGTAAATATAATGTTTAAATTTAGCTTAAGTTTTCTTTAATTAATAAAGAATTAAAATTAATGCTTAATTAATTAAAAACTTTTTTATAAAAAAATTATAATTTTTTTTAAAATAAGAAAAAGAAATATTTACTTATTTACTTTTTAATTAAAAAAAATCTTTAATATAAAATTAGTTTTATATTGCTTAAATTAATATTAATATAGCATTATTATAATTTATTTAAATAATTCCTTATAAAGTATATTAAATAAAGATAATTTAGCTTTTAAAAACTTTAAAAAAGATAATTATTAAAATACTTAAGGATTAATAAGTTAATAAAGTTATTAAGGAATTTTATATTACTTATAGAAATTAATAATTTTTTATAAAAAAAAAGAACTTTAATTATTAATTTATTAATAATATTTTAAAAGCTAATAAAGTTATAATTAAAAATGCTTTTATTTTATTATTAATAAATAAGTTTATTAAAAAGTTTATAATATATAAAATATTATCCCTTTTTAACTTTTTCTTAAAATATAATTAAATTAAATTAAATAAAAAAAGTTAAAATATTATAACTTTTTTACTTTAATTAAATTATTTTAATAATATAGCTTATTTATAAAAGTTATAAATTTTATTACTTAATTTATATAATATATAATTTAAATATTTTATAACTTAATTTTATATATATATATAATTTTTTTCTTATAATATTATAATTAAAAGCTTAGAAATATATTATAAAAATAAAGAAATACTTACTTTATTAAGGGTTTAAAAATATATAATTAAATATATTAAGAATTTTAATAATATTCTTTATAATTTTAAATTAATTAATGAAATAATTAATGCTATTAAATTAAAATAATATAAGTAATAAATTAATATTATTAATTATATTTATAAAATACTTAATTAATTTTTATTAAATAAGAAGATTATTAAAATTAATAAGTAAATTATTTATAAAAATATAATTTAGCTTAAATTCTTTTTAAGCTTAATAAACTTTTATAAAGCATAAATACCTTTTTATAAAATTATTGCTAAGTTATTATTTAACCTTTTAAAAAAGAGTATATTTTATTAATAAACTTTAAATTATTAAAAAGCTATAAATATTTTTAAAGTAATAATTACTTTAAAGTTATATTTAATTAATATTAATTATTTTTATAATAAATATAAGTTTTAAGAAATAAGGTATATGCCTTATATAAATTAAAGATAAAATATAATACTTAATTTAATATAAAAGTAATATTTAAATAAAGATTAAAAAGCTATATAATATAATAAAGTAAGAATACAAAGCTATCTTATATATAATTAAATGCTTATGCTTTTATATTTATAATATTTATTTTATTTTTAAAATAAATTTAAATATTTTAATTTAATAACTTAAGGGATTTGCCTTAAATATATTAAGCATTTATATTATAAGGTAGCTAGTAATAATTAAAATATATAATTTTATTATTTATTATATTAAAGGCTTTAAGAATATTATTATAAATTTACTTTTTAAAAAGCTATTAAGATTATTAAATAAAATAAATTATAAATTTAAAGAAATTATTAAGAATTAATATAATGCTTCCCTTAATTAATTATTTTAACCTTAATTATTTAATTAAAAATTATTATTACTTAATAATTATTTTTAATTAAAAAAATTACTTAAGATTACTTAATATCTTTGCTATAAAATGTATCTTAAAAACCTAATATTATAATAATAATTATTCTTTTATAAAAAGGCTTATTATTTCTTTATTTATAAAGGAATTCTTTAAAAATAATTTAAAAAGAATTTGCTATAATAATAAATTATAAATAACCTTAATTAAAAATATAAGATTATTAAGAACTATTATACTCTTTTTAAGTATTATAAAAGGAATATTATTTATTTTTAAATTTAAGCTATATATTGCTAAATTAACTATTTATTAAAATGTATATTAATATTTAATATTTATTATTTAATTAAGAATATAATAAGTTAGTTAAAGGATAATATTACTTAATAAGATAAGTTAAAGCTATACCTTTTAAAATAATTAACTTAAAAAGTATTAAGAAGTTCTTTATTTAAAAATTCCTTTTTAAATAAGGGCTTTTAATAAAAATAATAGTAAATAAAGAATATAAAAATATAAGTTAATTTATTTAATATTTTTTAATAATTAAAGTTAAAAAGATTATAATTTTAATATATAACTCTTATATTAATAATATTATTAAATATAATTATTTTATTATTATAATTATTATTAAGAAAATACTTAATAAAGGCATTAAAGGCTAGGTATAAATCTTACCTTATACTTTTTTTATTAATTAAACTTTATTTAAGAGATTTTATAAAAAAAGTTCTTTTTATTTTCTTTATAGCTTTAAATTAATTATTTTAATTAAAATTATTATTATTATATAATATATTTAAGCTTAAACTTTAAATATATTTACTTAAAATACTTTTAATTCTTAACTTTAATTACTTTTTAATTTTTTAAAAAATATAAAGGCAATAATTAAATTAATCTTTAATTATAAAAAGAAAGCTATATAATAAAATATATATTATAATTTCTCTTAACTTATTCCCTTAAAAAAGGATAACTTAATTTTATTTATTAATAAATAAAGAAAGGTTAATTATTTTTTATTTTAAAAATTAACTTATTATTAATTTAATCTTTTTATTATTTATAAGATTTATTATAATAATATTTATAAACTTTAAATACTTAATAATATTTATCTTATAAGCATATTTTTATTAAAATAATTAAAAAGATTTATTAATTATTTTAAGATATAAAAACTTAAACTTTATTTACTTTAAAAAATCAACCTTATAAGCATTATAAATAATAATAACCCCTTTTTAAATATTTTAATAAAATTTAATTTATTTAACCTTAACTTAATTAACTTTAACTTTAATTATTATTAAGATTAATTAAATATATCTTTATTTATTACTTAAATATATTAATTATTTATAAGCTTAAATTTATTAAATTCTTTAAATTTTAATATTTAAGATATTAAACTTATAATATACTTATATATAAAGTAAAGAAACTTAAGAAATAAGTTTTTATAATTTATTAACATTCCTTTACTTTAATTAAATAATCCTTAATATTCTTAATATAATTAGCTTAGCAATACTTTTAAATCTTAGCTTAAGTATTTATTTAAAAGGGGGGGGGGTTTATCTTCTTTCTTATATATATATATTATATATATATATTTATTATAATATAAAATTTCTTTTATATATATTTATTTACTTAATTAAATTTAACCTTAAGTTTAAATAATAAATATTATATTTTTAAAAAATATATTATAAAATTTATTATATACTTATTTATTATTTTCTTACTTAAGATTAAAAACTTTTTTTTTAATAACTTAATTTACTCTTTCTTCTTTTTCCTTTTACCTTAATTATTATTTATATCTTTATTAAAAGCTTATTCTTATAATTAATATAATAAGAATTTTGCATTATAAGGTTAAAGTTATTAATCTTAAATAATGCTAGCCTTTTTATTTTAAATAATATTAAAGCTAATTATTCCTTTAAGCTATATTATTTTATTAATAATAATCTTTAAGCTAAGCATATTCTTTAACTTTATTTACTTAATTATTATTACTTTTTATATTTTTTTTATATTATTATATTTATTAAAAATATAATTAAATCCCTTAATATAATAAATATAATTAATATATGCATTATTATAAAAATTATATAAAAAGCAATAGTTAAAAAAGGAAATTATAATAAGGATATTTTTATTTATAATTAAGGAAAAGTTATAATTTATATACTTTAAGCAATATTTATAAAGAAAAGCGTTTTAATAGCTATAAAAGGTTATAAGTAAAGCTACTTAATAATAATAATTAAAATAGCTATATATTATTATTATATACTTTTTATAAAAAGCCTTATTACTTATTTTAATAATAATAATATTTATATAGCTTTTAATTAAGTTTTTAAAATTATTTAAAAACTACTTTTTCTATAGCTTATTAAGAAATTTATTAAATAATTTTTTAATTACCTTTTAAAAAGTAAGATTAATAAGTTATTAAGCAAGATATTAATTTTATATAATATTAATAATCTTATATATATAAATGCTTTTTATAAAAGTATTATAAAGAATAATTTTAATAAATTAATCTTTATTAAGGATGCTTTTTAATATAAAGAAGGTATAAATGCTTTTAATTAAAACTTTCTTAACTTATAAGTTATAATAAATAACTTAAAAAGAAAAAGGAAAGTCCTTTTATATTAAACTTTTTAATTTTAATTAAAAAGAGTTTTTTAATAAAGATATTATTATAAGAAAATATTTAAGGATAAAAGAATTATAATATTTTGCTTTAATTTTAATTTAACTTAAAGGCTAATTATAATTAAGAAAATATTAAAAAGAAGAAAAAGAAAGGAGAAATTTAAGGGAGGAAAGGAAATTTATATAACATAGTTTATTAATAAGTAGCGTATATTAGTAAGTAGCGTATTGTTGCAACTTTCGCTAATTTTAATTAACCTTAATATTTACTTAATGCAAATAATTTAATTAAATTTAGCATTAATTAATATTAATTATAATTAAATGTTTATTTTTAATTAATTTACTTAATTTAAAGTAATATAAATAATTATAGCTTAAATAAAAGTAATTAAGTTTTAATAAGGGAATTATTTTTTAATAAAAATTACATTAATGCTTTTTATATTAATTTCTTATTTATTTACTTATTTAAATATTTAATGCATTAAAAATTAATAATTATAATGCTAAAACCTTTTAAAAAAGATAAAATACTTTTAATTATTTAAGTAATTAAAAACTCTTAAAAAAATGCATTAAACCTTTTAAATTATATAAAGTTATATAAATCTTTAATATCCTTAAAACTATACTTTGCTGCAAGATAAATTAATAATACTTTTATAAAAAGTTATATATTAATATATATAAACTTAATTAAATTAAAAAGTAAATACTTATTATAGGCTAGCCTTGGGTTATTTATTATAAGGTATTTAAATAGGGTTTATATTTAAAGTGCAAAGGAAAAGGTTCGCTCCTTATTTATATTTGCGTTAAAGCCTATTTTTATAAGGCTAAAGCTTATTAATTAATTATAATAAGTAAAGCTTAAATTATAATATATCCTTCTTTTTTAAGTTTTTATAGCAAGCCTTAAAAAGCAATTATATAATAAAAAAAATAAAGGATATTATAATTTAATTATAAATTAAATATTACTCTTTATTTAACTATTTAATTATACTTTAACGCTTCTTAATTATGCTAAAGGCGTAGCTTATTATTTATAATTAATATATCTTAGCTTTTATAATTTAATATATTAATTAAAGTAAGCTAATAAAAAATAATTATTTAAGCATAAATTAATAGCTAAATTAATAGCATTTTTATAATCCTTTAATATAAGCCTTTTATATAAGCTTTTTTACTTAAAACCTTAAAATTATAGATTTATTATATAATTTATAATTAATTAATGCTTAATTATAAGTAATTTACTTTATTAATAGGGATTTCTTAAATTTTAAGCATTTTTATAATATTAAATTAATTAGCATATAGCTAGCTTACTTTAAGCTTAGGCTAATATTAAGTTAGTAATGCTTTTAAGCTTTATTTTATAAAAAAAATTTTATACCCCCTTAAATAAACTTCTTTCCTTTGCTAACCTTAATTAATAAAAGCTATACTTTTATTTTTTCATAATAATTATGGTAATTATACTTATAATAACTAAGTTAGCTATATATAAAATACTTAATTTTACTTATTAAAATTATTGTAATATTAATATTTATTACTTTGCTATTTTAAGATTAAGTATTGTTTTCCTTTATTATAGCATTAAAAATGTTTTTATATTGCTATAAGGTAAAGTAAAAGGCCTTAAATATATTTAGCTATTTTTTATAATTAAGCTAAGCTTAACATATCTTTATTTAAAAAGGTCCTTAAGCGCAAAGCAAACCTTTTTTAAAAAGCTTTTTAGCTACCCCTTAAACATTTTTATAAAATTAATATAAGGTAAAAATTAATTATAAAAAGTTTTTAATTAACTAAATATATAAAAGAATTAAGCCCCTTTAACGCTAATTACCTTTTTATTTATTATAAATTTAGCCCTTATCTTTACTAACTAAGTTATTAAGTATTCCTAAAATAAAAGTTCCTTAAAATAAAAAAGGGCTTAGCAAGCTATTATTATTCTTTCTAAATTTTATTATATTAAGTTTTATATAATTACATTATAAGTTTATAATATAAGGGGATTTTAAATATATATTATAAGCTAGCTTTAAGTTATTTATTATAAGGTATTTAAATAAGGTTTATATTTAAAGTATAAAGGAAAAGGTTTACTCTTTATTTATACCTGCATTAAAGCCTATTCTTATAAGGCTAAAGCCCATTAATTAATTATAATAAGCAAAGCTTAAACTATAATAATACTTATTTAATACATTATTAATTAAAATATTTAAAAATTCCCCTTATAACTTTTTAATATAAAAAATATAACTAACCTTTTATTAATATTATAAAATACTAAACTTATTAATAAGCATTAAGCTTAATAATTTATAAATTAATAATTTAACCTTAAGATTAAATTTAATTATCCTTATAATTATTAAAATGCCCTTTATAAAGATTTAAAGATTATTAAGAATTAATTTAAATTACTTTATAATATAATAATTAAATATTAAATTATTAATAATAACTTTTATAACTTTAATAAAATTAACTTTATAATAAATATAATTATTATATTAATAATTATTATATATATTAATAAATATAAAAAGGTTAAATTAATTTAGCTTAATAATTAAAAATAAATAATTATTATTAAATATATTAATATAAGTAAGTTATAAATTTCTTTATTTATAATTATTTAAGGTGCTTATTATCTTATAAGTTAAGTAATAAAGTTAAGTTTTTTAAATAATTAAATTATTAAGCTTACTTTTAATAAATAAATAATAAATTAATTTAAAATAAATTTAATACTTTAATAAGCATATTAAATTAAAAAAAAATATTAAATACTAAATAAATTTAATTATAAATAATTATAAAAGCTATATATTAATTAAATTTAATTAATATTATAAAAATAATAAAATTATTATTATTAATATATTACTATATTTATCTTACTTACTTTAGCTATTAAATGTTATATTATATTTATTTTTAAAATATATATATAATAATTAAATTAACCTCTTTATTTAAGCCTTTATTAACTATATTATTAAGTTTAAGTTCTTTCTTATATTTAAAATAGCTTATAATAAAATTTTTATAATAAAAAATATTAAATTTATATTTAAAAAAGCTAAAATTTCTCCTTAAAACCTTAATTTTATAATTTCTAAGCTTAATATTTATTTATAAACTCTTATATAATCTTTTCTTATTTCTCCTTAAAAATAAAAGTTTTAAATATTATTAAATGCTTAATAAATTATTAAGCAATTAAGTTTTATTAAGAATAAGATCTTTATTTATTAAAAAAGCTATTTTATATTAATTATAAAGATTATTAATTAAATAATAAAAAATGCATAAATAATAGCATATAAACTTATTATTTTAAAAAATTAAGTTTATACTTTTAAGGAAGTTAATATAGTATTTATTAAATATTAAAAGATTTAAAAAACTTAAATATAGCTTAAAAAAGCACTTATAATTAAGGAATTTTAAGCTTTTATTTAAAAAAAATAAAAGGAAAAGCAATTAATTAATAAAATAAATAATAATGCTAAAAAGTTAATTTATAATAAATTAATTAAAAGATAATATAATAATTATAATAAAATTAAATATAATGTAAAAACTTATAAGAAAAATAAAAAAGAGTTTAATTAATTAAATTTTAATTATATTATAGTAAATTTAGCTTAATTAGCATTAATTAATATAAATATAATTATTTTATTAATTTATAGTAAACTATATTTTTAATAATATAATTAATATTAAATAATATTAAATATATATTTTTTATTAAAAATTAATTAATTTAAATTAACATTATAATTATATTAATACCTTTAAATTAATAAAATTAATTAAAAATAAAAATTTAATTATAATTAATATTAATTAATGCTAAATTTAATTTAATTATTTTCATTAAGTAAGTACTAAGGTTAATTAAAGTTAATAAAAGTTATAAAAATATACTACTTATTAATATGCACTACTTATTAATAAACTACGTTATATAAGGTTATTATAAAAAGAAGAAATAAATAATATTAATAATAAGCTACTTTATTATTAAAAGAAATAATTTATTACCTTACTTTTAATTAAGGTTAATTTATTACTTTAAAAGAGTTATTTACTTTTAATTCCTTGCTTATAAAGAAGTTATTTATTTTTTTATTATAAAGAAATTTTAATTAAATAATTTATTTTAATTTATGCTTAATAAACTTATAAATTAAAAAGAAAGTATTTTATAATTAATTGCTATTTAAGAAAAATAAGAAATTATATATTTCTTTTACTTTAATTATTAATAAAATAATAAATTAATAGTTTTTAATAATAACTTATAAGCTTCTTTATTACTCTTTTCTTTTAATTAATATAATTATTTAACTTAAGTATGGTTATAAATATATTATAAAGGGATAGCAGCATTAAGCATGATAGGCATTATGAGTAATTAGCATTAGAGTACTAACAAGCAAGGGTTATATGTAGCAGCACGTAACCACCCTTAAATAGTTTATAGCTAAAGGGAGGTTTTATAGCCTATGGCCGCAACCCTCCTTCCTTTTATATAGCCAATTTAAATATAACTAGTATATTATTAACCAATATATATTAACCCAGCCAATATTAAGGGTAATAAATTATTAACTTTTATTACTTTAACCCTATATATATTGCTATACCTATTTATTTATAATTAAACCCTTTTCCTATCTTTTTCTTTCTTTTCTTTTTATCTTTATATAATTATTAATTAAAGATTAAAGGTTAATTATTATTTAATTATTTTAATAAAAGTATATTTTTAATATATTAATTTATTTTATTATTTAATTCTTATTTCAAGATAAGCATTAATTATTTATAAAATTATCTTAAGCTATAATTAAATATTAATTATATTTCTTTCTTAATTTTAACTCTTTTTATTTTAATTACTTATATAGCAATTCCTAAAAATATAAAGCTTTTCTTATTAATATACTTTTCTTTTTTATTACTTAACTTTTATTATTTATTCTTTACTTTATTATTTATTTTTTTTACTTTCTTTCTCTTTAATTAAAAGCTAAGATATTTTTTAATTAAAAAGATAAGATAAAAAAGTAATCTTAATTTTCTTTATATTATAAGGTATTTTAAAACCTTAATACCTTAATTTTATTAATTAAGCTTATTACTTTAAGAAAGAATAATTTAGCATTAATAATTATAAAACTTTCTTATTTTAATAACTTTAAAGATTTGCTTAATAAAGTATTATAATTTTTAAATATTATAAATATATAAAATTAATAAAACTTTACTTAAGAAATAAGTATTAATTTTTTTAAAAATCCTTTTAAAATAAGAATTATTATAAATAAAGTTTGCTTAAATAATATTTAATAATTTTAAATTTTTAATTAGCTATTATTATTTAATATAAAATAAATAGCATTTAATAATAAGCTTATAAAAATAATATAAAAATACTTTTTAAGTATTAATTTTTACTTTAAGTTAAGAAAATTAGCTAAATTAATAAATTTAATAAAATAATATTAAGCCTTTCTTACATTTAATTTCTTTAATATAAAAATGCTTTATAAATATAAAAAATTAAGAACTTAATATATTATAGCCTTTATAATTTAATAACTTTTTAATTTTTAAGATATTATATTTTTACTTAAAGAACTTTTATATTATAATTATACTTTATTTATAAAATATTAATAATATAAGTTAATAAAGAATTATAAATTTATTATTATATTTATTTATATATTTAATTATTAAATAATAATAGTTTTTAATAAAATTAATAATTATTACTTATTATAAAATAGTTTTTATATTAAGAAATAAAAATAATAAAATAAATAATAATATTAAAGTATTTATTTATAAATATTTAATAATTACCTTAAAAAATAAAATATAAAAGCTTAATAAAGAATTTATATTAAGATTAAGATAAATTAATAAAATATTTTATAAATAATATATTATTAAGTTTATTAAAAATTACTTTAAGGAAAATTAAGAAATAAATAATTAAGAAATATAAAATTAAGCTAAGGTTACTTTAATTAAAATTGCATATCTTAATATACCTTAAGTTATTATTAGCATTATTACTTAAATATTTATTATTTAATTAAAGCTTAATAAAATTAATAAAGTTATTTAAATGCTTATATTAATTCTTATTACTGGGATTAATGGTATAAAAGTAATTAAAGTAAAAAATAAGCTTTTATTATAAAGGGAAATTATTTAATAATAGCTATTTAAATTATAATATATTAAAATTATTATTAATTATAAAAAAGGCATAAGGAAAATAATATTTATAATATAAATTAATTTAATAATTTAATTTTAAATATTTAATATATAATAAGGTATAAATTTTTATATATTTTAAATTTAATTAAGCTTAATTTTAATTAAATATATTTTTAGCTTAAGTATTATATTATAAAATATTTTAAAACTAATAAAGAAAGCTTATTTTAATATATATAAGGATCTTTCTTATTTATTCTTTTTAATATTAAATATAAAGGAAACTTAAAGCATATTAATAAATCTTAAGTAAAAAAAATAATAATTAAATTTACTTAAGGATAATTTAAAACGTTTATAAGTAAGTTAATTAAATAATTAAATGCAGAGCATAAAACTTAAAAGCAAAAGCTTTATAAAAAGTAAAAATAAAAGTTAATAAAGCTAATATGCTATGCTTAATATAATAATTAAAAAAAAGAATAAATTTACTTTTTATTTTATAAATATATTTAAATTTTTAATAGCTATATTAATGCTAGCTATTAAAGTAAACTTAATAATTAAAAAAATATAATTAATAAATATATTATTAAATAAGTTATAAAAGTATTTAAAACTTTTATAAAAAAGCAAAAATTATAATAAGATAAGTAAGCAAGGAATTAAAAATAATAATAATAATTAAGATTATAATAAAATAAATTTTAAAACTTAAAGGCTTAATTAAAGGTAATAAAGTTTTATTTTAATAATCTTTATAATATTTATTATAAAATACTTAAAAAAAAGTATATTAATAAAAGTAAGGAAATATATAAAGAATAGTATTACATTAAATCTTAATTAGCTATAAAAAGCTAGCTTTTATACTTATTTTAAATATTTTTTTAAGAAATTAACTCTTTTCTTTTTTTATATATTTAATGCTTTAATTAAGCTTTTCTTATTTTTAATTTTTTTTAAAATATTTACCTTTTCCCTTTTTTAGCTTTCTTTTATTTTTATCTTCCCTCTTTATTATATTAAAGTTATTATAGGCTAGCCTTAGGTTATTTACTATAAGGTACTTAAATAAGGGTTTATATTTAAAGTGCAAAAAAAAAGATTCACTCTTTATTTATATCCACGCTAAAGCTTATTCTTATAGGGCTAAAGCCTATTAACTAATTATAATAAGCAAAGCTTAAATCATAATATATTTTCCTTCTTTAAGTCCTTATAATAAGCTTTAAAGGGTAATTATATAATAAAAAATAAAGGATATTATAATTTAATTATAAATTAAATATTGCTTTTTACCTAGCTATTTAATTATATTTTAACGTCTTTTAATTATATTAAAGGCTTAACTTATTATTTATAATTAGCATACCTTAGTCTTTATAATTTAATATATTAATTAAAGCAAGCTAATAAAAGATAATTATTTAAATATAAATTAATACCTAAATTAATGGCATTTTTATAATTCTTTAATATAAGTTTTTTATATAAGCTCTTTTATTTAAAACCTTAAAATTATAAATTTATTATATAATTTATAATTAATTAATGCTTAATTATAAGTAATTTACTTTATTAATAAGAATTTCTTAAATTTTAAGCATTTTTATAATGCTAAATTAATTAATATATAGCTAGCTTACTTTAAGCTTAAATTAGCATTAAGTTAATAATGCTTTTAAGCCTTATCTTATAAAAAAAATTTTATACCTTTTTAAATAAATTCCTTTTCTTTATTAATTTTAATTAATAAAAGCTATATTTTTATTTTTTTATAATAATTTAAGTAATTATACTTATAATAATTAAATTAATTATATACAAAATACTTAACTTTGCTTATTAAAATTATTATAATATTAATATTTATTACTTTATTATTTTAAAATTAAATATTATTTTTTCTTATTATAGCATTAAAAATACCCTTATATTATTATAAAGCAAAATAAAAGGCCTTAAATATATTTAATTACTTTTTATAATTAAGCTAAGCTTTTATTATAAAGATTAAGTTTTTATTATATAAGCTAATTAATTAAATTAAGCAAAAAATTTTATTATTTTCTTCTTATAACATTATTATAATATAATTAAGCTAAGCTTAGCATATTTTTATTTAAAAAAGTCCCTAAATATAAAGCAAACCTTTTTTAAGAAGCTTTTTAGCTATTTCTTAAATATCTTTATAAAGCTAATATAAGGTAAAAATTAATTATAAAAAGTTTTTAATTAATTAAATATATAAAAGAATTAAGCTTTTTTAGCATTAATTACCTTTTTATTTATTATAAACTTAGCTCTTATCTTTACTAGCTAAGTTGCTAAGTATTCCTAAGATAAAAGTTTTTTAAAATAAGAAAGAGCTTAATAAGCTATTATTATTCTTTTTAAATCTTACTATATTAAGTTTTATATAATTATATTATAAGCTTATAATATAAAAAAACTTTAAATATATATTATAAGCTAGCCTTAAGTTATTTATTATAAGGTACTTAAATAGGGGTTTATATTTAAAATATAAAGAAAAAGGTTTACTCTTTATTTATATTTATATTAAAGCTTATTCTTATAAGGCTAAAGCCTATTAATTAATTATAATAAGCAAAGCCTAAACCATAATAAAAGCTCCTTCTTATTATGGGTTGGCCTTAAGCGTTTGCTGGAAGGTACTTAAAAGGAGTTATAAATTGCAATATTTAAGAAGTAAGTTAGGCTTTAAAAGGGCCCAACTTTGGATTTATCTTTTAAGTATATACCTCATTATATAAAAGGGTTAGATGCAATATGGGCTTAGCATAGGCATGCATTATAGCTTGGGTAATAACCTAAGCTTATTATATAGCCCCTTTTTTATTCTCATATTACGCGTGGTAGGGATTAAACTTAAGGCTCTTACGGTCTTATACCAGTTGTATATCTGCCTTATTGCGCACCTATTTCAAGGCCGTGTCCGTTTGTCTTAAAAGCAATAATTATCCATTTTATTCTTGCATTAGCTATATTTACGTACTATACTTAGCATGGTGTAGTGTTATTATGGTATGGTAATGTTGCTGCTATATATATGATCCTTTATTAATACATTATAATTATACATAGGCTATATATATTGCTGGCCTTAAGTTATAATGCGCTTTTATTAGTACATTAGCATTGCTTATTGCGGTTATTACCCTTGCATTATATTTATTATTACTGCCTAAGATAACTTCCTTATAATTGCATTCCTTTTTATAATTCCTTCTTTTTAATACCATATTATTACTATAATGCATTTATTATATGCATTATTTTATTACCTTTATATAACCTTTTTACTACCCTTATAATTATTTCTTTATTTGTATTAATTACCCTTTAGCTTTATCTTACCCTTAGCTAAGAAGCCTTCCTTAGCTTAGTTAATATTTATATAATCCCTTGGCCTTTTTACAATTTAATCCTTTAGTTATTTATCTTTGCGCTCATTATGCTTTTCTCGCAGCTACCCTTTTTCATTAAAAAGCTATTGCCTTAACGCGTTAATACCCTCTTAGTCCCTTAATAATTCCTTAACGTATCCTCTTTTATCTATATTTTATTTATTAAGCGCCCTTCCCCTAGCTTATTAATACCCTCTTAATTCCTTAATATTCTCCTTAATACTTGCTCCCCTTTTACTATGTAAAAAGAAGAATAAGAAATGGCTTTTATTATGGGTTTTGATGGTTAGTACGGCAGCTTTAATATAGCTGCTGCTAATGGTGGTAGTAATAGCGAGCTGCCTTATTGCCTTAGTAATATAACCTTTAAGGTTGCCCTATTTCTCTCTTAACATAAGTTTACTATGGTTATTAATTAAGTGCAAGGATATTGCATTATAAGATTATATTAAGTGCTTAGCGATTTTAATAATGAGGATTAGCAGCCTGCTAAGTAGCTGCTCTTCCCCTGTAAACCATGCATTACAACTTTTTGCGAAACTAGCAAGCCATTTATTTATATTCCTAGAGGTTATAACGCATTTTGCATTAGCTGCCGCTATTATAAGCATAAGTGCATTTAGCATATGCATATATTTGCCGGTTTACTATTATTATAAAATATATAGCATTATTTAAAGAGAGTAATTATTATTAATAATGGCTATATTCTTCTCTTATATTTATGTTAATTTAGCCTTAAGCGCGCTTTAATGCATTTAAGGATTGCCACTATAAGGAGTTTAATATAATAATTAATGCCTTAAATGCTCTTGCTAGTTAAGTTTTTAGCGCTAAGCAGCATGGTTGCGGTTTAAGTTGCTATTATACTTGTAATAAGTTTAAGAAGGAGGAGCGAAAAGATAAGGAGGAGGACTTTAAGGACTTGCCCTTCTTTAGCCGCAATGCCCTTTATTATAAGCATTAATTAGCCCGGCTCATTATTATAGCTGTGATAAGTTTAAGTAGTTAGAAGCTTTATCTTTAAATAAAGAGTTTATGGGTTTAACTCCTATTATTATTAGGTTATTATAGCTTTATTGCTAGCCCTTATAGTTTTGGTTTTATAGTTAAATATTTTTAATATACTTGCTTGGATAAATAATGGTAAAGAAATTTTAAGAGGGTAATATGCTTAATATGGTTCCGCCTTATGGGAAACTAGCTGTATAATTTAGTTTTCTTTTAGCCTAATATACTACTTGGTTTTTATAAAAGGGGGATTTAGTTTATTTGCTAGGTGGGTATATGATAAGTCTTAGTTAATTGGGAGCATTTATATGCAGATAAGGTTGTAGGTTTAAATCCTACCATTACTGCGCCTTGCTTAAGCATAATAAATACTTAGGGCTTGCCTTGCAGCCCTATTTAAATAGCTTATAATAGCATAATAAGATCTTATTTATTTCCATTCCATTCTTGCTTATAACCCTTATCGCTTTGCATTATGCCTTTAAATAAGCTTATTAAGCTTAATGCAGGTTTGCTTTATAATTACCTTAAATGGGCAGTCCCTTATAAGTAATGGCATCCCCTTATTATGCTTTAAATAAGTTAAGGGCTGTTAATCTTTATAAATTCTTAAGGGGTTTCTATATTAATATATCCCAGCCTTTCTATTTAATATAAACTTGCCTCTTAAGGAAATTATTTTATGGGTGCCCTGGCGCATTCTTAATTACTAGGATTTCCTTTATAAGATACTCCTTATTTTAGCCCCTATTTACTTTATTTAGGATTAATATAATACTTGGCTAGGTATTTATAAATGTTTAAGTGGGTAGTAAATCTTTTATAGTATGCTTAACTTAGTTAATATTAAAGGTAGGATAAACTTGGCTTAATATATTTAGGATAATTATTTAAGGCGTAGGAATGTTTATTACGGTATGTTTTTAATATAGCTAATTAAGCTTTTTTATTAATTAAGTAGTTTAAAAGTGCCTTAGGGATAGCTATACTTAGTTATTAATGTAAAACCTTTTCGCTGTTTAATAGTATTTATTAGCTATCCGCTCTTATTATTGCTAAATAAAAATAATGGCAGCTTAGGTAATATTTATTTTAGTTTAAAAATGGTTTAAAAATGCAGCTACTTAGCCCTTAGGATTGGCTGTAAACGCCATTATATTCAGGGAGCTTAGGACTGCCTGCATGTTAAACTTGTTTATTAGCTAATTTAAGCTTTAGCTAGTTATTATTAAATTCCTATTATTTAGCGCTATTTAGCAAGCTAAGAGATAGTTAATTTAGTTATTTTATAAGAAGGTAATAACATTATATAAATACTTTTGCATTTCTTAATTTATTTGCTTTATGCTACTATTTATTTTAAGGTAGTATATTATAAATAAAAGGCGTTTTATATATACTTAAGCGCATAAAGAAGCTTAAAACGCCCTTATTTAATTAAAGCCTTGGTTATTAATAATAAATATAGGGAACTTATAATAGCGTTATTATAAAGTAATAAAGCATTATATATAATTCTTTGCAATTATAAAGTATATTGCTTTTAAAAGAACTTATTTTAAAAGGCAGTTTATAATAATTATTAAGTAATATGGGTTACCCTTATAAGTTAATAAGTTTATTATAAAATTAATAAATATTTAAAATTAATAGTGATTTAAAGGAGGGATAGGGCGAAGTAAGCCTTACTATAGCTGTTAACTAAGCTAGGTTTAGCGGCATATATTGCAGTTTTAAATAAAATGCTAAACCGCTTATAATATATTATTTTAATAAAAGTTGCATAAGAGGACCCAAAAGGTCCCTTCCTATCTTAAATGCTTTATTACAGGAGAGTTATAGGCCTATTGCAGCATTAATATAATAAGCAGTTTTTAACTTAAAAGCTATAGCTAACCCTAAAATTAAAGCATATTGCATACGCTAAGGGTATAATTAGCAATTTAGGCCGCTATCTTAGCCTTTTTAGAAAACTGCTGCTAGCTAAATATAATTGCCTTATAGCAAATCTTATATTATAAGTTTTATTAAACTCCCTTATCTTAAAGCATAGCTAATGCTAATTTATTAAATAGCTATGGCCTTATAAATATAATAATATAGGCATTAAAAATTATTATTAAGATTAATTAAAGCATCTTAATTATGTAATCCTTCTTTAAGATTGTTTTATCTTATTTCCACTATAATAATATATTAGGATATTATGCTTATATCTTTAGGTGGTATTAAAGATTATAGCGAAAAAGGAATAAAGTTTTAGCTTATTAAGCTTACCTTTTTAAAAGGAGTTAAGGGCTAATAAAGTACTTAAAGCCTTTATAATTTATAAGTATTATAAATAAATAGAATATACTTTAAAGCATAAGTAATTATGCCTTTAAGGTTTTAATTATTGCTAATAGCTTCTTATTATAAATAATATAATTCCATTGCGTTAAAAAGAGCTTTATAAAGTAGTAGGTAATTAAGTAAAGGGCTCCCCCTTTTTAAATTAATAAGCATGCGTTAAAAGCCGTTTTTAAGCAATTCGCCTTTATTACTACGTTTAGGTTTGGATTTTATTTAGCTAGGATTAGTGTCTTTATAAATGCTGCCTTAAGGTAGCGAAAGGTTATATCCTCTTTGCTTCTTTATTAAAAAGAAGTCCCCTTAATAATAAGATAAAAGAGGGGGTTAATAATTTTAGAAAAGTTTTTAATAAAGTTATGATAAAAGTTTATAAACTTTATAAAGCTTTAAATATTATAAATTATTTATAGCGCCTTTTACTTTTAAATTGCTTTAACCTTTTTTAAATTTACTTAAATGCTTACTTTAGCTATAGCAATAAAGCCTAAGTATTTTACCTTCTTTATTATAAACTTATATTTATCTTAATTTAGGTTTAGCTTAGCATTTTATAAGCAGCATAAAACCTTTTATACCTTCCTTATATAGTCCCTTTTTAAGCTTAAGGAGAATATTAATATATTATTTAAATATGCCGTTATATAGTCTTTTAAGATATTAGCTAAGATTAAGTTAATGTATTGCTGGAATGTAGTAAGCGTATTAAATAAATTAAAGGGGTAAATTAGCTATTTAAATAACTTGAATTAAGTTTAAAATGTTATTAAGTGCTCTTGCCTCTTTGCCATTTATATTTAATAAAAGGCTATATAAACATTCAGCTTTATAAACCATTAGGTATTAAAAAGGGAGCATAATATCTCCTTAATAAGGGGGAGGGGGTAATAATTTTGTTAGGTTATCTTATTAAGGGCATAATAGTTTATATAAAACCGCTACCCCTTATTTACCTTGCATATTAAGAGAACTAGGGCTATTATAAGCAAGGAGTTAACCCTTACCTAGCCCTTATTATAAAGTTTTATAACTTATTTCCATAGCTTAAGTAGCTAATCTTAGGGCATATTGTATAATAAGCCTTATAGTAATATTAATGCAAACCTATTTTTTGCTGGTAATAAATAGATATAATGATTAAATTAACCTTAATATAATAAAAGGGTAAAAGCTTATTCCTTATTAAAGAGGTTAATAAAGTCCTGCATTTCCTTTAATAGGGGCTTAGCTTTATACCGTTTTGCATTATTATTATTTCTCTTTTAAGGAGCTATAGCCTAAAGGATTTATATAACCTTACTTAGGCTTATTCTTATTAAGATAATATTTACTATCTTATCGTAAGATAAGCGGTTTATCCACACCCTTATAACTGCTTTAGAAATTAATTAAGCTAAACTGCTTATATTTTACTAGCTTTCCTCCTTTATAACCATCCCTTAAGCCGCGCTAATTACTATATAATTATAAGTTAGGTTTAGCAGAACGTTATAATAATATAATTAAGGCAGGCTTAATAAAAGGGGATAAGCTATGCTTAAAACTATATAAGCTAAGATAAGGGCCTATTATATATTAATATTTAAGGAAAGCCATATTATATATATAATATGTTGGCTTTATAATAAGCTAATAACTATTCCTAAATTTCTTAAAGTAGGTAAAGTTATTAGCTTTAATTTTACCTTTTATACCTATTGCTTATTTATAATGGCATAATAGCTATACTTATTATCCACCTAGGTAGTAATAATATGCTTATAATTTATAATAATAAGAATTAAAAAAAAAGGCTTATTTAATTTATTTTATACTTATTAATATTATTTCTATATAAATTAAGCCTATAAAAAAAGCTTATGCTTTTAAGCAAGACTTTATTTAAGAGCTAATCTTTTTTCTTAAGGTTAATAAGGTTCTCCTTATAGGGTATAGCTAGCTTTATAATCTAAATTTAAGTTGGCATAGCTATAAAAAGGAATTTGCAGTTTGCTATAAAGTATTTTTATTAGCTGTAATATAGGCATGCTTCGTGCCCTTGCCAGGCCTTCCTTTTGGACTTGGAAATCTAGGGTGCCCTAGCCTAGCCGCTAGCTAGCTAAGAGGAAAAGACGCCTTAATGCCCTTGCGGCCCTTTATTCCTAGCGCCCTAGCCCTTTATTATGCTTACCATAGCTATATTCATTATCGTTATATCCTAATCTATTACTTATTGCTTTTAAGCTAAGGGCTTTAAGGAGCATAGGGTTGGGCTTATATATTATTAATGCTTAAGGTTTTATGTCTTTAGCTTATAAGCGATTTAGTAATATGCATTTATTACCTTATTATAATTTATATGCAAGATTAATACCTTAATGGCCTTGTTATAAAGCTATAAAGAGAGCTAATTATGGAAGTAATTTAGCTTTACTTTGCTTAATTATTTAAGGCTCCTAACCTGCGCTATTAGCTATTTAAATTAAATATAAAACTAAGCAAAGTTATTATAATCTTATATTTAAAATATCTTAAGCTTAGCCAAAGTAGTTGCTTGTTAATATAGGTTTTTATAGCAGCGCTTTAGGTATTTAAAGAACTTATTTATATTAAAGCTATTTTAAGGCCCGCTTTGCTTATAAAATGTTGCAATGCATAATTATATCTTAGTAAATAGCTAACTTTATAAAAAGATTTAATATTTTTAAAGACCCTTAATAAAGTTTATATTAATCTATAGCTTATATTGCATTATAATTTTTTAAGCTGGAAAGCTATCTTAGCTATTATTAAATAAGGGCTTAATTAAAAGCGGCTTGCATTAAATTAAGGGTAAGTTAAGAGGGTTTATGCATGCTTTAAGCTTTGCAAGTTAATAAAGTATTGCCGCGAGGAGAGATATAATGGCATTACTATTAACGTTAATAAGCATTGCTATGGATAGCTAAGGGGGTTAAGGCGCTTTTTAAGCATTTTCATAGCTTAGTATTGGAATAGGTTAAGGGATTTCTGGCTGTATGTTTTATGGAAAGGTTGATATTTTGGGTATAAGGTTGTTTGCTTTTATAATATAAGTATCCTTTTTAATGTAGTTTAGAAATTGCAATTTAATATTATGGATTAACCTTAAGCGTTTGCTGAAAGGTACTTAAAAGGAGTTATGAATTGCAATATTTAAGAAGTAAGTTAGGCCTTAAAAGGGCTTAACTTTGGATTTATCTTTTAAATGTGTGCCTCGTTATGTGAAAGGGTTGGGTGCAATGTAGGCCTGGCATGGGTATGCATTACGGCTTGGGCAATAGCTTAAGCCCATTATACTTCTTAAGTTATCCTTAAAGAAGGTTTAATAAAACTTATGCTTATTTATTTAAGTAACTTATTTTTAATATTAATATATTTAATAATTATAACTTATTTTTAATTATTAAGTTAAATTAATTTAACTTTTTTATATTTATTAATATATATAATTATTATTTATATTTTATATTTAATTATTATATTATAAAGTAACTTAAATAAATTTTTAATAATTTTTAAATTTTTATAAAAAGCTTTTTAATAATTATAAAAATAATTAAACTTGATTTTAAAAGTAAGTTATAAATTTATAAAATATTAAACTTAATGCTTATTAATAAGTTTAATATTATATAATATTAATAAAAAATTAACTATATTTTTTATATTAAAAAGTTATAAAAAAAGATTTTTATTAATTAAGTTAATGTATGTTTATTAATAGCAAACTAGTTATATTTAAATTAGCTATATAAAAGAAAGGAAGGTTGCGGCTATAAGCTGTAAAACCTTTCTTTAATTATAAATTATTTAAGGTATAATTATATATTACCGTATATAATCTTTACTTATTAATCCTTTAATGCTAATTATTTATAATGCTTATTATATTTAATATTGCTATTCCTTTATAATATGCTTATAATTATATTAGTAATTTTTAATTAAGTAATTAATATATATTTTTAAAAAGTATATAAGAAAAATAAATTAAATTAAACTTAAAACTGTTAAGTTTAAATTTATTAACGTAATTTATTATTAAGTAGTAAATATTATTAAGTAGTAAATTTTTCCAACTTTACTTAACTTTTATTAATTATAATACTATATTAAGGTAAATAAATTAATAAAAAGTTAGCATTAATTAATGTTAATTGCATTTAATTTTTTATTTTTAATTAATTTTATTAATTTAAAAGCATTAATATAAATATAATGCTAATTTAAATTAATTAACTTTTAATAAGAAATATGCATTTAATATTAATTAATGCTAATTAAGCTAAATTTATTATAATATAATTAAGATTTAATTAATTAAACCCTTTTTTATCTTTTTTATAAGTTCTTATATTATACTTAATTATATTATAATTATTATAATATCTTTTAATTAATTTATTATAAATTAATTCTTTTATTTTATTATTTATTTTATTAATTAATTACTTTATTTTTTATTTTTCTTAAATAAAAGCTTAAAATTCTTTAATTATAAATACTCCTTTAAGCTATACTTAAGTTCTTTTAGCCTTTTAATATTTAATAAGTATTATATTAATATCTTAAAATATATAAATTTGCTTATTTATTATAATAAGTAAGTAAGCTATTATTTATGCATTCTTTATTAATTAATTAATAGCCTTTATAATTAATATAAGAAAGCTTTCTTAATAAGTAGAAATTTTATTCTTAATAAAACTTAATTATTAAATAATTTATTAAGCATTTAATAATATTTAAAACTTTTATTTTTAAGAAGAAATAAAGAGGAATTATATTAAAGTTTATAAATAAATATTAAGCTTAAAAATTATAAAATTAAGATTTTAAAGAAAAATTTTAATTTCTTTAAATATAAACTTAATATTTTTTATTATAAAAGTTTTATTATAAGCTACCTTAAATATAAGAAAGAACTTAAATTTAATAATATAATTAATTAAGGCTTAAATAAAAAGATTAATCTTATTATTATATATATATTTTAAAGATAAATATAACGTAATATTTAATAATTAAAGCAAATAAAATAAATATAATGATATATTAATAATAATAATCTTATTATACTTATAATATTAATTAAACTTAGCTAATATATAACTTTTATAGTTATTTATAATTAATATTTAATAATTAATATTTTTCTTTAGCTTAATATACTTATTAAAATATTAAATTTATTTTAAATTAATTTTATTATTTATTTATTTATTAAAAATAAACTTTATAATTTAATTATTTAAAAAACCTAATTTTATTACTTAAGTAATAAGATAATAAATGCTTTAAATAATTATAAATAATAAAATTTATAACTTATTTATATTAATATATTTAATAATAATTATTTATTTTTAAGTATTAAGCTAAATTAATTTAACCTTTTTATATTTATTAATATATATAATAATTATTAATAAAGTAATTATATTTATTATAAAGCTAATTTTATTAAAGTTATAAAGATTATTATTAATAATTTAATACTTAGCTATTATATTATAAAAAAGCTTAAATTAATTCTTAATAATCTTTAAATCTTTATAAAAAGCCTTTTAATAATTATAAGAATAATTAAATATAGTTTTTAAGCTAAGTTATAAATTTATAAAGTATTAAGCTTAATACTTATTTATAAGCTTGCTATCTTAAGATATTAATAAAAGATTAGCTATATTTTTATATTAAAAAGTTATAAAGAAAATCTTTAAGCATTTTAATTAATAATATATTAAATAAATATTTACTCTTTAATTAAATTAAGTGTATATTATTTAATATATAATTTTTTAAAACTATATTATTAATTTATTTTATAATATAAAGTTATTTTAAGAATATTAAAGATTTTAATAGCTTAAGCTATAAGTAAGGATTTAATGTAATTTTTTAAAAATATTAAATAACTTAAGTAGCTAAAAGTATTTTATTTTCTTTAAATAAAGAATATATATCTTTATTATTAATTTCTTATATATTAAATATTTAAGTAAGTAAATTAATGCAAAATTAATATAAAAATTTAAAATATAATTAGCATTAAAAATAGCTTATTTTATTAAAAACTTAATAATTTTTAATTATATTATATTACCTTTAACCCCTTTAAATTAATAAAATTAATTAAAAATAAGGAATTAAATATAATTAGCGTTAATTAATATTAACTTTTTATTAATTTATTTACCTTAATATAATATTATAATTAATAAAAGTTAAGTAAAGTTAAAAAAATGCATTACTTAATAATATCCGCTATTTAATAATAAATTATATTAATTAATTAAATTAATTAAAAGTATATATTTATTTAATTATATTAAGTATATATAAAAAATAAATATATAAAAAAGTATAAGTTATTATTAAGGAATTAAAGGTTAATTATTTTATAAAAATATATAATTAATAAATAAAGATTATTTTAATAATTATATATAATAAATTATTTTAATTATATTAATTAATAAAGCATAAATTATTACTTTTATTATATAAATATTTTATTTATAATATATTTTATAAATTTATATTTTTATTACTTATTATACTTAAATTAAATAAAAATTAAATTAAACCTTAAAATTAATAATATTATTATTTAATTTTTAATTTATAATATACCTTAATTTAATTTAATTTAAACTTAATTATATTTAATTTTTATAATTAAATAAAAATTAATTAATTATAAAAAAAAAATAAATAAAATAAGTTATAAAAATTAATAATTAAGGTATTTAAATAAAAGAAAAAAGTTAAGTATAAGAAATTATTAAAAAATTATTTAATATTAATTAAGTTAATAAATAAAAATATATATAAAATTAATATATAAATATTAAATTATAAAATTTAATTAAAAATATTTATTAAATATAAATTAATAACTTAAATATTTATAAAAAAAATAACTTATATTATTATTTTTAAAAATAAAATTCTTAATATATAAATATTATTATTAAAATTTTAAATATAAAATATTATTTTTAAAAAGAATATAATTAAAAGTTAATTAATTATATTATTTTATAAAATAATTTATAAATAATTAATAAAAGGAAATTAAACTTTTATTAATTTAATATACTTTAATAATTATTTCTTTATAATTTTATTATAATTAAATTAATTTATTTTCTTTTTTTATTAATTTTTATAATAATTAAATTAACTTATTATTTTTTTTATTAATTTTTATAATAATATATTTTTAATTTTAAAAATAAAAAATAATATTATATTTATAACTTATTAAATAATATAATAATAATATAATATTTTTACTTTATATTATATATAAAATTAATATAGCTTTAAGTTATTAATTATTATATAAATAAAAATAATAATTTTAAGTTTAAGTTTTAATTTAACTTTTTTTTATTTAAATAAATAATTAATTTTAATTAATATAGCTTTATATTTTAATTATAATTTTATTAATATTTTTAAGTTATTTAAAAATTTTATTTAATATACTTTTTATAGAAATATTTATTAAGTTATAATTATTAATAATTTATTAAATTTTAAAAATTTTATATTTTTTATATAATTATTAAAATCTTATTAAGTTAATTATAAAGTATTTTTTTTTAATTATATTAAGCTTAATTAAATATTTATATAAAAAATATAAATTTATATTAATTATAAAAGAAATAATATTAATATTAAAATAAATAATATTTTAATATAAAATAATTATTAAAATAATATTTATATTAAATTTATAAATTATATTATAAATTTTAAAAGTTAAAATACTTTTAATAACTTTTTTATATTTAATAAAAAATTAATAAATAATATTATTATAAATATTTAATTTTATAAAGTTATTAATTTAAATTTTAATAATAAAAGTAATAATAAAGCTTATTTAAAAATTAAAATTTTAATTATTAATAAAAAAATTATTAATAAAAATAAATAATTTAATTATAATTAAATTAAATAATATATATTATATATTATATTTAAAATAATTAATTTATTATTAAAGCTTTTTATTAAGCTTTATATAATTTTCTTTATTTAAATTAATAATTTAAATAATTATAAATAAATTAAATATAGCTTTTAATTAATAAATAAAAGTTAAAAAAATATTATAAGCTTATTATTAAATATATTATTATTTTTAATTAAGAAAAGTAATTTAAATAAAAATAATCTTTATACCTTAATTTTTTTAATATATATTAATAATATTATTTTTTATAATAATAATTTTTATATTATTAAAATTAAATATTATTTTAAAAATAAATATTAATTTTAATTTATATTAAATATTTACTTTTTTAATTTTTTCTTTTTTTATTATTAAAAATATTAATATAATAATAAAAAAAGTATTATTTATTTATATAATTATAATATTAAAATTATTTATATTATTATTTAAAATAAAAAAATATAAATTATAAATAAAAATAATTATATTTAATTTTTTATAATAATATTTATAATATATTATTTATTAATATATATTAAATTTAATAATATTATATAAAGATTTAATAATATATATAATAATATTAAAAAAATATTTATTATAAATCTTTAATAAAAACTTTATAAGTATTATATATTTAAGCTTTAATTTTAATTATAAATAAGCTTAAATAATATCTTAAAGCTTAATATATATTTCTTATAAAAAAAGAAATAATATTAAAATAATTAAAAATTATTAATTTAATTATTAAATAATAAAAAATTAAGTAAGAATTTCTTTTTTATTATAATTATTATTATTAATTATTATAAAATATAACTTTTTATAAAGCTTTTAAATTTTAATTTTAATTTTATATATTATTTAAAACTTAAAAAATTATATATTATTATATATTTTTTTATTATAAAATATAAATTTAAAAATATTATATTTAATTAAATTTAATAGTTTTTTATAATTAAATTTTTTAAAGAAATTTTTAAATATTATAATTATATTATTTTATTAAAATTTTAATATAAGCTTATAATTATCTTTTTTTATATTATATAATAAATATTTAATTAAGAAATATTTAAATAATAAAACTTTATATTAAAAATATTTTAATAAAAGTTTTTAATTTATTTTTTATTTTTAAAAATTATTTTTATTGCTTTAATTTTAAAAAATTTAAATATATAATTTAAAAAATTTAACTTAAAATATATAATATATTATAAATTATTATTTAATTATAAAGTTTAAATTATAATATTCTTTATTTTATTATAATAATATAATTATATTATTATAAATTAAAAAATTATTAAATTATTTAAAAAATTTAATAATAAGTTATAATTAATAATAATAAAAAGTTTATATAAGCTTTATTATTTTTTTTATTATATTTTTATATTATATTATAATAATAAATTAATAATTTTTATAAAATTAAATTTATTATAAATATTAAAAGCTATATTTATTTATTATTTAATATTTAATTTTCTTAAAAAACTTTATTATTATTTTAATAGCTTTAATTTATTTTTATATTAAAAAAATAAAAGTTAAAGTTTTTATAATATATAAATAAGCTTTAAAAATAAGTAATATAAGTATAATTTTTTAAATTTATAAATATTATTAATAATCTTTATTATTATTTAAAAAATAACTTTTTTTATAAATAATAATTAATTTTAATATATAAAATATTAAATATTTATTAAAAAAAAGTATAATAAAATTTAATTTTAATAATAAATTAATAAATTTTTATTAAAACTTATTTATAAATAATTCTTATTATTTATATTATTTTTTAAAATTTAATAAATATAAAGTTTATATTAATATTATAAAAAATTTAATTAAAAAGATTAAAATAAATATTAATTTAATATTTATAAAATACTTTTTATATATTTTTAATTAAAAATAATTTAAAAAATTAAGTTATTTAAAATATTATTATTTAATTAATAATATAAAAAATAAACTTATTTTTAAAAAAATATATAATATTAATAATAATATTATAATTAAAGTTATAATTATTTTTTAAAATAAACTTAAATCTTTATAAAGTAAAATTATAAAGTTAATAATAATAATAAAACTTTAATAATAATTTTTAAAGTTTTTATTTTTATATTATATTTAATATTTTTTAATAAATAATTAAAATATTTAATTAATAAATATTTAAAATATTAATATAATTAATATAATATTTTTTTTATAAAAAATATAATAAAGGTATATAAAAAGTATTATAAGTATTTTTATTTTTATATAATTAAAAATATCTTTTTAAAATTATTTAATTATTATTAAATTAATTTATTTATTATATTTTATAAATAAATATATAATTTATTTATATTATTTATATAAAGTAAAAAAAAAATATATTTTTTAATAATATAAAAAGTAATTAAATTAATTATAGCCTTTATTATTATTATTTTTAAAAATAAAGCTTATAATTTCTTATTAAATTTAATTAATGCTTTTTTTATTTATAAAGTATTAAGTTAAATAAAAAATTTTTTATATTAAAAAATAAAATATTATTTATATTTTATTATAAAGAAAATTATAATATTTATATTAAGAATAATGCCTTAAAATTAAATATAAATATATTTTTTAATTAAAGTAAATTAAAAAATAAAAATAAATATTATATTCTTTTTATTTTTATTAATATTATTCTTTTTAATAATTATATTTTTTAAAAAAAGATTATAAAAAAAGCATTATTTATAATAATTTAATAATATATTATATTATTTTTATAATTATTTTTTTTATTAAAGATAATTTTTATATTAAGTTTTTTATATTTAATAAAAAATATAATATAATTAATATTAATAACCTTATAATTAATATATTTTATTTATATAAAGTATTAATTATAGCATTATTAATATTTTATTAATAAGTAATATAAAGATTAATAATTAATTTTATTATAAAAATAATATTTTTTATTTTTTAAGATATTTTATTAATTATTATAATAAGAATTATATTAAAAATAAAAGCTATTATTATTAAAGTTACCTTAATTAAAGTTATCTTAATTAAAGTTATTATAATTAAAGCCTTTTTAATTATATTTATTATAACTTAATAACTTATTATTTTAATATTAATAATTAATATAATATACTTTATTTTCCTTATTATTAATACTTTAATTATTTTTATTATAATATTAATTAATATTATATTATAAATTAAATTTAAAAAAAATCTTAATTTTAAAAATAATACTTTATATAAATATTTAAAATTAAAAAATATATATTATAATTTTAATATATTTATATAAATATAAATAATTATTATTTATAAAAAGTTATTTACTTAATAAAATATATTAAATACTTATTAATATAATTATAATTTATTAAATATTATAATAAAAATCTTTTTAAAGTATTTATTAATATTCTTTAAATTAATATATATATTATTAAATATAATTAAGATTTAATTATAAAAGTATTATTAATAATTAACTTTTATATTAAAGTAAGCTTTAAGCTTTAAATATATATTATAAATAAAGAACTTTATATTAATATAATAAATATAATAAATTTTTATATAATTTTTAAGAATTAAGGAAAATATTATATAAAATTATTTAAATTTAATATTTATTATTTAATAAATATTAAGGAAAATTTTTATTTTATTATTTAATAAATTATATAATTTATTATTTTAATTTTTATTTTTATTTTATATTTTATTAAATTATATATTATTATTAATATTAAGAAAATTATTTATTATTTTTTAAAAAAGTAGGTTTTAATATAAATTATATATTTATAAAGGTTTTAATATTATAATAAATAATAATGTTAAGTATAAAGTTTTTATTTATTCCTTAAAGGAAATATTTATAAATTATTCCTTAAATTATAAAGTTTTTAAGTATTTTAATAAACTTAATTTTTATTAAAATAATATTTTTTAATATTTTAAAAAAGCCTTTATATTTAATTAATTAAAATTTTTTTTATAAAATAATAATTATAATATTTATTATAAGAAAATTAATTAAATAAAGTTTTACCTTAATTTTATAAATAGTTAAGGATAAAAAGGTTATAATTTTTAAAATTTTTTATTATTTTTAATAAAGAAAATTAATTATTTTAAGTTTTAATAAAAAAAAATAAAAACTATAAATAATAAAATTATATTAAAAGCTAAGGTTTTTTAAATTTTTTAAATAATAAATATTTTTTAAATATTTATTATTTTTAGCTTTTAAAATTAAAGCTATTAAGTATAAAATTTAAAGAATTTATATATATTAACTATTTTATATAATTCCTTTTTTTATTATAAAAATATTTATTATATATAAATAATACTTTTAAGTTATTATATTATTTATTAATACTTTTTTTAATATTAACTTTTTTTTTATAGGAATTTCTTAAAGTTTTAAATAATAATTAATTTTTTAAATATTATTATATTTTAAAAAGTAAAGTTTTTTATAAAGTATTAAAGTAAATTATTATTTATATTTTAATATTTTATTATTTATTTAATTAATTATATTATTTATTTTTATTATTAATTTATTTTAATAATTAAAATTAACTTATTAATTTTAAAACTTTTTATTAAGATTAAAGAATAATTAAAGTTTTTATATAAAAGTATTATTAATATTTAAAGGTATTTTCTTAATATTATTATTAAATTTAGCTATTTTATTAAGTTATTAAAATATTTAAATAATTTATATATAAAAAAAAAGAAAAAGGGTAATTAAGGAAATATAATAAGGTTATTTTAAAGTATAAAAAGAAAGTATTAATTATATAATAAAAGAATATTTATTAAAAAATATTTATTAAAAAATATTTATTAATTTTAATAAATATAAATTATTATTTATATTAAAGTAAAATAATTATAAATATTTTTAGCATTAATTATATAATAAAATATACTATATAATTAATAAATCTTAAATATTATTAAAAACTTATTAATTAATAAGTTAAATTTTTATAATAAGAAAGTTAAGATATTATTAATTTTTCCTTATTAATTTTAATTATAATATAATTATTAATACTTAATTAAATAAAGTTTTATTATTAATAATTACTTACCTTTATAATATTAATATTAATTATTTAGCGTAAATATTATAATTTAATTATAATAATTTTTATTATTAATAATTATTATTTAATTAATAATAATATAAATTTATTATTTATTTATTTTATTATTTATAATTATTTATAAGTAATTATTAATTAATATTAATTAAGTTAATATATATTAATTAATAATAAATTAATTATATTTAAATTAATTATATAAAAAGAAGGAAGATTAAAGTTATAAGTTATAAAATTATTTTTTAGCTATAAACTATTTAAAGGTAATTATATACTATTATATATAATCCTTATTTATTAATGCTTTAATATTAATTATTTATAATGCTTATTATACTTAATATTACTATTTTCTTATGGTATTTTTATAATTATATATTTAATATTATTATTTATTATAATATTAAAATCTTTATAATTATATAATTTATATTAAAATTTATTTTTTTAAAAAATAATAAATAATTTTCTTAATATTAATAATAATATATAATTTAATAAAATATAAAATAAAAATAAAATATAAAATAAAAATAAAAATTAAAGTAATAAATTATATAATTTATTAAATAATAAAATAAAAATTTTTCTTAATATTTATTAAATAATAAATATTAAATTTAAATAATTTTATATAATATTTTTCTTAATTCTTAAAAATTATATTAAAATTTATTATATTTATTATATTAATATAAGGTTTTTTATTTATAATATATATTTAAAGTTTAAATCTTATTTTAATATAAAGATTAATTATTAATAATATTTTTATAATTAAATCTTAATTATATTTAATAAAATATATATTAACTTAAAAAATATTAATAAATATTCTTAAAAAGTTTTTATTATAATATTTAATAAATTATAATTATATTAATAAGTATTTAATATATTTTATTAAAAGAATAATTTTTTATAAATAATAATTATTTATATTTATATAAATATATTAAAATTATAATATATATATTTTAATTTTAAATATTTATATAAATTATTATTCTTAAAATTAAAATTTTTTCTTAAATTTAATTTTTAATATAATATTAATTAATATTATAATAAAAATAATTAAAATATTAATAATAAGAAAAATAAAGTATATTATATTAATTATTAATATTAAGATAATAAATTATTAAGTTATAATAAATATAATTAAAAAAGCTTTAATTATAATAATTTTAATTAAAGTAACTTTAATTAAAGTAACTTTAATTAAAATAACTTTAATAATAATAATTTTTATTTTTAATATAATTCTTATTATAATAATTAATAAAATATTTTAAGAAATAAAAAGTATTATATTTATAATAAAATTAATTATTAATTTTTAAATTATTTATTAATAAAATATTAATAATATTATAATTAATACTTTATATAAATAAAATATATTAATTATAAAATTATTAATATTAATTATATTATATTTTTTATTAAATACAAAAAACTTAATATAAGAATTATTTTTAATAATAAAAAATTATAAGGATAATATAATATATTATTAAATTATTATAAATAATACCTTTTTTTATAATTTTTTTTAAAATATATAATTATTAAAGAAAATAATATTAATAAAAATAAAAAGAATATAATATTTACTTTTACTTTTTAATTTATTTTAATTAAAAAATATACTTATATTTAATTTTAAAATATTATTTTTAATATAAATATTATAATTTTCTTTATAATAAAATATAAATAATACTTTGCTTTTTAATATAAAACTTTTTTTATTTAACTTAATATTTTATAAATAAAAAAAGTATTTATTAAATTTAATAAAAAGTTATAAGCTTTATTTTTAAAAATATAATAAGCTTAAGTTATTACTTAAGCTTTATATAATATAATTAAATAATTTAAAAAAGCTTAAATTATTATATACCTTTTAGCTTAATTAAAAAGGTTATTGCTTTATAACTTATAAAAAAAGGTATTAATTAGCTTATAGCCTCTTTAAGGTTAGTTTATAATAAAAAATAATAATAATAAAAGTTATAATTAATTTAATTACCTTTTATATTATTAAAAAATATATTTCTTTTTTACTTTATATAAATAATATAAATAAATTATATATTTATTTATAAAATATAATAAATAAATTAATTTAATAATAATTAAATAATTTTAAAAAAATATTTATAATACTTTTTATATACTTTTATTATATTTTTTATAAAAAGAAATTATATTAATTATATAAATATTTTAAATATTTATTAATTAAATATTTTAATTATTTATTAAAAAATATTAAATATAATATAAAAATAAAAATTTTAAAATTTATTTTAAAAAATAATTATAACTTTAATTATAATATTATTATTAATATTATATATTTTTTTAAAAATAAGTTTATTTTTTATATTATTAATTTAATAATAATATTTTAAATAACTTAATTTTTTAAATTATTTTTAATTAAAAATATATAAAAAGTATTTTATAAATATTAAATTAATATTTATTTTAACTTTTTTAATTAAATTTTTTATAATATTAAAAATAAGCTATTTAAATAAATAAGAAATAGGTTTTGCGAAATCCTTTTAAGAATAACTTAAGGAAGAGCTTTAATATAATAAAAAGGAAAGATAAGAATAAAAGGGAGCTAAAGAAGGGAAAAGATAAGTATTTTAAAAATTCTTAAAAATAAGAAAAGCTTAATTAAAGTATTAAATATATAAGAAAAGAAAAAAGTTAATTTTTTTAAAAATATTTAAAATAAATATAAAAGCTAACTTTTTATAATTAATTAAAATTTAGCGTAATATTATTTCTTATATATTTCCTTATATTTATTAATATACCTTTTTTTAAGCACTTTATAATAAGTATATAAAAATCGCTAAAATAAAACCTTATTATCTTTAATTAAGCCTTTAGGTTTTAAAATTTATTTTATTATAATTTTAATTATTATTGCTATCTTTAATTCCTTATTTATTTATCTTATTATAGTTTTTGCTTCTTTATAAAAGCTTTAAATGTTTTTAAGACTTACTTAGCAATATATTTATTAATTATATTTTTTTAATTATTAAAGTTTAATTTAATAGCTAGTATTAATATAGCTATTAAAGATTTAAATATCTTTATAAAATAAAAAGTAAATTTATTCTTTTTTTTAATTATTATATTAAGTATAGCATATTAGCTTTGCTAACTTTTGCTTTTATTTTTTATAAAGCTTTTACTTTTAAGTTTTATACTTTATATTTAATTATTTAGCTAACTTATTTATAAGTTTTTTAAATTATTTTTAAGCAAACTTTATTGCTATTTTAATTATTTTAAATTAATTATTATACTTTAAGTTTTATTTATATTTATTATTAAGATAAGTAAGTAAAAAAGATTTTTATATATATTAAGGTAAGTATTTCTTATTAGCTTTAAAATATTTTATAGCGTAATGCTTAAGTTAAAGGCTTATTTAATTAAAGTTTTGCTTAGCTGGTTTTAAGCTATATAAAAGTTTATGCTTTGCTATATATTAAATATTTAAAATTAAGTTATTAAATTAATTTATATTAAAGATATTATTTCCTTTATGCCTTTTTTATAATTAGTAATAATCTTAATATATTGCAATTTAAATAGCTGCTATTAAATAATCTCTCTTTATAATAAGAGCTTATTTCTTGTTTTAATTACTTTTATGCTATTAATCTTAATAAAGGGAATTAATATAAGCATTTAAATAGCTTTATTAATTTCATTAAGCTTTTATTAAATAATAGATATTTAAGTAGTAATATTAATAATAGCTTTAAGCATTATAAAGTATATAATTTTAATTAAAAAAGCCTTAGCTTAATTTTATACCTTTTATTTATTCTTTTTTTTAATTTTTTTTAAAGTAATTTTTAATAAACTTAATAATATATTATTTATAAAATACTTTATTAATTTATTTTAATCTTAATATAAATTTTTTGCTAAAATCTTATATTTTATCTTTTAAGGTAGCTATTAAATATTTATAAATAAGCGCTTTAATATCCTTATTTATCTTATTATTTTTATTTCTTAATGCAAAATTATTTTATAATAAGTAATAATTCTTTATTTTATTAAAAATTATTATTATTTAATAATTAAGTATATAAATAAATATAATAATGAATTTATAATCTTTTATTAATTTATGTTATTAATACTTTATAAATAAGGTAAAATTATAATATAAAGGTTTTTTAAGTAAGAATATAATATTTTAAAAGTTAAAAAGCTATTAAGTTATAAAAGCTATAATATATTAAGTTTTTAATTTTTTATATTTATAAAGTATTTCTTTTATATTAAAGAAATTAAGAATAAGAAAGGCTTAATATTATTTTATTAAATTTATTAACTTAGCTAATTTTCTTAGCTTAAGATAAAGATTAATACTTAAAAAATATTCTTATATTATCTTTATAAGCTTATTATTAAACACTATTTATTTTATATTAAAAAATAGTAGCTAATTAAAGGTTTGGAATTATTAAATATTATTTAAGTAAACCCTATTTATAATAATTTTTATTTTAAAAAAGTTTTTAAAAAAGTTAGCACTTACTTTTTAAGTAAAGTTTTATTAATTTTAAATATTTATAATATTTAAAATTATAATGCTTTGCTAAGCAAATCTTTAAAGTTATTAAAATAAGATAGTTTTATAATTATTAGCGTTAAATTATTCTTTTTTAAATTAATAAACTTAATTATTAAAATTAAGGCATTAAGATTTTAAGGTACTTTATAATGCAAAGATAATTAAAATTACTTCTTTACTTTATCTTTTTAATTAAAAGATATTTTAACTTTTAATTATAAAAAAAAAAGGTAAAAAAGATAAATAATAAAATAAAGAGTAAGTAATAAAAATTAAGTAATAAAAAGGGAAGATATAATAATAAGAAAAGCCTTATATCTTTAAAAATTGCTATATAAGTAATTAAGATAAAGAGGGTTAAAAATAAGGAAGAAATATAATTAATATTTAATTATAACTAAAGGTAGCTTTTATAAATAATTATTGCTTATTATTAAATAAAAATTAAATAAAGAAAAAGATTAATATATTAAAAGTGCATTATTATTAAAATAGCTAAGTAATAGCTAATCTTTAACTTTTAATTAATAATAATATAAAGATAAGAAGAAAAAAAAGAAAAAGAAAGGTAAAAAAAGAGCTTAATTATAAATAAATAAATATAGCCATGCATATAGGCTTAAAGCAGCAAAAGCTAATAACTTACTGCCCTTAAGTTAAATAATTATGTTAATTAAAAGGAAAGAATAATAAGGAGGCTTATAAGTTATTATTAAAAGTTATTAATTTATTATTTTATTAATAATTAAAGTAAAAAAAATATATAATTTCTTATTTCTTTTAAATAATAGCTAATTATAAAGTATTCCTTTTTTAATTTATAAATTTATTAAGTATAAATTAAAATAAGTTATTTAATTAAAATTTCTTTATAATAAAAAGATAAATAATTTCTTTATAAGTAAAGAATTAAAAATAAATAACTTTTTTTAAGTAATAAACTAACTTTAATTAAAAGCAAAGTAATAAATTATTCTTTTTAATAATAAGGTAGCTTATTATTAGCATTACTTGCTTTTTCTTATTATAGCAACTTTATATATATAAATTTCCTTTTCTTTTTTAAGTTTCTTTTTTTTCCTTCCTTTTTTTAATATCCTTTTAACTTTAATTAACCTTTAAGTTAAGTTAAAATTAAAGTAAAATATTATAATTTTCTTATCTTTAAATATCTTTTTATAATAATTTTTTTATTATTAATTCTTTTTTAATTAAGGTTAGGAAGTTTAATATAAGAGGATTTTTCTTCCCCTTTTTAAGCTATTTATTATAACTTATAAGCTAAGTAAGTTTTAATTAAGAGCATTTATATTTCCTTTAAGCTAAAAGGCATCTTTAATAAAGATTAATTTATTAAAATTATTCTTTATAATGCTTTTATAAAAGGTATTTATATATATAAGATTATTAATATTAAATAAAATTAATACTTTATTTAATAACTTATTAATTTTACCTTTAAAAAGGTAATTAAGGAATTATTTAATAGGTTTCTTAATAAGCTATAAAAAAAGTAGTTTTTAAATAATATTAAGAATTTAATTAAAAGCTATATAAATATTATTATTATTAAGAAAAGTAATAAGGCTTTTTATAAAAAGTATATAATAGCAATATATAATTATTTTAATTATTATCATTAAATAGCTTTGCTTATAACCTTTTATAGCTATTAAAATGCTTTTCTTTATAAGTATTACTTAAAGTATATAAGTTGCAACTTTTTCTTAATTATAAATAAAAATATTCTTATTATAATTTCCTTTTTTAATTACCATTCCTTATATAGTTTTTATAATAATACTTATGCTAATTATGTTTATTATATTAAGGGATTTAATTATATCTTTAATAAATATAGTAATATAAAGAAAGTATAAAAGATAATAATAGCTAAGTAAATAAAGTTTAAGGATATACTTAGCTTTATAATTATTATTAATAAGATGATATAGCTTAAAGAAATAATTAGCTTTAATATTATTTAAAATAAAAAGGTTAATATTATTTAAAACTAATAATTATAACCTTATAATATATATATATATATAAAAGAAAAGATAAAACCCCTCCCCTTAAATAAATACTTAAGCTAAGATTTAAAAATATTGCTAAGCTAATTATATTAAGAATATTAAGGATTATTTAATTAAAGCAAAAAAATATTAATAAATTATAAAGACTTATTTCTTAAGTTTCTTTGCTTTATATATAAGCATATTATAAGTTTAATATCTTAAATATTAAAGTTTAAAGAATTTAATAAGTTTAAGTTTATAAATAATTAATATATTTAAATAATAAATAAAAATATATTTAATTAATCTTAATAGTAATTAAAATTAAGGTTATTTAAGATAAAGTTAAAGAAATTAAAATTTATTAAAATATTTAAAAAGGGATTATTATTATTTATAGTATTTATAGGGTTAATTTCTTAAAGTAAATAAGGTTTAAATTCCTATATCTTAAAATAATTAATAAATCTTTTTAATTATTTTAATAAAAATATGCTTAAAAGATAAATATTATTAAGTATTTAAAGTTTATAAATATTATTATAATAAATTTTATAAATAATAAAAGGATTAAATTAATAATAAATTAATTTCTTAAATAAAGAATAATTAACCTTTTTTTATTTATAAATAAATAAAATTAAGTTATCCTTTTTTAAGGAAATAAGTTAAGAGAAACTATAATATATATCTTATTATATAGCTTTCTTCTTATAATTTAAAATTAATTTAATTATTACTTTTATGTTTTATAAAAGATTAAAAAGTAATTAAAGCTAAGAATTAAAAGCATTTTAAGTAAATATATTTAAAGTTTAAGCTTAAATATGCTATATAAAAATAATAATCTTAATTAAAATAATTAATTTAAAATTATAAAGAAAATAAAAGGAATTCTTTTTATAAGATTTCTTAAGTAAATTTTAATTAATAAAGAAAGCATAAAGTAATATCTATACTTAGCCTTTAATTCCTTTATTAAGTATTTTTTTAATAATAGCTATAATAATAAAGTATTTATATTTAATAATATTATTAATATAAGAGTTATATATTAAAATTATAATCTTTTTAACTTTAATTATTAAAAAATATTAAATAAATTAATTTATATTTTTATATTCTTTATTTACTATTATTTTTATTAAAAGCCCTTATTTAAAAAGGAATTTTTAAATAAAGAACTTCTTAATACTTTTTAAGTTAATTATTTTAAAAGGTATAGCTTTAACTTATCTTATTAAATTATATTATTTTTTAATTAGCTTATTATATTCTTAATTAAAAAATAAATATTAAATATTAATGTAAATCTTAATAAATTGTTAATTTAATATAATTAAAATAATTTTATTATTATAAATTTAAATATCCTATTTATTGCAATAAAAATAGCTAGCAATAGCCTTTTTAATATTAATATATATTTCTTTTTAATAGTATATAACTTAAATTTAGAAATAAGTAGCATTTTTTTTATACTGCTTAAAAAGAGCATAATAGTTCTTAATAATCTCTTATCTTTAATTAAGGTTATTTATAATTTATTATTATAATAAATTCTTTTTAAGTTATTTTTAAAAAGTTTCTTTATAAATAAAGAAATAATAAGCCTTTTTATAAAAGAATAATTGCTATTATAATATTAAGTTTTTAAGATAAGTTTTATAGTAAAGATATTAAGTAATTTTAAGTAATTTATTTAATTAAAAATAATTATTAAGTAGTAATAATTCTTAATTAAATAGCTAAAGTTAAGATAATTAATTAAAAGAAATATTATATTAATTTTTAATATTTCCTTTAAATTTATAGTTTGCTTTATTTAATAGCCTTAATGGCTTTTTAAAAAGTATATTTATAATGGTATTTTTAAAGCTTTTAATATAATAAATAATAAAATCATATATCTTAATTACGGCTAGCTATTTTATAATATAGGCGCTTAATATATTTAAGGTAAATTTCTTTAATTATTAAATTAAAATATTTAAATTTATTTTTAAAATAAAGTAAATACTATAAATATAAAAGCGTAAGCGCTTAATTATATATAGGATAGCTTTATATTTTTGCTTTATTGCATTATATAGCTTTTTAGCCTTTATTTAAGTATTACTTTTATATTAAATTAAATATTATATTTTATCTTTAATTTATATAAGGTATATACCTTATTTCTTTAAATTTATATTTATTATAAAAATGATTTTATTGCTAAAATAATTAATATTAATTAATTAAGTATGGCTTTAAAGTAATTATAGCTTTAAAAGCATTTATAGCTTTTTAATAATTTAGGGTTTATTAATAAGGCATACCTTTTTTTAAAAAGTTAAATAATAGCTTAGTAATAATCTTATAAAAAGGTATTTATACTTTATAAAAGTTAAATAAGCTTAAAAAGGATTTAAGCTTAATTATATTTTTATAAGTATTTTATTTATTAATTTTAATGATTTTTTTATTTAATAAAGATTAATTAAGTATTTTATAAATATAATTAATAATATTAGCTTATTGCTTATATTATTTTAATTTAATAATATTAATTACTTTTTTAATTAACTTAAAATTATAAAAAACATTATTAAAATTCTTAATATACTTAATTATATATTTTTAAACCCTTAGTAAAGCAAGTATTTCTTTATTTTTATAATTTATTTTTAAGCCCTTAATTATAATATTATTAAGAAAGGGTTTGTATATTATGGGAATTAAATTATAAAAGATTTAAATTATATATTATATAAATTAAGTAATAAAATTTATAGCTTTTATAAATAAGCTATATTATTAAAATAATTTAATTAAAGTAAAAAAGGTTATAATATCTTAGCTTTTCTTATTTAGCTTAATTTAATTATATTTTAAGAAGAAGTTAAAAAGGAATAATATTTTATATATTATAAACTCCTTAGCAAACTTATTTATTAATAATAAAATAAAGGCGTTTTTAATTATAACTTTATTAGCTTTTAAAATATTATTAATAAGTTAATAATTAAAGTTCTTTTTTTTAATAAGAAATTATTAATTCCTATAGGCAATATAGGATTTCTTAATAACTTTATTAGCTTATTAATTTTTAAGCATTTTAATAACTATTTCCCTTAAGGCTTTTAAAAGTTAAATTATTTTTACTTAATATGCTTTATAAGGAATTATTTAAATAAACTATAATAGCGCTATATTAATATTAATTTAAGCAATATAAAACTAATTTAATATTAAAGATTTTTCTTAATTAAAAAGTAAATAAGTAAATATCTTTTTTTCTTACTTTAAAAAGGAATTATATTTTTTTTATAAAAGAATATTTAGTTAATTAAGCATTAATCTTAATTCCTTATTAATTAAAGAAAATTTAAGCTAAATTTAGGCATTATATTTACTTTTATAGTTCTTATTTATAATTAATTTTACTCCTTCTTTATAAATAGATTTTTAATTAATTATGCCCTTAGGAATAGTATTATTAAAAGGATAATTATTTATAAAATAAATTTTAATGCTTACTTGCTTATAAAGAGTTTTAATTAAAGGCTAAATAATTTTATTAATTAATTTAATAGTAATTAAAATAAAAGGAATTTTATTAATTTATTTTTTAATATATACGGCTTTTTTCCATAAATAAGCATTATAAATATAAATTAATATTTATTAAACTTTCTTTTTAGCTTAATAAATCTTTTAAACTTTAGCTTAAAAGTTTTTTATAAATATAAAAATTAAACTTTTTATATCTTTATTTAAAAGGATGCTTAAAACTTTTTTATCTTTTTTTTTATTAATATTAAGATAGGTTAGCATAATTAATATATTAATTAATATTAAGCTTTAATTAAGATTTAAAGAAAATAAAGAAATGCTTTTAAAAATTAATAAATACTTTTAAGGAATTTAAGCTTTTTTAAATAAAGCTACTTTAAAAAGCTTTTAGTTCTTTTATTTTAAACTATATATTATCTTAATATTGCTAAGAATAAGATAGGCATAAAAATATCCTTTTAATTATTTAAATACTAAGTTTATATTTAGGAAAAAGGGCATTTTGAAAAGAATATAATATAAGGTATTAAGAGCCTTATTATTAATAATAAAAAATATGGCTTTAATTTTATTTAAATTAATATAAACTTACTTTTTTATAATATTAATTAAAGATAAGGAATTCTTATTATATATTATTAAGTTTATATTATTAAGTAAAGCATATAAAAGTTTATTATATTTATAATATAATAAAAGTAAGAAATTTATTTTAATTTTAATATTTAAAAAAGCAAGCTAAGGAAAGTAATTATTTATTCTTATATAAATTATTAAATAGGCTAAATTAAAACATTCTTAATTAACTATATTTATAATAAATATAATAATAAAATTAACTTAATATTAAATAATTTATAATAAATTAATTAAAGTATTAACCTTAGTATTATTTATTAAAAGCATAATTATATTAATTTTAAGAAATAAGTTTTTAGCATAATTCTTAAAATATACTAGCTTAAAAAGTATTTTTAATAAAGTATATGCTTTAAATTATATTATTAATAAGTGCTTAATTAAGATTAAATTAATATTATTAAGCGCTAAGATATTTATAATACTTATTTTAATAATTATAATTAAAATTACTTAGGTTGCTTTTTCCTTAAGTAATAAAGGTTATTAAGCATGCTTTTTTAATTTTAAGTTTATTATACTTATTAAGCTTGCTTTTATTATAAAAGATTTAATATTTTCCTTTTAAGTTTAATTTTAGTTAGTAAATAAGTTTTCTCTTTTTTTTATCTTCTTTTTATTCCTTAGCTATAACTTATTATTAATAATTTAAGATTAATTATTTTTTACTTTTTTAAAATTTTTAAGTTAAGCTTAATTAGCCTTTATAATTTTTATAACTTTATTTTAATCTTTAATATTCTTAGTTATATATTTTTTTTTTAATTATAATAATATTTATTTAAAAGAGTTTATTATTACTTAAGATTATAAGCTCTTTTTTAATATAAATTATATAATTTATAGGATTTATAAGTATTAAGATTAAGCTAACTTTCTTTTAATTATTAAGCTTTTAAATTACTTTTAAGGCTTTTAATAAGGCCTTTTCTTTAAATAAAGGATTTATTTTAATAAGCTTATAATATTTAATTATATAAAGTAAATTAAACCTTTTTTTTAAATAAGAATTGTAATTAGTTATAAATATATTTTTCTAAACTATAGTTATTTTAATTATAATATAATTAAATATAAGTAAGGTTTAAATACTTTAAAAGGCTAGCTTAAGCATCTTTAGGTAAGCTAAGGAATATTAATAACTTCTTTAGCTTAAAAGTTATTAATAAGCTATTTAAAAAAAGCTGCTTAAGCTTATTGCATTAATATATATTATAATCTTAAGAAGTATAGCTATAGTAAACTTTAAGTAACTTATTCTTTTTAAAGAAAAGCATTAAAACTATACCTTATGCTTTATTATTATTAAGGTTACTTTAATTAAGTTTTGCTAAAGGCTGCTAAATTAAACTTATAGCCCTTAGCTTAATTATCTTAAAATTATTTTACTATTTATTATAAAAAAAAGCTTAATATCTTATTAAAATAACTTAAATTTATTTTTAAACTCAATTAAATTAAGTTTTAACTTTGCAAACCTTTTAATAAATTTATTTATATTTTATAAATCTTAACTATATCTTTTAATAATATTAATATAATTAAATTTAAATAAAAATCATTAAGCTTATAAATTTTTATTTTAAAGGTAATTTAAAAAATTAAAATTATTTTAGTTTTCTTAAAGGAAATTTAGCCTTTTTAATTTAAATAATTTTAATTAAAATTATTTTATATAAATAAATACTTATCTTACTTAAAATATTTAGGTTCTTAATTAATAACTTTTAATAAAGCATATTTAAAGTTTAGCTAAAAAATATTCTTTATTAACTTATAAATAATTTTTTTCTTTGCTAGCTATTTTTTTAAATATAATAAAAATGCCTTATAAAAGGGCTAAATTATAATAAAAAAGATATTATTTATATTATTAAGTTTTTAATTATATTTTATAATTTTCCCTTTTTATACTTTTAAGTTATTATAAGGATTATTATAAATAATATTTTTAATAATTATAGTTAAATTTGCATAGTAAGTTTAATTATTAAACTTATAAAAGGTAAAAAGCTTTTCCTTTTAATCTTTTTAAATAAATTATTTAATAATAATACTTTTAATTACTTTTATTAAATTTAAAGTAATATAATATTATTTAAGTAATTTTAAAATCTAATTATTTAAGTAAGAAAATTAATAAGTAATAATTTTAAGGCTATTTAAAACTTTAATAATATTAATTTTATTAAACTTTAAAGTATTTAAATTATAAATTATAAATAAATCTATTTATAATAAAATTATTATATTAATAAAAAGTAAAACTTTTAAAATATTAATTTAAATCCTTAATTTATTATTAATAATGGATTATAAAGTTTAATTAAAGCAAGGTTAACGCTTTAATTAATAATAAATAAAATTAAATCTTTTCTTTTCTTTAATAAATTTCTTAGGATTCCTTTCTTAGCTTTAAGTAAAAAAGAATAGATAATTTTTAAGATTTAAAGATACTTTTAAAATAAAAGTAAGTTTAAGAGGGCTTTAAGCTTAAAAGTATAATTTATATATTATAATAATTCTTATTAAAATAATAATAAAATAAAGAAACTTAAAAGTAATAATATTTTTAATTAAAGTAATTACTTTTAAGGAATTTATTTTTAATATTACTATAAAATATTTAAATTAAAGTTTAAAAGATAAAGATATTAATAAATATAATAAATAAAATAAATTTAATAAAAGGATATTTTATTAAAAGATAAGAATTATAAGGCTATAATAAAGAAAGCCTTTTAAATTTATATTTAATACTTTACTTATTAATATTATATTAAACCCTTAGCAATTTAAATTTAAGTTTAATTAAAGCTTAAGTAAGGTTATATTTTAAGTTTAAGCCTTTTATATAATTTAATTAATATAAAAATATATAATATAATGCTATTTATTAAATCCATAAATAAGTAAGGTAAGTGCCTTAATTTCGCATTATAGCCCCCTTTACTTTAAACTTAAAGTTATAATAATAATAATAAATATTAATTAAAAGTTTAAAGTATTTTTAATTAATATTAAGTAATATTTATAAAGTTTAAATTTATTATTTTAATTTTAAGTTTATATTATTATTATATTTAAGTATAATCTTTAATAAGAAACTTAAAATAAGTTTAAAGCTTAATAGCATATTAATATATAATTAAGGTAGTATTTTATTTAAATATTAAAAGCATAAAAGGTATTTTAAAATTAAAAAATAATTTTAAAATACTTATAATATTATTATAAATTTAATTATACTTAACTCTTTTTTATAATAAGTTAAAGATAAATATAGGCTTAATTAAAGCTTTAAGCTAAAATATAAAATAATTTAGCAATATTTAATATAAAAATAAAAAGAAATAAAATTAATAAATAATTAACTTATAATTAATTTTATATTTTTCTTATTATTAATTAAAAATATATAAAATTAAAATTATACTTAAGCTAAATTATTAATAAAAATAAGTTATTTAAATAAATAAGAAATAGGTTTTGCTAAACCCTTTTAAGAATAACTTAAAGAAAAGCTTTAATATAATAAAGAAAGAAAATAAAAATAAAAGGAAGCTAAAGAAGGGAAAAGGTAAATATTTTAAAAATTCTTAAGAATAAGAAAAGCTTAATTAAAGCATTAAATATATAAAAAAAAAAGAATTAATTTCTTTAAGAATATTTAAAATAAGCATAAAAGCTAGCTTTTTATAGCTAACTAAAATTTAATGCAATATTGTTTTTTATATATTTCCTTATACCCATTAATAATATTAATATAAACTTTATATTTATTAAATTTTAAAAAATAATATAAATAATAAGAATTACTTATAAATAAGTTTTAATAAAAATTTATTAATTTATTATTAAAATTAAATTTTATTATACTTTTTTTTAATAAGTATTTAATATTTTATATATTAAATTAATTATTATTTATATAAAAAAAGTTATTTTTTAAATAATAATAAAGATTATTAATAATATTTATAAATTTTAAAAAATTATACTTATATTACTTATTTTTAAAGCTTATTTATATATTATAAAAACTTTAACTTTTATTTTTTTAATATAAAAATAAATTAAAGCTATTAAAATAATAATAAAGTTTTTAAGAAAATTAAATATTAAATAATAAATAAATATAGCTTTTAATATTTATAATAAATTTAATTTTATAAAAATTATTAATTTATTATTATAATATAATATAAAAATATAATAAAAAAAATAATAAAGCTTATATAAACTTTTTATTATTATTAATTATAACTTATTATTAAATTTTTTAAATAATTTAATAATTTTTTAATTTATAATAATATAATTATATTATTATAATAAAATAAAGAATATTATAATTTAAACTTTATAATTAAATAATAATTTATAATATATTATATATTTTAAGTTAAATTTTTTAAATTATATATTTAAATTTTTTAAAATTAAAGTAATAAAAATAATTTTTTAAAAATAAAAAAATAAATTAAAAACTTTTATTAAAATATTTTTAATATAAAGTTTTATTATTTAAATATTTCTTAATTAAATATTTATTATATAATATAAAAAAAAATAATTATAAGCTTATATTAAAATTTTAATAAAATAATATAATTATAATATTTAAAAATTTCTTTAAAAAATTTAATTATAAAAAACTATTAAATTTAATTAAATATAATATTTTTAAATTTATATTTTATAATAAAAAAATATATAATAATATATAATTTTTTAAGTTTTAAATAATATATAAAATTAAAATTAAAATTTAAAAGCTTTATAAAAAGTTATATTTTATAATAATTAATAATAATAATTATAATAAAAAAGAAATTTTTATTTAATTTTTTATTATTTAATAATTAAATTAATAATTTTTAATTATTTTAATATTATTTCTTTTTTTATAAGAAATATATATTAAGCTTTAAGATATTATTTAAGCTTATTTATAATTAAAAATTAAAGCTTAAATATATAATACTTATAAAGTTTTTATTAAAGATTTATAATAAATATTTTTTTAATATTATTATATATATTATTAAATCTTTTATATAATATTATTAAATTTAATATATATTAATAAATAATATATTATAAATATTATTATAAAAAATTAAATATAATTATTTTTATTTATAATTTATATTTTTTTATTTTAAATAATAATATAAATAATTTTAATATTATAATTATATAAATAAATAATACTTTTTTTATTATTATATTAATATTTTTAATAATAAAAAAAAAAAAATTAAAAAAAAGTAAATATTTAATATAAATTAAAATAATATTTATTTTTTTTTAAATAATATTTAATTTTAATAATATAAAAATTATTATTATAAAAAAAATAATATTATTAATATATATTAAAAAAATTAAGATATAAAGATTATTTTTATTTAAATTACTTTTTTTAATTAAAAATAATAATATATTTAATAATAAGCTTATAATATTTTTTTAACTTTTATTTATTAATTAAAAGCTATATTTAATTTTATTTATAATTATTTAAATTATTAATTTAAATAAAGAAAATTATATAAAGCTTAATAAAAAGCTTTAATAATAAATTTAATTATTTTAAATATAATATATAATATATATTATTTAATTTAATTATAATTAAATTATTTATTTTTATTAATAATTTTTTTATTAATAATTAAAATTTTAATTTTTAAATAAGCTTTATTATTACTTTTATTATTAAAATTTAAATTAATAACTTTATAAAATTAAATATTTATAATAATATTATTTATTAATTTTTTATTAAATATAAAAAAGTTATTAAAAGTATTTTAACTTTTAAAATTTATAATATAATTTATAAATTTAATATAAATATTATTTTAATAATTATTTTATATTAAAATATTAATTATTTTAATATTAATATTATTTCTTTTATAATTAATATAAATTTATATTTTTTATATAAATATTTAATTAAGCTTAATATAATTAAAAAAAATACTTTATAATTAATTTAATAAGATTTTAATAATTATATAAAAAATATAAAATTTTTAAAATTTAATAAATATTTTTATAAAAAGTATATTAAATAAAATTTTTAAATAACTTAAAAATATTAATAAAATTATAATTAAAATATAAAGCTATATTAATTAAAATTAATTATTTATTTAAATAAAAAAATATTAAATTAAAACTTAAATTTAAAATTATTATTTTTATTTATATAATAATTAATAACTTAAAGCTATATTAATTTTATATATAATATAAAGTAAAAATATTATATTATTATTATATTATTTAATAAGTTATAAATATAATATTATTTTTTATTTTTAAAATTAAAAATATATTATTATAAAAATTAATAAAAAAAATAATAAGTTTAATTTAATTATTATAAAAATTAATAAAAAAAAAAAATAATTAATTTAATTATAATAAAATTATAAAGAAATAATTATTAAAGTATATTAAATTAATAAAAGTTTAATTTCCTTTTATTAATTATTTATAAATTATTTTATAAAATAATATAATTAATTAACTTTTAATTATATTCTTTTTAAAAATAATATTTTATATTTAAAATTTTAATAATAATATTTATATATTAAGAATTTTATTTTTAAAAATAATAATATAAATTATTTTTTTTATAAATATTTAAGTTATTAATTTATATTTAATAAATATTTTTAATTAAATTTTATAATTTAATATTTATATATTAATTTTATATATATTTTTATTTATTAACTTAATTAATATTAAATAATTTTTTAATAATTTCTTATATTTAACTTTTTTCTTTTATTTAAATACTTAATAATATTAATTTTTATAACTTATTTTATTTATTTTTTTTTTATAATTAATTAATTTTTATTTAATTATAAAAATTAAATATAATTAAGTTTAAATTAAATTAAATTAAGGTATATTATAAATTAAAAATTAAATAATAATATTATTAATTTTAAGATTTAATTTAATCTTTATTTAACTTAAGTATTATAAATAATAAAAATATAAATTTATAAATATATTATAAATAAAATATTTATATAATAAAAGTAATAATTTATATTTTATTAATTAATATAATTAAAATAATTTATTATATATAATTATTAAAATAATCTTTATTTATTAATTATATATTTTAATAAAATAATTAACCTTTAATTCTTTAATAATAATTTAAGCCTTTTTTATATATTTATCTTTTATAAATACTTAATATAATTAAATAAATATATATTTTTAAATTAATTTAATTAATTAATAAATTTAAATTTAATAATTTTAAGTTTAATTTAACTTTTTTTTTTTATATACTTTTTAAAGGTATATATTAATTATTTAATTAAAAATTGCTAATATAATTATAAATATATTATAAGGGGATAATAGCATTAAGTATAATAAGCATTATAAGTAATAAGCATTATAAGTAATTAATATTAAAGCATTAATAAGCAAGGATTATATATTATTATATATAATTATCTTTAAATAGTTTATAATTAAAGAAAAATTTTATAATTTATAATTATAACCCTTTTTTTTTTTAAATAATTAATTTAAATATAATTAATTTATTATTAATTAATATATATTAATTTAATTAATATATATATTATATAAATTTATTTTATATAATTAAAGCTATATTTTTATATTTTTATTATAATATTAATAAAAGCATATATTTATATTATTATTTTAATTTTAATATTAATTATTTATATTAATTAATAAAGTTTTTAATTAAGTTAAATCCTTAAAAAATATATTAATTTAATAAAAAAATATTTTTTTAAAAGCTTAATAAATTTATAAAAAAGTTATTAATATTAAATAAAGTATATTAACTTATTCTTTAAGGCATTAAAAATTATTTCCTTTTTTAATATTTATTTTTTATAAATTATTTATATTTTTTTAAATATTTTATAATTTTATTATAATATTTTATTAAAAATAAGTAAATTTATATTATTAATAAACTTTATTATTATTATTATTAAAATATTATATAATTATTAATAAAGTAATATAATATAAATAATAAATAAAATAAAAAATAAAAAGGATTTTTATAAAACCTTTACTTTTATTTTATAAAAATTTAATATTTTTTTAATAAAGCTAATTTATATTAATTTCTTTAAAAAATAAAATTATATAAATTTTTATATTTAATTTAAAATTTAATAATTTATAAGTATTTTTAATAATACTTTATAATAAATTTTATTAAATATTTTTAATAAATTTAATTATAAAAATAAAATTACTTTATAATATTATTATATTTTTAAAATAAAGTTTATAATTATTTATATTATAAATTTTATATTATATTTTTTTAATTTTTTATTTAACCTTTTTATAATATTTCTTAATTTTTATAAAAATTATAAATTATTTTATAAAAATTATTTTTATAATTTTTTTTAAGTTATTAAAAAATATAATTAAATTTTAACTTTTTATTTATAAGCTTTTAATAATTAATTTTCTTAATTTTTTTAATATAATTAATATATTTTTTTTAAAAATTTATTTAAAAATATTTAATTTAAAAATTACTTTAAATAAAGATTATAATAACTTTATAAATAAATTATTTATAAGTTTTTAAAAACTTAATATTAAATAAATTCTTATTTAATACTTTATTATTTTTTATTTTATTAAAAGCTTTTTTAATATTATATATATTTATATTTATATTATTAAGCTAAGTATTTTAAATTTCTTTTAACTTTATAATAAAATTATTAATAAATAAAGTAATAATTATTTTAAAAAAATTTATAAATAAAAATATTTACTTTTTTTTTATATTTTTTTAAAAAACTTTTATTATTATTTTATAATAAAAATATTTTTTTTAACTTTAATAAATAATAACTTTAAATTTAAGTTTATTTTTTTAATAATTATAAAAAACTTTATTTTATAATTATTTTTATTATTATATTTTATTATATTTAAGCTTTAATAATATAAATTATTTTTTTCTTTTTAATTAAAGCTTATTTAAGTTTATTATAATATAATTAAAATTTATATAATTATTATCTTTATTTAACTTTATATATTATTTTAATTATTACTTAAACTTTATTTATTTATTATATTATATATTTATTTATATTATAAGCTATTTTTAAAATTATATTAAGCATTATTTATTATAAAAAAGCAATAAATTAATTTTATTTTATTTTATATTAAATTATAATAAAAATAAATAATAATTATTAAAAGCTTTTAATTATTTTAATAAATATTATATAATTAATTTTTTTTTAATTTTATTTTTATAAACTTTTATTATTTTCTTAATTAATTTATTAAAATATTTTTATTATTTAAAGAAAATAATTTAATTTTATTAAGTTAAAAAAGCTTATAAATTATATTATAATATTATTTAAAATTTAAATATAATTAATAATAAAGTTTCTTTTATTTTTACTTTTCTTTATATTTATATAAACTTTTTTATTAATATTAAAAAGTTAAGATTTTACTTTATTATAAATTTAAAAAATATTTTTATCTTCTTAAAGCTTTTATTATATTTATTTTATAATAATAAATAAAAATTTATATTTTTTATAAATACTTTTTAATTTTAATTTATATTACTTTTTAAAAATAAATAAATAAAAATATTATAAGTTTTATTATAATATCTTTATTATATATAAAAAAAATATATAATATATTATAATTATTTCTTTATAATATAATATATATTTAATTTACTTTTATATTAACCTTTTATTAATATTTTAATATTTTTTTTATTATTACCTTTATTAATTTTTTAATATTTTCTTTATTAACTTTTTATTAATTTTTTAATATTTTTTTTATTATATAAAGCATTATTTTTTTTTTTTTTTATTATATTATATAATATTAATTTATTTTTTAAATTATAATAATATTAAATTACTTTAAATAATAATAAATATTTATTATATTTTTATATTTTTTTTATTAATTTAAAATAATATAATAACTTTATATTTTCTTTATATTATTAATATAACTTTTTTATTTAAGTTTTATATATTTATTTATAATATTTTTTTAATATTTTAATTTTTTAAGTTAAAGATTTATAACTTATAATTTTTTTTATTTAATATTATTAATAAAAAAAAATTAAGCTTAATTATAAATATTTTAAAAAACTTTTTATAAAGCTAATTTTTTATTTTTATAAAAATAATAAATTTCTTTTAATAAATAAAATTTATATAATATATTTATTTATTAATTTTAAAGCAATTCTTTTATTTAAATAATATATATTATTCCTTATAATTAATATATTTTTTTATAATATTATTTATAAAACTTAAATATATTACTTTTTTTTAAAAATATTTTTTTTAATATAATAATTATTATATAATAATATTATATAAAATTATATTTTATAACTTTATTTATAATAATTAAAATATTATTAAATCTTTATATTATTTTTAAATAATTTATTATTAAATATATATTTTTTTTATAAAACTTTAAAATAATATAACTTTTTAATATTATTTAATTATTTAATTTTTATAATTATATTATTAATTTAAATAATAATAATATTATATTAAATTAAAATATAAATCTTTATTATTTTAACTTTATTTATTTATTTTAATTATTTTTTAAAAACTTTAATTAAATTATATTTTATAAAAGTTATAAAAATCTCTTTAATTATAATTATATATAATTTTTTAAAATATTTTTACTTTTTTTTAATAATTTATAATTATTTAATATTATATAAATATTAATTTTTTTATTATTTATTTTAAATATTAATAAATATATTTTATTTTTATATATTTACTTTATAATAATAATAATAATAATAATAATTTATTTATATTATTTAAAATTATTATTAATTAAAAACTATTTAATATATAATTCTTTTATTAATTTATTTATAAAGAAAAACTATATTAAATAATTAAAAAAAACCCTTATATTATAATCTTTTTATAATAATATAGCTATTTATTTATACTATATTAAGTAATATAAGCATTATATTTATACTTAAAAATTCTTAAAAAGGGAAATTTTTCTTTTTATCTTATAATCCTTTTATAAAGTTTTTAATTTACTTATTTATTATTTTTTAAATAAAAAAGTAATAAAAAACTATTTATATAAGTAATAAAATTTAAGTTAAGAAATATAAATAGCTATAATCCCTTATTTATTTTTTTTCCTTTTTTCTTTAATAATATATTATTCCTTAAATAAATTCTTAATTATTAATAATTTTATAAAGTACTTAAATGCTTTATAATAACATTATAATTTCTTTATAACCTTTTCTTAATATTTCTTAGCTTTATATCTTTATTATTATCTTTATAACCCCTTTATAATCTTTATTATATTAAATAATATTAAAAATATAGCTAAGGCTTTAAATTAATATTTTTACCCTTACTTTATAATTTTTAATAATTTTATTAAATTCCTTAATAAAATTAATAATAATAATAATAATCTTTAAATAATTTTAATATTTTTTTAAAAGTATTATTATATTAATATTATATTTTTTAAAAAATTTAGCTTTAAAAGCATTACTTTAATTATTATAAAAAGCATTATTAATAACTTTATTATAATTTTTCTTAAGGTTTTTAAGGTAATATTTATAAATATAATTAAGCTTAATTATATTTTAATTTATATTTAAATTTTTAAAATATTAAAATAAGTTTTTAATAAATTTATTATAATTTTTAGCTATATTTCTTTATTATTATTATTACTTAAGGTTATATTTTAAATAATATTTATTTTTATTATATTTATATTAAATATTATATTAATTATAATTATTTTATTATAACTCTTTATATTTAAGCTATAAGTATATTTTTATAATTTTATTATATTCTTTTTATAATTTTATTATTAATTATTTAAGTAAAAAGAAAAGCAAAAAGCTATTATTAATATTATAAGGGAAATTATTAAGGAAATTATATTATTATAAAATTTCTTTAATATTTTTTTATAATTTATTATTAACTTTTTTATAAATTTATATTAAAACTCTTATCCTTAAAATTAATATAACTTTTTTTAATATTATTTATATTTTATATTTAATCTTTAAAATTAAAAGCTTTAATAATGCTATTAATATTATAATTTTTATAAGTATTTTTTATTTTATTTTTATAATTTTAATTAATATTTATAATTAAATAATTATTATTATTCTTTTCTTAATAAGTATTTATATATAATTAATAAGTTTAAATTTAATAAAATAAAGCTTATAATTATTAAAATATTTTAAGTTATTATTTATAAGCTCTTTATAGCTTTTAAAAATATTAATAAATTAAACCTTTAAAAGATTTTTAATATTATTAAAAAAGTTTATAATAAGGTTATAAAAAATTATATTTTTTTTAATTATATTTATTATAAATTATATCTTTTTAATAATTTATATTAAGTTTATAATAAGTTTATTTATATTAAGAATAATAATAATATTTTTAAAATTTTTAATATAAAGTTTTTAATTTTTATTATTATTTATTTAAATAAGGTTATTAATATAATTAAAAATAAATAATTAAGTATTTATTATATTTTTTTTATAACTTTTTTAAGTATATTTTTATAAACTTTTATAATAATATTAATTTAATATATTAAATTAATTAAATAATTTTTTTTATAAGCTTTGCTTTAAATTTAGCATAATTTTAAATTAATATTTTTATAATCTTTAATTTAAGGTTATTATATCTTTTTTTTTTTTTTATTTTTTAATATTTCTTTATATATTTAATAATTTTATTATAACTTTGCTTTTAAGTAATAGCTTTATTAATAAAAGCTTATAATAAGCATTAAGTACTTTTTATTAAGCTATATATCTTAATTATGCTTTTTTAAGGAAAATTATTATAAGGCCTTAAAATTTAAAAATTCTTTTTATTAACTAATAATTAATTTATTATTATTTTAAAGATTAGCTTTTTTTTATAATTTCTTTTTTTTTTTTATTTTATCTTAAAAAGTTAATTAAGATTTTAATGCTTATATTTTTATTTCTTTAAGTAATTTATTTATATAAGTAATATTTTTATAGCTTATTAAAATTAAGAAGTTAATATATTATCTTTAAAATCTTTTTAAAGTTATTAATAGCATTATATAAATCTTAATTACTTTTAATTTTTAAATATATAATATAAAGCTAAAATAAAAATTTTAAATAATTAATTATTAAGTAATATATTATTTTATATTTTTTATATTTATACTTAAGTATATTAACTTTATTAACTTTAATTTAAAAGAAAAATGCCTTTAATTTAATTATCTTTATATATATTTAAATTAATAAAAATATCTTTTACCTTAATTAATAATTATTTTAATAATTTTATAATAAAATTAAATATTAAAAAGTTTATTATATATAATGCTTTTTTTAAAATAGCTACCTTAAGCTTAAAATTACTTTTTTTATTAAATTTATTAATTTTTAATTATAATATTTTATAAGCTTAATTAATTTTTTTATTACTTTTAAATCTTTTAGCCTTAATTATAATTAATTATCTTTATATATTTTTAAAAATATTTTTATTAACTTTTTTTATTTATTATAATTACTTTTAAATCTTTATTTAAATTCTTTAAATAATAATTAATATTAAGAATTATAAAAGCTTTTATTTAAATATAATTATTTATTTATTTAAATAAAGATTAAATAAGGGAATTTATATTTTTATTTTAAGGTTATAAATAGCTATTTACTTATAAGCATTTATAATTACTTTAATATATTTATTTTAAATCTTTTAAAAATATTATATTAACCCTTTAAGTTTTTTTTTTTTTAATATTATCTTATATTATATTAATATATTATAAATTAATGCATTATAAATATAAATAATATAAACTTATTATATATAATTAAAGCTATATTTTTATATTTTTATAATAATTTTAATAAAGGCATATATTTAAGTTATTATTTTTATTTTAATATTAATAATATATATAAATTATTAAAGCTTTTAATTTAGCTATATTTTTAAAAATTATATTAATTTTATTAAAAATAAAAAATTACTTAAAAATATAATAAATTTATAAAAAGGTTATTATTAATAAATAAAATATATTAGCTTACTTTTTATTATATTAAATATTATTTCCTTTTTTATACTTATATATTATATATTATTTAAACCTTTTTAAGTATTTTATAAGTTTATTATAATATTTTATTAAAAATAAAAAGGTTTATATTATTAATAAATCTTATTATTATTAATTTTTAAATATTATAAAGTTTTTAATAAAATAATATAATATAAATAATAAAAAATATAGGGAATAAGGGAAACTTTTAAAATACTTTAATTTAAATTTTAAAGAGGTTTAATATATTATTATTAAAACTTATTTATAATAACCCTTTAAATAAATAAAATTAAATTATTTATTATATTTATTTTAAAATTTAATAATTTTTTAATATATTTATTAATATTTAATAATATATTTTATTAAAAGCTCTTAATATATTAAATTATAAAAGTAAAGTTATTTTATAATATTATTAAATATTTAAAATAAAGTTAATAATTACTTTTATAATAAGCTTTATATTATAATTTTTTTAATTTTTTATTTATTTTTTAAGAAATATTTTAATATTTTTAATAAAGATTATAAGTTACTTATAAAAATTACTTTTATTATCTTTTTTAAGTTACTTAAAAAAGTAATAAGTTTTTAGCTTTTAATTTATAAGCTTTTAATAATTATTTTCCTTAGCTTTTATAATATAATTATTATTTTTTTTAAAAGCTTTTAAAAAGTATTTAATTTTAAAGCTACCTTAAATAAAGGTTATTATAAATTTATAAATAAGCTTTTTATAAGTTTTAAGAAATTAAATGCTTAAAAGATTTTTATTAAATACTTTATTATTATTTATTTTATAAAAAACTTTATATATATTTTAAAGGCTTATATTAATTTCTTTTATATTTATAATTTAAATTACTTTAAAGTTTATTAAGAAATTATTAAAAAATATTATAATTATAACTTATAAAAAGAATTTTTAAGTTAAAATATTTACCTTTTTTTTATAATTTTTAATATAATAATTATTATTATTAATTAATAAGAAAATTTTTATTAGCTTAAATAAATAATAATTATATATTTATATTTATTTTTTTAATAATTATAAAAAACTTACTTTATAATTACTTTAGCTATAATATTCCTTTATATTTATACTTTAATAATTTAAATTACTTTCTTTTTCTTTATTATTGCTTACTTAAGTTTATTATAATAAAGTTAAAATTTATAAAATTATTATTATTTTTTTACTTTATATATTATTTATATTATTTTTTAAATTTTATTAATTTATTATATTATTTTTTATTTATATTTTAAGTTATTTTTAAAGTTATCTTAATTATAGCTTAATATAAAAAGGTAATAAGTTTATTTTATTTAGCTTTATATTAAGTTATAAAGCTAATATTTATTAAGTATTAAAATCCTTTTATTATTTTAATAAATATTATATAATTAATTTTCTTTTAATTATATCTTTAAGGGCTTTTATCCCTTTTTTTATTAATATTAATAAAAGATCTTTATTATTTAAGGAAAATAATTTAATTTTATAAGGTTTAAAAAGCTTATAAATTATATTATAATTTCCTTTAAAATTTATATATAATTTATAATAAAATTTTTTTTTAATTTATATTTTTTTTATACTTATATAAATTTTATAATTAATATTAAAAAACTTAAGTTTTACCTTATTTTAAATTTAAAAAATAATTTTACTTTTTTTAAACTTTTATTATACTTATTTTATAAAAAGAAATATAAATTTATATTACTTATAAAAACCTTTTTTTTTAGCTTAAAAGTATTTATAAAAGGGTATAAATTAAAATATTTTACTTTTTATTATAATATTATTATAAAATATAAATAAAGTAAAATAATATATTATAATTACTTTTTTAAAAATAATATTAACTTAATTTATCCTTATATTAATCCTTTTTAAGTTCCCTTTAATATTTATTTTAAAATATATAATATAGCCTTACTTTTTTTTTTATATTATATAATATTATTTCTTTTTAAAATAATATAAGGTTTTTATATTTTTTTTAAAATTTATTTCTTAAGTTATAATAATATTAAAGTATACTTTATATAATAATATATTTTTATTATATTTTTATATTTTATTTATTAATTTTATATAATAACTTTTAATATTAAATAAAAAGTATAATAATAACTTTTAAATTTTATTATATTACTTAAGTAATTTTATTATTAAGGCATTAAGTAATTATTTAAAATATATTATAAATATTTTAATTTCTTAAGTTAAATATTTAGGGTTTATAACTTTATTTATTAAAAATAATTAAAGAAAAGATAGGCTTAGCTTAATTAAATATATTAAAAAATATTTTTCTTTATATTAATTTTTTAATATTTATAAAAGTTATAAGTTTGCTTTAATATATAAGCTTTATATAATATATTTATTTATTTACTTTTAAGTATTATTTTTATTTATAAAATATATATTATTCTTTATAATTAATATATTTTTATATTATATTATTAATATAAATAAAGTATATTACTTTCTTATTAAGGTACTTTTTCTTAATATAATAATTATATTTTAATAATATCTTATAAAACTTTATTTTATATTCTTTATTTATAATAATTAAAGTATTGCTATAGCTTAATATTGCCTTTAAAGGGCTTATAATTAAATATATATCTTTTTTATAATACCTTAAGGTTATATAGCTTTTTAATATTATTTAGCTACTTTATTTTAATAATTATATAATAAGTTTATATTATAATAGCATTATTGCATTAAAAGAAAATATAAACTTTTATTATTATTACCTTATTTGATTACTTTAAATATTTCTTAAAAATCTTAATTAAATCTTTTTATATAAAGGCTATAGGGATTTCCTTAAAAATAATTATATAGGTTTTTTAAAATATTTAGCTTTTTTTTTAATAACTTATAACTATTTTATATTTTATAAATATTAATTTCTTTCTTTATTTATCTTAAATATTAATAAATAAGCACTATCCTTATATACTTTTATTATAATTACTTTATAAATTTACTTTATATATATATTAATTACTTAAATTATTTTTAATAAACTTTATTTTTAAAGTTTAATAAATTAATATTTAACCTTAATTATAATTTATTTTTAATATTTAGTTAAAATAATTTTTATTAAAAAGGTAGCTAATAAGCTATTAAGGCCTTTCTTTAAAGCTATTATATATATTTAAGATTATTATTTTAATTATTAATAAGAATTACTTAAATAGCCTTAATAACTTCTTTTTATAAATTAACTTATATAATTAATATATTAAGGTATTTTATTTTATAATTCTTTAATTAATTATTATAATATATTATTATAATTATTAAAACTTAATAAAAAGTTTTTATTTAATTCTTATTAAGGTTATTTTAAGTTCCCTTTTTAAAGATTTTAAGTATAAGCTTATTAAGAATTTTATTATATTTTATTTTCCTTATTTAATGCTTTATATTAACCTTATTTTCATTTTATTAATTATTTACTTTAATATTATATGCTTTCTTTTTATAATATTTATAATAACGGCTTTATATTAAATTAATATTACCTTTATTTATTATTATTAAGATTATTCTTATATTATTATATAAGAATTTATAGCTATTATAATAAGGTTAAATTAATTACATTAAAATAAATTTTATTATTAAAATATAATTTTAAGGTATTATATAAGTAATAAAGTAGATTTTAAGTAAAACTAACTTTTTTATTTTATATTTATTTATATATATATTAATTACTTAAATAATATTTAAAAAGCTTTATTTTTAAAAGTTAATTAATTAAAAGTTAAATTTAATTATACTTTATTATTAATATTTTATTAAAATTACCTTAATTAAAAAAATAATTATAAAAGCATTAAAACTTTTTTTATAATTAATATATATTTTATAATATTAATTATTTTACCTTTAAAATTAATTTAAATAGCTTTAATAACTTTTTTTTTAAAAGATTTATTTATATAATTAATATATTAAGTTATTTTATATTATTATATTATATTTATTTATTATAATATTTATTTATAATTATTAAAAATTAATAAAAAGGTTTTATTTAATTTTTTATAAGGTTATTATAAGTTTTTTTTTTAAAATATTTTTATAATAAATTAATTAAAAATATTATTTTAATTATTATTAATAATTATAAATTTTATATTAACCTTATTTACCTTTTAATATATATTTATAATAATATTATATATTTCTTTATTATAATATTTATAATAATAACTTTAAATTAAATTAATATTATCTTTATTTATTATTATTAATATTATTTTTATATTATTATTATAAAAATTTATAATTATTATAATAAAATTAAATTAATTATATTAAAATAAATTTTATTATTAAATTAATATTTTAAAATATTATATAAGCATTATAAAAAGTTTTTAATAAAATAATTTTTTTTATTTAAATTTTATTATTAATTTAATTATATAAATAACTTAATTAAATCTTTAAAATATTTACCTTTTAATAATAATTAATATTTAATTAATAAATATAACCTTTTTTCTTTATATTCTTTTTTTTCCTTTTCTTTATATTTTTATTATTTTTTTTCTTTTTCTTTCTTTTTAATAATAATAATTTTTAATATTAAATACCCTTAAAATTTAATATAAATTAATTTATTAAATAATAATAATATTTAAGTATTATTATTTATAAGTAAATAATTTAAAGATTAATTATTAATTTAAAAGTATAATAAAAAAATAATTTCCTTTTTTTCTTTATTTTATAATTAATTATTATAAAATTTACCTTAATAATAATAATATTTATTATTAATTATAAAATTAATATTTATTATTAATTATAAAAAAGCCTTTACTTTTTAGCTATTTAACTTTTCTTTAAAAACTCTTTAAAAGTAATTATTTTCTTTTAAGCATTATTAATAAATATTAATAAATTCTTAAATTATAATAATAAAATTATTTATAAAAGTTATAAATATATAATATAAAAATATTATTTATTAATAATATTAATTAATATTTAAATTAAAGTATAAATTAAAAATATATATTTTAAATATATCTTATAATAAATTAATAAGCAATATTAATAATATTAATAATCTTAATACTTTCTTTTAATAAGCTTTTCCTTATTAATAAGTTTCTTATTAATAATTTCCTTTTTAATAATCTTTTTTTTAATAATCTTTTTAATTATAACTTCCTTTTACTTAATAAATTTCTTTTTAATAACCTTCTTTTTAATAGCTTTTTTCTTAATAAGTTTCTTTTTAATAAGATTATTAAGTATATTAATAAAAATAACTCTTTATATTATTTAATTAATTATAATATATATATAAAATATTATTATTATTAAAACTTTAATAATATTAATTATTATTATTATTATTATAACCTTAAGAAAAGCTAAATATATAATTAATATTATTTTTAACTTTAATAAATAATAATTAAAAATTATTAAAAAAGTAAAGAAATAATTAAAAAGAAATTATTTAAAATAATAATTATTATATTATTTATAAAAATAATTATAACTTTAAAAAAATAATTACTTAATATTAAGTAATAATTTTAATAATATTTATAATAATTACTTTAATAAATACTTTAATAATTATAACTTAAACTTTTAATTAATTAAAATATAATATTTAAATATTTTAAAGTTTTAAAGTATTAATAATTAAATAATTTAATTAAGCAATTTAAATAATTTAAGTACTTAAATTATTTAAATATACTTATACTTAAATATTTATATTTAATTTATTAAAGCAATAACTATAAAGTACTTAATTTCTTATTACTTTTTAAAAAATAAAATATTTATATTAAAAAATAATTTAATTAACTTAAAGTAAATAATTTATAAAGGAAAAGCATAATTTTAAAACATATATATATATATATATATATATAAAAGATTATAAATATAAAAATAATATATATAAACATTATATATAATATACTTATATAATAAATACATTATAAGTAATATATAAATTTAAAGATATAAGATTTAAATTAATTTTATTAATATTAATTAATAACTAATATTAACTAACTATTAATTAATAATTATATACCTTATATATAAATTATTATAGCTAGCTTATAGCTAAATAAAGAAAGGCTATAATTTTATTATAATTTATTTTTTATATTATAACTAAATTAATTATATACTTTATTTATTTATTATTAATTATATAAAAGTTAAAATAATAATATAATTAATATTAAAATAAAACCCTTTTATTAAAAATTAATTACTTTAAACTTTAATATAATTATTTTTAAATACTTTAAATAAATTAAATTAATTAAAAATAAAAAATTAAAAGTAATTAATATTAATTAATATTAATTTTTTTATTTATTTATTAATTATAAAATAATATTAATATTAATTAAAATTAAATAAAGTTATAATAATAATATTTTATTTATATAAAGCTATAATATATATATATATATATAAAGCTTTGCTAATTAATATATAATCTCTTTATAAATTTATTTATATTAAAAAGATTATGCCTTAAAATTAAATAAAAATTAATATACCTTTTAATTTTTTTAATTAAGAGCTCCTCTTTTAACTTTTTTTAAGATTTATAAAGCCCTTTTTACTTTTTTTTCTTAATAATCTTTTTTTTTAATTTTAATTTTAATAAGGGCCGCTTTTTATAAGTAAATTTTTTATAATTACTTAATAAAAGGTTATTATTTCCTTATTAAAAGCCATAATTACTTTAATATAAAGTTATAAAGCTATTTTTATTAATATAAGGTTTTTAATAAAATTAATTAAAACTTTTATAATAAGGCTTATTTATTAATTAATTTAAAGGTTTTTTATAAGGGATTTTATTATAAGGTATATTTTAAGGCACTATTAACTTAAGGTTTTTAAAGATTTAGGGCTTTTTTTAAATGCTTATTTTTATTAGCTTTAATAAGGTTTTTAAGGCTTTAAGCATAAATGCTTTTTAGCTAAAATATTATAAATAGGTAAGCCGCGATTTATTATAATATAATTAAGAGAAAAAATTCTTAAAAAAAGTCTTAACAATTATAGCAAAGTTTAAACTTATGCTTTTTATAAAGAAAAGCTAAATATATAACTAATATATTATATAGCTTAAATAAAGTTATAAAAATTTATTATTTATTAATATTTATTATTTATTAATAAATTATATTATAATTAATTAACTTTTAACTTTTAATTTTTTTAAAATCTTTTTTATAAAAATAAATTATATATATATATAAATAATTAAATATAAATAAATTATATTAATTAATTATATATTTTTATTTATAATTTATAATTAAATATTAAAAATTAAAATATATATTACTTTTTTTTATAATTAATTTATATATATTTAAAATTATAATTTAATTAATATTAATTAATAATTATAAAAATAATTATATTAATTAAATATAAAAATAAATTATTATAAATAATTATATTAATTTTAAATATATTATTTATAATTATAAATATATTATAAAGAAATAATAATATTAAATATAATAAATATTATAAATAATTATTATAATTTAAGCTTTGCTTATTATAATTAATTAATAAGTTTTAACCTTATAAAAATAAGCTTTAATATAAATATAAATAAAAAGTATATATTTTTTTATACTTTAAATATAAACTTTATTTAAATACTTTATAATAAATAACTTAAAATTAACTTATAATATATATTTAAAGTTTTTTTATATTATAAACTTATAATATAATTATATAAAACTTAATATAATAAAATTAAAAAAATAAATAATAACTTATTAAGTTTTTTTTTATTTTAAGAAATTTTTATATTTAAAATGCTTAATAATTTAATTAATAAAAATAAGGGTTAAATTTATAATAAATAAGGAAATAATTAATATTTAAAAAACTTAATTTTTATATATATTTAATTAACTAATAATTATAATTTATTTTTATTTTATATTAATTTTATAAAAATATTTTAAAAAAAATTAAAAAGCTTTTTAAAAAAGGTTTATTTTATACTTAAATTTTTTTTAAAATAAAGATATATTAAGCTTAACTTAATTATATTATAATAATATTATAAAAAGAAAATAATAAAATTTCTTATTTAATTTAATTAATTAATTTATATAATTAAAACTTAAAATTAATTAAATAAATATAAGATATTAATAATAATTAATAGCTTAATCTTTATAATAAAAGCTTAGCTTAATTATAAAAAGTAATTAAAAATATTTAATACTTTTTACTTTATTTTATAATAATATAAAGATATTTTTAATATTATAATAAAATAAATAATACTTAACTTTAAAATAATAAAGTAATAAATATTAATATTATAATAATTTTAATAAATAAAGTTAAATATTTTATATATAATTAACTTAATTATTATAAGTATAATTATTTTAATTATTATAAAAAATAAAAATATAGCTTTTATTAATTAAAATTAATAAAGAAAAGAAATTTATTTAAAAAAATATAAAAGTTTTCTTATAAAATAAGGTTTAAAATATTATTAATTTAATATTAACTTAAGCTTAAAGTAAATTAATTATAAATTAATTAATTTAATATTATAAAATACTTAAAATTTAAAAACTTTTATTAATAAAAGAAATTATTTATAATTAAATATTAATTAATTATAAATTATATAATAAATTTATAACTTTAAAGTTTTAAATATAAAAGCTTATATAAAAAGCTTATATTAAAGAATTATAAAAATATTATTAATTTAATTATTAATTTATACTTAAATAATTATTTTTTATTATCTTATTTTAATTAATATATTAAATTATAAAAGCTAAAAATATATTAATTATAAAAAATAAATTAAGCTTTTAATATATATAAAAAATATTTAAATATAATTAAATAATTAAATAAAAAGTAATATTTAATTTATAATTATAAATATAATAAAATTAAAATTAAAGTAAAATTATTAATTTTTTAAAGGCATAAATAAACCTTATAAGCTAATAAAATAAGCTTTTAAAAAAAGATATAAGCTTAAAAAAGTAAGTTATATAATTTAAATTACTTAATAATTAAGGCTATTAAATTACTTAAAATAAGTTAAATAAATAAAGTAAGTAATAATTTAAGTAAGTTAAGTAAGTAATATTTATTAATAAGTTAAAGAAATAAATTATATAAATTATACTTATTATTAATAAATAATATTAACTTAAGATAATTCTTTAATAATTAATTTAAATATTTACCTTAAATAACTTTATTACTTTTAATTTTATAAATATTATATATTACTTAAAATATTATTATCTTAAATATTTTTTAAATATAAACCTATTTATTAAGTTTATTAATTAAGAATTAATTATAATTATTATATTTTAATTACTTTTATTTAAATATTTTAAATAAACCTTAAATAATATTATATATAAATAATTTCTTTTTATTTTAATAATATCTTTTAATTATAATTAAAAAACCCTTTAGCAGAAATTAATTAAAAAAAAAGAGTATAAACTTTTTTAATAATAATACTTAAAAGTAATTAAAGAAATTAAGAAACTTTAAGCTTATATTTAAGGCTAAGCTAATTATTTTAATAAAATTAAGAAACTTAAAATTAAAATTTAAATATTATAAAGTATAATAAATATTATTAATATTTTTATTAAGCTTAAGGAAATTATTAAACTTATTAACTTAACTTTTTATAATAATTTTTTTTTAAAATAACTTTAAGCTTATTTTACTTAAATTAAAGTTTATTAATATTTTTATAAATTTAATTATTAATTTAATAAAAAAAAGATTATATTATATATATTACCTTATTTTTAAAAAGAAGAGCTTTTATATAATTTAAATCTTACCTTATAAAATCTTTTAAAAAAGATAAGTTTAATAATTATAAATAAAAAATATAAAATATCTTTAATAATTTTAAAAATTATAAGGTTACCCTTAAATTATTTTTTTAAGATTTAAATAAAAAATAATAAGCTAAAAAAAACTTATAAAATTATATTAAAAAAAATTTATAATTATATATATTATAAAATTTTAATAAATATAATAAGCTTAGGCTAAAAGCTTAAGCCTTATAATAGCTAGCTAAGTAATTTAAGGAAGCTTAAATTATTATTTTTTAACTTAATTAAAAGGTTACTGCTTTGCAACTTATAAGAAAAGGCATTAACTAGCTTACAGCCCCTTTAAAATTAACTTATAATAATAAATTTATATTTAAATTAATTATATAAATATTATTAATATATTTATATTTTAAAATAAATTAAAATATAAAGTAAAAAATAAATTATTTAAATTAAATTAATTTAATAACTTTATTTAATATATAAAATTAATTATATAAATTAATAATTATATTTATAAATAAAGATTAAAAAAAGAATAAAGTATTTAATACTTTTTTTAATAAAATAATAAAGTTAATATAAAATAATAATATTAATAAAAATTAATAATTAATAAGTAATATTTAAGCTTAATAAAACTTAATGCTATTTAAAAAAAATTATAAAAAAAATATTAAATATTATAATTATAATAAAAAGAAATACTTTATATATAATTATTAAAGTAAGAAAAAAAATAATTAAAATTTAATTTTAAATAATTAATAAATTAATATTATAATTAAGGAATTAATATTATATAAGTTTTTAAGTTAAATAGCTTACTTTAATAATAAATATATAATATATTTTTTAAATAAGGAATATTTTAAATAATTTCTTAAAGGCTTTAAAAAAAAATAAGTATTAATAATAAGAAAATAATAAAAATTTATTATTAAAATTAATTAAGTAATATTTTTAAACTTAATTAATTAAAACCCTTATAAATATATAAGTAAGGCATTTCTTATAACTTTAAAAATTAGCATTATTTAAATTATAATTTTAAATAAGGATAAAAGTATAATAATATAAAAAGGATAACTTATATTAGCTTTTATAAGATTTTTTTTAAATAATTTTTAAATATATAATTAATATTTAAAGCATTATAAAATTTCTTAAATATTATATATCTTTAATTATTATAAAATATATTATATTAATAAAATTAAAGTAAACTTTTTTAATTAATAATATAATATAATAAAAATGCTTAAACTTTATAAAAGAAAAGAATTAAAGCATTAAAGCATTATAAATTATATCCTTAAATAAAAATATATTATTTTTAAACTATACTTTAATTACTTTTTAAATTATTTATAAAACTTAAAAATATAAAAATAATATATTTATTAAAGCTATTAAATATATATTAAGTAAAAAATTTATAATTAATATATAAGTAAATATTAATTAAAGTTAATTTTGCTATTAAATAATAAAAATATAATATTAAAAAACCTTTATAATTATAATAATAATATTAAAAGTAATATAAAAATTTATAAAAAGAGCTATTTAATAAATTAAATAATTTTAATAAAAGATTAAATAATAAAAAATAATTAAAGCTAAGTTTAAATAAATCTTACTTAATTATAAAGATAATAAGTTTTTTTTATATAATAAATAATAAGAAATATAAATATATAAAAATTATAATTTAAATTAAATTTTAAAAGTTTATAAGTTTTTTAAATAATAAAGCTTAAAATAACTTTATTTTATTAATAATAATAAATTATTATAAAATCTTATAATATATATTATAAGAAAAAATATAAAAATAAAGTAATTATTCTTTATATATTAATTTAAATTAAAATAGCGTTACTTTTTATATAAGGAAGAAATTTTATAAAAATTATAAGATAAGGGTTTTATGCTTAAGGATATAAGGCTTAAAGCTTTAATAAATATATATAGTTAATAAAGTCCTTTATTTATATATTTATTTATATTACTTTCCCCTCCTCTTATTCTTATAATAAAAGAAAATATTAATATATAAAGAAAGTTAATTTAAATAGGAATTAAACTTATAAATAATAAATTGCTTTTTAAATAAAAAGGGGTATTTTTAGCTATATTACTATATTAAGGGCCCTTATACCTTAATATATAATTAGCATAATTATTATAATAAAGTAATAAGAATTATTTATAAAGCAGCCTTATATTTAATCTTTTTTTATAATATAATTATTATATTTTAATTTTATTATATTAATACTTTTTTAAAAGTAAAAAGTTATTTTTAAAATAACTTTTATTATATTTATCTTTTAATATAATTTATTTTTATATATTTAATTATTTTATAAATTCTTTTTTATTAAAGTTTTTTATATAAAATTATTATATTTTTATTATTATATTTTTAAAGTTAAATATAAAATAATAAATAAAATAAAATTTTAATTTATTTATTTTATTTAATATTTAAATTACTTATAAATTAAATAAAAAAAGAAAATATATTAAACTTTTTATTATTTTTTATTTTTATATATCTTAAATTTTAAGTAAAAATAATCTTAACTTAAGAAAGTATTTTTAAGATCCTTTTATAATTTATATATATAAAAAATTTATTATATATTATTCTTTAAGAATTATAAAATAATAAAAATAACTATATATTTTTAAAATTTTATATAAATATTTAATAAAAAGGAAGTTTAATTTATTATTAAGTTAACTTATAAATTAAATTTTTTTAATAATAATTATATAATTATTAATATTAAAGTTAAGCTTTTAATAATAATAATTTACTTAATTTATTATTTATTTTTATAAATTTATTAAGGCTTAATATATAATTTTAATATATTTATATAAGATTTTAATTATATATTAAATATTTTTATAATTAAGTTCTTTCTTAATAAATAAACTTTTTATATTAATTTATTAAGTTTAATTATACTTAAGTAATATAAAATAGCTATATATAATTTTAAAAAGAAATATATTATTTAATGCTTTATAAAAAAGTAATATTTATATTATATTAAAAATAAGTAATATAAAGTTTTAATTATTTTAATAATAAGTAATATATATTTTTAAGCATTAATTTATTTATTAATAATAATTTTATAGAAATAATATATATAGGCATTATATATAGTATGCTTATATAATAAGTGCATTGCAAGCAATATATAAATTTAAAGGTATAAGGTTTAAATTAATTTTATTAATAATAGTTGCTAATTAGTGCTAATTAGCTATTAGCTGGTAATTATATGCCTTATATATAAATTACCATAGCTAGCTTATAGCTAAATAAGGAAAGGCTATAGCTTTATTACAACTTACCCTTTATATTATAGCTAAATTAATTATATACTTTATTTATTTATTATTAATTATATAAAAGCTAAATTAATAAATTCTTTATTTATCTTAAGGTTTATAAGTAATTAAAAAATATAAGCTTTTATTTAATTCTTAAAATATAAAAAATCTTAATAATAAATTTTATTATAAATTATAATTTTTTATTAAATATTATAAATTAAAAAAGCTTATAAATATAAAATAAGCCTTAATAAAATATTTAAATAATATTCTTTATTATAGCTATTTTAAAATAAGCAATTAATTAAAAAAGCTTAAAAAAGTAATTAATTATATTAAAAGTATTATTATATTTTTTTTTATTTTTTAATATTTCCTTAAATATTAATTTAATATTTATAAAATGCCTTTTATATATTTTTAATTAAAAATAATTTAAAAAATTAAGCTATTTAAAATATTATTATTAAATTAATAATATAAAGAATAAGCTTATTTTTAAAAAAATATATAATATTAATAATAATCTTATAATTAAAGCTATAATTATTTTTTAAAGTAAATTTAAATTTTTATAAAGTAAAATTATAAAGTTAATAATAATAATAAAACTTTATAATAATTTTTAAAGTTTTTATTTTTATATTATATTTAATATTCTTTAATAAGTAGTTAAAATATTTAATTAATAAGTATTTAAAACATTAATATAATTAATATAATTTCTTTTTTATAAAAAAAGTAATAAGGATATATAGAAAATATTATAAATATCCTTACTTTTAAGTAATTAAAAATGTTTTTTTAAAACTATTTAATTATTATTAAATTAATTTATTTATTATATTTTATAAATAAATATATAACTTATTTATATTACTTATATAAAGTAAAAATAAGATATATTTTTTAATAATATAAAAGGTAATTAAATTAATTATGGCTTTTATTATTATTATTTTTAAAAATAAAGCTTATAATTCCTTATTAAATTTAATAAATGCTTTTTTTATTTATAATATATTAAGTTAAATAAAAAGGTTTTTATATTAAAGAGTAAGGTATTATTTATATTTTGCTATAAAAAAGATTATAATACTTATATTAAGGATAATGCCTTAAAATTAAATATAAGTATATCTTTTAGTTAAAGTAAATTAAGAAGTAAAAGTAAAAGTAAATATTATATTCTCTTTATTTTATTAATATTATCTTCCTTAATAATTATATTTTTTAAAAAGAAATTATAAAAGAAGGTATTATTAATAATGATTTAATAATATATTATACTATTTTTATAATTATTTTCTTTCTTATTAAAGGTAGTTTTTATATTAAGTTCCTTATACTTAATAAAGAATATAATATAATTAATATTAATAGCCTTATAATTAACATACTTTACTTATATAAAATATTAATTATAATATTATTAACGCTTTATTAATAAGTAATTTAAATATTAATAATTAATTTTATTATAAATATAATACTTCTTATTTCTTAAAGTATTCCATTAATTATTATAATAAAATTTATATTAAGGATAAAAGCCATTATTATTAAAGTTACCTTAATTAAAGTTACCTTAATTAAAATTATTATAATTAAAATCTTTTTAGCTATATTTATTATAGCTTAATGGTTTATTATCTTAATATTAGCAATTAATATAATATACTTTATTTTCCTTATTATTAATACTTTAATTATCTTTATTATAATATTAATTAGCATTATATTAAAGATTAAGTTTAAGAAAAGATTTTAATTTTAAAAATAATAATTTATATAAATACTTAGGATTAAAGAGTATATATTATAGTTTTAATATGCTTATATAAGTATAAATAATTATTATTTATAAAAAGTTATTTTCTTAATAAAGTATATTAAGTGCTTATTAATTTAATTATAGTTTATTAAATATTATAATAAAAACCTTTTAAGGGTATTTATTAATATTTTTAAGTTAATATATATTTTATTAAATATAATTAAGGTTTAATTATAAAAGTATTATTAATAATTAACCTTTATATTAAAATAAGCTTTAAGCTTTAAGTATATATTATAAATAAAGAACTTTATATTAATATAATAAATATAGTAAATTTTAGCATGGTTTTTAAGAATTAAGGGAAATATTGCATGGAATTATTTAAGTTTAATATTTATTATTTAATAAATTATATAGTTTATTACCCTAGTTTTTATTTTTATTTTACATTTTACTAAATTATGCATTATTATTAATATTAAAAAGATTATTTATTATTTCTTAAGGAAGTAGGTTTTAATATAAATTATATAATTATAAAGGTTTTAATGCTATAATAAGTAATAATGCTAAGTATAAAGTTTTTATTAATTCTTTAAGGAAAATGCTTATAAATTATCCCTTAAGTTATAAAATTTTTAAATATTTTAATAAACTTAGTTTTTATTAAAATAATATCTTTTAATACTTTAAGGAAGCCTTTATATTTAATTAATTAAGGGTTTTCTTTTTATAAGATAATAATTATAATATTTATTATAAAGAAGTTAATTAAATAAAGTTTTATTTTAATTTTATAAATAATTAAAAATAAAGAGGTTATAATCTTTAAAATCCTTTATTATTTTTAATAATGAAATTATATTAAGAGCTAAGGTTTTTTAAATTTTTTAAATAGCAGATATTTCTTAAGTATTTATTATCTTTAGCTTTTAAAATTAAAGCTATTAAGTATAAAACTTAAAGAGTTTATATATATTAGCCGCTTTATATAGTTTTTTTTCTTATTATAAAAAATACTTATTATATATAAGCAATACTTTTAAGTTAATATATTGCTTGCTAACGCTTCTTTTAATATTAATTCCTTTTTCTTAAAGGAATTTCTTAAAGTTTTAAATAATAATTAACTTTTTAAATATTATTATATCCTAAAAAGCAAAGTTTTTTATAAAGCATTAAAATAAAATATTATTTATATCTTAATATTTTATTATTTTCTTTATAAATTTAAGAATAATAATATTTACTTAATTAATTATATTATTTGCTTTTATTATTAATTTATCTTAATAGCTAAGATTAATTTATTAGCTTTAAAACCTCTTATTAAGGTTAAAAAGTAATTAAAGTTCTTATATAAAAGCATTATTAATATTTAAGGGTATTTCCTTAGCATTGCTATTAAATTTAGCTATTTTATTAAGCTATTAAAATATTTAAGTAATTTATATATAAAGGAAAAAGAAAAAGAATAATTAAAGGGATATAATAAGGTTATTTTAAAGCATAAAAAGAAAGTATTAATTATATAATAAAAGAATATTTATTAAAGAGTATTTATTAACTTAAGTAAATATAGATTATTATTTATGCTAAAGTAAATTAATTATAAGCACTTTTAATATTAATTTTATAATAAAATGCATTATATAATTAATAAATTTAAGGCATTATTAAGAACTTATTAATTAATAAGTTAAACCTTTATAATAAAAAGGTTAAGATATTATTAATTTCTTTTTATTGGTTTTAATTATAGCATAGCTATTAATACTTAATTAAGTAAGATTTTATTATTAATAATTGCTTACCTTTATAATATTAATATTAATTATTTAATGTAAATATTGCAATTTAATTATAATAGTTTTTATTATTAATAATTATTACTTAATTAATAGTAATATAAATTTATTACTTACTTACCTTATTATTTATAATTACTTATAGGTAATTATTAATTAATATTAGCTAGGTTAATATATATTAATTAATAGTAAATTGGTTATATTTAAATTAGCTATATAAAAGGAAGGAGGGTTGCGGTTATAAGCTGCAAAACCTCCTTTTAACTATAAACTATCTAGGGGTGATTACGTACTACCGCACATAACCCTTGCCTGCCGGTGCTCTAGTGCCAATTGCCCATAGTGCCCATAGTGCCTATCGTGCCCAGTGCTGCTATCCCCCTATGGCACGTTTATAACCACATTAATAGCCCTAAAAGGAATTTATAATAATAACCTTTTACTTATAATTAAAGGCATATAAATGTTAAAAGAAGCTTAAGCTAATTAAAATAAAGCTAATTATTATAAACCTAACTATTAAAAAGCCAATACCTTCTTCTTTTTATTAATTATAACCTCTTTATTAACCAGCAATACTCTTAACATAAGCTTTATAGCAATAGCTTTTTTTATAATAATAACCTCCTTGCTAAAAAACATAATAGCAATAGTTATTACCAGCTTAGGCTTAATTCATCTCTTAAGCACCTTAGCTAACTTAGTAATAAAAAGAAAGAAGTTATTAAAGTAATAACTAATTAAAGCACGGCATTTAAACACTTTAAAGCTTTAAAGTATTGGCAATTAAATGATTTAATTAAGTGATTTAAGTGATTTAAGCACTTAAAGCGTTTGGGCATACTTGCACTTAAATATTTGCACTTAACTTATTAAAGCGATGGCTATAAGGTACTTAGCCCCTTATAGCCCTTTAAAGGATAAGATATTTATGTTAACTAAGCGATTTAATTAGCTAAGTAATGATTTAAAGGAAAAGCATGATTTTAAAGCATTTATATATATATATATATAAAAGATTATTAATATGGGAATAATATATATGGGCATTATATGCAACGTGCTTATATAATAAGTGCGCTGTAAATAATGCATAGATTTAAAGGTGCAAGGTTTAAAGTAATTTTATTAATAATAGCTACTAGCTAATGCTAGCTAGCTGCCAGCTAGCAGTTATATGCCCTGCGCATAAATTACCATAGCTAAATTAATTATATACTTTATTTATTTATTACCAACCATATAAAAGCCAAACCAATAAAAGCCCTTATATTTAATTAATTAAGGATTTCCTTTTTATAAAATAATAATTATAATATTTATTATAAAAAAGTTAATTAAATAAAGTTTTACTTTAATTTTATAAATAATTAAAAATAAATAAGTTATAATTTTTAAAATCCTTTATTATTTTTAATAATAAAATTATATTAAAAGCTAAAGTTTTTTAAATCTTTTAAATAATAAGTATTTCTTAAATACTTATTATTTTTAATTTTTAAGATTAAAGCTATTAAATATAAAACTTAAAAAGTTTATATATATTAATTACCTTATATAGTTTCTTTTCTTATTATAAAAAATATTTATTATATATAAGTAATACTTTTAAATTAATACCTTACTTATTAACATTTCTTTTAATATTAACTCCTTTTTTTAAAGGAATTTCTTAAAATTTTAAATAATAATTAACTTTTTAAATATTATTATATTTTAAAAAGTAAAGTTTTTTATAAAACATTAAAATAAATTATTATTTATATTATAATATTTTATTATTTCCTTTATAAACTTAAAAATAATAGCATTTATTTAATTAATTATATTATTTACTTTTATTATTAATTTATTTTAATAATTAAGATTAATTTATTAGCTTTAAAACTTTTTGCTAAGGTTAAAAAGTAATTAAAGTTTTTATATAAAAGCATTATTAATATTTAAGGGTATTTCCTTAGCATTATTATTAAATTTAGCCATTTTATTAAGCTATTAAAATATTTAAGTAATTTATATATAAGAAAAAAAAAAGGTAGCTAAGGAAATATATTAAAGTTATTTTAAAATATAAAAAGAAAATATTAATTATATAATAAAAGAGTATTTATTAAAAAGTATTTATTAACTTAAGTAAATATAAATTATTATTTATATTAAAGTAAATTAATTATAAGCATTTTTAGCGTTAACTATATAATAAAACGTATTATATAATTAATAAATTTAAAGCATTATTAAAAACTTATTAATTAATAAATTAAATTTTTATAATAAAAAGATTAAAGCATTATTAATTTCTTTTTATTAATTTTAATTATAATATAATTATTAATATTTAATTAAATAAGGTTTTATTATTAATAATTACTTATCTTTATAATATTAATATTAATTATTTAATATAAATATTATAATTTAATTAATAATTCTTATTATTAATAATTATTACTTAATTAATAATAATATAAATTTATTATTTATTTATTTTATTATTTATAATTATTTATAAGTAATTATTAATCAATATTAGCTAGGTTAATATATATTAATTAATAGCAAACTAATTATATTTAAATTAATTATATAAAAAAAAGAAGGGTTGCAGCTATAAGCTGCAAAACCTCCCTTTAGTTATAAACTATTTAAGGTATGGTTATATGCTGCTGCATATAACCCTTGCCTGCCAATGCTTTAATGCTAATTGCTTATAATGCCTATTATGCCTAATGCTGCTATCCCCTTATGGCACGCTTATAATTATAATTAATTTAATTAAAGTTAATAATTAAAGGCATTAATTATGCTTTTTAAAGTAAAACTTTTTAATATAAGATAATATAATTAGCTAATAAAAAAGATAATAATAATAAAAATATAAAGCAAAAAAGAAAGAGAAAAAAAAACTTATAAAAGGCTTTTTAAGTATAAAAAAGTAATAAAGAAAGGGAATAATATTATAAATATAATAAAAATAAAATTAAAGTAAGATTATTAATCCCTTAAAGATATAAATAAACCTTATAAGCTAGTAAAATAAGCTTATAAAAAAAGGCATAAGCTTAAAAAATAAGTTATATAACTTAAATTATTTAAAGTAAGTTAAATAAATAAAATAAATAATAAGTTAAGTAAATTAAATAAGTAATGCTTATTAATAAGTTAAGGAAGTAAATTATATAAATTATACTTATTATTAATAAATAATTTTAACTTAAAATAACTTTTTAATAATTAATTTAAATATTTACTTTAAATAGCTTTAACGTAGTGCATTACCTAGCGGGATAAATTACTTAATGGGATACTTTTTGCTAATTTGCTAACTTTTATTAACCTTAATACTTACTTAATATAATTAATTTAATAAAAGGTAGCATTAATTAATATTAATTGCTTTAAATTACTTATTTTTAATTAATTTAATTAATTTAAAGTAATTAACATAAGTGCAGTATAAGTTTAAATTAAGTTACTTTTAATAGGAAATATATACTTTACATTAAATAATATTAACTATATTATTAAAAACGCAGTTTGCTGCGGACCGTTAAAATAAATATATTTACATTAATTAATGCTAATTAAGCTGAATTTATTATAATATAATTAAAATTTAATTTATTAAACCTTTCTTCCTTTTTTTTATATGTTTTTATATTATGCTTAGTTTTGTTATAGTTTTCGCAGCGTTATTTACTTAGTTTGCTATAAACCGCCTTTTCCATTTTATTACTTATTTTATTAATTAGCCGCTTCCCCTTTTATTTTTCCTTAATTATTGCCTAGGAATCCTTAATAATAAGTGCTTCTTTAAGCTATACTTAATTCTTTTTAGCCCTTTTGCGCTTAATAAATGCTATATTAATATTCTTAAGTATGCAAACCTAATTCTTTAAAATTATAATTTTATATGCTATTGCTTATAAACCCTTTAATAGCTAGTTAATAGCTGAAATAATTAATATAAGGGAGCTTTCTTAATATATTAAGATTTTGCTTTTAATAAAACTTAATTGTTAAATAGTTTGCTAAGCATTAAATAGTGTTTATAATTCTTATTTTTAAAGAAAGATAGGAAGAAATTAATTTAGTATTTATAAGTAAATATTAAGCTTAAAAATAATAAAATTTAAGTCTTAAGGGGTAATTTCAGCTTCCTTAAATGCAAATTTAATATTTATCTTTATAAAAGTTTTATTATAAGCTGCTTTAAAGGCAAGAAAAAACTTAAACTTAGTAATATAACTAATAAATATATAAATAAAAAGGTTAATTTAATTATTATATATGCATTTTAAGGGTAAATATAATATAATATTTAATGGCTAAAGTAAGTAAAATAAATGCAGTAATATGTTAATAATAATAATGTTATTTATTTTGTAATAATTCTTAATATTTATTAATATATAGCTCTTATATTTATTTAAAATAAGTATTTAATATTTACCCTTTATCCATTATCTTATATACTTTTTAAAATATTAAGCTTATTTTAAATTAATTTAATTATTTAATTATTTATTTAAAGTAAGCTTAATAACTTGATTTTTTAAAAAACTTAACTTTATAACTTAGCTTGCAAGATAATAAGCTCCTTAAGTAATTATAAATAGCGGGATATACCAGCCCTTTGCATTAATATATTTAATATTTATCATTTATTCTTAGTTTTTAAGCTATATTAATTTAGCCTTTTTATATTTATTAATGCATATAATAATTATTAATATAATTAGTATGCTTATTATAAAGCTAGTTTTATTAAAGTTATATGGGTTATTATTTATAATCCTATATTTAGCTATTATATTATAAAGGAGCTTAAATTAATTCCTAATGATTTTTAAATCTTTGCAAAGCGCTCTTTAATAATTATAAGGATGATTAAATCGAGTTTTTAAGCTAGGTTATATATTTATAAAGCGTTAAGTTTAGCGCTTATTAATAAGCTTATTATTATATAATAATAATATAAGGTTGGCTATATCTTTTATATTAAAAAAATATATTGGAAAACCTTATGTATCTTAATTAATAATATATTAAATAAGTATTTATTCCTTAATTAGCTTAAGTTTATAATTATTAATGCATATTTTCTTGTAATAAGGTTAATTATTTATCTTAGCTAATAATATATTATAAGGGATAAAAAAGATTTATATAGCTTTATATATACTTATAGGTTTTTTATAATTTATTTTAAATTTCTTAATTATTTAAAGAATTAAAATAATTTTATCTTTTTTTAAGTAAATTAATATAATGAATATTAATTTAGCGCGTTAAATAATTAAATAAGTAAAGTAATATAAGATTAACGTAAAAAATAAAAATGTAATTTCTATTAAATATAAACCCGCTTACTAAAACCTTAAGTTTTTAAACTTGCATTATAACCTTATTATTATTTTAAATTAATAAAATTAATTAAAAATAAGGAGTTAAAAGCAATTAGCATTAATTAATGCTAATTTTTATTAAATTAATTGCATTAAGTAAGTGCTAGGGTTGATAAAAGTTGGCAAACTAATAAAAAGTATCCTGCTGGGTAATTTATCCCGCTAGGTAGTGCATCACGTTATTACTTTTAATTTTATAAATATTATATACTACTTAAAATATCGATATTTTTAATATTCTTTAAATATAAACTTACTTATTAAGTTTATTAAGTAAGAATTAATTATAATTATTATAATAAAGCATAAGCTTAATGCTTATTAATAAGTTTAATATTATATAATATTAATAAAAAAGTTAATTATATTTTTTTATTAAAAAGTTATAAAAGATTTCTTAAATATTTTAATTAATAATATATTAAATAAATAGTTACTTTTTAATTAAATTAAGTTTATAATTATTAATATATAATTCCTTATAATTATATTATTTATTTATTTTATAAAATAAAGTAATATATAAAATCTTAAAAATAAATATAAACTTATATAAACTTATTAATTTAATATAATCTTTTTTAAATTTTTTAATTATTTATAAAGCTAAATTAGTTTTTTCTTTTTTAAATAAAGAATATATATCTTTATTATTAATATTTTATATATATGGTTATGGACGTGCCATAAGGGGACAGCAGCACTGAGCATGATAGGCACTATAGGCGATAGGCACTATGGGCAATTGGCACTAAAGCACCGGCAGGCAAGGGTCACGTGCTGCCGCACGTGACCACCCCCAGATAGTCTATAGCCAAAGGGAGGTTCTGCAGCCTATGGCCGCAACCCTCCTTCCTTTTATATAGCCAATTTAAATATAACCAGTCTGCTATTAACCAATATATATTAACCCAGCTAATAATATATTAAATATTTAAATAAATAAATTAAAATAAAATTAATATAAAAATTAAGAATATAATTAATATTAAAAAAGCTTATTTTATTAAAACTTTAATAATTCTTTATTATATTATATAACTTTTAATTACTTTAAATTAATAAAATTAATTAAAAATAAAAAATTAAAAGCAATTAATATTTATTAATGTTAACTTTTTATATATTATTAACTTTAAGGTAATGCTAAGGTTAATTAAAGTTAAATAAAGTTGGAAAAGTATCTTATTTATTAATATATCTTACTTATTAATAAATTATATTAATTAAAAAATAAGAAATTTATTATATTTATTACAAGCTAGCCTTATGCTACCTTAGCTAAAGGTATTTTAAAAAGGTTAATATTTAAAGTGCAAAGGAAGAGGTTCGCCTTTCCTCCGCGCCCATGCTAAAGCTTATTCTTATAAAGCTAAAGCCTCTTAATTAATTAACACTTGAGCCGTCACTTATGTTAGTTTTCTGCTGACAGTTACTGTGCCCAAGATTGATATGTGCCCCAGCGTGAACTTACGTCAAACTGTTGTGGAATCTCAGTATGATTCTCGTTAGTTTCATTATTCCAATCCAAGGGGGTACTCACAGTGCAAGACTCTGCAGATGAGCATCGACAGGTTGAACAATCAACCCGTGCTTCCAAGTCAACGAGATTCGCCGGGCTCGCCACGGCCAAACTGGCCAGCAGGGTCACAATGGGAATGAAGAAGTTCATATTGAATGGAGCAATTATTTGTTATGGAAATCAAATTGAAAGTCTGTACCGTCTTGTTCGATGGATCGCAGCTCTGAATAAAAAAATGGTCGGATTTCGGTCTCTTTATAGAACGAGACGGCCGTCTGAGCCTTGTCCCTCATCTACAACGGAGTCAGCACGGAATACGCTCTCAGTTCAAGTGATGTTGCGATCTAATAGACTTGGTCGGCTTCTATGGGTCCTTTGGTCAAACTCTTCCTCAGGTGAATTGAGCGGCGGAGCGTGGTCAGCATCACTCGGAACCACCTCTCGTTGCGCAGTTTAAGCGCCTGCTGAATTCATCAGTGTCCGCTTACAAGGTTCCGTTTATTAAGGTTTCCATCCGCGTATCCGGCATCCTTGATATCAGTAAGCTAAGTAATGTCCCAAAGTTTTAGACTTATAGTAAGGCGGTCCAATGCAGGGGGGCGCCTTATCCATGAGGAATTACTCCGCCCTCTTGTATACTACTTATCGAGAACCATGGTTGAGTATAGCATCGCCTGATCATGAGTCCTCATTCAGTTACCTAAAAGCGTCAAATTGCCCCCATATCATGCACACGCTGACGGCATACCAATAGACAGCCCCGTCCATCAGCTACTTGTTGACCCTATATTGTATAACACCGAGTGCCGATAGTGATTGAAATCCCGACCGTCAAGCATCAGAATCCGGAGTCGGCAAAGCAATCGGAAGAAAAGATACAATTCATCATTCTATAACCACTGCAAATCCCAAAAAGATAACGGCGAAATGGGCGAGGGGCAGGTATTTATGGAACACCCCAAAACAGAGACATCCAAATTGCTCATCTAAAGCCTCACTAATTCTACCCTTGGTAACGAGATCGCAAAGTCCTGCCGATAGGAGATCAATCAAGCACCAGGATTTTCCCGAGCACCTCTCACCAAGGACAAAGATGGACGACGAACAGATGATGGCTAAGACATACTGCAATGCTACCACAAGGAGTGCCTGTACCCTAGAAAATTCGAATTTCTCCACCAGGATGAGGATGAAGGGCGTGACAGCTTAAGGCGTTGCCATTTCTTCCCTTTAGATCTCTCCTCCCCCCCCCCCTTTATCGTCTTAATAAGGTCCTGGAAAGACTTTCCCCAATACTTCAGCATGCTCTGCATTAATTAATTCAGAGTTTTCGGGTCCTTTGGCTGAAAGGCCTTAAGGTCCACATTCGTGTTCGCAGTGCTGCCCTCGCCTTTCGAAACTATTGGTAGGTCTCTCGTACGTACGATAATCATATGGAAAGCAATCATGTATTAGTGTTATTCTATCTAAGTTCTAAGAGGCTACGTGCCCCGGAAGGGATAACTAAAGTAGCCTTCTAAGTAACGAGGGTTATACTTATTAACATTCACAGTTTTTCTCTTCTTTTAATAAGTATATATAATCCTTATCATAAGAAAGCATTGCTAAAGAGGCTTAAAATTATAACTTATAAGTTTTAAAGCAAGTTTTAGCAACCTTTACTATTACACTACCCTTTAAACTTACAACCTTTATTATTATATCATTCCTTAAACATTATACTTATTATTTTTAATACTTAGCTTTTAAGGTTGCTTCTTTATGGAAATTATTAATTTTTATATAGGAGCCTTAATTTTAAATTTCTTCTTTATAAGGGAAGTTAATACCTATAAAGCTAATGCTAAACCCTTTAACTTACGTTTATTTTTATTATATATCTTTATAATGCAAACATTATTATTTCTATTTTTACTTTTATTATTAAAATATACTTAGTATTGCTTTAAATTATTTTCTTTTAATTACTTTTTATTTTCTTAAAATTAAGCATTATAAGCAGCTTAATTATTTATTAAGTTCTTTTTTTGCTTTTTATTATTTTTTTTAATTTCTTTAATAATTATCTTTTGCTTAAGTTGCTTAGGTAATAATGCATATTTCTTAATAAGTTTCTTTATATATAAGCCTTATATATGCTTATTAATGGTTTAGTATAAAAAGTTTTAAAGCTAAGTTAATATAATAATTTAATCCTTTAATAGCTAAATCTTTCTAATTTAGTATATATAAAAGATACTTAAGATTAAAACTTTTATTAAATTATTTATTATAAAGATTATAATAATTTAACATTTAAGATAGTAATTACCTTAGTAATTCTTATTATTAAAAATGCTATATAATCTTGCATTAAAAGTTTTAATACTTTTAATATAAATGCATAGCTTTTTAACTATATTATTAAAAGATATTTACTTATTTTAATACTAAAAGTTATTAATAATTTAAATAATAGTTATTATAATAATATTATTTAGGAAAAGTATTTTAGCTTAAGCTATAACTATAATCTTTAACTTATTAATTTTAACAATTTTATAGGAGTTAACCTTAATAAGCAGCTTGCTCTTTTTAATATTTAATATAAAAGTAAAATTAAAGGTGGTCTTTATAATCTTTATTAAGGTCTTATTAGCTTGGTTTTAATTATTTTTATTATTAATAATAATTAAATTATTATTAATATTAAGCGAATAAGAGTCATTATTATTAATATCCTTATTAATATTTATTAAATAAATAAGCGGATAAGAATTATTATTATTAATATCCTTATTAATATTTATTAAATAAGTATTATTAGCAATAACCTTGCCATAAAAATTAATAAGATTAATAAACTTATCTTTATCCTTATTAATTAAGGTGATTTTAGCTCTTTTTACAGCCTTAATAATAATTCCAATCTTTATTTTATTGCTTAATGAGAATGCAATTATAATATTTATTTTATTAATCAAGGTTATAATTATAATATTTATTTTATTAATTAAGGTTATAGTTATAAAGCTTATTTTATTAATTAGGGTTATAGTTGTAAAGCTTGTTTTATTAATTAGGGTTGTAATTGCGATGTTTGCAGGAAAATCTTGATTTTAATTAAGGGTTGCAGCAAAGCTACCTTTAATGCTGGCCATATTAATGGCAGCCATAGCAATAGTTATACTAGGTATATTCTTAACGCGAAAAGTAAATATAATATTTATTAAATAATTTTGCTTGCTATTATCATCCTTATAAGGCATATTAATAAAAGTATTAAACGATTCTTATAAGTTATTATTAATATTCTTTATTATAATAAAAAGGAAAAAGATTTTATAGGAATTTAATAATTAAAATAAATATTTATAATATAAAACTTTGCAATTATTATATAATAATTATTAATTTATTTTTTAATTATAAGAGAAATTAATAAGTTATAAATAAATTTAATAAAAGTTAGTTTTAATATCCCATTAATAAATAATAGCAAAAGGTAATAATAATAATAAGGTTAACTTTAAAACGATAATTATTAATAATATTAATAATTATAAGGTTATCCTTATATATAATAAGGTATTAAGAAGGTTTTAGTTAAAATATAAAAGGTTAAAGTTTATATTAAGGATTTAAGTTTGGGAGGTATAAGGTTTTGCAACTAATGGCAGCGAGGTTAAAAGGAAAAGAGTGTTAGCAATAAATTGCTCCTTCCTTAGCAAAAAGGAGCTACTTTAAGTCTCTTAATTAACCTATTTATCTATATATAAAGCTTATTATTATTAATAAGCTTTTATAGTATAATATTTAAAGTTAGTTTTATTATTACATTAATAAGATTATCTTTCCTATTTATTTACCTTACTTTAACAATCTTTCTTATCTTATATAATTCTTATAATAACATAATATTAATTATAAGGTACTTTTCCTTTATTATTCCTAACTTTACAAGGTATTTATATAAGCTATATAAGTTTATATAAATAATTAAGGGTATATCTAACAATAAGAGTTATTTTATAGCCATCCTAATTATTATAGCTAGGGAAATTCCAATATCCACTCCATTTATCATGCCATAAATTTTACTTATTAACACGCTTTAAGTAATATATTTACACTTTATTAATAATTAATAGAAAATATTACTTATTATTATAAATTCCTTAATTTCTTTGTAAGTCTTATTTATAAAGATAATAATATATTTAAATTAAAATATTAAGTCTTAGTTATTTATAAATAATCTATTTGCAAATATAAAAAATTTCGCTATTTTAAGATCCAAGGGCATATACTTAATTCCTTGCATAACGTTATTTATTTGCCATAATAATTATATATTTAAGCTTTTATAATTTCTTATTTCCAAGTTTTATATTTATGCAGCTATTAAAAGATTATATAAAGCTTTTAATTAGCAAATTAAAGCTATATATACTTTATAGGCTCTTTATTTAAGGTATTTCTAAGGAGCGTCTTTAATTATTGCATTAATAAGGGCAAGTTTATTGGCTTATCTCTTCTGTTAAGTAGTAATTAAGCCGGTAGTATTTATAATTATGCAAGCCTTATTATAATTCATTAAGTTTTTAAGCATTAACTCTTATTTTAATTTTCTTCGCAGTTTTGCAGCTTTTATTTTAATCTTTTCCTTATCTTAGAATTTTAGCATAAATAAAATTAATATATTATTTATTTATATGCTTATTATCCCAAAGAGTTATATAGGCTTTATAATCATTAAGCAAGAATTATATATAAAGCAATTCATTTTAAGCTTTTATTAATAATATCTTTAATATATATTAAATTAATAAATGCTGGATTTTGCTATGCTATATAAGGGTTAGATAATATAAATAATTATACCCAAAGGGTACTTATTCTTTAGTTCCTTTAATAACTTTGTAAGGATTATCTTATGCAATTCTAACTTTACTTAGGGGTAGGCTTAAGTAATATCTTAAAGTATAAGAATTATGCCTTTTTCTTAAATTAATAAAGGGGTAAGTATAAGAATTATTTATTAGCTTATTTTTTAAATAGTTAAGCTTTGCATTAAGATTAATCCCTTTTTATTATTATTATAACCTTAAATAATAAATTAAGATTTCTTATAAAGTTTTATAATTTTACCTTTTACTTTTTATATTATGCAGGATTTAAAGAAATGATATTTACTATATTACTTTGCTAATCATTTCTTAATTTAAAAAATACTTTTAGCAATAAGGTTATTAATTTCCATTTTATTAAACTCTTTAAATAATAAGCTTAGTATTATAATAACTTTATCTTATCTTAATTTAATTACTAAATTATAATTTTCATTTTCTTTCTCCAAGATATATAATATAATAATGCAGTTTTTTATCTTTAGTAATAATAATTATATAATAAATTGCATTTAAGGTTCCATAGCTAGGTTTTTTGCTTATAAGGGTTGCATTTCTTTATTATTATTTTAATAATATAATTAAATAATTATTAATTTAAACATTATAGCTTCATTTAGCATATTTAAGGTTATATTATAGCCATCCATAGCAATAACCTTATATAAACCCTTCCATCCCTCTCTCTCTTTTTACATGCAAACTTTGCATTATAGCAAATATTCCATATTAAAAATAGGTCTAACCTTAGTATTTAATGCATTTTATACTTATCATTTAGCTATAATTTTTCATAATATCTTTATAGCCTTTAAAATAGCTTTTACTTGCTTTTATATTAATGGTAATAATAGTAACTTATGCAATACTTATAGGTAGGCGTTAAAGATTAAGAGCGTAGGGATTAGTTTATTTAATTTAGCAGTATTATTAATAGCTTTTATAGTTATTTGCAAAATAGCATTATTATTTATGCTATTATGCAGTTTAATATATAGGATTTTATATGCTTATTTAAGGGCTTAATAATATTTCTTAACTTTCTTAATAAATTAATATGCCTTTATAAGGACTTGTTTATATTTAATTTCCATTATTTATACCTTTAAACGGAATTCCAAGGATATAAAATTCATTTTTATATTATATTTAATAACATTTAATGGTTTTTAATATATATTAATTTAAAGTATTTGCAATATTTACCATATAATCTTTATAAATATAGATTTTAAGAATTTCGCTCCTTAAAAAGCAATAGCCTAATTTATAACGTAAAGAACTAAACATTTGCTTAAATACATTATATTAATTAAAATTTCATAGTTAAATTTATAATTATTATATAACGTAAACTTAAAACACCTAAGCATAAGTTCGCTTATTTAACAATAATAATATATCTTTTTAATCTTTGCTATTACTTATTTATTAATATTTAAATTACTAGCTTTTTTAAGCATTTAGCATAATTAATCTATTAATAAGTATTTAAAGCAATGATAAAGTCTCCTTATTTTTATCTTTAAAAGGAAATATATAATATTAATAATTTAATTTAAAAAAAACCATAAATAACCCTATTTTCTAAGTATTAGTATAATAATTATATTATTAAAGAAAACTATTTTATTTATAATGTTATTATAATATACTTAAAGCCTATTTATATTTGCTAAGTAAAGTAAAAATAGAGTTTATGCCTAAATAATATAGAAATTAATATAATTAACTAAAGTAGAAATTTCCATTATGCTAAGTGAATTAATAATTATTTTATTATTAAATTTAACTTTAGCTTTTTTTATAGCAATTATATTGATTTAATACTTCAGGTCTTCTTATTGCAATGCAAGAAATTACTTATATCCAGCCATAAATACTAATAATGCTCCTATATTTAGTAAGATTCCTTAAAAATAAGTTTAATTATATTTATTCTTTAAGATGAATTAACTAGCTGCAATAATTATCTTTATTTAAAAGATATTATTTTCCATAATTTAATGCATAAACGCTTTATTAGCTAGGAAATTAATATTTATATAATAAACCTCCTTATTAAATCCCATCTTTATAACATAAATATCGCCATTATAATCATTATTTTAATCCTATTTATCTTTATATTTATAAAATTTATCTTTATTATTTATCTTATATCCCTTAAATTTACTTAAAAAAGTATTAAAATCATTATTACAACCTTTATATTTATATTATATTAAATAGCTTTTTCTTGCTAAACATTGCTTATTAGCTAAATATTTAATTAATTAGCATCTCTTTTTCTTATAAATATAATATCTTTTCTTTTAAAGTTATTCTCCTCTTTCTTTGCAAGCATTATTACTTTAAGCTCTACGGCTAATATTATAAGATTTTAGCTGCCTAAAGCTTAAATAGCTTAAATTTAATTAATTAAATTTTTAATTTCCTTAAAACGCTTAAAACTATAATTATTATCCTTCCCTTAGCTTCCAGCCATTATATTTATAATTAATATAATATTAATTTAAAACTTTATTTATAATGTAAATTATAATTATATAGCTAAGCTATGTTTTTACTGCGGATTTTAAGTTTAAAAATAACTCTTTATATAGTTAAGCTAGCTTAAAAAGAGCTATTTTTAGCTTAAGAATTCCTTTATAAGCTTTAATTATTATTATTTTTAAATTATCCTCCTTAGCATAATTTTAACTTAATGCCTATTAGCAAAGTTATAGCTTATTAAGCATTAAATATAAAACCTTATGCAAGTTTTTATTTAAGTTTTATACTCTTATTTTTATAAATATTATTATTATTTAATTTATATAATAATGCTAATAATTAAGGTTTATATTAAAATATATCTTAATTTTAAGGTATGCTATTATAAATATATTAATTTAATTTATAAAATAAAAATAATAGGCCTTAACTTAGTCTTTAAGCATTTAAGGAAAAACCGCATAAAATTAACTTAGCTAAATTTTAGCATAATAGCAAATATTAAAAAATATCTTTATCTTATTATTTAGCAAATTATATAAATCTTTAATATACTTATAAAAATTATTAAAGGTTTTTATAAACTATGCTAACTTTATTAAATTTAAGCATTTATTAAAAATATATTATAAGGGAAGAATTTTATATAAGTTATACTTTTTATTTAGCGAAGGCATTCTTAGGGCAACCTAAGGTTATGCTAAATATAGTATATATTTTTAATATAAGCTTTATCTTTATCTTTCCGCTAATAATAATAAGCCCTATTAGCTATATTAGTTTTTAATAAATTGCATTACTAGGTTTAGGTTTTATAATTACGTGCCTAAAGCTAACGGCGGTAATAAATATTGCTTTAGGGACTATCCTTTTAGCAATTATTATTATTTAAAGCCTGCCTATAATACTTATAAAGGCTATACTTATAATTGCTATTTTTAAAATTATATACAATATTTATTTATGCTTAACTTTAAGGTTAATAAGGCATTATAAAGCTTATTATTAATTCATTTTAATCTTTCCTTAACTTAAGCTATAATAATTAATTATAATACCATAGGTTAATTATTGTATCTTATATAAATACCTTGCATTTAAAAAAAGATTTTTAGGCATTATTAGTAAGGATTTAATAATGCTTTAAACATTACCTATATTTATGCTATATAATCTTTATAATAAGCAATGAAAAAGTTATTATTATAAAGGTTTTATTATATATAGCTTGCTAAAGTACTTATTAAATAAGTAACTAAGTATTTTATTAATGCTCCCTATGCAAAGGCTATAAACTATAGTTTTAAGTTAATATATTTATGGTAGGCTAAGTTAATTAAAGTTTAAGCAAGCATCTTGTTAATTATATACTCTTTAATAAAAGCCAGTGGCTTTTTAGTATTATTAACTATATTTATAAGTTTTTATAATAAATATTATAAGGAGTAAGCTATTAATAAAATAAGTAATATTTAAAAGCAAGTTAATAATAATAATTTAATAATAAGTAAGTTATAATTATTAAGAGGAAAAAGTTATTAATTCCTTTAAGCCTTAAAAGTTAAGGCTTTCTTTTATTATTAAGTCCTTTTATATTAATTAAAAGTATAATATATAACTTGCATTTATTTATAATATAATATTGCATTAGCTTTAGCAATTATAATAATTACAAGCTTTATTTATTTAGTAATTATAATAGTTATAAGCTTTATTTATTTAATAAAATAAAGCTTTATTAAGTTTTGCTAAGTCTTAAAGAGAATTTAAAAATGGATTTATTTTTAGTAAAGTTTTATATATAATAAATGCATATTTCTTAAATGGCAATGAATATATATATAAATATTATAGGGAATGCTACTTAGTTTATTTAATCTTTATAATGTTTGCTTAAGGAGTTTAATAATATAGGAAGGCCTAAAGAAGTAATTATTACTATATAGCGCTTATTAATAAGGAGGATATAATTTTTAAATTAGGGAAATCTTTATAAGGTTGCCTTTTTTACCTTATTAATTTATGGTACTTATAACCATTAATTAATGTTAATAAGTTTCTTATATATATGATAATCGTATGGGAAGCAATTATGTATTAATGTTATTCTATCTAAGTTCTAAGAGGCTACGTGCCCCGGAGGGGATAACTAAAGTAGCCTTCCAAGTGACGAGGGTCGTACTTGCCAACAGAAACTTCCTTCTTTCCCGTCTCAACAGCACCCGTCAAGCTTAACAGTGATGACAGTGTCTCCCTAAAGTTCTTAATGTTTTAAAGCAAGCCGAAACTGCTTCGCATGTCCTGCGATTAACTTATCGTGCATCGTGTTCAACAGCGAGAGGTAGTTCGGGCTGCTACCCACGTCCCCTCGCAGGTTTTAAGTTGTATTCTTGAACAAAACTGGATCAAATTTTTCCATGTGAAGACGACGGGCACTGGTGCGGTTCTCTCCACCTATCTTATCTAGTTCATAGTGGTGGTCTACGAGGGTTGTACCTGTGCCCATAAAAGTTGTCCATTTCTGACCGTCCCAGCTCTCTGCTTCCTGGAGTATAGACAGTAGCGTCCGGCGCTTTTGGGAACAGACTTTGCCCATCATATCTAGTAAGGAGGCTGGTTGCTCTGGCCGTAAGAAGTTCGCAAGTTTCCGTTCACGAAGCATGAGATCTGATCGGGGAGCGCACATCGCAGGGCAGTACCTCAAGGAGTCATACTTGCCGCCTTGATAATATACTCCGCCGGATTCCCGACTAAGCATCCCCCTCGGTAGTCCATATTCAAGGACTTCAAGAGTTACTGCACCAGCCTTTCGCAATCATCCGAAGGATAAAGAAACTACATGACTGTATCGACCGCCAATGACTCGCCGAGGCAACCCCGGATGACCCGAGAGTTCGCTTAATACATATTACTTCTCTTTTTTTTTCATATTTCTTTTCTTTAAAGCTACCTTATTGAAAATTGTCTTAGTTAATACCCCTATTTTGATAATAATATTTATATATTACAAATAAGCGCCTTCTATCCCAGTTTTGCCAGGACTAATCTCACGCAATGGTGATATCCATCTATAAAGCTACGCTGGCACGCTGTAGGACTCTCATGCTGCAAGATGCGTTTTTCCGTGCAGATTCAACAGAGAGGACGCCCACGTTAAATTTGTTCCCTGCTTCGGTTCTATGCACTCCCAACAGACACCCAGTCGTGTCCGAAATTGACCCCACGAATTTTCTTGGTTAGCATTGATTGGTATTCCTGACTCAGGAGCACTGGGTAACGAGATTGGCCCAATTAAAATACAACCACATCATACTTGGGTAACACTGGTCACCGCAAAGCCCCGGCGGCGTCTGGGTCTCATTGCCCACGCACTCAGTAACACCTACCTCATTCGAGACAATCCGCCAGAGGCATTCCCGAGCTGCCAGTCCATTGGCGGGAGGCGCCAGAACACGGCGAGTTGGCAGAGTCTCCGGATGTTCCCGTCTAGACGCACCCACTTCCGCCGCCCACATGCCGAGGCCAGAACAGTAGCAATGCTGTCCATTTTGTGATCCGGCAATCGGTCTATAGCATGCATACGACCCCAACCTGCCCAGGCACCTCCTGGACACGGCTTGGCGGCCGAAGCTTATCTTAAATAAGCCCTGGCCGACAAGGCCCTGGGATGCTTAATCGACCTCCTTCCAAATCAAGCCTAGGTAATGTCAACATCACGCTTTGGAACGAGTGGGGAAATGCCAAAAGGCATACGTACTTGGGGGCTCACCTCCTTGACAGGGGGAACTCCTCCGGCTTGGCATATACATATATCTATCTTCATCCTTGCAACAGGACGGTTGTCCATGGCGGAGAGCGCCGACCGAGGGGCAGAGAGGATAGGGTAGACGGATCATCTATAAAGCAGGAGGCATTCAAATCTCGCGATGAGAGGTCTTGGACTTATTCCTCCAGCCATCTCTCACCGGCCAAGTCTATCTTTCAGTCAGCAAACATGATTGCCAAAGCGCTGCCCTTCGCCCTCCTTGCTGGTGCTGCCTCAGCCGCCTGCCCTCTCTCTGTCGAGATCACTGATTCAAAGAGCCATGTCATCAACGTCGCAGTGACGAACACGGGCAACGAGACCATCTCGGTCTTCAAGGGCAACACGGTGTTCAGCGATCATGCCACCAAGGATCTCTTGGTGGCCGATGCAGGTGTGTACTAGGGCAATTACAGCCAAGACCGTCCAAACGAGGTGTCCAGAAGACTGTCTAACTATGGTAGACGGCAACGCACTCCCATTCGAGGGCGTCTACGTCAACTATAAGAAAACTGGCCTCGCGGCTAGCTCATTCCAGCAGATCGAGGCCGGACAGACAGTCACAGTCCCGGTAAACGCAGCTAAGAGTTACAAACTCGATGGCGTGCCACAAGCCAAGGTCACGGCTATCCAGGGATTCCGCTACGTAGAGGGCACCGAGGCGCCCTCCTCGCTCAAGGACTTGGCTGCCTGTGAGGATGTGACGTCCGGGGAGGTCGAGGTCACGCCCGACCAGGCTACTGTCGCTGAGTACGTTCTCACTGTCGCAGGTGTTGCTGTCACGGTACTGATGTTCGTGTGTCCAGGCAGCACATTTCGCACAAGCGTGAGCTTCCCGCCACGTCTCGCATCCAGAGGCGATCCATCACGTACTCGTCATGCTCCACCTCGCAGACAAGCACCCTGAAGACAAGCGTCTCCGATGCTATCTCGATGGCCAGTGCTGCGTACACTGCTGCTGGCACTGCAGCCGACTATTTCACGACCTGGTAGGTTACTTCTAAATTCCCACGTCCCCCGAGAAAGGCCTTTACTGACTCGCTTCCCTTCCCAGGTTCATATCGACCTCCAACGAGGCCAAGGTCCGGACGATCTACAACGATGTGGCCAATGTGCAGACCACGTCGCCCAAGATCTCGTGCGTCGACACGTACAGTGACTGCACCGGCGGCGATGCATTGCTGTACACCGTCCCATCGGACAATGTTATCGTGCCGTGCCCCAACAACGGCTTCTGGGACTTCCCCGAGCTTGCTTCGCAGTGCTCGGGCGACGACTATGACAAGGCGGGTAGCATTCTCCATGAGATGACACATTTGTACGGTACCGACGACTGGGCCTATGGTCCGGACGCCGCCAAGGCCCTGTCCGCCACCAAGGCCGCTGCTAATGCGGATACCTACGAGATGTACGCCGAGAGTGTTCGTCTTGGTGGTTGCACCACTGGCTAAGAATGTTCAACCGACACGTGTAGGGAGGTTTAAAGCAGTGGTTGGCCGAGGTATTGGCTGTGATGGTTGAAGACTTTTGGTCTATGTGGCAAATTAGCAACTATGGGTGTCTTCTACGCGGTGCGCCTTATTCGATAGTTTCACCGGTGAACCTTTGTACAAATTTCGTTATTCGAATGAATATAAAAAACACAGTGGTCTCCCACCTAGATGAGTATACATGTATAAATGTCAGGCAAATCTCAACACCACTGGTTGCAAAATTAGAGGGTTGTCATTCAAAGTGACGCGGATGAAGCCGGATATGCCTAAAATCAGAATAATGCTGTAGGAATACTTGGTAACATCCATACTGTCACGGTGCCGTTACAAAGCTGTTCCGGGGATGTTGGGGTGTTAAGCGGTGCAGTCACCGGCTTAGGGGGTCTAACCAGCAGGCAACTAGGATGGGAAGTTGAATCGTTTACTCTAATCCACCGCTTGGGAAGAGTAAGTGGTTTAAAGCTCAGTTAATGGCTTAGCCTCACTTGAGCAGTTTTAGCATGGTTTGCACACACACACACACACACACACACAGAGAGAGAGAGAGAGAGAGAGGGGGGGGGGGGGAGAGAGGGGGAGAGAGAGAGAATATAGAAACAAGAGGAAGTCGCTCCTTCCACGCAGAACTTGAACATACGTAACTGAACCAGTAGGGCAAAGAGAGAAGGAAAGGGATTGCAGAAAGGCACTCCGGGAAGGAAGCATTTCAGAGAGAATGGCTCGAGAATATAATTCCAGCTTAGAATTTGAGTTTTCTCAGACAGGTTTCATACCAAGGCCTTCCAGCCAAAATACCCTCCTCCCCTCCTACCAACTGCTCTGGTTTAAAACGCTCGGGGATCTTAAACTGCTCAATCTGCTAAACAGTCTACCTTCCCTTCCCAATTTTGAACCACTTACCTGCCCCAGTGTGGCCGATATGGATTCCAAGCGATAACTCGCGCGGAGAGAGGAAAACTTAAAGACCATGAGCCGCAGGTTAAATAGCAGGCCATTGTAGCGGGTATTGTAACATATACTGTTGTCATAACATAGCGCAAGTAGCAAACATAGCCATCTTTGGCCTTTTAAGTGATAGTCTTACTCTTCAATTCTGACCTCAGTGGCCACGTGTGCGGAGCGCGTTTGTTTACATTAAAAACCCATGGCTATCTCTGGGATGCACCCAGTAGTAAGATGAAGAGACCAGTGGTGTCTGTTTTGTTTTTGTATGAACGCGAAAACCACAGAGTGACCAAGTAGTGTGGAGCAGAACCAACGTATAGAATACTCAGCAGATAACTATGTACAATGAATATTCTACCTGACTGCTATGAGGAGCTGCTCATACCGTTCTCAAGCTCAAACTCAATACCCTCAGACCGAGGGGTGGGAACACTATCTCAAAGTTAGCTGAGAGGCGATGCATGCGCTCTTCTGGGCTGCACTCACGTAATAGACCCTCAAGAAGCTGGGATCCACCGAAGTCCCGATCGCCGCCGTCTCGTTCTCCTGCAGCGTGTCGAAGTCGATCTCAGAAGCGGACATGAAGGCCTGCTCGGGCGAGGTAAACCAGGCGACCTGCGCGATCACCGCGTCGACGCTGGTGGCGCCCGCCTTCTCGGGCTGGAAGGTGGCCGTGCCAAGGTTCCCGTCGGCGTCGGCGGTCTCGAGCAATGCCACGTCGACCATCCTGGGTGGGTAGGGGGAGCCGAAGCCGATGCTGCCGGCAGGCTTGAGGACCAGCGAGGCGTCAAAGGGGGCGACGGGGAGCTTGAAGTCGACGATGCCGCTGCCGACGGTCGTGCCAGTGACAGCAATCCGCCCTTGCAGGGTGATGTCGTACAGGCTGGCATCGGGGCAGCCTGTCAGGTTGAGCTGGTTAGCAAGCAGGCCGCTGCATCAGGTGACATGGTGGCACACTTACGAGACCAATCCGCACGGACAGTCCAGTTGCCATATGTGATGCCATCACCCTTAACCTGGGGAGCGGGAATGGCAGCGGCGGTGCCGGCCAGGGCAGCGAGGAAGACCGGGACAAGCATTTTGTTGATTGTCGTTGACAGGGAATGAAGCGAGCGTGAGGCTGACTGGTGCTACTTGTTGGGAGGGCCGGCTTGGAGGCAGCAGAAGGACAAAGTATTCGAGTCGGAAGGTGGTGAGTACTTATTGTTGTGATCTCAGCGAGCACTTCGGCTAACCGGGGGCCGTGGCGCCCCCTTTCAGCCTGGCCAGGCGCAGTGACAGGAATAGCTCGGGGGAAGGAAAAAAAAAGAGGGTGGGAGCCAAGGTTCGTGTTTGCCCGTCTTGGTGGAGCAGTGTGGATTGTACCAGCACCGTTTGGCTTGGCCATTCCTGTTGCCAGCACAAGGATACGAAATGAAGACCAGAACAAGCTTTGACCAGAGCCTCCCCGGCTACTCGACCCCCTAGGCGAAGCGCCTGGCCCGATGCACGTACTGACTGTATCTATGCTCGAAATGCGCCCTTGCAGACCACAGTAGACCTGTTGGTCACATCATCGCCGCCCTATACACCGTCAGCGGCATCGCCGGATCGTAAACATTGTGGACCGAACACCTCACATCAATCACATCACCCACATCACCCACATCACCCACATCGCTCCGACCACAAGCCGGATGTCCAGACCGCTGCCTTCAGCTTTGGCTGAGTAAAAGACCACTCCATCTCAAGCCTAGACACCCCAAACCCCATCGACTCTTCTCCAGAATGCGTCCCAGGTCCAGTGAGCCTGGACACCTTGTCCACATACAACATCAAGATCTCATAGCCAGATCAATCCCTTGCATATGCAACATGTCAGTCAGGAGGAAACTGGCTGGGGCCTTTACACACACTATGTAGATCGATAGAGAAATACCCATTAGGTAGTCTGGGGATCTGATCAAACAAGCCTGCAATCGAGTCCCATCTGCCCGATGCCTCACATTGACGCAGACAATATTTCCATGTCAGCCCCGCAGTTGGCAGTTGGGCCCGACCTTCCGGCCACTCCGTGTCTGTCCTCGCCCAGCAGCTATTCCCTGGCCCTCCTCCCTATTGTGTCAGTCGGATATAGACAGCATAACATAATACAACAGCCCGTGGGCAAGAGGACTAACTGCATCAGTTCAAGCCCGCAGAACATCCGCAACGTAATCGTTGACATGAAAGAGCTCCCAATGGAACCCTCACCGTATTACACACCTTGGCTTTACAGCCATCCGCAACCTTGCTCTTGGCCGCTGTTGCAAGTCAGTCCTGAATTCCCTATTCATGTTCTCGTTCCTGCTCCGGGGCTGCTGCTTCTTGTGCACGAAATCATTACTTCGAACCTCTGGCCTGTCCAAGTCCGTCCACTTGGGCTAGTGTGATACCTGGATGTGCAGGATCTGCTAAGTCATGGATTCCGGCCGACCACACCCAGCCGATACCCGTCCCCAAAGGTACTCTAATAGCACCGATATATACATGCAATGGTCAAGTCAGACAGCCACCCTGTGGGCCGGACAGTGTTAAAAAGCTTAGTTTCAAGATCGCCCATCACAGTTGTGCCGGCATTCGCCCAGCTCATTCTATTGTACACTATTGACACTGGCTGCCCGTATGCTACCACAGACACAACCCGCCCCTGCACCAGCTACTTGGCTACCCGAAACCCAGTTCCTGCCAGCCCTACCCTGAACTCGCCAGGGCTTACAGCAGCATGCGCCTGGGGTCCTCAATGAACTCCTTGATCTTGACCAGGAACTGGACGGCCTCTTTGCCGTCAAGCAGGCGGTGGTCATAAGTCAGGGCGAGGTACATCATCGGCCTGGCCTCAACCTTGCCGTTCACAACAACAGCCCGTTCCTTGATGGAGTGAAGACCCAAGACGGCGGTTTGTGGCAGGTTGATGATGGGAGTGCCCATGAGGGAGCCAAAGACACCGCCGTTGCTGATTGTGAAGGTGCCGCCAGCCATGTCCTCGAGAGTGAGCTTGCCGTCGCGCGCCTGTTGGTGATGGTTCATGTCAGACGTCTGTGCAAACAAACTTGGGTTGAGTGCGGGTTTCACATACCTTCTTGCCAAGATCGGCAATGGCCTTCTCGACGCCCACCATGTCCATCTTCTCGGCGTTCCGCACGACCGGTGTTACCAAGCCCTTCTCGGTAGCAACGGCAACGCTGACGTCCACGTAGTCCCTGAAGACGATGGTGTCGCCCCCGTTGGGACCCTCGATGGACGCGTTGACAGCGGGGATCTCCTTCATGGCCAGACAGGCGGCGCGTGTGAAGGCGCTCATGAAACCAAGCTTCACGCCGGTCTTCTTGAGCACCTCGTCCTTGTAGAGCTTTCGGAAGTCCATGATGGAGGACATGTCGACCTCGTTGAAGGTGGTCAGAGAGGCGGCCGTGTTCTGAGACTGCTTGAGGCGCTCGGAGATTCGCAGCCGCATCCTGTTCATCTTGACACGGCGTTCCTCGCGGTCACCCACAGAGGCAGGGGCAGGCGCATCCTTCGTCTCCTTGGCTGGTTTTGAGGATGGGGCGGGCTCCTTCTTCTCGGAGGCAGTAGGGGGCTGCGCGGGCTTCGCGTCTTGTTGCTTGGGCGGCGGCGTTGACTCGGATTCGGGCTTCTTCTCTGGCTCCTTGGAATCTTCCTTGGGCTGCTCCTGTGGGGGCTCCTTGGACTCGGACTTGCCGGCGCCCTCGGGAGGGGCACCTCCAAGCTCCAGCCGGACAATGTCCTGGCCCACGGTGACAGTGTCCTCCTCGTTGACGAGGAACTCCTTGATTGTGCCGGCCTCGGGGGCGTTGACAGCAACATCGATCTGCCGGGCGAGGATGGTCAGCGTCGTTGTCGACCATCCAGTCAATGCACTTGTAGGCAGAGATAGACGAGCTCTCAGGGGTAGAATAGAGAAAAGGGGAACAAGGGCAGGGCGCACGAGGGCTGACGCACCTTGTCGGTCTCAATGGTAGCAATCTCCTCGTCCTGCTCGACGAACTCGCCAACCTGCTTGCTCCATTGCTTCAAGGTGCCTTCTGAGATGGACTCGGCCATTTGAGGGACCTGGACGACCTTGTCGGCGTATGTGCGAGCATGTTGCATCAAGGCAGGCAGGGGCAGGATGTTTGCTTGGTGCTGAAGGGATTGCAAGGGGCGCAGGTGAACAGCTCGCGCTGTCGTGCGCAGAGTCCTGAGCATGCTGGGCAACAGGCTGTCGAGGGCGATGGCGCAGGCGAGCTAGGAAACAAACAAAGAAGCAGGCAAGCAAACAAACAACTGGGCGACGCGCAGACGAAGCCGGATGCGAATAGCCTGGTAGAGGAGAGGAGTGGAGAGGAATGGGAGAGGCGGAAGAAGGTGGACGGTCTAGTCACGGCGGTGGGAGAAACGCAGCCGGGGCCAAAAATGGAAGCGGATTCTGAAGCAGCAAAATGGCTCCCTCTACCAGGATTGCGAGGCAGGTGGCAGGTGGCAGGTGGTCAAGGTAGGACGTCAGCGGTCCTCGCCGTGGCCGGTCGGGTATGGGCCCCGATTTCAACCGGGTAGCCGGGAGGACGGGCGTCGAAACACGATGCGCCTGGAGCTGTCGCGGCGGCCAGCCAGGCGCCAGAGGACAGAGGACAGCGAGACAGAGACCTGCAGATGTCTCTTCTGGACAACGAGGGCCAGGCTCTTTCTTTATGAGGTATATACTGTCTATATAGGCATGTGGTGGTGTGGTCATCCTGCCGTGTCTGTCCAAAGCTTCAAGGTGCCGATACCTAGGATGCGGTGCCTTTTCTCCGTGGGAGAGCTGCAGGTCGCGAGCACGCAGGTACTGGGTACCTAGGTACCTAGGTACTGGCTGGCTCTGCACCAGCACCAGAGCACGCCGCGTGTCTGGGCCAATCAGAATTTGATCCGCCAGGATGACCAGCAGCAGCCCGGCAAGCAGAAGAGCTCTCTGCCTGCCAAGCCTCCTCAAGGTTCCAAGTCCCCATCGTCTCTGCTGCTCGCCGCCCTGCCGCAACTCCGGCCTAGTAATCGAGGCATCAATTGAGACTTCGAGATTCAGATTGGCACCCTGCCTGTCGACTTCGTCTGTCCTACGTATCTAGCCGGACAGCCACCGCATGCTCCGTCTGCCCCCAAGCCTCGCAAGGCAGTACGAGCGCTCGACTCGATCCCGCTCGGGCACAACACGTCCAATCCAACTCCAATCCAACCACCAGGAACGCAACCCGGTCTGCCTCGCCCATCATGTCGTCCCGGCAAGCTGCCCTGTGAGCCCTTCCCCCCCCGCTATACAAGCACCTTCCGCCCTCCGCCCTATACCTGTGAAGGGTGAGCGAGCGCATATCGCTGGCTGGTGGCTGGTGGCTGGTGGCTGCCGTTGCTCATCACCAATTGCTGATCGGTTTCTCGCCTACAGCTCCCTCTACCGGCGCTCCTTGAAGCTTGCCCTCGACTGGGCTGTTCATCGACACCTCTGGCGCGGCCAGGCCATCTACATTCGCTCTCTCTTCGAAGCCAACCGGAACATCACCGAGCCTAGACAGCAACGGGTATGTCACGTCGCGGCGGATAACCACCGATCGTCCTGCACGTATGTCACCGCGCAAAGGCAGGGCCCAGGCTGACATTGGGGGTGCTCTTGTTAGGCATTGTTGAAAGAGACAGAGAAGATCCTGGATACGTGGAAACACCCGGATCCCTATGCTCCTCCCACAGCACCCGGAGGTATGGGCTCCTCGTTCCAGTCCAGAGCCGTCACTGGCCTCGTCGACACCGACCAAAATACTGACTATGGGCTACCTAGGATCCAAGTACGAGAGAAACCTGCCGGCCCCAATACTCGACCGTGAGTTACCGCCCTCTCTTGCTGTGGCGTCGCTGAAGCTAACCTTGGCTGCAGCTCCTCCACCATTAAAATACTAGACATAAAATCGGCATGCGCAGGTGCAAACGGGCATTGTGTACATAGCGGTGCAGGTGCAAGGAAATCAATGGGAAACAAAACAAATGCAACTTCGTCCTTCATGCGGGTCTCCGTCGCTCGTGAATTTTGTTGTCCGGGACGGTCGTCTTGCGCAAAGACAGACTACTGTGTCAAGCTGCGGTCACCACCAATCTCGACTAAGCAGGGGATCTCGCGTCTATACAGTGATCTACATTTTGGAGCAGGGGAGCAACGTCCAGTTCGTACTTCTCAAGGACTTGGAGCGCAGAAGGCCCGTCCTCATATGCGTGCCCCAGAACCAGGCCCATGCTATAACTTGCGAAGTCGCCAAGGTATACCAAACTAGAGCGTGACCAACTATGAGAAGGGGTCACTAAGTCCCGCGCGAGCCCTCGCAACACGACCACACACACGGAACCCGGGAAATAAAGACCGAGACAGCCACAAGCGCGAGGGAATCAATGGAGCAGTGTTTGTTGTTCTTGATGTGGTATTCATTTCATGACCATGATGATCCCTTGGGAATTAATGTACAACCCAAACGTGCAAAAACACAACCGTAAAAGTGACCCTGTAACCGTGACCCCGTGTCATGAACAACCCAAACGTGCCGACCGGAAAATGAAAAGCAAAACCGCAAACACCTCAAATCTACAGCTCTTGGCTCGCGTTCTTGCCCGTCTTGCCGGTCTTCTTGGGCAGGAGGTCTGTGAGGTATGTTAGACGACTGTGGGGCGCGGGGTGGTGCGTGGTGTGAAGGAGAAGGCAACATACTTTGGTGAATGTTGGGCAGGACACCACCCTGGGCGATGGTGACGTGACCCAGGAGCTTGTTCAGCTCCTCATCGTTCCGGATGGCGAGTTGCAGGTGGCGGGGGATGATACGTGTCTTCTTGTTGTCACGGGCGGCGTTGCCAGCCAGCTCGAGAATCTCAGCAGCGAGGTACTCGAGGACGGCGGCCAGGTAGACGGGGGCACCGGCACCGACACGCTGGGCGTAGTTGCCCTTGCGGAGAAGACGGTGGACACGGCCGACGGGGAACGCCAGACCAGCCTTGGAGGAACGACTGCAGAGTCAGGGTCAGCAGCTGATCGGTCGAGGCGGAGCACCGTTGAAAGACGCGACAGGACGCGTCCAAAACACGGCAGTCGGGTGGACTGAGCAGGGGAGACTCACGATTGCGCGCTCTTGGAGCCGCTGGCCTTGCCGCCGGACTTGCCGCCTCCAGTCATTTTGATGGTTGTGGGTTGGGGTGAGTAGTTGGGAATGAAAAGTTGATGTTGAGGCGACGTAAACGTCTGGGATCGATGGATGCAAAAAGTGGTTGGTTATTTGTGATGATGTTGCGAGATGTGATGGGATCTGGTGGAAGTGGGAGATGGTGGGGGACTTGTGTGGATTAAGTACTTGCCTGCAGCAACGAGCGATCCCCCAAATCACAAGCCTGCAGCGCGTGCCTGCCATGCTAGGCGGCGGAAAATCGACCTTTCCTGATTCGGCGGCTTTCTTGTTTATGGAGGGAGCTCAGCTCCACCAAGAAACGAAAACCCCCCAGTGAAGGTCGTCGGTTACATTCACTGTGTCAAAAACGAAAAACACGGCGACGCATCGAAATCTTGGCAGAATTGACGCCATACCTGAACGGGCCGTGTAAGTTTTCAGCCCATACGATTCAACATCGCCTTGCTAACCGGCTCGCAGCCCCAGACAGCGTCCAACCGCCAGGCTCATCAGAGATGCAATCTTCGCCGGGCCTGTGCGTGGTCTTGAGCAATGGGGCACACTTGCCGCGGATGACTGGGCTGCTGTTGCCGCCCTGATGGATGAAAATCCGCACTGGAACATCCAACATGCCATCGAACACTTCATTGGGCCTCGAACCTCGCCTCCTCCAGTCGAGCCTGCTGCAGTCGTGGAATATCCACCAGTGCCAGTTTCCTTCGGAAGTAGTGGGCCACGCAAGAAGCCAGTCCCTGCACACCTGCCGCCGGTCCTCAGATTCCAGCCGCCAGTACTCGAATGGAATTTGGCAGCTGAGGTGCAACAGGAAGATCAGGCACGGGAACATTCACTTGGACTGTCAGTCCTCGCACCCAAGCCGCCAGCACTCGCACATGAGCTGCCAGTACTCGCACCTGAGCCGCCAGCTTGGTATGAGATCGCAGTCGAGGCGCCCCTTACGCCCGGCCACTTGCCGGGAACCTATGTTCTCCTGCCAGTTCCTCTATGGCAGGCTCGTCACGATCTGGCACCCGACGTCTGGCCCACGAAAGTCACTGCACTGGTGAAGGCGTATGGCCCCTTTCCGGAGCGGACTGTCATTATCGTGTCCATAAGACACAGCCGCGGAACCGACATGACCAAAGAGCAATACGACCGAAACGTGGCACGCTGCGTTGAGGCTGCTTCGACCCTCATCCGCCACATCAGATCGCTAGGAGGGCAAGAAAACCGGCAGTTCTTGATCTACCACTGGATTCGAACCGTCATTGGCAGCGCAGATGATTGGTTCATGATGTCCTTTTACCTGAACATGTTCCGAAATGGAATACCTCGCACGATGCTGTCCAGTTGCAGACTTAAGGAACTCGAGTTCGTTTTGGACAACCTCCAGCCCAACACTGCGGTCTGGTGGCTATCCATCGGCATTGACGCGCTCACCACCGACATCGAGAACCTGAGAAAGGTGCAGATTCGCTAGCCATCCGTCGACTTCACCCTGGCCGTCATGGTGCATGAAAAGTTTTTGCCGGATGTTTGGCAATTTGGTCGTAAAGACATCTGCCCGCCTCGCACTGCTGCATCCGGCATGAGAACTAGAATCTACTCGTTTGCCAGATTGTTGACAGGAGCTCGTAATCTCGGATACGGTCCTGCCAGAACGCTGCTTGCAGTCTGGCAGTACATCAATGATGCGAAGCTGAACAAAACCCCGTACGACAAGAACCTGGCAATGAACCGCAACACAATGCCAGTTTCGCCGGCTGGGCTTTCTGCGCAGCGTCCGTCAAGCGACAGATTGTAGGAGGAAAACTGGCACCAATCACACGAGAAACTTGCAGTATCATCATCAATGGGCGGAGATTGGACGTCGTCCAATATTGTTTTCACGGAGGAATTTGAACTGGGCTGGCACTGGGTTGCTTGAATTCAATGGGACAAATTTGCATTGGGAATCTGGCTGTCGGTTACAACAAAAAATGGGTGAGATATTCTGGCTGTCACAAAAGAAAACGGACATCTAAGGTAGTGAGTGAGGCGCACATTGCCAGAAAATTGAAATGTTGCGTCACACACCAACTGCACTGGCTGTGGCTGTTTGCCAGGGTGACTGAAAACCAAAATGACACGGGGGGAGCTGAGGCACCGGGCCCCGTCGTAGATCATCCACTGATCCTTGCTGAGATCCTTGCTGACGGTTGATTTAATCACTCGCGCCTGCGAATTTAGCCAAGCTGTAACTTTCACTGGCGTTTTTGTTTTTTGAACTAGATCCAAATTTTCAAGCACGACCCTTTGGTGCGGTCGTGCGGGCCAAAAACACGCGCTTGAGAGTTGGACGGCAGCTGCCCCAAATCAGAATCACACGGGCAGTCAAATCAGCAGCCGCTGCAGCTCCAATACATAAACCATCCCTCTCCCACCTCCCCAACTCTTCCCGCCTTCCACTACTCTCCCATCTCATCAACATCCCAACGCACAACCCACTTACTTTCGACAACAACGTCTTTGGATTCTCCATCCATCTGCATCTGCACTCCAGCTTGACCACTTTTCCCACATCCTCAATCAACATCACCAAAATGCCTCCCAAGGCCGCCGACAAGAAGCCCGCCTCCAAGGCCCCTGCCACTGCCTCCAAGGCTCCTGAGAAGAAGGATGCCGGCAAGAAGACCGCCGCTTCTGGCGACAAGAAGAAGCGCACCAAGGCCCGCAAGGAGACCTACTCCTCCTACATCTACAAGGGTGAGTTGCATTCCCAAAAACGCGTTCTTTCGCAACCCCTCGTGTCGCATCCGTCGTCGGTGGTGGAGCCGCGCGCTCTGCTCCCACGCGCGACCCGTGGCCCCTCCCAAACCCCAGCACATGACTGACCCCACGCGTCGCAACAGTCCTCAAGCAGGTCCACCCCGACACTGGTATCTCAAACCGTGCCATGTCCATCCTGAACTCGTTCGTCAACGACATCTTCGAGCGCGTCGCCACCGAGGCCTCCAAGCTTGCTGCCTACAACAAGAAGTCGACCATCTCCTCCCGGGAGATCCAGACCTCGTGAGTTCCCATCCCGTCACCTGGTCGCGCGCCTCGCTAACATCCCCCGCCACAGTGTCCGTCTCATCCTGCCTGGTGAGCTGGCCAAGCACGCCGTGTCTGAGGGCACGAAGGCCGTCACCAAGTACTCTTCCTCCACGAAATAAGCGGTGTGAGCAGGGTCTGGTTTTCCTTTTTCTCTATGGGCACAGGATGAGCTTTGGCATTTGGTACTTGATGAGATATACCAAGGCCCATGATCCTTGGGTGTCTTAATGCGTCACGGATGGTCTTGATTTTGGGGCAATGCTTTTTCACACGGTCAACGGGGTTCGCGGCTGTACAAATACTCCTTCAGAATAGGGTTTCGGAAGCAATGAAATCGTGCATATGAACAAAGAACTCAATCCTTATTCTGCCCTGACGCGTTCGACTCTGTTTGTTTGTGCGACGTGTCTGGCTGTCGCGCGCGCCATGCCGAAACGACGTTTCATACTATATTCCGAGGTGATCCAGCAGGAGCCACGCTTCAAGAGCGATGCTGGTCTCGACTCGAGAGCCCTGGTGCCCGACGCGTCGTGTCACAATCAAGTATACCATCGGGCGGTCCAGGAATTCTAGTGCCTGTGTCTGCTTCGGCTTTACGAAGCTTTAGAAGCTGACGCCCGGGACTGGCCTCTGGCTGCCGTGACCGCCGGGACGGGCACACGTTGCTCTACGTCGGGCCTCTAAGGTGGTTCTATTACTAGCAGGAGTGCAGCCGCTTGTCCACGGGACAAACAAACAGCCTTTCTAACGGGGGACAGTAGTGCTTTGTACAAGAGATGCCAACGAGCAGATGCCAAAGGCCAAGGCCACACTTCAGTCGTGGTAGTGATATCAAAACACCATGGTGGCCCCTCCCCTTTCTAATCTCCCACGTGCGGTCTGATCCGACGCGCCCGACCGATGTTCTATGCAGGTGACTCCCCGTCGGACTCGGCGCTCCAATCAACCCAGGCCAGCCTTCGTACGCTTGACGACCTAGATGCTTCGAATTAGCCACGTCCCTTCTCCACGAGTTTGTTGAGGATGAGGAACAGGTAGCCCGTTGCGGATGCGATACTGGAGGCTGCCTCCCGCCGCCTGGGCAGTCTCCACAACGTAGGAAGTAAAGTAAACACGGCACTACTTACTGAGGCGAGCGGTTGAAGAATACCTTTGTTCTCCTACAAAGTAAAAGCTGTTAGTGACGGCTGTGCTCCAAGATGCCGGCATGGATCCTGCTAGGTCGCCCATGCCGCTGGACTCCCACAAACGTACCTGTGATCCAAGGGCCATGCCCGTGGACCAGCCCATCTTCTCAAGCATGGCCCGGCCCTTGTTGGCCTGGTCTAGCTCGGGCGCACCACCGCCCACCACTTCACCGTCCTTGAGCGTAAATGCTGCGTGGTTGATACCACGACTCGACCTGCCCATGCCGCCACCGCCACCACCACCTCTTGGCGCCTTGCCCTTTTGGTCGAGGCGGGGGAAGTATCGGCGTCCAGCGCGGGCGAAAACCTGCTCAAATGATGGCTCGGAGTACCTGACTGTCCTCTTGGTCCGGTAGAGTGATGGGCGGCGGGTCTCGCCGTGGCCGGCGGATTTGGATTTGATATTAAATTTGTTCGCCAGCTCATGAATGATCTTGCGCGCAGAAGCATCCATGGGAGGAAGCGTCAGGCTGTAGGGTAACAGGTCAGGTCAGCTTGCGGCACAACTCGGTCTTGGTGGTGATCAACTGCTTACGTTTCATCGGTGCCGCAGAGGAAGGTTCGCATCTCCTCTTTGATCTGGTCCAGTGTCATCCCAGTCTGGTACTTCACGCGCGGATCGTTCGGGTCGACGTTCTTGCCGAGGAGGCCCTGGGCACGCAGCTCCTCGCGCTGCTGCTTCTTCTCCGTCTTACGGAGACGATCAGCCTTCCAGGTCGCTTGGAGCGTCTGTTCCAGCTCAGAATCTGAAATGTCAAACGTCGGCTGTCCGCGCTTGCTCTTGGGCTTACGCGGCGGGTTGTGCCGGCCCCAATCCATCAAGTCCAGATCGTCGAACGCATCTGCGACTTCTCTCGCACTCGGTACCGGCCCACGTCCGCCCGTCTTGGCCGTCCTCTCAGACTTGAATTTAATATTCTCTTTGCGTGCTTGCGGAGTCTTCTTTCTCGATGAAGGCACACCGCCGAATACACTTCCGGCGAGTAACATCATTTCGTCGTCGTCCAAGCCAAGCTCTTCTTGTCTAGCGAGGAGTCTAGCCAAGGCCTCGTCTGTCATGTCAATGTCCTCAGCAGTTGTAGACTCGCCTGTCTTAAATACCGCAGGATTTCGTTTTCCGTCAGGGTCCTCAACACCGTCGGAAGCATCACTATCGGACTCGTCGGCAATGACCACGTCGCCATCGGAGCCGCCTAGATCCCGCTTGCTCGAGAATGCTGCAAACAATTGGCCCCTCTCAACATCGTCGTCGCCGTCACCATCATTGTCCTCACTCATGTTTGCAACATAGTCAGCAAATATTGCGTCCTCGTCGTTGTGGCCACGTAGTTGCCAAAGCGGTGGAGAGTCGGAACGCGCGACGGGGCCCTTGGGTTGGCCTGGTTCGTCCAGGAATATTTTCTGGACTGTTTTCTCCACGGCTTGAACCTGGATTGTGATATTATGGGCAACGGGCGGAGGTGCATTGTCGATGCGAGCACCGTTCCTTCCCTTGAAGAGAACAACATCCTCGCTCGAACTCGATTCATCGCCCGACGAGTGAGGCTCAGGAAATGCAACGTGCTGGCCGTGGCGGCGAGAAAGGGCCTGGTTGCCGCTGGTGTCAATGAAGAAAGACGGCTCCTGATCACCTTTCAGCTGCTTGTCCGGGTCGGCGGGTGCGGCATCTTCGGACGTGTCGACCACGTCATCGGTGTGGTGCCCCAGCTGGTCGAGTTCCTTCAGAGGCTCCACCATCCCGGCGCTCACGAAGGCAACGGGCTGGGCGCGGAGCTTTGCCAGTGCATCCCAGCCCTTCCGGTGCTCAGCCGTGTTCCTAGCCTCGTCCGCGAGAGAAAAGCCTGCAACAGAGGTTCAGAAGGAGGCGCTGCACGGGTTTTCCCCCATAAAGACTGACCGTGAACTTTGACGGCCGCAGCCCTTGGCACGTACTGAGAGACAATGCTCTGCTGTTGGCGATCCTGTTGCTGAGCAGGGGCTGCCGTCATGGCTCGGTAGCGAGCTGCCTTTGCAGCCCTTCCTTTCTTTCCCTTTGCCATGTTAAAGTGGTGTTGGTATCAGTAGTGCGTCGGTGGCCATGTGAAAGTGTTGGTCAGTGAGCTCGCGCCTCTATGTCGCATGCACTCTCTCACTCTGACCCTCACCCTCGCTCTTTCTCTCCCCCCTCTAAACAGACAGCGGCTACCGAACGAAGAAAAAATGCTTTTGCTCCTTCGCGGTCACAGTTCAGAAGTCAAGAAGAATCACGGTGGGTCTGAGTGTTAGGAAGCCCGGTGCAGGGAGTCAGAAGAAGTGTTGCAACTCCGTCTTTGAAAAGCGCTTTCGATGGTTAGAGTGATGATGATGACAGGGCCGTCAAGCGGTCGCCACCAAAGTGCCCACAGGAAAGGGTCCATGCCTTGGGGCTGACAGAAAGTACCTAGGCAACAACGCCCCGCTTACTTTGGTGCGATAACTTGTACATGTACTTGAGTTTCAGTAGCTACTTGCCGGTCTGGGCTGCCTGGGCACACCCTGGAACATGTACCCGAGTACCTGAGGTCAGTACCCCCAGCCATCCGCCCTACCGCTACTATGTAGAAGGTCAGTCAGGCTTGGTGGGGACCCGGGGCAGTTGGTCAAGTGGCTAGCTAACCTGGGAATGACATGTGCTGCTGCCATCCATACATGCCAACCCAACCCACATCGTCGACGGCCAGCCATGCCCTTCACGCCCGCCCTCTTCTCTCTTGCATGACCTAACACCAACCATTCCTACGCTTGTTCACGATAACACTTTACCTCTGCATCCTGCTGCAGTTCTTTCTGCCGCCTCTCTCCCAGAGACCCGACTGTGGGCCGGCTTCCGGGACCCCATGGCTGCGTGAGGGAAAGCCGCTCAGATCCACGCAGGCAGGCAGACATCTTGCCCTGTACTAATCCAACAGAATAGATCAAGGTACTCGTTCGCTCCTTTTATACGCGCAGGTGCTGCCTCAACTTCTCCTCAGCTGCAAAAGAAACACCATTTCGAATTTCCACGTCCGTACTCGCACCGCGGCGACTCAAAATGGCCGACATGTCCCAAAGAACCCAGCAGGCAGTGGACACAGCCAGGGAGACGGTCATGGCCGGTGCCGCCGAGGCCGGGCGCGTTGGACGCCGCATTGTCAAGATGATATGGGATCCGCAACCAGTCAACGACCGAACCGCCAACAAGCCTGTCTGGTGCCTGGGATACTCTTATACCCACGAGTCTCCCGCCCGCACCGAGTCCGCCTCGGACGCCGCAGCTCGCTCCGAGGCCGCGCCCCCGACGACGCCATCGGCCACTGCATCCCGCCCAGCCCCAGATGCCGCCCCCGAAACCCCTCCCGACTCGGGTTCGAGCAGCGTCTCATCCTCGTTGGCTTATGAGCCCTCGGCTGAAGACAACGGATGGCCTCCCTCTTTCATGGACGACTTCGAGTCCCGAATATGGATGACCTATCGTTCTAATTTCGAACCTATTGCCAGGTCTTCGGACCCAAAGGCTTCTGCCTCTCTCTCCTTTGCTATGCGGCTCAAAAGCCTCGCCGACCAAAGCGGGTTCCCCTCCGACACAGGCTGGGGTTGCATGATACGCTCGGGGCAGAGTCTGTTGGCCAATACTCTATCGATCTGCCAACTCGGCCGCGGTGAGATCCTAGTTCCTGGTCGTGCGCGTCCCGTCGAGAATCCTGCTGACCACACCCCCGTTAGGTTGGCGCCGAGGTACGGCTGACCGTGAGGAGCGTGAACTCCTGGCTCGCTTCGCCGACGACCCGCGGGCCCCCTATTCTATCCACAACTTCGTCAGACACGGCGCTGTGGCATGCGGGAAATACCCCGGCGAGTGGTTCGGGCCATCGGCAACAGCACGGTGTATTCAGTGAGTGACGGTGCCCAGAATGTCAAATATCTACGGGAGGGGGCTGATTCCTGTTTAGGGCTCTGGCCAGTTCAAACGAGCCGTCGCTACGTGTCTACTCGACAGGTGACCTGCCTGATGTCTATGAGGACAGCTTCATGGCAATTGCGAAGCCCGATGGCGAGACGTTTCATCCGACTTTAATACTTGTGGGAACACGGCTGGGTATCGACAAGATCAACCAAGTCTATTGGGAGTCACTGACGGCTACGCTCCAGCTGCCGCAGTCCGTGGGCATTGCTGGGTATGCAGCCACACCATCATGTCTCCACGAAGGTGTGCCCTCGCTAACATCTATCTTGACACAGCGGCCGCCCGTCACAGTCACACTACTTCGTCGGGGCGCAGCAGGCAGGCGACAATTCCGAGCCAGGGTCCTACCTTTTCTACCTCGATCCGCACTTCACCAGACTTGCCTTGCCCTTCCACGAGGACGTTGAAAAGTACTCAAAGGAGGACATCGACTCGTGCCATACGAGACGACTGCGTAGATTGCACGTGCGCGAGATGGATCCCAGCATGTTGATCGGGTTCCTGATCAGCGATGAGGACGACTGGGATGCGTGGAAAGACTCGGTAAAGTATGTCCAGGGCAAGGCCGTCATCAGGGTCTCGGAACATGATCCCGCACGAGGTCTCCCCGTGGAGCGGGAGGGCGCTATTGACGAAGTTGAAACGCTGAGTGATGATGATGACGATAATTCCGCCCTCGGCACGTGATACTTCCCTTCGGTTCAGGTTGGTCCCTTTTGTCTTGCCGGAGTTCTGTGAAGGATGTATGGGCGTGCGTTTTCAGGCCGCCCTTTTGCATACACCTTGCAAATTTATGGGCGTTCTCAAGCGGCTGGGGGGGCATCATCTGGGAGGGCGTTGCTGCTTTGACGGGACAGGAGCACAGCCAGGTATACTCAGTAATAAGAGAACAGTCATCTCTTTTTCTTACCGGATTTACCAGCTTGCGTTGCCGGCTTGAGTCCTACGTGGCTTTCGTCCTTGATGTGCTTGAAGAGTTTGGTGCGGGACTCGAAATCCTCGCCGCACACTGCACATTTGTTCTACATTTGCGCGTCAGTCAGCTCTGCCCAAACGCCAACAAGATTGGTAAGCCTCTGTCATACCGAGGGGGTTTGGGCCGCTTGGTTAGCCGCCTTCTTGGCCCTCTTCAACTTGGCTTTGTTCAGCTTGGCCTTGCCTATTTCTTGCTTGGGCACTGAATCATCGTCGAGGGTCACTTCTGTCATTTGTGCCTCGAGTTCGTCGCTGCTGTCTTTTTGGTTCGGACTATCTGTCCTTGATCCCGGCGCGAGACGTCTCTCAACAACTTCACGCGGTGCATACTCGTCATTCCATTTCTCAGAAGACGACCCAGCCGACTCATCTTCCACATCCTCTTGTGCTTCACTGGTCACCGTGTCGGCTTTGGCGTCGCTTTCCACTGGCTCTTGCGCGGCTTTCGGAGCTGGGGGTTCATCACCGCCAGCCTCTGTCGGTTCCGCGGGCTCGTCCAGGTCGAAAACCAGATCCTCTTGCTTCATTTGTCTCCGCAACTGCTGCACGGCCTTGACATGCTTCTTGCTCTTCTCGTGGGCCTCGTATTGTTTCTCGCTCTTGAACGTCTTGTTGCACACAACGCACTCGAAATGTTCCACCTCGGACTCCTCCTCGCTGGTCGCGAACTCGTCATTGTACTCGTCATTGTCTCCCCTCGACTGCGCCCAGTCCGCGACGTAGGCCTCGCTCAACTTCTGCTGGTTCGCTGCACGGGCTCGTTCAGCCTGGGCAATGGCAGAGTCACGTAAGACCTTTTGCCTCTCCGCTTCGGACTGCGTGTTGGGCACATATCGGGGGTCACGCTTCTTGACGAATGCGACGAGCGACCTGACGGCGTCGTTGAAATCCCGTATGGCGTCGTCGCGAATCTTCTTGTTCTCCTTCTCCATCAGCCGGCGCACGCGGCGGTCAGGGGCGTCAGACAGCCGCCACTTCTCCTTCCAGCTGAAAGACTTCTTGGTGGAGAAGCTGGACCAGGCGTTGTAGAAGGGCTTGGCGACGAGATCGTAGTTGTCGTCGCTGGAGCCGAAGGGCGGGTACTCGACTGGCGCGGCGCCTTCCCAGTTACAGGCCGCCTCCTCTTCGGTCGCGAGCTGGCCAAATTTGATGTCAAGTATGCCAAAGAAGCCATTGGGACTGTCGTTGAAAGGAACGGAGCGGCTGAAGCGGCCCATGAGGGTCATGATCTCCTCGGTGGTGGTCAGGCGGACATTGTAGTGCTCTGGAGGGACATCGTCGGAGTCGGCGTCGCCGCGGAGAATGGCGTCACGGTGAGAGTCGTACCACGCTCGTTCCTGTGGATCGGAGAGGATCTCGTACGCAGTCTGAACCTCGGCGAACTTCTTGGTAGCGTTCTCGACATCGTTGAAGTTGCGGTCCGGGTGCAGCTCGAGGGCCTTCTTTTTATACGCCTTCCGGATTTCCGCATCGTCGGCAGACCGGTCTACTTCGAGAACTTCGTAGTAACATGTCTTGCGGACAGTTGCAGACCCGTCATTGGCGCTGCGGGCGCCAGCGCCGTCTTGCGATGATTGCTGGGCGCCCATGGCGATGTGACAGGACTGACAGCAGCAGCTAGTCGAGACGGGGCCAGGTGACGTTGCGGGCGAGCGCGAGCAGCAGGTTCTGCAGCAGACGTTTACGAATCGTCGTCGCCGCGGTCGCCTGGGGAGCGATGAGACTCTGCTTACAAGACTGACAAACAAGGTCCTCTCACAAAAGTTCAAGTTCCCCCAGTGGACTACACAGCGAGAGTCTAGACCCAGGCCGAGTGGAGCATTATCTAATCTACTCATCTGGGTACTTGGGTACTCAGATAGTCTAGTACGCATATTGCCTGGTGGCGGGGCATGTTTAAAGCATTTGGGACCAGACCACCACTGGCAGGGATTGGCTCTGCCTGGGTCTTGGCACACATCTTCGAGTCGGCCTTGACGCAGTCTCACGATGACAAGATGGTGCCGTTGAAGGCCAAGAGGTGTAAGCGGCAAGACATTTGGGGAGCTCCATGGATGCTGAGGATTTGTACTGCAAACAAGTAGAGAGTGGTTAGGTTAATCCGTCCCATCTCTATAGCGTAATATCTACCAGATCCAGTCACGATTTGGTGGTCTACTGCAATCACAGCAAGCGTGGCGAGAGGCTAGTCACATCCGCCAGACTCCCCCGGTGGATCTACTTGCAAAGTCCTGGACTGGCTGGCATTCCAGACTTCGACTGCCCAGGTCGCCATGTCCTGACTCGAGCTGCTTCAACCAAACCAAGGAACCGAACCAAACCGTTGGGAGAAAAGCTTGTGGTTGTGGTTGCCTGTTGGTGACTGTCTGGGTCTGCATCAAGGCCTTCCGCAACAAAGCCGGCCTGACCTGCAAAGGGGGGCGACGGCGCCAGCTTCCGCCGCGCAGGGAATTCCCACCACCCTTGATCTTTTTGCTCGCCGTCAGTATCATACACACATACAAACAAGCCAGCAACTGCACTGTCATTCGGGCCTTCTCGTACGTATCGTGCCTGTCACTCACGGTGGGCCAGGCTGCAACGAGACACCAGCACCCTCCCTCCGCAAAGACACGCGGTCGCCATCGCTTCACTGGGCCGAGATGCATCTCCCGGCGACGCTATCACTTGTTGCATTCCCCATTTCCAAGCTGCGTTCATAGTTGCTTGCGCCCTGAAGCGTCACGGGCAACCTCCATCACCCATCAGCCTTCCGTCAACAGTGCCGGCCCGAGATGAAGTTCGCTCACGAGTTCAAGGAGACCCTTGAGCGGGAGGCCTTTCCTGACCACTGGCTCGCCGCCGCCATACCTTATTCGCAGCTCAAGAAATGCCTGAAGAAGGTTCAGCGCGAGCTGCAGGAACTCGGCCTTGACAAGAGCACCCTGCAACAGCTCCAGGCCGCTCAGACCGTGTCTCCTGATGGCGTGCCTGTCCCCATGGCCCGCTACAACCTCGACCAGGCCCCCTCGCAGTCGCTGCGCCCATGCCTGTCCGTCTTCGTGCACCTTCAGGACGGCCAGGCTGTCGATGCTGCCCTTTCTCCTGCCTCGAGGGAGCTCCTGCAGAGGTTGTCCGGCAAGCAGCCTCCCCCTACCCCAGCGGGCGACGGTCCGGATGCCGTGGCTCGGGATGACGCATCTGAGTCGGTCAAAGGGCAGCTGGCGATAGCCGAGGCGGGACTCGAGCGCATCGAGATTCCTCTGGTCTTTGATGGCGAATTTTTCAACATCCTACAGAGCGATGTCGATAGCCTAGACATCCTTCAGCAGCGAGAAGAGAAGTCCATGGAAGGGGACATCACCGCGCTTGGTAAAGATGTCTCGGCTGTGACCAGACCCGCCAAGTTCTCCAAGTCGGACCTCAACCGCTGGCGAGAGATTTTCGACCTTTATGTTGATGCTCAAATCTTCTTCTCCTCCCATGAGATTGACCATGGCTCTCGGTCGAGCGCAAAAGCCGTGCAGAACCTCGTATGGTTCCAGAAGGAAATCCAAAAGCGGGACCTGCTGAACAAGTTCAAAATGCCGTCCAGCAGGCTTACTTACAACCGCTTCCTGCAGCTCAACGCCACTCTGCTCCAGAACCTCAAGTTCCAGGAGATCAACAAGACAGCCATCAACAAAATCCTCAAAAGTGCGTGAGACAACTCCCCCGTCCTTCCGACACGTTCTCTTGGCACGCAATAGGCACGTAACAGCCACTAAAATGAAGACAGAGTTTGACAAAAGGACGAGTCTTGGCGCATCTGTCTCGTTCCGCGCAGCTGTCCGGTCGCAGAAGTTCCTCGCCGGGAACGTGGCCAAGAAGATGTGTGCTCAACTCGCGCAGGAGGTCGTCTCGGTTGTGCCCCGGGTCGATGACTACACGTGCCCGATCTGCTTCTCTATCGCCTGGTACCCTGTCCGTCTCAGGTGCTCTCATATCTTTTGTGTTCGCTGCGTCATCAAGATGCAACGGGAGAGCAAGAAGCAGTGTCCCCTCTGCCGCGACGAGGTCGTCATGGAGGCTGACCTGTGTAAGTACAAGAACGCAGCCCACTCACCTCGCCGTGTCCACAGGCTTTTGATGGGTGTTGGGAGTCGTACTAATGATCGTTGGCAGCGAATATCGACAAGAATCTGGAGAAGTTCATGCGCTTGTATTTTCGTCGCGAGACGGACGAGAAGCAGAAGGCGAACGAGATCGAGAGGGGCCGAGAGATATTTGGTGATGAATACAAGCACTCGGCTTGTAACGTGATGTGAAGCTAACGGACAGATACCTTGATACCCAAGCCACGCAGTATACAGTATGCATGCAGCGATTCGGCGTCGATTGACGCACTTATGAATAATAACAGCGTATTGCAAGACCAAGTGCAGCTACGGCGATGAATCTCGCTGGTGACAATCACGTACCAATATGTCTGAGATGGGTTCATATTCTCAAGCTGGAGAGTGTTTCCAGACAAACGCAGGACATTGTGTCCGGTGCTAGATATTGCAGTAGTGACGGCTTCCGACGGAGCCTTTCTATTGAGCCAAGCGTCTCACGGCGTGATGAGCAGAGTGGCAGAACGTTAACATACGTCTTCAACGTGACAACCCCTCCCCCACCCCAACCCCAACCCGCTCCCCATAGCCTCCAGGCGAGGGTGAAGCGAGTAAGGGCTTAACCCTACATCACCAGTCCCTGAACACACCAGGTGGCTGGCATTGAATTTTCCATTCACCTACGCCTGTTTGGCCTCACCATACCTGCAAATCTCACGAGGCACGACAGCACTGGTCAGAATGGCGGATTCTAACAAGAGGAAAGCTGGCAAGGACACGGCAGGTGGCGCTGCTTTCAAGAAGAAGAAGGTGAGTCGCGGGGTGGGCAGACCCTCGCGAGGACCCCTGGTCCAAGACTCAACATGGCGCCTCAACATGCTGGCCTGATGTCGGGGCAGCCCGGCCTCGATGTGCCTTGACGAGCGAGGCTGACCATTTCCACAGAAGGGCAACAATGGCAAATGGAAAGTGCCGAGGGCAGATGCGTCAGACAGGCCCAAGGCCAATACCATCGAGCCGGGCGACATGGGCATCTGGGTGACCTGCCCCATGCACGTGAAGGGAAAGGCCGCGAGGGAGATGGAACTCCTGTTCGACGAGGTTCGTAGGCCCCTGTGGCTCTCAGGATGGTGGTGAGCCCTGCTTACAAGGGCTGCAGTATGCCGACAAAATGTACGGGATCAAGTCCGGAGAGGACTGCGATGCATCAGACGCGGAGGACGAGGACATCGAATCCGCCATCCAGAAGGAACTTGGTGCCCTGAAAGACAAGGGCAAGCGAGCATCTGACCATGTGCTCGCAGAGGTCCGAATCAAGGAGGAGTGCCTGCTTTTCACGAGATGCAAGCCTCCAATAGAGCCCGTCGAGTTCTCCAGGCGAATATGCCAGGACGCGGCTAGTACTGGCCATGGAGGGGCCAAGGCCCGGTATCTCAACAGGCTGACACCTCTGACTGCCATCGCAAAGGCTTCTGAGGCTGGTCTTGACGAAGCGGCCAGGAAGGCCCTGGCCGGCCACTTCAAGCTCAAGCCTGCAGGCACTGATGAGCAATCGAAACCCGAAGCCGCAGGCACCCTGTCGGAGGCCCAACATGATGGAGTGGATCAGGAGGCAAAGCCAGCCACGGTAAGATCGCGAGTTTGTGCGGTGCATATTTCCGCTGATCACTCTGCAGTACGCTATCCGGCCGTCCATCCGCAGTCACAACACTCTGAAGAGGGACAATGTGATCAAACGCATCGCCGACTCCATTGATCACGTGCACAAAGTGAACCTTGGCGCCCCAGACAAGGTCATACTGGTGGATATTTACCAGGTATGGCCACACGTATTTCTCGCAATGAGGAGTTGCTGATGAAGCCACGTAGACGGTGTGCGGTTTGAGTGTTGTCCCGGGCGACTGGGAGTCCCTGAAGAGGTACAACTTGACCGAACTCTACAAACTGTCAAGTGAAAGCAAAGGCGAAACTATAGAGGCGGAAGAGAAGAGTGTTGGCATCGAGGCACCTTCAGCGACTTAGGACGGACAAACTCCAGCCGACAGAAGACACAGCGGGCATCGCCTCCTGCGTTGCATTCAGGACCCGGTTATTGCCCTCGGCGTGCACGATTGTTTTGCCCATGTCTCATCGCCAGGGCGTTTACTGCGCTGGACAGACATTACCTGGTCGCGAGCTGCAATTGAGACATGCTGGCTCTCACGTGCAAGTAAATCGAAAGTCTTGGGTTCTCAACTGTTGCAAGCCGGGTAACAGAGGCAGAAACCGTCTTTTGAAAGAAAAAGGCAACCCTTGAACTCCCGCACCGATCCATCTGACCTGGTTTGTCAACCATGAGCGCGCACTGGACCATTCCAGTGTTCATGTCAAGGCTTCTTAGTTGGCCACGCTGGGTGAGGCCGTGTTGGAAGGGGCCACAAATAGGGAGGCTAAGTTAACTTTTCCATTTTGGCGTCGCATCGACCCAGATCAATGCAAAATATTTCCCTAGTTTTACAGCAAAAAAAAGTGGTGAGAGCCTAGGAAAGGAGACAGCCAGACCCTTCTGTGGAGGTATCAAGATATCGCCAGAGTTTGGTTGAGTCTGTAGACCTCGCAAGACAAAGTGACCTTTTTGGACCGAGCGAGACAAAAGCCCCGAAAAAGGGATGCGATAGCCAAGAAAATATGTGAACCAGTAATGCATGCGGATGATTCGTCGCATTCTTGGCCTGGGCGAGTTGCACTTATGACAACCTAAGCCAGGCAAAACCCCAGCCTGATTGATGAAGATTAAATGTGCAGGAATGGGTCTGGCAATTTATTCTTAACATGGCGTATGATTATTCGATGCGGTGAGCTAGGAAGAGCAGTGAGCACGTCTTTTGAGACTTTAATTACCAATCCACGATATCTGAGCTCCCGAAGCAAGATTTCCTCAGCAAATGAGGACGCAAGAGAGGAAACAAATCGGTCGTGTCATGGGGATTACGACAGGGAAACAGGGTTTCTATACTGTTTCAGAATTACACTTAATTATAAGATAGTATTCATTGCGGAACACCACTGTTAAATCATAGTGAGCGGATAATAAAATGGTGTATTTGGAATTAATACACCGCCCCCCCCCTCCAAGTCTCACGCAGTAATCTGATTTGCTACAGGGGAGAAAATCATATTCGAACTTTTGATGATTCTCTAGGCAAGACTCGGATGGGGTTTTACCTTCTTAAGTTGATCGGGTCATCTGAGCGGTAAAATAGTATCCCTTGCTGAGCGAGGCATTGAGACGTTTGCCATATTTGAACCAAGTGTTATGGCTCTGTTTAACGCACCGTGCCATGCATCATCTTGACCATCTCATCGTCGAGCTATTCCCTGCCAATGGGCTCAGGGACAGTGCCCCCCCCCCTCTACTCAACCCCCCCGCGGGTCTTGCTCATAACCTTGACAGTTTCAAACTAGCTTTAGTACTCATATTTCATCTACGCCGACGGCTCTCCCTGCAGATTCGGAACGTGTATGTGTCTCTCGACGGCAGCTAAGAAGATCCTGTATCTGAACAGATATTTTGCTCAGTAGTAGGAAAGACCTTCCTACAGGAAGAGTGGGAGGGTCGCAGTTGAACGTCGGACTATATGACTTGCGTGCATGTTTATATACATACCCACACATACACGTTTGACGAGCCTGTGAATATTGCAGCACTGCAGACGACAAAGATGTTGTATTTCTCTGGCAGGCCTTCGAAGCCAGCCCCTAGGTGTGACCACTCTCTTCCTCACCTTCGTCTCGAGGGAGCCGCATGCCCATGCCGGCAAGCATCGTTCCGACAGGTCCAGCCATACCAGCCTGGCCCTTGAAGCTTTCGAGGATGTTCTTTGCCAGGTTATAGTCGATATCAACTTCTTCATCCTCACTTTCGTCATCGATACCTCGAAGGACTGTTTCCCCCGAGACTTCTCCGGCCTTTTTCTTGCCCTTGTCTTTGAGAGACTTGGGGTTGTCCGCCCCGAGGCCCAGACTCAGCGCCCCGTGCTCATTCAGTTCTGCCTCCATCTGCTCTGACAAGTGCCTGATCTCTTCATCCTCATGGTTTTTCCTTTGTAAGTCCGCATCGGATGCCTTCCCGCTGCCTCGATGGGTTGACTTGCTGGCGTCCGCCGGCAGCCCCATCATCTCGCGCATCATGCGGGCGAATTCCTCCTCGTCGAAACTGATTTCACGATCCTCGCTGTCCGTATCCTCTTCGTCGTCGTCGTCGTATTCGTCGTCATCATCCTCGTCCATCTCATCGTGCTCGGCTCCGTCAAGACCCGCCTTGTCGTCATTGAGAAAGGCCTCGAAGCGGGATACGATCTTGCGAAGATCAGCAGGAGCACCGGTGTCACCGAGCTTACCCGCCTTGGAGGTGTCACCCCTGCCGTCGAGCTGCTTTTCGAAATCTTCAAAATTGATGTCCATCCACGAGTCGTCGTCATCGCGCGAGCATTCCTTCCAAGATGCGATCTCCGCGTCTGTGGGAAGGACCGAGTCTCCATCCTCCGCCAAGTCTTCCAGTAACAGGGCGATTTCCCGGACCGTGCGATTGTTACTCTTGGCTGCGTTTGATGCCAACATTTCAAAGCCGCAGGTCACTTTCATGCCCAGCTCGAGCATCGTGTGCTTCTTTTGGGCGACGCTGCCACCGTCGGCGGCGGCCTGTCTTTCCGAAGACGAAAAGACGTCATTCCAGGACGGAGGAGCTGGGAAGACCTGCGACTTGAGCTGCGCATAGAGCACCTTGGTGAACTTGACGCTCAGATCAACAAAGTCTTTCGGCGGGAAAACCAGAGAGACGGCAGAAGGCGACATCAAGGGCTTCATGGCGATCGGGTCTCTGAGGTAGAACGCCTCCACAGCCGGCGCGATAGCCTTCGGGGCCTGGTGAATCAAATAGGCAAGCCGTCTCGGTATGGGGACAATGGCATGGTGCATGGAATCTTGGATCTGGGCGGGATATTTTTCGAGGCGATAGAAGGCCTCGGCCTCGACGAAGGGCGAGTGCACAAGTGTGTGGGCAGTAGACTCGAGTACGCCGAATGCTTCGGATAGGGTGATGCTCCGAGGCTGTGCACCACCATCCGGAGCAAGAGGTATGATGCGCAGTTGGCCGCCGTGTATCCAGGCCCTGTTGGCATCGTTCTCGGGGCTCAACCACTTGGGCAACACGTTGGCAGCCTCGACGAGCAGGAACTCGCCATCGCTGTCGGAGACCCGCACCCACAAGTCTGGGAACTGCCTGGTCAGCTCACGCAGGATGTAGACAATGAGCCATTCATCCTCTACTGAGTCTCCGTAGTCGGTGATACCGTGGAGATGTACGAGGCCTGCTGGGGATTGTCAGTGAGCCGGAGCTCGCGGTGACCGGGTGTCGTGTGGCGCGCACCTTTCTCGGTTGCAATCTCGAAATTGAAGGCGTCGCGCTGCCAGATGTAGCCACTTGTGAGCCGGCTCGAAAGCTGCACGGCGGCCTTCCTCACGGTGTCGAGGCGCGAGAAGACTTGCTGAGGTTGAAGCTTGGCGTCGATGATGAACAGCATGTACTCGACACAGTTCTCCGGCAGAGATCTTTCGAAGCCCTTGAAACCGCCATCTGCAGGCTCTGCGGGGTTAGGACCAGATGTTTCTGCCATTCTTACCCAACAGCTCGTCCTGAGGCGGTGGTGGCTGCTCTCGTCGGCTCAACCTGCTGGTGTCAATGAAGCCTTGCCTTGCCTTTTGCTTCCCAAGTACCTACCTAGGTAGGTGTAAGCTTACCTTGACACCCAAGTACCTGCAGATATAGGTGAAGTACCTAGTGGGGGCCCAAGACGCCTCTGGGTCGCAGGGTAAGTGGCCTTGGATATTACCTAGGTACCTAGGCACCCACCCAGCTATCCATGGCGCCCCCAAATCTACAATTTCCAGATTCCCGCCTGCACCTTGCTGAACTTGACAACCTTGCAGCCGGTTGGGCTGCTGCGGATACGGGCTTTCGTTACCCGCCGGAGTGACTCAAACACTGTGACTTCCAGGACGACCTACTGGGATAGATACAGTACCTCTGATGGTACATCACGCCCGCGCTAAGTACCCTACTGCAGCTGTCTCAAAACGCGGTGCGCGTCTCCCTGTAATTGTGCCAGCTCGCGATTGCGACAGCGACACTGTACAAGCACACACTCGACACATGTCCACACTCGCACCTGGCCCCTTGCGCCACCGCAGCCTCCCCGATATTCCAGGCTGATCTTGACATCGACACCCGTGAGGTCGACTGTCATTGCTAAGATGCCTGCACCCACCACGGTCAACAATATCAGCGGCGCGTCGCGGAAGCGCAGTCGACGCGAAGAGGCTGCTGCCTCCGACGACGACGCCGACGAGGATGAGCTCGTGGATGTTCGCCAGGCAAGCTCCCAGTTGCGTAGTGAGCCAGTATGTTTTGCCGTTCCTCCACACTCTGTCAACCGTCCTCCGGGCTCGTCAGCGAGCACGACACACGGCACAAACCTGAACCACAGCTGACATGAGGTGTGCAGCAGAGGAAACGTGCCCGTGTCTCGGAGCCATCCAGCGCCCACAAGAAGGCTGCACAGCCCAGGGTTGGAGGTAGAGCCATCCGCGAACTTTCGGATGCGTCCAGTGAGGAGGACCGCGATGTCCCGATGGAGGAGGCTGCGGATCGCTACGATGAACCAGCGGCTACGCAATACGAGATCATGCGAGACGCAGGCTTCAAGCACCTGGAACATGCCGATGAGGATGACCGACGCGCCACCCAGAGGCTGCAGCAGAAGAGCCTGGCTCGTCGAAGCAACCGCCCCGGGGACCTTAACCACGCGGCTGAGAACGGTATCCTCGAGAGCATCGACTGCATCAACTTCATGTGCCATAAGAGGCTACACGTCGAGCTTGGTCCACTCCTCAACTTCATTGTTGGTGAGAACGGCAGCGGCAAGAGCGCCGTCCTCACCGCCATCACCCTCTGCCTCGGCGCCAAGGCGAGCTCCACGAACCGTGGCGGAAGCTTGAAAAATTTCATCAAGGAAGGAGCAGACAGCTCCGTGTTGATTGTGAAGATCAAGAACCAGGGCCATGATGCATATCAACGCGATACGTACGGCGACTCCATCATCGTCGAACGACACTTCAATCGCAACGGTAGCAGCGGCTTCCGCCTCAAATCCCAGACGGGCAAGACCGTATCAGACAAGAAGTCTGAGGTGGAGCAGATCGTTGAATACTATTGTCTTCAGGTCGACAACCCATTGAACATTCTTTCCCAGGACAACGCGCGGCAGTTCTTGAACCAGGCATCTGCCAAGCAAAAATACAAGTTCTTCCTTCAAGGCGTCCAACTGCAACAGCTTGATGACGATTATCGCGTCATTGAAGAGTACGCGACCTCAAACGAACACAAGGAGGGTGACCTCGAGACCAAGCTTGACCACGCGCAAAAGGAGTATGACAAGTCAAGAAGGGAGTACGAGATCTATTTGCAAGCCGAGGGCATGCGCAGCGAGGCACGGCTGCTATCTCAGAAGGCAATCTGGGCCCAGGTGGTCGAAGCCGAGCGCGAGACTGAGCGGAATGAACAGAGAATTGCCCAAGCCGACGGGCAGGCCGCGGACGCACAGCATGTGCTCACGCAGAGGACCCAGGAGCTAGAGGTCGTCGATGATCGGGTTACACAGGCGCAGGAAGCTCTGAGGGGCACCAGGGAAGATGAGGAGCTCCTGAAAGGCAACGTGGAAAAAGCCCAACAGAACTATGATGATGCTCATAAGGACCTCCAGAAAATCCACAATGATGAGCGTGATGCACGCTCTCGCGGACAAGTCGCATTGAATAGCGTCAAGGAGTATGAGAAGAAAATACAGGAGGAAGAACAACGACTGCAGGACCTGAACGGCGACGCACATTCTCGGAAAATCGAAGAATTGGAGGCGGCCCAGGCCAGGTACCAAGAAGTCGAGACGGAGTCCGAGAATGCGAGACAGAGCGTTCCTGGTATCAACCAGACCCTAGCGGCCGCAAACAAGGAGTTCCAAACCATCGACAAGTTCATCGAACAGAAGCGAGGCGATATCAAAGCGACCCAGAACAGGATCAAGGAGCTAGAGCGAGGTCAAGGATCGCCGTACGATGCATATGAACAACAAGTGCCGAATCTGCTCAGGATGATCGAACACGACGCGGGGTTTGATCACAAGCCTATAGGACCCATCGGTGCACACGTTCAGGTCAAGAAGCCCGTCTGGTCACCAATCTTGGAGAGGACATTCGGAGAGACGCTGAACGGCTTCATTGTCACGAGCAAGCGCGACCAACAGCGGCTCAGAGACATGATGAAGGGTTTGCAGCTGACCAGGTGCCCCATCTTCATCGCCAACAACAGACCGATCGACACCTCGAGGACAGAGCCTGACGAGAACTTTGACACTATTTTACGAATCCTCAAGGTTGACAACCCACTCATTCGATCCCAACTCATCATCAATCACCGTATTGAACAAACCATACTTGTCGAGACAAAGCAAGATGCCGATCGCATCATGGTGGTTGGCGCTGCGCCGCCACGCAACGTCGCTGCCTGCATTCACCTCTTCAAGGAGAGGGGATTCGGATGGGGTGTGCGTGTTGTTGCTACGGCAAACAGGATCAACTCCTCCCCAATTCGCCCTCCAGACCGAAACCAGAAGCCTCGTCTGCGGAGTGACTTGCTCCAAGAGACATCTGTTCAGAACGAGAAAATGAAGCATCTTGAGTCGGAGCTGAGTGAACTCGCGAATCAGAAGCGGGAGCAGCAGCAGCAAATCCAGCAGTGCCGGCGAGAATTAGCAGAAGCTAAGAAGACCGTGGAGCAGAACAAACAGAGGTCGCGGGAGATCAAGGTAGAAATCGACGAAATCCAACAGGACCTTGACTCCTTTGACGGAGCGGATGGGCGGCTAGAGATACTTCGCGAGGACCTGAACAAATCTCAAGATGACTACGAATTCCACGGCGGTCAATACGGCGCTCTTACCCTGAGAAAGACGGAGCAGAATGGCCGGGTGGAGGAACTCAAGACAGTCCTGAAGAACGAGAAAAAGAGCCTGAAGGAATTTGAGGCGAGACTGAAGAAGGCCGAGGACAAAGTCAAGAGGTGCACCGACTCACGCAGCATCTCGGTGCAGAAGAAAAACGAGGCCCATGACAATCTACAAATGGCGCAAAACGAGAAGAGGAGGCTGGAAGGCAAGCGACCGAGACTGGAGGAAACAGTCCGCGAGTATACCGCGGCAGCAGCATCGGCGTGTCCCCAGCGGGTCCACGTAGGCGAGGGCGAGACTTACGAAGCCTTGCTGACCAAGTACGAGTCTTTGACGAGGACCCTGAAAGAGCGCGAGCGCAGGCGCGGTACGACCGACGACCAGGTGATACATCGAGCGAACATGGCCAAGGCAGATCTGGAGCAACTCAAGAAGGAGATCGAGCTGGTCAGGTCGGCCAACCAGGGATTCAAAGCCCTCCTCGGCAATCGGCTGGAGAAGTGGAGGATGTTCCAACGCTACATCTCTTCGAATTCCCGCGCCAACTTCATGTTCTTGCTCAGCGAGCGTGATTTTAGGGGCAGGCTCATTCTGAACCACGAGGCCCACACTCTCGAGGTACAGGTCGAGCCTGATAAAACCCGCAAGAATGCTGCCGCTCGCAACACCAAAACGTTGTCCGGGGGCGAGAAGTCTTTCTCGTCAATCTGCTTGCTGCTCGCGATATGGGAAGCCATGGGCTCCCCCCTCCGCTGTCTGGACGAGTTCGACGTCTTCATGGACAATGTCAACCGTGCCATCAGCACGAACATGCTGGTAAGGAGTGGATTCTTAATGTGGGGCCAGGAGCAGCCGTGACTAACACGATCTAGATTTCCGCTGCGCGCAGTTCGATTAGTCGACAGTACATACTGATCACGCCCAACGCCATCGAGGGGCGGGCGAGTTTGGACAGGGACGTGAAAGTCACCAGGTACGCTAGGAGGGTGATTCCGTCCTTGGATCTCATCAGAGACTAACAGACTGCTTCAGATTGACCGACCCTCGTCAAAGGCGACTTGCAGACCCTTAGACACGGGATCTGTACATTTTGCAGTGACAGTGTGAGTCTGTTCCGCATCATAAATAGGCCATGTTCCTGCCCGTCTTGGGACAGCGTCCATGTGTATTGGAACCCGGCGGAGGTCCTGGCTGCCATGCGTTGGGCTGGCATTGCAGATCACCATCAGCATCATTTACGTCTCCGGGCCTGAGTGCTATCGTTCCCGGAATGCATGGCAGCGCGCCAGGGAAGTTCCCATGATCCTTCATACTCGTTTGACACTTGTAGTAGTACATAATGAGTGCTTTGCGCAGGGCCTTTCCCTTTGGATGGCAATCACGTCTCGGGGCGTGTTCCAGCCCGCAGCTAGGCAGTCAACTTAAGTAGAGAGTTCTCCATGACCGTGCTATATCCGTAGGCCCTTACTCCTGAGGACGTTCAAGCCCGCACTCGCTGTGAAGCCCACCCAGGTCCCTATCGACCTCAAGGTGCCGCCAAGCTCGTGCGTCTCGGCCAGCCTCCTCTGGAGGAACTTCCTCGTCTCCTGAAAGCCGCTGGATTGATCGGTGGTCATGAACAGCTCCGTTGACGCGTAGATGGCGGACAGGGACGCGCGCTTTGTGTACCAGGAGGGGTCGACGGCGGTGTCGCCCACGAGAAACCATATCTCGTCAGACAGTTTTGCGAGCTCCGCAAGAGATGCCGGTACGTAGGACGGCTGGGCCATGATTGCGAGTGCCTGTCCCGTGGGTCCCGTCAGCAATTCCAAATACGTTGACTAGGCCTCAGGTGCTGGATTCCCCTCGACTCACCTCCTGCAGTTTTCCGATGACATTTCTGTTGCCCATGAGCCTCTCCCACGTCAACAGTTCGACCTTTGCTCCCAAGCCGAGGCCCTGGGCCTCGTCGCCCTCAAACATGGCCCTCGCCTTTCCGGCCAGGGCCTCCCGTTGCGACACAAGGTGCCATTGAACCAGGGTGAAAACTCCGTCGGCGAGCAGGTTGGCACTTATGTCGAGGTAGCCAGCATCCCTGGCGCCGAGGGCGAGGGTCTTTTGAGTGAAGCCGTGCTGAGGAATGTGTGCGTAGGCTGCGGCCAGGATGGCGCGCTCGGTGGGGGAGAAGGGTCCAGCGGGGGCGGGGTGGTCGTAAGAGTGGAACGAGCGGCGATTTGACAGGAGAGGCGACGGGCTCCCAGGCGAGGGGCGGCGTCTTGACCGGCTTGCTGGTGGTAGAGTTGCGGGAGTGGTTGGTGGCGTGGTGGCTCGGTCGCAGCACTTTTGACGGATCAGGGCGACACCAGCTGGAGAGGACGAGCAGGGCGCCCATGGTGGCAGCGCGTGAGCAAGGGTCCGTGGTGTGCGGTATGAGGTCGCGCAGGACGTGAGCCCGCGGGCGATGGGAGGCATGATTGCTGGCAATGTTGAGCGGACCCTTCTCTGGCAGTTGGTGGGCGTTCGTTCACTGCAAGCAGATCATCTCACCTGGAGACATGCAGTGTGCCTTGGCACTGAAGCTCAGGAAGCGAAAGAAAAGTGGCTCGTCCACAGACAGATAGGCGCGCCGGAATACGGCTCGCTGGGTACAGTACAGCCAATGCGGATGTCCGATTACCTGAACTACTCATGCGTCTACGGGATCGGGTGGCGTATGGTCTACAGGGTTGCTCCTGTTTCTCCAACAGCTATCGCAAGCGAGCTGTGCAGATTTCTTCCCGGGTACTTTTCTGGAGGATACAGAGTGCGCGTACATAGGCACACCTTGCGAGGCATAGTGACAGACAGCTCTGTTCACTCTGAGTGAAGCACCGATTTCTTCTTCTTCTTCTTCTTCTTCTTCTTCTTCTTCTTCTTCTTCTTCTTCTTCTTCTTCTTCTTCTTCTCCTCCTCCTCCTTTTCTCTACTCTTCTTCTCAGCTTTGTCGCCTGATCACAGAATGGCCTCAATCGCCACATTGTTGACTACCTGCCGGCATCGCGGCTGTACGTGCTGTGGCAAGCATCGACTACCTAGGTGTGTACCTATGTACCCAGGTATATAGGTGCCCTAGTACCTGTATACAGTAGACTACCTGCGTCTGCTCGTCTGTGCACCTATGGGAACTCTGGGGCTAGAGGTCCGTGTTCCCGCCCTGTCAGGCTTGGGGTACCTAACGAACCTTGCAGGCATTCAACGTCGAGGGGGGCCCTAACCACCGGCAAGGCGATGCCTCGTCTCACCACAATACCTCACATGTTGTCCATGGCCCTTCCGAACTCATCTCCGAACAACTTCTTCTTCGCCCAATGCCGTGAACAGCTCATGCCTGGCCTGAGTCCAGCCGTAGGCCAATACTCGCATGCATTGCTACACAGTCGTGCAGTGTTCAATGCTGCGGTGCGAGGATTGTTTTGCTGTAGCCGTTCTCCTCAATCGTCCTATGTCTGGCACGGCTGCATGCAAGCCTTCAAACTACCTATAGACACACTGATACCTCATCAGTCGCCTTCACATCATAGTCACCAGCTTGCACAGATGGCTCTTTCCTGTGGCCTCCAGTATTCAGCATCGCACCACCCCTTTTCGTTACCACCACTTCAACTCCAACTCCTCTTTCCTCTTCCTTCCCTACTCCTCATCGTCGATAAGTGCTAATCAAATCTGTATGAACTCCACCGCGCCTCTGCTGGTGCCGGCGCAAGACTTCCTCAGAAACACGCATGGATCATAGATGAGGTGAGTAAGTCTGGACTACCCAGAGCCAATCGCCAAACTATCTCCGGTGACAGGTCATTTGTGGCTTGGCCGGGGAGGTTGCACAGACACAGCAGTTCAACCAACAGACACTGTTAACAGACTCGAACGACAACCTTGGTTGCATTGTATCACCTTGTCCTGTCCGCTCCAGGGAAGGGATTGTCCGCCCGAGTCTCAAAAGAGGCAGCGAGTGGGCCAGGAGCTATCGCCGTAGACCCAGAGATGTCTACCCTGAGCAGGATCGTGCTAGAGCCCATACAGACCGAACTCATGGGATCATAGGCGCCTTGGGGAGACGGCTCTGTAACCACTGGCGACCCCCTGGCGTCCAATCTCGTGTTCCTTGTCGAGCCCAGGGCCCATGCGAGGAAAATTCGGCGGTGTGATATGCCTATCCTTTACTCCCATCCCTCATCTCACTCTCCCCAAGTCCAAATCGTATTCCATAGAACTCCCTGAAGTAGGACATCATTCTGCTCGTGGTGGTTGAACCAATTCAAACCAGAGCAGCTGTGTGGCCGTGGACCAACCTCGCAGTGTCTGGACGGAGATTTCTACGCCCCCAGATCAGCTGGACAACGTGAATTTCGAAGCCGGGGGCAGCCCGGGGCTTCCTGGCAGAGTCTGCGCGATCATCCTCGTCTACAACAAACAAAAGCACGATACTTAACTGACGCTGTATGTTCTCAACCCACTCGAGCGCTTAATAAGTGTCCTGTGCTACTATCGGTGGGGACCACAGCCTGGTCACTGATGTTCCTGGTCCGGTCTGACTCTCGATTCTGTATCATTTTGACCCTGCTTGCGGTAGCGTCACATTGCCTTGGGGTGGGTGGCATTGGGCGCTCAAGATGATTTGGAGTGCAGGAGGGCGCAAGCTGTGATCCGGGGCTTGTAGCAGCAGTGCTTCCGTAAGGCCACTGGAGCCTGTGTTCTGGCACGAGACTTGCCCACAGAGGCCAACCCTTGGGGTCCGCTGTGGTAGGTAATTGGGCTCTTGGACAGGTCTCGAGGTGCGACATGCTTTATGCATTAAGACTTGTGCATGGCTTGCATGAAGAAACGGCTGGTTGGAAATGTTCAGGTCCAATGGAACCCGGTGAGGAGCGAGCCCAACCCCGTCTTACATCTGGATAGCGGACAGTGATCTGTCGCTCTGTTCCCATGTTTGGCACCTAGGCTTGCAGTGGCATTGACGTGGGCAGTTGGAACGGGAAAGCACTCTGTGTCTCACGCCGTTGCCGAATTATGGAGGCCACGACCAGCGGGTCCAACTGTGAAGCCTGCAGCTCTCGTTGACCCGAGACCCTCTGTACTTCACCCAAGGGCATTGTTTCCTTCGACGTAAGATGTGCATCTCTGAGGTTGCCAAGGTGTGTCTCTTGCCGGATACGTCGAACTTAAAATACGGCTGATGGTCAGTGTATAGCTGATCCTGACGGACCCCTTGGCCGGGCGCTGAGACGCCATGGGGATGCTGTCTAGTCCCCGAAAAGTCTTCAGAAAGCGAGTGCCAGGAAGGACAGCTGTCGGGTCAATCAACGTGTAGTCCGCACACCAGTGGCTGTGGCGATGTCAGTGATGGCTCATCAGAGTCATCACAACCAGCTAGCCAGACAAGTGAGTGCAGACAGACGTCTTGATGTCTCCTTCGAAGCAACAGAGGAGTGAGATTTGCTGGTGATACAGCTCGCAGAATGATCAGCGAGTGCATGGATCACATACTCGTTTTCTTCACGGTCCTTGTAGGCCCTGCACAATAGGGCCGTGAGTGTTCGTATGTGTACATAGTACACCAAACGATCGAATGCTAACGGCAGCCCAGGTGGACACCTTCGAGTGACTCCAATTGTGTTAGACCCCCTCCAGCTTTCGAGCCCTGCCGCACATGACGCCCTCCAGGAACCAGGTTGCTTCACGAGCGCACGAATGATTCGCTGGGATCCTTCCTAGTGGACGCTCCCGGTTGGCGCTTGTATCAGCCCTCGGTCAGTCTGTAGACTCGGTACTGGCGACTTTTTCCGTGGCAGAGACGAGGCCGACTCACGCAGCAAGTACGCGGGTCGGGCTACCTTCTTGACGGGGTTCCTTTTCCGGCGTGTTTGTCGGACTATAGACGTTCCAGGGACACTTTTCTGTGGCTCTCGAACTTGATCTCCGTCGTTGGGGACCACAAGGTCGGGCTCTTGTCGAACTGCATCTGAACCAGCACAATGGCCGTCCACTCAATTGCAGCCTCGCGTCAGATGTCTTTGATGAGGCCCCTTGCGTCCGAAATGACGGACACAGTGTGACCCGTGGACACCAAACAATTTTGTCCTCGTCCTCCTCGCCAGCGCTGACCCTGCACCAAACTCTTGCCAGTGCACCCTTCCTGACCATGCTTTACTCCGGGGAGCGTGGCTTGCTCGGCGCTGCTTGAGCTCGTGACATTTGTACACTATCCAACAGGGTTGTGCAGTGTTTCGCCCGTCAGTGGACAGGAGAGTGGTCGTTCAACGTCCATGGGGGGCTGAATGCATGGCGAGGAGGCAGCCAGGCGACGCTCCGAGCGTGTGGGAGAAAGAGCGGACCACTGCGGACGCGAAAAATGTCCGACCATGCTAAAGTGACTCTAGCAAGTTTCCTCCAGGGATCGAAGATGAGGCACAACGTTATGCTTGCCACGGCTCTCCAGCTTCGAAGTCAGCCGCGAAAGGCAGTATCCAGTTGGCAGACCGGACCCAGTGAACCGTGGCATTGTTGTCGGCCCGGCGCAGTGGGAAAAGGGACCAGGGACATTGTGGAACGGACGAATATAGGACAACAGAGTACAGTACATCCCGTGGGGCCTTGTAATCCGCCTTGGACTGCTGATAGGACAGTGAGCTGTGATGTCCATGGCTGCACTTGCATGTGGGTAGGTTGGAACGCGTTGCATGGTAGAGTTACATGTTGGCCAGACTCTACCGGATTGTACATACGCAGTATGCACTTATTAGGTCGTACATGGCTCACGGCTCGCGACCGGGCAAGATGCTCATGAGCTCATCATTGGCACGACGAGGTTTGCAAGAGCACGAGGATGACATCGCTCGGGTTTACTGTAAAAATAGCCCCCTCCCACCAAGCCGTCCCGTCCACTGGCCAGCTGGAGAGCTGGACGGGCCGTGGCACGACAGACGCTGCTTGGCATCTGGAAGGAATGATATTGCATGTGCGTGTGCCCGAGCCTTCGCACCGGTCAGAATGCCACTTTGCTCACGGGACTCGTGGGCGGCGCAGACAGGAAAGTCGGCTGCTGGCTGCTGAGAGCTTGGGAGCGTCAAGCTCCCTTCTCTGTTCGGTGTACTGGGCAGCTGGGGTATGGCGTTTAAGCAGCACTCAGCAACCGGGGTCCTTCGTTCTTGGCCTGCAGCGCTAAGGCGGTGCTAAAACCCCAGCACGGATCAAGAAGCGCGAACTGCGACCTTCCGTTTTCTATATGCCCTTGTTGATGTTGACGGCCCAGGCCAGCGAGGGGAAACCAATGATTATATTGGTGTCAGGTCCATCGTCAAACTCGGAATTCGACCAGATACCGAGCTCTTGACCTGTCTAAGGTTTTGATGGCGGATAAAATCCATCGGCTCCAACGCTAGGAGAGTTGTCAAAAGGGAGGGCAGCGATCACCTCCTGCACCTACCAAGGCGACGCACAAATTGCTTGTCATAGAGGTGATGAATCAACAAGTGTGATGAAGTCGCGATTCCATGAGCTCTCAAAAAGTGGGAAAGCCCTTCCTGAGTGGGTATCGCAGCTCGGTGCGCAAGTGCCAAATGCAGGATAGCACTAGAATGTACAGAGGTATCGACGGATGTGCCCCACTCTACCCTTGCTCGACCACAAACCAACCTAAAGCACTGAGCCAATCAAACGGCGTGGCGACCACGGTACAGTAGACCGAGCTGTGCCTGCCTTAACCAGGCAATCAGGATGGCCTGGCAGCAGCCGGGAAGGTTGGATTGCCTGTGGGAGAAAAATCCGAGCTTGCGCCTGTCCCGTCGTGTCCTGTCCAGGCCGGAGCTGCACATGTGGTGAACCAAGAGACCTATCCTTCCCTCCCTCCTTCCTACCTCTTTGTCGACGGGCTATTGGCACCAACGCGACGCAACGCAACGCAGCGCAACGCGACCCAACCACCCCATCTGGTCCCAACCCAGCCCAACCCGTCCTATCCCAATCCGAAGCTCGCAAGGCTCGTGCCGCGACAAGAAGCGCCAGCCTGGTCTCCGTCCCTCTAGAGTCCCGGCAGGTTGGAGCCTCCCTGGAGATCCAGAGATCCAGCTCCAGACAGACCCAGGACAGGTCCCGCCCCGGGCGCCAGACCACATCCAGTCAGTACACGGTACCGGCCAGACAGACGACTTCTGTCTCTGCGACTCAACCGGGCCTTGCCTCGTCAGAGCCTGCCTGCCTGTCTGCCTGCCTGCCTGCCTGCCTGCCCGCACCCTCCTCGCTCTACTATCCACACCCGAACAAGGTCCATCTCCTCCTCATCTTGTGCTATCCTGCCCTGCCCTGCCCTGATCCTGCATCGCATTTCTGCACGCTACACGCCGCGCCGCGCCGCGCCACCTGCCTGCCTGCCTCAGTAGAGCTCCGAGGTACACAGTCTCACAGTCCCACCGTCCATGGGCAGCCACCACGCGGTTTGCCCTTGTCCTGCCCACTCCTGCCCTCACTGGACCCTACCTCGTGTCCCCGTCTCACCACTTTCTCCTACCTTCCGGCCCAGCAGTCTACGTACAGCCTGCATAATCCGGCCAAGCCTGCCTTAGCTGACACCTCGACTGCAGCAGGATTGGAGTTGACTGGACCGATACTAGCGAAAAAGACACGCGCGCATACAAGCAGAGACAGAGAACCAAGAACCAGGCGCAGAGAGATCGAGCAGCAGCACCAGCAGCAGCACCCTGCATTGCATTCCTCTCCCGCCCTGCCCAGGTGGTGCTCTTGATCCCGCCACAGCACACCTCCTTTGTCCATCACACCAGACCCTCAGCTCCCGACGTGCGTGTGTATCCTCGCTTGCGCATGCTCTCTACTCCGCCCCTCGAGCGTCTGCTTACTTGCCATCCTCTAGCCACGCGTCTGTTCTCCTTGTCCAGCTCGCCGTCCCGTCCGCGAGTACCAGAGTCCGCGAGTACCAGAGACCGCCTCCGCAGTAGATAGCCCCCTCGTGCTCGTACCTGACCAGACGGGCAACCCTGCGACTGAACACGGCGTCGAATACCAACCGGTCGACCGCTCCTCGCGCTCAAGTAGACCACGATCTATCTGCCCGACAGTTTGACAATGGGTGAGTGGCTTTCCTGGTTCACATCGTCAACCCCCCCAGTCAACGCCTCTCCCTCGCCCTCCCCGGAGCTGTAACTCGCTGTGGCTTTTGACTGCGCTCCCTCCCTCCCTCACTGTCACCAGAGGTCTTCCCGGCCCTCTCTGAAGCCCGGAGTGAGACAGATGCCCGCCATCCCATTGCGTATACCTCCGTGTTCCCAGCGGCCAGAGGCGCTCTCCACGCCGGGCCGTGTCCAGTGTGTCCATTTCTCCATCCAGCGCTTGCAGCTGCGGCGTCGGGCATTCCACTACTCTCTGTTCCCTGACCCTCATGCCCTGAGTGGCCCTCGCCCTCCGCCCTGCAATCCCTCTCACATGCACCCTTTCTTTGCACGTTGCCTGCTTCGGGCTCGCATGCTGCTCTGGGCCATGTACCTCGCCCTGCCTCGCCCTCCCTCCCACCACTGCCGCTGTTCTTCCCAGTGCGCATAGGTACCGCTACCTCGACCTCCCTCACCACCCTGCCCACCTGCACCTTGCTGCTGCCGCCAGACGTTACCGGCCCCATCCCGTGGCGGGCGCTGCAGCAGGTGTGCCTGCCCTGCCCTGCCCTACCTGCTTCAATGGGCTCAGTCACCCCTCTTGATGCATACACATGCGGTGCCTTCACACTATCGGGTGTAATCCCCACGCCCTCCTCGCAGCCGGCGGCTGGCCCCCAACACCAGCTGCTACTCCTCGATTGCCACAGCCTACAAATCTGACCCTACATCTACCCACCACGCCCCTCCCGCTTCCCTCCAGTCCACTCATTCTCATCTTGTTCCATTTGGCCCCGCGACCGTCTTAATTACTCCCAAGCTCCAGGATCTAACCTTGAATATTTTATCCAGCAGATTCTGGCGACACCTACCGTCCCGTGAGTATTGCACCCTCTCTCGCATTCTTTCTCTACTGCTCTCTGCTATTTCTCTCTTCCACGTGCCTCGTTCTGGCTTGCGTTGCCCCCGACTTCAGGGCGATGTGTTTTTGACGGTGTTGGCGCCCCAACACCATCAAGGTTCTCGACCCGCCGCTAAGTTGTGGGCCAACCCATGCCACCAAGCGCCCGGGCCGAGTGCGTTTTCAAGCTCTGGCCCTCGCTCCCTTCGAGCTGCCCGGCTTGGCTGCTTGCGAGACTACATCGCAGCGCCGCCAACAAATATTGGCTCCGCATCTTGATATCCGATCAGCCAGCTACGGAGATAAAGGAGGCTGACAACACATGCAGCGCGAGAGATCCCGATCTCGTCGTCGATCACGGAGTCCGGTCCGGTCTGCAAACCGCGGTCACCGTTCCCTTTCGCCACGAAGCGGCTCTCGCAGTCCTAGGCAACGACGCTCACGAAGTCCCATGACCGGCCAAGGCGCACCTGCGGGAGGATCGGGTCAGGGTTACAGGCAACCACATCAGTCCTATGAGGATCGCCAGCAAGCGAGAGAGCAAATGATGAGCACCGTCCGGGAGAACTCGCAGCAAGACCGCCGCGTCTATGTCGGCAACTTGTCTTACGATGTCAAATGGCATCATCTCAAAGATTTCATGAGGCAGGGTGGGTCTTCCTGGGACAGGTAGAGAGAAGATCGCGGGACCATGGCACTAACGGGGTTGATGTGCTTGTAGCCGGAGAGGTTCTCTATGCCGATGTCTTGCAACTTCCCAATGGAATGTCGAAGGTGGGCGTCTACAAGTAGCTTCTGGCTGGTTTCATTTTATTTCCCTTGCGGTCTCCCCTCTCATGGCACTTTTGATGGAACTGTTGGATTGACGGGTTGGGACGTTGTCCGCTGGTGCTTGTAGGGATGCGGGTAAGCCACGCCACCACCTCCCCCGGCCAACACCGGCACATGCTGACCTTGTCCAGAATTGTGGAATATGCTACGAGGGACCAAGCTCAGAATGCTGTCCAAACTCTCAGCAACCAGAACCTCATGGGGCGCCTGGTCTATGTCAGAGAGGTGAGATCAAGCCCACCTGTGCGCCTCGAAAGCCCAGGGCGGCATATACTGAGATTGAAACAGGACCGGGAAGCTGAGCCTCGATTCAATTCTGGTGCCGCTGGGGGCGCTGGAGGCGTCGGCCGCGGCGGATTCGGGCATGGTGGCCCCATGGGCTTCCAAGGTGGCCACGGTGGATATGGCGGCGGCATGGGCGGTAGCAACGACCGCCAGCTCTACATATCCAATGTTTGTAGCTTTCCGGAATGGTTGTGTCCCCCAGCATGGAACTACTGCTGACCATGTCCCAGCTTCCCTACACTGTCGGCTGGCAGGACCTGAAGGATTTGTTCAGGCAAGCAGGTACGATTGGGACACATTAGAGTGCCAGGCTCCCCTTATTGGTGCTCAATGGAACGCTTACACAACATCACAGCCCGCACTGGCGGTGTCATCCGCGCCGACGTCCACCTGGGCCCCGACGGACGACCCAAGGGATCCGGCATCGTAGTCTTCGAAACCCCCGACGATGCTCGAAACGCTATCCAGCAGTTCAATGGCTATGACTGGCAGGGTCGCATTCTCGAGGTCCGTCCCGACCGCTTCGCAAACTCCGGAATGGGCTTTGGTGGTCGAGGAGGCTTCGGCGGCCGCGGCGGCTTCGGCGGCGGCTTCGGTCGCGGCGGCTTTGGCGGAGGCCGTGGCGGCTTTGGCGGGGGCTACGGACAAGGTGGGCGTGGCGGTGGCTTCGCCGCTGGAGGTGGCTTCGACAACAATGCGGCTGCTTCTGTCCCGCCCAACCCCTTCACCGATTTTGCTACAGCGGGTACCGAGAGGAGCGAGATCATCTACGTGCGGAACGTGAGTTCAGTCGCCAAATTTGGATTACTCCACTGTTACCTCTCTTGGGTCGGACCCGCTAACTCTTTCTTGTAGCTTCCCTGGTCCACCAGTAACGAGGACCTGGTCGAGCTGTTCGGGACGATCGGTAAAGTTGAGCAGGCCGAGATCCAATACGAACCGAGCGGTCGCTCCCGAGGAACTGGTGTTGTCCGATTCGATGCTGCCGAGACAGCTGATACTGCCATATCCAAGTTCCAAGGATACCAGTATGGTGGCCGTCAGCTCGGGCTCAGCTACGTCAAGTACCTCCAACCCGGCGGGGGTGACGCAATGGACACCGACCACGGTGGCATGACCCAGAGCGACATAATGTAGTCGCCCTACCAAACGACACGAATACTTGACACCTGCCAGAAGCAGTGTGTCCTGACAAATAAACGGCTTACACATGTCTTCTGGTCCACTCGTTATCCACGTGGTTTAATTCTTCATCATTGACGTTTTCCCTTGTTGCGTTCTTTTTCAATTATCCAAAGGACCCTTTTGCGCGCCCAGGTTTTGGTCGTCTAACTCGATGGCTCGTTCGGTCTGTCGACGAGACAAGTCGGACCGGCCCCAAAACAGGCACGCACGCACGCACACACAAAAAGAGAGAGAAAGAAAAAGGAGTGATCGTGGCTTGGTCTGAGATTGATACGCTCGGAGCGACAATGAGGCAAGAGCCCGATGCGCTTCGATTCGGTGGACTTGGTGGAGGATCGGAACGCTCTAAGTTAGATTGTCGAATAGCATCTGATTCTCATCGGGAGGCGTTGCTGGGGTTGGCGTCGGGCAATGGCGTTTTGGTGCACGGGTCGACACGGTGATATGATCGCGTATGATTGCTCGCAAGGGGCTTGTTCCGGGGATTCTCATCGGAAATGAGAACCAGGGCTGTAGGATTGTTCGGTGCCGTATCCTCGGCTTGTCCGTTCCCGAAAGACGCATCACGCGGAGACCAGGCCAGCTTGGCAATTCCGCATGCAGGCTTAGTATGAAAGGGTGTGTTGTGAGATGTGACGGGTGGCTTGACCCGACTGCCCAACCAACTCCTGACGGGCAGCGCATTGAGTCGGAAGCAAGAGATTGCAGAACCACAGATACCAGTTGAAGTTTTATCAAGTAGATAATATCAAGGATAATTGCCACTGGAAGGTCATGGTTCCACCGCACTGAATACGCTTGCGGCGTCCAGTGTCCTCCGGGCGTGACTTGGGTGGGCCGACAGCCTGCCGAGACAACTCTGAACAGGACTTCTGCATCACTGCCATCTGCTGTTATGTATTTTGCGGGAACCAGGAGCCATGGTGCTTGCATGCCGCCGCCAGCCACGACGGCCTGAAACGAATCATGTCTCCGTTTCAGCAAACATGCAGTTTGCTGTTCCTGTCCTTCCGAGTGACTGACTCTACGCGGTCGGCTGCTAGGGCCCCTGAGGGTTGGTTACAGCGCGTCGAAGGAATATATCTTGGGTGAGCATCCCATGACAATACGCGAACCAGGTCTCGTGTGCTACTATCGTTTCTATCAAGGAGTCTGTCAAACCCTTCCAGAGACAGGGGAAGTGAGGGGGAGCACAGTCCATGCTTAAGGTATACATCAAGCTGGCTACGTGTATGCGGACTGCCCAGAGAGGAACCGCAGGAGGCAGGCAACTAAAATTCGGGCGAAGCACGGCCAGCACTGGCCTTCGACTGAAGGGAGACCAACTAGACAGACACATTGCCTACGTGCGTACTCTGGGAGGACTCCACGGTATTGTAGAACAGGATCCGGACTGGACAAGGGGTGGGGGGATGTGCGAGATACATTACTTGAAGTGCACCAGCTGCGGCAGGCGGTGGGAGGCACACAAGAAACTCGCCAGCTGCGAGGAGCCTGATGAGGACGCCAGGTGTCCGGACAACCTGGTCATGTACGTTGGTATTCCAAGAAGGCCCGAAAAAGGAGAATGCGAGGATTGCAGACGTCTCAGGGAGGTGATGGAGACTTTGGAGGACGGTGATGAGTAGGGGGTTGATATGAAGCCGAGGTCGTCAATGGAAGGCAATCTCAGTTCGGCAAGTTGATAATGTCTTGGTCTGCCCGCTGGCCATTCGTGTCTATTTTCCCTCGCATTTAGCGGCAGCACCTCTCTCAAAATTGGTGCTTGTGAATGTCTTCCCCAGCGGCCCAAGGCTACCAGACCACCGCTGGGCCGCTGCTCTGGAAGCCATGAGAATCCACTAAATAGCTCCTTCCAACGGATTGGCTGGCCATTTCTTTCCCAGCCAAATGTCCTCAGCGCCCGCCATCTTTGAAATTCTTCTCGAACCCCGAATACTAGCCAAGAGCTCGGCACCTTGCCGGCTCATCAAGCCGTGGTCTTCTTCTTCTTGGACTTGGCCTTGCGCTTTGTCCGAATCCTGGGCTTGAGCGCGAGCATACCGGCCTTGCAGATCTCGGCATAACGTGCGTAGAAGGCATCCAGGTCACCCGACTGAACAACGGTAGCCAGCTTCACCCTCCTGCCGGCTTTCCTGTCGTCGCCGGACTTCCCATTGGTGGCGCGGACAATGACGGGGAAGGAAGCTCCGTCTGCTGGGTCTTTCAGATCCGCCAAAGGATCCTCGACCGTTGGCACAGGGGCACTGGATCCGTGAACAACTACAAGAAGGGATTAGCACTTACCACCCCGGTAGATATTTGTAATTGCACCTGCTCTACAGCTGGGTGTACGGCAGGCGCGATGTCCGCCGGGGCAAGGATGGGCACCACAGCGCGAAGGTGAGAGGGTCGTCATACCTCGTTTCTGGCTCAGGAAAACCGAGCCGTGGTCTTTGCCTTTGCGAGCTGTGAAGAGGTCGCCGAGCTTGTTGAAGAACTGAATGAGCCGTTAGAGAGCAGGCGCGGACGGGGTTCCCCTGCTAACGAAGACATACCTCATCGTGGGAGAGATGTGTCTCGGGCATGATGATGGGGAGTCGAGCCTCGACGGAGGCAGACTGTTTTAAATCCACAAGCTCCAAGACAATCTAACCGAGTAGTGAGGTCGCCCACGGTTGCATGAGTGGTGTGTGGTCTGCCAGCTTCTTTGGCAATTATCCTAGACACGTTGAAGGTAGGGGGGGCTGATGGGTAGTGAGCGGGTGCGTGAGTGAGGCGTGAGGGTGCCAGTCTGTTGAAGTCGGTAGTGGGGCCCGTGCAGGCAAATGTTAGGAGGACTTGGATTGGCACCCCACGTTTTCGCAGTACACTAGATCCCATGCTAGACCGCGCTGCTGGAGGACAAGGGCCCACTTAAATTTCAGACTGCAACTATGTTGTCCCAAAAATCCCCGTGCTTTTTTGCACATGCCTGTATTTCCACGTAGCAGAACACCATGCCTCCATCAAAGAGAGGTCGTGAACCGCTCCGGCCGTCCCTCCCAGCCAGCCTCCTGAAGGACATAGGCGGCACGCCTACAACTCCCCGCAGGCCATCTCAAGCCCAGACCCGCAAGGACCGGCGGAAAGCAGAGAGGTCTCAGAAGCGCCAGCGTTCTGCTCCCATAACCAAGCAGAAGTCCACTGCAGTCCCTGCAGCTCCTGCTGGTAGTGGTGTTGGTGGCAGTGGTGGGAGACGGCGGCGTGGTTCAAGTGAATCTCTTGCACAAGAGCCTGAGGCCTCGAGGAAAGCTCCCAAGATCAGCAAGCCGACTCAGCCCGTGTCAGATGACGATGAATTTGACGGCTTCTCGGAAGAGTCTTCCGATGAGGAGGAAGAGCCCAGCAACCCGGTCCCTTCGAGGGTAACCAAGGATAAGCTGGCCGAGGATGATGCAGAGATCGCAGCTCTTGAGAAGAAGCTGGGCATCAAGCAACGGAAAACCCTGCCTAAATCTTTCCACGAGGATGGCCTCGACGAGGTGCTAGGCGAGTTAGCGGATCAGCAGGACGATGAGGCCCTGCTTGCGCGGAGGAAGAGGAAGGCTGAGGCGGACGAATGGCTGGCGCAGAAAAGGAGAAAGGCCACCCAGCAGCCCACGGCGGACAATAGCGGCGAGGGTAGTGACGAAGACGACTCTCTGCTCGAGCTCGAACTTGGAAGCGACCTTGGGGAAAGTGACGATTTCGACGACGACGAGGACGCTCTCGATTCAGAACGCGAGGTGGAAGAGCCGACCGTGCGGCGACGTGAGAACCCATATGTGGCTCCAGTGCCAGCTCCCGCGGCCGCACAGAAGTACGTTCCTCCGGCGCGACGTCAAGAGAGCGGTTCAGACGCAGAGTTGGTATCGCGCATCAGGAGGCATGCACAGGGTTTCATCAACCGTCTCACCGAATCGAACCTGATCGCGATACTCGGCGACATAGAAAGCCTTTACCGGGAACACCCACGGCAGCATGTCACATCCGTACTGGTGGATCTCGTCCTGGTCCAGATCTGCGAACCTACCAGCTTGCCAGATACCCTGCTGATCTTACATGCGGGATTCGCAACTGCGGTTTACAAAGTCATCGGCTCGGATGTTGGAGCCCAGCTTATCCAACAGGCCGTTGAGAGGTTCCGCGGCTACTACGCCGAGGGCCCCGGTGATGGGTCGCGGGACGTCTCGAAACAAACGTCCAATCTGATCACTTTCCTTGCGCAAACGTACAACTTCCAGCTCATTGGGTGCAACTTGATCTTTGACTACGTTCGGTTTCTATTGGACCACCTATCGGAGCTCAACGCAGAGCTCCTGTTGAGGATTGTCCGTATGGCGGGACAGAACCTTCGGCACGATGACCCGCTGGCGCTCAAGGACATTGTTGCCCTGATACGACCGGCGGTCAACAAAGTCGGGGAGGCCAACCTCTCCGTCCGAACCAAGTTCATGATCGAAAGCATCAACGACCTGAAGAACAACAAAGTCAAGGCCGGAGCGAGCGTATCGGTGGTGAACCAGGACCACACGACGCGCATGAAGAAGCTTCTGGGCTCGCTCAACTCAAGGAAGCTCAAATCCACAGAACCCCTACGCATCGGTCTGAAAGACATGGAAGAATCGGACAAGCGAGGCAAATGGTGGCTCGTCGGAGCGAGCTGGGCGGGCCGCGACGGTCCCTCTGGGAGGCAGGCCAAAATGGAAGGAGCCGACGGCGGCGCTGAAGAAGACGATGGCGAGGGCGAGGACGAGGACGCGAACAGCATCACACTGGACAGTGACGAGGAGGTGGTGCCGGACCTACATGAGCTTGCGAGGGAGCAGAACATGAACACGGACGTCCGACGGTCGATATTCATAGCCATCATGTCAGCAAGCGACTACGAAGACGCGTACATGCGTGTGACCAAACTCCGGCTTGGAAAGCATAGGCAGAAGGAGGTGGCGTACGTGGTGATGCAGTGCGCGGGAGCAGAGCAGCAGTACAACGTGTACTACTCCCTGGTGGCGCGCAGGCTGTGCGGGGATGGGAGGATCAGGTTCGCGTTCCAGGACAGCCTATGGAAGCTGTTCCGCCGGCTAGGCGAGTCGATATTCGGCGAGGACGCCGAGGAGGAGCAGGACGAGGACGAGGACGACGAGGGCGAGGAGACGGCGGTGCGGCGCGTCTTCTGCCTGGCCAAGGTGTTTGGGTTCCTGATTGCCAACGGGGCGCAGGGGCTGGGGGTGCTCAAGTGCCTCAACCTGCGCTATCTGAGGCCCAAGACGCGGGACTTTGTTGAGGTGATGCTCATCACTTTGTTCCAGGAGCTCAAAGCGGCCGGGGGCAAGCCCACAAAGGTGTTCGCGGCGGTGGCTGACATGGAGGGCCTCTCCAAAGGGCTGCAGTGGTTCCTCAGGAAGAAGGTGCGCAAGTCGGACCTGCTAACTAGCAAGAAGGACAAGAGACGGGTCAAGCAGGGTTGCGACGAGGCCATCACGGCGCTTGCCACCTACGAAGAGCGTGCAGCTACCTAGGTGGATAGTTACTTAACAAGTAGTTTCCTTATCTACTTGGCGGCACACAGTAATGTGGAGTTGATATGGCTTAATTGGTTGTCTGACTGTGGGATACCCTCCTTTGCGACAACCTCATAATTCCTGTGGGGTACTCTTCCGTGGGATAACCTCTTGTAGAATACCGTCTTTTAGGATATCCACCTGTGGAATACTCTTCTATGGGATACCCTCTTGTGAGATAACCTTCCAAGGATGACCTCCTAGTTTGATACATAATTCTCATTTCTACTTAATGACACGCAGTAATGTGGGGCTAGAGCAGCACGCGATGTCCTACATAATACGGTAGTATCGACTAGATACGTACTGTATATAGTAGGCGATCAGTCATCAGCACTCTGCCGAAGCTGGGTGGCTCGCCCCAGGACCGTGGGACTCCAACTAATAAGTCTGCACGTAGGTTGGCAGACAGGAGGCCAGTACCCGGCCGGAAAAGAACGGGTTTGGGGGGCGCCAGGCCAGGGTTTTAAGCCGACCGGGCCAGCCCAATTGGCAGGCGGGCCTCAGCACTCAGGCCTCAACGGTTGAACCGAAGCTCCAAAAAAACGCTCACATCAAACACATGGTTGTAGCTATAACAGTAACTGTCAGATCGTCTGACCGCACAGCTACGCCTACCTAGTAGTCTACAGTACATACAGCCCAGGTTGAGGTGACGTGCAGCCGTGTGCTTGTGCAGAGGAGACCCTCCCAATCCATAATCCCGCTCCCAGCTCGCCTTTTGCCCCCCCCCCCCTCCAGCGCCCGGAGACCCGAAATCCACAGTCCAGAGTCCACAAGCTCCATTCTCCATTCTCCAGTCCCGAGTCCCGCTTGCTGCAACGCAGCGCGACCAATTCTTCCGCCTCACTCCTTTGCTCCCGACAGACAGACAGACAAGACTCGTGCCAGTCCTGTCCAGCGGTCCTCCAGTCTGCTCGACTCGCCGATTACTCCGGGTGGCCCCTACAGAACTACCACACAAGCACAGCTCACCACAGCGTCCTCACCATGCTCGCAAGCCGGTTAATACCGCGGACTGCGGTTCGCTCTGCCTTCACGAGGTCCTCCCTCCCTACCGTCGCAGTGCCGAGATGGCGACGCTCATACGCTACCGAGGCTGAGGAGAAGGATCTCGTTATCATCGGCGGTGGTGTCGCTGGCTACGTCGCCGCCATCAAGGCCGGCCAGGAGGGCCTGAAGGTGCGTGCTCCCTCCCCGCTCCCACCCCTTCCTTCTCTTCCATCACTGCCTTGGCCCCGTCCTATGGGTTCGTCTGCTGAACAAGCCCGCCCCCTGAGCAGGTCGCTTGCATCGAGAAGCGTGGCACCCTCGGCGGCACATGTCTGAACGTCGGCTGCATCCCGTCAAAGTCCCTCCTCAACAACTCGCATCTCTACCACCAGATCCTCCACGACACCAAGAACAGGGGTATCGAGGTCAACGATGTCAAGCTGAACCTGGCCAACCTGATGAAGGCCAAGGACACCTCCGTCGCCGGCCTCACCAAGGGAGTCGAGTTCCTCTTCAAGAAGAACGGCGTCGAGTACCTCAAGGGCTCCGGCTCCTTCGTCAACGAGCACGAGGTCAAGGTCCAGCTCAACGACGGCGGCGAGACGAGCGTCGTCGGCAAGAACATCCTCATCGCCACCGGCTCCGAGGCCACCCCTTTCCCCGGCCTGGAGATCGACGAGAAGCGCGTCGTCAGCAGCACCGGCGCCATCGCCCTGGAGAAGGTCCCTGAGAAGCTCATTGTCATTGGTGGCGGCATCATTGGCCTCGAGATGGCCTCCGTCTGGTCCCGCCTGGGTTCCAAGGTCACCGTCGTCGAGTTCCTGAACCAGATCGGCGGCCCCGGCATGGACTCCGAGATCGCCAAGCAGACACAGAAGATCCTGAAGAAGCAGGGTATCGACTTCAAGCTGTCCACAAAGGTCGTCGACGGTGACGCATCGGGCGAGACCATCAAGCTGAACGTTGACGCCGCCAAGGGTGGCAAGGCCGAGTCTGTACGTGTTCCCTCCAAGCCCCCGCCCAGCCCCCGGGCTCTCTGACCCGCCGCGCGTACTCTTACTATCGTCGCCACGGAACGAGATTGCTGACCAGACATGCGCGCGCAAAATAGCTGGACGCCGACGTCGTTCTCGTTGCCATTGGTCGCCGGCCATACACCGGAGGACTGGGCCTGGAGAACATTGGGCTGGAGCTCGACGAGCGTGGACGTGTCATCATTGACCAGGAGTACCGAACCAAGCTCCCCCACATCCGGTGCGTTGGAGATGTCACCTTCGGGCCCATGCTGGCGCACAAGGCCGAGGAGGAAGCCGTTGCTGTCGTCGAGTACATCAAGAAGGGCTACGGCCACGTTAACTACGGGTGCATCCCATCGGTCATGTACACGTACCCCGAGGTCGCATGGGTGGGCCAGAGCGAGCAGGAGCTCAAGGCGGCCGGCACCCCCTACCGCGTCGGAACCTTCCCCTTCAGCGCCAACTCGCGCGCCAAGACGAACCTGGACACGGACGGCATGGTCAAGATGCTCGCGGACCCCGAGACGGACAGGCTTCTCGGCGTGCACATTGTCGGCCCCAACGCCGGCGAGATGATTGCGGAGGGAACGCTGGCTCTGGAGTACGGCGCTTCGTCCGAGGACATTGCGAGGACGTGTCACGCGCACCCCACGCTCGCTGAGGCGTTCAAGGAGGCTGCGATGGCGACGCACGGCAAGGCTATCCACTACTAAGTGGGAGAGGATGTATACTAGGTGTCTGTTCGGTATTGTACATGAAACCCACGCATCACTGCTAGGACGGAAGGTCTAGGGCCCCGGTGGTGTGAAGGAGTAATGATAGAGCAGGCAAGGAGAGGAAATCAGAGAGAAGAGAGCGACAAGAGAGTGAGAAAGAGAGAACGAGAATAAGTAAAACGTCTCAATGGTCGACCAATGTCCAAGTTTGCGTGTTGAAATAGCGCCTATTCCCCCGCCCGCCTCGACTAACTTCGATATCAAAAGTGGACATTACAAGATGGGCAGCTGAACCTATTCAGATTGATCTGAGCCCCGAGGCCAGCGCCGGATAGATGGGCGTTAAAGCCATGGGGGAGGAAGCCATGGGGGAGGTTCAGGCCACCGCCGCACCCGGAACTGATGCCACCACCCAGACCAAGTCCCAGACCGCTGAGGATCATGTTGATATTATTAAGGTTCCCAGTCCCTCCCGGCCCGGTGGCGCCCACCTGTGGTTGCTGATGGACGAGGTTGGCGGGGATGACGAAGACATTGTTGGTGCCCATGTAAGGCTGTGTGGCGCCGGGACAAGTGTGGACACAGGGAAGCTGGCACCTGCTGTTGACCGGGGCGGCGCCGTGGCAGTGAGGAGCCGGCGCCGGCGGCGAGGAGCTGCACCCCCAGAGGGCACCGCCGTGGCAGCCTGCGTCTCCGAGGCGGGCGAGGTGGTTCTGCAGGATGAGACGGGCGACGAGGCCGGAGAGGCCGTCCAGGCTGATGCTGTTGTGGTCCACGCCGCTGCATTGCGAGGTGAAGCAGTCGGTGTTCCTGTAACGGGGCGGTGCCAGGCGGTCAGATAAAACATCCAATGAGTATTTACTCAGGCTGCGAGGCTGCCGATGCTCATGGGACCGAGTCAAGGGCGGGGATACGACAGGAGACCAACGGGGGGAAGTAAAGCAATAATGGACATACAACCTCCCGTTTCGATTTCCGTATCCGGCACCGAACGCTGGACGAGCATGTCAGCACGGTGGAGAGGGCTCAGGAACAAGCACAAGTCAAGGAGATATTACTCTGCTCAGCCCATCCGCCTGGCTGGTGGATGAAGGCGTAGGGCCAGAATGCGCCGCCGGAGTAGCGAGGCATGGTGGGTAGATAGGTATGTTGGCAGTGGAAAGCCAAACCTCAAGAGAAGGAGATGCTGTCGTGGGAAGCACGTGGATGATGGCACTTGAAAGGGGACGAGACATGTTATACGTGAAGCCGTGGCTCGTGGTTCTCGCATACGATGGGAAATGTGCCATGTTTGCTATCAAGGTCACATTACGTTAAGCACTTGGGCGTCTCACGGACCATACTCGAGACACGGAATCCCATGGATAGGTGGCTCCGGCCGGACAAACATGCATAGATATTCGTAGAGCAGGTCACGGAGGAGCTTTTATGAGATGAAAAGGCGGTCACTGAGGAGGCCCAAGACTGTGTGTTGTGGAAAAGAAGCCGGAAGACGACGTACAAATTGCCATACTGTGAGAGGTCCTCTTTTTGTAAACGAAGTTAACTCAAGACCGTGTGCATACCCGTGTCGCCTAGCATGTAATCGGCATCCGGTGATTGGAGTCGGAACGGCCTCGGCGTGGGGCCGGGGGACCGGGGCCGGGGTCGGCCATCAACACGCCTAGATAATCCGAGTGTCCGTCGGCTCGACTCCGCAACACTTGCAGATGCATATGCAGATGCAGCAACAGCACACCAGCAGCAACAAAACCGCTGCCACAAACACCAAAAATCCACAACCAGCGACACGGGAAGCACACCAACCGTCCGATGCGGTAACGTGGAAGCAGTGCATTGCAGGCCGATAAGCGCTTGCCCGAGCCCAGCAAGGCAAAGCAGAGAGACAGTGAGCCAAAGTCAAGCCAGTCAAGCCAGTCAAGCCAGTCAAGCCATCCAGTCGTACGATCACCACCGCCATTGCCCACCGCCAATCCACCAGAATCCGGCTGTTTGGGCTGTCTATCGTCTCATCCCGCCCTCCCTGTCATTGGTGGTGCAAATCCTGCCTCCCCTCCACTCCCTCTCCTCTGCTTCTCCTCTGCTTCTCCTCTGCTTCTCCTCTGCTTCTCCTCTGCTTCTCCTCTGCTTCTCCTCTGCTTCTCCTCTGCTTCTCCTCGATGCCAGCTCAATTGACAATAGCTAGTCTGCCCAACCTCAACACGACGCGGTCGCATCCCCGCTTCGATGTCGATATAGAACGACAGCCTCAATCACCCCCCCCCCGAACTCCCTGTCCCGGCCTGCCCGATCCGAATTGACTCGATAACAACGCGACGCCCGCCATGGACACCACCAAGCGTCGGGTACCTGCCCGTCAATACCCTGTCATGACCAGGCGGGAGGTCGAGCAGCTCATAGCAGACGGCAGGACCATTGTTATCCTGGACCAACATGTCCTCAAGGTCGATGCCTGGATGAAGTACCACCCTGGCGGCGACAAAGCCATCCAGCACATGGTCGGGAGAGATGCCACCGACGAGGTTAACGCGTCCGTCCGCCCTCTGCCGCTTCCCCGCCTGTCGCGCTGCCTGGCTCCCTTCGACTGACTGAGACTCTTCTTCGCAGCCTTCACTCCCCCGAGGCACGGGCAATGATGAATAAATTTAGAATCGGTCGCATCGACCACAGGTGGAAGAACATGTTGCCCCCTATTCAGGGCGGCGTCTTCGCACCCCAGACAGACGCCGACGGTGGCTTAGATGACCCCGGGGTGGCGTGCCCCGCGAGGGACTCCCCGACCTCTAGTCATGCTAGCTCACGATCCGCCTCGCCTGTGTTTGATACACATGACAGCCATGGCCAAGCTCTACGCAGCCGCAAGGCTGGCGCTGCCTCTCCCTCGTCCATGCGGCCGTCGTCCTCGACCTCGGTCACGTCCGCCGACGACGATGGTAGTGATGAGCCGGCCGACGGGATGAGCCTCCTGGACCGCAGGACCATGCAGGAGATCAAGCAGGACCTTGAGATCTACCCCGCCTTGGACCCCGCCACCCAAGACAACATCGTGGACAAGTACCGCCAGCTGAACGAGAGGATCAAGGCCGAGGGGCTCTACCAGTGCAACTACTGGGCCTACGCCGTTGAGTGTTTCCGCTACACCCTGTTCTTCAGCCTCTTCGTACTCTTCCTGCGCTGGAAGTGGTGGGTCACGAGCGCGTGGTGGCTCGGCTGCTTCTGGCACCAGCTGGTCTTCTCTGCCCACGACGCCGGTCACATGGGCATCACCCACAACTTCCACGTCGATACCGTCATCGGGATCATCATAGCCGACTTCGCGGGCGGCCTGTCCCTGGGATGGTGGAAGAGGAACCACAACGTGCACCACATCGTGACCAACTCCCCCGAGCACGACCCGGACATCGAGCACATGCCCTTCTTCGCCATCTCGCACCGCTTCCTACAGAATCTGCGCTCCACCTACTACGAGCGCGTCATGGCCTACGATGCGTTCGCCAAGGTCATGTTGAAGGTCCAGCACTACTCCTACTACCCGATCCTGCTCTTTGGCCGCTTCAACCTCTACCGTCTCTCATGGGAGTACCTCATCGGCCGGCAGGCCCCTCGGAAGGGCCCAGCCTGGTGGCACCGCTGGCTCGAGCTGGCGGGCCAGGTCTTCTTCTGGTACTGGTTTGGCTACATCGTGGTCTACAAGTCCATCGACTCGAACTGGGCCCGCTTCGCCTTCGTCATGGTGAGCCACATGGTGACAATGCCTCTGCACGTGCAGATAACGCTGTCCCACTTCGCCATGAGCACCGCAGAGTTAGGCCCGGCCGAGTCCTTCCCGCAGAAGATGCTGCGGACCACCATGGACGTGGACTGCCCCCTGTGGCTCGACTTCTTCCACGGCGGGCTCCAGTTCCAGGCCATACACCACCTCTACCCGCGCATCCCGAGGCACAACCTGCGCACAACGCAGAAGCTGGTGCAGGGGTTCTGTGAGGAGGTCGGCATCCCGTACGCGCTGTACGGCTTTGTGGGCGGGAACAAGAAGGTCATTGGCCGCCTGGCGGATGTGAGCAGGCAGGCCGCCATCTTAGCCAAGTGCCAGCAGGTTCTGGCTCAGAGCGGCGACCCCCTGCACCATCACTGATGTGGCATTCGAAATGTATTGAGATGATCTGAGGTGGTCCGGTGAATCCATCACGTCGTGCCATTTATAGTGGGACCCGGGAAGTAGCGGTACTGGGTTGTACAACACAGAGATGAGCTGTACTCGTGCTGGTGTTATACTTCATATAGACGCCTCATTTGGCTTGTGTCTCGTCTCTGGCCACGAGAAGACATGCCAATAAACGGAGATGAAGGAAGTCCTCGGGATTGCGCTTTGTCGATATATTCGAGGCAGAGCGTGGCGTGGTTTGGTCAACACATAGAATCGATTGATGACTTGTGAATCCTGCAGGCCTCCCAGGATCCAAATCTCTTTTTGAGTTCTATTTTGTCTCAGCGACCCCTCTCGCGAGAAGCAAGTCGGTGGTGATCATTATATGCCGGCAGATCAAACGTGCGCACTTGTGGGCACGATTTTGCGGAAATGATAGGTCGCGTGGCAGTGAGATATGCAGAGACGCCGTGCTTGCCAGATAGGCGAGCCTCAGACAGGTGCAGAAAGGTGGGCATTGGCAGCTCGCTTACGCTCGGCAACCGACCCTCTCTCCTCCCTTCCCTGAACGCCCTGGCAGCCCTGCCAGCAATGTCACTCGTGCCATGTGGCTCTCGGATGCACGAGGACAAGGGTTACAGTGGGCGGATGCACGCCATTTGCCCGGTGAAGGGATGATGGGTCGCAACGCCCGGATGTCAGGCACGCCCAGGGCCCCAGCAAACGTCATGTGACATGAGGATTGCCTTGAGCTTGTTCTCCTTTACTTTTTTCTCCCACTGTACTTATTTGCGTACTGTGGGAGTGGGGACAGACTCCCGGTCGATCTTGCTGCAGCCCCGTGGCGGAACTTTAGACTTGAAACAAATGAGTAAAGCGATCACCGTGTGCTCCGACCGGGGTTCGCCAGAGGGCCGTGGGGGACAGGGCTCGCCGACACAGTTGGACGTCAGCCACATTTTGTTTCTTTTCTTGTTTTATTCATAGTCGCTGCCAAGACCAGGGAACTGACTGGGGAGGAGGAGGTTCGGCTCGCCAGACGGCTTGTCCGTGCTATATTTGTTATCGGAAACACCATGTCGTTTACCTGCAGTAATAAACTCCCGGTTTGGTTTGAATAAGATGCAATACGAACAGGGGGCAGGGGAAGTTGGACGGTGACTGCAAATCTCGAGTAGATCTGCTTTTTTTTGTTTTCGAAAGGAAAGGAGGAGCACAAGAAGCAGGGCGAGCAGCAAAGGAGATGACCGGAGGGATATGCTTCGGTCAGATGGGAGGCGCACGCGCATCAGAGTGCCCAGACAAGGAGAGGGGGAGGGGTCATGTAGTGACGTGAGACTCTGCGCGTCTTTGTCGTGCGACTTTCTCGCTTCCCCGGAATGGTGATCCTGAGCTCCTGAACCTTGCCGTCCAGGCTCTATGGCGAGCCCCTCAAGACAGCGAAGCGGTGAGCCGCCATGTGCCCTGGGCCCCTTGCACCTGAAGACCCTCGATGTCGCAATGAGGCTTCAGCACCGCTGCGAAACGTGCGCTGCGACTCACGCATAACTATGGAATAGCTTTTTAGTTCCTCGCTGCGCATCCGTATCCCGCCGCCGCAGATTTGCGCACATGGCACAGCAGGGTTCAAGCACCCAGCCTACCATCGAGGCGTGGAACACGCAGAAAATGACAGGCCGGGGTCCCGGTTTATCAGGCCCCCACACCGTTTTCCCTGGCCAAATACACTAGGCGTGTGTCGGTTCGTGAGGGAACCATGCATGCTGCGCGTTCCTCGTTCCGGGACCTAATTTGCTGCACTTTGGTGCGGCAGTGACGAAGCCCATCGGAACATTTTCCTCGTGGTCTTCCTGCAGTGTCCCGTCTGATTGACGTAGCAGCCGGAAGCATAGTCGACGTGTGTGAACTCATAAAAAAAGAGTGTGGGCCGGGTCGTGGCCTCCCTGGGCCGTGACAATGTACTCTCGGTGACAAGGCATGGGTTGTCCGCTATGGAGCTTGATCCTCGCTCCAGCTCACAACTCTGCCTCTGCTCGGACCAACAAAGCAACGATGCCCAGGGGACGTTCACACCGAGTTTTCTCGACATGGCCACCGTTGCTGGCCTTGCTGGGCTGAAGCACACCGTATATATCAAGGCTGGAGGACGCTCATGTACGACATCTGGTTATCTCACCCCATCCGTCACCTTCCCGAAACGAGCCTCTGAATCTCGCGACTAGGCCCACAACCACCACCGAAACGCAAAGGATACAAGACCCTCACCTCGGTCTGCTGTCTGTTTCTTCTTCCTCCTCTGTCCTGCCCCTTGGGTGCTATTGTGCATCCGAGGCCGGAGAAGCCGTCAGCCTCTTACAGTCAAGATATTCACGTTCTGTCCGGTTACACATCGGAACCATAAGCCAGGAGGCCATCATGGGGAGAGGCAAGATGGATGAAGCCGCCGCGGCGCGATACGCAAAGCAAGGGGAGAGAAGGTTGGACCACCCCCCTGGCAGCTGTCTCAGATGTCTGGTCTCTAACAGTCTCGCAGGACGACTTCGCGAGGCGAGCCGCGATGGCTGCAAGAACAAACAAGGACAGCTCGGGGCAAAACGGCCAGAGTGGAGGGCAGGGCGGAAGCGGCAGTGGAGGACAGGGCGGGGGAGGGAGTAAGAAGTAAGTGAGCCTGGCAGTAGGTTGCAATTCGGAACAAGGGCCGACGTGCTCAGACATTGACATTCTGGGGACAAGGTGCAAGAAAATCCGGGTCGCATGTTGGTCCCTGGAGCTGTGTTATTTGCAAGGTTGTCGACGTGGGGAGTAAGGTTTGCAGAGGAAGTTGGACGTGGTCAGGTCGCAAGCATCCGGTTGGGCGCACCCGGGCAGCGAGTGGAGTTTGGAGTTCAAAGATCGCCAGCGCAGACTGAGAGTGCCGGGGTTTCCGTTTGCTCCGTGCAGAAGAGCGCTTTCGTCGAAGAGATGGGTGTGCATTTCAGCGGTGGCCGTCCGATGTCACGCTCAGACACATTGCTGCGATGCCATTGGGAACCTTACCCAGAGACGACGGTTGGATCACCGAGTCTATCAATTGGGGCCGGATATCTGGCGGGAAAAATACCAGTATGAATCCCGCATCTGATTAGCACATGAGCACCCAGCATTTTCCCAGAGAGTCACCTCACACCATTGCAATGAGCAATTTGCCCTGCGAAAGGGGGTTTCGCCGCTGTGACCCTACGAACCACCCTGCAGACCGCATGGGTTTTGGTGACGGAAAATCTCGAGGTGACACAGCGCCGTGCCTGCGCTTTGGCTGAAACTGAGCGCGACAGCGGATCGCTTCCGAATTGGCGCCCGTCCAACGCGCTCAGGGTCGGGTGATTGTTCGGGCCCTCCAACCCTTGGCCCCCTTGGCTGCAAGGAAAGGTGGAGGGAGACGGCGAGTGACCATCTGGAGTCGGCCCCGAGCACGCCTGGGTTAGGGAACAGCTTGGTTGGGGAGCTCTGGGTGGCCATGTTGCGGGTTCTTAATAGCAGTCGGGCTTTGCCTGTGGATGTGGCATCCATCCACTTTTGTCAGCCGGCTTTACTTCCTATTGTCTGGGGAAAAGAAGAGGTGGCAGCCGGGAGGGAGAGCCAAGGCTGCTGCGACAAAGACCCGAGGCCGGCTCGGAGCGCGGAGGGCCGTTCCCGCAAGCCCTGGGCGTGCATGCTCGTGCGTGCGTGGAAGGATGGAGCCGGGAGTGAAGGCGAGGGAAGGCGGCACGGCCTGTACAAGCGGGACGACGCGTGTGGCATGTTCTCGGTGGAGACGAGCGCTGGGGCGGAGGTGCTGAAATGCGATCAGGAGTGCACTCATGCACTGGCAGACTGGACGACACAGGGCCAGGCAGAGTCTCCCGTGTGTGATGTTGGATACAGGGACACAATTTAAGGTTCTGGACCACCGGCCGACGTATCATCGCGTGAAAGCCAGGGGAAAGGGGCCCGGGACATGCGAAATTGTGCAGAAGTCCAGGCCAGTCGCCGAGACTCGGAGCAGAGTTGATGGAGACGATGAGACGATGAGCCGAACAAGGTAGTCCTCCTAACGAGATGCCTCTTCTGCGCGAGACGACTCTGCAGCGGCTGTGACAGCACTGTGGCACGACCAGAGGCGGTGCCCCATTGCCGGCAACCTAGGCGTTCAGTATCCCTCCCGGGCGACATTCGAGCGCTGGTATGCAGACTGGTCGGAAAGCTCTGTTCGCTGGGCTGGAAAGGGCGCGTGGTGTCGTGTGTCCCCCTTGCCCATTGACGACGACTGCACGCAATGCCCATGCCAGACAAGTTGAGCAATTACATGCAGGAGTAAGGGAGAGCATTCATAGAAGATCAATGCGTCGTCCTTACGACTGCCGTCGCTATCGACGACGACGCCATCGCTGCGGACAGCGTACATACAGAAACAATGCTGTGCATCGTGAGAGGAAGACGAGGCCAGAGAAGCAGGCGAGTGCTCGACGCTGATTCAGCAGAAACTCCCAAGTCCCCAGGACCAGAACAACAGCAGAGCACCAGGTGCGGGGCCAAGTACCCAGGTACCCCGATGGCGACGTCATCTCACACACACTGCCGTCCAGGCCAGCTCAGCTCAGTCTTATTGGTGTGCAAGCTGCGGTGTCCATCTGCAGCTTGTTGCCTCGACCCCACATACTGCAGCCAGCCAGCCCTGCAACCCTGCACAACCCGACGACAACTCCAGCCTTCTCCAACGTCAACAGCACAAGCAGATACACTGTAATGAACTAATATTGCTGAGAAACAACTCCCCGTTGCTTCGCGCCACTCCACTCGCACCATCCTCTCTTGCCCGTCGCGTGCCTCGTGCCTGTATACATTTGATCCGACTTCTGCGTGTGCTGGCCGGTTCGGTGAGGGGCCGCCCCGGGTCGAGTTCGCCGCCAGTCCACACGGCAGCACGGCTTCCAGCTGCCGCCACCAAGACCAAGCACAGCTCGTCTCGGCCATTCCCCTCCTTCTGACGGCTCATATGATCTGGGAGGCAGCTCACTGACGCGGCCTGACGTGCTGTGCCGCTCTCTGCAGCGGCCATGGATCCCAACGTCCAGCGTGCCCTGAACGACAAGCTATACGACAAGCGCAAGGTCGGCGCTCTCGAGTCTGTAACACCGTCCTCCTCCCTGAAAGATTGCCAGCTGCTGACCCTCCTCACAGGCTCGAACGCGTGATCCGTGAGCTCGTCGCGGCCAAGGACTATTCCAGAGTCAGTGCTGTTCTCGACCAGCTCTGCAACGAGTATGCCTATGCGGTCCACCAGCCTCATGCCCGTAACGGCGGTCTGATTGGCCTGGCAGCCGCCGCCATCGCCCTTGGCCCGGAGCTCCCTCGCTATCTGGAGGTCATTGTCCCGCCCGTGCTGGCCTGTTTCACCGACCAGGACGCACGAGTTAGGTATTATGCTTGCGAGGCCATGTACAACATTGCCAAGGTCGCTAAGGGAGAGATCCTCAAGTATTTCAACCACATATTCGACGCCCTGTGCAAGCTGGGCGCCGACTCGGAGCTGTCCGTCAAGAACGGCGCAGAGCTGCTTGACCGCCTCATCAAGGATATCGTCTCCGAGTCTGCCGCGACCTATGTCAGCGTCCTCGAGCTCCCGTCTACAAAAGGCGCCGGTGGTGATGACGAGATCAGCAACGATAAGGACATTGTCGAGGAGCCGGCCGATCTGCCTACGGCCTTCTCCTTGAGGCAATTCATCCCATTGCTCAAGGATCGGAGCTACACTATCAACCCTTTCACCCGCACATTTCTCGTTGGCTGGATAACTCTGCTCGATTCCATCCCAGACCTCGAGTTGGTCACATACTTGCCCGAATTCCTCGGCAGTCTGCTCAAGTTCCTGAGCGACCCGAACCGGGACGTACATCAGGCGACCCAGGCTTGCCTCGACAAATTCCTCAACGAGATCAAGCGTATAGCTCGAATAAAGAAAGGCATCGCCGACAGCAAGAAGTCAAAGGGTGACGGCAAGAGGAAGCGTGAAGAGTCCATTGACAGCGGTAGCGTTCAGGCTGGCCTCGAGGAGGGTGACGAGGTTGCCTCGACCCTGGCCGCCGAAGAGGACGAGACCAGCAGCGAGGATGACTGGGTCCCGGGGCAGGACGTCCAGATCAACTACAAGGCCGTCTTGGAGATACTGACCAACTTCCTCGACCAGTCGAATACGACTGCGGCCCCTAAGCCGGGTGAGCGCGCACCATTGTCAGCCACAACGGACGAGGATGGCTTGCTCGAGTCCTTGAAATGGATCGTCGAATTCCTGGATATCTGCCCTGAGGAGGTCTTGCCATTCACACCAAAGATACTGGCCCACCTGCTTCCAGCCATGGCCAGTGGCGTTGAATCAATTCGACTGGCAGCCGCAAGGGTCAACAATGCGCTCATGAACTACGTCGTCTCGCTTTCAGATGAGCCAGAGCTGTTTCTGTCGCACCATCCCTCAAGGGCCGCGGTCGCGACTGAGCACCAGGATGGGGCGTCTAGTAACCGTGCATCCCTCTCCAACTCACGGGAACTCGATACTCGGAGCCCAACACCGAACCTGAACAAGGGGCAGTCACCCGCCGAGGGAACCCCGAGGGGACCAACACCTGCGCCATCGAACCATCCGCAGGCAGACCTGGACTATGCAGCAGCCGTCAACTCCCTGACTCTACTCTTCCTGAACGACCACGAGGCCACTCGCGTCGCGGCCCTCACATGGCTGATTATGCTTCATAGAAAAGCTCCACGGAAGGTCCTTGCCTTCAACGATGGAACCTTTCCCGCGCTTCTCAAGACACTTTCGGATCCAGCCGAGGCCGTGGTAACCAAGGACCTGCAACTCCTGTCCCAGATATCCAGGAACAGCGAGGACAGTTACTTCACAAATTTCATGGTCAGCCTGCTCCAGCTCTTCTCGACTGATCGGAGGCTTCTAGAGACGAGGGGGAACCTCATCATCCGGCAGCTTTGTGTCAGCTTGAGTGCGGAGCGCATCTATCGCACCCTAGCCGATTGCATCGAGAAGGAGGAAGATGTCGAGTTCGCCAGCATTATGGTTCAGAACCTCAACAACAACCTCATCACGGCCCCAGAGCTCTCCGAGTTACGGAAAAGACTACGAAACCTCGAGTCTAGGGTACCTATAATGTCTGTCATACCTCAGGGGGACAAACGCTGATGAATACTTTTCGGCAGGACGGGCAGACTTTCTTTGTCGCCCTCTTCAGGTCATGGTGTTACAATGCCGTCGCGACGTTCTCGCTCTGCTTACTGGCACAAGCCTACGAACAGGCATACAACCTGCTTCAGATATTGTCGGTCAAGTCCCGTCGAATGAGTTTGTTTCGGGCGTCTTGCTGACACGGGGGAATTAGTGCCGAGCTGGAGATGACGGTTAACATCCTCATCCAGATTGACAAGCTGGTCCAGCTACTCGAGTCGCCTGTCTTCACATGTAAGCGCGGGCGCCGTATATGCCCTGGATCGGAACGCTGACTCCTCTCAGACCTCCGACTTCAATTACTGGAACCAGAGAAATACCCCCACCTCTACAAATGTCTCTACGGATTACTGATGCTCTTGCCACAATCGTCTGCCTTCGCGGCGCTCAAGAACAGGTTGAACAGCGTCAGCTCTATAGGATACTTACACATCGCACCAAGACCGTATGTTCCAACGAATGCGCCTCTCTCACACTCTCGACAAGGGTCTGTGGTAGAGGCGATTCACTCTCTTCAAGCCCCTTCTTCCCGTCCAAAATTCAGTACAGGATTTGATACTCATGCTGCACCTCTCAGTAACGCCGCGACACCAAGTTCGGCGTCGTTCGACAGGCCGAACCGGCTCAAGGGCCGAGAAGAAGGCATCATCCGCTGGGCTGAGCTGCTCGAGAAGTTCCGCAGCGTACAGGAGCGCGCCAGGCGGGCGCAGAGGCTGGGGGGTGACCGCGACGACCAGCCGACCCTGGGGGTGGGGGATCTGCGCATCCTGGACGCGGCCGAAATGGCTCCTCCCAAGACAGTGGTAGGCCGCGCCGGGGCCGGACCGCCCGTTCCTGTGAAGGACAGCCCTGTGCCTACGCCACCAGCTGCTAAGCCCAAGTCCGGTCTCGGTAGGCAATTCGGGAGGTTGGGCGCTTCGGTTTCGGGAAGAGGGAAGAGGGGTCCTCAGTAATACTGTATTGACTGACCGTTAGGTATGGTGCTCTAGCTGGCCGGCTTGCCTAAAGCCGGCGTATCCAACGTTGAAGACGGCGAGGGCTAGATCGTTCGTAGCCGAGGATATTATACTGCATAAAGTGTTGGGTGACAACACCCCGGAGCGTGTCATACCATCATCTTGCCTTCCGCGGGGTCTCCCTCTCGACGAGTCCTTCAAAGACGGCGTCACGCCGCTCTGTGATGCTGCGCACTTCGTCGCGGAGCCGATCCAGCAGCTGACGAGCACGACATCCGCGGGCAAGCCCTCAAACTCGTGGACCTGCTGGTCCAGACGGCGCCGTAGATCGAGAGACTCCAGATACTTTCCCTCTTCCTCCCTGACTTGCTGAATGGTTGGGTCCGGCACGCCGACCGTCCGCGCCAGAGACGCCACCTTGTCCTGCACCTCGGGCAGCCTCTTGGCCATGGCTTTGATCTTGCGCTGGAGGTCGAGGTTCTGTCGTGCCAGGTCGGCCGGGGGCCGGTACTCGTCGCCGCGGACCTCCGCGAGCAGTTCGCCCAGCCTGGCGGATTCGGACTCGGCCAGGCTCTGGATGGTCCCCACGCGGGCAGCAGCTTGTTCCAGGTCAAAGATGCGCGTCTGCAGGTCGAGCATGGCCTGGGCCAGCCTTGCTGGCTCGGGGTATGCCATATCTAGGTGCGCGGCAGAAGAGGCCATGGCGTCCAGTGCCGTCCTTCCTTCTGTCGTGAGATTGTCTTCGATGGCGGCGTAGAATTCGTCCTTGAAAGTGGCGAGATCTATTGGCACTTGCTCGTCCTCATCGCCTGCCGCATGCTTGGCATCTCTGGCTGTCTTGATGTCCTGAAGAGCAACGGCGTCAAGCTGGCTGACTAGGTGGCGGTTCTCATCGGACGTCTCGTTGAGTGTAGCCAGAGCGAGAAGCGCCTTGAGGGTTTCTGGGTTGCGTTCAAATTGCGGCGGGGTGCGGCCGTTGTATTTGGATGCAAGCCAGCCGTCGACGTAGTTCCAATCCTTGGCCGTTGATGCGGCGAGGCGGGCGATTGTTGGTGAGAAGATGGCTGCGTCTGGCGGACGTCGGGCCATGGCTGTCTGTCTGCAGCTGCTCTGTGCTGAAGATGCGAAATTCACGGAAATCAAATATCCCGCCTGCAAAGAAACAGACAGACGCCCGTCACGTTGTGAAGGGGAGGGGAGTGGTTTGGCTCAAGGGTGTACGTGCGTGGTCGTGAGTACACTGGTACCCGGGTATCCACCACCTATCTGATGGACATCGGTACCTGGTACAATGCCTGTCAAGTAGGCCGCAGGCCGTCTCCAACAGGCCACATGTCTGTCCGCATGTGGATGTACGGAGTACCCAGGTACTTAGTCCATCCATGTAAACATCCGCCCGTGTCCTCTTTCGGATCTAGATCCGGTGCATCGACTAATGAATTCCAGCGCCTCGATCCAATCCGCAGCGACACGGTCCGAGAGGCCAACTTTCCCTTTTGACCTGCCGCCCTTCCTCCTTGCTCTGCCATAGTTGTACGTGAGGATAATTACTGTCCTGGCACCTTTGTCGCCTCGGTGACTGGCCCATTACGTTCTTTGTTCTCCATTCTGCCTATTGTGCACTCGACCTGTCTGCTTCTCGACCTTGACTGCCCGCCACTCGTCGCGATCCCGACCTCACGCGGCCGAGTGACACTGCACCACCACCACCACCACCACCTTTTGCCTACCAAGGCCTCTCATTTGCCCATCCGCGACAACCATGTACGTCCGACTCTCGACGCTGGCCCTGGCCGCCAGCCTGCTATCGCTATCGCCCTCGATCGCCATGGTGGCCGCCCTGTCGGCCAAGGACATACCCTCCGACACTCCCATCTCCGCCCTGCTCAGCTCGGCCCAGCAACATCTCGCCAGGGGGGAGACGGGCGACGCCCTCGTATACTACGACGCCGCTGTAGCCAGAGACCCCAGCGACTACCTGACCTACTTCAAGCGCGCGACCACCCAGCTCTCCCTCGGCCGCACCTCGCAGGCCGCCGACGACTTCCAGAAGTGCCTCCAGCTCAGGCCCGGCTTCGAGGGCGCCCACGTGCAGCTGGCCAAGCTCAAGGCAAAGTCGGCCGACTGGGATGGCGCAAAGGAGCAGTACACACACGCCAAGAAGGGCCAGGGCTCGCCCGAGATGGACGAGCTGCTCGAGGCCCAAGGCGCCGCCAGGCTGGCCGAGGAAGCCCACGCAGCCGGCAACTGGGACGAGTGTATCAACCAGGCCGGCGTCGCCATCATGGTCGCGAACCGCGCCGTGTCGCTGCGGGAGATGCGCTCGGCCTGCCGTTTCGCCAAGGGGGAGGTCGAGGAGGGCATGGGCGACCTGCATCACATTGTCAACCTGAAGCCCGGCAACACCTCCCCCCACGTCACCATCTCGGCCATCACATACTTCGCCCTGGCCGATCTCCAACAGGGCATGACGCAGATCAGGAAATGCTTGCACTCCGACCCCGACTCCAAGGTCTGCAAGAAGCTGCTCAAGGAAGAGAAGGCCATCGAGAAGACAATCGCCAAGGTTGAGAAGGCTTTGGGGAAGAACCAGCCCATGACGGGGACAAAACTCCTGATCCCTTCGGCAGACGACGCGGGCCTCATCCAGGAGGTCAAGGAGCAGGTGGCTGAACTCCGACAGCAAGGTGTCATTCCCGCAGCCGCACCAAGCCTGCTCGTGGCGAAACTGGTCGAGCTGGCTTGCCAAGGTTACTACGAGGTGAGCCCCCCCCCCCAAAAAAAAAAAAAGACTTCAGAACCCACAAAGGCGTGGAGACGCATGGTGCTGACTGAGACGATCCTCCAGATGAACGGCAAGAAGGCAGAAGAGTACTGTGCCGAGTCCCGTGCCCTGGACGAGAACTCATTCTACGGCTTGCTCCACGACAGCAGGAAGGCGCAGGAGTCGGAGGACTACGAAGGCGCCGTCAGGCTGCTGGAGAAGGCCAAGGAGGTCCGGCCCGAGAAGCAGGAGGTCGTCAACCCCCTCCTGCGCGACGCCCAGATCGAGCTCAAGCGCAGCAAGACCAAGGACTACTACAAGGTGCTCGGGGTGACCCGCGACGCGGACGAGAAGCAGATCAAGTCGGCCTACCGGAAGCTGTCCAAGGTGCACCACCCGGACAAGGCCGCCAAGCAGGGCCTGACCAAGGAGACGGCCGAGAAGAAGATGGCGTCCATCAACGAGGCCTACGAGGTGCTGAGCGACCCGGAGCTGCGGGCGCGCTTCGACCGCGGCGACGACCCCAACTCGCAGGAGCAGCAGAACCCGTTCCAGGGCAACCCCTTTGGTGGCCAGCCCTTCATGTTCCAGCAGGGCCACGGCGGGCAGCAGTTCCAGTTCAAGTTCGGCGGCGGCGGCGGGTCACCATTTGGCTTCTGAGGCTAGATCTATGGTGGTGTTTTTAACAACTTTTCTTGTACATGCATGGCGTTAGTCGATGGAGCGGGACCCTAACAAAGGGGGCCCAACAAGCTGGGCTGGAGTTCAAGATATCACGCAGTCACAAAGACGGGTTTGAAACGTAAAAGCGCTGAGAGAGACTTGCTGGCTGCGCCCAAGAGATAGTGCATCAATATGCGTAGCTAAACATCAGGTCAAATCATGAGCTGACTCTCGGACCCGACATTTCAATTTGCTCACTCCTCTGCGGCCTCACTGAAAGTCGAAGTACCGAGTCCTAAGAGCAGCCTACTACACATGTCGTGCATAGTTCATAAGGTGCAGCCAAAGGCAGACTAATTCCAAGACAGACACGCACTCGCATCGTTAGTATCGCAGACAGGAAACAAAACGACAGACGCTTGCGACCTGCTCTATAGATCTAGTAGTACCCGCACATCCATGTCATTCATACATTGCAGCCTCGCGTTTTATGTACATAAGGGCGCTTGGCCCTCGCTGAACGCCGAATGAGATCGTCGTCAAGAGACGCCCGCCCACGAGACTGACGTCTGTCTATGGTCGCCCCATCGTGCACAGGGCCAGAGCTCCGGTGCAATGCGAAGCGGGCGGGACCGCGCAGCAAGCGACTGATGCTACTACATCAGCAGCGAGATGCGGCAGAGCCTTGGTAGATTTGGGTCGATGCCGACCAGCGACAAGACGGGGCCAGATTCGCTGCGTCCCAAGACCTGTGCAAGGTCTTAGAGGTCCGAGGCGACAGGTTCCGATCTCATACTGGTGGTGCCCTCTCATGACGCATCGTTTGAGCGAATGAAGTACGCCCTAGAGTGTAAAGCAAATCAGCAAGTGGATCGGCCCCAGGGCGCTGGAGAGCGGTGGCGAGAGCGCACGCGGCAGCGCAAAAGGAGTTTGGGTTCGGGAGAGAGGAAATGAGTGAGCCTTACTTTGAGAACTCGTAGGCCGACCAGCAAATGGCCGTGCTAGGCATGGTGGTCACAATCCTTGGCCGGACGCCCTTGAAGAAACCCCTGAACCCTTCTCTCCGGTACAGCAGCTGGCACCCTGCCTTGAACCCGTTCACTGTTCTCAACTCGGAATCCGATGCTGTGCCCCTGGTCTGAAGCATCGTCTTGATGACATCCATGGGCGTTGTGAGACCGGCAGCGAAGCCACCAGCAACAGCACCAGCCACGCAGTGGGTGAAGGGATCGTATTGCTTGCCGGGGTTCATGGTGGTGGATATCGACTCATAGGCGAGGAATTGGAGGGCGGTGAACGGCACGGTCATGGAAAGCGTCGTCGGGTACGAGACGTAGAAGGCGCCGAGCCCCTCGGTCCGGTAGACATACTTGGCGCAATCGAACATGGACCGGTACATCTTGTTCGAGTTCTTGATCTGCATCCTCTGCTTAATGACTGTGATTGAGTTGTCAGCAGCGTCGCTACCAGCCCCACGGAGCGACTGCGTGAGGTCACCATAAGGATTTTAGCTCGTACCGTCAAAGGGATTCATGAGCGCATCGCTCGCAATTGTTGCGGCGGCTCCACTGGTGGCTATTATGGTCAGCTGCTGGGATATGCCATGCGTTCCGTGCTGGGCTCTAACCTGCGGCCAAAGGATGGTGCACGCCAGCCTTGTTCCCGCCCATGACGTGTTTGACAGCTTCGTAGGTTGCGAAGTATACGGCATGTGCCGGCCCTGCGCCGACAACGACGCTCGACATTCCTCGCCACAAACTCAGAATCCCCTCGCCGGTGGCCATCTTGTATGTCCCCTGTATAACACCGTTGTAGACAGCGGTGGGAGACGGATTCAGGACTTGCATTCGAGTCTGCGGCGCACGGTGGGTTAGGCGGAATGGTCGACCAAAGGGCTGCGTGGAGGGAGCCCCCGCGAGGGCGGACGAACCTTGATGGCGTCGATGGGGTACATGACTGTGTGCTCCTGTTGCTGCGGTCAGAGTCTCGATTCACCGCAGGAAGTAGCGAGAGGGCAAAGAATGATGCGGCTGTACGTACGGCTATGCCGGCGAAAGCACCGGCAACCATGTTCTGGAACAGGCTGAAGTTGGGCGGTAGTGATTCATAGCTACAGGGCGGCCGAGGGCCAGGTCAGCACGCGTGCAGTGGGATGCGATACATGTGGACGGCGGGACTCCCGATAGAGCTTGTCAACCCATGGAGGAAGAGGAAGCTATGTGAGGTGCTGAGGAGCCAAGAACAACTCACTCGTAGTCCTCATGGTCCTCGACGGGCTCGGCATTGGGCTGGGCCATCTGGGCCGCAGCGGCAGATGCTTCGCCGAAGGACTTCTGGAAATCCAGGTTGATGATGATGCAGGATCAGGGGCCTTTCGTAGGCGACGGCCGAAGCAGAAGGGACCGCGGGACCGGGGGGCCGAGGCAGGACGCTGGATGTTCCTAGAGACTCGCGCACAGTTCAGCTCGACGTGTCGCGAGGCAGATGGCCAGCAGTTGAAGGAGAGCAGGGCGCTCGCCTTCCAGATGGAGCTCGACCCGGGCTGGTGACGCAATGCAAAAAGGATGGGGTGCACGCAGAAGCACAGGACAGCTGGCGCAACACAGGGAGGGGGGAGGGGAGAGGACGAGGCTTGATGGTGCCGGTGCCAATGGCGGTGGTGGTGAATGGTGATGATGCCCGGGGAAGAGGATTTCTCTTGCCCAATGCGCAAGGTTTACGCAGAGGCAGACGGGACGTACAAAGTACCGCGCAGTGCCTAGCTCGTGGGCGGGCGGGCAGGCAGGCAAGTCCAGGCCGGAGCAGACGGGAACAGGTAAATTTCTCAAACGGCCAGCCCAGCACAGCAGTGGCGAGTCAAACCCCGGATTCTCAGCTCGGGCGGGCACTCGGGCACCTGGGCAATCTGATTGACTACCGTTTGTACCGTGCAGCAGGCGTCGGGTGGTCCTGGGGGCGCGGAGATGGTCAGATCTGTCGAGGACTGACTGTGCAGGACCGCGGCATTGATGTATCCCACACTCCAATGGAGATCTTGCCGCGCCCGTGATAAAAACTGAGCTGGGGGCGAGCTAAAGGGTTCCTTAGTCGGAGCACCGCAGCCAGGGGGCAGGGCGAGTACGTACCCCAGAAACGGGGCCCAGGCTGGAAACGGACCCTCTCTTTTCTCGGATCTGATAAGGATTCTCCTCGGGCAGCCGCGAGCATGACATGGCACCCTACATGGTACCTGTCGACCTGGGGACCATGTGGACCCCAACCACCGATGTATAGATGGTAAAGTACATGCGCTCGCGGTACATGTGAACACGCGCACCAGCAGCAGGTGTTCGGCCCTCCGATCGGCCTCGGTCCTTTCGCATTTGTCTTCCAAATTCGGTCGGCCAGCCAAACGGTAGCAGCCAGCGCCGTCCACTACCACAGCCACCTGGGCCGCATGGTCACCGTCGCACATGACCAGGCCCTCTCATCGTGTGCCGTCCAAAAGAGACCTGGATACATAGTATATGCAAATATAGATAGATTTGTCTGATACCTTTATCCGTCGAGACTCCCAAGACTCCAAGACCCCAAACACTCCAGGCCTGCCTTGCGTGACATGCATGATCTGAGCACGTTGCAGACGTCCCAAGCCGCTGAAATACGTCCATGCCCGCAAAAGAGTAATCATGGTAGGATGCACCTGGTCCATTATCTCTACTCCAACAAACGCCAGTGTCCATTCCTACCACTATAACCACACTGTATCACCGCAGGCCCCCTGGCATATGCTGCAGCTCTCGTTGGAATTGGTACATCATCCCAAACACCCCGTCTTCCCTGTCACCTTCGTTCGTCGCGCTGTTGTCACGACCAAGTGCTTGTCCCGGCGATGCCTGCCACGCAGACTCGTCCAGTCCGTGCCCACTCTCGTACGCATCATCCTCGTCTCGTCGCCTCGTATCGCCCTCGATATTCTCGCCCTCAAATCCTTCCTCGATGATATCTTCCCTGTGCCTGCCCTGCCGCGGTCGGTGCATGCTCCGGCCCAGTGTCGAAACCGGTGGCTGATGGTGCGGGTCCAGCAGGATCGAAGCCATCGGCGAGAGCGTTGGTGGCGCCGCCATTCCGTGTCTAGGCGTCCTGCCAGCGTGGGAGGGTCCCCCGGGCCCCCGGCTTCTAGCCCGGCCCAATTCACTGCGGCCCATCCGCGATGCCGCCATGTCTGCCGCTAGAGTCGGGGACTGCAAGCTGGGGAATGCCGGCGGCGGCTGGAATTGGTTCCGCGCCCCCGGTGGAAGGTGGCCCGGGATCCCCGTCCTGGGGTTGATCACGTAGTTGTCTAGGAACCCGTAGTACGATGCCGCCATCTTGCCATGCTTGGTCGCGTAATAGTCCTCGCGGGTGTCCGCGTCTGGCTTCGGCTTCCCAACGCCCTTCTTGAAGTCGAACTCGGCGAACGAGCAGATATACCCCAGGCCGTCGACGTGGATGGTGAACTCCCGAAAGAAGTCGACAATCTGATCGCTCGACCGTGGCAGGCTGACGGAGAGGATAAGAGGTGCAATCAGGATGCCCACAATCTCCTCCAGAAAAATCACCAGTTTGTTCTTGTACAGCGCCGAAAACTCATCCTTGACTGCGGAGCTGTGTAGTCCTAGCCCCTGCCAACGGTCCGGCTCATAGTGGGTGTATTCAATGACTTGCCTCAAGGCGTACTCGGGCTCAAAAACCGTGTTCTCCTCGGGTACCATGCCTCTGGCAAAAGCCCACGCACCTGCGAAGATGGGGAAGTAGAACAGTACCGTTCGGTCCGGTGTGATCTCAAAACCCAGGTCGGTGTCTACCATCGTCACGATCGCTAGAACAGTAGCCAAGGCCCCGGCTATGAAGGATACCGTCCTGGCCATGCGCGCCGTCATCTCCTTGGGGAACTGGTCCAGGTATCGTGTAGCAAACGGATATGACATATTCAGGCGTTCTTGGAAGATGTGGGGAAGCTCATTGAATTCTCGGAACTTCCACTCGGCCAACGGCGTGTACGCTCGCGTGCCCAAAGCCGAGGGGTTCTTGCGATATTCCTACACAACAAGTCATTAGCTTTAACAGACCGGGCGAAACTGGGCCGGGCGAGGGTACCAAGGCTCACATGAAAGTAAGTCAGGAAATGCATGATAAAGAGGTAGCCAGCCATGAAAGGAGCAACCATGAGGGTCATAACTCCAGCGAACAAGAATCTCGCCCGCAATTTCTGGCTTAGCTGGCCTCTGCGATCTGACTTGAGAAACTCTTGGTTCACCTGGCCACGTTCGTCAAAGACATAGTCCATGATGCCGAAATTCAAGGTCCACTCGAGGAGACGAGAAAGATACTGACGCCCGCTCAAGAACGGCAGCGGGATGGTGAGGTCCAGAATATCCTTGTTGATCAAGGCTATGAGAAAGTTCTCCCTTCGCATGAGGCGGTTGGCAATGTCATGCGCATCGAGCCTCTCCTTGGACTGACTACCGAGCCACTTCCGCTGGCGGGCCGTCAAGTGACCCGCCGTTTTGGGGTTCTGATCCCGGAGGGCCATGATACGGACGACAACGTCCTGCCACGAGATAGTCTGCATATCATGTTCGGGAATGCCAAGCAGGTGGGAGTAGAAGTCCCGGAGGTGTAAAAGGCGCCGAATGTCGAGAGGAATCTGGATAGCTTTCCATATGAAATAGAAGACAAATATCCACAGGCCAAAGTTCCAAAGCCCAGACATTTTCTTTGTACACTGGGATATAAGCACCTGGTTCATGGACTTGCTGTGGGGGAACTTGGAGTAGTCGATGCACTGTGTTAAGAAGGTGAGGAATGCGACGATGAAGCCAACCTCCACCAGGTGAAGGACACGGTCCAGGAGGATGCACCACAGGCCATTGCCCCTGTAGTAGTCGTATACGTCCTGCATGAAGATGTCGAGGTTTGTGACGTTAACCCATCTCCACATAGCCTTCTGCTCGGCCGTTCCAGTGACGACGCTGCCCACCACTCGATTTGAGCGCGCTCTAGTGTATGGCAGGGCGGCTGGAGGATGTTCGTCTTGGTGGAGCCTCTGCTGATGTTGTGTCGTCTCCCACTGGGCCCGAAGCCTCCTGGTCGAGGGCTCGGGGGCACCATGTGGTCGTGGGGGCGTTGCTGTCCTTCCGTGGCGTTTCGACCTACTGGGAGGATCTGTAGCATTTTTCTCGACCAGGAGCGAGGCAGGCACATCATTATCTCCTTCTTCATCTGGATGTGGCCACGTAGTCTCGTGTTGTTGGGGTGAAGGCCTCGTGTTGCGTCGGCGGTCCGGCCTAGGATCACTGGCTTGTGTCATCCTGCTGTGTTCGATAGCGAGGGTTTCGGGATCCAAGTCATCTTCCTGGAAGCTATGGTTCAGGTTCTCGTCGTCCAGGGCAAAGCCGGCGCGGTCCTCAACGTCGAGATCATCGTTGCGGGAGCGCAGTTCCTCGTAGAAAGACCTCTGCTGGCTTGCAGGAGCGAGCCTCGAGAAGAAGTTGGACGTCATATTCGAGGCATGCGGTCTTCGCTATGTTTGGTCGAACGGTGTTTGTTGGGGGGTCATGATAGCATGACGGGGGCAGAGGCGGTCGGCGGCTTGTTTACTCTGCGCTTCTTGTGGATGGGCGAGGAACGGAAGAATGACGCATCTGAAGGTGCAGTAGTCTATATGGGAGTGCGAGCAGGAGGGAGAGAGGTCGCCTCTCCTCCAAAGTGCAGCAGCAGGTGTATAGGCCACTAGTAGTTTGCGGTCCAAATGCTGCCTGGGTCAGGTGGGCTCTGGGTGTTCTATCACAAGGACGGCAAATGCGTGGAGACGGCTTCGCACATCACTGTCCGGGGACCTTGCCAAGCAAACAAGTGACCGCACCTGTCCCCTCATGTCCATGGGGTCTGATGACGCCAGCACCGGGAACGGTAGGCGGTCAGAGGCGCCCCATGCCTACCACACCCCACCCAGCCCGCTGGAACCTGGGAGCTCAAGCTTCCCTTACCCATGCAGCCCCCCTGACAGCTGGCCATCAAGCTGGCGGCATGGGGGGAGGTCAACACTCATTTGTCCGTCCAGCCTGTCCACTCCATTTCGGCTTATATCCAAGCCAGGCAGGCCTTCGATATCCACCCCCATGCTCCGGCTCCCCTACGTCGGAAACAGACGTTTGCGTGGGTGTTGTCGTTCCCAGGCGGGACAAGGCATGAAATGATGACTTCGGAACACTCCCTTCCCTTGGGCTCTGTGCCACAGACGCCTACCACAGCGTCGGCCTTCAACTTCAAGGGACCCAACCCGTTCTCGTCAAAGGTCACCACCGTCCTGGCCACCTCCTACGCCGACTCCGAATTCCGCGGTGCTCTTTCACTCATAGACGGCCGCGGACTCACCAATTCTGCTGCAACACGGCGCCAGGTCCGGTTGCAGCTCCAGAAGGATGTCATCGACAGCAATGGTAACATCATTGTGGAGTTTGGGAGAGTTGCCGATGTGAGAGCCACCCGCCAACCTTGATTGCCTCTGCACCAGCCCTGGGCAGCTCCTAACCAGCCAGTCGTGTCTAGCAACTGCGCCGCATAGGTGCGACTATTGCCAAACTGAACAAGAGTTACGATGACATGAAGACGCACATCTCCGCCGCCCATGGCGCAACTGCTTCTGTCACACACGACGCTTCGTCTCTGATGACCCAGCGGCGGCAGGTTGAGACCAAGCAAGAGGTCCTCGCATCTTTCAACAAGCATTTCTTGCTTTCAGAAGATGAGTTGTCGGCCCTGACATCGACTGCAGAGCCTGTCGACGACGTCTTCTTCACTGTCCTTGCCAAGGCCAAGGGAATACGCGAGGACTGCGAAGTCCTGCTTGGCTTTGAGAACCAAGCACTCGGGCTTGAAATCATGGAGAACACGTCAAAGAACCTGAATCTGGCCTTTCAAAAGCTATACCGTTGGATTCAACGTGAGTTCAAGACCCTAAACCTTGAAAACCCCCAGATGGGCTCCCCGATACGGCGTGCCTTGCGCGTGCTGGCAGAACGCCCATCCCTTTTCCAAAATTGCCTGGATCTATTTGCCGAGACCCGAGAACAGCTGCTGTCGGATTCTTTCCACACGGCGCTCACGGGGTCCTCCGCGTCTGGTGTCGAAGACCGATCAGTGAAGCCCATTGAGCTGGCTGCCCATGATTCACTGCGTTACGTGGGAGACATGCTCGCGTGGATGCACTCCGCAGCCGTCAGCGAACGAGAGGCACTGGAGATACTATTTGTCTCCGAAGGAGATGAGATCGCCAAGGGAATCCAGGCCGGCCGCGAGAACGAAGCATGGCATCTACTGGAGGACGGCGAAGACGGCGAGAGTGCTGTTTTCGACCCCGTGAAGGCTCTAAATGAGCTGGTAGATCGGGACATGTCTGGCGCTGCCAGGATTTTGCGGCAGCGAGTGGAGCAAGTCATACAGACGAACGAGGACGTCATCCTGGCATACAAGCTGGCCAACCTACTGAATTTCTACCGCGTCACCTTTGCCAAACTACTCAGTACCGCGTCGGTCTTGGTGGAATGCCTTCAGGGTCTCGAGTCTGAAGCATTGCGCCTGTTCCGGTCGCTCATGAGAGACTACGTGGGCAACCTGCAAGGAGAATTCCGGCAGACGCCTTCAGGCCTCGAGCCTCCCGACGTTTTCCGCGAAGCGCTCGAGCAACTTTCAGCAGTCATGAAGACGTACGACACGTCTCTGACGGCCTCGGACAGGCGGGAAGCAGATTTCCAACCAATCCTAGCCGAAGCTCTGGACCCTTTCGTTTCCGGTTGTGAAGGCATGGCCCAAAGACTTGAAGATCCCTCACAATCCATATTCTCCATCAACTGCGCACAGGCCGCCATTGAGACGCTTTCGAGATTCGACTTTGCTGAAGGGCGCGTGGAGAGTTTGCACAAGGAAGTCGACCAACGTTCTCAGACGCTGGTCGATAGCCAATACCTATTCTTCAGGAGAGAGTCAGGCCTGGATGTAATACTGACTGCTGTCGAGTCTATGGACGAAAGCCCGGAGGACATCGAACGCCTGCGGGCACTCGAGCCTTTCCAACCGGCCTCACTGGAGCTTACGGGCAGAACACTTGACAACTTCCTCGCGTCAGCTCTCATGGACGCCATGGAGGGCATCCAGAAGCTGCAGGACTCCCGCCTTGCCAGGGAGATCACCGAAGAGGCCGCAGAGAGGTTCCTTGCGGACTTTGGGCGCCTGGAGAACATGCTCATGTCTGCAGACGAAGCTGCCGAGCGGCAAGGTAGCCCAAGCGGCGCGGATCAGGACATGGAGAGCCTCCGCATAGCCTTCCCCAGGACGGCTGACGAGATCCGCATGCTGCTTTCATGATGGCCCTGGGTGGGACCCTGGACTTGTAAAACGGGGCTATCTGTCACGGCTTTATGCGCGAACAAGTAGTAGACAATGCAGGACAGCGCAGAAGGATAGATACAGGCCAATTGCAGAGGACGCTGGCCGTGCATGAGTCCCGTGTTTGTGTTGCCCATCTCATTTTCGAATATTCTGTGGCTGTCATCCCGAAATAGGTGTCGTAGGAGTAAACCATGGGCCCTCGGCGGCTGCATCTGGGGTCTGTCTCCATAAAATGGCTATTCTGGTGTGCTCAGGGTGACCCCAGCAGACACCAAGGCACCGCGGCGGCACGGTACCAAGAGGTTGGTCGTCAAAGGGCAATTGGGACCTCAGCTTCGGGTCGGGGGCTGCCTACCTAGGTACGTCACTTTGCTAGTGGTCACCCAACGGCCCAGGGCAGTCAGCGGTCAGCTTTGGGTACTAGTCCAGGTACTTCAGCCGGCAGCCAGCCCAGGTGAATTACCTGGTCCCGAGTAGACTACGTGCCTGGCCTGCAAGTACCTACTTCGGTACAAAGGTGGTAGACAATGCGGGTTGGTGGTCCATTCCTGGACGGGCCCAGCCAACTCCACTCCGTAGACTCTTTCGTCCCGCAACGCGAACCACATGCGCAACCGCCTGCATTTATGCACACGACACGCACGCTCCTGGGCACACCCATATATGCTTGCCGGATACATATGACAACAGACCACTGCCGCATGCAAACCGCCAAAAGGCACAACCTCCAGGATCTTCGAACCGGCACCAGGCCAGCAGACGGCACCCTTTCTGTCCCCGGTTAAAGAGTCGCGTAACTCCTCCATCCACAACGTGCCTGTTCCTGCGGCGTGCTGTGCGCATGCCCACCCCATGAGTTACGACCAAGGCCCGGCATGGTCTGGACGGCGGCACAATGCTTCGAAACAAGGCCACACTGCCTGCGCTGCAGAAAACCTACGATGAGAGCTACTTGACCTGTTCTACCGCTGTGTACTATGAGGGCCAGGTAAGCGTACCCCTCCCCCCAGGGCTCTCTGCTCCCCGCCCGGACTCCTGGTTCCCCGGGCTTCTAGTACGTGAGGCTGTGAGATTGGCTGACAGACATCGATTCAGGGCAACGAGAAAGAGGCGATGCGCTGCTGGAAATCAGCTCTCAGCAATATATATGATCACAATGCCAATAAGGTGCCAGCCACCTACGACCCCAGATCCGAGACCGAGAGGGCGCTGGTCGAGAGCCTGAAGAAGCTCGAGTTACAGTGCAAAGAGCGCATCGATCTTCTGGAAGCCCTGAGAGTGTCCCGTCAAGAAGACGCCATCAATACCCCGAGAACACCATCGAACGGAAAATTAGTTGAATACATAGAGCCTTCGGACCTGGAACCGCGTAAAAGCACTCCAGGAAAGGGATGGATAGGCGACGGAACGATCCCGGCTATCACCTATCCCGAGCTATCACGGCCAGCTTTGCCGCCGCGACCGAGCCTGAACACTAGGACGTCCTCTGAACAGGCCGTAGTGGGAGGCAGGCGTACCAGCACTGAGGTTGGGGGCTCGTCCTCGGTGTCGCGGCCGTCAGGCCGTTACACTCCCTCTTCCAGCAGGAGGGCCTCACGTTCACCGAGCCCCGAGAAGTACACAATGAGGACCACACTGCGCTCAAACAAGTCTGGTGAGAGATCGGCCAAGTCTTCCCGTCGCCCGTTGCCCAAGACTACCGATGAACCTGGGGCGAGCAGGGCTGCCACACTTGCCTGGGGCGCTCTCGGCACACGAAACAAATCCTCTCTTGGGCGCGACGCGGACACCTCTGCGGGTCAGAGCACGAGTCTCCCGCCCTTAGACGCCACTGCGCATAGCTCGAGGAGACCAGACACGACTTCGCCGACCCGGCAATGGGACAGCCACTCTCGGAGACTAGTTAGACACAAGGACGAAGAGGCCGGGGCGGCAGGGAAGAGACGTAGCACCGAGCTGTTGGACACGGCGCCTTTCTCGGAAGACCTAGTCGGTTTCGAGCCGTCCGCTCTCTCCGTCAACGCAGCGTCGAGTGCCCTGAATGGGTCGCCTGGGCCCGAATATCGCGAGCATGAGCGATCATCGCGGCATAGACTGGATCGGACAGCGAGATTGCAGGCCAAACTGTTACGAGGCGATCAGGATCACACACAAAGCCGGTCTCACAGCAAGAACGGGAGCAGTGCAAGCCTCCCCACGCGTCCTAAAGCGGGCCATGCAGAAAGAGAGCGCGTTTCCAGCTCTAGCTGGGCGACCAGTGCAAAGGCCGCCTCGATCCGGAAGTCAGCATCCGACTCGAGCCTAGAAGGTAGTGATTCTGGGTTCGCGTCCTCGCGTCCGAAAAGACGAGTGTCGCAAAAGGAACGAGCCCTGACTGCTAACTCCAGAAGTCATTCGCGGTCGAATTCAAGGTCGAATTCTAGAAACAACTCGGGGGAATCAGGCGGGGACGATGCCGCGCCAGAGAGGTCATGGAAGAAGAGGAAGGCGGAAGTGATGAAGAACCTGCCTCCGGGGGTGGACAAGACTGCTGCTAAACAGATATTGAACGAGATCGTGGTGCGCGGGGACGAGGTGCACTGGAGTGATATTGCTGGGCTTGAAGTGGCAAAGAGCGCGCTGCGCGAAGCTGTTGTATACCCTTTCTTGCGGCCGGATCTCTTTATGGGGCTTCGGGAACCCGCAAGAGGCATGCTGTTGTTCGGGCCTCCTGGGACGGGGAAGACGATGCTTGCGCGGGCCGTTGCTACAGAGTCCAGGTCGACCTTCTTCTCCATCTCGGCGAGCAGTCTGACGAGCAAGTACCTGGGAGAGTCAGAGAAGCTGGTCCGGGCCCTGTTCGGGCTGGCCAAGGTCCTGGCGCCCAGCATAATCTTTGTCGACGAGATCGACTCGCTGCTCTCGCAGCGGTCGGGCTCCGGGGAGCACGAGGCGACAAGGAGGATCAAGACCGAGTTTCTGATACAATGGAGCGACCTGCAGCGGGCCGCAGCCGGTCGGGACTCTGGGGATAAGGAGCGTGGCGATGCGAACCGGGTCCTAGTGCTTGCAGCGACAAACCTCCCTTGGGCCATCGACGAAGCTGCACGCCGGAGATTCGTCAGGCGGCAGTACATTCCTCTGCCCGAGTCGGAGACCAGAGCCATCCAGTTGAAGACCTTGCTAGGGCAGCAGAAACACAGCCTGACAGACGAGGACTTCGTGAAGCTCGTCGAGCTGACTGATGGTGAGTAACTCACGGCCAAGTGCTGGCGTGCGTAAACCCGGCAAGATCATGTTTTGCTAACCTGTGCCCTCCTCCATAGGCTATTCGGGATCTGACATTACTGCGCTGGCCAAGGACGCTGCTATGGGCCCCTTGAGATCCCTTGGCGAAGCATTGCTGCACATGACCATGGATGAAATACGACACATCGCGTTGGAAGATTTTGTTTCTAGCCTCGCAAACATACGGCCCAGTGTGAGCAAAGCTGGCCTCAAGGAGCACGAGGACTGGGCGACAGAGTTTGGGGAGCGAGGGGGTTGAAGCCATTCATAGTAGGGAAAATGCATATCGTTTAAGCGGCCTGGATAGTAACAAAGTGTCGGTGTGCTTCACGGCGTTGATTGCAGAGAAAGTTTGCGGGCGCTCCGGTCAATGTTCCATGGCTAGATTCAACCCTTTGGGTCTATAGAGCAAGTCATGCCTGTACAGCCCGTATGATACATACACACAAGTATGTGGTTTGCATGTGTGACTTAACATTGTCCCTTCCATCCTCAGGCGCATCAGTCCTTGCCTGGCCTATTGCCCTCCCCCATCTATCCTTGCCTCGACGGTCAAATACCCGCCTCTACCCTTTCCTCCCAAGGCGGCCGTTGAGCCGATAGACACAAAGCTCGGCCCCGCTTCCCGGCCGCGACCCTTCCGCCCACAATCCTGTCTCCTGGCTCCTACGGACGGGACGAGCCTTACGACGCGCGGTAGCCAAGCTCCCCTCCCAGGCGCGCGATCTCCGCCGTCGCCCTCTGGGCCTTGGCGACGGCCCTCTCCATGGCCTCGGCGCGCTGCCTGAGCTGCTTGCGCGCCACCTTCTTGGCCCGGTCGGCGGCGTGCGCGGCCTCCCTCTCGGTGGGCGTCGGCACGGGGGGCCTCTCGTCGATGGGTGGGCCCCAGGGCGCTATTATTCGGTTGACCACGTGCCGCTTCGTCTTGGACGTCCGCCAGCCCGAGCTTATGCTCACGATGTCCCCCTTCCGTAGCGAGTCATTTGGGTCGTGGACCAGGTGGCGCTCGAAGTGTTGGAAATTCTACGGTGAAGAGAGGATAGTGAGCGATTATTATGTTAACTGTTTGGGCTGGGTGCTGGGTGCTGGGTGGAGGGTGCAGGGGCGGGCAGAGAGGGCAGGTGCCTGCTTACCTTTTTTACTTTCTTGTTCCAGTCCTCCTTTGCTACTTGCACCTTGACCGTGTTCCGTGCCAGCCCCGCCGAGACGACTATCCCGCTCATCTCCCTGGAGATCACCCCCGAGGACGTCTTCGTCACGGTCTTTGCCGCCGCCGCGACGGCTGGCGCCACAGCTCTGGCAGACATTGCGGGCTGCGGACCGCCAGTGGTGATATGGGTGGTGTCGTAAGATCTCGCCTGGCGCCACTTGGTTATATTCCACGGCAAGCTTTGGTCGGAAAAGACAGCAGTTGTGAGGCCCGGGGGGGGGGGGGTTCTTGGTCGTTGACCAGCATGCCGTGGTGTCGCGTGGAGGCGGCTGCGTCCAAAATTCAACCGCCTTGCGCCGGCTCGGCACCGGTGCAGACCCTGACCCTCAACAGGCCCGGGGGAGCATATAGTATCCCAGGGGTGGGGGTTTTTGCTAGAATCCTACTTCAATAAAGGAAGCCCTTTCACCTTTTTACGGATCTTAAAACAAGTTGCAGGTGAATAATTAGTTTGCCAATAATGGTTGCGATCTGTCTGAAAATGCTCATAAACAACATTCGCCCATGTCAATGCTACACGTTCATCCATTGGTCGTTTTTCCTTTTGATTTTCATTCACACCCGCTATATACGCGCTGGGTGACAGACCAGCTCAACAACTCATGATTTCTGCGATGCCTCCTTGGTCGCCTCGAGGGCGGTCCGGAATATAGAGACCAGCTGGTCCGTCTCCTCCAGCCCGAGGCTGATGCGGATCAGGTCAGGGTCAACCCCGAGGCTCGCCGCCCACTCCTGCTCGGCATAATGCGCAAGGAGGACATACGGCGAGGTCAGCGTGAAGTTGGTCCCCAGGCTCGGCCCCTTGGCCGTCTCTATGCTGTCGTAAAAGCCCATGGCGTCCGCCTTGCGGTGGAAGACGACAGAGAGGAGGCCGCCGTACCCCTTGTCCGGCAGCTTGCACGCGTCGTAGTTGGCCCTGTCCTTGTTGTACTTGGGGTAGTGCACCGTCTTGACCAGGTCGTTGGAAAGCAGCACCTCGCAGATGGCCTCGGCGTTGGCGTTGACGCGGTCGATGCGCGTGGCAAAGTCGCGGCTGTTGCGCTCCAGGAAGATGGCGTCCTCGGGCCAGTACGTGTCCTGATACTCGCGCCGCGCCGCCGCCGTGAGCTCGGCGTAGTAGCGGCCCTTGGGGTTCAGCACCGCGCTGCCGCCCATGACGTTGCAGTCGCCCGAGAAGATCTTGGTCAGGCTGCTGACCACCACGTCGGCATACTGCAGCACGTTGATGTTCGCGAAGGTCCCGATGGTCTCGTCCACCACCACCGCGAAGTCGTACTGGTCCGCCAGGGCGCGGATTCGCCCAAGGTTCGGGCAGCTTAGCAGCGGGTTGCCTGGGAACTCGCAAAAGAGGCCGAGGAATTTCTCGCCTGACTTGAGCCTCTGCTCCAGGTCGTCCAGATCCTCCTCAGACGCGCGGCCGTAGAATAGACAGCCGGGGCCAAACTTCTGCAGGATTTTGAGGGTGTCGACGTATGGGAAGCCAAAGTTGATGCTCTTCTGGCTCCCGCGGGCCTTTGACAGGAGACGATGCGTGTTGAATATGGCGTTCATGCCACATGGGAACAGGTAGATGTCACGTTCTGTTAGGCCCTTGACACCTCTGTTGCTGGGCTCTGCTTGGGGCAGTGGGTGATTCTTAACATCCACGTCGTGTGTCAAAGTACCAGCGATGCGTCGCCTGATGGCCGTTTTCGCTCGCTCCACGAGGGATATGTCCAGGTTCCTACCAAATCGCTCCTCGACAAACCGAGACGATTCTTCCGAGTCTGGCGCGGGACCGTTGCCATTGCCATTGCCATTGCTGTTGCCGTTGCCGTTCTTTGGCGGTGACACTGTCTCGTCGACAGACATGGGTCGCTGGTAGCGCCTCGGACCCTTACAAGGCATTTTCCGCACAGGCGAGGTCGGCGGTTTGGGCGAATCATCCGGCACGAGCAAGCCCTGGTCAAGGAGGCTGCTGCAGAACTCGGCACGCCGGCTGGAGATACCATCGCCACTGTGCTGCCAGTATTGTTTCGCGAAGGGAAATGCCTCGGGGACGAACAGCACGGCTGACACTGTGGGGCCGATGGGCTTCAGAGGCGCAGCAGCAGGATTCGACGAGTCCAGGACCAGGTGAACGGTGTCAAGTTGCTCCTGCGCCGAAACAGGCGCCTTCTCCTTGATGAAGTCGACACACCTCGAAGCGATGGTCTCGTTGGGGAACAGCATGGCCGACTGTCCAGGGCGACCGAACTTGTCCGCGATTTCCTGGGCAAAAGAGGCTATACTCCGGTGGATAAAGAACCTGGGGTAGCCGGTGGTCATGCTGTTTACAACCCATTTCTCGCCCTCTTCGTAGCCAACATTGGCTTTCCACGTAGGCAACGACACGCTCACAGCCTTTGAGGCGGGACATTGTTGTCAGCAAGGGAATACCACTCTGATCCGCGTCTTGGGCATTGAGTACATACGTGAGCTGTGTCCGGGGGAATAGACTCCCCTAATTTGAGGTGTGGCATCGCGCCGCCGAGTCCGATGGACTGGAGAGGCAGAATTGGGCGACCGTTGGTGATGTGACGCAGTCACCACAGAATATTATACCAGGCAAGTATCCAGTGGTTCAGCGAGAGTGAGCATCAAGCCGTGTCTCCTCAACTGCGGCCGTTTGGTGTGTTGAAGAGGGGTGTATGACTGGGCGTGACGGAAAGAAATGAGTCAACGGGAGATGGCTGACGGGTAGGCAGGTGGTCACGTAGTCGGGCACAATCGTGTGTAGTCTGTCGCGGGGTTCGGAGGCAGAGAGAAGAGCGGCGGACCCATATGTTCACTGGAGACTCATCCTTCCTCGCCCGAGATGCACTGCAGTTGGTTGATCCGCGGCAGATGGGCATTTCTCACTCAGGTCCATCCCGGACCGGGGCCGTTGCGTTCCCGCAACGGAGCTAGAACATGGGCCGGCCGACAATCGGAGCCACAACTTGGGTGGTGGCAAAACTTCGGGAGACAAAGCAGCAACTGCAATTCATCTTCTTGCCGTCGCACAACGCGCGACCCCCACCCTCCTGATAAACTTCGTCACCTTTGGAGCGCGGCAGTACAGTAGTTAGAATCGGGCACGCTTGTCGGCACTCACAGTTTGCGCGTATGGGCGGTAGCGTCGATTCCTGATGCCGAGATACCCACGAAGGCAATCGAGGTGTACAAGTCAATGCTACGAGAGATGCATCTAATGGCAGGCTTATGTGGAATTCATGTACCACCCCATTACGTCGCTATCGATCATATCACGCCGTCCATGCCCACGCCTTTCAGATGCGAATAGTCTCATGCAGCAGATCGCTCTGCGTCGGATGGTGTACGAGATGTTAGAACCCTCAAGAGCATTGCTGTCGTCATAATCGTTTTCGTCCTGTAAGCCGAATTTACTAGTACCGACCCGGTCACCGGGGGGGGGGGGGAGACAAAAATGGGGAACGGAAACCAGAAACCAAACGCAGAAAGACGAAGGGTCAGTAAGCATAATCCTTTGTTGCGCGAGCCCAATCCTCACGAACTCCTTGTTTGACCCATCAAGCATTGTTACCCAGGTCTTATTCATTGGTACGGCCTTTCACTCCTCCGACTGCCCACACAACTGATGCTGTCACTCGGGGCAAGACTTTCAAGGTCATCGTCCACATAGCTGCTCCCCACACCACTCGCAGGCAGGGGGACGCGTCTCGCTGAGACGTAGCTCTCAGCCCTCCCTGACGGCCATGCCGTTACCGCGGACCCTCGACTGCTCGCTGGGCCCGTCGCCTTGGACTGTGCCTTGGACGGCGCCTTGGACGGCGCCTTGGACAGCGGCCGGGACACGTTCTGGGGCTGCGGTGCTGGCGGCGGGCGAATAGTGCTCTGTGTGCGATAGCTGCCCGCCGAGACACAGCTGTAGCTGTCGACCACGGGGCCGTCGTAGGTACTGCTGCGACGGACTGAGGGAGGGTGCTTGGACGACCTGGATGCCGTGCTGTATCGCGAGCTAGTGGGCCTGGGATTGCCTGGCCCCAAGCTGTCTTCCATCTCGGCTGTCCTGGCACTAGACCTGGAGCTTGCGTGGCTGCGGCTTTCAACATCCGTCAGCATGAGCGGTTTACGGCTGGTTGATAACTCGCTGCGCGTGCGGACACTGGGTGTACCAGCCGGTCTTGAGCGTGAGGAGTGCCGGCTCCGGGCGTCGTCATAATCAACGCCGGCATCTCTATTCCCGGCCGATGGCGCCTGGGAATATGAGTGCCTGGTCAACAAGGTAGGAGGCGGTCGGCGGTCGGCTACCGACGCACCGCCATCACGCCGGCTGCGCGAGTCTGAATACTGGCGTGGAAACGTCGATCGACGCTGAGCCATCTGAGCCATCGGTGGTTCAAAGTCCTGAGAGCCCCTCACTACGGAATATGTGATACCAGCACCGAGCGCCGCGCCAGCCGCAACCCCCATGAGAGCTGCACCAACAGCGCTAAGACCGTGGGAGCTCTGTGATGGCGACTGTGATGACGACTCCGCCGGGTCCGTCGGTTCAAGCAAGGTGGTTGTGGTGGTGACACTGCGGCGGAGGAGGGAAGGACGCTCCTCGTAGCGGCCGGGCTGCCTGGGTGACACCAAGCTTGGCGAGGCCGGCGCGAAGGGTGCGAACGACATGCTGGCGGCGGAATCTGCGGCAACGTCGTAGTTCCAGTGAAGGATGCGACTGGCCTCGCTCTGGGTTGATTGGGTCTTCCTGACGGTCGGACCATCGTACCATTCCGGATAGTCCTGCACCGGAGGCACGTACACGACCTCCATCTTGATGATGTTGCCGTCGAGATCCGTCTCGGCAGGACCGGGGCAGCCGTTGGACTGCTGCACAAGCTCTGCCCCAAATGCCTGTTCCTCAAGCTCAGGGTGGTCGCCGAACCCTATGGCGCCCGAGTCCACTCCCTTGATCCTCTGGACCAGCGCCCGGAAGTCCCGGACAGCTCCCGGAGAGGACGCGGAAAAGACAACGCGTGAGAGCCTAAGAGGCCGGTCGGCAGTTGGCCTCACCTGACGCAGCTCGAATATCGGCACCGGGGGCGAGGTGGCTATGCCGTAGACGATGGATGGAGAGCCCAACAGGTCGGGGGAAGGACTAGCTACAGAGATGTACCGCAGGCCCAGCGGGTGGGTGACTGTAGAATAAAAGGAGGACGAGGCAGCAAGATTGCTCACCTCAAGAAAGGGAAGCATCGAAGACATGTGCGAGGCGGTGCCGGCCAGGGGAGGGGGGGTTGGCTTTTCAAGTACGGGGAGAAGTGGGAGGGTGGTGGAGGGGAAAGTCGCGCCCAGACCGGGACAGCCTCGCACAGCGCAGGTACACTGCAGTATGCAGGCGAGGCAAGAGGAGGCGAGGCGAGACCCCGGGCTTGTGGTTTGGGTGTGGTTGAAGCCGAAGGCAGCAATGTCTTGGAGGTTCCAGCCTGCCGTACACGAAGGGAACCTAGGGTAGGAAACCTAGGGACAGGGAGGGCGTGACAGAGGGCACGTCGACAACCACTCGGGAGAGGAGGAGGCGGGCGTGGTACTGTATGCGCGTTGCCGCCTTGAACGCGCCTGTTTGTGCTAGGATGTGCTCTGACAGAGGAAGACCAAAGATGCAGGAATGGCCAAATGCGGAACAGCAGGAAGGTTGTGGGCTACATGGTAGAGATATATATGTGTCAAGACATGGCGGGCGAATGGTATGGTGGACGGAGATGGAGGAGGAGGAGTAGTAGTAGTAGAAGAGGTGGCAGGTTGCGCATGCCGTACACGGCACAGCACTGTGCTTGGACGGATGCCGTGTCCCACTTGGTCGTCATGCTTGAGGCGGCTGTTGACACCGACATTTGACGGGCAACATGGACAGGAAGAGGAAGACGACAGGAAGACAGACAGTCTACGTAGTCCGTGGCCCATAGTTCAGCCAAGGAGTGTCCAAAGACGTCGGGAGCAGACGAGATGTGCTGAGCAGTAAGTGATACGAGTCGGGTCGAGTTGCTGGCGACACCTCAATGGACGGCCGGACGGCACTCAAGAGATATTCTCCACCCATTCCTCTGACACTGGTCACCCATGTGGCAGAGCCCTTGGCCTTTTAGACTCTTCAAGCCCTGGCGCCCCCGGCGGAGCTGACGGCCGTGGCGGCTCGACTGCCTGGTGTGGGATGGTGATGTTGATCTAGGGGGAGGAGCCGGTCGAATTGGATCGCAGCACCTGCAACGAGGCGGACGGCGCCCGCGCTTGCCCGTCGAAGCAGATGGTGCCCTGGTGCCCAACTACTGCTGCGACGGTCGACCGGACTGCACACAGTATGCCGGGGCTCTGCAACAGATTTCTGCAGGGAGGGGTTGCGTGGGGAGCGAGTCGATGAGAGGTGGTGGGTGGTGGGGACGCACGCCCTGGGGAGGGCAGGGGGAGGTTGGACTGCGATGTGCATACGGCGGGTGATCTGGCCTGGAGCGATGGAAGAGCTGCATGCTGCAGGGAGCCACTCAGCAGGTCACTCGCCTCACTGGGCGCCCAACCCGCCAACTACCACACACCTACCTGTTTCGGTATGTAGTCTACATCACAAATCACATTCAGAGATTGGGCACTCAGGGCGCCTAGTTGGTGCTGATATCTAGATAGAAAACCGGCCATTCACAACTGGCGCAGAACATGTACGCATATGCGTACACGCGCAAGCCCCCGTACATCCGCCACGACCCGCCGTCTGGAAACTTTGCACCGATGAATGAGCCCCAGGCCGTGCGGACACCGTCGGTCGAGTGGTGATGCTGTGGGTTGACTGGCCGACTGATTGACAGACAGTATGAGCAGCATCGCCACCTGCACGTCTGATTGATCCGTCTTGGGTCACCGTTGAGCAGCAAGACCCGCTCCTGCAAACTCCGGTGGCTGGCTGGCTGGCTACTCAAGCCCGTGTTCCGAGGGCAGCCTCTGAACTCTCGGGCGGAACAGTTGAGCGGAACGTCGGCAAATGGGGCTCTGCGGCATCTCGTAGGACTGCTGCTGTCGTGCCTTGACTGGTCGGGGAGCGGGAAGTACATAAATGCAGGGTTATGGAGGTGCTCTCTTTTGGCCGATGTTGCCTCGATCTTGCGACTAACTTTGTGTGTATGAGTCCACCCGCAAGCAGTCATCGTCCCACGCTCTTCTACGTCACGTCGCATTACCTCATGAACCTCATGAACCACAAGTGGGCCCGCAAATGAACTTCCCCTCTCGTGCCATCTTTGACCAGGTACAGCCCACGTCTTAAACCGCGCGCCCATTCGTCTCGGCATCAAGCTTGTCCTCCGGCACCTACCTTGCTATATCTCTGTCTCCTGCCTCTCGTGTCACAGGGACTGTCACCACATGTGGAAACGTAGTGTAAGCCACCGCTAGAGGAAAGGGGCATAAGCTTTGTCTCAATGCCTAGCTCATCACAGGCTTCTGGTATTCTTGCTTGTCTTGGTCCTGTCTGGCTCCACCTCTGCCCTCCTCCGCACTCCATCCCAAACTCCTCTCCTTTAGCCACACCCCCCCGCATCGAAGCTGGTCCCTGTTCGGACTCGGCCTGCAGGAGCGTGCGCTCACCATACCTTTCCAGCTTTCGACCAATTTAGACTTCACTGGCTGCAAGCCTCGAGTAGATGTATTTGTAAGCCACATCGTCCCCAGGCACTTGTCCGGGAGTGTTGCTCAAGACCATTGCGGCAGTACTCTACCTTGAATGAGGGGCAACCGAGCAGAGGAATACCAAAATAGAAAACAGGGGTAGAGACGTCTGACCAAGTTGAAGTGGTCTAGACAAGCATTGGAGAATGCTCCTGGATCCGGTGTTGAACGCACTTGTTTTGGTTGTAAAAACAGCGACAGTGTAAACACAGACGACCCAAGTTACGAGGCGCATGCCCCGCCGTCATCGCCATGTTGTGATAGCTAGTACGGGAGGGCAGCCCTTTCCCTGCCTCCGAGGTCCTCTTCCCTCAATCCGTTTCCCCTCTGGGCGGGCATCTGGATCGACGGCTCACGGCCTCCTGGTTTGACCCGGGCCCTGCCTACACGTGCAGGAGGCGCCCCGGGGCGTTGAAGTTGTTCAGAGCACGTCCCAAGCGTCCTCGGCGGCGTGACAAAACTTGCTGCAGGCGACACTGGCAGACAAGCTGAAGTTGCTGATAGAGATCTTCTCGTCCACGTATGCGTCGGCAAAGTTGTCAGGGCCCTTGGCCATGGCGCCAACGAAGACGCAAATGCTCTCGTCCGAATCAAGCCCGTCGATGTAGCTTCTGACGTGTGTCACAGGAGCGTCAAAACTGAGGGTAACCTTGCGGCACTTAGGGGGGAGATGCTCAGTGATGGGGTTGTTGATGACGCGGAGCAGTTTCTCCTGGGAGTTGGTTGACCTGATAGATAAGCGGTGCAGCAGCTGGACCATGAGACCGGCAAACCGTTTGAAAGTGCGGGGGATGCGGACCGATGGCGAGACCTCTATCAGGACGCCTTTGGCGGTGGATATGTAGATCTGCAGCCTGCCTGCCTTGTTGATTGGAGAGTCCAGGAGGGTGAGCAGACACTGAAGACGACAGAAAGAAGATTAGTACATGGCCAGCATGTTGAATGCAGCGGGTCAAAGACAGATCGGGTTCGTGTTGAACGTCAAATCCCCAGTGAAGTACTGTGGGTGGTGGGTGCGGGGAAAAGAAGAGGTCGAACCTGGTGTGTAATGTCGGGTCTTGCTTCGGAGATGTCGCGGTTCATCTTGCGCATGATGCCGATGTGCTCGTCGCTGTTGAGCAGAGAGTACTTGTCCTCGCGCTGGACGCCCATATGACCAGGTCGCGAGTGTGACGACTTGTAGGTCTCGAGCGAGGCATGCGACAGGACGACGATCAGTCGCTTCGAGTCCTTGTCGGTGGGCGGGATAGCGACATGTTGCTCGGCGACCAGCTGAGGAAGCTCGGGCGGAGGTAGTGACTGGGTTCCTGACATGGCAAACGAAAGAGGTTAGGTCCTGTGTATAAGAACAAGGTCGGCGGGAAAGTGTGAAAAAAGCCGATGTGTATCGCTCTGGGTGTGGTTTGGTTGGAGTGAACATTGCCTAGGGCGTACGGTAGACAGATGGCATGTTGTGGGCCAGCGACCTGACACGCGCAAGGCAGGTGGGGGAAAGAAGGTTGATTTTGGGCGGGGAGCGGTGACAGAAGGCAGCCCAACAAGTTCAACGGCCTTCGCAGTCCGACTCCGGCTCCAACCTCAGCTGTCTTCCTGATTCGGAATGCGAAAGCAAGGGAGCAGGTCAATTGATTGATTGCGAGTGCTGAGTGGAGGGCTGGTGTGCAGGGAAAGAAAGACTCGCGTAGCACAGCAAGGCCTGGGAGACAAGATGGTCGGTCTGGTTCCGCGCATCACATCGCGTCACCTTTGCCGGCGACCGCCACTCACTACTGCCCGTCCATGGCTACACAGACTGCGGTATTTGTAGTTTGAGACGGTGACGCATCAAGATGTCACCGAGGGCGGGGCCTGACGCCGAGTGACGATGACGGACATGGACGGGGACTGCCCGGGGGAGGGAGTGAAGGGTAGCGAGCGGAGAGACTTACGAGGGCGTTTGGCACGTCGGTTCGGGGGTGGTGAGGCAGACATTGTGGGCGAGCTCTGGCAACGAGTGGGCGGGTGGCTGACAGAAGCTGGATGGTGCTGTACTTCAAGGAAGAGAAGGTATTAGGAGGGCGATTGTGATTAAAAGGCAACGTCTGCAATGCTCGAAGGGATGGGAGCCGACGGTGAGGAGTCAGAAAATCTGAACGACGGACGTAGGCGGGGAAGAAGCAAGGGACGAGGAAGTGCATCAACTAGACCGGAGTTTAGGTTTAATCCAGCTTGTGCTGACACGGCTCGGGTTGGTACTCGGGGCCTGATCCGAGCCGATTGATGACTCGGGCAACTAACCGCTCCGATTAGTCGGACTTGCAACTAACAAATTGTTAGAGTAGCGCGAGCGCAGACTACCAAGACTAGACTCCTCAGAGGCTGCCAAGGCATTTCGGCCCCCCGAATCTGACCATCCAGGCGTACTTCCAACTGGCAACCAGAAACCCACCGAATCCTCCGGGTCATCCTCAAGCAGGCCAGCATACCTTTCACGGCCACCCCCTCACAACTCCATGTGAGAGATTGGCTGCCGCGTGGTGCAAGCCGGAACCAAGAGACCCATCGGCCTATTCTCCTCTTTACATTGCATCTGACTCGGGCGGGACGAGTGATGGGGACGAGGACGCCACCGCCCTCGTTCACTCGGGGCCAACTCAGGTCCAGCTTGATCGTGCGCTCTCCCATACGCCATACTACACCTTGCACCATACACAGCATGTCATAGACTGGCACAGCATGCCAGAAATTGAAGGCCAAGATTTCATCAGCAATATTGCAACATCTTGTATGGCAAGGGCTCAGCCGGCGCTGGCAGGGTGCGGCAACAGATGGGCGATGATACAGCTCACCCGAAACCGACATCCGTCCGGGCACCGGCGCGGCACTTGACCCACCGGGCAGATCGCCCACCTGGGAAGAATTGATTACTGACATTGATGACTGGCCGGCCAACTGACACGCTGACTGACTCCGGCGTTTGTCCCTCTCAGAGGCAGAAGTGCGAGGGAGACAGGAAGAGCCAGAGAGACAGAGACAGAGGCTGACCCACTTTAATATTGCTTTCGATATTATCGTCTAGGGACCCCGCCGTACTGCATTCAGGTCCGTCCGCCTGTCAGGTCCGCCTGTGACTCTGTCCCTGCTCTGGCAAGAATAAGATGTTGTGAGTGCACGCGCAGCATGACAATAGTAAGCGCAGCCTGACCTTGTTTTGGGGTGCAGTGAGGTCAGCTCGGACGGGCCCGCCCTGCTGTGGCTGTTTTGATCGACGTTTCGTTCTCGTCGCATCTTGGCGACGACCAATCCGCGGCCCACAGCCGTTGTTCAGACGGAGTTTTCTCGTGCCGTGGCTTGGTATGGGACCCCCGATCCCCTCCCATTTCATTTAAACTTCTGCAGCCTTGTCGTACCCGTGGCCCAGCCCGACAGTACGTATGTCTGTGAGCTATCAGTCTCAAGTCCGGAATATTCGCCGCCGACTAGACAGCCTGGCCTGGACACGGCCTCACCTGACCAGGCACGGAGACTAGCCTTGCCATCGGCATTTCTCAGGCGGTTCCATCTTGCCAATTTCATTGCTCCGCCGAAAAGGGCCCGTCGCGAAGAGGCTGCTGACAGCTGCCATCTCGTCCTTATTCCCGCAGTGTTCATTGTTTGGATGTTTCAGACGTGGCGCCCGCGCCTACAGCCTCGCAGGCGCGTGCACGTACCCTGCGGTGCTATACTTTGCACCAAGCGGTGTGCACTTTCTGGTTCCCTCTCTCACCAGAACCAGGGTGTGAGAGCCTGGGGCTACGGGTTTCCATGCAAGACATGGAGGCGAGAACGAAGTTTTTCCGAAGACATGTGCGGCTTCGAAAATCAATGAATCAAAGACCCTCAGCAAGGCAGTGATTTAGTCAAGGCTGTGCGTAGCCGAAGAGAAAATAGCGGTGCGTGGCGCCCCTCGATGTGATCGTTTCGCCAAGACGAAACCATGGCGTTGTTTTGGGCAGCCGGTCTGGGGACGGCGCGTGCCAGCATGCTTGGGCTGGATGGTAGGGGCATTAAGGCATGGGTTGCGATCCTGATGTGGTGTTTCCCGTGTGTGCGTGTCGATTCGGCACCTGGGGCATTCGAGATTCCAGTGTAGTAGGTATGAATCGTGTCTTGGGCTCTGGGGGCGAAACGATGGGTAGTGGATACTGCTGGTGGGTACTTTGGACGGCAGTCCCAAAGGCGTGGGCAAACACCCAAGCAGAGTGGGTATGCTTATTTGAAATTGGCTTGCATTTTCCAAAAGCTGGGCGTGATGCCAGGCGTGACCGACGTTCAGGCCTGAGTGCTTCATCCGAATCGAGGCTCCAGCTTGCACTTGGCAGCCTTGCGTGTGCGAGGATGGAAGGGAAAAGGGATGACGGCCCGGCATCATGGATGCAGTTGAGACGGGAGTTGTGGCGGTGGCCGACGACATGACTGGACTGTCCAGAGGACACAGGGAGCGCAAGGGGCGGGATCATCAGGATGACGCTGGGGCTGGGAGGGAGGCAGGAATGGCTGGAAGGGTTTGGAAGGGTGGAAGGGAGGGCGAGGGAAAGGGCAGCCCTGCAGCGTGGGGTCGCAACTTCTCTAACAGATGCCGTTTCGGCGGCCCACGATCAGCTAGATGGTGTAACTCGCCGGCCTCTGAGCCAGTAAGCTGGGGAGACCCAAAGATAGCGGCCTCGAGTCAGCCTGGAGAGAGCCAGCCCTCGAAACTTGAAATGCCCAAGTCGCCGCGGGGTTTTGGAATGCTCATTCACGTCGTCGTACTCGGAGCCTCGTCTCATGGTATGATGAGCGGGCAGGAAGGCGATCAATAGCTGGGTAGTAGTCTACATGCGTTCAAGACAGATCTCGACATTGGATAGCAAATCCCGCAGCAGGGGTGCTACCTGGAGATACCAAGTGACAGCCTACCTCATCTTGTCGCGTCTTGTATTGGACGGTATAATAAATATGGTATAGCAGAGCAGAGTGAGAACAGATGATGAGATGAGATGGTCAGGACGAGAAAGGGCAGCCGACACGTCCAACGTCTCTCGATCCGATGGCAGCCCGGGCCATGCCAAGCTGCCAGCGTGTACATGCCTCGCGGGTGCCAGGCGGTGGGGGACGCAAGTACCCGCGCGAACAGGTACTTAGCAGGCATGGGGGGGTACCCGCTTTTGATTAGAGCCTCTTCAGACACCGGACGTCACCTCGACCTTTCAGCCTCTGGAACATCCAAACTCGAGGTCCGGCCGGCGCCTGTCTACCCCATAGTCCACTATTCTGGTCGGTTCGAGTGGGTACTGCATTGGGCCCCATCTCGCATCGCATCTCTCTCATCTCATTGTCCCATCAATCAATCGTCTCGGCATGGGCGATGTGGGGGGCAATGTTTGCCGTTCCCTTGGGAGAGAAACCCCGTCACTGTCAGCATTGCCAGTCAGTCATCTGCCTTTCGCACCAGCAGCCGGAGCCGCATTGCAATCTCTCACATCGCTGCATCTGTGACGCGGGCCTTGTTCATCCAACCTTAACTGCGCCAAGCTTTGGGCCCCATGCGCGGCCTCATTGGCTCCTTCCTACCTCTCTGTTGGTGCTGCTGGCTGCTGGTACCCAGGCAGTCGGCCGGCCCTCCACTTCACACACACGTTCCAAATTCGTGATAGTTTTCCACCAACAATCTTCAGACGGTGTGACTCCTAACATCACAACTATTATGTGTGGCTTTCTCCTTGCCTCCTGCCTGGTGAGGAAGTCTCTGCGCTTCAGTCGATGTGTTACCTAGTAGACTGCCTAGCGATGGTTGCATCTCGCCTCTTGCATCCCTTCTGGCACCAGGCCGATGCAGGACAGCTGGGTAGTGATCGAACTGCGCTCACTCGCCTCTCTCTCTCTCCCCCATCCGGCACTTGGGTATACTCCAGGATTCTGATTACATACTGACCCTCGGACGTCTGGGCACCTTCCAAACCAGCAGGGCCTCATCGGCCTCGCACACGGCCGGGCACCTGTCCACGGGTCAGGTACGGTACCTGTGCCGTCCCCCCCACCCCCTGCCCGCACCCCTGCCGGCGGCCGGCTTGGCTCCTGCGACGACATCTTCGTCGCATAAGGTTTCACCTCGAACGGGATCTTCTTACCCTGCCATCACTTTGTTGAATCTCCTTTCGACAGCCCGCCATGTCCATGTCCGACATGGTGTTCGTCTCTGGGCCTTCCCGGCCGTGCCAAGCACTTTGAGCCGCCGCCTGCATCCCATATATCAGCTTTCATCCTCAGACGGCCCTTCAGACGATTTCTCCCCCCTCCTGCCGCTACTTTGACTGACGCAAACTTCTTTTCGCTCTCTATATTGAAGTTCTTGCAAGTCGAGACTACCGACTCACGTTGATCGTGGTCCAACATACCTAGTACTTCGTAATTGTCGTTTGCTTCGCGTCGACTGGTCTTCGCGTTGACTAGTCCTTCCATTCTTTGTCTCGTCCTCCCTTATTCCCACGCTCCCTCACGGTACCCGAGAAACAATGGTCTCCAAGACATTCCTTAGCGCTGCGGCGCTCTTCACCCTGGCCTTGGCGCAGCAAAGGAACGGCGGTGGCGGCGGTGGCGGCGGTGGCAACAACAACGGTGGAAACCAGGGCAACCAGAACCAGGGTGGAAACCAGGGCGGTGGTAACGACGCCGACTCGACGACCCTGAGCGAGAACGCGATCCAGACCGGTTCCTTCTCAGACGGCTCCCAGGGCCTTGGTGCTGAGGATGGACAGGCCGCCTCTCAGACCTCGCAGAACAACTTCATCAACGAGTGCGCCGGAAAGACCCTCACCAACGGTCTCCAAATCACCGAGGGCTCGTGTAACGGTATCCGTAAGTACAGGTCCCCCCGGGTCCAACTCTCACGTCTGGCTGACCGACCCCACAGCCATGGGAAACATCCCCGCCAAGAACAACATGATCTCGTCCATCATCACCTTCCCCCAGAACGGTGATGAGGTCCAGGAGCAGCAGGACTTCACCATCAGCGTCCAGACTCAGAACCTCGAGGCTGGCTCCTTCACCAACGCTGATGCGACCTACTACGCCGCCCCTCAGACCCTCAACGGTCAGGGACAAGTCATTGGCCATACTCACGTTACCGTCCAGGACTTGGGCAACTCTCTGAACCCAAGCCAGCCCCCAGACCCGACCCAGTTCGCTTTCTTCAAGGGTATCAACGATGCTGGTAACGGACAGGGTCTTCTCTCAGCCGACGTGGCTGGCGGTCTCCCTGCCGGAAACTACCGCCTTTGCACCATGACCTCAGCCTCCAACCATCAGCCCGTTCTCATGCCTGTCGCCCAGCGTGGATCTCAGGACGATTGCACCAAGTTCACTGTCTCGGCGAACGGTGGCGGCAACAACAACAACAACAACAACAATGGCGGCAACAACGGACAGCAGGGCCAGAACGGTCAGCAGGGCCAGCAAGGACAGCAGGGCCAGAACGGTCAGCAGGGCCAGCAAGGACAGCAGGGCCAGCAAGGACAGCAGGGCCAGCAAGGACAGCAGGGCCAGCAAGGACAGCAGGGCCAGCAAGGACAGCAGGGCCAGCAAGGACAGCAGGGCCAGAATGGTCGCCGCAGACTGGCCAGCGACAAGCGCAGCCGGCTCGCCCGCATCGCCACCCGTGACTTCGTCGCCTGAACGCGACAGGAGCAGGGGCTAGTTCTATGAAGCGCCGTGTCGAGAGGACATGGGTCCTGTACGACATGACTGAGTCTTGTCCGTCCACTCGGCTTTGGGGTTGTTGTTTGCTTGGATTTGGGGTGTTCTCTCAAAGAGGGCGGCGGTGGCTTGGGGTTGGTTTGTACCGTGCTAGACGCGAAACGAGACTGATAATGGTGTACATAGAGCTGGCAAGAGAGAGGTGTCCGGCAGCTATTTCACACTTGGGACGGCTGCTTATTCTACGATGATTATTTCCTTATACTCTTCTTAAACTAATTCATGAATACGTTGGTGTCTACGTTCGCTGCGCTCTGTGCATAGCTAGCCCGGAGGTCTTCCGACCAAATCATGCCAAGACCACGACAACACAATACTCCGGAGGACACTGAGAAAAAAGAGAACATAAACCGGACAACCGCTGGTGTCTCCCACCTCCCGCCTCCCCACCCCCCATGCGCAACCAAGCGCCTGAACAAGCAACCAAGTGAATGACAAGGCGTAGAGTTATGGCAATGCCGACCAATTGAATGATCAGCGAGCCATGAGACGGGCAGCTGACCAGGCCGGATCCATGGACTACTCGACGAGAACCTGAGACACAGATCGACGACAAGAAACGCCCACGCACGTCGGGTGATCCGCCGTCCGAAAAACAATCCACGTCAACGCCTGCCTTAATCTTTTTCTCTCTATTCCCCAGATACCTTGCGTTCTTCAATCAATCGTTCTTTTCTTGTCATGTCCCGCGTCACAACTAGATGAACACGAGAATCACTTCTGGGCGCTTAATGCAGCCTGGGTGGAATCGTGGGTGATCGTCTCGACAATCGACTGTGCAACAGCAGCAGTACGTCACCTGGGGGTTCCGGTTTATGTCAGGTACCGTCGGCTGCTCGGAGAGCTAGGGGGTTGTGGATGACACCGTCTAACATTAGCGTACCTGGGTAGGAAGAGTATCTACCTTTTCAGTGGTTGTAAGTGCGGCTCTCAGACCTCCCGACACAATTTTTCTTGGCGCGCCCACTATTAGTGCACGCACCAAAACTACCATATACTGCTTAACAACAGCCCCCCTTTCAGCTAAAAAGGCCATAACTTTAAATCGCCCTCCTCCCTAGGAATAATAAATAAACCGCCATTAATACTAGCAAGGGCTTTATAATTTTAAAATATAAATATTAACGTTTTTATATATTCCTTTAAGTTAATTATACTTAATAATTTATAATATATAAAGTAAATAAAGGTTTTAAATATTAAGGCCTTATTAAGAATTAAATGTAAGGAAAAAGTTATTGCTTTTATTAAAATTATTAAAAAGGCTTTTACTTTATAATTAAATAAAATAATTTAATAAGTTATAATTAAAAAAAGTTTTAAAAGCTTTAAAATATAATTTAAATATATTTATAATTTCTTTTATAAAAGCTTATAAAAATATTATTATATAAAAGCTTAAATAATAATTAATATTATGCTTATTTATTTAAATATTTAAAGATTTTTTATTAATAATAATAAAATATATATATTATTATATATTATATTAAACTTAATTAATATTATTTAATTAATAAAAAAGTTTTTTAAATAAATATTATTAAGGCTTTTATAAATAAAATTAATAATAATATTTAATATATTTTAAAATAATAAATTATTAATTAATATAATAATTTAAGCTTAATAATTTTTAACTTACTTATTTTAACTTTAATATAATTAAAAAAGTTAAATATAAATTATAATAATTTAAGAATTAAAGAAAATCTTTAAATCTTCTATTTATTATAAAATAAAGATATAAAATATAAGTTAATGCTTAAATAAAAAGCTTTTACTTTTAAAGCTTAAATTTATTAAGTTTTAAATTTTAAGTTAATAAATATTTTAAATCTTAATAATATTAAAATAAAATATATTATTTAATTAATAATAAAAATTATTTAAAATAAACTTATAACTTTAAAGATAAAAAGTAAAATTATATAATTAACGTAGTTTATTAATAAATAATAAATATTAATAAGTAGCGGATTTTTATAACTTTACTTAACTTTAATTAATATTAATACCATCTTAAGGCTAATAAGTAAATAAAAAGTTAATATTAATTAATATTAATTGCTTTTAATTTCTTATTTTTAATTAAGGATAATTATATTAAAGTTTAAAGTAATTAATTTTTAATAAAAGAGTTTTATTTTAATGCTAATTATATCTTAATTTTTTATATTAATTTTGCTTTAATTTACTTATTTAAATATTTAATATATTGAAAATTAATAATTATTAATATATCTTTTATTTAAAAAAGATAAAATCCTTTTAATTATTTAAGTAATTTAAAAATTTAAAAAAAATAATATAAAACCTTTATTTATAATTTAAGCTATTAAAATCTTTTATATCCTTAAAATTATACTTTATTATAAAATAAATTAATAATGTTTTTATAAAAGATTATATATTAATATATATAAACTTAATTAAATTAAAGAATAAATACTTATTTAATATATTATTAAGTAAAATATTTAAAAATTTCTTTTATAACTTTTTAATATAAAAAATATAATTAACTTTTTATTAATATTATATAATGCTAAACTTATTAATAAGCATTAAGCTTAATACTTTAAAAACTTATAATTTACCCTTAAAATTAAGTTTAATTATTTTTATAATTATTAAAAAGCTCTTTATAAAGATTTAAAGATTATTAAGAATTAATTTAAATTACTTTATAATATAATAATTAAATATAAAATTATAAATAATAATTTTTATAATTTTAATAAAATTAACTTTATAATAAACATAATTATTATATTAATAATAATTATATATATTAATAAATATAAAAAAGCTAAATTAATTTAACTTAATAATTAAAAATAAGCTATACTTATTAAATATATTAATATAAAAAGTTAATATATTTTATTATTTATAATTATTTAAGGTATTTATTACCTTATAAGTTAAGCTATAAAGTTAAGTTTTTTAAATAATTAAGTTATTAAATTTATTTTAAATAAATAAATAAATAATAAAATTAATTTAAAATAAATTTAGCATTTTAATAAGTATATTTGTTATGGGCTAACCTTAAACTCGCAGAATAAAGGTGCCTAAATGGAGTTAATATTTAAAGTGCAAAGGAGAAAGTTTACTCCCCGTTTACACCCATGCCAAAGCCTATTTTTATAAGGCCAAAGCCCGCTAACTAATCACTATAAGCATAAGCTTAAATCATAACATATCCCCTTTCCCTAGGTTAAAGCCGCAAAGAAGCCTTCCTAAAGGATTAATTATATAATAAAAAATAAAGGAGGCACTGCTTTAATTGCGAATTAAACATTACCTTTTACCTAGCCATTTAATTAACCCATAACGCTTTAACTATATTACTAAGCCAGCCCATATTATATATATATTTTTATCCTTTCCATACCTTATAATTCAATATGCTAGCTAAAGCAAGCCAATAAAAAACAATCATTTAAGCGTAAGTTAGCGGCTAAGTTAACGGCATTTTTAAAATCCTTCAATCCATGCCTTTTACATAAGCTCCCTTACCCAAAGCCTTAAGGCCGCGAACTTATTATATAACCTATAATTAATTAATATTTAATTATAGATAATCTGCTTTATTAGCGGAAAGTTCCTAGGCCTTAAAAGTTCCATAGCGCCAAACTAGCTAGCATTAACTAGCCCGCTTTAAGCCTAAGCTGGCATTAAGCCGGCATCGCTTTAAGCCCCACCCTATAGAAAAAAAATTTATATGCTAAAAATAACCTTAATTAAGCGCCTCCCCCTTATTAAGCCTAATTAATAATAATTATATATAGGTTTTCCCGCAATAGTTTAAGTAATTATACTTATAATAACTAAGCTAATTATAAGTATAATACTTAACTTTCCCTATTAAAATTACTATAATATTAATATTTATTGCTTCGCTATTTTAAGGTTAAATATTATCCTTCGCTATTATAGCACTAAAAACGCCCTTATATTACTATAAGGCAAAATAAAATGCCTTAAATATTTCTAGCTACTCCTTATAATTAAATCTTAACCTTGCTAAGGCGGTAAGTTTATTAGTTATAAATAGTATTTTATAATTATTTAGCTAAGCTTAGGCCCTAGCTATATAAGAAAGCTAATTAAAGTAAATAAGAAAATCTACCATCCCCTCCTTACGGCATTGCCATAACGCAACTAAGCTAAGCCTAACATGCCTTTGCTTAAAAGAATCCTTAAGCACAAAGTAAACCCTTTTTAAGAAGCTCTTTAGCTACCCCTTAAATATCTTTATAAAATTAATATAAGATAAAAATTAATTACGGAAAGTTCCCAATCAGCTAAATATATAAAAAAATTAAGCCCCTTTAATGCTAATTACCTCCTTATTTATTATAAACTTAGCTCTTATCTTTATTAACTAAGTTACTAAACTTTCCTAAAATAAAAGCTCCTTAGGATGGAAAAGGGCTTAGTAAGCTATTATTATTCCTTTTAAGTCTTATTATATTAAATTTTATATAATTATATTATAAATCTATAATGCAAGAGGACTTTAAATATATATTATGGGCTAACCTTAAACTTATAAAATAAAAATGCCTAAATAAAGTTAATATTTAAAATACAAAGGAGAAGGTTTACTCCTTATCTGCATCTACGCTAAAGCCTATTCTTATAGGGCCAAAGCCTACTAACTAATTACTATGGGCATAAGCTTAAACCATAACAATATTAAATAATAAATAAAAGGCATATATTAAATATTAATATTAAATAATTATAAAAGTTATATATTAATTAAGTTTAATTAATATTATAAAAATAATAATAATATTTTTATTAATATATTATTATATTCTTTTTATTTACTTTAATTATTAAATATTATATTATATTTATCTTTAAAATATATATATAATAATTAAATTAATTTCTTAATTTAAATATTTATTAATTATATTATTAAGTTTAAGTTTTTTCTTATATTTATAATAGCTTATAATAAGACCTTTATAAAGAATAATATTAAGGTAATATTTAAAAAAGCTAAAATCTTGCCTTAAAACTTAAATTTTATTATTTTTAAGCTTAATATATACTTATAAACTCTTATATAAACTCTTTTTATCTTTCTTTAATATTAAGAATCTTAAATATTATTTAATACTTAATAAACTATTAAGTAATTAAGCTTTATTAAAAGCAAAATCTTTATTTATTAAAAAAGCTTCTTTATATTAATTATAAAGGCTATTAACTAAATAACAAAGAATATATAAATAATAATATATAAACTTATTATTTTAAAGGATTAAATTTATACTTTTAAGGATATTAATATAATATTTATTAAATATTAAAGGGCTAAAAGAACTTAAATATAGCTTAAAAAAGTATTTATTATTAAGAAATTTTAAGCTTTTATTTAAGAGAAATAAAAAGGGAAGCAGCTAATTAATAAAATAAATAATAATATTAAGAAGGCAGTTTATAATAAATTAATTAAATAATAATATAATAATTATAATGAAATTAAGCATAATATAAAAACTTATAAAAAAAATAAAAAATAATTAAATTAATTAAATTTTAATTATATTATAATAAATTTAGCTTAATTAATATTAAATAATATAAATATATATATTTTAATAATTTATAATATAATTAGCATTATTTAATATAAAATGCAAATTTTTTATTAAAAGTTGCTTATTTTCAATATATATTATACTTATATTAATTACTTTAAATTAATTAAATTAATTAAAAATAAAAAATTAAAAGCAATTAATATTAATTAATATTAACTTTTTATTTATTTATTAGCCTTAAGATAACATTAATATTAATTAAAGTTAAATAAAGTTATAAAAATCCATTACTTATTAATATTTATTACTTATTAATAAATTATATTAATTATAATAATAAATATAATTTTATTAAAAATATAATATAATTATATTATTTTATTAATTTTATACTTTTTTTAAAGAATTTAAAAAGTTAAAAATTTAATTTATATAATAATAATTATTAATAAAAAAGTAAAGATATAAATTAAATTTTTAACTTTTTAAATTTTTATAAATAAAGGTTTTTAAATTATTTTCTTTTTTTATAAAGTTAAATCTTTTAAGCTATTTAAATATAATAAATATTCTTAGCTAATTAATAAAAAATAAAAATATAAACTTTATAATTTAAGTTGCTAAAAATATTATAATAAGAAATATTATAATTAATAAATATAATATTATTATTATAAAAATAAAATAAATTAATATTAAAAATTATAATATAATAAATTAATATATTATATTAATTATTATAAATTATATAAAATAAATTATAAAAAGTATTTAATAACTTTTTATTAAAAAAAAGGTTTTTTATTTATTTAATTAAAAAGGCTTTTAAAGTAATTTATATAATTAAAAGTAAATAATATATTATAATTAATACATTATTTTAAAGCTTAAAGTTTAAATTAAAATTAAATTTAATGCTTATAATATTAAATAATAATATTATAATATAAAAATAAAAATAAAAAAGATTTATAAATATATATTTATTAATATTTAATTATATATTATTAAAGTATTAATAATATAATAAAAAGTATAATATATATAATTTATATAAAATAACTTATAATAAGTTTAAAGTATTTAAAAATTATAATAATAATATTATATATAAATAAAAGCCTTTTATAAAATAATTTAACAATAAAATAAATATTAATATTAAAAAAACTTTATATTAATATAAAGTAATATTAAATAAGCTTTTATAATAAGCTTAAGTTAAAAGCTTAAGCCTTATATAATATGGTTAAATAATTTAAGGGAGCTTGAATTACTATATATCTTTTAGCTTAATAATTAAAAGATTGCTGCTTTATAACTTATAAAAGAAGGCGCTAGCCAGCCTGGAGCTCCTTTAGGGCTAAGCTTATAATATATAATTTAAGCTTTAAGGTTAAGGGTTTAAGTTATATTTACTGTAAGTAAATGCAGGCACCCCTTTTATAAAGAAAATCCTTGGCTTGAAAGGCAATATTGCAGGTAAGCCTTAGGGGTAATTATATTATTATATAAGTTGGAAAAGGGGGCTATATAATAAGCTTAAGCTAAAAGCCTAAGCCTTATATAATATAGCTAAATAATTTAAGGGAGTTTGGATTATTATATACCTTTTAGCTTAATAATTAAAAGGTTGCTACTTTGTAGCTTATGGGAAAAGGCGCTAGCCAGCTTAAAGCCCCTTTAAGGCCGAGCTCATAACAGCTTTAAATACATATATTATTTTCTTATAACTTTATTTTAAATATTATATAAATATTTTTGTAATTTAAAAATTATAAGTTAAGTCTTTTATAAAAGTTTTAAATTATTTAAGCTTTATATTTTATATATTAATTAATAAATAATATAATATCTTAAATAAATTTTACATTATAATATATATATATATAAAAGCATTGCGCTTTAAATTAAGGAATAATGCTTAATTTATTTAAAAAATTTGCTTTAATTTATAATAAATAATATTATTATTTTTAACTTTTATTAATAACTATAAATTAATAAGGTTTTAAAATATTTTATTAACTTAATATTATTAAATAAATATATTATTAAAGATAATATAAATATATATAATAAACTTTAAAAGTTAAATGTAAATAATATTAATAAAGGAAATATATTAATTAAATAATTATTAAACTTAAGGATAACTTATATAAAATAATTAAAAGTTAATATTTAAAAATTAAAATATATTTTAAACTTTATTTTCTTTAATATTCTTTTTATAAAAATATAAGTTTAAAGGGATTTTTAAATAAAATTAAATTATAAGGTTTTTATTATAATAATATTAAAGCAAGGCAATTAATTATTAATGTAAAATATAATATAAATATTAAATATAAAACTTTAAGTATTTTTAAAACTTATTATAATTATAATTATATAGCTATTTTCTTTAAAAGATATTAAAAATAAAGATAAAGTAATAATAAATAGTTAAATTTAAGGGTATAAAAAAGCCTTTATAAAGGTTATTTAAGTTATTAAAATCCTTAATTAAAAGTAAGTAAAGGCGGCTTTTTAATAAATATTAAAATATAAAGCTGCTTAAAAAGCATATTAAAACTTAAATAAATAAAACTTTTAAAAAAAAGCTTTAAATAATAAATAACACTTTTATTATATAATTTAAATAATAAAATAAAAATATTAGCGAAAGATTATTAACTTAGTTAATATTAATTAAAAATTATATATTATAATAAGATAATATAAGCTAAGGTTAAAATATAAATCCCTTTTATTTAAAGTTAAAGATAATATAATAAAATTAATTAAAAACAAGGCCTTAAAGCTAATTAAGCTTATTATATAATGCTTTATTATAAAAAATAACCTTATAAAAATTTATTAAAAGGCTAAATATTAAAAAAAATAAAATTAATACTTAATTATATAAAGAAAGTAATTAAAGAAAATTAAAGCATATATAATTAAGGTTAATAATACTTTATTAAGAGTAAATTAAATTATAATTTATTTCCTTAAAGTTATATAACTTACCTTATAAAGTTATATAAAAGCTTTTTTTAATAAATATTTAAAAATAAAGTATTATTTTTAATTATAAAATATATAAAGGTTAGAATAATTTTTAAAATAAAGAAACTTAACTTATCTTTATATTACTTATAATATTTAATTATATTTATTTCTTGCTTAAAAAAAAGCTTAAAATAAATTATTAAAAACAAATAATATAAGCTGCCCTTAAAAAAAGAATTTTTAATTTATAATAAGTTAATGCCTTATTAAAATGCTTAATTATAAACTTAATAATTATTTTTATATAAAATATATAATAAGCATTAATTATATAAAAAGTTATCTTAATTTTTATAATAAATATTTAAAAGGCTTTTAATATAATTTTAAGAAAATAATTACTTTAATAAATAAAAGCTTAAGGTTAATTGCTTTATTTATTATAAATAATAAATAGCTTTTTTAATAAAAAATAAATATAAATTTATTTAAAAAGTATTATTATTAAGTTTTTAAATATTATTTATAAAATATTATAAAACTTATTTTAATTTCTTTTAATCTTTTTTTTATTTTATAAAGTTATTTTAAAAAAAATATAATATTATGCTTTAAATATATTAATAATTATTATAAGTTAGCTTTAAGGCATTTACAAGGAGGTATTAAAAGGGGTTATAAATTATAATACCTTAAAAGTAATTAAGGCTTAAAGGGAGCCCTTAACTATTATATATATATATATATATATATATGGAAGAAGGGTTTTTCTAATGCCTAAAGGGCATTTATATTGGGCCCGTTTTAAAGGCTTTTTAGCTTTAAGGCTTGGGCTAAAGCCTAAGCTTATAATAATAACCTTACTTTAAAATATATAAGGAAAATATTTAATAAAAATGCATTTAATTTAGTTAATAATATTTATAATATTATAAATTAAAGGAATAAAAATAAAGTATTTTTTATATAAAAAAATATAAATTACTTTATATTATTAAATAAAATAATAATTATAATATATTTATTAAAATTAATAATTAACTAATAATTTATTAAATACATATTTAAAGCTAAGAATTAAAAGTAAATAATAAAAAATATAATAAGGTAATATAAATAGTAAATTATTTTTATAATTTAATAAATATTAAATATAAACTTTTAATAATATTTATATATATAATAATAAAAATATATATTTTTTTATTACTTTTTTATAAAGTTAAAATATAATATAATAAATAAATAAAGCTTTTTTATAATTAAATATAAATAAAAAAGCTTAAGATTAATATAAAGATTAAGTAATATATTAAATAAATATAAAAAATTATTTTTATTATAATATAAGTTATTTTATTAATTTAATAAATAATATTAAATAAAGCTTTTTATTAAAATATAAAGCTGCTTATAATAAAATTAATTTTTAAAAATTTATATTTTTTCTTTATATATTAATTATAAAAGTTAAATAAGATATATTTATTTATTTATAAAATAATTATATTAAAAGTTACATTAAAAAAAAGTTAAAATTTATTTTATTACTTATATATTAAGATATAATTAATAAGAAAAAAGTTTTTATATATAATATATAAATTAATTTTTATAAAGTTAAGATATATATTAAATAATTATATTAATTTAATAAAAAGATAATTAAAAATAAAGATTATTAAGTAATTTATAAATTAATTTACCTTTTAAAATTAAAATTAAATAATTAATTTTTTTAATAATTTTAAGAAATAAAATAAGTTAAATTATAATTATATAATTTATTTATATTAATTAAAAAATAAGATTTTTATTATTATAAAATTATATATAATAAATAAATATTTTATAATATTTAATATAAAGATTATTAAAGCTTTATAAAAGCTTAAATATATTAAAGTAATATATTTAATTTTTTTATTATATTTTACTTAAAAGATATATTAATTATTTAATATTTTAAAAAATAAATAAAGTTATAAAAATATAAATAATATATAATATATATATATAATATAAATATAAATAAATATAAATATAAATATAAATATAAATATAAATATAAATATATATATATATATATATATATATATATATATATAATATAAATAATATAAATATAAAAAATTAAAATAATATTTAATTAATAATATAATAAAAAACATTATAAAATAAATTTAAATTTAATAATAATAATATATATTTTTTTTATATTTTTTTTAAATTCTTTCTTAAAAATATTAAAGAAAAAAAAGTATTATATATAAATTTTTATTTTTAAAATTTAAGGAAGAATTCTTTAAATCTTTAAAAAATACTTTTTATATAACTTTTAATATTATTTATAAAAAATTAATAAAAAATATAAAGAAAATATAATTTTAATTTTTAAATTAAGCTTTATTTAATTAAAATTTCTTTTATATTTAAAGACTTATATTAATTAAAGTATATTATATATTATTTTTTATATAAATAATAATATTATAATATAAATATAAATATTATATTATAATATAAATATAAATATTATATTATTATATTAATATAAATATAAATATATTATATATTAATATTATTATAACTTTAAAAATAAGCATTAATATTATTATAATAATAAGCTTTTTTTTAATTTTATAAAAAGATAAAAAAGAAAATAATTATAATTAAATAAAGCTTAAGTTATATAAATATTTTAAAAAAAAAAATTATTAATAAATTAATTAAAGTTAAATAAGTAATAAACTTATATTTTAATATAAGCCTTATTATATTAAAAATTAAAAGTATAATATAATATAAGTTAAAAAACTTTTAATTTAAGTATTAAGAAAATATAAAGAGTAAGTTATTAAATAAATATTATGCTTTTAACTTAACTTATAAAATAAAGTATTTATTAAAGCTTTTATTTAATAAAATATAATTATATTATTATTTAATAATAAAAATAAGTTATAATAACTTTATATAATATTATAAATATTTTAAATATAAAGATATATAATTAAATTATAATTATAAGAAATTAAAAGTTTTAAAATATTTTATTTTTTATTAAAAAGTTTTAATATAATTTTTTATTTAATTATAACTTAATAATTAATTATAATAACTTTTATACATAATATAAAAAAAATTAAATTTATTTTAATAAATTTATAAAAAAGTTAAATACCGTTAAGAATTTCTTAAAAAAATATATAATTTTATTTTTAAATTTATATATAATAAAATAATAATATATATATTAATAATTTATAAGAATAATTATAAGTTACCTTATAAAATATATATAAACATAAATAATTAAAAGTTTTTTTATTATATAAAAATAATTTATATTTTTCTTATATTTGTTTTATTTTTTATTTATTTTAATAAATATATAATATAAATTAAAACTAAATTAAAAATTAATATTTTTTATATTTAATAATAAGGGTATTATAAAAATAACTTATAAATTATTTTAATATTTTGTTATAGTAAAATTTACTTTAAAAAGCTGTTTATAATTTTCTTTAAAGGAAATATTAAAAGAAGGGTTATATATTATTAAATAAGAGTGATTAAAACAGGGATGGGGTATATACTTTAAAACTAGCTTAACACGCTAATATGCCCTACGGGAGGCAAGCTCGTTTATCCGCTATGCGGAGACAGCACGGCGTTAAAAACTACTTACTTACTTAAGTGCGGCTCTTGTAACCAAACTTAAAAGCAAACCTTGAGTTAAGTAGTCGCTTGCGAACAGACGCACCCCTGCACGGTTTCGAATCAGGTCTGTACAGCCATGGGAGAGAGACCTCATGCCGTTCATACTACAGACCTCCATAACATTTTCAGAAGGTGCAGAGGCCGCAGGATGTCATTTCACCATCCTGTCTTGAGTTGGAGTCTCTCGCTCGATATTGAGATGAACAGGCAATGGGACACATCCTACAAGCTGTCATTGCCGCAGAACATGGGTGACACACCGACAGAGACGCCGCTCGACTCGTCTGGGCCTAACGCATGGACTGTGTGTGGTTCGGACTACAGTAGTGTGACAGTCTGTGTAGACATTGGATCAACCGTCAAGTTCGGACGAGTGCGAGTGAGGACGCCAGACATAGGATGATGACCTCAAGCGCGCGCCGGATTCCAAAGCCTTGTTCGAGCTTCTGTCCTCCCTTCCTGCTTGAGACCAGATTTCGTGGATCGAACAGCTTTGATGAGGCATCATGTCGGTCAGGAGCCGGGCAATGCTACACGAGCCTCGCTGGTTGCTGAGCAGGCTAGCTGCCATGACGCCTCTGACCCGATATCGAGACTTTACACGATCCATTGGTTACACAGCCTATCGATTCGCTCGCCAGGGCAGGAACTCTCGCAATGCAGGCTGTCCGTAGGCAATAAGACCTGTTCGAAGATAAGAATATGCAGCCTTCCTCTGAATCCTATCACGCCTTTGAATTATTCTTGGCTGCAGCATTCGCAACCATGACCAACGGCCTCGGGGCATCCATCTTGGGCACATGCAACTCAACAAACTGCAGGCTCCTGGCCTCGTTGAAATCCCTATCCCTCAGGAGCCCGTCCAGCTCCGCCTTAGTCCTCACTACGTGCGTCGAGACCTGCTCCCCGGATGCCCCGAGGGCGGCGGGGGTGTCCTTGAACCTCCAAGGCGCGATGTCGTTGTACTCGGCCTCAGCGCCGTGGATGAAGCGCTCGATGGTGTAGCCCTCGTTGCAAATGCAGAACAGCGTGACCCGCAGTCCGTGCCTGACGATCGTACTGACCTCCTGCGCCGTGAGCTGGTAGCTGCCGTCGCCAACGAACAGCACCGTCCGCCGGTCGACGCCCGCGTCCTTTGCCGCAAGCGCGGCGCCCTGACAGGCACCTACGGACCAGCCAATCGACCCCCATAGCGTTCTGTAGAATCCGGAGTCAGCTTCACAGGAATCACAGGACAAGTCCTACACAGAATGGGAGGTGAACAAGTCATGTTCCTCCGAAATCTACCTCACTTAGCTGCACCCTGACAAGTGATGTGGATACAAGCAGTGAGGTGGCCGATGCGCATCCACCAAGGCGTTGAGGATAATCTTCAAAAGCAACTCACTGATTTAATGCGATGACACCCTTGGGAAACTTCGTTTCCCAAATGCCAAAACTGGCAGTACCCGTCTCCGTAATGACAATGTCATCTTCCCTGAGGTACTCGCCGACACGCGGCCACAGCCAGTACTGCGTAATCGCAGACGATTCATCATCATTGGCGGCGACTTGGTTCTCCACCTTGGGTGAGGGAACCGCGGAGAGTTTGGTGGTGTCGACCGTGTTGATGATTCTTTGTAGGACGCCTTTCATGGTCACACCTGGGTACTCAGAGTACCGTACTGTGCAGTGGGTGCTGTGAAGGTCGATAGTATTCAATTGGGACAGCCGGTACGAAAAACCCGCGGTATTGAGATCGCTCTGTGATAGGTGTCAGCGGGTCGTGGCCCAGAACAGGAAGGGTCACCCAATGGTACAGCCTACCTTGAGGGAACCGATGCTCAGGACTAGATCCGCAGCTTCTACAGCCTTGGCCACATTCGGGTGGGATGCATTACCAGCGTAGATGCCTCCGTAAGTTGGGTGTTGTTCGTTAATGGCTCCCTTGCCCATGGGAGCCACAAACACAGGGAGATGTGTCTTGTCGAGCAATTGGTGGACCTCGCTCACAACTCGGTGACGAATAGCGCAAGCATCGACAAGAATAATGGCATTCCGCGCCGCATACAGGTACTTGAGGATCACATCCACAGCATATGCCTCCTTCTCAGGGTCATTCACTGGGTCGGACAAGTCGATAGGAGTTCTGAGACGGGCTCCCTCGATCCTCTCCTTAATCATGTCCGAAGGCACCATGATGTACACGGGCTTGCTGCGGATCCAGCACTCGCGAATGGCCGTGTCAATCTCGTGTGCGATCAGGTTTGGCTGGTTGAGCTTGGCGACGTAGCACGAGATCAAGCTTGACATGTTCTTGAAGACATTATAGTCTCCATTGCCCAGTGTGTGGTGGAGTAGCAGCCCGTTCTGCTCTGATGTAGTCGACGGACAGCCAACGATATGGACGAGAGGCACTTGTTCCGCGAAAGCCCCAGCTATCCCGTTCAGGGCGCTGAGTTCACCCACACCAAAGGTGGTCATGAGAGCAGAGATGCCCTTGACGCGAGCGTACCCATCCGCAGCATAGGCTGTGAGTTGAATTAACTATAGCCGCCACACATATGTCCTGGAAGACAACACTTGCCTGCGTTGAGCTCGTTCACATTGCCAACCCACTTCAGTCCACACTCTGAAACGTAGTCGAGAGAGGCCAGATTATAATCACCAGGGAGGCCATGGACGGACCTGATGCCCACTTGGTGCAGTCTTGTGAAAAGGTACTTGGCCACATCCATAGGCTCTTCGAGGCTGTCCAGCCCGTAGTCGGTGGAACCCATTCTTATACTTCGGGAAGAGAGCAGAAAGTAGAGAGGAACGAGCTTGAAAAAGGCCTGCAATGATGAGGACACGGCCTCACTTGAGACCTCCTGATGTTGCTTGCCATGGAAAACATATATAATTCAGCCAGCGCGGCTAGCAGCGGCGACGATATACGGTAGACTCCAGAATAGCGTAGGCCAAATCTCGCGATAGCGAGTGCTGGGCCATAACGTCAGACCACGATCACGACTCAGCGGGCCGATTCCACATGGCGGAAAGAATTCCTCGTGCTTCCCGGCCGACGAGGGACTTCTCTGTTGATGCGTACGGCACAGTAAGCCGCAACAAGCACGCGGAGACGGTGGCATGATTTCAGCACACCTGATGCGCTCTGATGATGGATTGCCTCTGCACGAAGCTCTTCATTGATGGAAGGATTGCACTCGGCCATGCCAGACGGATTCTTGACGTTGCCCAACTGGTCGAAAATACGGACCCAGTTTTCTGCTGAGCCGAAGGGGCATACTGGGTGGTCGATGCTCATACTATGCCCGTCTTGTCAGCCCTCAAAAGTTACGAGGATCTCGACTTTTTTCAAGCCCTGCCAACGTTTTGTGGCTTGCCCAGATGCGATTTCTCGACCCGGACTGTCGGTATCCAGACCCGTGTGATGGGCTGTGTACCAGATTGTCTATATTTGGAGTGCTAGTCCGATAATGCAGGAGGTGAGTCCCCAGAGCTGTTCTGGTCTATCCATAGGAACTGAGTGGTGATGGGTTTACCGGCTCCCTACCTCAGGGATGCCGAGTCTATGTGGTTCTGTAGTCGTACACTATGTGCCGATGGCGAGGCGGACCGTTGGATGCCCACGGTCAGTCGCATCTCCCGTCCTTCCAACCCGTGCGCCATCGCTCCTCCCACTTGGAGCAGTCGAAGACGGGCTTGCCCAGCTTCTTGTTGACGTCGTTGTGGGCGTCGCACAGCCATTTACCAAACTCGCCGCGGCTGCCGGCCTTGACGGGGTCTTTCTCTATGTAGCCCTGGAAGTCGTCGGCGCAGACCCAACACGGGTACAGGCGGGAGAAGAGCCGGACGAAGCTGACCAGGTCGTTCTGCTGGGACGAGCTGGGGGCGGTAGGGTACGTGGCGGCTATCGAGTGGAGGAGTGTCCATGTGCTCCGTCCAAGGGTCTCGACGTCGGCTGGGCAGTCGGTCGGCGGGGCGGTGGTGACTGTGCTCGTCTTGGATGGTGTGGTTGATGCGGTTGAGGCCGGTGCCTTCATGGACTTGGCCAGGGCGGAGAAGGCGGTCTTGCTTGAGCATGCACGGCAACTATCGAGCGGTGTCAGCTGTTGCAGAGACCAGATCAGAGACCAGATCCGGGACCAGATCCAACAACATACGGCTTGCCACCGGGCCCGAGGACGACGCCTGGCGGCAGCGGCTTCGCGGGCTCTGTCGCAACGGCAGTGGCATGCCCATTTGACTGCGACTCGTTGCGCTGTGGTTCCTCGGCCATGTGTGGTACTCTGCTCTTCGTGCGGCGCGCCCTGTTGTTCCGTTCAAGTTGTTGGACTGAAGTGAACAAGCTTCCTGCCGTCGGCGTCGTCACCTGCTTGGGCTGGGCGAACCCTCGAGATGCATTGTAATAATTCGGGCCTCGGGATTTGTAAGCCTCGCTCCCTTCTTCGAGCCCACGTCCAAAAGGCTGCGGGCTTTTGCATGGATTCGAAACTGCGACGTACGAATTTTCTGCCCTAGATTCGATCGGTCTAGGAATCCAATTCAGTTGTTGAAGTGTGTAGTCACAAATGCTTTGGTTTCGGCTCACTAACATCAGACAATGAGAGCCAAGAGCTGTGGTGCCCCACTACTTACACACCAACTCATTCACTCAACTACTGCTATGGTTTTGGAGACAACCCGAGCAGATAGCCGCCAATCCGGACAATTTTATATTTTACCGCCCTGCCCCCCCCCCCCCCAAAAAAAAGCCAAACTCACGGCTCTCCCATGTTTATTGCTTGGTTATCCTGCCCTATGCCTTGGACAATTCTCTGCTGAGTTTCAATGTCGACAACAGCAGCAGGTGGTGCAGGAGACGGAGGGGTGCCGATACTGCTGCTCAAGACCAAATCGACACCCGGAGACAGCTATGAGGATCTCTTCTCGCAGCCGCAGGGGGGGGTCTCCTTTGTGCCTTCCTTTGTGCCAGTACTGGAACACCGGTTCGAGGAGGCCGGCGTGACACGAGTCCGGTCTATCCTGCAGTCCCAGGTGGTCGGCAAACACTTCGGGGCAGCATACGGTGGACTCGTCTTCACGTCTCAGAGAGCTGTGGAGGCATTCACAAAGATTGTTCAGGACGGCCCAGGTGAGGAAACTATCCTTCAGATCCTCGGCTCTTCCTCGTACCCATGGCTCACGTTGAGTTCTAGGTGAGAAGCAGAGCGATCCCTCCAAAACAACCCTGTCGTGGCCCCATCTCCAGGAGGTCCCCGTGTACAGCGTCGGGCCGGCCACCACAAGGGCGCTCAAGGCTGTCCCCCAGGACCCTCCCCTACGGGTATTTGGTGAGCACACAGGCAACGGCGACAGCCTCGCCCACTTCATCCTGGACCACTATGCGCAGTGGTACCAAGACCGGACCGAGGAGAAGCCCGCGTTGCTGTTCATGGTTGGCGAGCAAAGGAGAGACATCATCCCCAAGACCGTCATGGACGACAAACTGCCAAGTGACAGGCGAATCGAGGTTGACGAGGTCGTGGTCTACGGCACTGGGGTTATGGAGTCGTTCGCAGACGACTTCCAGAGGCGCCTGCAGGAGACCAAGGAGAGCAGGATGGTCTGGATCGTCGTCTTCTCGCCGACGGGCTGCGACGCCATGCTGCGCGGCCTGGGCATGATAGACGAGGCGACAGGGAAGGCAAAGCCCAACGATCCGAACAGGACGAGGTTCGTCGCCACAATTGGGCCTACAACGAGGAATTACCTGCAGAGGACGTTCGGCCTCGACCCAGACGTGTGCGCTGAGAAGCCGAGCCCAGAAGGCGTCCTCGAGGGGATCCAACAGTTCATGTCGCGGATATCATGATCGACACAGGTCATGGTCTCGAGCGAGACTGGCGATGCCAAAGACTTGGGATATCTCGGCCGAGTCGAGCCGGACGGGGATATACCAACCTGTCGTGCTGAAGCATAGTGGCTGCCCGGTCGACAGACAAGCGAGCGAGTGGTCCGGTGGGCTGCTCCATTAGCTATCCAGGTAAAGGCGTGCACCAGAGTCGCCCCATGATGGGCTATGCCTTTAGTAACAGCATGCCCCGAAATGGCGTGGGCGCAACATGTGCCTAGGTCAGCCTCAGTGACCAAGTTGCAATAAGGCAGGTGTCATACGGTATACTGTAGCACGCAGTAATAAAAATGGTTCTCTGACTGCGTTGCCAGGCACACGTGTGTCAACAGTGCAGCGCCGAGGCGCTGAAGCCTCGGCTTGGCAGCACGTCATGGGCTATCCAGGGCTGGGGTTCAGCCCAGGATTAGCCCCTGTGCACTCCATCCTTCCCGGGGAAAGTAGTGCCATAGTTCGATGGATCCCTACCTACCTATTATTCTCCCTGGTTGCCTGTTTATCTACCATCGCCAATCTCCCTACACAAAAACAACCCAGAACGGAGCGAAACAAAACACCCCCAACCCAGCCTGCCGTTCGTTTCTCCTTGTCCTCGGTCTTGTTAGAGCCTGAGCAAGCGAACGCTTTGTGCAACCCACCCACAGCAAGCGAGAGAGCGCCATCGGTTGAACGGCGCAGTTGACATGGTGGCCGTGAGTGAGACACGTTGACCGTTCTCACTCATCCCAAGTCCCAAGAGAGAGTCCCGCGCTCTACCTTCCACTCCGAGTCAAAAGGGCGCCTGCTGGCTTGCCTCCTTGCACCACGTCTACCTTTGGATTTCTGACGATAAAACACCACATTCAACGCCAATATGTCCTATCACGACCGACCAGTCCGACATGGACAGCCCGGCGACTACTCGCCCTCGTCGTCTGGAGCCGCCACTCCCACCGCTTCGGCCGCCTCCTCGACCTTCCTCACGCACTCATTCTCCGGAATCGCCAGTGGGTTCGGCGGCCTCGTCCGCCGCTTTTCAGACATGACCGCGGTGCAGGGGGGCCACCACGGCCACCCCGACGACATGTCCAAGTCCTCAGCCTCGCTGGGCAGCCCGCTCTCTTATCCACACCACTGGAATAACGGCATAAATGGCGTCTACACACCCCCCATAAACAGATCTGCCTCCCCACTGAGGCCACCGCCCCTCGAGCCGCTGGAGCTAAAGGGCTTCAGGGACGACACCACCGAGGCCGCGAGGCTGCTAACGCCTGCGGTCGCAGAGGAGATACGCATAATGATCCCGGAGCGGCAGCGCATCGAGGAGGAGTGGAATCTTGTCTACAGCCTGGACCAGGACGGGGCGAGCCTGGGGACACTATATGAGAAATGCAGCCCGTATCAGGGCACGCGAAACAGCTTTGTCCTCGTCGTCAGGGACAGCTACGGTGGCGTGAGTGTTGCACACGGTACCACCTACACAGATACGGACTACGTGACTGACCGATGATGTTGATACGTGCAGCTTTTTGGCGCCTACCTCTCCGAATCACCACATCCATCACCACACTACTTCGGCAACGGGGAAACATTCCTCTGGCGAGCATCCGTCCTGGCAGCCCTTCCCCCTCCGCCGTCAGAGGACACGACAAACCTCACCCGCGTCACAACCATATCTAGCCCCACACAGTCCCGCTTCCCAAGACCACAGCCACCACCGCCACCAAACCCAGAGCCAGAGGAAGACCTGCTCATCGACTTCTCCGACAACCTGCCATCCAAGCCAGCATCGTCAACCGATCCCGTGCCCTCGCTACTCGGCGTGACCCCAGCCCCGCCTCCGCCACAGGTACCCTCCCCGGCCAGGACCCCCAGCCCCAACATCCCAATGAGTCCGTCGATCCGTTTCAAGGCGTTCCCATACAGCGGCGAGAACGACTTCTACATGTACTGCGAGCCCCACTGCCTGTCCGTAGGGGGTGGCGACGGGCACTACGGCCTGTGGCTGAACGACTCGCTGGCGAGGGGCATCAGCTCGCGCTGCCTGACGTTCGGGAATGAGCCGCTGAGTGACGAGGGCGAGAAGTTTGGGGTGTTGGGCGTCGAGATGTGGGTTATTGGCCGCGGAGGACGGCGTTGAGGCGATTTGTTGGCTTGATTGATGATATCCTGTCGCCCATCCTACCACTCATCCAGGTCACTGTCGTTGGATACGTATGTCATCCGCCTTAAAGTTATCGTTCGAGGCTAAGTCGAGACGCTTAACAGCAAACCCAGGGAAGGAGGGACCACCTCGAGATTCAGGGTCCCGGGATCAGAATGCTTTCGATCTCCGTCTCTTCGGCAGGCGACAGCTCTGCAGAGAGAAGCCCAACATCGGAGGCAGGAGGATGAGGTTGAGCACCGCAAAGGACGAGAAAATCAGCTCCAAGAGCATTTTTGATCGATGGCCGCCGGTAGGCGAAGGGATGGGGGGAGAAGGGGCCAATTGGGTTGGAAAATGTGGGGATAATAATTCAAATGGGTCGCTGGCACATCAGGAGCAAGCCAGGAAGCGGCGCCGGAGCAACAAGCAGTATGTCTTGCGTTTCGATTTTGAGATACCCAAAAAAAGCAGATCCCCCTCCCTACGGTCAAAGAGCATCTAGGAGAAGGGGGGGGGGGTTGGGTGGATGAGCCCCATATATATATCCATGTACCACAGTAATGACTGTGATAGCAGGACCAGCATTCAATCATATGCCAGGTCCGATGACTGGCGATTGAGTTTGTTTGAAATTTTGCCCAAGGTCGCAACGGGGGGAGTGAAGGAGGGGGTGCCTGCCCACCCCCCCCCCCCCAAAAATTGGCATCTGCCCGTCATCTCAGCTGCGGGCGGGAGCAAAGCAACCGCATCGGTTGGGGGGGGGGGGGGAGGGGAGGTCGGGGCCGTGCAGCGGGCGTCTTGTCCCAAGATGTCCCCGGGACAGGTGTGTAAGCCAGCCACACGCATGATGAGATTGACGGAAATAGGGTTGAGCTCTGCATTTGGCTTGTGATATGTGTGTATGGGCCCCGCGCAACATCGTCCGACCCATACGGCAAATCGACTCGCGCTTCACATGGAGATGAAGGACTGACCTGACTGCCTGCCTGCGCATTGACGAGTCGGGAGTCTTGCGGGGGGTTTGAACAAATGACTGAATGTATTGCAAAGTCTATAATGGTCCCCTTTACCCCCAAGTCACCCCGTGTGACCTACAACTAGCTACCTACATACATACCTACAATAGGTTGGTTGATGGAGCCCTGGACCCGTTATCCCTGCCTTACCTCAGGGACTGGCACAACGACAAACTCGGGGGGCGGCGAAACCAACGAGTTCATCCCTTCAGTGGCTCCCAACCGTGGATGCTTTAGAATATCAATCGAGGGAAATTCCCAGAAGACCTGGCATCAAAAACAGCTACCATCCCGTGTGACGTTCATGCTCTCTCCTAAATGACGACGAAGTAGCTCACCGCCCGAATTCCAATGCTCTGTCCCACCCCCTCCCCAGAGTATCCGAGTATCGTATATCCAGCTCACCGTGTGGTATCATGGCCATGTGCGAAACATCTTCAATTCCTGCCTTTTTTTCAAAACACCAATACAACACTGGCGGGGTTGGTACCTGCGTGTTGCGATCCCTGGATTACCGCATGATCTCCTGGTAGATGAGCTGCTTGAGCTGGTCCTTGCTGAGGTTGTCCTTGTGCTTGTCAAAGTCGAAGAACTCCTCGGGAATTGGTGGCGCGGTCGGCTCGTCATCGGGGTCATGATAAGGCTCCAAGTACGGGTGCTTGAGCGCCTCCTCCACCGTTATGCGCTTGACGGGGTTGAAGGCCAGGAGCTTCTCGAGGAGGTCCAATGCCAGGTCAGAGGTCTTGGGGAATAGGGTTCGGAACGGGACCTTCTTCTTGAAGGGCAGAGAGCGGATGTACTCCCGAGCTCGGCGGGACTTGATGCCGTAGTAGTCCTCCATCGTTGGGGTGCCGAGAACGTCGAGGATGAGGGTAAGCTGGTGGTGGTCTGGGCAGTGGTGTCAACTTTGGGGATAATATACCAGAGGCGTCGCGCGCAATGCGAGGGGCTGCGACTTACAGTCCTTGCCCGGGAAGAGGGGCTTTCCGCTCAGCATCTCAGCGAGGATACAGCCCACAGACCATACATCGATGGCCTTGGTGTACTCCTTGAAGGTCAACATGATCTCTGGCGCACGGTACCATCTCGTCGCGACATATTCGGTCATGAAGCCAGAGTTGTCCTCCTGGGAGGCGGCCGAACGGGCAAGACCAAAGTCGCACACCTTGAGGTCGCAGTTGGCGTTGAGGAGCAGGTTGGAGGGTTTCAGGTCTCGGTGCAGGACGTTGGCCGAGTGCATGGCTTTCAATGCCCGGAGGGTCTGGTAGATGAAGTATTGGCAGTGGTCGTCGGAGAGGTCTTGGGTGCGGATGACACGGTGCATGTCAGTCTCCATCAGCTCCTGGGGAAGGCAGGCCACATGTTAGCGCGGGCTATAGGTATGAGGCAGGCATGGGCTCTGAGGGGACGCACCTGGATCAGATAGACCTCGTTGAAGGTCTCATAGCTCCGAGGCTTCTGGATATCGAGAATGCTAATGATGTTCTCATGGTTGAAGTAGCGCAGGAGCTTCATCTCACGGAGGGTCCTCAGGCAGAACATGGAGTGGTCGAAGGGTGTGATCTTCTTGATGGCGACCTTCTGGCCCGAGGGCTTGTGTATCGCGGAGCTGCAAGGCTCATCAGCAACGGCGGCCTTGTCAACAAAGTTGCGCCCGGGAGCGGACTCACCAGACAACACCGTATGCTCCCTCTCCGACGACATCCTGGATATCATACTGCTCGCTCACGTTGAAGGAGATCTTGCGGGAGCCCGCAGGGTTCGGAGGCTGGGCTCGAGACATTGTGGAGGAAGGATGCAGCCGAGGCAGGCTTGAGTCCTCGCAGCAAGAAACAGATCAACTGCTACGTCCCGACACGGCGGTATCAGGATTGACGACGAGACAGATCAGCCAGGGACGGTGGCACAGAGATCGCGCAGCGTGGTGTCCGAAGCAGACCAGTCAGGCCCGGACGTGCAACTGTACAGGTCGTGAGTGTGGCGGCTCGAGCGCTGTTGTGCAGCCGTCTCTTGGTCCTCGGATGCAGTCAAGGCGCCGAGGGGTGCGTGGGTGAGCTGGTTGGCTGTCCAGCTGTTGGTTAGATGTGCGACGGCAACACTGTCGTGTCGAAAGGACGGGAGGTGGCTGGCAGCGGGACGATGCTTGCTTCGAATTGAGCCGTCTGCAAGGAATTGAACGAGACAGACAGCAGACTGGATGAAAGTCTCTGGCGTGGTCTGGTGTGTGGTGTGTGTGTGGTCGGGGTCAAGAGCAGAGAGGGAGACAACCAGAGCTGGGGGCTTGGCCCTGGATGGAAAGTGGGGTGGGGGGATGGCTAGAGGGCGGGGTCTTGCACCTCGTCCTGGTCCTGGTTTCTGGTGCTTGTGGTGTCGTATCGGTGCTCGTGCTCGTGCTCGTCGACTTCCTCAGCCCCCTGGTTCGTGTCGTATCTGCCGGTTGCAAGTGGACTCTGTGTTGTGTGCGTGTGTGTGCGTGCGCGCTTGTGTGTATAAGTGTGTGTGTGTGTGTATGTGTGCAGTAAGAAACCACCTAGGTAAGAGAGTATCAAATCGTCAGCGGGCCCTGATGCGACAGGAGGAGCCCCAAGGCTAAGCAGCAACCAGACCACCAGCTTGCAGCTCGGAGGGGGGACGACAGGACAGGCTGGGGACAGGGCGAGAATGGGCAGGCTGAAACAGCAGCAACGGGGATGACGGAAAGGGCATTGAGTCGCAGGCCCCAAGAGGTGAGGTCTAGAGCCCTGGTCTCCGGGTGCAGAGGGCTCGAGAGCAGGTGTTTGGGCCTGAACCCTGGGTCGCGGGAGAAGCGCCGACAAGCATACCCAGCTGGGGCCCCTTGGAACCCGCCCGGAGCTCGACAGCCAGCAGAAGAGCAGGATCGTCTTCTAGAACCACCAGGCGGACATGCAGACTGGCTGAGGCGGGCCCGGTGCACTGTGGCACTAAAACTTGCTGTGCAGCACAGTACAACGCAGCGCAGCGGGTGCGGATGCAAGGGGAAGGGGGCAGAGGAGCGAGGGGGTCCTGTAACAGAGCTGCGGGCCGAGATAACTGTATTCTTCGTCCGATACAGTCGCGACTCCTGAGTGGAGCAGCTGGGGTTGTGCTGGGGGGTGGTTTTCTCGGATCCCAACTTGGGACTGACACTGGGACTGCGACTGGGGGGGGGGGCCAAGCGAGGAAGAGAACAAGCTGGAATGTACAAACCTCTTTTTCTTGCAGCTTGCAGCTGGGGGGGGGGGGAAGGGCGGGCGAACTCGAGACGAAGCCGAACGAATATCCAGGAACACCGTCACAACGATTGGCTCCTTGCGGGGAGGGGACGAGACTCGATGGGCAGGCGAGGTGAGGTGAGGTGAGGTGAGGTCAGATCAGGTCAGGTCAGGTCAGGTCAAGAAACCCGAGGTGAGAGAAGACGGGAGTGGGAAAGAAAGGGTTCGAGGTTGGTTTCCTTTGAGAGAGGGGTGTCCCGTGTTCTTGGTGCCCGTGGTCTGGTCTGGTCTGGTCCGGTCTATGTATCCGTACTCGGTTGGCAGAGCAGAACCTACTGGGTGGTAGCAGATCGACAGAAACGGGCAACGGGCCTGGCTTATACGGCGGCAGACAACAATAATATGTAGTGAGTGGATCACAGCCGCAGAGACGGACTACAAGAGGAGGCACCGCAGAAGAATTGACTTGAGACTCTGCTAAATGACATAAGATAGATCTATCTTCCTCTTCTTTCTCATGGCCCCTTCCAGGTTCAGGTCCCAGGGGGGCCTCAAACAAGACAATGAACCAACCCGTCTTAATATGGTGCTGGGCTGTGGGCAGCTGGCCCTCCTCCATTCCCGTTTGAGCAGTGCGACCGGGCTCATGGGCCGCCTCCCAAGCCCAATCTCACCATCCCGTCGCCCACTTGCACACATGCATGGCACATATAGCACATACATAGCACCTACCTGGGTACTTGCCCACTCACTTAGTGCTCGCTTACCAACTGAGCCCGACTGTCTGCAGTGCCCGTCGTTCCCGGGCCTGGAACGGACGGCTGGACGGCTGGCTGGGCTGGCTTGCAACTCCTTTGTCTCGATCCGTACACCTCATTCATTCGGTCAGGGCCCTCCTGTCAGCAGGGGCGCCGTCAGCCCAGGTGAAGCGAGACAGGCACAGTAGAGTAGATGGTCTAGAATCCGCGCGATCCACGGCAAATCCATCGATACATTCCCGATTATCGTAGGTGTCATTCAGGAGGGACTGCACCATCCAGAGCCATGCCCTCCCTCCCAGCCAACCACAGCCGCCAGCGCATGGAAGACGCAGCCGAGCTCTCCCAACGCACACGCCGACCCTCACAAACCACTTGCCAGCCAGCAGCCAGCCCTAGCTAATCAGACAAGTGCCGTCAGGTCCCAGGTGTGACTGAGCCCCACCGCCCAACCAACGCCCAGATTACGCGCCAGCCGTGGGCTGCTGGGCGCGTGTGTTTCAGCGCACCATTGGTCCCTCGTGGCCGTTTCATCCACCGCGGTCCCGTCCACGAGCCACAGAATATTGTGGCCGGCCCCCCGTCCTGCCCTGCTTGAAAACGGGGTCTCCTTTGTTGCTGAATACGCTACAGTAGTGGCCCACCGCCGCATTCTCACCTGCATCGCAAAATGCTGTGTCCTCCTTTGTCCTGCTCTGCTGGGCCGTACGCGGGACTTCTATTTTTGGGATGACGGGCCCGGAAGGAGGGCAACCAAGTCCTTCCGCCTTGCGGCCACGTTTGGGGCGCCGGTCTTGTGGATTGAGGCTGTTGCTTACCGGGCGTGCTTGGTTGAGTCTCGAAGCATATCCGCTCAGCCACAGGGCGGCCCTTCCCCAAGGCCCAGTGACCTCATGCACCTGCTAATAACGGACCTGCCATCGCCACCTTGGAAGCGGTCACCGTCTGCCTGTAAACAAGGGGATCCACGGGGCCCTTGGCCTCCGTTTCGGACCGCCTCTGTGGCCGTATGGTGTCGGATCCGGCCCGGAGGGCTCACTGAGCTACGTACGCATGGGTCGCCGGTACTGTGGCCGGGCAGTCTGCTAGTGCATATATGCATGCATGCATCTGAGTTCGAAACACGGCACATGATTTTGTTTCCTGCATGATTTCGTCTCATTACTAAGGGCCGGATCCCCGCCGGGCCAGCTTGACCTTGGCCGGCCGGCACGGACCCGAGGCCGGGCGACCACATCAGTTGGTCATTGCTTAGATTGCACGAAGCTGTCTTCCTCCTCCCAACACCACTTTCAGGGGCCCTTTCAGAGATGCTGTTGGGAATCTATACAATTGTTATCGCTACTTAAAACATGCCGCTCGTGGTTGCATCACTGGACGACCTAGCCATAAATTTGTCAGCAGGCGACCAGACGGACTGGGCCAGGGCGGTGTTCAGAATTGTACCTTCTCTCGCAGCACTCCCATCCACTGCGCGAAACTCATCCCCTGGTCTGCCCTGTCCTCCACCAACAACGTCTGCGCCCAGAGCTTCAGGCTCGGCTCGCCGTCCTCACGGACAATGTAGAGGTGAGGCAGGATGATGCTGCCCACACCGCGAGACCTGTAGTCCCTGCTCTTCTGGATGACCGCGCGCACACGCTCGTTGAAGTCGTTCTCCAGCTCTGCTAATGTTCCCTTGCCGACATGGAGCTGCGTCCGGTCGGCAACCCCAAACACATCTTGGAGCAGGGCGGGCACCGTATCCCGTCCGACCCACAGGAACTGCGTCTGGCCGTCATCGATGAGATACAGGCCATATGATACGAAACGCTCAGACGAGAGGTTCAGAGGAGGTGGCAGAACAATCTGGCTTGTCTCGGGATCTGGAGTGCCCGCAATGTCGGGCATGTCATGCAACGAGTACAGCCGGGGGTAGATGTACTGCATCAACAGCGGCAGAGGTAGCGTCGAAAGCTGACATAGGGCTGCGGACCTGAGATCCGAGGGGATCTGCGCTGATTTCCGCAAACCCACGTTCTTGATCAGCCCAAGGAAGAGGGCTGGCAGGCCGCGCAGGTTGGCGGGGAACTGTAGACCACCGCCCATGCTGCCGCCGGCCAACTCTTTCCTGAAGGTCTGTAGTAACTCGATGATCTTGGTCTGCAGGGAGTCGCGGGCAGAGTCCAGACCGTTGCTCAGCGCCCTCTCCACTGCCTTGTGGCTGAAGTACGTGGTGACGGCGCACTGGTCAGCAGAAGCATACACATCTGCCAAGCTCTGGGTGGTGGGTAGGGCCAATGTCAAGACACGAATGCGGCGCTCGCCATTACACGTCGTGTGAAGAACGGCGGCCTGCATGCAGATCATGCTCTTGGACAATGTCTCGTCGATGGCGACCTCGACGACATAGCACTGGTCGCGGGGGAAGGCCGGGAATGCGCAGAGGTCCGAACTCCGGTTGAAGAAGTTGCCGTAGAAGGTGTTCATCCTCAGACCAGTAGTGGCGCGCACCCTCAGCACAGCCTCCAGGCCGATCTCAGACGAGAGGTAGTCACTGAATTCAGATGCAAATTTGATGGCATCCTCGGGTCGTCCAGCATTCCACCCAGGGTAGAACCACGTTTGACCACCGGTGTACCGTGGAAGGTTACTCAGCGATGCGACGTCCTGGTACTGCGAGGAGAACAGGAACATGTCGATTGAAACCTGATTTTTGGAGCACTCGACGGCGAAGCTCTTGTAAAAACTGTTTGCGGTCTGGAGCAAGCTGCTCTCCTTGGAGGTGCCCAGAAGCTTCTTGTCCTCCCTCATCTCGAGCTTGCCGTGGCCCAGGTTCGGCAGTGAGGCACTGAGGACAACGATCTTACCTCCAAGCGGGGAGATCAGCTTGTGGCCAGATCGCAGAGCCGATCCCATGCAAGATCCATTGTTCTGGTTGTTGACAAACATGTCCGGAAGCTTTGTCAGGAAATTCTCGATGCTCTGTCGCGACTCTGACAGGGGCACCAGGAGCTCCGTAGGCACTGGCATGAAGGGCTCCTCAAGGTCGCTGACAACAAGCATGCTCGTCTCGCCGTTCTCGTCGGCATCCTTGGGAATTGAGAAATAATGCAGGCTGGAGTCCACGGCCACGAAACCGAGGCGAGTGCGACGGTCCGCATTGGGTATCCTGTTGAGACTGTCCAGAATCGTCCGCGCACTTGTCGCCAAGAGCCCCGTGGACACAGCCGCGTAGCTCACGTCGAACAAGAAGAGGTAGACCAGAGGCTGCGGGGGTCGAACCATGTACTCCTGGGGCGCGACGAATTCCACCACAGAATGGTTCAGCTCTGCGCGCTGCCACCTATCGACGCTCTTCTGAGCCGCGGCATCCCAATCAAAGGCCTGAGGAACGTCGTTCGAGAGGTTGCACATGTTGCAGCGCCATCTGTGCCCGTGGTCGAGGAAGGTGACGTATGGGTTGATGTACGACCGGCACCTCCGACAGCGAGAAATAACCTGGTCTTGGATGACAGGGACCGGGTCGTCCAGGTCATGAAGCGATGTGTATGGCTGTATGACAAGGGCGAACGGCAACTTGGACTTCTTGAGGAGGGAGTGCGTCGTGGGCACGGCGTTGAGCGTGGATCGAATGAACTTCGGGGGGCAGTTCGCCTCCGGGGAAGGAGTACAGCTGGACTGTGCTTCTGGTCAGTTTCTGCAAGGGCTTGGGCTCGTGGCGGACCTACATTCGGGGGCAGAATGATCGGAGGCGGCGGCAAGTCCAACTCGGATACGTTGAAGGGCTGGTTCAAGAGGTCTGTTGGATAGAGCTGGTTGAGGGGCCCGATGCGAGGCTGGGCCTGAGGCGGCATCTGCTGGGGCGCTGGCTGTCCCTGTCCTGGTCCCATCTGCATGCCTGCCATGCCCTGCGTGATGCCACCTACACCAGGCGCGGGAGCGCCATAGGCGTCTGGCGGCTGGAAGCCCGGGGTAGCAGGGGCCGGCGAGCCGTATGTCTGGGGAGCGCCGTAAGGGGCAGGCTGAGGTTGTGCGTCCTGACCTGGGTATCCGTAGCCAGCAGCCATGGGCTGAGGAGTGCCGAACTGTCCGCCGCCTGGGAGCTGGCCTCCTACGGCAGCATTCGCACCGCTGCCGACATCGAAGGCCTGGGCAGCGTAGGCTCTCTTCTTCTTCTTGCCTTGCCCCTCGCCAGGTTGCTGGGTCGCTTGAGGGGGAGGTGAGCCAGCGGGGTTCGCGTAAGCTTGGCCATCATCAGCGTAGGGGACCTGTTGACCTTGTTGAAATGCGGCCTGCTGGCCGTAGTCATTGGGTGCCGACATGATCGCGCCGGAGGCGGTGCAGGACAGGACGATGCTCAGCCGCACTAATGTTCTCTGGCAGTGCCTAACACAATTGCAGTGGATGCTAGACCGACGAGAAATGAATGACTGCCCGTGACGGAGTCGTGTGTGTTACACGGGGGAGGGCGTTGTGGTGTCGAGGGGTGGTTGGAGCAGCTGTGACGCTCTGGTCGACGTTGACAGGTAGGTGGCAGCTCTGGAGGTCTGGCCTTTTCCTGTTTGGGAGGTGCAATGACAAGCTGTGCTGGGCCGGGACAGATCAACCTTGGGAACCCGGCAACCGAGTGGGTGGACGGGACAGGTGGATGAAACCAGTCTGTGGACCAGATACGGTGCAGAGGGAGACGATTGGGATGCGCAAAAATGGCAAAGAGGACAGAATGTCTCTTGTTCCGGTCTGACCAAGCCAGCTCAAGCCCGAGCCTGAGTCTGAGACCGAGACTCTCGAGGTGAGGCTAGGTAATGCTACGCCTGACCCTGACAGCTAGCAGCGACTTTCGCAGGCGGGCGTCATGCCTGGTCCAGCCTCCACCCTCCCACCTTCCACCTGGCAGCCTCGAGCCTTGCTGGCCTTTGCAGCAGCTGGAGGGGGTGGAGCCGAATTCATGTGATCGGTCACGTGGCCAGGGAGTACTGAGGCACCCAAGGTAAAGAGGGGAGCAGCGGCCTGCCCAGCCTGCCCGGCCTTGTAGCAGGCAGCTCGGCAGATGCGGGGTCTCAGCCAGCGCTGGCCCGAGCTTCAACGAATGGATCCGAGGGGACGGACGGTGATTAGGCGGAGGTCTTGAGGCAGGCGGGCGGGCTCTTGGGCCTTGGGGCAGGCGGGGCAGAGGGCCTCGTTCAGTTGGTATTGAGGAAAGCAAGGTCCCCCTCACAATTTCCCAGGGGTCCCTTCAGCCACCTTGGCCGACCTGATGGGCGACCTGAGCCGACTAGCCGTGTCCATACCACAGCGAAGCACTCTGGGCGTTTACTTAAGGCAGGCTACTCCTTGTCGAAGCTGTTCTTTCTCCGTGAACACAGCATCCAAGACATACCGTACCTCGATCAACCCTGGGCGCCTCAAAATCCAGATCCTTCCTTGTCTTTGAAATTCAGCGATAAGGCTGTTCTTGCTGCTGCTGCTGCTGCTGGCCTCGGGTGGATCTATCACATTTGTCGGCCAGTCGAATCGGAAAGCCGTCCTTCGGGCTCCTCGCCGCTGTCCGATCCCCTGGCGATCCCCTCCGCAGCCCACATTTGACACCTGGGCACTGCGCATCCGGCGAACGGAGCCACGGGGTACCTGGGACCGCAGCCGAGCCTCTCGAGTCATTGCCAGCGCGCAGCCGCCCGTCGGACAAACCAGGACATCATGGCCTGGGGGAAGTCAAAGCCTCAACCGCCCCCCTCGTTGCTCCGGCAAGTCCTACCCACTCAGCAAAGGCGAACTCGCTCGTCACATTGCCCAAAAGCTAACCTCTGCCCCGATTGCATACGTACAGCCAGCTTGTCCCTCTCATAATATTCATCCTAGTCGTGGCCGGCCTCGTCTTTGTGGGCTACCATGTCTACCAGAGCGCCACCAAGATGAGCGGCAACGTGTCGGAGCGCATGGGCAAGAAGAACGTGGTCTGGACCAAGGACGGTCTCAAGGTCGGCGTCAAGCAGGTCGAGAGCGAGAAGGAGGTCGATGCCACCCAGCGCTGGGTCGTCAATGCGTGGAACCTGTCGTCGGACAAGTCTGGCAAGAAGAACAAGTGACCAAGGGTTGTCACTCAGACTCCCACGGCGGTCGAGGCCGACCGATACCCAGCTAGGTGTCTTGAGGTTTTTCAAGGTAGAAAGTCCAGCTCGTCTACGAAGCGTGGTTCATTTAGCCTAGCAATGCAGGCAGACCTGCTTGGGAACTGGTCTCGATGATTTTCAGGAGATGGATGCTGGCTTAATCAAAAGCACGGTTTGAATCAGTTCATGATACTACTGGACTGACTGTGGAAGCAAAGCATGTGTGCAAGTGCCCGTCTATCCATTCACGCCATCATTCAACCCGCACCGCGGCCGGGTAATTTGCATACCTAGGCAGCACGGCAGTGGTAGTAATGCGTTTCACAGCTGACAAGCGGAATTACTGCATCATCTGTTGCAGTAGAAATTCGGCCTGTATTAATTTTCCTACATCTGCTTTTGCCATATCCATGTGCGAATAGACGCCCGCAGTCATGACACTATGTAAGAATTTGTGAACTCAGCGGTCATTCAAGGATAAGGACCGACTATGTAAGCCCGAAGCAACTCCAACCCATATGCTGACAGTTTCCGGGAGACTCACCCTGCCTGCCCTCTAAGGCTAGCCAAGCAATTGTTCAACAGTCATTTCCATGCGTGGCCCGATTCTCCTGGAATGGGGTCACCCACGTCCAGTACGTTCTCTCGAGTGAGCCCTCCCTGGATACCGACGGTGCTCCACCACAGCGGGTGCGTCTTCAAAGACATTTAAGATGCTTCCTCTCCCAGTACCAATAAAAAAACATACTCCAAAGCCAAGCCTGCCCAAGAAAACAAAATGTCCTGAGACATGCATCAGAACAATACCACACCCTCACGTACAAAGACAGCCCGACAAGTTGAAGGTGTACGTATCAGACACGGTCAACCGACTCCAGCGGGTGGGTTCCCCTCCTCTCACACGCTCAGCCAGCTCTTGGCGACGTACTCGACCCCCGGCCCGGCGTTGTTGGACGCGTTCTGTAGGAGCTCCTTCCTCTTACTCTCGAACTGCTCCTTCATCATGGCCTCGCGCTGCTGCAGCGGGTTCATCGTGTAGCCGGCCGTCGGGGGCGCGTACCGCGCCGACATGAGCTTGACGAAGTTGTGCGCCATCGGGTACGGCTGCGCCATGAGCCCGTCCCTGCGGATCAGCATGGATGGTATGCGCACGTTGAGCTGTTTGAAGGGGAAGTTTCTGGTCAGTAAAACGTCCAGAGAAGAACATACACATATATCTGAGAATCCAAGACCTCGGGACTGTTAACTCACCTGGCACAGGATGTGCGCGTACTTGACGCCCAGCTCGTCGGCGATGTACTTGAGCCTCCCCTTGAGCCAGCTCCTCTGCGCGTCCGTCGTGTAGTCCTGGCTCTGGACGCACCCCAGCGGCCACGTCAGGAAGTAGCCCGCCAACCCCTTGAGCGAGTCGTCGTCGCCGCACGCGAACCCGCTCAGCTGCTTCTCCAGCAGGTGCTTCCTCTCGGGCTTGAGGTGCCAGCCGAGGTGGTAGGGCACGCTGGCAATGATGTCGGTGATGGTGTCGACGCACGTCCTCGCGGCGGTCGCGTACTCGGGCGTCGTGCGGTAGTCGACGGGCGAACACACCCACGCGGCGCAGCGCACGATGACCGACGCCAGCACGAGCCGCGTCACGCGCACCATGTTCCACACGCTGGCGATGTAGAAGTCGCGGTAGACGTCGACGCGTCCCGGGAACACCTCGGCCCTGCTGAAGTCGCCGCTGGGCACGCTGTCCTCCCACGCCACAGACTTGTACCCCCAGCTGTCGGGCACGTTCTTCATCCACCGCACACACTCCTGGTCCACCGTCTGCGCCCGCCGGATCAGCGTCAGCATCAGCTCGATGTTCTCGGGCGTCCGCGCAACCGTCGTCATCAGCCTCGTCACCTCGGCCCGCAGCTCAGACGTCTTGATGTTAATCTTCTGGCACTCGGCCGCGCTTGAGTCCTTGACCGCGTCGCTGATCCACCAGTCCACCCCCATGATGGGCGCCTTGCCCGATGTCAGCGTGTGGATGATCATCTGCGTGCGCACCGCGATGAACAGGAGCAGCCCGGTCTTGGTCCTGAGTTGCTTGCGCCCGCGTTGCTTCACGAGTGAAATGGCTCCCTCAATGTGTGATCCCCACGAGAACATCCCCATCTCCTTTGCTGTTATGTTCTGTTGGTAGAAATGACCTGTTAGTACTGTCGACGACCTGATCTTTTTCACAGCGCTCGGCGCAGGCTTACCTCGTACAACCCCAGTAACAGGACCGCCGCAAGCGTGCCGTCTGTTTTTGAAGCCTCCGGGTCTTTCAGCGCTGTGTGTGTTGCCGCCAAGGCCTTGGTGTACTCTGACAGCGCCTTGTCGGGGATATCCTCAGAAGTCGACCTCACACGGTTGCCCAGGTGAGCCAATGAGCAGGCATTGAAGGCGTGCTGGAGATGGCTGTTCTGGGCTTCCGATTTCATCAGGGGCAGCAGGTAATCCATGAAGCCCCTGGTGCTGCCCTGCCGCGGCACCAGGATGAAGTTTGAGAAGAAGTGGCACGAGGCCAGTTGGTCGGTGGGGATGCTGAGCAGTGGTGAGATGCTCTCGCCGGTGGGTGACCTGACAAACTCCTTGGCGATGGGCGACAGCGACTCGATCGACGACGGGGAGCTGGCGATGCTGCTCCTGTCCGAGGACGACGAGGCGACCGACCCTTTCCTGTTGGCCTTCTGCGCCCTCCTCTCCGTGGCCTTGGTCTCATTGCGGAACACCAGGTCGAACTCGTCCTTGTAGCCAGGACATTGTCGTCGTGACTTGGCACACTGATTGCATGTTGGCTTTGCCTCGTCGCACTACATGGATCGTCCGCGTCAGTATCGGAGAATACGCTCGCGCATCGAGGGTTCGGAGAATTGGGCTGTGGCGTCGATTGCCCATGAGCGAACCAACCTTTATTCTTCTTGTGCGACACATCTGACAGCCCCTTGAGGGCTTCCCACAGTAAACCATGATGGCGAGTCACCGACCGTGTCCAGGCAGGTGGCGATGAGAGTTGCGTGTTTACAATCCGGGGCGAGCAGGATGATTCCGAGGGAAATTGGCCGCGCTTTGCAATATCCAAATTCTCGGGGGTCCAGCCAGTACTTAACAAGGAGGATACAGCGCCGGCACGTCAAGGTATTGTATGTATGTATTCTCGCTCCGAGGTTGGGGTCCAGAGATGACAACGGGAGTACGCCGTGGTGGTGTGCCCTTCGCTAGTCGAAGGGACGTCTCAAGCAGGGGCGTGCGCGATCGACGGAGTATGAGCGGCGAATGAAGACGCTGAAACTGACCGTACCTCTTGTTGACGGGCGATCATTCGTGACTGAGCTATAGGCCAGAAACAGATAACCCCACAAATTGGTGGTAAGATGCAAGTTGAAGGTCCAAGAATCAGAGTCCAGGAGAAGCGGGACGGAGTTGTGCAGGAGGAATGACACCAGACACCAAGAATGGAAGAAATCGGGGATGTCTTGGGGACTGGGGCACCAAGGCCGAGGTTTCTCTGGGCCGTCTGGAGTGGCAGAGAGTGGTTGTTTCGATCGACGCAAAGATGATAGGACGAAGTAGTAGTGGACTACCGGCGGGCTTTCACACACGCGGGAATGGCAGACTGGCAGGTAGCGCCGGACCGGATCCCGGGCAGAGAAGGCAGGAGAATATAGAAAGATTCGAGGCTAATGCAGCCTGGACATCGACTTGGGGAATTGCACTGGGACGAGACGGATGGACAAGTCTCGAGGGCGCACCGCGACAACACAGCAGTACAGAGGGCAGGGCACAGCGGACAGGTCCGAGGGAATGAGCGCGGTGTACAGGCTTGCTGGATGCCTCAAGAGATGGTTCAGACAGAACTGTATCAGAAAGAGGGCTGAAACGATGGAGGGCATCTCATGGGCATTATGTAGCATGGTAGCATTAACGAGCGAGGAGGGCCTGCATCTCTGAGGGTAAGGATGGGTAAGGATATCCCCAGCTCGACGAGCCCCCCGGGCGACTAGGCCGTCGAAGCAATGCAACGCCCTCATGGCACCGGTCAAGTGGCCCCCCTCCCCGCTGCCCCTCTTATCCCTTGGACGCCCTCATGAATACAAGGCGTTGGCGTCGCGCTCAGAGCTGCCGTACCACGGTGGAGGAAAAGCAGAAAGTTCATCTCTGGGCCGCGGCGCGTTCCTGACAACAGTAGCGTAGCCGCAAGGTTGAGCTGAGAAGGCAGGGCGGACTAGGCTGAAGTCGCAATAGATAGGCTTGCTCTTTGACAATGGAGCGGCTGTGGCAACTGGAGCAGCTGCAGCAGCACGGGGCTTGGAGATGAGGGGGCGTGTCGAGGATGCTATTCCAAGCCCGAGAGACAGCGCAGAAGGCAGGGAGTGGCAGTGGAGAGGAGGAGGGAACTGGTGGTCTGGTGGTCCAACAGGTACAAGCACGATTGTGAGTGGAAGCGCCACCTGGCCCGCATGGTAGATGACTGCCGGCTAGGCTGGTTGGCATTGCTGCTGGGCCTTTCTGGGCCTTTACCAAGCAACCCAAGGAGCAGGCACTAGATGCTGATCCTTCGTACCTGACCAGGCATTTGCTTCTTGTGTGCGCGGGAAGAGGCGGGGAGAGAGAGGCAGGGAGAGGCCAAGGAGAGGGGAGACAGGTGAAGAGGGTGATGACTGATCGGGCAAGAACCGACATTTGCGCTTTGACAGACAGTCGAAACAAATGGCGGCTGCCAAGCGCGATGGTGAGGCCCCTGACTGGCAGCCTCTCCCGAGCCTCACGAGTAACAAGGTCGCACTCGGAGGAAACACGACGTTGGCCCAACCTGGCACTGGCTGGCAGTGACGAGCGCCGTTACATGCGTCCGAACAACGACCAGACGACGACAGCCGCAAGGCGGCGGGCAGTGGACCGCCGGGAGCAGCTTGCAACCTTGATGCTGTCGAGGGTCCACCGCACGACGCTACGCGAGGCCACGCGAGGCTCGAAAGGGCCAGAAGCCAGAGTCAGGACGTGCCATCGGGCGTTGCTCTGGCCTCCCTCTCCCTGTGAAAGATTAAAATTCCCCGACGAGGCCGTGGAGGACGACTCCACCAGTTCCACAATCGCCAGCCCAACTCCACCGCTCCACCACGCCCAACGGGTGTGAGTGGGTATGCTGTGCATCAGGTGGAGGCCGGGGAGAAACACCACGTCCCCATCTGTCCGTATCAGGCACATGTGGGAGACTTTCGGCGCCGGGCGCAAGGGTCACCACGTCCCATTCCGGCAGCGTGTCGCCGTGTTCACGTCTGGTCGTCTTGTCGTCTGGTCGCGGCACGACGGCCAGCGCCGCGCTCTTGAGCATCCCTGGCATCACAAGCGCACAAGTCAGTTGACGGCCGCAGCATGCACGGGAAACAAAAAAGCAGCAGAAAGGAGCGTCGCACAACGACATGGTCCGAACCCAGCGATCTGGAATGCGGCAGCGTAGCGTCCAAGATCTCGCATGTGGCTTTCCTTTCCTCCACATTCCCCCCTTTCCGCATGATCACATAAGCCAGACGGACGCTGACCGGTCTGGCAATTGGTCCGCCACTGCGGGAGTATCCATGGGCCACCCGGGTCGACCACCCGAGGGACCTGCCCTGGACTGGCCTACCCGGCTTGTGTACGTGGAGATAAAACGGCAATATGTCGATGTGTTCGCCCCAAGATCCAGGCCCACGGCATCCTCCCAGCGCATGGCGTTTGATCGGCAGCGAGGCGCACGAGGGAAAGCCTGCGCCACCCACGACTTTTGCTGCGAGTGCTGCACCTTCACCCACGGCGCTGTTGACGTCGCGGCGATCTGCTTGTCAGCGACAAGACTGACCAACCTAAACGGATAGGATCTCGCGAGAGCGCTTCTCGCCTGTTGTTTCCCTTCGGTAAACTCCGGCCTATGCCGGGATCATTGCTTTTCTTGCTCTCAGGGGCCCTGGCGATAGGACCTTGTCGGCCTGATATCAATTCTACGGGAGACAATCGCCGTCCTCCTGCAGCAGCCATTACAGGTAGCACAGACGGTGCCAATGGGTACTCGGCGACGAGCAGAGGCATGCAGGGTCACTAGCGGGGCGATAAGAAATATGGCGTGAGGAATCCCACGATATGAGGTGACAGGAGCGCAAATGTGGTGTCCGCGCAGGCCCAAAGAAGCAAGCACAATGGTCTGTGAATGTCAACTCGGCGAAAATATGCGGTTGGACCGCAATCTGCCTGCACATCTCACCGCATCATGGTGGTCAAGGTGCCGAGAAGTTGCTGAGAAAGCTGGCACGCACTCCTGATGACGACGACACAGTCGCCAGCAGTACCAACCGTACAATTAGCTACACAAGTCACTATGTAGAGGTTTCCCGGCAGAGTGCACGCGGGAAAATCAGACGACACTTGCCACTGGTCATCTCCGGCCCTTCCCACACCACTCTTCGCCATCCCCTACCCGTGCGAAGCCCGCTGCAGTGCAGTTCTCAACCGTCGAACAGGCCCGCCACACCGCTGAGATCCGGCGAGTCCCGCCTGGCAATTGGTCGACCGTTCGACGCCGGGGCCGTCATAAACTCTTGTGCCATCTTGCTTCGGCCGGACGACTTCTTCTTGAAGCCTGACGGATCAGAGCTCTTCTGCAGCTTGCCCATCTCCGAGATGCTCACCCCCTTGAGGTCCTTGAGCAGATCAAGAATGTGCCCGCGTTGTTGCCGAGGGTTGGACACGGCACGGCCAATGTTTGCGATGCAACCATCCACCTCTTCGAGCTTGATACTCCCAAGCGAGCACAGCACATCGCGTGGCGTCTGTGTAAGCGGGCTGTAATTGGAAATAACGGCCGCCATGACGTTTCCAAGTTCACGCTGCAGCTCCACAAAGTACGGATCGTGCAGGGAGGTGATGCACGCCTTGAGAACGTCCGTCGAGATGAACTCTCTAACAGCATTCGCAGTATCCTCGGGGATCGGGAAGTTGTCGGTGGTGGATGCATGCTTGGACGGTGCCTCCGCCTGCGGCAGTCTTTGGGAGCCCGCGTGGGTGCTCCGGAACTCGGGTATGATTGATCGAAACACACGAAGCACGACTCCACAACACCTGCCGTCATGCATGACGATGGCGTGAGCCATAAAAACCAGAAGCGGCTCGATGACGGATGAGTTCATCAAGCAAAATTTGCGGAGGGAAGGCTGCTGAGGTACAAGCTCAGACTCTTGCTCGTTTTGTGTCTTGTCCTTTGGGAGCGCGTCTGTAAAAGAGAGTCAGCTGGATACAGGGGGAGGGGACCTTAATCCAGAGTAAGTAGTCACTTACCCAGCCTCGCGGGATCTAGGAAGTCCGCAATCATCATGACCGCAGAGTAAGTCAGCTGGCGCAGGACACTTTCCGCCTTCATTTCCTCCGTTAATTCGTCCGCAGCCGCCTGGACGTTCCCCGCCTGCTCCAGTTTGTCCCATTCCGACTTGATCTTGGCATCCATTCGCTGGAAGCAGCCCGCCAGTATCGGGGGCAGGAAGTGGTGCCGAAGCTCAACAGGACAAACGTCCACCAGCAACCTGACCAGGTTAAGGAGGGCTATGAGTTGATGGGGGGAGAGGCAGTGGGAGTCCGCGAACAAGGCGTGGGCGAGTGGGCCCGGAAGCTCTTCGAATCCGTAGAATTGTTGTTCGAGACAGCTCATGCAGAAAATAACCGAGTAGCAGAACTCGCGGATGTAGCGGATCTGACCACGAATCGATGATGCTAGGCCTTCCAGGGTGTTCTTCTTATTGATCACCCTGGCGTAGAAATCATCTTTGCTGCCCTCAGAAATGCCGGCTTGCCAAAACCTATCCGTGAGCACTCGGCCGACGATAGATTGCATTTCACTGGGAAGAAGCGTCCAGTTGCTGGGATTGGCAGATGCGTGTGCATGGCTGGACCAGAGTCAGCAAGTAAACAATGCCTAAGTTCAGAGTAACAGCTGACCTTAAAAACTGGAGGAGCTCCGGAAGTATGATGGGGAAGCTGTCTTGCCACAGGGCACACGATGCTTGATATGATGGCGAGGACTTCTCGAGCTTGTCTACGGAGTAGTTCAGGAAGGATTTCGTAGCACGCAGAGGCAAGAACTGTGACAAGATTAGATTAGACCACGAAGGTGATAATTTCTCAGTGCTTACCTGCTGGCGCTCCTCCAGCTCGGCCTGCAGAGCAGCACCTTCGGCATCAAGCTCAACAGAGCCCCAGTCAGAGATCTGATCGACCCGGTGGTTCGCCAGATACCTCTGCGCTTTGTCGAGCCCGGTCATTTCGCAAAAGCCTTCGTATGTTGCAAGAGCGCGCTTCAGATTCTCGTCTCTCCATTGAGCCTTGACCGGCTCGACAAAGGCCTGCAGCCGCTGAATACGGGTTGACTGGTCAATGTTGGTGGCACGGTGGATGATGATGAAGAGGAAAGTCTTGTAATTAACGAGTCTCCGCTCGTCCAAGGTTCCCGAGGCGCTCATCTCGTTGATCTTGGCCTCTAACTGGTCGTAGACGCCGAGTAGGTTGTCCGGCATCTTGAAGGCCAGCCGTTGAAGCTCATTCAAACTCTCGGCCTGAAGATCCTTGATTGCCTCATTGAACGCCCTGTGCTCAGGATGCGTCGCGGGCCAGGTCATCAAGATGTGTTCGAGCACCTTGAGCATGAAGCCGTTGTTCTTCCTCAAAGCAGTGGTAGAAAAGGCAACCAGAAGCTGCAGGAGCCGCTTTTGGATCAGCGGGTCTTGGAACTTCATCTCAATCAATCGATTACACCACGCCTCAAGGTGCTCATCCAGCTGCGCCTTCTGAGCTTCAATTTGCTCTGGGTCGGCACCCTTCGGTGGTCTTGATCTCACGTAACCTTTCAGGGCAGACTCTATCACGGTGAATTGCGCATCAACGCGGAGATAGGCCATCGAGCTCTTGACGTAGTTGGCCGGATTTATTGGCGGCTGTCCGTCGTATAGGTGCTGCAACACGGTGTCAGTCTGCCCGAGAATGTAGTTGATAGCATCTGAGAGTGTCAGCTCCACAATGCTCTCGATGACCTGGGAGCTATAACGTCTGTAGTTGCCCAGGAAGGCATGGCGCTCCGGGATCGTGTCCGTGTCTTCCATCAGGAGGATCAGCGTAGGGTCTGGGGTCTCCTCTGGCAAGCTCTCATATCGGACCAGCCTGGAGCTGCACAGCTCTAGCAGGGGTCCGACAAGGTGTGTCTTCACTATAGACGGACCCAGTGCCCTGTGACTGAGCAGCCTCGTCCAGGTGACGAGTACTGGGATCGAAACAACGAGACTTTGGCTCTGAACGACTTGAAGGAGAAATTCAAGGAAGGGTTGGATGTCGGCACTTGGAGGAATCAAGTTGAACTTCCGATCGAGGTAGTTGCCTAGATGTGATATTGTCTGCACACGTTAGCACAGGCAATACGAATCGCAAGTGAAGGCGCCGCTTACTTCTGAAAACTTCTTGGCGAACAAATATTTGTCGTCGTCAATGTCATCGGCATCTACTGTGGACCATGCAAACAGCTGGGAGAAGCGCTCGACACACGGCTTGTCATACATGGGCAAGACTAGGGCCGAGAACTGCTCGTCGCCAAAGTTGCTCCGGGAGTAAAGTGCATGCAGGGCTTCGAGGGATGCCTGCGCAAGTTAGCCTGGTACGTTGAGGCAGCAGGCAGGACGGCATACCTTTTGGACAGCCACGTGAGGCGCGACAAGGCCTTCATAGAGATAGTGGACGGTTCTTGCAACGATTACGGATTTGGGGAAGGCCCACGGGAGAATGATGGTAAGCAACACGAGCGCCTTGACGGCGCTTGATCGCGCCTCGTCGTTGCCCTGGATGTCAGATGCCAGAGCCTCGCCAAGCAGACTCACCGCGCGCTGAAGCCAGCCTTCGGAGCCGAAGCGAACAGGCGCGCCGGCCTCGCGGTTGGGGAAGTCCTCGGCCAAGACAGACACAGGCATGAATATATCAACGACGGCCTTGTCCAGGACATTCTCGCGCATTGCGACAATGGGGTCATCTCCGCCGATGATCTCCTCGGACAGCGAGCCAAGCACGGACAGGACAAACTCCTTGTGCACGCCAAAGCCAGGCAACTGCCAGAGCTGCACGAGCATCTGGTCCATATCCATCCACTCAGCCCCCCAGCAGCGCTTGGCGACCTCGACCCAGAGCTGCGCGATCTTGTTCCTGATATACTGGGGGTCTTCCCTCGTCGCCTGCTGGGCAAGCTCCAGCACCCAGCCTCTCAGGAACGCAGCCTCCTGGTCGTCATACTCGGCCCACTTGTGAATGATGGAGTGTTCGAGAAGTGACAGGCCGTAGTATCGGACGATGGGCGACTGCGCCTTGTCGGAGGCGAGGGTAAAGCCGTGCGAGGGGCCCTCCTTAAGGGACTTGACCTGCTCGAGGAAAGATTGTGCTTCGATGCGGGACTGGTTTGCGGATCGTGGGTTGTAGACTACCTCGAGGGCAGCGAGGATTCTTGGGACGATGTCGCCGTTGGCACTGGGGTTGAAGCTGGAGTTGTCATTGCCATGTGGTGCTCCGTTTGCACCGGCAGAGCCAAAGCCGCCGTTTGAGTGCAGAGTGGCCATTACCGTTCTGGTCCCTCTGGCAGTTGAGGCCGGTGAGGTGCTGCCTGGGTCCGCCCACACTGATGCGAGACTCTTGTATGAAGAGCACGGCTAGTCCATCGCATGAAAAGAGCAGCTCAGGGGAAGCGGAAGCGCGACAGAGTCACCAGATGCAGCCGCACGTCGGAGGCTGGGGTGGCTTTCGACGGTCTTATCGTTTGGTTCGTTGCCGACCAGAAGGCAGAGAGAATGAAAATCCAGGAGGGCGGCGCGAGGGTGACGGGGTTACGAAGGTGCGAAGAGCTGGAAAACGGATGGTCGAGGGGGTTGTGGCTGTGTGAGCCTTTGACGGGCCTGTTGGGCATGCGCAGACAAGAGAACGGCCGGTGAGGTTGAAAGCTGATGATGGGTGTGTACCAGTGTACCACTCCCTAAATTTTGGGCGCGCCGGAAGCGTGTCTGACAGTCGACGTAGTGGGCCCGCTCCACCCCGTGGGCCAGCCTTCTTGGCCCTGTCTGACCTGAGCTCGTGCAGGGATTAGTGCTTCTACCGCAGGGTGTCTGGATCAAAGGCCCCACCAGCCAGTGACACGAGGGTTCCCGCGTGGCAGGGGTCTGCTGACTGCCTTGCATCACTCACTCCAAGAATCGTGGACAAAGACAACACACGCTCAACCCCTTTTTCAAACTGCTTTTTTCATGGTGCAACAGTTGCGGTCTCTGGATAACACTTCTGCGCGATCCCTGACAATTGGATTGGCTTCTCTCACGAAACCAACAGCCACTCCTGTTGCCAGATTGGCTGCTTGTCCTGTTCGAGCTTCAGAACGGCGAGCACATGCAGGCCTTGGACGATGAAAATGACGGCAGGGAGATGGATAGCTGCAGTGAATTTACTCCACATTTCGGCCTACGCATACTTCCACATCGAACACTGGGAGCGATGTCTTTGGACCGAGCCTCTGAAGGGTTCTTCGAGGAACAGAAATCTCTTTCAAGAAAACATGGTATTTTGGCTCGCTATCAACCGCTTAGTGTGACTATGTGATAGCCTACATCGCTCTGCAATGGCTTGCACAGTTATATAGGAGCCCGACAATACTGAGAACAATAATCCACCCTCTACTCCACCCGCAGAGATGACGACTACTTCTCGCCAGGCACGGTAAGCTCGAACACTGTAATTTGTCAATGGTCAGCAAAGCCCGTTCGCTAATGGTCGATGAAGCAATCGAAGACACAACGATGGGACAACTCACAGTGAACAGGGTGCGAAGAAAACTGGCGCGCCGGAACCCTCTTCTGGAACAGGTAGTCCAGCTCTGCAAATGTGCGGTTTTTCGTCTCGGGCAGGAAGAAGAAGATCCAGACGGCCCAGATGCAGCACAGTCCAAAATACAGCATGCCAGCCTTGGCGCCCCAGTTCCACGCGTCGCTGCTCGCGTTGAGCATGCGCGGGTTGAGCTGCTGCAGGATGATCTGGCCAACAACATACATGGCGCGGCCGAGCACGATGGTCTGCGCCCTGACACGGCTCGAGGGCGTCTCCCCCACGATCGTGTAGGTCGTGGGGCCGAGAGACAGCTTGAAGATCAGGTTGACAAGAATCAAGACGACAGCCACGGTTATGGCGACGTGGTCTGCGCCCGGGACAAAGCCCAAGATGCCGATGACCAGCATGAGGAGACCAATGCTCGATGATCCGTAGAAAAAGAAAATGCGACGCCCAATCCTGCCCATCAGCGAGATGGCAATCGCCGTGCCCACGATGTTTACCGACTGGATACCCATGTTGAAGTTGAAGGCCTGCACCTGGGGCATGCCGGCCGATTGCAGGAAGATGGCGGCGTAGGCGCAGATGGCCTGGCCGTTGAGGATCTGGATGATCCAGGCCATGCAGACGATGCCGGTTCGGCGCAGGTTGGTGCCGCGGAAACAGTCGCGGTAGGTTGCACCCGCCGCCTCGATCTTCTCCATCTCGTTGGTATGCCTCATCAGGGCGAGCGTCTCGGCCATGCTCTGCTCCGTGTAGTGGCCCTTGCGCGCGAGGCGGCGCAGAGCCTTCTCGGCATCTTCGAGGCGTCCACGACGAACGAGGTACCAGGGGCTCTCGGGGGCCACAAAGCCGACGATGAACAGAGGGACGACCCAGACCCACTGAAGGGCATAAGGAACACGCCATGCCAGGTCGCCCGGGAGACCCAGTGATCCACGCAATACCCCGGCGGCCAGGAACGAGCCACAGCCCCAGCACATGGACACCCAGGATGTCAGGTAACCTCGCATGGCCGTGGGGCAGATCTCGGCCGCATATGCGGTTGTCAGAGTCTGGAATATTCCCCAGGGGATGCCGCATAGGATGTTGGCTGCGAAGAGCATCTGGACGTTGACGGCGAAGAACAGGGTGAAGATCGTGGCACCCATCAGAGCCATGGATCCCATATAGACCTTGCGACTCCCGAAGCGGGACTGCAAGTAGCCGTTCAACAAAAGACCGATGATACTGCCCAGGTTGTTTCCGTTGCCAATGGCCGCCTGCCATGAACTGGGGATGTGTTGCTTGCCATTCGCATCGGGCCATCCGAACCTGTCCTTGTATGCTTTTTGGCCGAAGAAGTTGTTGATCAGGCCAACGTCCATGCCCTCCATGACCAAAGCCATGCTGAGGAGCATACTGTAGACGGCTGCTGGCCAGTACCGGCTGAAGAGCTCCTTGCGAGGGAGCTTTGTTTCCGCCTCGCTGGATGCTGCTGCTGCCTCCACGAGGGCTATGTCGGGGTTGTACTCGGCATACTCCGCCTGGTTCACGGAACCGGGCCCAGCTTTGGCCACGGGCTCGGCCTGCCCCTTCTCATAATCGGCCATGGTGTAAGTGCCGGATCCTCACAGCCTTCACAGCGACGGCCACGGGAGGTGAAAGATAAACAACTCCGGTAAAGGACAGGATGAGAGCTCACCTAGAAGTTACACGGAGCAGGAGAGGAGAAACAGAGCAGGAGATGAGCACGTTCAAATGTTGCATTATGGCTCGTGTTCGTCCCGGTGGTCTGGTCCCATTGTTCCATGCCAAGTTGCCAAACCTTGCGCCAAGGAGGCGTCCACCAACCATCCGTCACTTGAGCAACTATACCAAGATAAACTCGCACAATTCAAACCCGAGTTCCTATTAGCCGCACTCCCCCAAGGTCCCCGCAATATCCCCATGGGGAACAATCCCATGGGCCCACCTCGACGTTCTGGACCCCTGACAAGAACTCTCAGCTAGCCCAGCTAGCCTCATCCCATGGTCACAAGTCTCCCAACCGGAGATATGTCTGATAGACCTCCAAGACGCCACGGAGCTGAACACCCAACTAGGGAACCTTTGCACCGAGGAAACGGGCGCCTTTCAACCGAAATGCGGGCATCTTTGAACCGAAGGAGGAGGATCTGGGCAGGCGGGGAAGGATCCTTCAAACCAACAGTTTCGTTGGTGGGTGCGCCAGACGGCGAACATGTCGGTCAGGCGAGGTGACTTCTTGGACTAATAATCAAACTAGTCCAGCCCAAGCCTTGTGTCTTATCCCTTTGCATTGCTGCACGGGCGGCTGCAGGTCTCACAGGACCTTCCTTATTCGCTCGCCGCTTACCTCGAACTCGGAAGTATCAGGTGAATTGTCACTGGTCTCACCCCATATTTACCACGACCTCTGAGGTGAGGCGCGTGGTCTGTACCAATGGGCTGGCATGGGGACGGTGAGGGCAATCACCAAGTCCCCCCCCCCCCAAACGCTCAACTGGCTGCCCTGACCGGATCCGAGGTCTGGAATGGTTAGCCCATTCATTCCACCCCGGTCAATGCGACTCTTTTGCTTGGCTTCATCTCGGGTCAGACCGAGTGCCTGCTTGCTATTGTGACGGTACGGCTTTATATACTGCTAGAAATAACCAATGGGCAGATTGGTTATTATGGTCTTTTGGCCGGGAGGTGGAATTTGCTAGCAGTAATTCTATTTACCCTCTCAGCTATCTCTGGATACTTGTTCTGCTGCTTTCATTGTTGGCTTGACCGAGTGCGCGTCTAGAAAGTCAGTGTTAAAGGTGAACGTGAGGTGGGAAGACGGTTGTTTACTGGCTGTAAAACAAAAGACGACAGGCGCTGCGTGGTTATAAGATACTACAGAGGAGACTCAAGGTGGGCTGCCTGGGCCTTTCGGGAGGAATCCCATCATTACTAAATACTGACATTAACATCACAAAGCGGCCAATTGAATATATGCACCAGACCTCCAGGGTTTCGGAGACCGATCTGACACGGAGCTATGCGGATGACTAAATTATCACAGGGCCATTCAGCCCGTAACGTCCCCGGCCCAGATTCGGCCCACCCCCTGATTCGGCCCAGCCCTTTTTTGGTGCAAACGCAGCAAAATATACTTATTTATAAATAAAAATTATAAATTTTAATAAAAAAAGATATAATATTTAATAAAAATATTTTTATTTATATAAATTATTTAATTAATATTTTATAAATATAATAACGTAATTTATTAATAAATAATATATATTAATAAATAACATACTTTTATAATATTTATTAACTTTAGCTAACCTTAATATTTATTTAATATAAAGAAATTAATTAAATTTAATATTAATTTATATTAATTTTTATTATAAGCTTACTTTATATTTTTAAAGTTAAAAGTATTTAAATAAGGTTTATATTTAAAGTATAAAGAAAGAAATTCGCTCTTTATTTATATTTACGTTAAAGCTTATTTTTATAAAGTTAAAGCTTGTTAATTAATTATAATAAGCAAAGCTTAAATTATTATTATATATATATTTATTAAGGCTTACTTAGCAAGATAAGGGCTTGTTAATAAGCCTTAAATAGCTATCTTATATATAATTTATAAGTTTTTTAATGTTTTTTTATAAGAAAAGTAAAAAGATAAGTTATTTATTCTTTTAATTTATAAAATTATTTAAATTACTTTATTAATAAGTTTATAACTTACCTTTTTTATTTTAATATATATAAAAATATAATATTTAATAATTATAATTAAATATTTATAAAAGTTTTTTAAAATATATACTTTTAAATTAATAAGTTTCTATTATAAATATATTTAAAATATAATTTAAATATAATTAATATTTAAAGTAATTTAAAAATTATTTATAAAAAATTTAATTAATAAAAACTTAATTATAGTTTTTTTAAAAGTATAAAAAAGTATTTAAACTTATAATATTATATTAAAAATAAAATATTAAGATTTTAAGCTTATATAAAACTTTATTATAATATTATTTACTTATTTTTATAAAACTTAATAAATAAGAATTATTATTTTAACTTATATTAAGCTTTATAAATAATTATAAGTAATTATTTTAAAGAAATTATAAAGTTAATAAAGGTAATTAATATTTTTTAAATCTTATAAAGAAATTAAAAAAGCTTTTTTAAAGTAAGTTTTTTTTAAATAATTATTAAATTTTTATTTTAATAATTAAACTTATTTAATTATAATATATAATTAATTATTATTTAATTTTAATATATTTATATTAATTTAAAAAAAGTATTATTAAAAAAATAAATTTAAGTTATTTAAGCTTTATAATAATTAATAAAGAAAAAACTTTATTATAAAATATTATTATTAAGAACTAAAGTAATATATTTATATAATTTATATAAGTTAATTTAAATTATATACTTAAAATTAATAATAAAAGGTTTAAAAAATTCCTTAAATATATTATATAATATAATTAAAAATAACTTAAATAAATTTTATAAATTAATATTAAATATACTTCTTATTAAATTATATTTTTTATTAATAATTAAATATATTAAAATATTAAATATAATAATAATAAAAATAAAGATAAGCTTTTATAATTATTAATAAATAAAAATAAGAAATTAAAATTACTTTATATTATATTTAAAATATATAAAAGTAATTTTAAATAAATAAGCTTTATTAATATAATTAACTTAATTATTTTTATAAATAATTTATATATTATTATTAATTAAAATATATATATAAAAAATAATAATATATATATATAAGCTTATAAATAAATTATAAATTAAAGCTATTTATATAAAAGTTTAATTTAAAAAAGTATTTTTAAAAATTAAATTAATTAAGTTATTTAAAATTAATAAAATAAAACTTATTATATATATTTTTATATAAATAATTAAAAAATATCTTAAATAAATAAATTATTTAATTATTAATTAATTTAAAATAAATAAACTTTTAAAAAGGTTATTAATAAATTTATTAATTTAAAAATTATTATAAACTTAATATTAAAAAACATATTTAAATAATAATTAATTACTTATAAAAATTAAAAAAAGTAATATTTTAATAAAAATATAAGTATTTTATAAAGTTATTATTAATTAAATATTTTTTAAATAACTTAACTTTAATTTTTATTAAAATTATTTAATATTAATTATTTTAATTTTATAAGTTTTTATTTTAATATTATTATTATAAAAAGTAATTTTTAAAATTATTATTTATAAATTAAAAATATTAAATATATATAATTAATATTAAATATAAAAAAAATATAAATATAAAATATAATTCTTATAAACTTTTTATATTAAAAAAGATTTTTATATTTATAAAAAAATTATTAAATAAAATAATTATAATAAACTTAAATAATAAGCTATTTAATAATAAGGAATTAATGAAAAATAATATAAAATAAATTAATTAAAATATTTAAAATTATAATATCTTATATTAAAATAATAACTTTAATAAAATAAAGTATTAAAAATTATTTTTTAATTAATTTAATTATTTAATAATTTTTTTATTTAATTTTTTTAAAATTTTAATTATTATTTAATAATAAATAAAATATAATAAATAATTAAATATTTAATTATAATTTAAATTAAAAATTAAACTTTTTTAATTAAGATTTTAAAAAAATAATATTTTTAAAGATTTTATAAAAAATAAAAATAATAAAAAAGTATTAAATAATTTAGTATTATTTATAAATTAATTATAAATTTTATTAAATAAAAATAATAAAAAAGTATTAAATAATTTAATATTATTTATAAATTAATTATAAATGTTTATTAAAATAAAAATAATATAAACTTAATTTATATATAATAAAATATAAAAAGGCTTTTAAAGAATTATTTTTATTTAATATTAAATTTTAAATATTTATAAAAAGAAATGGCTTTAAAAAAGTATTAAAATAAAATAATAAATTATTATTTTAAAAATATAATTTTATATTTTTAAGATAATAATTTATTATTTTATTTTAATTAACTTAATATTAATTATTTTATATTTTATTTTTATAATAATGAAAAATAAAATTATTTTAAAAATTAATATAATTAAAATAATAATATATATATAATATTTTAAAATAAAATAAAAATATAATTTATAAACTTTATATTAAAATTAATTATAAAATTAAAAAATATTTATTATTTATATTTATTATTATTAATATTAATATTTTTTTTAAAAAAAAATATATTATAAATATAATATATTTTTATTTTTAATTATATATATTATTAAATTTAAATATTTTTAAATATTAAATATTATATTATTTATAAAAATAATTATTTATAAATATTATTATTTAATTTTAATTTATTAATTTATTAAATTATTTAATATAGGAATAATGAATGTTATTTATATAAAGAATTATTTAAAACTAAGCAGCTTTAGCCCGTTAAGATGCTTAGCAAGTAGCAATTTTAATGCTGTATATAAAATAGCTAGCATAATTAAGCCTTTTACCTTCCTTTTTTTTATAATTAATAATAATTAATTACTATATTAATTAAATATTATATTATAATATATAACTTAATTAATATTAATTAATAATTATAAAAGTAATTATAAATTAATAAAATTAAAAGAAATAATTTTTTAATTATATTAATTAATATTATTAATATTATAAATTTATATAATATAATTTATAATAATAATAATACTTAATATATAAAGAAATAATTATTATAATAAGAAATTATAATAAACTTCCTTATTTATAATATATATATATTTATTATATCTTAAATAATCTTAATAATAACTTTTTAATTTAATAATTATAATTAAAAAAATTAAATTAATATTTATTCTTATTAATAATATATTTATTTATATCTTATTATATAAATAAATATAAAGAAAGAAATTAATTTACTTTTTAATAATTAAGTTATAAAAGTAATTCTTAATTTCTTTATTTTCCCTTAATATTATTTATTTCCCCTTTTTATTACTTTCTTTTTTAAATTAAATATATTTTTATTATTATTTTATTAAAATAATAAGAAATAATAATAATATAATAAATATAATAAGTAATATTATTAATTAAAATAATTTATTAATATTAATTATAATAAATTATATTTTTATATTTAAAAGCATTATTAAAATATTTAATTCTTTAATATAAATAAATTCCTTAGGATTTTTTAATAATAAATAATACTTAAATATTTATATTTAAAATTAAATTTAAGTTATAATATATATATAAAATAATAAGGTATATAAAGCGTTTATTAAAAACTTTTATAGCTAAATTAAGTTAATATTTATATAAATTAATAAAAATTTATTATATATTATTAAAAAAACTTTTTAAGTTAAAAGTATTTATACTTAAAAAGTAAATATTTTAAGGGAATTTATATATATCCTTAAAGCATTAAATTATTTTAAATAATTAATAAATTAAAAATAAAAATATTATATTATATTTAAAATTAATTAAATTTAAAATTATAATTTAAATATTTATATTATTCTTAACTTTAATTATACCTTAATAAAAGCTAAAGAATTACTTAATAATAATAATTCTTTTAATCTTAAATTATTTAAATTACTTAATTTATTTAATAATAATAATAAAGATAATAATAATCTTTTAAAACCTTTTAATTTATTAAAAGGAAATAATAATTTTTTTTAATTAATAATTTTTATATAATATATAATTATTATACCTTTTTACTTTTAATAAAAATAAAGAACTTTTTACTTAATTTAAATATAATAATTAATTTAAGTAAATATTATTATAAAAATAAAATATTTATTAAAGAATTATATAATATTTTTAATAATAAAATCTTTTTTTTATAAAGCTTATAATAACTTATAAATATAACTTTAATAATTTAAAATAACTTTTTTATATATATTTAAAAGATTAATAAAAATATATTATATTTAAGTTATTAATTAAGAAAACTTATTTATTTAAGTATATAAAAAACTTAAAAATTACTTTAATATAAATAATAATTATTATAATTATTTTATAAAATTAAAATATTTTAACTTTTTTTATTTTTTAATAAAAGAATTTAAATAAAAATTATATAAATATTTTTTAAATGCTTATTAATAAAATATAACTTTATTATAAAATATTTAAATATATTACTTATAAAAATAGCTTTTTATAAAATATAATTTTATAAATAATATAAAGTATTTTTAAATTTTATTATATTATTTTAATAATATTAATAAATATTAAATAACTTTACTTTATTTTATAATAATATATTAAGGCATTAAAAGCTTAAAACTTTATATTATAATATATAATTATAAAAAATAATTAATAAGCTTATAAATAAAGTTATATTAATAATTATAATAATAATAATAATAATAATTTAATTATTATAAATATTAAAAAGTAATATTATTTTAATAAATAATATAATAATAATAATTAATATTTAAAGTATTTTTAATTTTATTTTAAAAATAATAGCTTTTAATTAAACTTTTATTTAAGCTAGCTTTATTAATTTAAAGGTAATAATTATAATAAAGAACTTTATAAAAATAATTATAATAATAATATATAATATAAAAAGAAATATTAATTAATAAATTATTTATTTAAAAATTAATAATATATTAAAATTATATATATTTATATATATAAGGATATTAAATAATAAGTTAATAATAATAAGTTTAATATATTCCTTATTAACTTTAAAAATCTTAACTTTAAAGTTATTAATATTATAATAACTTTAATTATTAATAATAATAAAAAGAAATATATTTATTATATTTTATTTATAAATTAAACCTTTTTTTATAATTCTTTTAATAATATAAGTAATTTTAATATTTACTTTAATTTTAAAAATTATTTAATAATAAAGATATTTATTATTTAAAATTAATATTTTTATTAATAATATTAAAACATTATATTAAATATAAATATAATAATATTTTTAATAATTAAATATAAGTAATTTTAAGCTTTATAATATTAAATATTTTTTATATATTTAAATATTATATAAATTAATATTTTAATAAAATTATTAATATTTTATATTATAAATAAGCTTATTTTCTTTCTTTTTTATATTTAAAATATAAATAAAAATTCTTTTTTTTAAAAATATTATTAATAAAGTAATTTAATAAAAAAATAAGTATTTAAAAAAAACTTTTTTAATTACTTAAAAATAAAAATATTTATAAATTTTCCTTAATATAAAAAGTAATAATATATTAATAATATTCTTAATAAAAATAAAACTTTAATAATTTTATTATAAGTTTAAATACCCTTTAATTAATTATTTTTTATATTTTCTTATTAATATTAATTATAATAATATTAATTTTTTTATTTTAAAAGCAATTTTTAAATTTTATTATTATTATTAACTTTATTTTATAATATTATAATATTTTAAATTTAATTTTTAAAATAATATTAATTTTAATTATAAAGTTATTATAAATATTATATATTTACTTAATTTATTTATGTTATAAATTATTAATTTAATAATCTTTTTTTAAGTTAAATGTTTTTTTATTTTTTTTTTATAAAAAATATATAAAAGGCTATTTAATAATATTAAATAAATACTTATTTAAAACCTTTTAATTATATTATTTATAATATTAAAATTAACTTTATTTTAATAAAATTTTAAAACATTATTTAAATTATAAGCATTATTTATAAATAAGTATTAATAAAAATATATTAATTTATTAATAAAGTTAAAAAGTATTATACTTTGCTTTAATAAGCTTTTAATATTCTTTATATTAAATTCTTAAGAATTTATATTAAAAAAGTTATTTTATAAATAATTATTAAAATAATAAATAATATAATTAGCTTTAATAACATTATTTTAATATTTTTTATTTTTAATATATATTTAAGATTTATAAAAAATTTATATTAATTTCTTTAACTCTTAAAAAAGTAATAATTATTTAAAAAGCTATAAGAAAGTTATATAAGATTTATATTAAATAATAAATTAATATAACTTTAAATATTTATAATAATTTAAATATTATAAAAATATTAAGTTTTTTATTATAAAGTAATATATAAGTATAATAAAAGAAATATAATTAATAAAGATTATATAAATTACTTAATATTAATAAATATAACTTTATATTAAACTTTTTAAATAACTTAATAATTTTTTAATTAATATTAATTTAATTATATTATTAAAATAAAAATAATAAAAGTAGTATTTAATTAATTTTTAACTTAATAAGCTTATTTAATTTAATTTAAATTTAATTTTAATAATATTAAAATTATTATAATCTTAATAATATAAATAACTTATTTAAGGAATTTAATTATAAGAAAATTACAAAATTAATTAATAATAATATTTTTTATTTTAAATATTTTAATTTTAAGATATATAAAAATATTTAACTTTTTAAGTTATATATTATTTATAAAATTAAAAGTAAAATTAAAAAATTATATAAGAAATTATAGCTTATTATTATTAAATATAATAATAAAAATAAATATAATATTTTTTTATAATTTTTAATTATTTAAAAAGTTAATTAAAGGCTTTTAATTACTTTAACCTTATTCTTTTTAATATAAAGCTTTTAATTTAAGCTTTAAAATATTACTTAAATATATTTTTAATTAAAGTTTAAGCTTAAATAATTTATTTTATATTACTTACTTCTTAAAATTTAAAATAAATATTCTTTTAAAATCATTATATAAATTATTAAATTATTATATAATATTATTAAATTTAATATATATTAATAAGTAATTTATTATAAGTTTTATTATAATAATTTAAATATAATTATTTTAATATATAATTTATATTTTTTAATTATAAATTAAAGAAAAAATATTATTATTATTATTATTATATAAATTAATAATATATTATTTTTTAATATTTTAATATTTTTAAAATTAAAAAAATAAAAAATTAAAGAAATAAATATTTAATATAAGTTAAAAGAAACATTTATTTTTAATAAATTACTTATTTTTAATAATATAATTATAACTATTTTTAATAAAAATACTTTATATTTTTATTAAAAAAGTTAAGGTAAAAAAATTATATTTATTAATAATAAGGTTAATAATTATATTTAATAATATATAAAGTAATATATATAAAAAATATATTTTATTTTTATTTATTAATTTAAGGTAGCGTTTAATTTATTAATAATAGCTTAAATTTAAAAGCCTTTTTATAAAGATTATAATAAGCTAAATTATTAATTATAATAATAAATTAATAACTTAAAATATAAACTTTAATATATACTTTTAAATTTATTTTAAATTAAATTAATAATTTTTATTAATAACTTATTTATTAATAATAAAAACCTTAACTTATAAATTAACTTTATTATTATACTTATAAATAAAATATAAACCTTATAAGCTTTTAAATAAAATATTAATAATAATATTATTTATTAATTTTTAATAAAGAATTAAAAAGTAATTTAAAGTATTTTAACTTTAAAAATTTATAATATAATTAATAACTTTAATATAATTATAATATTAATAATTATTTTATATTAAATTATTATATATTTAAATATTATAATAATTTCTTTTATAATATATACTAATTTATATTCCTTATATAAATATTTAATTAAGCTTAATATAAAAAAAAGTACTTTATAATTAATATTATAGCTTTTTAATAATTATATAAAAAGTATAAAATTTTTAAAATTTATTAAATTATTAAAAATTATAATTTAATTAATATTTTTTAATGCTTTATAAATATAAATAATATTATAATTAAAATATAAAGTTATATAAATTATAATTAAAAAAATAAGGTAATTATTTAAATATAATAAAAAGATAAGAAAATTATAATATATTAAAGCTTAAATTTAAATTATTAAAGTATAATTTAATAACTTATTAATAAATTATATTAATATAATTAATTTAAGTATATATATTATATAATTATAAAAATAAAACATTATTAAAAGTTTTTAATAAAAAATAATAAAATAATTTCCTTAATAAAAAATAATGCATAATAAAAATATAAAAGTTTAATTTATATTTATTAATTATTTATAAATTACTTTATAATATAATATAATTAATTAACTTTAAATTATATTTCTTTTAAGGGTAAATCTTATATTTAAGAGTTTTATAATAATATTTATATATTAAGAGTTTAAGTAATAAAGATTATTATTATTTTATAAGCATTTAAATTATTAACTTATATTTAATAAATATCTTTAATTAAAGTTTATAATTTAATACTTATATATTAAAATTAAAAATATTATTATTTATTAATTTAATTAATAATTTTTATTTTATACCTTACTTTTTCCTTTATTTAAATATTTTATTTATTAATTCTTATAACTTATTAACTTTATTTACTTAACCTTTATTTTAATAATTTATTCTTTAATTATACTTTTTAATTTCTTTATTTAATATATAATATTAAGCATAGCAAAGCTTAAATTAAGCTAAATTAAGAAATTTTAATTATTTAAAAATTAAATAATTATATTAATAATTTAAGGGTTTAATTTAATTTTTATTTAATTTAAGCATTATAAGTAATAAAAATATAAATTTATAAAATATATTATAAATAAAATATTTATATAATAATTATAATTTTTTAAACTTTCTAACTTTATATAATTAAAATATTTTAATATATATATATATTTAATTAACTTTTATTTATTAATTATATACTTTAATAAATTAATTAACTTTTAACTCCTTAATAATAACTTAAGCCTTTTTATATATTTATTTTTTATAATAATATAATATAATAAAATAATAATATACTTATAATTTAATTTATATATATAATTAATTAATTATTTTTTAACCTTAAATTTAATTTAATTTAATACTTTTCTTTTTTTTAATTTTTTAAAGATAATATATATTTATAAAATAAAGATTATTAATATAAGAATAATAAATATTATTTATATAAAACATTATTTAAAATTAAATAGCTTTAACTTATTAAAATGCTTAATAAGTAATAACCTTAACGTTATATATAAAATAATTAACATAATTAAGCCTTTTACCTTCCTTTTTTTTATAATTAATAATAATTAATTATTATATTAATTAAACATTATATTATAATATATAACTTAGTTAATAAAGTTAATAATAATTATATAAAAAGAAATAAAGTACTTTAAGATAATTTTTATAAGTTATAAAAACTTATTATTATTTATTTAATAATTTATAAATAAATAAATATAAGATTTTTAAAAATTTATAATTAATTATATTAATAATATTATAATATTTTTAAAAATAATTAAAAATTATATTTATTATTTTAATAAAGTTTTTTAAAAACTTAATAAATAAAGTATAACTTTTTTACTTAAAAAGTTATTTATTAAGTTTTTATTAATATAATTCTTAAGATTTAAAATAAATATTTTTAAATTATTTATAATTAAAGAAAGATATTATATTATTAATATTATAATTTAAGCTTTGCTTATTATAATTAATTAATAAGCTTTAACTTTATAAAAATAAGCTTTAATATAAATATAAATAAAGAACGGATTTTTTCCTTTATATTTTAAATATAAACCTTATTTAAGCACCTTATAATAAATAACTTAAAATTAGCTTATAATATATATTAAAAGTCCTTTTATATTATAAACTTATAATATAATTATATAAAACTTAATATAATAAAATTTAAAAAGAATAATAATAGCTTATTAAGCCTTTCCTTATTTTAAAAAACTTTTATTTTAAAAATACTTAATAATTTAATTAATAAAAATAAGGGCTAAGTTTATAATAAATAAAAAGGTAATTAATATTAAAAGGGCTTAATTTTTTTATATATTTAATTAATTAAAAACTTTTTATAATTAATTTTTACTTTATATTAATTTTATAAAAATATTTAAAAGATAATTAAAAAGCTTTTTAAAAAAAAATTACTTTATATTTAAGGATTTTTTTAAATAAAGATATATTAACCTTAACTTAATTAATATTAATAATAATAATTATTATATTTAATATAATTAAAGTAATAATATTTATATAAATATTTTTAAAATTTTAATTTTAATTATACTTTATCTTTATATTTTTTAAAAAATTAAATTTAAATATAAAAACTTAATTATTTTAAATAATATAATTTAAATATAAAAAACTTATTATAAGCTTTATGTTAATAATATATATAATACTTTATTTATTTATATTTATAAAAATAATAATTTAAAGCTTAAAGTGATTTTTATTTTAATTTAAAAGCTTATTAAATAATATATATTTAAATTTATTACTTTAAATTTCTTAACTTTAAATATTTTATTTAAGAAATATATTTAAAAATTAAATTTAAAAAGTTTAACTTTAAAAAGTTTATTAATAAGCTTTAAAAATAAATTTTAAAGTATTTATAAAAATTAATTTATTTAAAAAATTAAATTTTAAGCATTAAATAATATTAATATTAAAAGAAAACTTATAAAATAAATATAAATAATAAATTAAAATTTATTTTATAAAACTTATTTTTAAAAAATAATTATAAATTATAATATTTATTATTTTAAATTTATATTTTAAAAAATAACTTATAAAAAGAAATTATATTAATTTTAATTATTTAATATTTTTTATATAAATTATAAGCTTATTATAATTTATAAGCTTTATAAAAATATTATTTAATTTTATTTTTATTATAAATTTACCTTATTTTACTTATTTTTTATTACTTATAATATTAATTATTAAATATTTTTTAATTATAATTTTAAGCTTAATTAAATATTTATATAATAATAAAGAATTTATATAAATAATAAAAAGAATTAATAATAATAATAACTTTAAAATAATAAATTTAAATATTATTATTAAAATAATATTTATATTAAACTTTATTATTATATTATATATTTTTAAAATAAAAATATTATAAATAATTCTTTTATATTTTATTAAGCTTTAATAAATAAAATTAATATATAATATAAAATTATTACTTTATAATTTTTTATTTTTTAAAATAATAATAAAATTAATTTATAAGCTTAAGTTTCTTATATTTATTAATAACTTATTTATTAAGATATATAATTTAAATAAATTTAAATTAAATAAAATATATTTTAATTTTTAATTAATATTATTAATTTATTATTATAAGCATATATTAAATAATTTATAATTATTTTTTAAAAAGTTTTATTAAGCTTATATTATTATAAATAAATAAAATAAAGCTTTTAATTATAATATTATTATAATTTAATTTATTTAAGCTTATTATAATTTATATTTATTTTCTTAATTTATATTTTTTTAATATATAATTTTAAATAATATGCTTTAACTTTTTTAAATAAAGTTAATTATATTTTTATATTAAATAATTTTATAATTATTAAAATTAAAATTATTATTATATATTAAAAATATTAATGCTTTTCCTTTAAAATTAATAATTTAAAATTAAGTATTTTTTTTAAAAAATATAAATTATAAAATATAAAAATATTATTTATTTATATTTTTATAATATTAAAATTAATTTTATTATTTATTATAATTAATAAATAAAAATTATATAAAGATATATTTATATATAATTATTTATATATAATTATTTATATAAATAAGGTTAATAAATTATAAATTAATATATATTTAATTTTATAATTTATAAAATAACTTAATAATTTTAATAATAATCTTTTATAAATATTTATTAATTATTTTACTTAATAAATAAATAATAATATTTTTTTAAAGCTTAAATTTTAATTATATATATGCTTATATAATATTTTATAAAATTAAAAATTAAGTTTTTAAAAATATCTTTAAAAATATTAAAGTTAAAATTAATTTTATATTTATTTATTAAATTATTAATAATTAAGTTAAAATTAATAACTTTTTTTATTATTATAATTTTATATAATTATTTTTATTTTCTTAAATAAGCTAATAAATAACGCTTTAATTTTATATATAAGGTATATTTTAAATATTTATATATTATAATAATACTTTTTTTTATAATTTTAAAATAAATTTATAATTATTAATTTTCTTTTATATAATATATTAATTTAATTTATTCTTTAATTTTAATAATTTCTTTTATTATATTATTAATAATTTATTTATTTAATTTAAATTTATTAAATATTTATTAATAATAATATTTTTTATATTTATATTTTTATTTAATTTATATTAATTATTTCATTTATTATATTATTTATATAATTTTATATTTATTAATTTAAATACTTTAAATATAATTTTTATTTAAATAATTATATTATAATTATTAATTAATATTAATTTAAAAAGCTTAATTTAATTATATTTTTCTTATTAAATAAAAATATTACTTTATAAAAAAAATTATAATATATTTATTATAAAAATAATATATATAAGCATTATATATAATGTATTTATATAATAAATATATTATAAATAATATATAAATTTAAAAATATAAGATTTAAATTAATTTTATTAATAATAATTATTAATTAATATTAATTAATTATTAATTAATAATTATATATCTTATATATAAATTATTATAATTAACTTATAATTAAATAAAGAAAGGTTGCAGCTTTATTATAACTTATTCTTTATATTATAATTAAATTAATTATTATATATTTTATTTATTTATTATTAATTATATAAAAATTAAATTAATATTAATTAATGCTTATTTAATAAGCATAAATAATTAAGTTTTTAAAAATTATTTATAAGTATTTATAAGTATAAAAAATTAACTCTTTTAATTTCTTTATTAAGCATAATTAAAAATATTATATTAAAAGCTTTTCTTATAATATTCTTAAGCCTTTATAACTTTTTTTAATTATTAAATTTTTTTTTTATAATACTCTTAATTATTAATACCTTTATGCTTATAATTAATATACTTTTAAACCCTTTTTATAATATTATAATACTTTTAAGCTTTTAAAAGCTTTTATTTATAATTAATGCTTTTTAAAATACTTATATAATATTTTTAAAGCTTATAACTCTTTAAAAAACCCTTAAGCATTTAATAAAATATAAAGTACTTTAAATACTTTAAAATATTAATAAATAATATTTTTTTAATTAATTTATATATTTAATTAATATATTTAATTAAATACTTTAAAAAGTATTAATAAATAAATAATTAATATAATTATTTTATTTATTTAATTAATTTAAAATTATTAAAAGAAACAATTAATATTTATTATTAATTTAATTATATAAATAATTTAATTAAATCTTTATAATATTTATTTTTTAATAATAATTAATATTTAATTAATAAATATAATTTTTCTTTTTTATATTTTTTTCTTTCTTTTTCTTTATATTTTTATTACCTTTCTTTTTCTTTTTCCTTTTTAATAATAATAATCTTTAATATTAAATACTTTTAAAAATTAATGTAAGTTAATTTTTTAAGTAATAATAATATTTAAATATTATTACTTATAAATAAATAATTTAAAAGCTAATTATTAATTTAAAAGCATAATAAATAAATATTTTTTTTTCTTTACTTTATAATTAATTATTATAAAATTTACTTTAATAATAATAATACTTATTATTAATTATAAAATTAATGCTTATTATTAATTATAAAAAAGCCTTTATTACTTAATTATTTAAGTTTTCTTTAAAAACCTTTTAAAGTAATTATCTTTTTTTAAGCATTATTTATAAATATTTATAAATTTTTAAATTATAATAATAAAGTTATTTATAAAAGTTATAAATATATAATATAAAAATATTATTTATTAATAATATTAATTAATATTTAAGTTAAAATATAAATTAAAGGTATATATTTTTAATATATATTATAATAAATTAATAAATAATATTAATAATATTAATAATTTTAATATTTCTTTTTAATAAGCTTTTCCTTAATTTCTTTATTAATTTTTATATTAAAAAGCTTTTTAATAACCTTTTCTTTATTAATAAGTTTCTTAATAATAACTTTTTTTTAATAACTTTCTTTTTAATAACCTTTTTTAAAATAAGTTTTTCTTTAATAAAGTTATTAAGCATATTAATAAAAATACTTCTTTATATTATTTAATTAATTATAATATATATAAAAATATTATTATTATTAAAACTTTAATAATAATAATTATTATTATTATTATTATTATTATTATTATTATTATTATTATTATTATTATTATTATTATTATTATTATTATTATTATTATTATTATTATTATTATTATTATTATTATTATTATTATTATTATTATTATTATTATTATTATATATTATTATTATTATTATTATTATTATTATTATTATTATTATTATTATTATTATTATTATTATTATTATTATTATTATTATTATTATTATTATTATTATTATTATTATTATTATTATTATTATTATTATTATTATTATTATTATTATTATTATTATTATTATTATTATTATTATTATTATTATTATTATTATTATTATTATTATAATTTTAAGAAAATTTAAATATATAATTAATATTATTATAAGCTTTTATAAATAATAATTTAAAATTATTAAAAATATAAAAAAATAATTAAAAAAAAATATTTAAAATAATAATTATTATATTTTTTTATAAAAAAATATTATAATTTTAAAAAAAATAATTATTTAATATTAAATAATAATTTTAATAATATTTATAATAATTATTTTAATAAATATTTTAATAATAATAATTAAGTTAATAATTATAATTTAAACTTTTAATTAATTAAAATATAATATTTAAATATTTTAAAGCTTTAAAATATTAATAATTAAATAATTTAATTAAGTAATTTAAATAATTTAAATATTTAAAATATTTAAATATATTTATATTTAAATATTTATACTTAAATATTTATATTAAATATTTATATTAAATTTATTAAAATAATAATTATAAAGTATTTAACTCTTTATAATTCTTTAAAAATAAAATATTTATATTAATTAAGTAATTTAATTAATTAAATAATAATTTAAAAGAAATATAATTTTAAAGTATATATATATATATATATATATATATATAAAATTATTAATATAAAAATATTATATATAAATATTATATATAATATATTATATAATAATAATATATATAAATAATATATAAATTTAAAAATATAAGATTTAAATTAATTTTATTAATAATAATAATTAATAATATTAATTAATTATTAATTAATAATTATATATTTTATATATAAATTATTATAATTAACTTATAATTAAATAAAGAAAAGTTATAACTTTATTATAACTTATTTTTTATATTATAATTAAATTAATTATATACTTTATTTATTTATTATTAATTATATAAAAGTTAAATTAATATTTATAATATTTAATTTATAAAGTATTTTTAAAGTATATTTAACATTAAGCATTAACAAGCGGAATACCCCACTAAGCGGGATACTTTTCAGCATTAATAGCATAATAACCTAAATTATAGCATTATAATAAAAAAAAATTAAATTTAATTGGAATTAAAATCTATAAATAATTCTATATCTTTCTTATAGGTTTATGCATTGTGCTTAGTTTTATTATAGTTGCTATATTATCTTTTAGGCAATTCACCATGGATTAACTTTTTAGCGCTACCATTTATTTTATTAACTAATTGCTTTTTCTTTTCCTTTTTATTAATTATCTCTCTTGCTTCTTATATATTAAATACTTTTTTATTTTATATATATATTTTTTTAGCCCTTTAACGCTTAAAAAGTACTATATTTACCTCTTAAAGAATTTTATTCTTTTATATTAATAAGAATATTGCATAAGTTAATAACTATATATCTTTTAATAATTAATTAATAATAAATAAAATTAATATTAAAAAGCTTCCTTAATAATAAGAGATTTAATCCTTAATAAAAGTTAATTAAAAAATTATTTATATTAAATTATATAATATTTAAGAAACCTAAGGTATAAGTAAGGTTGGGGAGCTTAATATAATAGTTAATATTTAAATCTTAATATTTAGCTTGGAAAGAATAGCTTCTTAGTTAAATGGAATTAAATTTGCTTTTTTAAAACCTTCCTTAATAGTTTTTAGCTTAAAAACCTTATTATATATAGCATAAAAGGTAAGAAAGAATTTAGTTTTATTAATATATATAATTTAGATTTTGCTAAATTAAGCAATTTTTACATTATATGCCTTTTTTAATATATTAAAATATTTAATATTTAATAGCTAAAGTAAATAAGATAAATAAAGAAGTATATAAAGAGTAATAATATTCTTTGCCTTATAATATTGCTTAAAATCTATAAAATAATAGCTTTTATGCTTATTAAGGATTAATAATTAATAAACGCTCTTTATATATAATATAATATATTTTTTAAAGTGTTAAATCCATTTTATAATAATTTTATTACTTATTTATTTATTTAAGATTATTTTAATTATTTAATTATTTAAAAAGCTATTCTTAGTATATTAACTTGCAAGGTATATCTTAACCTTAATAATTAAGAATAGTAATTTATATTACTTATCCTTATTAATTAATTTAATAATTATTACTTATTATTAATTCTTAAGCTATATTTATTTTATTTATTTTTATTAATTAAAATATATAATTATTATTTTAAGTAATTTAATATTTATTATAAAGCTTAATTTATTAAAGTTATAAATATTATAATTAAGAATATTATATTTATTATATATATTAAATATAAAGTTAAATTATATACTTATTATATTAAAATCTTTGCATAGGGCTTTTTAATAATTATATATATAATTAATGCATATTTTAAAATATAATTTTAATAAAATAAGTTTTTTTACTTAATTAATCTTAATAGCGTTGCTATTATAATTATAAAGTAAAGAATTTACTATATTTTCTATATTCTTAAGGATAAGTAAATATCCTTAGAAATCTTAATTAAGTATATATTAAATAAGCACTTTCTTTTTTATTTTTATTAATCTTTTATTATTAAGGTGGGTATTATATTATATAATTTAGCTAGCTATTTTATAAGTAAGTATTAAGTAAGGGATATAGTATTTCTTAGCTATGCATTAAATGCTTAGTTTTAGGTTGGATTTAATAGCTTAAATAGTAAATTAAATATTGCTTTCTTTTATTTTATTTATTGTAAGATGTAATGTGAGAAAATGCGTTGGGAAGTTAAATTAAAGTGGTTTGTGGAAAAGTGTTTTGCTTAGTGGGGTGTCCCGCTCATTAGTGCTTAACATTAATATTTTTATATATTTAATTTTTATAAAATATTATTATTATTTTTTAAATTACTTTTATTTTTTAAATTATAATTAATATTAATAAAAATAAATTTATTATTTTAAAGTAAGCTTTAAAAATAAATAAAGTTAATATAAACTTATTAAGCTTTATAAAATTATTTATTATTTTAATAATTATTTATAAAATTACTTTTTTTATTATAATTATAATAAGCTTAAATTATAAAATTTAAAATATATATTTTAAAAATTTATAATATTTTTTACTTTCTTAATTAATTAATATATTTTAATTAATATTTATTATATTTTATTTTTATAAGCTTAACTTTTTTATAAAACTTATTTAAGTTAAATTAAATAATTTTCATATTATAAATAATATAATTAAGTAATTTTAAATAAATATTTATTTAAATTTATTTAAAAGCTTTTTAAATAATTTTTATAAAAATATTATATATAAAAATATATTTTAAAACTTAATTTCTTTATTAATAATATATATATATTAATTTCTTATTTAATAAATATATAATATTTATAATAATAATATAATTAAAATTATAATTATTTTAAAATATAAATTTAAAATAATAAAGGTTAATTATATATATTTAATATTAATAATAAAATCTTTTAATAAATTTTATTACTTTTTAATTTATATTTTTATAATTTATTTTTATAAATAATTAAAATATTTATAAAAATATTATAACTTTATTTTTATTAAATAAAATATAATTTTTTTAAAAATATATTTTAAAAAAAATTATAAATATTTAAACTTTATTATTAAAAAAATTAAAAGTTTATTTTTAATATATATTATTTCCTTATTTATATTATAAACCTTAATATTTAATTAATTTATATCTTTAATAAAAAATAAAAAAAAAAGATACTTAAATTTATAATATAAAAAAACTTAAATTAAAGGTAATTTTAAGAATTATAAAATTAATTAAAATTGCTTTATTTTTTTTAAATATAATTTATACTTTATTATTAATTAAAATATTAAGTTAAATATTTAAATGTTTTTTTAAAATGCTTTAAATTAATATTTCTTAATAATTAAGATTTTTAATATACTTATATTTAAGAAAATACCTTAAAAAATTATAATAAAATAATTTTTATATAATTAAATTAATTCTTAATTTTTAATTAAGCTTTAAAATAATAATAATATTAATAAAATAATAAATAAATGCTTAATTTTTAAAATAATAAATTAAATATTAATTATTATTATTATTTTTATTTATTTTTTTAATTTTTAAGTTTATATTTTTTATATTTATAATTTATATTTTAAAATTATTATTTTAATTTATTTAATTTTATTTATTATTTTTATTTATTTATTAAAAGTTAAAATATTATTATTTTATAATATTTCTTTATATAAAATAATTAATTAATTAATATTTTTATTTTTTATATATAATATATATTTTAAAGCTTATAATATAATTATTATAAAATAAAAAGCTTTTTTTTATATTATTATTTAACTTTTATAACTTTTTTTTATAAAGATTTTTAAAAATATCTTTTAATTTTTTTTTTATATTAAAGTATTAATTAATTATATTAAATTTATTAAAATAATTTATTATATTAATAATTTATATATATTGCCTTTAATTAATTAATAATATTTATAAAGTTTTATTTTAATTATTTTATTAAAATTATATTAAATATAATTATAATTTATTATATTAACTTTTTTATATTTAATTTTAATATTAAAAATATTATTTTAAGCTTTTAAAAATTATAATATACTTTAAGTATTATAACTTAAAGTTATTTATTTATATTTTATAATATTTTTAATACTTTTTAAGCTTTAAATAAAATATTAAATAAGATTTAAAGTATTTCTTTAAATATTTTCTTAATATTATTATTATTTATTTTAATTATATTAAGTATATTATTTATTTAATTATTATAATAATATTGATAATTTATAATAATATTAAAATATAATTTAATTTTTAAATAAGTATTTTTAAAGGTATTTTTTTTCTTTAATATATTAAATTTAAAACTTAAATATTAAATTTAATATATTTTTTTAAAAATTATTTTAAATTTTAATAAATTAATTTTATATATATAAAATATTAAATAAATCTTTATATTAAATATATTATAAGTTTATTTTATATAATATTATTTTTTATTATATAATTTTATAAAGCTTATTAATTTATTAAGTAAAATAATATTATTATAAAACTTTTTTAAAGAAAGTATACTATAATTATTTATTTTTAATTAATTTATTTTAAAGCATAATTATTTTTTTAATTTAAATATAATTAATATTATAATTTTTACTTATATATATATATATATATATATATATATATATATATATATATATAAATTATATTATAATTATATATATAAATTATATTATAATTATTTATATAAATTATTTATATAAATTATTTTAATAATTTTAAGCTTATATTTATTTATATAACTTAAAAAGTTAACTTAATAATTATTTATATAATTTAATTATTTTATTATTTTATTATTATTATTTTTCCTTATATATTATAACGTTAAGCATTAACGAATAATGCATATTAGCAAGCAATGTACTTTTCCCAAAACTGTTATAATGCATCTTATAATTACGTTTTCTTGCGTTATATTTTAAAATAAATAAAATAAAAGAAGATAAGATTAAACATATTATTTAAGCTCTTTAAAATAACTTAAAATTAAGTAAATAATATATAGCCAATATTTACTAAGTCCTTAAATCCACTCTTTATTATAAAATAGCCAGCTAAACCATATAATGCAATACCTATCCTAATAATAAGAGATTAATAAAAATAAAAAAAAAGGTACTTATTTAATATATACTTAATTAAGATTTATAAGAATACTTACTTATTTTTAAGAATATTAAAGATATAATAAATTCTTTACTTTATAATTATAATAATAATGCCATTAAAATTAATTAAGCAAAAAAACTTATTTTATTAAAACTATATTTTAAAATATATATTAATTATATATATAATTATTAAAGGGCCTTATATAAAAATCTTAATATAATAAATATATAATTTAACCTTATATTTAATATATATAATAAATATAATATTCTTAATTATAATATTTATAACTTTAATAAATTAAGCTTTATAATAAGCATTAAATTACTTAAAATAATAATTATATATTTTAATTAATAAAGATAAATAAAATAAATATAGCTTAGGAATTAATAATAAGCAATAGCTATTAAATTAATTAATAAAAATAAATAATATAAATTATTATTTTTAATTATTAAGGCTAAGATATATTTTATAAGTTAATATATTAAAGGCAGCTTTTTAAATAATTAAGTAATTAAAATAAATTTAAATAAATAAATAAGTAATAAAATTATTATAAAATAAATTTAATACTTTAAAAAATATATTATATTATATATAAAGGGTATTTATTAATTATTAATTCTTAATAAGCATAAAAGCCATTATTTTATGGATTTTAAGCAATATTATAAATTTAAAAATATTATTACTCTTTATATGCCTCCTTATTTATTTTATTTATTTTAGCCATTAAATATTAAGTATTTTAATTTATTAAAGAAAGTATATAATATAAAAATTAGCTAATTTAATAAGGCCTAAATTACTTATATTAATAAGATAAAGTTCTTTCTTACCTTTTATGCTATATATAAAAGGGTTTTTAAGCTAAAAACTATTAAGGGAGATTTTAAAGAAGCAAGCTTTATTTTATTTAATTAAAAAGCTATGCTTTTTAAGCTAAATATTAAAATTTAAATATTAATAATTATATTAAGCTTTTTAATATTATTTATATCTTAAGTTTCTTAAATATTATATAACTTAATATAAGTAGTTTTTTAATTAACTTTAATTAAAAACTAAATCTTTTATTATTAAAAAAGCTTTTTAATATTAATTTTAATTATTATTAATAAATTAATAAAGAATATATAATTATTAGCTTATATAATTATACTTTTAACTTAAGAAATTAATAATCTTTAAGCTATAAATATAATATTTTTTAAGCATTAAAGGGCTAAAAAAATATATATATAAAATAAAAAAGCACTTATTATATAAAAGGCTAAAGAATTAATTAATAAAAAGGAAAAGGAAAAGCGGCTAATTAATGAAATAAGTAATAGCACTAAGGAGTTAATCTACGGCAAATTAATAAAAAGATAATATAGCAATTATAGCAAAATTAAGTATAATGCATAAACTTATAAGAAAAATATAAAATAATTTATAAATTTTAATTTTAATTAAATTTAATTAATTTTTTCTAATTATAATACTGCAATTTAAGTTATTATGCTCTTAGTGTTAAAAAGTGCGTTGCTCGCTAATATGCGTTGTTTATTGATGCTTAACATTATATAAAAAGTTTAATTATATAAATTATATATTTTAATAATTTAATTATTTAAGGAAATCTTTTTATATTATTATTTTTATAAATATAAATAAAATATTTTAAATTAATCTTTTAATATAAATTTTATTATATTTAAAAATATACTTTATTTTTTATAATAAAATTATATTAATCTTTAAAAATATTTTTATTTTATAATTTTTAAAATTATTAATAAACTTTATAAATAAATTATAATAATAATAATTTATTATAATATATTAATAAAAATAATATATTATAAATATATTTAATTAATTAATTAAAATATTTAAATTATTAATTATTTTATTAATATTAATTAATTAATTAAATTATAATAAAGTTAAAAGTTAAATTTTAATTAATTTAATAATTTAAATAAGCTTTTTTTATAACTTATTTTTAAGATTTAAAGAATTTTTAATATATATTTTAATTTTAAGTATATTTTTTAATTTTTATATATAAAAATAAAAAATAAAAATAATAAAGGAAATAATTAAGTTAAAAAAGGAAATAAAAAGAAAAAAAAAATATTTTTTTAAAAAAATATAAGTTTTTAAGTAATATTAAAGTTAAGTTTAAATAAATAAGTTATTTTTTTATTATATATATAATATATATTCCTTAAAAATAATAAATTAATTAATTAAATACTTAATAATTTTATATTATTTTAAAGTAATTAATTAAGTAATTTAATTAAGTAATTTATTTTATTAAATATTTAATAATGAAAAGTTTAATAAAATATTTTTTTAAAAATAAAAAAATTATTTATTAAGATTTAAAATTAATATTTAATATAAAATTAATAAAGAGTTATTTTAATAAATTAAATCTTTATAATAAATAATTAATATTTCTTTTTTTTTATTAATTTATAATTACTTTATAATTATTAATTAATATTAAAAAAACTTACTTTATATAAAACTTTAAAATAAAGTTTTAAAGTAAATAATTAATAATAATAATAATTAATTTCTTTAAAATAAAAAGCATTTTATAAAAAAATATTTAAAATATTTTTATATAAATTAAATAAATTATATATTAATATAAATTAAATTAATTTAATTTTTTATATTTATTAATATATATAATAATTATTAATTTAATTATTATATTTATTATATATTTAATATAATTAAAATTATAAAAAGTATTATTAATAATTTATTATTTAATTATTATTTTATAAAATAACTTAAATTAATTTTTAATAATTTTTAAATTTTTATAAAAAGCTTTTTTATAATTATTAATATATAATTTATTATAATAATTTTAATTTATTTCTTTATATAAAGTTTATTTTAAAATATTAAAAAGTTTTATATTATTTTTTTAATTTATTAATTATTTAAATAATTAAAAAAGAAATTTTTAAAAAAATATATATATTATAATTATTAATTTTTAATATATTAAATATTTAAATAAATAAATTAAAATAAAATTAATATTTAAAAACATTAATTTATATAAATTTTAATAACTTTTAATTATATTATATTATTATTAATTTTCTTAAATTAATAAAATTAATTTTTTAATAATAATAATAATAATAATAATAATAATAATAATAATAATAATAATAATAATAATAATAATAATAATAATAATAATAATAATAATAATAATAATAATAATAATAATAATAATAATAATAATAATAATAATAATAATAATAATAATAATAATAATAATAATAATAATAAATTAAATTATATATATATATAATTTTTTTATTAATTTATTTATATTAAATAATTATATTTTAAAATTAAATAAAAATTAATATAATTTTCTTTCTTTATTTAAAATATTTATTTTTATTTTTTTAAATTATTATAAAATTAATTATTTTTAAATTTTATTTTTAATTAAAGTTATTTTTTTAAAAAAATAAGTATTTTATAATTATTTAATAAAGATTTATTATTTTTTTATAAAAAAGTTATAATATTTTTATAATAATATTATAAAAATATATTTTTTAATATAAAGCTTAAATATAAATTAATTAAAAGTTAATTAAATTATTTAATTTATTAATTTAATTATTTTTATTTTTTATAATAAAATATTTAATGCTTTTTTATTAAAGTATATTAATTTATAATTTATTATTTATTAATTTTAATATAATTTTTTAAATATTTTATATATAACTTTTTAATAAAAAATTATAAATAAATAAGTTATAATTTATATTTATATAATTAAAAAGAAAATTCTTAAAAATAATTTTAATAATTATAATAAAGTTTAAACTTATATTTTTTATAAAAGAAAGTTAAATATATAATTAATATATTATATAATTATTAAAAATAAAAAGTTAATTATAATTAATATTAATTAATATTAATTAATATTAATTAATATTAAATTTAATTAATTTCTTTATATTAAATAAATATTAAGCTTAATTAAAGTTAAATAAAATTTAAAATAATTAATTATTTATTAATAAATTATATTAATAAAATTATATTATAAATAAATTAAAATTATATTATATTTATAATTATAAATAAATATAAATTATAATATTATTATTTAATTAATTATTTTATAATTAAATATATATTTTATAAATAAAATAATTTTAATATATATTTATAATTATAAATATAATATTATTTTAATTTATTTATAAATTATTTTAAAATTAATTTTATTTATAAATATACTTATTTTATTTCATTATTTTATTAATTTTATAATAATTTACTTATAAATTATTATAAAATTATTAAATTTAAAACTTTTAAGTACCTAGCAACCCATCACCCTCCTACCAACCAACACAACACACCCAAGCACAGCCTGAATTCCACGACAACCCTCCAACCTACCGACCACACCCAAGACAGCAAACCAAGCAACCCTTCAATTGCCTTCGTCATGGACACAGCACAAATCTTCCTCATTCCCAACTAGGACACACAAGACGAGAACGAATGGACCAACGTCACGAACCACATCGGCGTCTCGTCGCCATACCACGTCAAGGACGAACAAGGCGCGCTGTCTGGCGTCGACTGCATGGTCCGCGTCGTCCAGCACCTGCTTCGCAACCTTCGTCGTGAGCTCTCGCAGCGGCTGATACGGGAGCACCGCGGCGACAACTTCCTGGTCGACCTCGCCATCCGCAACCTGGAGCGCGACACGCCAGGAGAGCGGTAGAGCATGCAGGTCGCGAGGGACGTCCTCTGGCGCAGGCTCTGCCGTCAGAAGCTGGGCACGAGCGGCGCCCCAAGCTTCGTCGAGATCGACCAGAGCGCCCTGATGCAGGAGACGCTGTGGGCGGAGCCCGACTTCCAGCCCTTCCACGAGTCGTTGGTCAAGCCCCGCGGCGCAGAGGGTTTCCAGCCCCCTGGGACGCTCGACATATACCCCAGCGACCTCGACGCGCTCCGCACCTCGCGCAGCCTCTTCGCCTGTGACACGAGCGTCCACGGGAGCTTTGAGCAGATGTTCAAGGGGCACTTCAAAAGGGCCCACTTCGACGGGGCACATGGCACGTACTCTTTCTTCTCCAAGGCGCCCATAGTCGCTCGCATCCTGTTTGACCCGACCAAGGCAAGGCTCAAGGGCCTGGGCATATCCGCCCTGGACCCCACGGCCATGACCACCCGGCGGGAGACCCGTCGGCGCCGCGAGGGCGGGGAAGGCGGGTCGACTGTGTCGTACTCGGCCGAAGATATGGTTATCACGTACTGCCTGGTCGCCGCTGTCCGCCTGCGCAATTCATCGCACGAGCATGACTACGTGTGCCTGTACGACCGGCGCAGGAACCCCGTCGTGCCCACAGGGCCGGCCGAAAACTGCACGTCGTACCACAGCGATGACTGGTGCGTCAGCGACCAGGACCACCAGTACATGCTGTACTATGTGTCAGTGGGCATCAATGACTGGCCGGGCCTGGATCACCAGGTCGCAGAGCATGAGCAGGCCGAGCCGCAGCCTCCGAGCACTGGGGCAGATGAGCAGCCTGCCAGCTCAGGCACACAGCCTAGCTCGTCACACCGTCCTGTCTCGTTCACGATCATCCTGCCGAGTCGCGCGGTGCCACCTAGCTCGGCCACGATGCCGTCGTCTTCCGTGAACCACCCCGCGTCGGCAGCTGGCCCGGCGGGACAGGCCAGCCCGGTGGTGCAGGAAAAATCGTCAGCGCCACCCGGCGATCCAGCCTCGCCCAGCCTGGCCCCTGCTGCCGAGGAGCATGCCAAAGGCGATACTACTGGCGAGAGGGCTGCTGATGCTGGTGCTGGTGCTGATGATGACGCTCCGGGCCACGGACGAAAATCGCATGCTCAAGGCAGAGAGTCCAAGAAGACCCCAAGCTCCTCGACGCGCAAGAAGAAACGGAAGAAGGAGCCACTGCCGACTTACAGCTCCAGCTTCGAGGAACAGGAGCGTGAAAAGGCGAGGCAGGGTGATTAGATAGAATCTTACGAATACGAGCATGGTTTCACGGCATCCATTCTTGGCTCAAAGTGACGAGTTTCAAGTGACATGACATCATTACTCAGTGCCTGACCAGAACCAACCATTCAAATTGCTACAGAGCACATAATCTATTCAAAGGCATTCCCATCCCACATTGTACCATGCTGTGGCGCTTGCGCTTTGGGTACAGTGGTGGGCATGTCGGCAAGACGTACAAGCCCGGCTTTTGTCTGGTCGACACTGTCAAAGTGATCCCCATCTTGTTCGATATGGACTGACACGCCCCTGTCAACCGGGCTCACGTCGTCGTCAGACCCTGAGGTGTCATCATCGGCCGCGGCAGAGCTGGCCTCCTCGGCGGCGTTCTCATGGGCGTCGGACTCCTGCCCAAGATCCTGCGAGTGCGATGTGACTGGCCGGGCCTTGGAGGGACTGTCATCCGACTGCTGCCGTGGAAGGACAAGTCCACCGGACGCCTCGCCGTGCTCACCCTGCAGGATATCATCGTCAACGTCCATTTGGAATCCGTCGTCGGCGGCGACATCGTTGTCGCCGAATAAGAGGGCTGGAAACGACGGTCCATCCCGCCGCTCATCGGAGGAGGCGATGCTCTCTGGCACGGAGGTCTTTTTCCTTCCCGACGGGAGCCTGTCATCAGTCGACATGAAAGGATGGAAGATGTCCTCGCCACCTCTCTGTAGACCAAACGGAGAGAGTGCGGTGCCACTGGAAGCTTTGCCCGGTTTGGCACTGGGCAGGTCACGCCCGGACTCGCTCGCCTGGGCAGCAGGCTGAGGGGCAGAGTCCGACTCTTCCGAGTCCAACTTGTGCGATGCCCTACCTCGCCTGAGGCGCTTCAGCACAACGGGGGGATTGGAGCTGTCCGACTCGGCACCCTGCGGGCCAGCAGCGTGTGCCGCATTGGGGTTCGGACTTGTGTGTACTCCTCCTCGTCTGTCTCCTCTGGAGTGGTCTCCACTGGCTCGGCGTTCTTGCGTGGCCGCCCTCGTCGCTTCTTTGCAGCCGTGGCGCCTGAGGCAGCGCCCGAGGCAGCGCCCGATGCATCGCCCGATGCACCGCCGCCGCCGCCCGAGGTATTGGCTGGCGCGGGCTTGTCCTTCCTTGGCCGTCCGGCCTTCCTCTTCTTTGAGTTGTCAGGTTGGGCGGGTTGTGCAGGCTGTCCTGCCCCGGCAGCGGCAGACTCGACGTAGATGTCGGCATACTCCTTCTTTGGCGCCTTCCGGACACCCAAAGGATGAGAGACATGCTTGTATATGTCGCCGACGTCCGGGTGGCGCTGACGTAGCACCTGCAACCGGCGGTTGTGGATGATGCCCTCGGCCAGCAGCTCTTCGACGGGGTCCTTGTAATTCTTCAGCAGGTCGACCGTGGCGCGGATATCCCTGAGCCCTCGCTCAAAGAGATCGGCGCTGTGATATACGCGCAGCTTGCCGTGCCTGGTCTCGTCCAGAGAGGCGACTACGGCACTGACGTGCTCGGTGGCGACCTGGTGAGGGAATTCGGCATTGGAGATTGGCTTTTTGCTGTTCGCAACGATCGCCCTGAGCAGCTGCGCCCATTGTGGCAGCTCTCCTTCCGGCCAACGGGCCCTCCACTCCTTGATGGAGTCCCGCACGAGCTCGGCGCCGACCAACTCATCATTGTTCTCTGCCACCTCCTTGACAACCTGGAGGAAGAGGTCGTTGAGGTCAGGGATGACCCAGTGGAGGCGTTGCCACGAACACACCGGGAACTTGACGGCCAGCGCAATCTTGTCGGGGCTGTTGTCGAAGATGGGGTGCGCGATGATCTTGACCAGGTGGTTGCAGAAGGATGCCGTCCAGTTCTGTGTCGGCTGTGCGGTGTCGTATTCCAGGCCGTACCTCATCCCGATCAGCTCGGTCGGGAGGCACCTGAGGAACCTCGCGCACGTCTTCCACAGGTACAGCTCATATGCATTGGCTTGCTTGCAAGGCCTTCGGGCACGCTCCCCAGCCCATTGGGCCTGCACCTGCGCCTCGTCCTTGTCAGACCAGAACTCGGGCAGGATGCTGTCCCTGTCCCTCTTGAGCTTGTCGAAGTCCGCCTGTGTGAGGGTGCCGTAGTGCTCTTTGCCCTCGCTCTGCGACTCTTCCATGACTTGTTTGAGCCATGACAGCTCCTCCTCAACCACCGCGTCCTGGGTGTTTGACTTCGCCGCCTCTTTATCTTTTGGTCGACCTCTTGGCGCCATTTCGAGATGGTCTTGTTCGCGTTATTTGTGTTTGTGTGTAACGTCCCCGGCCCCGATTCCGATCACCCCCTGATCCCGATCACCTCAGCACCCACACACTCCCCTATTATTACCCTTAATTGCCCGCTACCATAATGCACGATCCCTCTTCCGTTAATGTTTTTAATTCTCTAAAGGCATTACTTTTTTTTAATACTTTTCCTACCTTTATTTAAGCCTTATAAATAGCCTTAATATTAATAAAAGCTATATTTAAGTTAATTTAAACCCTTTTCCTTATAATTCTTTAGCTAACTTTAATTTAAGCTTTAAATTATTAATTTTTTTATAAAATTATTATTAATCAAATTTCTTTCTTATTATATACTTTAAAAAGCTTTTAAAAAAATACTTATAATATAAAGCTTAAGTATTTAACATGGTTTACTAGTAAATAGCATATATTAGTAAATAGCGCACTTTTATAATTTTCGCTAACTTTAGTTAACCCCAGCACTTACTTAATGCAAATAATTTAATTAAATTTAGCATTAATTAATGCTAATTATAATTAAATCCTTGTTTTTAATTAATTTCATTAATTTAAAGGCATTAATATAGTTGCAATGCTAATTTAAATTAATTAACTTTTAATAAGAAATATACATTTAATATTATTTAATATTAATTATACCCTTAAAAATGCAGTTTGCTATAAATTAATAAAATAGCTATATTTGCATTAATTAATATTAATTAAGCTAGATTTATTATAATATAATTAAAATTTAATTAATTAAACTTTTCTTTATCTTTTTTATAAGTTTTTATATTATGCTTAATTTTGCTATAATTATTATAGCATCTTTTAATTAATTTATTATAAATTAACTTTTTTATTTTATTATTTATTTTATTAATTAACCGCTTTACCTTTTATTTCTTTTAAATAAAAGCTTAAAATTCTTTAATTATAAGTATTTCTTTAAGTTATATATAAGTTTTTTTAGCTTTTTAACATTTAATAAATGTTATATTAGCATTTTAAAGCATATAAATTTACTTATTTATTATAATAAATAAATATATTATTATTTATATATTTTTTATTAATTAATTAATAACTTTTATAATTAATATAAAAAAGCTTCTTTAATAAATAAAAATCTTGCTTTTAATAAAACTTAATTATTAAATAATTTATTAAGTATTTAATAATATTTAAAACTTTTATTTTTAAAAAGAAATAAAAAGGAATTATATTAAAGTTTATAAGTAAATATTAAGCTTAAAAATTATAAAATTAAAGTCCTAAGGAAAACTTTTAGCTTTTTTAAATATAAACTTAATATTTTTTATTATAAAAATCTTATTATAAGCTATCTTAAATATAAGAAAGAATTTAAATTTAATAATATAATTAATAAAGGCTTAAATAAAAAAGTTAATATTATTATTATATATATACTTTAAAAGTAAATATAATGTAATATTTAATAATTAAAATAAGTAAGATAAATATAATAATATATTAATAATAATAATTTTATTATCCTTATAATATTAATTAAACTTAATTAATATATAGCTTTTATAGCTATTTATAATTAATATTTAATAATTAGCATTTTTCTTTAGCTTAATATGCTTATTAAAATATTAAATGTATTTTAAATTAATTTTATTATTTATTTATTTATTAAAAGTAAGTTTAATAACTTAATTATTTAAAAAACTTAACTTTATTACTTAATTAATAAAATAATAAGCATTTTAAATAATTATAAATAATAAAATTTATAACTTATTTATATTAATATATTTAATAATAATTATTTATTTTTAATTATTAAGTTAAATTAATTTAATCTTTTTATGCTTATTAATATATATAATAATTATTAATAAAGTAATTATACTTATTATAAAGTTAATTTTATTAAAGTTATAAAGATTATTATTAATAATTTAATATTTAATTATTATATTATAAAGTAATTTAAATTAATTCTTAATAATTTTTAAATCTTTATAAAAAACCCTTTAATAATTATAAGAATAATTAAATATAATTTTAAGGTTAAGTTATTAATTTATAAAGTATTAAATTTAATGCTTATTAATAAGCTTAGCATTTTATAATACTAATAAAAGGTTAGCTATATTTTTTATATTAAAAAGTTATAAAACAAATCTTTAAATATCTTAATTAATAATATATTAAATAAGTTTTTATTTTTTAATTTAAGTAAATTTATATATATTAATATATAATTCTTTATAAAAGCATTAGTAATTTATCTTATAATAAAGTATAATTTTAAGAATATTAAAAATTTATATAGCTTTATATAATTTAAAAGGTTTAATGCATTTTTCTTAAGAAGTTTTAATTATTTAAATAATTAAAAGTATTTTATCTTTTTTAAAAGGTTTTAATATTATAATTATTAATTTTTAATGCATTAAATATTTAAATAAGTAAATAAATAGAAAATTAATATAAAAAGCATTAATATAATTCTTATTAAAAAATAATCCCCTTATTAAAACCTAATTACTTTTATTTAAGCTATAATTACTTATATTATTTTAAATTAAGTAAATTAATTAAAAATAAGGATTTAATTATAATTAATATTAAATTTAATTAAATTATTTGCATTAAATAAGTATTAAAGTTAATTAAAGTTAGCGAAAGTTACAAAAATACGCTACTTATTAATATGCATTATTTATTAATAAATTATATTATTATAATATTAATAAGTAATTAATTAATATATTTTTTTAATTACTTAAAAGTTTTAAAAATAAGCTTTAATTATTAAAAAAAACCTTTAATATAAAAAATTACTTAATAAAGCTCTTTATATTATTAAATTTTAATAATTTATATTAAATTTAATAATATTTAAAAATATAATAATTTTTAAACACTTTATATTTAAATATTAATTAAAAACTTATTACGTTTTATTTTAATTAAATATTTAACTTTATAAATACCTTTTTTTATACCTTATAATAATAATAAAAAAACTTTTTTTTTATTATAATTATTAATAAATTATATTACTTAAGTTAATAAAAATACGTTTTAAAAATATTTTTTAAAAATAAAATAATTACTATATTAAGGAGTTAAAATATATATAATATATATATAAGTAAAAAGATTATATATATATAATTTAAATAATACTTTTATATAAAGTTAATAATTATATATATATAATTTAAATAGCACTTTTATATAAAGTTAATAATTATATATATATAATGCTTTATTAATTATAAATAAATATTATTTAAAAGAATTGCTAAAAATAATATTAAAAATAAAAACTTTCCTTAGCTATTTAATAATTATTCTTTTCTTTATTTACCCCTTTTTAATAACTATAAATTGCTAATTAAAATAATCCTTAAGGGTAATTAAAAATTATTATTATTATATACTTCCTTTCTTAAAAATAATAAAAAAATTAAAAACTTTACTTAAGGCATTAATATATTTTATAAAAAAGATTTATATTTAAGAATTAAAGTCTTTTTTAAAAACAATTATTCTTTAAATAGCTAAAAGTAAGGGTATTTTTTAAATAACCCTTTATTAACCTTTTTTTATTAATATTTTATTAATAAGTTAATAAAATAAACTTAATAATAAATAATTAAAAAAAGTTAATTTAAAAAGTAATATTCTTTTTAATTATTAATTAAAAATAAATAACTTTTATATATTAATTTTTTTAACTTTAAAGAATAAAATAATAAAAAAGGAAAGCCTTTAATTAATTCCTTTTAAAGGAAAGGTAATCTTTATTTAAAAAGGTTAATTAAGCTTTTAAAGCTTTTATTTTAAATTATATTAATGCTAATTTTAAGCTATTTTAATTAATTATAAATAAAGTTAATAAAACTTTTTAATAATTAAAAAAAAGCTTTTAAGAGTTAATAATAATATAATAACTTTAAATATTATTAAGGTAATTATATAATATAATAAAAAGGATAACGTTAAGCACCAACGAACAACGCACACTAGCAAGCGATATACTTTTCCCAGAATTATTATAATGCATCTTATAACTACGTTTTCTCACGTTATATTTTAAAATGAATAAAATAAAAGAAGATAAGATTAAACTTGCTATTTAAGCTCTTTAAAATAACCTAAAATTAAGCAAATAATATATAGCCAATATTTATTAAATTCTTAAGTTTACCCTTTATTATAAAATGGCTAGCTAAATTGCATAATATAATATCCATCTTAATAATAAGAAATTAATAAAAATAAAAAAGAAGGTACTTATTTAATATATACTTAATTAAGATTTGCAAAAATACTTGCTTATTTTTAAGGATATTAAAGATATAGCAAATTCTTTACTTTATAACCATAGTAGCAATGCCATTAAAATTAATTAAGTAAAAAAACTTATCTTATTAAAACTATATCTTAAAATATACATTAATTATATATATAATTATTAAAGAGCCTTATATAAAAATCTTAATATAATAAATATATAATTTAACCTTATATTTAATATATATAATAAATATAATATCCTTAATTATAATATTTATAATTTTAATAAGTTAAGCTTTATAATAAGTATTAAATTACTTAAAATAATAATTATATATTTTAATTAATAAGAATAAGTAAAATAAATATAGCTTAAAAATTAATAATAAATAATAATTATTAAATTAATTAATAAAAATAAATAATATAAACTGCTATTCTTAATTATTAAGGCTAAAATATATTTTATAAATTAATATATTAAGGGTAGCTTTTTAAATAATTAAGTAATTAAAATAAGCTTAAATAAATAAATAAATAATAAAATTGCTATAAAATAGATTTAATACTTTAAAAAATATATTATATTATATATAAAGGGTATTTATTAATTATTAATTCTTAATAAGCATAAAAGCTATTATTTTATAGATTTTAAATAATATTATAAATTTAAGAATATTATTATTCTTTACATACCTTTTTATTTATCTTATTTACTTTAATTATTAAATATTAAGTATTTTAATTTATTAAAGAAAATATATAATATAAAAATTAATTAATTTAGCAAAGCTTAAATTACTTATATTAATAAGATAAAGTTCTTCCTTGCCTTTTATATTATATATAAAAGGGTTTTTAAGTTAAAAATTATTAAGAAAGGTTTTAAAAAAGCAAACCTTATCCCATTTAATTAAAAAGCTATGCTTTTTAAGCTAAATATTAAGATTTAAATATTAATAATTATATTAAGCATTTTAGCATTACTTATACCTTAAGTTTTTTAAATATTATATAACTTAATATAAATAGTTTTTTAATTAACTTTAATTAAAGATTAAATCTCTTATTATTAAGAAAGCTTCTTAATATTAATTTTAGCTATTATTAATAAGTTAGCAAAGAATATATAATTATTAACTTATATAATTATACTTTTAACTTAAGAAATTAATAATCTTTAAGCTATAAATATAGTACTTTTTAAGTATTAAAGGGCTAAAAAAACATATATATAAGATAAAGGAGTACTTATTATATAAAAGGCTAAAAAGTTAATTAATAAAAAGGAAAAGAAAAAGCAGCTAGTTAATAAAATAAATGGTAGCGCTAAGAAGTTAATTTATAGCAAATTAATAAAAAGATAATATAGCAATTACGGCAAAACTAAGCATAATATGCAAACTTATAAGAAAGATATAAAACAATTTATAAATTTCGATTTTAATTAAATTTAATTAATTTTTTTTAATTATAGTATTGTAATTCAAGTTATTATGCTCTTAGTGCTAAAAAGTGCGTCGCTCGCTAATATGCGTTATTTATTGGTGCTTAACGTTATGCTAAATCTTAATAACTTATTAAATTAATATTTTATCCTTAATAGCAATAAGAATATTATTAATATTATTTTTAAAATATAGCTTTATAATAAAAAAAAGATATTTAAGAAAAGTTTAAAGAAGAAAATTAATTTCCTTATAAAGATAATATAGTTTATTAATAAGTAACGGATATTAATAAGTAATAAATTTTTATAACTTTACTTAACTTTAATTAATATTAATATTATCTTAAGGTTAATAAATAAATAAAAAGTTAATATTAATTAATATTAATTATTTTTAATTCCTTATTTTTAATTAATTTAATTAATTTAAAGTAATTAAGGGTAATTATATTAAAGTTTAAAGTAATTAACTTTTAATAAAAAGATTTTATTTTAATGCTAATTATATTTTAATTTTTTATATTAATCTTGCTTTAATTTACTTATTTAAATATTTAATATATTAAAAGTTAATAATTATTAATATATTCTTTATTTAAAAAAATAAAATCCTTTTAATTATTTAAGTAATTTAAAAATTTAAAAAGAATAATGTAAAACCCTTACTTATAACTTAAGTTATTAAGATCTTTTATATTTTTAAAATTATACTTTATTATAAAATAAATTAATAATGCTTTTATAAAGAATTATATATTAATATATATAAATTTAATTAAATTAAAAAGTAAATATTTATTTAATATATTATTAAATAAAATATTTAAAAATTTTCTTTATAACTTTTTAATATAAAAAATATAGTTAATCTTTTATTATATATTATATAATACTAAACTTATTAATAAATATTAAGCTTAATACTTTATAAACTTATAATTTACCTTTAAAATTAAATTTAATTATTTTAATAATTATTAAAAAAACTTTTTATAAAGATTTAAAGATTATTAAGAATTAATTTAAGCTGCTTTATAATATAATAATTAAATATAAGATTATAAATAATAATCTTTATAACTTTAATAAAATTAACTTTATAATAAATATAATTATTATATTAATAATAATTATATATATTAATAAATATAAAAAGGTTAAATTAATTTAACTTAATAATTAAAAATAAGTTGTAATTATTAAATATATTAATATAAAAAAATAATATATTTTATTATTTATAATTATTTAAAGTACTTATTATCTTATAAGCTAAGTTATAAAGTTAACTTTCTTAAATAATTAAATTATTAAACTTATTTTAAATAAATAAATAAATAATAAAATAAATTTAAAATAAATTTAGCATTTTAATAAATATATTAAATAATAAATAAAGAATATATATTAAATATTAATATTAAATAATTATAAGAGTTTATTACGGTTTAAGCTTTGCTCATTATGATTAATTAATGGGCTTTAACCTTATAAGAATAAGCTTTAGCATAAATATAAATGGAAAGCAAACCTTTTCCTCTGCACTTTAAATATAAACCCTTATTTAAGCACCTTATAATAAATAACTTAAGGCTAGCTTATAATATATATTTAAAATCCTTATATATTATAAACCTATAATATAACTATATAAAACTTAATATAGCGAAACTTAAAAAGAATAATAATAGCCTATTAAGTCCTTCCTTATCTTAAGGAATTTTTATCTTAAAAATACTTAGCAATTTAATTAATAAAGATAAGAGCTAAGTTTATAATAAATAGGAAGGTAATTAATGTTAAAGGGGCTTAATTCTTTTATATATTTAATTAATTAAGAATTTTTTATAATTAAGTTTTACCTTATATTAATTTTATAAAGATATTTAAGGGGTAATTAAAAAGTTTTTTAAAAAAAGTTTGCTTTATATTTAAAGATTATTTTAAGTAAAGATATATTAAGCTTAGCTTAATTACATTATAATAATATTATAAGGAGAAAATAATAAAATTTCTTACTTAATTTAATTAATTAATTTATATAATAAAAGCTTAAAGTTAGCTAAATAAATATAAAATATTACTAATAATTAATGGCTTAACCTTTATAGCAAAAGCTTAGCTTAATTATAAGGAGTAATTAAATATATTTAAGGCCTTTTATTTTACCTTATAATAATATAAGGGTATTTTTAATGTTATAATAAAAAAGAATAATATTTAACCTTAAAATAATAAAGCAATAAATATTAATATTATAATAATTTTAATAAGCAAAGTTAAGTATTTTATATATAGCTAATTTAATTATTATAAATATAATTATTTAAATTATTATAAAAAAAACAAGGGTATAGCTTTTATTAATTAAAGTTAGTAAAGGGGAGGAGTTTATTTAAGGGGGCGTAAAAACTTTTTTATAAGATAAGGCTTAAAAATATTATTAACTTAATGCTAGCTTAAACTTAAAGCAAGCTAATTATATATTAATTAATTTAGCGTTATAAAAATGCTTAAAATTTAAGAAATTCTTATTAATAAAGTAAATTATTTATAATTAAGCGTTAATTAATTATAAATTATATAATAAATTTATAATTTTAAAATTTTAAGTAAAGAAGCTTATATAAAAAGCTTATATTAAAGGATTATAAGAATGCTATTAATTTAGCTATTAGCTTATGCTTAAATAATTATTTCTTATTAGCTTGCTTTAATTAATATATTAAATTATAAGGGCTAAGGCGTATTAATTATAAATAATAAGTTAAGCTTTTAATATAGTTAAAAGGCGCTAGGGTGTAATTAAATGGTTGGGTAAAGAGTAATATTTAATTCGCAATTAAACTATAATGTTCTTTATTTTTTATTATATAGCTGCCCTTTAAGGCTTGCTATGGAAACCTAGAAAAGGAGGATATATTATGGTTTAGGCTTTGCTTATTATAATTAATTAATGGGCTTTAACTTTATAAAAATAGGCTTTAATGCAAGTATAAATAGGGAGCGAATCTTTTCCTTTATACTTTAAATATAAACCCTTATTTAGGCACCTTATGGCAGACAACCCAAGGCTAGCTCATAATAAAGTTATATATTAGCTAAGTTTAATTAATATTATAAGAATAATAATATTATTTTTATTAATATATTATTATATTTTTTTAATTTACTTTAATTATTAAATATTATATTATATTTATCTTTAAAGTATATATATAATAATTAAATTAATTTCTTTATTTAAGTATTTATTAATTATATTATTAAGTTTAAGTTCTTTCTTATATTTATAATAACTTATAATAAAATTTTTATAAAGAATAATATTAAGATAATATTTAAAGAAGTTGGAATTTTGCCTTAAAACTTAAATTTTATTATTTTAAGCTTAATATATGCTTATAAACTTTTATGCAAACCCTTTTTATTTCTTTTTAATATTAAAAGTTTTAAATATTATTTAATGCTTAATAAATTATTAAATAATTAAGCTTTATTAAAAGTAAAATCTTTAATTATTAAAAAAGCTTCTTTATATTAATTATAAAAGCTATTAATTAAATAATAAAAAATATATAAATAATAATATATAAACTTATTATTTTAAAAAATTAAGTTTATATTCTTAAGAATATTAATATAGCATTTATTAAATATTAAAAAATTAAAAAAACCTAAATATAGTTTAAAGAAGCACTTATTATTAAGGAATCTTAAGCTTTTATTTAAGAAAAATAAAAGGAAAAGCAGCTAGCTAATAAAATAAATAATAATGCTAAGGAAGTAATTTGCAGTAAATTAATTAAATAATAATATAATAATTATAGCAAGATTAAGTATAATATAAAAACTTATAAAAAAAATAAAGAAAAGTTAAGTTAATTAAATTTTAATTATATTATAATAAATTTAGCTTAATTAGCATTAAATAATGCAAATATATTTATTTTAATGGTTTATAATAAATTACGTTTTTAATAATATAGTTAATATTATTTAATATAAAATGCAGGTTTCTTATTAAAAGTTGCTTATTTTAAACTTATATTATACTTATATTAATTACTTTAAATTAATTAAATTAATTAAAAATAAGGAATTAAAAGCAATTAATATTAATTAATATTAACTTTTTATTTATTTATTAACCTTAAGATAATGCTAATATTAACTAAAGTTAAGTAAAGTTACAAAAATCCGCTACTTATTAATATCCGCCACTTATTAGTAAACTACGTTATTAAGGAGTGTTTATATGATGGGTATAGATGCGTTTATGCGCGTACGCGGGTGTGGGGTGATTAGGATTAGGGGGTAATCAGAATCGGGGCCGGGGACGTTATGTATGTATATGTGTATGTGTATGTGTATGTGTGTGTGTATGTGTGTGTGTATGTGTGTGTGTATGTGTGAGTGTATGTGTGTGTGTATGTGTGTGCACGCGTGCGTGCGTGTGTGGGTCGGTCGGTCGTTGGGTCGTCGGTGGATTTCTCGCGATGGGTTGTCGGCTGGGGAGCTTTGTCAACTTGAGTCTTGCAGCGTTGGCAGCTCTGAAGTCCTACGGTGCTGCTGCAGCCTAGGAGCTTCGTTGGGGGTGGACAAAGCTCTGCTGAAAAGCTACCTGGGTGCAGCTGGGGGGCTAGACGAGAGCCACAGAGCCTACCGTCCGACCTCCCACCGCCTACCTCGGCGCCGTGGGGGCCTACAGCTGGTCAGAGATGTTTTCAAGTCCTGTGGATTATTTCTAACTGTTTGATTCTCTATGCTCATCCTGGGACAAGCCCTTCAAACGTTGGCTGACTCGATCGAACATGCTTTGTTTACTCGTTCTGCGCACCTGGATTCATAGCTCTATAGACACAGCGTGGATGGGAGTAGATTTGAATTGTGCAGCCTCCTCAAGGCGAGAGAAGTCAGATATCAAGCGCCATTGGCATCACATCCATCGCTGGCGGGACATGCTCACGGTTGACATGAAGTTGATTTAGCTTACTAAGCACGACATAGTCAACCCCCAACCGGCACCCAGGATGGGCCGTCAGGCTGAGCCGCATGCTGCCTGTAAATCGACGAAAAGAAATAGACAAACATATATAGACACATGTTAACACGCTTCGTAACTACTCAGAGTCCCATTTTCCAGCCACCGTCTCGCGGGGCGCAGGAGCTATTGAGGTTTAAGGACAAGCTGCTGGCCTTCCCCCCTTCAGCGTGGTATGATTATGTAAGCAAGTTGGTCCCGGCACGGTTGGGTCAATGACCTCCATTCGCGTTGCGCAAGCTGGGAGAGGGGGGTTTCTGGAGCACACCGCGCGCGATCACCTATTCTTAACCAAGATATCATCAACCCAAATATCATTAATACAACGCGTGTAAAACATACATTAAACCCATTTCACAATGACCGAACACAAATTCAAGCCCATCAGCGGCCTCGTGTCCGCCAGGGAGGTCGTCGGAAACATCGCTGCCTCGGAGGACAAGCTCAGGGAGGGCGAGGAGATCGCCCGCCAGCTTGAGGAGGACTTTGGCCGGGGACAGGACCTCGCCGTGCGCGTTGGCTACCCCGATGTCGACGCGATGCGAGGGGCAGTCTCCCGCCTGGAGGCCGTCACACAGATCAAGGACCAGCTCGAAAGGAATTGCGAAGAGGTCAAGGACGACCTCGAGAGCAACGTCGAGGCCCTCCGGAGGCTCGTATTAGCGCCCCCGACGCAGCGCCCTCCGCCATCGAGGACAGCAGGGCCACGATAGGCGCGGTCGTCCTGCAGCTACTCCCCCTCGTGGTCACCGACATACCCGCGGCGCTCGAGAAATTCCCAAGCCTCAAGGATGTCCTCTCGGGTGACCTCGTCGCAACACGCCAGACGCAGATCTGCAGCGGCGACGTAGACAACGAGCAGCTGGAGGACCTACAAGAGCAGGTCAAACTCCTCGAGCTCAGGTGCGACAAGGAGGTCTCGGGGGTCGAGGAACATGCCAAGGGCAGAGAGGAGGCGGAGAGCCGCCTCGAAGCCGCAAGAAAAGAGGTCGACAGGCTGAAGAAGCGCCTCGAAACAAAAAGACACGAGCTGGAGGACGCCAGAGGGGCCACAACAACGATGAAAGATCAGCTCGACATGCTCGGGCACCGTGCTCGTGGGCTCGAGCAGAAGCTGTCATCCGAGGAGGACCGCGCTGCCAGGTACAAAAGGGAGCTGGACTCTGTCAGGGCCGACCTGAGAGTGACCGAGGAGACCGTGGCCAACCACGAGACAACGGTGCAGTCCATGCGTGAGCAGCTGGCCACGTTGATGCAGAAGAACAGCACGACGCAAGAGAGCAGGCTGGGCTCTATACACCTGTTGGAGCGCAGTCTCAAGAGCGAGAAGAGAGCGCACGAGGCGTCCAGGGTGAGCCATGCCAAGGCCGTGGATGAGTTGAAGAGCAACCACCAGTCCGTCGTCGACTTCATGCAAGGGCAGGTCGATGAGCTCCGGTCTGAGAACAACAAGGCGCGCAGCGAGATCTCCGGTAAGGACACCGAGCTCCGCAAGAGCTTGTACGAGCGCGGAAGGCTCCAGCACAGGGCCGAGCGGCTCAGGGCCAAGCTGGATGACAGCAAGAAGTACCTCGGGCGGGCCAGGGCAGACATGCAAGAGGCCCGCGACCAGGCAGAGGAGATTGCCAGGGAGAAAGAAGCAATCCTCGGGGACAAGCAGCAGGGGCTCGACGAGGCCAACGAGGAGCTTGCCGAGAAGGACCACCAGCTAGAGCTGAGCATGGAGACGGCGGCCAGGCTGAGAAAGGAGCGTAACGAGCTGCGCGCCAGCAACAAGACGATGGCCGCCTCGTCGGGCGGGCTCAAGCAGGCCGAGCTGAGGGTCACCGAGCTCGAGGAGGCGACCAGGGAACTGAAGCTCAAGTTCGGGGAGTCCGAGTGGAAGCTCCAGCTGGCCAGCAGCGCCAAACAATTGGCAGATGCGAACCTCAGAGAAAAGGAACGCCAACAGCGACAGGCGGGTCGCGACCTCTCCCAAAAGTCCAAAGAGGTCAGAAGGCTTAAGGATGATCTCTCCAGTCTCAGAGGACAGCACGAGGCTACCTTGGAGGAGCAGGAAGCCCTGCGAGACGAGGTCGACAGGCTCGAACGGCTCGTCACGTACAGGGACAACACCCTCGATGAGAAGTCGGCAACCATCGAGCGGCAGGCTGAGGAGGTGGGGGACCTGAAAAGCCAGGCGATCATCACGAAGGTCAACTTCGACGCAGAAATGGAGGAGAGCAAATGCCAGCTCAGAAGCGCCGAGGGGCGCCTGGAGGAGATGGAACAGGAGCTCAACGGCGCCAGGGAGGGACGCGAGCAGGCGCTGGACGACCTGTCCGGGATGCAGGAGCTCAATGACAGCCACGAGACAAGGATCAAGTCCCTGGAGGGCGAGCTCGTGGGCCTGCAGGCTTCCAGCTCGGCGAGCACCAAGGAGATCGCGGAGAACAACCGCCAGGTCTCCTTGTTCCTCGCCGACATGGCCGGGTTCAGCTTCGGGACATTGCGTTCGGCGGTCTCGTCAGGGCCATCTACAAGAATGAAACCGTCATCTGCACGAGCGCGGCGCCTGACATGTGGGCGATCCTCCGGTCGTGGAACGGCATCCCGGCCGACCTCGCGGTAGCTACAGGAGAGCCACAAGGCCCGCCGTCACTCGACGCGAGCCTGCAGATGGATGTCGTGCTTCTCCTGGGAGAGGCAGCCTCCAAGAAGCTCAATACGGAGCGATCCCAGGCGGTCCTCGCCGGCCTGATCACCAGCGTCGGCAGCACGAGCACACGGCTGATGCCGATGGGCATCCTGACCGAGCTCGTTGACAAGGTCGCCGTGGCCCTGCGGGAGGTGGCGCACACCCAGGTCGAGTTTGCACTCGCATTCTGGCAGCTGATGGAGCTCGTCGAGCACCGAATCGGCCGGCAGGTCCCAGAAGACCCCCCCTGGCAAGAGCACAAGAGGTCGCTGTCGCACTGGCTCGAGCAGCACCCTTGTGCGCTCGTCTTCGACATCCTGCGGGAAAAGGTTGACCTTCGCCGCCACGACCTCTGTCGGCTGTTTGGCGACAGCGTAGGGCTGTGCTCGCACAGGGGCTGGAAAAGTGCCGTGTTGTTTGACATAGATTCCCGCTCCCTGCGGTTTGTCGACAAGGCCCTGGTCTCCATGCACCGTCTGGATACGCTGCGGGTCGGGCCCGAGCCGGGCCACGACGCCGTCGACCTGCAACTGCAGCCACCAGACCTCATATGGCAGATGATGAACATTTAGATAGACCAATTCACTGGTTTCATAATTCTTTTGCCCTTTCAAACCTGTGCCGTAGACCGTCCGTGCCCGAACCTTGCCACCATGACTTAACAACCATGCCTCCCACCCAGATTTTGACCTATCACGGCGACGAACACGGTTGGTTGCATCAATCACACAAATTAAATGAGTACACATAGAGGGACAGGAAAGCGGTTATATTATGGTATTAACTACCTATCGCGCATCCCCATCGTCAACGTCATCGTCATCGTCATCATCATCATCAACGTCATCTGGGATCGGAACCCTAAAATCTAAGGTGTGGCCGCCCGAAGATGCGTCAAGATGTCTCACCTGGAGCTGACAGTCATTGTATTCATGGGATGGGCACTTGCCGTCCACGGGCCTGAGGCCGCCATGGCCCACGCTACAGATTTACCCAAGGCAGTACCAGCCGTCCGGCTTGGAGCCGGCCCCCAGAAATGCCGTGAATCTATCTCGTTTGTCCTCCTTGGCCAAGAAGTATGTGAGCGGCCGCATCAGCCTCTCGTCGTCAATGGCCCTGAAGTTAGGGCCGTAATTGCCAGAGCGGTCCGGCTTGAGACCCGCCAGGTACTGGAACACGCAGTGCAGTGATGCCTTCCAGGGGCTTCCCTCGGCAGGGACGTCCTCGCGGTCCTTTTCGCGTCTGGCATCGTCCCCCTGCCTCGACTCGAGTTCTCTGTTTCCTCGGTTGGTCCTGAGGCGTTTGCACTGCTCACGCATGTCTTGCAGGTCCCGCTCTGCGCTGGAAAGCTTCTCCCTGAGCATGGCCGAGTCTTCATCCGATTGCCTCTGGAGGTTTTCCACCTCCCTTTTTACCTGTTCAATATCGGCCGCCACCTTGACACTATTTTCGTCCTCGAGCTGGAGACGCTTGTAAGCATCGGACAGGGCCTGGCCCTGCACTGTGTCAGCCCTGTCCCCTGCGGTTTGCAGCCGAGACTTGAGGTCGCGGACCTGGTCCTGTAGTGCATCAGCCTTGGCCTGAAGTGCATCAGCCTTGGCCTCTGCGGACTGCAGCTGAGCCTCGAGGCTGTGGACGGTGCGTTTGAGCTCTTCGTCCCGCTCTTCAGCCTTCTCCACGCTCTCGTCTGCTCGTCTGACGGCGAGCTCCCGTTCGTCCAGGTCACGCCGGAGGTTGGTACACTGCACCTGCTTGGCCTGGCACTCCGCGGTCTTCCGGCCGAGCTCGCCCCTCAGCGCATCTCTCGACTCCTCGAGGTCCTGGATCCGTTTCCGGATTACCTCTTCACTCACCTTGAGGACGTCGTTGGCCTCTTGCAGAACAGATGCAATAGCAGCACGGTCTTCCGTCTGTTCAGCCCTCGCCGACTCGGCGGAGTATGCAATCTCGGCACGGTCTTCATCCAGCCGTGCCATTTGATCACTGGCCTTCTGGAGCAATGACGCGGCAGCGGTACAGTGCTGATGTGCCTTCGCCCTCTCGGCCTTGGTCTCGTCGAGCAAGGCTGCACCAGATTTACGGTCCTGTGCCCGCTGCTCCCAGGCAGCCTCGAGTATGGACACCGTGGCAGCACGGTCCTGGCTCGCGTGGGCGTAGTGATCCTCAATCTTCTTGAGAAGAGACACGGTAGACTCGTGGTCTTTGCTTACCTGATCACGCTCGGCCTCGACCTGCTCGCGGTCCCTCGCGGCCTGCTTTTGTGCCTCCTCGGCAAGCTGCTTCTCGCGGTCCACCGAGACACGTCGGGCCGCCGACTCGCGATCGAGCTGCTCGGATGCAGATTTCTGAGATCTCGCGTCCTGCAAGGCCCTCTCTGCCTCAGCCTTGAGGGTGTTCGCCTGCTCCTCGATGGCATGCACCCGGCGTTTTTCTTCGTCAAGTGCGGCGCTGGATTCCGCGGCAGCCTTCTTGTCTTGCTCGAGCTGGCCCCGAGCCTCCTCGAGGTCTTTCTTGTCTTGTTCAAAGGCCGCCTGAGAGCGCCTGTACTCGGCTTCTGCCTCTTCACGCCTTGCCTGGGCTCGGGAGGCTTCTTCCATCTGTTGGTTAAGACGGGACTGCATGTTCTCGTTCTCGGTGACAAGCCGGGAATTGATATCCAAAGCCTCGGCCGCCAGTCTTGAACTCTCATCTGCAGCCTTTTCCACCTGGGAAGCGGCCTGTTCACGGCGCGTGAGTTCGTTCTCGCGGTGCAGCAGGCTTTGCTCCTTTTCGGTGGCACTCTTGAGCGCATCCAGGAGGCTATTCCTATCTCGCTCAGCCGCCAGGCGCGTGTCTTCGAGCTTCTGAGCGGTGGCTTGAGCACCATTGAGCAACTCCAGGGAGCTAGCGGCAGCTGTGGACATCTCGAGCTTGTGATCGTCGGCCGCCTTGCACAGGACTTCGAGCTCGGCCTCCCGCTCGATTATGCTGGCTTCGCGTGACCTGTTACTATCACGGATGCTTTCGATGTCGGACAGTGCTAAGCTTAGCACGTCAGTCAGCCGAGAGAGTGCCGTGGTGTCGAGCTCTTGCCCTGGGGCTGTCGCCGTGGTCGACGCGTATTCACGCAGCACCTGCAACGACTGGACCAGGTATCGGCCGTTTTCAATGATCTCGTGTTCAGACATGATGAACGATAGATATCAAGAAGGAATAAAATGTTAAAATTGGTTCGATCGGGTTGTGTGGATATGTCTGTTCTGTCCTGCGGTTGCTGTCGCGCGGTTGGGTTCGAGGTCCAGCCAGCATGAACATCGAGGCGTGCCTTCCCTTCGCACCCGACACCTCGCCCGTCCAACGAACCCACCCGAACCCCCAGCACAGTCACACAGATACCAAATTGTTCTCACAAGACAGAGTTAACCATCATTCAATCATCAAGTATTATTGTCAAGAACATCGAGGCTCATCATGGACACCATCGATGCAAGTGACCCACAGCCGACTGCGCAGATCCCGCTGCTCTCTGGCAACAGGCGCGCCCTCGTCACCGCGCTCCTGCAGGGGAAATCCTACTACGAGCTGGGTCTGATGTTCCAGGGCCTGGCCAGCGACGCGCAGGACATCCCAGAATACCTATGGGGTTACAACGACGACTACGTCACGAAACTCGAGGAGATGAGTGACCCGCGGTCGGAGATATGGCGAATATTCCATACCATCCCCAGGCAGGTTCTCGAGTCCTTGGTGCTCGGTACTTTCGCCCATGACTTCATGCGGAAGTCCGGCAGGCCCAGCCACTACCGAGACATGAGAGAATTCGGCGTGTACGCCGTCGCCATCGCCGTCGCAGGGCGTGACGGCGCGTGGCTGAAGCCCCCAGAGCTGACCAAGCTGATAGGATATCTCGAGGACTACATTGACGCGTCGATAGGTTATTTCGACCGCGATGGCGCCGCCCCGAGAGACAGACAGGAAAGCAGGGCCCGGGACTTTGTGAGCAAGGTTGACAACATGTTTGGGCAGCACGCAAAGGAGGAGGGCCCTCGCTTCGTGGTGAGCAACGATACCGACGTCCTCGAGGGCTGGCGTGCTCTTGTCAGCAGCCTGAAGCTCAGGAGGGACAGGAGCCTTGCCATCGACCCGTCCGGCCGCAAGCCTCTCCTGCAGGGCCCACTGTACGCCGGATGCTCTGCCAAGCTGCAGACCCGGTCAAAGGCCTACGACCCCCAGTCGGGGAAGAAAAGCAAGCTCGAGGGTGTAAACCGGGCGTATGCCATCGTGATGTCCCTGATGATGTACATGTCCATCGAGCCGGTCCACGTCTGCCGGTGCGTCACTCGCCTGTGGAACAGGACGGACCTGCCCACCGACGAGATCCTCGTGGCCGCCCTCGGCAACTCGTACATCTCCCAGGACGGCTTCAACCGCATCGTCTGTGGCGGCGAGTCTGGGAGGCCGAGGGCGAGGAGGAGGTCCAAGGCCAGGGCGGGAGGTAGGGCCGGCTCCAAGTCACCCAAGGCCCCCAAGACGCCGCCCGCCGCCCACGCTGTTGCCGGCGAGGAGCACGGGGAGGAGGGCGGCAGCCTCTTTGATAACGAGGCTGAAGAGTACGTCAAGGGCCGAGAGAGGTACTTTTATGACAACATCTTTGCGTCTGTGGAAGAGCTTCGCAAGAGGCACGCATTCGTGAGGGAGTTTTCGGGCCTGCAGCCGCTCTTTGACGCGCCGGGCGACAACACCGTCGATAACCTCATGGAGCTAGAGTGTGAGCTGGCTGAGGTACAAGAAACTGCCAAACAGATCAAGCATTACATACAGCGGTATGACAAGGCCGAGAATGCCATCAATGATCGTATCACGCTCCTGCGGCAAGATCTCGAGATCACAGAGCTGGTGGCCAAGCTGCAGGCCTTGGTTGACTCATAGATGTATCCGCAGCCAGGAAGCCACTGGATCCTGTAGGTGAAAACCGTTCTCTGCCTCTGAGAGGCACGAGGACTGATATAGCTGTTCGTAAAGAATACAGAGATTCGTACCTGCAAAACGGGAGGGTACACCGGAACATCATCCATGCCACAGCTGCAGCAAATTAAACCCAGGCCTAATTCGCACACCCACACTCAACACACCCACACACCCATACACCCAACACCCACACACCTAATACCCACACGACCAAACACTTATGCACTTAAAAGCTCAGTACTAATATACCATTTGTGCTGCTCTCGTTGTTGGCTTGACTGGTGATGATATGGACAAGGGTGAATCCTCGGAGGGTGAACTGGGCTTCTCAAAACGCAAGATTGACAGATTCACCGTGTATGACATTCAAATTGTTGCCAAATACGCTAATTCGCTATGATTGATCACTGGGAAAGCTGGCCCAAGTAAGTCGACACTCAGAAAGCGTGCATATCACGAGCTACGAACCGGGTTGGTGGGCTGGCTGGTCGACCATGGCCTTGCTGTTGGTGCCGGAAAGACTCAACTTCTTTCGTGAAATCTATTCTTCAGAGGCGTCCGTTCAATCTCGTCACCTGATTAATCAGCCTCTCTTGCTTCTGCCTTCCAGTCTACCACGTCGGCTTGGGCTTGCTGGAGCTTGCTCGAATGCAACATCAAGTGCAGACCTCTGGGAGAGAATTGCCAGGTCTATTAGAGACGTGCCAGGCGGGACATGATGCTGAGGGGCAGCCTTGACCAGCTCGGCGTGAACTGCCTCGCCAGACACGATCGTAAGCTTCCTCGGGCTGATACCTCGAGCGCTGCTGTGCAGGTCAGTGCAGACTGCAAAGACGCCCTGTGCCTGGGATCTTTGGCCATTTTGAATTGACTCCTTTAGAGTTGACTACAAGTAGAAACATGTTATTTCGTATTGGTATAATTTTCAAAACTACTGGATAAAGCTCCGTTTGAAATGGATGAAAAAGCGCTGCTTGTGTCGACGTCGTGTTTGCTTGTCTGAAAAAAACAACAGTGACACTCCTGCTCATTTCACACACCAACCTTTGCAACCCGACCCCTCCCCAAACTCCACGACATCCTCTGCAACACAATCACAAACACCACAGCAACATGGCTGAATACATACACAAATACGACGAGGTCTGCCCTTCGGGCGTTATAATCAACTTTGCCGTCGATGTGCTCGGCCAGTCGCGCGGCCCCGTCGCGTGCGTCCTGATGAACGCGGCCGAGGTCGCCATCTTCCACCACGAGCTGCGAAAGTCCACACAAGCCTTTCCCGCCGACAGGATTGCGGTCCTCGCCGACAAGGTCGCCGTCCTCGCCGACCCCGCCAGCTTCTGGGCCGACCGCGATGGCAAGCTCTGGCTCATGACATACCCCCAGCTCAGCGGGATCCTGACCGCATTCCCGGGCTGCCTCGAGGAGGACCTGGCGCTGCTCATGCACATGGGCTGTGGTCAGTACACATGGGACATTGTCAAGGCCTGCCACGACCTGTGGAAATGCGGACAAAACATGGAGGTCGGCTTTCGGAAGCCCGTCGTCCAAGTCTTCACCATCGGGACCGTCCGCAACCTCGGCACGGTCCTGGTGCTCCCCGTCAGGTTGGGCTTATGCTTTGACAGGCGCGTCTCCCAGGTGGTTTGGAGGACAAATGTTTCCATGTCGAAGGCGGAGGTGCGCTACGCCTCCCGGGTCGCCTGCAGCCCCAGCGGCAGCCTCGAAAGCCATGTGGTCTCCGTCTTCACCACCGTGGCCGGTTTCAAGAAGCTCCCTCCGGCCCCGACAAACCCGCCTGCCTTCACGGGCGACTTCCCCGCCGTTCTCCTGTTCTTCTGCGAACATTCGTACTTTGACGGCGGCGGCAATATCTCGCCTATCGCTCTTCCCAAAGACGAGGAGATGACAGACGAGTATCTGAGGAGGCTAGAGGTCAGGGGCCTGACCGAGAGCCAGGGTGGCCCGCCCACAAACCTGGGCAGGATCACTTCCTGGTGGCACCACGGTGGCGTGCGCAACTTCGACGTTGCGAACCTGCTGGCGATCGCGTCCACGACCCAAGGCGCCAGAGCCAGCGCGCTTGTGCAGATCGCCGCCGTGGTCTACCACCCTGACTCCCCGTTGGTCTCACCTATCTTGTCCTTGATGGACTTTCATATCCCAGAGGGCAGGTCGGCCGAGTTCCACAGCCTTCTCCAGACCCGGGACGAGGTGCTTGGTTTCGCCCGGGGATACGTCGAAAGGGGCCCAATCTGGTTCGCTGCTGCTCTGTGGGCGAGGCACAGGAATTCACAACAACTGGAATTGGCCAAGGACTTCAGCACGTGCAATGGCATGCTGCACGTCTCCCCAAATGCGCTCAGCGTGGTTGAGAGCAACTGGGCGACCATGAGCCAGACGTGGGCCAACGCCATGGGTGGCGTACAGCTCGACCAGAGCCCACTCATCAGCGAGGAAGACTTCCTGTTCCTTGAGGAGTCCATCGTGCGCGTGTGGATGCACAACCTGGTCATGGTGAACACGTTAAACTCCGGGCCGGGCTGCGTGTTCGCGTCCGACCTCACGTCCGGGTGCCCGATCGCCAGGCCTGTCAGAGACCCGGTCAACTGGGTCCGGCTCGTGTTGAACAAAAGCGACGCCGCTAACGTCCCCGGCCCAGATTCCGGCACCCCCCCCCATTCCGGCCACCCTTGCCACACATACATGCCTTCTTATTAATATTAATTGCCTGCTATTATAATAATCAATCCCTCTTTTATTAATATTAAAAACTTTTTTAAAGTATTGCTTTCTTTTAATACCCTTCTTATCTTAATTTAAGCATAATAAATAGTTTTAATATTAATAAAAATTATATTAAGGTTAATTTAAACTTTTTTTTATAATTTTTTTATTAATTTTAATTTAAGCTTTTAATTATTAATTTTTTTATGTAATTATTATTAATTATATTTTTTAATTATATACTTTAATAAGCTTTTTAAAAAATATATATAATATAAGATTAATATATTTTTTATAAATAAAAATAATTATTAAACTTTATATTTTTTATAATTATTTAAAAGTTTTAAAAATAAATTTTAATTATTAAAAAAAAGTTTTTAATATAAAAAATTACTTAATAAAGCTTTTTATTATATTAAATTTTAATAATTTATATTTAATTTAATAATTTTTAAAAATATAATAACTTTTAAATACTTTATATTTAAATATTAATTAAAGTTTTATTATCTTTTATTTTAAATATATATTTAATTTATAAATACTTTTTTTTTATATCTTATAATAATAATAAAAAAACCTTTTTTTTATATTATTAATAAAAAATTATATTATTTTATTAAATATAAATATTTTTAAAATATTATTTTTAATAAAGAAAATATTAATATATTAAAAGGTTATAATATATAAAAAGTATATATAAATAAAAAAACTATATATATTTAATATAAAAAGTATTTTTATATAAAGTTAATAATTATATATATATAATGCTTATTTATAATTAATAATTATTACTTAAAAAGATTTAAAAAGATAATTTAAAAAATAAATATTTTTTTAAATTATTTAATAATAATTCTTTTTTTTATTATAAATTATTAATTATTATAATTTTTAAAAGTAATAAGAAATTATTATTATTATATATTTAATTTCTTAAAAATAATAAAAGGGTTAAGTAATTTACTTAAGATAAATATATATTTTATAAATAAAATTTAAGCTTATAAATTAAAGTTTTTTTATAAAAAAAAGCTATTATTTAAATAGTTAAAAGTAAGAATATTTTTTAAGTAATTCTTTATTAACTTTTTTTATTAATATTTTAATAATAAGTTAATTAAATAAATTTAATAATAAATAATTAAAAAAATTTAAATTAAGATTTAATATTTTTTTTAATAATTAATTAAAAATAAATAACCTTTATATATTAACTTTTTTAGCTTTAAAAAATAAAATAATAAGAAAAAAAGGCTTTTAGCTAATTTGTTTTTAAAGAAAGTATAATTTTTATTTAAATAAGTTAATTAAGCTTTTAAAGCTTTTATTTTATATTATATTAATATTAATTTTAAATTATTTTAATTAATTATAAATAAAGTTAATTTAGCTTTTTAATAATTAAAAAGAAATTTTTAAGAATTTATAATAATATAATAACTTTAAATATTATTAAAGTAATTAAATAATATATTATAAAAAATATATTATATTTTAAAAGCTTATTAAATTAATATTTTATTTTTAATTATAATAAGGGTATTAAATATATTATTTTTAATATATTATTTTATAATAAATTAATTAATATTTAAGAGAAATTTAATAATTAAAGGAAATTTCCTTATAAAGATATTAAGGGAAATATATAGGGGGTGGCTAAACGCATTTATGCGTGTATGCGGGTGTGGGGCGGCCGGGATCAGGGGGGGGGCCGGAATCTGGGCCGGGGACGTTAATGCGGCACAATTACACACACCTATACTTCCACAGCTCGCAGAGGAAGTGGACTCTGAGCCTGCCGAGGGGCAGCCCTACGTGGGCGTCTTTGCCGTCTACACAGCCCTAACCAGATCGAAGGGTCCAGAAGGGGGGTTCCAATACAACCCAAAAGACCTCACCTTTGTGTCCACCAGGGCAGTCCGTCGTGTCCTCCGAGCCGTGGCCATCAGCAAGCGCCGGGAGGGATACCCACCCCCAAACTGGCATGACGTGCTGCGCACCAGGTACCCGATCTGTCTCGATCCAGGCGACCCTCGAAGACAGCAGAGGCGACGGGGTTGAAGGGAGGAGGGATGGGGATGACGCGTGTGTACCTCTCTAGATTAGTTACGGCTCTTAATGACATAAAGTACCAATATTGTCGCGCGTCATCGCTCCTGCAGATTTGTTCATGAAACTGTGATGACCTTGCTAATGGCGTCCACTGTTTAATAATGGCCTCAGCGTTGTAATAGATCAGACTGAGTCAGACTCAGGCGGCTCGCGGCGCATGCGGCACTGTCAACACATGCCCCAAAGAATGGAGGGGGGCATGCGTTTAGCCACACTCATTCTCCAGACGAGGCAAAAGTGCAAAAATGTGGTCTCGGGTTATCGACACAGGCCCGGTTTGAACGGACGCCTCCGAAGAGAATAGATATCATGAAGTGTAATTCAAGTCTATCGCATTAGACCACTCTGCCACTGTGCCTTGAGCATGTGTCATCAAAATATTGCTCATGACTCCACATTTAGTCCGGCACTCCCGAGGCGGCGGATCGGTGGCCCGTGCCCCTTAGCTCCCGGAGCGGTCCGATGCGGTCTAGCCTGTCATTCTTGCACTGATTCACCTTCCCACGCGGAGAACACATTCAGGTACTCTAGGCAGCTGCCAAACCGGCGCAAATACAACATTCAGGTCAACAATTTTTGGTTGATTTCCGTATTGCTGGTTTCTTTGCAGGTTTTTTAGTTGATTAATCTGAGAAGTCGAGTCTTCGGTGCTGACGCGGAGAGACGTTGCTGAGAAAAGACTGGATAGAAGCCGATAAGCTAAAAAAGCAGGCCTATAAGAGTTTTCGCAGCTCGACACTGCAACACAAGCAGCCAGAATTCGACTCAAGAACATCATAAGTCAAAACGCTGCAGACTCATTCGATAAGAAATCCTGCATCACAGACCTACGCATAACCCACTGTCAAAATGAGCAGTCCGAGCAGCAAGCAAATGTCCGACAAGGACGTCTCGGCGGCGTTCACCTCATTTTACCTTCAGCGGGCGACCAAGGAGTTTGCAGAGGACCTCGACAAGATCCGCAACGCCGACGACTTCAAGAGCGACGCAATTCCCACCCTGGTCAGCGCCTTATCCCAGGGCACTGCCATGTTCTCGCCCGCAGACCAGCGCAGGATCGTCACGGCGGAGGGTTCAGCGAAGGAGTCAACTTGAGCCCATTTTGACCACGGGCGGGGCATGGACATTTGCAGATGCCTTGGGTTTGGCCAAATCTGGCCCAAGCAGCACGGCGGCGGCGAACATTCGAGGTGGCGAGTCTCTTGGCTTGGATGCGACGAAATGTTCTGACGCGAAACCCTCAGGAAACACATGCATTCACAGGTTACCCCTGTGGCATGACACCAGAAGCGGCGTGCTACACAGAGTACGCAGGCGGCGGGACGGGATTTGGGCTTCGGAACCCCATACAAATCTTCTGGCGCCTGTCACCTTAGAAGTGAACCTTCCTCCAATTTGGGACTAGGCACATACACTTGTTCAAGAGAGGAAACAACTCGAGGCCAGAGAGGCGCATGAAACTGAGAAGATGCTCTTGAACTACACGGATCATGACCACAGACAGGCTATAGCCTCCTAATTCCCGGCTAGATTGTGCCCGGAATCGTGGGTGTGCGAGACTCGCTGCAAAATGAATGTGATGTCGGCACCAAGAATCTTAGACTTCGTTAGTACCCATTCAAGCATTTTGTCTCTGCTTTGATCCTGCAGCGTTATCCCTGAGCTCTATCCGGCGCTCTGGCCAGGCAGGTGTAAGAGGCTCGACGCATTCTCTGATTGTCACCTCAATCTGATCCTAGGCTTCCTGGACTGTGCCATCTAGCCATGCTCGCCCAGAATCACCCATTCTTTTCTCGCCGTATAATCAGAAGATACTTACCTGGTCTCCGTACGCGAATGCACTTGACCACAGCCAGCTCAAGAGACGGCGGCGACTTCCATGTGTCACTTCAATCACTGTTCAACCTTGGTGGCCTGAAAGATATCGCATCAGGTAAAGGTGATTCAGCAATAAGCCAGAACTTGCGGTTCCTTCCGCGTTCGTGACAAACGCCCTTGAGCTGCAAACCTGAACAGTCGCGTGATATTTGGGAGTGAGTCGAAGTCTCCCATGCAATCAATGTTCACACTGAACAGCCTCCGAGCACTACTCACGATTGCAAGTATCATGCTTTACGATGGTCTTTGCTTGGAATTCTTTAATTCTTCGGGTTCAGTGAAAGGCCATCGAGATCCGCCGTCACAGTTTGCTGTTGTTTGATTCGCGCCGCAACAAGTCTTCCTGGCTAGGCGAAATCTTTGTGGAGCTCTCCTTCACATCCCGGAATTCATAAGGGCATCATCAGTCAGCTGTATAATAACACATTCCAGGAGACGTCTCATAGTCGTATCTATTGGTGTTTTGAGAAAATTGGCAGAAAAGCTGGCTTCTTTCCCGTGCCGGTGGTGCAGCCCAGAAACCATCTCGTGCCGCTCTCCGCAGGTCTGGCCGGACAAAAAGAGCCAGCCACGATCTCGCAAATTAGCCGCTGTTTGAAAGGTAATCAAAAAGAACTGCAGAATCAGCAAAAGAATACATCCGATCTCCGATACGGGGAATCGAACCCCGGGCGCCGCGGATCTCGAGATGAAAACGCGGAATGTTGGCCACTACACCATATCGGATGTTAGTCTTCGACTCTCTGTAGCAATTACATACCTACTCTGGATGGAGCCCTGCAGCTTGCAAATCGAAGCCGTGTGGAGGTGAGGTCCGCCACCAGAAATTTGGAATTCGAGATTTGAGAATTTCGGTCACCTCTCCGTTTGAGTGACTTCAGATGATTCCCGTGTCTTGTCGGTGGCGCATCCCACACCCTGTGGGCCACGCAGTCGTGTGTCGACTTGCTCCAGGTCTGCGACTCACGACATCTGCAAGTTGCAAACGGGATGTTCTGACGCGCTGCAAGCGGTGAGTGCGTTTGCCGTTGTTGATTCATCGACAGTATTGGCTTGGCCATTTCGATGACGTAGGACTGTTGTGCAGCATGATCACGCCGGGACCGGATTGTTGCGATTTGCAGCATTGAGCCCAAAGTCCATTTGCTTGACTGCTCCGCCGCCAAAACAAGATGAAAGTTTACGCATCGATAAAACAAGCGCATGGTAGCCAGCGGTATCGGGCAATTGAAATGTCGAGTGAGTGAAAGAAGTTGAGATGGGTTCGGGGGCCGGTCCAAGGTCTCAGGCGCGCGTTTGTGCTGTATCGATGCAAACAAGCACATCAATTAGGAGGACGCGTCAGACGCGTTGAAATGCTGGCAAGGCATTAGCAAATCTAACGAGCAGATAAATCGGGGAAACAAGACTTGAGAAAGCAGGGCTGCTGCCCATGAGTGCCTGTGTTATCTTTCGGTGGTCAAGCTCGCAGGTAGTTGCGTGAAGAGGCGGGGAACAGGTTAAAGAAGGGAGTGTTGGTTTTGTTGCATGGAGTTATTCTTGAAGACATTTGCAAGAAAGAGGATACAAAATCACCAGGTAGATAGCAGCAGGTAGCAGGGAGGCGTGTCAGTGGGGCAAGGCAGTGTTAAGGAGCAGCAGGTGCCAGAAATGGTATCGATTGAATGGTTCGTAGTAAAGCCCAGGAAGCCTCAGTGACTGAGTTGGGCATGGGAGATTGATTGCGAGGTCAAACTTCACCAAGCTCCCCAAGCACAACTCAAGGCACCTAGGTACCTAAATCCAGGGACCTACTTCAATGAACTCTGCTGGCCACCTTACTTTTGGGCCTCAAGCTACAAGCGACCGACCAGCATGCTCAGCATCAATGACATCAGACAAGATCCCTTGTTCTGGGATGATATGCTCTTGATGGTCTCTTTTGGTGTTCCAAGCCTGCCTCTAATTCATTTACATACCCATGTCGAGTCGACGGCTTTCGATTCTAAAGCCGTGGCAACCACTGCCCGACGCTTGCACCTCTACCAGCCTCTATCTCCTACGCTGCCCAGACATCCTGTCCCGACTTCTCAATCCAGTTGCCCAGCTGGTTGACACTGCTGTCCCACTCTGCCAGACGAGACCGCATGCTATCGATCTGCTTGAAGTCAAGAACCTTGGGCTGAACCCAGTTGATGTTCGCCACCTCATCCACCTGATCCACCGTTCCCCGGAGCAGACCCAGGCTCAGCGCCTTCATGACAAGGTGCTCAATTTCGTGGGGCTTCACCTTCGTCTCCTGCTCGATCGTTGCGAAGCTCATCGCCCGCTCGTGCGGTGGCCGCCGGAAGACGGCCTCTGTGAGCGCTGCCAGGTATATCTTCTCCCGAAGCTTCTCCTTGTGTTGGGCCAGCAGCTTGTCGGAGTTGATGCTTCCGGACAGCTGGTCGTACTTGACCAGGTCGCCGGCGTTGAATGTGAACAGGAGCTCCCGCAGCCACCGATCCTTGTCATTGTTCAGCGCGTCCAGGACAGGGTGCAGCAACAGCTCGCCAAAGTTGTAGATGCTTGTGGATACCAGCGCCGCAGTCGCAAGGTCGTACGCCCGCTTGCGACACTCGGCGGCGTCCAGGCTCTTGATGTCAATGCATGCCAAGTACAGCAGTGCGTTCCGGTAGTAGGATGCGAAGTCTTGCTTCAGGTAGTAGAAGGCGGCGTTGATCTTGTAGAAGGCAGCATGGACGACTGTCTCGACAGAGTCAAACACGTCCAGCTTCTTCTCAGCCTTGGCCAGGTCTTTCCGCGCGTCTTCGAGATTGCCGAGGTCGAGCTTCACCTGAGCCACCGCAACTGTTGCGTACACGTAGGCATTTCTTGAGTTTGGGTCTTCCTCCTCGTCGGCGCTCTTGTTCTTCTTCTTCTCCTCTTCGGGGTCCACCTTCTTTGCGACTGCCTCGGTGAAGCTGAGGCGTTCTTGGAGATCTGCCTACTGTTAGCCGAGTGTTCTCGTCTGACTGCGCAGGCTACTCTTCGAGTACTGACCCGAACATTGTTGCGCGGCCTTGAGAGCCAAGTCGACAAGCTTCAGCTGGTTGATCTTGTCGGCGAACTGGAGGATGAAGTTGTTGTAGATGGGGAGGCGGGAGGAGGCGCTCTCGGGGTTGTTGAAGATGGTGATCAAGGTCTCGGTCAGCTCGTGCCAGAGCTTCTGCTCCCAGAGGTCTTGAAGCCGCAAGACATCAGCCTGGAGGTGTTCTGGCGACTGGAGGAGTATCTCCTGCAGGAACGCCTGCGTGTTCTCGTCGTTGCTCATGCTGTCGATGGTGCCGAATGGGGAACGTAGGAGATGCAGCGGATTATGACCTCTGATGTGTGTGCGCGGTCCGAGTGATGAGTTTGGGGGGTAGTGGCAGAGCTCTGCGAATCTCGTTTCGTAAGTCGTCGGGTCGCAATGGAGGAGGGTTAGAAGGAAAAGAAAGAGGTCCTTCGGGATATCAAGGTTGAGTGGCTGATGCGGTCGTTGGCAGGCAGTGGTCGCTGGGTCGACGCGGCTGAAGTGCAGCCTGTGGCAGAGCTCCAATGTGGAAGCTCCATGACGCTCTAAACCAAAATGACCTAACCCAAAAAGGGGCATTGCAGAGCAACAAGGGGGGGTGTGGGGGGCAGGGGGGGAGGGCTGGTAGACGCCGCACCTAATGCTAGGAAGCTTAGGTAAGGACAGTGGCCTTTTAGCTGGTCCAAGCGTCCTCTAACGTTCGGCATTGTGCTTGGGAATTGGCAGCGTCTGGTTGGAGCTTCCCAATTACCAGTCCGAGGCGAAGCTTCATCGAACTCCCGACGACGGTCGACAACCCATTGAACACAACACCGGCCTTCTTGCGACCCCGGATTCAGCAAGGATGGCTTCCATACCAACCGCAGCGCGGTCCTTCCCCAAGATCGCCCGGAAAGCCATCCAACAACGATCGATATCCGACGTCGCGATTACACGCACGGGGAAGCCTGTCTTTCGAGTTCAGGGTGGAAGGTAGCCCACCAAGCCCTTTTTTGCCGCGGACCAGGTCATCAGCTGACAAAGGCTTGAACAGGTCATCGCTAGGCGGTACGATATCACGACAGCGCTCGATGTTGGCGAGGCAATGGATCTCTGACACGGCAGTACAGGACACACGGCCACGGTCTTCGGCGCAACGGGACAGCTCGGACGGTACATCGTCAACCGATTGGGTATGCCTAAGACGACGACTGCGCAAAGGAATAGAGTCGCTGATGGAGAAATGCACAGCTCGGGTAGGATGTCAGGTCGTCATCCCGTACAGAGAGGAGATGGCCAAGCGCCACCTCAAGGTGTCGGGAGATTTGGGAAGGGTGGAGTTCATTGTGCGTGCTGGTGTTGTCCTGGTCATTCAGAATTGATGGCTGATCTGCAACCAGGAATACGACCTCAGGAACACCGAGTCGATCGAGGAGGCCGTCAGACACTCAGATGTTGTTTACAACCTGGTGGGCCGGACGTACCCAACAAAGTGCGCCAGCCCGACAAATTGAGGTCAGGGCCTTTGGACTAACATCTGAACACAGGAACTTCTCCTTGGAGGATGTCCACGTCGAGGGCACCACTCGGATTGCCGAGGCTGTGGCCAAGTACGACGTAGACCGCTTCATCCACGTATCCTCCTACAATGCCGACCCCAACTCCCCAGCAACATTCTTCGCGACCAAGGGCCGTGGTGAGCAGATAGCCCGGGACATATATCCTGAGACGACCATCGTTCGACCTGCACCGTTGTTTGGCTTTGAGGACCAGCTGCTGCTGAAGCTCGCAGGCCAGACGAACCTGTTCACCTCAAATCACATGCAGGAGAAATACTGGCCAGTTCACGTGGGTTTCGGTCTCGTCATGTCGGAGCAGGATCAAGAAACTAACCACTTACTTAGTCCATTGACGTCGGCCATGCCCTTGAGTTGATGCTTTACGACGACAACACCGCTGGGCAGACATTTGAGCTCTACGGACCCAAGCAGTACTCTACCGCGCAAATCGCTGAGTTGGTCGACAGAGAAATCTTCTCTCAGCGACGGCACATCAACGTACCCAGGAGATTCCTGGAGCCCGCTGCTAAGCTTCTCAACCAGGTGCTATGGTGGCCTTGGATGTCCGCTGAGCAGATCCAGGTGGAGAACATCGACCAGGTGATTGACGAGAAGGCGAAGACCTTCAAGGATCTCGGCATCGAGCCAGGTGACATCAGCAAGTTCACATACCACTACGTGGTAAGTCCTATCCCGGCCTCCAGTTACCCAGAGCTTTCACACTGATACCCCTCACAGCAAGGCTTCCGTAGCGGTGCATTCTACGATCTGCCGCCAGCAAGTGAGAAGGAGAAGAGAGAGGAGAAGAAGTACCTGCATGTGCTGGATGATCAATAAAGAAAAGGAAGAGAAAAATGGCTTTAGATAGCTCGAGATTCAAGGGGTGTACGGCCTGTAAATACGTAGCTAGATTTCTTTGCGTTTTCAAATCGGAGTGCAATGCGAAGAACCAGACGATATGTGCCGCGACAGGTTGAGCGGTGATACAAGATGCCCTCACTGTAGTTTCTGGGCTTCGATGATTTGGACCAGGGAGCCGGAAGCCCTGTTGGCTTCCGGTTTTGTACCAGTCAAAAGCGAAATCACCACCTGATCTGAACCACCGCAAATCCCCGCGGCATCTCCAAAACACCCCAACTACACACAATTCTAGCGCCAGAGTTCTGATATCTGATTCGCATCGCAAGGCCCAAGTTGTCTGAATCGCATTAACTCAATCGGCGCAGCCCAGATGGCCGACAGCGACGATGAGCCCATGTGAGTGCGAAAAAGAGACCCGCAAAAGGTCCCGCCGCGACGATCGCCGAGGGCGAATGGGGCCAATGAACGGGACTTGAATGACTAACGGAAGGGTGTTCGCAGAACCCTGTCTGCGCACGCCCTCGACGCCCTCCAGGAGTTCTACTCGGACAGGGACGCCCGCGCGAGGCAGTTCGAGGAGCTCAAGGCCGCGGCCGAGGAGCGCGAGGCGGCCGGGCGCGAGAAGGAGGCCGCGCTGGTGTACCCGCTGTCGATGGCGACGTTTGGCGAGGACTGGAACAAGTCGCAGTTTTGGGTACGACTTTATTTTTTCTTTTTTTTTCTTTTCTTTCTATTTCTTTGGACCTGGCTTGAGAGCATGTCCATTGCAGGCGCACGGGGTGTGGAGAGTGTGTGAATATGACAAGAAACGGCCTTGCTGATGCGTGCGTACGGCCTACAGTACTCGGACGAGACGGCGGACCTCCTTGCCAGGCAGCTCCTGGACGGGGCCACGTCCGAGACCAGCATCGCCGTCGTGTCGGCGCCGAGCGTATTTATTGCGCTGAAGAACATTCTTGTATGTTCTTCCCTGAGTGCAGGACAGATACATCCTGTCTTGTTGTGGCATGTGCGTTAACACACAGCCTTGTGGGCCTCGTCACCGCCCGGGGCCCCAAGCCGGCGCTCACCCTCCTGGAACATGACTACCGCTTCGGCGTCTTCTCCGAGTTCTTGTTCTACGACTTTATGCAGCCCGTCAAGCTCCCTGGTAAGCGGGCTATCTCATGTCCTGGCCTCACTCATCCCTTCCGCCTCCTGACTCACGCTTCCCTTCCATATCCTCCACACCCAAACCACAGGAGAGAGAAATAAAGAAATGAGAAAAAGCAGTTCGTTGGCAAGACTGACCCTGAGACGCGCAACAGCCAACCTCAAAGGCAGCGTAGACCGCATCATCTGTGATCCGCCCTTCCTCAGCGACGACTGCCAGACAAAGGCCGCCCTGACTGTGCGTTGGATGGCCAAGCCGGCCGCAGACGTCAGGCTCATAGTCTCTACGGGAGAGCGGATGGAGAACCTGGTGACCAAGCTTTACCGGTCATTTGGTATCAAGACTACGGACTATGAGCCTGCGCATGCTCGAGGGCTGAGCAACGAGTTCTACTGCTACGCTAACTTTGACAGCGAGGTGTGGAAATGGAGACCTGACATGGAGGACCGGTAGCCGTGGCGCGCTTTTTGGGGAAAGCATTTTCTTGATAGACGGTTATGCTGGGCAGCACAGAACTTGATAAGGTATGGATGGGTAGAACAGATCTGACTTGATGATACCTTCTTCTCGCGGAACGCCTGCCGACAATGCTGGGTCGAAACCATCCGGCCCGTTACTTTTTGTCTTTCTCACAGGTATAAGGGATAGAGAAAAGGAGGAAAAAGGATATCCCAGACACCATATGTCTGTATGCATGCACAATTTTTACCTCCAAACGCAGAAACCCGACAAACGCCGTACATCAGGTCCACCAAACCCGCGACACTCTCCGCCTTGTCACGCTAAAGTCCGGACGATGTAGAACAGCAGATATGCCTTGGCAGCCAGTACATCGGCTTTTGAAGCCAACTCCACTCGGTGGTCATTGAAAGTGAACCACTGGTCTCCAGTCAGTCCCATATACACACACTCATCACTGTAGCTAACGGAGAATCATCAGTCTGGCGCTTACCTGTTCACCCACACGACAGTAGCAGATGTAATGGCCGGTGTCGATTTCGCCAACGTGCACGACGGCGCACATGAGGTCGTACGTGCACGATCTCGACAGCTCGTATGTCTCCTTCGCATCCGCGTTCCTAGCGCGATTTGTGTAGGGCAGCATGTTAAGCTGCAAGGGGAAATTTGACCTGCGTCTCGATTTTGGCTGCGGACTTGTCCCGGGTCCCATTTCGGAACTCAAACCGCTGCGATCACAGTCAGTCAGCACGCACGCACAGCCTTGCAGGCCCGAGCAAGTGGTGTAGACGAGGACGAAGGACGAAGAATTATGGACATGTACCTTTAGCTGAATAGACAAGACGTTGGGCAGCCTCTTGATGCTGGTGTTTCGCCTCGCCTGCTGGGTGCCGTCGCACTTGTTGCAGCGGTACTCGCACTTGTCCGACTTGACATACTCGTCCTCGAGGCATTCCTGCAGGGTCATGGAGGTCTTGCCATGGCTTGCCTTCTTGCCCCGCTTCTGTGCCAGGTTCTCCAGGCCCACGCTGAGGTCCAGAAATGACTGTACCTGGTTCGTAACGCCGCCACAGTTCTGGCATGTCGTCGTGGTCTGTAATTTGCCGTAATATGTCTGGTGGATGATGCAGTTGCAGCTGTGTTCACTGCCAATCTCCGGCCTCTTGCCGTCGCCATTACGCTCGTGCAGTTCCTCGGCCAGAAACTGGAAGAACTCGTGAGCATCCTGCTCCTTTGTCGTCACCAGGTTCTCGAATGCCTTGTTCTCTGATATCCAGAAGCTCGATAGGATATTCGCTGCCGTGTAACCATTAGTAACCTCGGAGCCCCAAAAATCCTGGAACATGTCGTCCATCGCGCAACTAAGGCAGTGCGGTACTTCGCAGTTACTGCTCGAGTGACCGTCACTCAGGTAGAAGTTCCGCAGGATGGGGTTGTGCAGGAAACTTTGAAGTATGACGTTCTGGTAGCAGGTTGCGCCAGCATTGTATATACCACGCAATCCGTCTGCCCTACAGGACGGCATGATGGTGTTTGCGGTAATGATCTTGGGGTCCTCCTTAATGGCCTCCGCCAGAAGCTCATCGTACTTCCTTTTGCGACCTGCAAGCTGTCAGCTCCGATGCGCACGGGCAGGCTGATGACGGTGAGAAAGCTCGTGAGCCTGGCGTGGATGTCTTCAACGAAAGGTGAAAACGAAATTTTGTCTCACTAGAAAAGGTGCCTGTGTCAATCTTGCGGTTCCTGAGATCCTCCAAAGTTGGGTCCCAAACGAAGTCATCACACATTTGGCAGAACAGCGACCCACTCCTAGAGTCGATGACTTTGGCGCGCGTGTCAGCTCGGAGTAGCAGAAACCAGTGCGGTAACCCTCATGATAACCTACAGAAACGGTGGCTCTTCTTGGTGCCGTGCTTCGCCATGGTCTCCTCCTTCTCAATGGCCGGACACTGCAAGCAGAGGTAGTTGCTGGTCAGGGTACTGATGACCTTGCCGTCCGAGTCCTTGCGCATCTGAGGGATTATGGGGACATTGTCGAAGATGGAGCGCAGGATGGCCTTGTAGTGCTGTATACATGTATTCGTAGTCTCCTGGCTCAGGCTCAGGAGACGTTGCGCATGCTCTACATGTCATGTCAGCTTGCTCGTGTGATGGGCACTGCGCATTGAAAGGGGCATGACAGAGCCGTACCACAGCCAAACACAGGAATGCCCTGGACGGGCGAGTTGATCTTGACGTTCTTGGGAGACGCCGGCGTTTGCGGCCGCGTTGCCATTTTGAGCGTTTCTTTCCCTTCTCCTTTAATATGCGGTCAATTATATCGGTCCCCAGAGGGAGTCTGTGGCAGGAGAACAGTCTCCTGTGGGATGAGGCGCGTGTTGTGCAGTGGTCGGACTCGATTTCGATTGCAGGCAGTGACGAGGGCCCGACCAGGAAGAACAAGTTCTCGTGCCGATGAATGGCGAACTCCGCCAGTCCGGTCCGGTTCAAAGCTCGGGACCAACGAACTTATGATGGCAAGGCCTCGTCCCACAGCCTGTTTGCCCGTCCGCAATTGCACAGGAACCTCGGTTCAACAGAGGAGATCGTGCGAAGGAAGGGGATGTCGGACGCGGATGTCGATGGGGATGGAGATGCGACGCGGGCGGGAAGGCGCGAGAGGGACCGACCTGCGAGCTACAACCAGAAAGTAAGTCAGCCTGCATGCCCTCACAGATCGATTACGGATTGGGAGACTGCTTCGTCAGTTGTTCTCACCGCGGTTTTCCAGCATAGGAGGGAGCCGGCCAGACGGAAATGCGACTGAGAACAGCTTCGGGAAGTTGTTAATTAACACATGCCATTATTCAGATCGTCCAGCTTCTCTCCAAGGGTGGCACGCGGGCGGGTGCTTGGAAATTCTTATCGGCAGCCTTAGTGACGGCCCAGGAACCTGGAGCAAAAGCTTATCGCGCTGGTGGGCACAGGGATCATTTCGCACCCGCAGCCCTCTAGTAGCGGCCGCCCCTTGACACGTTTGGCCTACCCACCCACAAGTAGGGGTACAGATGGACTCAGCACGGTGAATCATGCCCAGGTACCATACCTACGCAGCCGCAATTATCACTACCAGATAGACCATGCTGGAACGTGTGGATACCTGGTCGATTCGAGGCTTAGGCAGAGAAGGACCACATTTAATCCACAATGGCTCATGCCCGTAAGCTGGCTCTCCCACCTCATCTCGTTCCACTACTCTGACATCGAGGCTTGTTGATATGTTATACCATAATACAAGTGAAGGTTCATTCCGTGCGTGGATAATATGCAGGCAGCACGGCACACATGGGATGGCCCTCCTTCCAACGGCCAGTCCCGGCGCCGACTCGGCGAGCCTGACCTGGCAGGCAGGACCAAAGCCGTTCGCACCTCATCCCGACTCACCATGGCGATGCCTCGGCTCTTGATCAGAACCGGCCACCAAAGTGATTACCCGACCCAAGGCTTACATTATCTACAGTAGACCGGGCACTTATGCACCCGGGAATCGCAGCAGTGCCAGCGGACTGAATGCGCCCGACAATCGCCCTTTTCGCAAAGTCCAGAATGGCCACCCAACTCGTCCACCTGCCCGAGGTGCAACGGCTCAGTCCGGCCTGCATCCGCATCCTCGGAGGCAACCCCGGCAAGTTCACCCTGCAGGGCACAAATACTTATCTCGTGGGCACCGGGACCCGCCGCCTGCTCATCGACACCGGCGAGGGCAAACCCTCGTGGATCGCAGCTCTCAGGCGGACACTGGCCGAGGAAGGCGCCGAAATCTCCCACGCTCTGATATCACACTGGCACGGGGACCACCAGGGCGGCATCAAAGACCTGCTGGCGCTCTCAGCGGACACCAAGGTGCTCAAGAACCAGCCCGAGGACGGCCAGCTGGACATAGCCGACGGGCAGAAATTCAGCGTCGACGGGGCAACTCTAACTGCCATACATACCCCAGGCCACACCGTGGACCACATGGTCTTCGCGTTCGAGGAGGAGAACTCCTTATTCACTGCCGACAACGTGCTGGGCCAAGGCACGGCAGTATTTGAGGACCTGGCCACCTATCTGGCCAGCCTGGACAAGATGAAGGAGCTCTTCGGCGGCAGGGCGTACCCGGGCCACGGCCCCGTTATTGACGACGGGCCTGCCAAGATACGGGAGTACATTTCCCACCGTCAGCAGCGCGAGGACCAGATCACACAGACCCTGCGGTCCGTCAACGATGCGACTGGGACCGCTTCCTGGAAGCCGATGGAGCTGGTCAAGATCATCTACCACGACGTGCCCGAGACGCTGCACCTGCCAGCCCAGGGCGGGGTCATACAGGTTCTGCAGAAGCTGGAGAAGGAGGGCAAGGTGTCTAAGGGACGTGACAGGTGGGCTCTGACTGACCGGTCAGCCCTATAGCCAGCACATGGATCTCACATGTTGGCATTGACCAAGTGGCTTTGCACGACTCGCTCTGAGTTTAACAAACTGTCTCATCGATCCGGTCTGCCGCTGCGGATGCCACAAGGCTGAAGAATGACGTCACCCAGAATAGATTGAGGCCCCTGAGGGCGACAAGTTACACACCAACATCCACACTTTGAGAATCAACGCCAATTGGAACGCTAGACAGTTCAAACCTTGGATCAGTGCCAGGATTGGATGTAATTTTATGGCCGTGAAGTGAGGCATCCCACACACAAGCTGACGATTTCAGCTCTAAAGTGTCTCACGACACTGGGGACTGACAGACTGTTGCTTGTGTATCAGGCACGAAATCAACGCATTTGCCAACTCCGCAAAGCTCCGCCGCCATTTCAATCAATTAGTCTCTCCGATTCCATTTCATGGGTCTCCCAATTCATAAATGCCTTGTTGCTGGGAAACCACCCGCGTTCGAGCATCTGAACGAGGTGCACGATGTCTTTTGCCTCTCATATATATCTCGACCTGTATGAGACGACGTTGCGCGCCTCGCCCTTCGACACTCGATCATCCATCCTGACTCTGACATTAGTTGTAGTCCAATCGGTCCAGCTGCCATCCAACTATAGTATACATGACCACAAGAAGTGCTTCTTGTATCACAACCATGCCGACATAAACACCCGTGGAACGTCGAACAATACCGAATGTTGAGTCATGTAGGAACACTGCCAGGGCCGAAAACAAAATTCGGGTGAAGATAAGGGGCAAAGCAGCCACAACAGCGTAGACGGTGCTGCGTTCGCTGGCGGGCACAGAGCCGCAGGCTACCGTACCGGCCCAAGCCGATATCTCAAAGAAAACACAGGCGGCCAGGCCGAGAAAGTAGAGGACGATAGCAACCTGGCTCAAAGTGCCGGGGCTGGCCGCAGCTCTTGAGTTAATCCCACCAACAATGCTTAATATGAGGCCACCTGTGAAGATGAGCTGGGCGAATCGGAAATGCTTGGATCTGATGCTGGTCTCGGAGTGTGCCCGGACCCAGGTGAGTCTAAAAGTACAATTAGGAGCGCCATTCCCGTCGATGAGAATTGAAATAATGGAAAATGTGTTCGGACGTGTAAATAGAGGTGCATACATTCTTGTCAGGAGGCCGAGCGTGGCAAACAAGAGAGGGGATATGCCGACCGAGTCGAGGATGAACACGGCTTGGTACAGACTTGTGGACTGTGCGCGGTAGGTGACCATGTTACATGCCGAACCGGTAATTCGAATGATACAAAGTATCAAGATGAAGACCCAGCCAGAAGGACGCTCAAACCCATGTCTTTGGCAGAGAAGTGCTGCGGCGACCAGCAGCGGCGAATAGCTGACCAGCTCGGCGATGGACACACCGCCTCTGCTATCAAGACGCATGCTGGCCACTTTGCGGGACAAGGCAGTACGACAAACGGCCAAAGGAAACAGGGAATGTATTTATTGGTAGAGATGCAGCAACGTGTTGTTTGATCTAAGAAGGGAAGGCTTACTGAGGCGAGTAGACTGGGAGCAGGAACCCGTCTCCAGCTTGGTGTATATACAAGTCATGCACCGACCACATCAAGTACACAGGTTGGAAGCTCTCTAAATTTTCGAACACCTCGTATTACTACGAAAAATTAAATGACGCTTTATGGCTCACTGATTTCACAGACCTGAAGACAGCTACGATGTGGTGCCTAAGAGTGGTGATGAGGCTCAGACATGTTTCCTAATTGGGAAGGTTCGTCGAAAATATGTACCCAGGTACCTGCTGTGTCCCAGCCGTTGTGGACCGGGCTATGCTCAAGTGAACTTAGCAGGCAGTCAACCATTGTTGACGAAGGAAGTCGATCGCCATTTACTGAACTCAGTCTTCACTGCCCCCCCCCCCAAATCCCGGCGACGGGATCCTGAAGCCTCAAGACAAGAGAGCACGTCCTGCCCCGGGTTGCTGAAATGGGAAACTCAAAAATACCGTCGATGTCGTGCCATGCATGCCGGCCTAGACGGGCCAAGGTAAGCAGGCCGTCATTCAGAATGGAACCACGCGATGGGTTTTGCCAACAATGCATAGTGCGACAGGGCAAGACCAGGCTGTACACAGTGTGCGCGCAGGTTTGTTAAATGCCCTGGGTACTTGGACCTCGCCGATCTTCGCGTTCGGGATGAGACGAAGAATGTAATGCGCAAAGCCCAGAAGAGAACATCATTGCTCAAGACCTGCTCTCCAGGGGCTCCTTCTTCGGGACCTACAGCTGCGGCGAGATCAAGCTCCTTGCCGTTGCTGCCGGTTTCTGTTCGGCCTGGTGAAGAATCTGGCGACCGAAATGCAGACTCGTCGACATGCAATAATGGGGGCGCCGCCACCACCACCATGCAACAACACTGTGATGTGGACACTCTCAAGCCTGTCCTATCTTATCCTATCCCTGAGGCCATCGAAGATACTGCGGCAGCCTTCTTCCTAAGCCACTACGCACCGATATCAAATCTGTCTTGCGTCCTCTCCCATCCCTCCCTCAAGCTCACGAAGCCAGCTCTCGACGCACTCCGCGCCACCTCTTTGGCTTATCTTTCCATGACGCTCCCACCATCTCTCGCCTACTTTAATGCGCACCACATCTGTGATGTACGGCACCGCCCTCTCCCACACAAATGCCTCGCTCGCAGACCCCAGCACTGCAGCCGCCGACATGACCCTCCTCGCCGTGCTTCTCCTTGCCCTCTTCGAGTCCCTGAGCCTCCGTGGCCCCTCCTCCGGCACAGCTTGGCTCGCCCATGCCCGGGGCACCCAAGCGCTGCTCCGTCTGCGAAGACGGCAGCGGCGGACAAGCTGCTCCTCTTCAGGACGAGAGCTTGACCGCCTCGCGGCCCGGCAAGTTCGGGTCTCCGGCGTCCTGCGCGCCGATCTGGTCCAGTTCAAGGATGAGGATTTCAGGAGAGAAGAAACGGAAGCCGCAGAGTTCAGAATTGACGGTTTGTTGGACCACATCATCAAGTTGAGGCTCCTGGAGAACCTTAACAAGGGCCTTGGCCATAACTTGGAAGCTGTGCGGCGGACGATGGAGCTCGATGCAGGCATCGCTTCGAGGGCGGCGGCGCCTCTTCTACGCCCTGGCCCTGGGTCTGAATATGCCCGTGCCGCCAGGTCGTGGATCACGATGCGTATAGTGCGCTTATTCTTGAACCACAAGCTCCAGTCGCAGGACTTCGAAAGCGACAGCCCCGAGCTCGTCGACAGGGTCCTTGCGATCCGCGACGACGGCCGCCGAAACAACAAACAGGTAGCCGCTGAGATCCTGGCCATGGTGCCGGACATGCTGGAAGCCGCACGCGGGGGTGCGGACCTAGCAATGGTGGCGCGGCATCTGACATGGCCGCTGGCGCTCTTCGCCAGCTCGGAGCTCTACCCGGCTCCTAGACGTAAGTGCCTCTTGGGGCAGCTCAAAGAAATTATGCACAAGTGGAATTTGGTCCCACCAGCGGAGGCAGCTAGGTTGCTCGAGGGCTCGACGCATCCGGGAGACTGGTATGACGACCTACCCAGGTATTTCTGGCCCTTTCATGTCTAACTGGTACGCAGGCTGCTTCTCTGCCACGTCTCTTGAAGCGCAACGCTTTATGACATGGACAAAACGCTGTGTTCAAAATTGGAAGTCTGTTTATCTTCCATCTCACCGATTCGTTTGGGCGGCAAGTCTGAGACATTGAATAAGGGACCGGTCAGCCACCTCAAGCTGACTTCCTTGCTCCTGCGCTCTTGCTATTTGCCATTCTTAATGCCCTCCACCGACCCCACTCACCAATCACGAGTTGCCATTAAGTACCTAGTTGGGTCCAGCCGTGTCTTCGGGCGATCTTACACGAGAGACAGCCTGTGCTCGTGCGCATGATCTCTGGAGCAGAAGCAGTGAGTGATATCCTCAGCTATGGCCACTGGGCGTTTGAGGACACATATCGCCTTGCACGACTCGATGCTGTGCAACTAAGAAGTGGACATCTTGTTTTCGCAGAAAATTATGATACAGAGGCCGCATGGAGAGGGGTCCAGTGTGAAGACAGGATAGGAACGGGAAAGACAAACGAAAACCAGCCCTACCAGAGACGAGAATCGAATTTGGCTGTCCACCTCCAACTTGCCCACAAGGGCAGAAGGACCATCGCACGACCTGAGCCACTTGGACAAAAGCCTTCTCCTCCAATAATGATCTCTCAGATGGAACAGAAATGACGGTCACCATACCTAGGCTATCAATAAACACAGCTGGAAATTTGAGCTCGCGGGGCGGGCCACTTTCGCCGAAGCCTATTGTCAGAGAGACATTGTCTTATTCTCATGAACCAGAAATTCAAGTTGGTGTCTTCCTACGCTGATGTCACCCAGGATTTCTGGCATCAATGCTGCATCGACATATTTGAACCATAGGCAATAATTCCTAATTACGGCCAAGGGCTTGATCAGTTGGGATCAACATCACCGCACCGTGTTGCAGCTTCTCGACGTTGTGTCTCGGGATTTCACTTTCCGTACTGTCCGCTCCAGTAAGGCACATGCTGAGATTTACGTCTCGAGGTTGATTCCGCCGTGCGGGCTTGTCCTCGATCAGCTCAATGAGTGCGGCTTGATACCAGACCACTAGACGATATCCTGATACGACTGGTACAAACTACTGAACGCAAGCGAACAGTCGGATGCCCTGTTCGGGTAGGTCTGTTGCAGAGCAAGACACCAACGCCTTCTGTTCAGCGAAGTGCACCGACGTCTTTTTGTGCATTAACACGCCGCCTCTCGCGTGTAAATTGTCTCTGCCTCATTGAAAGTGACTAGATACTTCAGTGATAGAGTGCCTAGAGCGCAAGCAGACGGACTTTTGGGCCGTTCTGAGATACCTAGGTGGAGCGTGAGTCGCACTTGCGATCCGGCAGCAACTGCCTCCATAGCAAGGCTGGGAGAGAAAAAAAAGACAAAAGAACGAGATTAAAAAGGCAACCAGTTTTGTTCCGGAGAGTTCGATTCCAGAAGTGAAAGAAGTATCACCTGCGCAAACGTGAGCAACAGATGTATGTGCAGTTCATCCGAAATTGGAAACATGATCTGGCTGTGAACAAAGAAACCGCCTGTTTGCTACCCGTCTTTTCTGAGATATTCTGAGAACGGAAAAACAGCTCTGGGATTCGTTCAGAATGGTGACGCGGACAGGCAACGATGCGACGCGCACACAGGAACAAAGAAGCGAATGTGTCGGGGTTGATCCAATTCTCCGTAATGTCCAGCGGACTTTTGCACATCCTGACTGTTTTGAGCCTCCAGAGAACGATTCATCAACATGGCTAAAGATAGACATGGAGCGCTTAAGCGACTGGGCATCGGATTCCACAGTCACAGAGGTGCAGTATGTGCGTAATCCCCATGTCACTAAGACTGCCACGCCATAAGGGTGTCAATTTTTACTTATTTTGCCTTCGCAGGCCGGTTCTAGAACAGACTCTATGAAGAGCAGCGAGGCCCTTTACTTCATCATCAAGGATCATGCAATACCAACCTCTTCGTCATCAAAACAAGAATCGGTGATCTCACGGGAAAAGTGGATACAATCGTCCGCCGGCGTTCCGGCAGGAAGCGGTGACCGTCCGGCCTGGGGTGCCATGTCTACTTTGGAGAAGCGCTGAGGGATTAGTGATGCCGCGGACGTCAGACACCTCAAGATTGATCTGATTCTGGTGGCCGGGGTCATAAGTGCGGGCCCGCCTATTCGGAGTTTGATAACCACGAGCAGAAGAAAATAGCCGAAAGCTGCTGCAATGGCCCAGCTCGGACCAGTCCATTCTCTTGACGTTTCTTGGCCGCGGAGGGATTTCGGGCGGAACTTTGTGGTTTTGGATTCTCCGGCTGGTGGAATGATGTCGGGGAATCGACCATCCATTGCACCCCGAGGGCGACGGTGTGGCTGATCTGCCACGATAGACCGAGCCCGGCCAAGAGAAGCCTGCGCGGTTAATTGGTGGGTACCGGTACCAGCAGTGGTCCGCGCCGGCATTGCGGTAGCAAGCGAGCCCGACGTATGGATGGATGGGCGAAGGCAGAACATTTCACGGCACACTCGGACAAGAAACTCCCATGCAATCCTCACCCTGCATGCATCAAGGTGGGCGGATGATAGCATGATCACCCTGCAGATGTCAGGTCAGACGGGCAGGGAAGCGACCCTTCGCGCCGGCTTACCATGGCACCAGACAACATGAGCGCCTGTCCGCCTGTCCCGCCCGAAGCCCGAGTCTGGAGAGCCCCACAACCAGAAGCCGGGCGGCAGACTTACACAGCACACTTGCTGTGGTGTGGATCAGACTATGTCGTTCATGGCAACCGGATGGTCAAAATCTGGCAGCGGCCACGTTGGGTCCCGACATGTCCGAGCTAGGCGTGCCAGACTTCGTGGGTTCGGTTAGGACCCACCTGCAACATTTTGTAGTCAGGGATCAAGACCACCAGGAGGGCAGAATCTGACAGATCGGTATGGGGTTCGCGATCGTTTTCAACGTTAGCGACATCGGTCTCACCACCCGTTGATTCTTGAGTGTTTAGCACAGCCGTTACCAGATTTAACCCAACGCTCATGGCGCTGGCATGGACTCGGTGGCTGGACCGCCATACATGCCATGTAGTCTGCCTAGTACTTTGTTGCAGGATGGGCGTAGCTGACGGCTTTTGTTAGCGGCCGGGGCGCCCAACCATGGGGTAGTGCACGGCTCCTTATCGCAATCGTGAGAAAGTGAGGCTCCGTAGATGCCGGCAGATTCTGACACTGTGACAAGGGTTGCGGGCTCCGGAGTGACGTCGCGACACTAGTCGAGCCCCGTGGGTAATAAACTGCCCGGCACCGCAAAATCGACGATCGCAGCAGCCCAAGGCCGATGCCAACACTGGCTAGCCACCACCTGCGCTCGGCTGGGGCAGCGAGATCGTACGAGGCAGCTCGGTATTTGGTCAGAGGTGCGGCCACCTGTGTCGCGTCTCGACGCAAGCTTGAGGCGAAACGAAACGGGGGCGCTCGCCAGGGGCAGCAAGGCAGTTGGGCAAAGGTCGAAGCTGAAACCCGGCGTCCCGTCCTTGTTGGATTGAGGGATTGCGCCCGCGCCGCACCGTACACGAATCCTCAGGATGCTCAGGACGCTCTGGCTGCAACAAGTTCAGCTGACAAGACAAACATGGAGACGGATTCCTGGTCATCGCGTGGGGTCTACTCCGTGGCGCCCAGCAAAAACCCCGGGCTGACCAAACCCAACTCCGGGATGCCTTCTGTTGCATGCGTGTACGTGTAAGTCGGTAGTGTATGGCGACAACACACTACTGTGACTCATGGGCCGATCGTCTTGTTCTTATGCATGTGGTTGTGGTTGATTATCTACCACTGGCCGTTATGGTGGGAGAAGCGTGAGTCAGCACTTGATATTATTTGGGCTGGCCCATCGACTTTGCTGCAATAGTCTGGTCCAAGACCACGTTGGCGATGTGGCAGGGTGGCATGTGATTGAAGTTGGTGTGTGACTGGGCCGGAGTTTGCGGATGGACCGGAGGAGGAAGAGCACGGCGGCAGCGAGGGCGGGAACAAAAAAACGCGAGGACGAGGACGAGGACGAGGTTGTCGAGAACGAGAGCTCGACGAAGCCGGTCAACTTTGGCCCACCTTCGGTACCTGGGCGCAGGGATACATGGGTACCTCATGACCCCGCACAGTCTTCACACAGTGTGCGATTGTTGAGCCTTGCCCAGCCTTGGGGGGAGCTACAGCTCCCTAGCTGCTAGCTGCTAGCTGGACGGCCGACCGTTGGTTTCTTTCACCCAGCCAAACTAATTGCCCAGTCGCGCCGCCTCGGCAGCCTCGGATCTTGGCCTCTGCCCAAGGAAGGCGCAATGAACCTCAGGAGCGCAAGGAGGCCAAGCGTCAGCATGCTGTGAGACCTAGGTCAGTATTTCCAGCCGGCACTGGTCAAGCTCTCCAAGAGGGATGGGGTCGGTGCAGTTGAGGGTGGTACTTGAGTACTGTGATCGTGGGCTGGTTCCGATCCCACCGCTCACTGCAGTCGGGAATAAACTGGGCCTGTTCAGACCGAAATGGCTTCTACGGGCAGCCCTCCAGATTCCGATTGATTCTCTCTGGCTGTTTCCCATTACCAATCCGGCCGCCGCTTGGCCTGGCCCCCAGTCATGGAAGTACTGTGCTCCATTCTGCCCACGACTGCTCTCGGCAGGTGCCACCTGCCGCCCCATCCACCATGACCACGAACGGGCCCAGTCCGAACAATATAACACGCGCCCGCCTCGCCTGGCCTCACCTCGCCTGGCCGTCCCATGTCATATCTGCCCCAGCCTCGAGAGCCCGTCCCTACACCTCGATCCCGTCCCCACCCCCTTCCCAAGCTACTTATACCCAGCATACATACCATAGGCTTTGCTCCCGAGCTGAGGCCCGGTCGCGCACACCGACACCATCAAGACAGTAGTTCCAACCTTCCAACTCTTGCTCCTCCTGTGCACACCGTCGTGAATATAGCGCCCATCAGTCCCAGTTAACAAGCTTCCTGCTTGTCGCAGAGTCACCTCCGCAACCAGCCCGGATGCGATCGGCCACGAGACCAGCCCTCCGTCTGCTCGCAACAGCTGCGGTGCTGGGAGCCCTGCTCCCGGCCGTGCTGGCGCATGGAGATGAGGGCATGAGCGTGGACGGGGACATGGACGGAGCCATGGATATGAGCGCCCAGCAGCCCGACAATGACGCTCAGGAATATCCGCCCAACTACTTCAGCCATCCGGAATACAGGGGCACTCTTGTCGCGCACATTGCGCTGATGGTACTGGGCTGGGTCTTCGTGCTGCCTTTGGGTGAGTCTCGCTCGAGTACGCCTTCGCGCAAGGTTTCCTGCTGACCCATTTGCGACAGCGACCATGTTCTCCCTCGCGCGATCACGGTACACGCTTCCCACGCAGTTCGCCTTCCTCGCGGTCAATGCTCTCGGCGTCCTGTTCAGCACCATCTACAACGCCAAAACCCCCGATCTATACCCCAACAATGCGCACCATAAGCTGGGCTGGGTTGCGACGTGGGTCCTCTCGGCGCAGGTCTTGGTCAGCCTGCTGGGCCGCCTCACAGGCGCATTCAGCAAGAAGACCGACAGTGCGCTCAACAACGCGGAGCGCCAGGGCTTCCTCCCCGTCTCGCGAGCTGCCATGGAGGAGCACCACCGGCTGCATAGCTCGCCGTACAGCGCCTTGCACCGCCATTCGGACGATAGCGGGCACGGCACAGCGTCCCGGCCCGACTCGCTGAGGAGCCCCTCCTTCTCGTCGACCCCTGACACGCTGGCTAGCCCCAGTGCCGAGACGGCGCACAAGACTTTCCACGACGACGACGAGGATCTCGAGGCAGATGCTGACCTCCCAGCTGCGCGGCGAGGTGGTGCGATCCGCAACTTCGCGACCAAGATCGGCAGCAAGATCTCGTCGCGCGCGTGGCGCGTGCTGATCCTTGGCTACAACGTTGTTGATCGCACGAGCATGATCCTGGGATTTGTGGCGCTGTGCACCGGAGTTATTACATATGGCCGGCTCTTCGAAGGCAGCATGATCTTCACGGGCCTCGCGCACTGGATCAAGGGCGGCATTTTCTTCTGGCTCGGCATCTTCACTCTTGGAAGATGGTGCGGCAGTTTCGGTGAGCTTGGATGGGTAAGTCTTCAGTCCTATTGCTGGAACCGACAGGCAGCGCCATGTTTGTGTGTCGCAACGGAATACTGACGCCGCGGGACGTGGTACAGGCATGGAACGTGAAACCAAAGTCTGCCAGCGGCCGATGGACACCATCCGCTGAGTTCGTCGAGAGCGCTCTCATCTTCACCTACGGCGCAACCAACATATTCCTGGAACACCTGGGCCGTTGGGGCGGCGAGTGGAGCTTCGAGGACCTCGAGCACATCTCAATCACCGTGCTTTTCATCGGGGGTGGTCTGGTAAGTAGTCGTCCCTCCCCGGAGCCTCATCGCCCTACCCGGCACGCGCTACTGCACCAACGCGGGCGACGCTAACCGCTTGTCTCCAGTGTGGCATGTTGATCGAGTCCATAAGCGTCCGCGACCTGCTGAACACCACCGTCGCCGAGGCAGCGCAGGAATCGTACGATGAAGACGAACGCGAGACGGCCCTCGAGGAGCCGCGCACCTACAACTTCTCCATGAATCCAATCCCGGCCCTCGTGATCCTGCTCCTGGGCATCATGATGTCCAGCCACACGCAGCAGACCATGATCAGCTCCATGGTGCACAAGCAATGGGGCAACCTCCTGACGGGCGCCTCCTTCGCCCGCGGCTTCTCGTACATCCTCACGTACCTCAAGCCGCCCACATCGATCCTGCCCTCGCGGCCGCCCACGGAGCTCCTCACCAGCTTCGGCCTGATGGCGGGCGGCATCATCTTCATGGCCTCGAGCGGCGACACCGTCCTGGGCATGATCAACCAGAACCTGGACGCCATGTTCATGTACACCGTGACCATGGGCCTGATCGGCGTCTTCATGGCGTGGGAGATCATCCTCATCGCCATCAAGGGCTGGGCTGGGCGGAAGGAGGCCGGCAAGCCGAGGACCGCTCGGAAATACTATTCGGCTTGACTGTCAAGAACATGATTTGACCGCCATCTGGTGTTGGGGTAATGGACCCTCTACTCACCACGAACGAGGGCTAGCCGCATTCATCTCGCACCACCCAAGTGCGCGGAGTTTTTGAATTTTCCTCCTTTCTTTTCTTCTCCTTTCCTTCACTTTTGGAGTCTGATCGCCCATGATACCCAATTTATACCAAACCGACCGTTGACAGCATTTACAAGGGATGATGATGATTGACAGGGGACCGGGGAGCAGACGAGGGCCCGGGGTATACACGAGTGATTGGGCCGGCATGATACCCCTCTTGGATGTGAAACGCGTTCGTTATTGTTGTCTGTTTTTGGTCTATAGAACGAGCTGGTCAGGGGACGTTGATGAACCTAATGACTGCGAGCGGTGAGCCTACTGCAGAGGTGGTTGTAGACATAGCGTGTTGAGCATGAGCGAGACATAGATGGATGAATGTAATGCCTCTCCGGCTTGCCCGGACTTTGGATCTCGCGGCCGTGTGCTCTGTGATGGGAGAAATTTGACATATGTGTTTTGTTTCAAGTGTCGGTAACGACTTGTGCGTGGAGACTGATATTGTACCTATTGACAGTTGAGCCTAACGTATCGTTTGCGCTGGTAATTCAAGAACGTTAGTTCTTGTTCGGCTATACCGCTCCTTGGCCGTCATCTTGGCTGTGGACAAAAACTTGTGCGCGTAAACTCATCAGGCAGCAAGGTATCACGAGAGGAAACAATCTGAGGAACACGTTTTCTCGTCGGGGCAGTAACATTATTGATTTCAATCCCACACCAGTCTCAAGGGCCCGAGCACCCGTCCTCGCCACTCCTTGCTGAGCTCGTATGATTTTTTTGTGTTTTGTACGCGCTGGGTTGGAGTAGGTATGTATATACAGGTTCCACTTATCGATACATGTACGTACTTCGGACTCGCTCTTGCTGAGGGACCCGGCACCTCCCATAGCTGGGGTCCCATAGCTGGGGTCTCTTTCTTGACAAGCCACCCTCCAGCCTGTCTTCCCCGCGGTTCGAGGCTTGCCTCGGAAGAACCGAACGCCGGCCTGCGTCAATCGTCGCCTTTTCCTTTCCTTCCGTCCGCCGTTTGCCCAGCCGCCTCCGGCGGTGGCGGTATGTGTGCTATGTACAGGAATTTTGTTTGTTGGTAGTTGGTCATGTGTCTCGTAGATGTACGTGGGTGAGGTGGTTGGATATCAAAAGACAAAAGAGGAAGAATAGTAGTGGTATAGTAGACGTGGTAGTAGTAATAGGTAGGGAATCATCATAAAGCATAGCCCATCCTCACGCTGCCCTGGCTCGTCCTGCGGTTGTTCCCAGTGTGGACGGCCCGTGGCCCCACGTCCGGACCCGGGTCGCTCCAGTCGTCCATGCTGCCCTCGCTGACGCCGCTGGTGTACTTGGAGCTGCCTAGGCTGTTCTCCCTTGCGTGAGCGGCGGGCACTGGCTTCCGAATGACGTCGCCCCCGGCCGCGGATCTGCCGCCCAAGCCGACGCCCGACTGATGGTGTCCGATCGGGATGCTGCCGCTGGTGCTGTCAAATCGCCCCCCGCCGCTGCTACTGCCAACGGTGGAGAACGTGCTCGACGCCACGGCAGACCGGTCGAAGGTGCTCGAGCCCTGCGACAGCGGCTCCAGGTCGAAGGGGTCGGACCGGAACTTATTGCGCCTGGTGTTAAAGCTTTCGAAGCTCGCTGCGCTCTCGCGCATGTACATTGTCGATTCGTAGCCACCTGGCCGTGTGGTCGCTCCACTGGGTGGCCGGGAGACCCCGTTGACCACCCTCAGGTCCATGACCTGGTTCAAGTCGATCGTGGTGCCCACGGACTGGCCCCTCGAGCGGCGGATGTCGGCAACGTACGAGGACGGTTGAGGGACATCGGCCGGTCCTGGGATTGCATTTGCGTCAGAGAAGGGGTTGTTGGCACCTGAGACGAGGAACGGAGCAGGTTTGGCACTGTTGCTGGTTATGGCGTTCACGTCGCTGAAGGGATCCTGGCCGAAATTCAGGTTCAGGCCTCCCAGCACGGAGGAGTCGCTGCCACCGCGTGTCCGTGACATTCGGCGTCTCTGGGCCTCTCGATCCAATTCGTTGTCGTCCATGTTGAGTAGGGTGAGGAAATCGGGCTTGTTGGTTACTGGCCTGGTCCTTGGGTTTTCCTTCTCCTTCATACTACCACCAAGCCCGCGGGCAGCGAATATGTCGTTCTTATTCTCGTTCCATCCTGGGTCACGCATCTGAGGCCCCGTGAGTTTGGACCAGATGGCCGTAATACGGTCCTTGAAGGATTGGTTGTCCTCGTCGTTTGGTGGCAGAGCCGACGAGTTCTTCCTCCCTCTGTCGACAACAGGTGAAGAGTCCATGAACTGAGAGTTGCCCCTGTTCATATCAACACTGCGCCCGCTGTTTGTGCTGGAGATGCTGCGAATGCTGCCACTACGCGCGATGCGGCCGCGGACACGGCTGTATTGCGCCCTCAGGGCGACCTTGACCTTGGTGGACCGGGGGGTAGGCCCAATGCTGTCACGCTCAATTAGATATCCTCCCTGTCGGTCCCTTCCGAATCCTGGATCAGCGGACAGTGGTGTGAGTAGCGTGCTCCGCCGCTTCCTCAGCATCCGCCGTCTCCAGAACCATATCAAAAAGGCAACCAAGCTGATGACCGCTACACCACCGACCACGCCCCCTGCCACGGCGATAGTCGAGCCAGAGCCACTGCGGCTAGGTCCACCGCCGCTTCCGCCAACCGGGACCACATTCACCCCGGACGTGCTCTCCGCAGCGTCTGGCGCCTGTGGATTGTTTGCTGGCGTCCCAGCCCCAGCACCTATCGTCGTCAAAGGCGCCGCAGATGACGCGGTGTCGGATGAAGCGAGCTCGCTCTGCGGCGGTGGGGCGACAGCAGGATCAGCCACCGACGGGGTGGGAACTGCTGATAGTGAGGTCGGCACCGCTGCTATCGAGGTCGACACAGAGGTCGGAACCGCTGGGACGCTGGTGTCAGCTACACTAGCCTGGGGTTGTGGCGCAACCGCTACCGAAGGTATTGATTCTATAGTGACAGAGCTAGAAGAGCTGGAGCTGACGGGAGGAGGGAACTGTGGTATTGACGTTGAGGGTGTGGCCACGGCAGGAGGCGGCGCGACGATGGCCGGGGCAGCGGTCGTCGGCTCTACCTGAGGTGGCGGCACAAGCACTTGCGGCTGTGAGGCTGGAGGTGGTGTAGCTACTACAGGTAGCGGCGAACTCGACGAAGAAGACGAGGACGAAGACGACGAGCTTGACGAAGACGATGAAGACGAGCTCGTACTTGTGGTGCTCGCCGGCGGGGGGCTGGCCTGGGTGCTGGCAGATCTCGGCACAGCCGTACACCTCTTCCCGTTGAGCGTCGTAACAAATGTACCCTCGGTGGGGAAGTTGGGACTCGTCGACATGATGATGATATCCGTGAGCCCCGTGTGTGGGCGTCTATGATGGGCGATTCCAGTCGCAAAATCCGCTCAAAAGTAAACTTCTCACTGTACAACAGGAGACAACCCCCTCTCAAAGGGGGGTAAAAGAAGTGAAGACGCAGGCCTCTTGGGCCATCAAAGTCGGTTCAGATTCATCCAGGTGATGGTGCGGACCGTCGAGAAAAGTGGGTGTCGTATTTGATGTCGTCGTCGCTGTTCTGGGTGTGCAACGGGCACGGGAGAGGCTGACGAGACAGGCAGACAAGTGCGGCACCAAGACGGCGAGGGTGGTGAGTGGTTTTGTTGGACGGGCAGACGCGAATTCGGGCGCCAGATGTTTGAGAAAGAGCAGATTCAGATCAAACCATGGAGGGAAACCTGCGACAGGGCAGGGAGAGGCAGGGCTGGCATAGCAGACAAGGAACAGGAGGGAAGAAAAAAACGGACGAAGGGGAAGGTGGTGGGAGACTGAGGTGTCACACAGTCACAGGCGGAGGGTTCCCTGGGTTTCCTCTCTGGTTCCTCTGGTTCCTCTGGTTCCTCTGGTTCCTCTGGTTCCTCTGGGATCCTTGGAGTTGAACATCCGGTGCCGAGCAAAGAGGAGCATGGCAGAACCGCGGCATGGGCATCGTCGAAACAAGAGAGGTGGATCCGCCGGGTCGGGGTCGGGGCATGAGGCATGGGTTGGGAGAGGAAAGGGCAAGTGATGTGGTGGGACACGGCAAGGGGGGGGCGGGCAGCGGGCGGCGCGATGTCGTCGGGCGTGGAGTCATGGTGGGCTCCCTGGGGGCGGCGGCGTTGACTACGTTGAGCGAGACTAGCGACGGTGGTGTTTGAAGTAGAAGTGGACGAGGCTGGGATTGGCTCACGACGAGGAGGTGGTGCGTGCCCTTGTCAGTTTTCCGTCCCGATGCGTCGTGCCTTCTGTCCCTGGTGGTGAGCCTCACAGCCTCCACCTTCCCAAGCTGCACCTCACACCAGCACAGAGAGAGACGCACACACCAAAAGCCACAGCAGTAATGCCAGGGGTCCCTGTCGCGCGCACACACTCACGCACACATACACCCTGCACCTTGGCGCCGTTGATGGAATGGCGCTTTGATGCTGTCACCCCTGTCCTGCGACACGTTTTGCAGCATCCAAGCCAGGGGCAGGCTACCTTAAACCTGGGCACGGCACAGTAGTCCACTGTACTTGCGCCTGTGCCTGCATAGTCGCTGCCTCTCTGCCGCGCTCCACAATATCCTCCAAGGTTGGTGCATCGTCGAGAGCATCTAGTCTACACAGTAGTCTGCTATGCAGTATATGCAGCACTGCACAGATTCCCGGCGACAGGGTGTGCCAGGACCTCAGGTTTGCGTGCTGGGTTCGTTGACGCAATCCCTGAGTCCTTTTACTCACTCACTCACGCCATGGTTTGACGAGGCTGTGCTGGTGCTGGTGCTGGTGCTGGTGCTGGTGCTATGCATGTGGCTGTCGACGTTGATGTAAGTCATCGTGCGAAAACTAAAATACCGGTAGCAAGGCTCAAGCTCACGCTCGCTGTCCCATCCCATCTCACCGAGAGATGCTTCGTCAGGACGTGTGAGGCGTCTCGCCCTCCGCCTGGCAGCATGGTATGATGATACAGTACAATACACAACACGCAATACACACACATACACACACACATGTCTCTTTACACAGCACTACCATGTCGTACTGCATCCCGCGTATTGCAGTGCAGGGAGCGGCGCTTCCCCATGAAACAGGCGGGCACGACGTGGATGATGTTTTAGGTTTCAGCCGCCTCTTCTAGGCTAGCACGGTACCGCCCCCTCTGCGATTGGGTCAGGGCCGAAAGCACCACCTTTATGTGGGCCGTCGGCGACGGCGACGGCAACGGACGCCCTCCACCCAGACCACACACCGGCCATTCAACGTCCTCGTAAAGGCAGTGAAGCCGGCACGAGGTCTGCTTCGTCCCCAAACAACCCGCTCACCAAGCCGGGGCCGTCTCCGTGGGATTTGGGTTTTGTACTGCTCTCTCCTTACATATCTGGACTGTGCGTACCGCCTCGTCCTGGACTAGAGTTGTGATAAACAAAACGTCGCCAACTCTGCTGTTGGCCAGGTCGGCGTCTCAGCCGACACATAAACACAGGCCCTTGAGCTATTTCCAGTCTGGAAGAGGACTGATCAGCCCCAGGGTCCTCACGCTATAACCCCCATCCGATCCTCTGCTCGACGACGCCGACTTGGGTTGACACGCGACGTGTTACGCACTAGACGCAGCTCGCCTTCTCCCGCCAATGCCAACGCCCCCCTTCCCTCATGACCCCCTCTTGACCCTCAGGGCTACAGCCTCAAAAGATGGGAGGGTTTCCAGGGGGCAGAGCCAAAATCAGACGGCTGGGTGCCTCTCACTCGCCCAAGTGTCCGTTCTCGCCGCAGATCATGGAAAGAAAAAAGGCCCTAATGGCCAGCCCCGTCGCTCACCCGTCAGTCATCCGGACTTGACACGCAGAGAACTAGTGCCTCGCCGCCGTCGCGGTCGAATCAGGAGCATCTGAAGACGACTCGATCACTTGTCCAGAACCGACAGACTGAGACTGATGATGGATGAGATGGAACTGGTCAACGGTCGTCGGGTGCCAAGGCCCAAGGATCGAGGTGGCCTTCGGCGTGGGCGATCATTCGCCGGCCACGGGCTGCCGCAGATGGTGCTGCGCTGTGGTGGGATGAGACCATCACCACGGTTCGCAGCCAGGCCGTGTAGTAGAAGCACGACAGGCAGCGAATCCCGTGGCCAGCAATGACGGTGACGTTGTGTTTCCGACCGAGGAACCGAGAGATCAAGCGGTTTCCGGGCCCCAGGATCCACTGCACATCACACCGATCGGAGCAAATCCCAGGGCCTTCCGAGTCTCAGCTGCGCGCCTGTCAACCGGCAAAAGTCCCCGTCAAGGTTGAGTTCGTTTCCTTCCCCGCGCCCGGGCTCAAATCGTCAGTTTGTCAGTCACGTCTGCTGCTGCGCTGGTGCAGGTACCGTGTCGCTGGTAAGCTTGTTACGCACCACCGCACCCACTCCGCATGGACAACCTTATCGGCGCTCAGATCTTGAGTGCTACATACGCGCGGTTGAAGATGATAAGGCCTCGCCTGGTCAATGCTTGCTCTTGCAAGAAGCATCGGCAGGTGACACCCTACCGCTCCCTCAGCCCTCCACACCCTCTTCCCCCTTGCTGATATCTGTGATCACAACTGAGGGAGGGTTCGGGTTCGGAATCGGATACGATTGAGTCAAGAATCCTGCAACAAGGACGAACCGCATAAATTGTGATTGAGTGCAAGGCACCCTGACTTTCCTTCTTTTAAGACCTGCCTTGACGATAGTTGACATTGGGTGAAAACCTTACGCTCGATAATTGCTACCATTAGGTAGGTGATGACCTAGGTTCGAAGACACCTCGACATCCCAAGCCAGCTCCCGCCTGCCAGCCCATGCAGCCATGTCCTAGGAGAATGGCAGGGGGTTCGAGACGGGCGCCTATTGAGCTCCCTGTAGGTGCAGGTGCAGGTGCAGGTTGACGCAACACACAGCAAGCCAATGTGTCGCATTCAGTCACTGCCTTGCCTTGCCTTGCCTTGCCTTGCCTTGCCTTGCCGCATTCCCGTATTGCTGCGTCACGCTCACCACAGCAGAGGCTACAGCTCACACGCGTCTACCGCCATCGTCTTTTCGTGAGGCTCTCTTTTGGCAGCTGAGTTGGGTGATGGCTTGACCGAGGCCACGACCTGCAGTGAGGAAGACGATCGACAGCCGGTCGACAACTCGAGTGATCCCACCCATCGCGACTGCCTCACGTCGAGCTGCCGTCCATCATCATCATCATCATCATCATCATCATCATCATCATCATCATCATCATCATCATCATCACCACCACCGACATATCTCTTTGCCTCTCACTGCCCCTCTCTCTCTCTCCATCGGTAGACCTTGCTTGGTCTGATCAGCGTGACTGTCGACGAGACAGGCCACTGACCAACTCCCTCTACCATCGGACAAGGCCAGCACCGTGTTTGAGTCGGGCTGATCTTGCCGATCATATCCTCCAACCATCTCAGCCCATGAACGCGCCCTACTAGGAGCCTGCACCCCATTGACACCGGGTCTAAGTTAGCTTTGGCCTCGAATTGCCTCTTGTCCCCCTCTCCAACCCGGCTGTCCCTCCGATCCCGTACTCGTTTAGGGAAGGCCAAACAGAACATCATGTTTGGCAGCCTCTCACACATCAGTAAGTTCTAGCCTCCAGCCTTAATTGTCTTTTATCCACCTCCGCCCTCCCTCCCTGCCTGGACTACCTCGTACCTGGGCATACATTGTATGTTTTGATACGGTATGACAGGTGCATGGTATAGTTCACCGGCCAAGACGTCACAGCCTGTCACCACGCTGTCGTCCCTACCTTGCCCGTGTTCAGACGAACTACATGTCGAGGATGGAAGCACCAAGCGCCAGGCACGCCGCACAATGCATTGAGATCCGCTGGTCACAGCTGCATCCGAAAAGTCAAGCATCTCGCCGCTGCCAGATCACGCTCGTCAAGCTCGACGGTAGTGTAGCGGCTCGGGAGTTTCAACCTCTTGTCTTGCTTGACACTGTATGATCGACCCTGCACCATGCCACACCCCAGCCCCGGGAGCCTTAGACTGCTGTTTCTTGTCTGCATCACTCGCCTGCCTCACTCACGTCTCTTTGCCACCTCACTCGCCCTTCGTCTTGCTGCCATGCCGCAGTCATTCTGTTCCGGCTGACCGAGTCACCCTCAGTTCCCCCGGTGCCTCCGCCGGCCGAGGGCCCACCCAAGGATGTTCCAGCACCCACGCCCATTGACCTTCCGCAATGCCGGCCAAGGGCGTCCGAGGGCCGATCAGGTGCGCCCAGGGACTCGGCAGGTGCGCCGGCACCCCATCTGACGTCCATCCTGCAGAGCCTGGTACGCCCGCCCGATCAGGTTGACGTGGCCCATCTTGAGGCCCTCGGTGTCGATGTGACCGCAGACGTGCCACTCACAGAGCTCGTGCCAGACCTTTCGTGCCTGCCAGACTTTGATAGGTGGGACACCCTGTCTCGTGAAGAGGCACACATTTGTGACTCCGAGTCCCGTCCAAAGCTGGAAAATGGAAGACTGGCGTCCGGGCCGTCCAAGTATGTCGATCTCCGGCAGAGTCTGGCTACTGACAACGAGAGGGCCTTCCGGGCTGTAAGGAGGGTCGCGCCCAAGCCTGGTGAGCAGTATGTGAGGCTTGGTTACTGTCACGAGTTCTTCCGTCACCTCGAGTCTCTGACTGGTTTCTGGGATGACACCTCGAAACCGAAACCCGCGGATCCAACGGGAGACAAGCCTCCAGAAGGCGGCGACGAGAATTACGGCTGGTATCGCACAAGTGCCGGCAATGTCATGCCGGCCCAGTATCGAACCCAGCTGCTCACGTCCTTCCTGAAGTTGATCATCTACGACTTCACATGTAATGTCATGACACGGCAAGAGCCACGTCTGTACATCCAATCGCCCGCCGCACAATCTCAGTGCGGGTCACCAGCCCAGCCCCGGCGACACTCGTACTTCTCGTCCGGCTGCAACTTCATTTTCCGCATGCCCACAGACCGTGAGTCCGCCAAGCGCGGGATCGTTGAGGGCCCCATCGCCGCAGTCAGCCCGCGGCACACCACCGTCTTCCCGCCGCACGGTCGCGAGCGCGAGTCCGTCATCGACCTGTCGAGGGAGGTGATCGCTGCACTCATTACGGCACAGCACCGGGCGCGTGAGGGCCGCACGGAGGTGCGCCCCGGCAAGGACGCGTGGTGGACGACGAGGCCGCGCTGGGGTGGCGGGCCGGGCGGGCCCATCGGCAAGGAGGCCGAGGCTCTCGAGGCCAAGGATGCGTCGGCCGTGCTGCTCGGCGACAAGGACGAGCGGCCGGTGGACGCGGGGCGGTCCGTGGCGGCCGAGGGTGACCCCGGCGGCGTCGGCGCCGTGGCGTCTCCGCCCCAGGGCCCCGTCATCAGCCCGCGGCAGTACATGCTGCCGCCGCCGCCGAGGTCGTCGTCGCGGTCCTTCACGGGCCAGCAGCAGCCGCCGCACCCCAAGCGCCCCAGGAAGGGCCTCGCCGTCTACGACGCGTACAGGATGGTGCGGCCGCCCGCGATGCACTGGGACCCCAAGACGAGGTACACGCCCGTGGGGCGACGGCGTGGGGCCGACCACGACGACGTCTTCGTCATCTCGTCGCTGTTCCACCACATCTCGGTCCTGCGCGTCAGGGTGCCCGACCGCCTACTGCAGGTGCTGGACGGCGCCCCGACCCCGGACGGCAGGGACTGGGGCACGGTCCGGGTGTGGCGGACGCGGTGGCTTGACTTCTTCATTCCCGAGGATAGGGTCGAGGCCATGAAGGCCGTCTGGGCCGTGGCTGCTTATGCCATGAGGGCGGTGGATGGGGAAGGGGGTTCGGGCGGCGGGATGGACGTGGACCCCCCGAGGGCATAGTAGAGCTTTCGTTTGTCATTGCATTGACGAGCAAGACACTTTGTCGACCGCCTCGCCAGCACGATATCCTCGGCAGTTTGTTTGTCGCGGCTGGTTGGGCATGAGATCGCGGCTTGGCTGTGTTGCTGGCGCGGCCTGCGTCTTGACGACAGGGGTGGTAAAACTGGGCGGTGGTTTCGGAGACAGTGATATATTTCATGGCAGTAGACTTGCCGAAAGGCGGATAGGAACATGGGATACAGGACGGCAACTGAATTGGCCATTCAGATAATATCTTCTATTGTTTCCACGTGTGACATACATTGTTCCTTGTGGTCACAATAAGTCATGGGTATTTATCTCCCCTGCGCCGTTGCGGTGGGCGTTTCAAGCGTATTGTCCGTTGTTTCCAGAGGGTGAACAGATCTCATCACTATGAACAGGTCCGTGGGAGGGTTTTCGGCTGAGTCGCCTGGGTGTTCCAGCTCAGTATTAGATTCTTATCAATGTAGCTAGTCATAGACAGCAATACAGCCTTTGGCTCACGGAACACTGCGACCAGGGACTCACAGCTGCCACCAACCCAGGAAACGAGGCCGGTTCTGCTCCATCACCCATAGTGGCTGTTCCGTTTACTGCCACCATTCTGAGACTCCTGCTTTCACAGAGGTACCATTTGCTATTCACTAATCGAGACTTTCAATCAGCAGTGACATTTGGATTGCCCGTCCTGCAGCTCAAGGCGTCGAAAGACCTCTGTTCCAACATCAACATCGAACAATGATCATCTGACGACCATTTGTCGTTGGCGGAATCGTTTTTCTTGGAGATTGCGGTATGAAAATTGATCTCCTAGAATTGCATCCTCGAGATGCTTTCCAAAACCTTGTTGAAGACTTCTTTACTCACGTCATCCCATCTAACTACCTGGGAATTACGTTTGGCGTTTCCGCTTTCTCTGTACAGAATTATGGATTAAGTTAACTATTGGCACCGTTTGACGTTCAAATTCACACTTTTGATACCATGAAAGAAGCACATTCATGTGATATGTTTTCTCAATATTTTTGAACAAATTTCGCCCTCTCTGCTTCACCAGGCTCTCACGACCGCTTCTGCCGCCCCCTTTCGAGCTAGCCCCGGGCCCCGTATCAGATTTCTTTCACAAGTCCTTCTTGTCGGCCGTACCGTTCCCAACCATTCTGTCAAGACTCTGGAGGTCTATATTTCCAGAAGCCATGAGGCTTTTATCGTGTGAGATGCATTTTGTAAAATTATGCTGTTGGGTTCCTTCCGAGCCAGCGCCAAGGTTGCCTTGGAAATGCTTAGACTCGTCGCGTGCCTCATTGCCGTTGAACTGATGACCGACAGATGTGCCTGTTTGTGCGCAACCATTTCCACCCTGATCAGTGGCTTGTGGGAGGGGGGGGGGGTGGAACTATCTGTACAATCCGAATGTGGCTTTAACTGCTTTGGGGTGTTCACCACGCGAGCATCACCTCGGCTTCGATACGAGTGTTCCTGAGGGGGACGTCCTCTGGGCTGGTTCTCTCCCACTCCAGCAACTACAAAACGATGATACTCTTGTTAGTTCTGAGGGGAAAGCAGCCGGAAAGGAAGTCCAAATGACGCTGACATAAAAGTATACATTACTTACATCGGTGATCAGGTTCTTCTGATCTTTCGTCAGTGCTCCGGGCTGAGGGCCCCGCACGTTGCTTTGAGGTATTGCTCTGAGGCATTTCACTTCTGCCCGGGATGGTGTCGCTTATCTTCTCGAGATTGCTCAGAAGTCCAGCTGTTCGATAACGTTGTCGAATCTCTTTCGGTCCTGGGACACCCAGAGAAGTTCAAGTGGGAAGGAGAGAAGAAGCTGAGGAAAGCTTGCGTGGAAGCGTGCGTGGCCAGCCTCAAAAGAAGCCTTGCTGTCGGTGGGCAGACTGGTGTCTGAGATGACTGAATGTGACCGGAAAGGCAACTTCTCAGAAGTCAACCGAGAGCCTAGATGCGAACTAAAATCCGAGGGAAGCAAAAGTGTCAGATCTCAGCCCCAGAATCAGGCAGCGAGAGGAGGTCAGATATATTTGAGATCACCCTGATGGTTCGGACTCCGAACACAGTGTCTTTGCGAAATCCTATTGGTTTTATCGAGAAGTATGTTTATACGGAATAATGTCTCTTCTATCAGGACCCCGCATTCGGTGGGAGCGATGGTGTGGTTGCTCTGGGTAAGGAGCCATGTCGACGGACAAGGCTGCGACCCATGCTCGAAGCCGTTGCTTGATCAATTTCATTTTGGTCAGTGCCATTTTAAAGCCACCCGCCCGATTAGTAACAGACTCGTGTTACGGTCATAAAAAAACAAAAAGGAGCAACAGTCAGCTCCTTGCCTTTATGAAAAGAGAAGTCGCATTCTTGGGATCCGTCACTGCATTGAACAGTGGCCGGGATTCTGCTTGACGTGGCAAGGCACACCGAGCCTCATTTATGCTTCTCCAGAGATGGAAGTGTAATTTTCCGCAACTCTCTTGACTTCCTTCTCTGGCTGATGACAGCCACTTGATTCCAAATACACGAGATCTTTCCTTGACGAAGGAGTCTTTTGGCGAATGGAATCGCTTAACACCAGGTGAGATACTCCGATCATTTGAGCAGGAACTCGTGCTGACCACTTCTCTAAGCATTTTCCGAGGTCACATGCATGGGCTTGATAGAGACTACCACACTAAATGGTCCTACGTTGTGTATCCAACCATGTGCCGCTCTGATGCAGGCTGCGCCCACCGACTCCAATCTTTCAAGAGAGGACTCGAGCAAGGCCACCAACGGCAGCCTCAGGGAATCATGGGTGCGAGAGAGCCCAGAGAAAAGCAAGGATGGATGAGGATGAGTGAGGATGAGTGCGTGCAGATTTCTGATTACTGGAGGAGGGCATCAGCATTTGAGATGGTACTGCGGATGGGGCTTGATCGACCAGCTCATGGCTCAGACGACACATGTGCAGTCAGAAAGTTTAGACACCTAGAGAGGCTTCAAAAATAACTTAGGTAACCCAAGTCTGCATCTGGCGAGGCATACAGCACCGCAGTCCATGTGCATCTGAGCTGCATCGGTTTTTTTTTTTTTTTTTTTTTTTTTTGGTTTTTTGTGTGTGTGTGTGTGTGTGTGTGTGTGTGTGTGTGTGCGCAAGACTTGAGATACGATTAAATTCCGACAAGGCTTCGGGCTCTGGACGGTACCAATTCCCTCAGATATCTTTCGTCTCTGACTTTAACGCCAGTCTTGTGGTTGTACAAGGGCAGACTTTCATTATTGTATTTCGCTTACTCTACATATGGCCGAACGGGTAACCAGAAACAGAGAGTCTGACCCGGGAGACCTCGACCGAGACCTCGACCTTGCCACTGGTATCGGTGTGGTCATCAATATTGGCCACGGATGCGACCACCTCACAACAAGCAACAGCGTGTCTGGGTCACATACTCGAAATTTCCACATCATGGATGGTGGAAGCAATAATCACATGGGCAATGACTCCCATAACGACTCGATGGCCATCTCCGGCACGAGTAGGGGCACCTACTGGTTTGGATATCTTCAGGCACCTTGACTAACATACATTTCTTTGTTTCAGTTGATGGGCCCAACTTGACTCCTCACATGAGAAACCCCAGCGAGGTTCGGGCGAGGTCGGTGCCAGTGGCACCCAGGCCGCCCCCGGACCAGACCACAAGCGACTCACCGAGTCTACTCGATCCGCCTTCAACCTTTCGTCTCAGGCCGCCCTACCAAGCATCGACCGGACGGCCCCGCTCTGAAAGCATACTGTCCCCTCCACACCTGCAAGAGCCTGAAATTCCCAAATCACGAAGAAATTCGCTCTCTGTGTTAGCAAAGACCGAGGCCAGGCCTGCCAACTTCCCCCCACAAAACGCAGGACAGTGGCCTCATACGGCCATGTTTCCAGGCCACACCGTCTTAAACCTTGCCCACCCCCCATATATCGACAAGCCACCGCACCAGGATGTCGCAATCCGGCACATCCACTGCGAACCGGAAGCATCACTGCAGATGGACTGGATCGACAACCAGCTCGTCGGACGGGTCATCGAGCTGTCGGTAGAGGACACCCACCTCCACCGCCGTACCATGGTCGCCATGGCCATCTCCACAGGAGTCAGGTTCCTCCAGTGTTTGGATATCTGCCGCCACCCCGAGATGCTCAGAAACAGCGCGGGGTTCTACGAGACGCATGTCGCCGTCGTCGAGAAGAGTGGGGCCGAGGGTCTGCTCATCCCCGGCGACGCGGCTGTTGTCATAGACCGGCCGGAGATGTACGCCTTGAGGAGACACTGTTTAAGCATAGCTGGGAGTGACCCAAGCTTGCGAGCGGCGCTCCCGGCTGCGGTTAAGTTCAATACCGTAAATCTGTAAAATGTTTCTCATGCGGGGATT